>NC_138575.1:32401414-33681266 GCF_964289735.1 Phaethon aethereus
CACTTTGCCCTCCTTCATCTCAAAGTAAATTTCCAACTCTAAATTATTTTATATCACTTTTATTCAGAGTTGATGGAATTAAAAAAAAAAAAGCTTTAAAAATATGGGAAATAACCTGCTGTTGAAGGTTAATGTATATCACAGTTTTGGGTAGCTTTCCTATCACAGCCTGAAGACTAGTCGAATGAAATCTTTCAAGACGACAATAAGAATGAACTTATAGGGCGAAATTTGAGGCACATTTTACCTGCCACGAAAACATGAAAAGCTGATGATCAAAGAAGTAACAACCAGTGAAGAGGCACATAAAAGTCACTGTTTCAACTTCTGCTTTCAGCAAAACTTTTGAAAACAGTTATGGTGTTATTGACCAGATAATCCACCTTTGACAACAAGAATTTGTGTAATACTGAGGCTATTTAAAATTCCCTGCTTCATTGCTTAACTTTAGTATTGTTGCACTTAGATGTTGGAGTTAATGTCAAGAACTGCAGTTCCTCAAAATTCCATGTGAAACTTATGTGTATGCTGCTTGCCTTTTTGAGGCAAAAGCACGCATTCAATAGAAGCCCAAGATAAATTTTCCATGCTTTTACAGAGAGGCTTACTCATTGCATATGCAGAAATAAAAAAAAGTTAGAAGTATTAAAGTCACAGAACTTGTAATTGACAATGTAGCAAAGGATTATGTTTATTATTTTGCTGAAACAGACTCATCTGACTTGTGCTTATTCTTTTAAATCACACAGTCTGTATTCAATTTGAGAACTCGACAAAGGGCCTAATTCAGCTATCACTGTAAAAATTGGAAATTAATATTTTTTATCACAGTCAAAACTATGTTACAGACAGAACAGAAAGTTCTGAAATGGGAAAGGTACACTGACAAAACAAATAATGTAGGAAATTAATGTAAGAATTTCCCTTAACAATCAAGGGAAGATCAATAAAAACTGAGATGAGAAGTTTAAAGGAAAAAAACAAAACTGAAGCAAGTAACTGTCTTTTCATAATTAAGAAACCAAAAATATTTCCTCTGAGTTTAACTCCTTCTAATCAAGTAATGTCAGCTTTGGCAAATAATTCACATTTTTATATAGCTATACATTATATGTTTGTATACAGGAAGTTATGTGTGTGTGTGTGTGTATATATAGCACACACAGATACATATTTTAAATGCAGATCGAACCCCAATTCAGGCTTTTGCTGACTACCGACTGATGAATATTAATTTTCGCTATATGTCATACTTCCTTAGCCTGTAAGGACTGAATATTTTTCCATTAATGGAGGTGACCCTGTGTTGAAGGTTTTTATGTAACAATTTTCACAGAATAGTCCTGTGTTTTCATGTTATGTCGTGAGAGATTTTTTCCAGAATGTTTGCAATGTTTTGACACATTTTATTCAGCAAAACAAACAAAAAATAAGTTATTCTGAACATGTCTGTAAGGTCCTTGTTAGATGAGGACCAGAGCATTCCAACCAAGCATTGTTTTCCTTTTGACTTAAACAAGCATAAAAGTTCTAAGAAACTTAAAAATAAAGGTATTTCTAGTAACAATGATAACAAAAGTATAACAAAAAAAGAATGAGAGGCCTTAAAGAAGGAGAAGGTTATTACATTTGAAACTAAATCAATGTTCCTCATTCCACTATTTTGTCTGCATACCCACAAGCACCAAGGATTCAGACACAAAGATATGTATACCAAGGTGGTCAAAGGGCATTCCTGGTTTTAGGATGCTTTTTTGTTCTGGTTACCCTGAAAAGCCGCAAGCAGATTTGCTGTGATCTTCATAACCTGTTGATCTAGATGCCAACACCACCTGCCATTCTTACAGCCCTTCTGCCATTCATATTGTCATTCTGACAGAATGACAGATGGATCATTCTGTCATTCAGTGCCCTGACATTCATACCAGTCTTAACATTTCACTGGGTATTATCTGTGACAAAAGAGTCTCCAAGGACTATCCAGGAAAGCCAGCCCACAGCTCTAGAATGGCAGCTTCTTGTTCGCCCAGGTGTTAGAGCACGGATGCATATAGCTAACAGCCAAGCATGCATTAGTTTCATATTAATGCACAAACTGCAGAAGTTCCTCAAGCCAGAAGACAAGCACTCAGAGATGAACCAAGGGCTTGCATTCCAACTAGATTATGGGTTATACACTGCAGCAGGATGCCTGGTGTCCAGAGCTTTGAAATCAACTTGCCTAGACTTTTGTCTTCTAAGAATACATCTCAAAAGGTCAGAGGGATTTTAAATTCAGAACAGCTAAATTGTATTAGAACAGAAATTGGAATATTTAATATCTCATATAGAGAAATCTCAAAGTAATTAAATAAAAAACAATGACACCAAGAAGGACATATGAATACTTTTCCTTCAGCTTTCTCTCTCCTTGCAGGAAGATGTTTGATGACAGTTCAGTGGCTCTCTGAGTCCCCACTAGCAATTCATGCTCCTTCCAGTCCCTGGAAAAGTTTCTTCTGCCACATAAGGTCAGGTTCTCTACTCCCTGCTCCTTTTCACAGGGTAAGCCTGATCTGCAGGCTGCCATCTCATTCCTCTTGCTCTCCTTCTCCCCCCGCCTTTGCTACCTCATACGCTGGGACCTTTCCCTTAGGCTAAGTCCATTTCACAAGCAAAGGAGGCCCCCACATGCTTCAGCTGGTCCAGGAAGGAGATGTGCAAACCAACAAACAAATAAAACAGATACCCTCTGTGCCAAACCACAATTTTAACTGTACTTCTTACCTAAAGAAATGCATGGGTCCAAAGCACTGACATTGTTTATGTATAACCACTCCTTCAAAAGTCACAGATGCCTTCAGATGAGGGCTGAGTTGTGATAATCAAGTCTGGGATTCCGTAAACACACCAAAGAGCAACGATTAGGATTCATTTTATTTCACTCACTGTGCAGTTTTCTCCTGTATACCTGGCTTCCAGGAATCTTACTTTAAAACATACGCTTGAAAACAGTAGCCTCCGAGAGCAACAGAGAGACATAAGGCAAGAGCTGAGGAGGAGAAAAGACAGGAGAAAAAAGGTCAGTTTGGCCATTTAGCTACCAGTATTTGTCCATACCAATTAAATATGGAGAGTTTATTACCAACTGGAATGATGTTTGTATAAAGCATAGGGTGACACGTACTGTTGTGTATTGATAACAAAGAGGGAATTCAGACCATCACATGGAATCTTTAAACACATTTATGCAGAAATCTTTCATGACGGACTGTAACGCTGATGAAAGTGAGTTTAAATCTGAGAGGTTTTCCTCATCATATGCCCTAACTTATCATAAAAAAAAGTATATTCACAGCTCTGTTTGCCACAATATACTTATATTGAAGCATTAATGGCAAAGTATTTCACACTTATGATTTCAGTCTTGTATTTACCACCAGAATTAATTATTTTAAATCTTCTGCATGCCTGGAACAGCTTCAGAATGGTAGTAGAGAGTTGCTATTACAAAGCAAGGTGAAAATTACAAACGCACAGTATCTTGTCACCGTGGTTTGTAATCCTTCTGCAAGACTCAGTGCAGGAAAGAGGTCAGAGCAGAGCTGAAAATGAAACAGGTACATTGTACTGCATAGGCTCTTAGAGAAGCCCTAAACTCAAAAGGAGAAAGGCAATAAGAATCCTTTTATTTTTTCCCCTCCCAACCAGAACGAGCTTTCTACATCATATCTACAAGTTCAACAAAGGAATGGGATCAGAGATTTCTTTTTACAACTCAGACAGTTTCCTGCGTGTAGCAGCAATGAACAAGGCTAAAGGAACACTGAAAGCCCACTCAGTCCACAGTCAGCTTGTTTCAGAAGGATGAAAAATTGGACTGACTAGAAAATCAGTTTCCAAATAGTCTACGAAATTCTTCATTTCAAGACTCCATGTCTATATCATCTTGGTGCAACAAGAACAATGACAAAAGTTAGTAATAATTCAACAGCATGAAGAGTAATACTCCGTGTGTTTTGACATTAACAATTCTCATTAACGGATCTACTTTTATTGTTCTGTTAATATCACACCTTATTGTGGTCTCAACATTATTTTGGAATTTTGCATATTTACAGTTGGAGATAAGATGGTGATCTTGTAATAGTGGTTTGAGAAAATTAGGCTTGTATATCACTACAAATTGCCAATCAAGTCAAAAGCTCGTGTTTTTTACAACTCATAAATATAGGTGGCACTCCAGGATATAACAGAAAACGTGCTCTCCACATTGTCAGTTTATAATGTTAATTTGACTTCACATTTTTATGTTTTTGCAAAGTGGAAATATTAACCTGAACACACAAATTAGCACTCAAAGTAATATTTAACTATCTGTTTTACTTAGATGAAATTAATACTACATTAATGTGTATCCTAATGACTCAATGTATTCTAAGAAATATAAAAAAGTAGATGCAAATATAAATTGCATAATGTTGAAAAAATATGTTGAAATTATCAGATAAAACAAGAGAACAAAAAAAAGGGAGCTGAAATGTGCAGTGATTTAATTCTTAATAATACTCATGTATTAAGATTCCATAGTATATTGGCAATACAAAAGAGCAGAAAGAATATTGTTAGAAAAATCGGAATATATGAAAGTAACAAAAAAATGCACTTTTTTACCCCTGCCCTGTGAATTCTATTCTTTTATTTATAGAGGGTTCTGGACTAATTGAAATTTACTGCATTTTCCTCTATTGTGTTCCAAAAACACCGATTAGAAAATTGCTGTTAGAAAAATTACTTGTATCAGAATTTGGTATGACACAATCTTTGGTCATTCCAAAGAATTTGGGCATGTTGGGAAAGAATACATGAGCAGAAAATAGAAAATATAGAAAGCCACCATTCCTCCCCTTACTCTGCCACACTTTTATCAATATATGTCCTCTGCAGTTCTCACTGCAGGTTCAGACTGACATTCAGCTTTGAAACACACGGGGTAAGGAGTTGGTCCATTCAGAATGGATCAAACAGAACCGACCTGTTGATCAACAACACATCGTGATTGTAACACTGTAATTCATCAAAGATTGATTTTCTTAATCTCTGATTCCAATCAATTTTTTCTCTACTGATGACCTGTATATTTTAAAGCAACTCCGAAGTTCCTCTACAGTTTCCTCCAATATCTCCTTGCTTTCTATGTAGTATCTCCCATAATCAAAATGCCAGACTTTCTAACTAGTCAAACTTTAAAATATATATTAACTACAAAAAAATGAACTGGGCACAAATGAAACTAGCAAAAGCCTTTCAAATAGGTTAACAGTTGTAATTCATTCTTAGATTCAGTCTGCAGTCTGGATGCAGTAATTCTAACTGACAAGACTTTTTTTACTGATAGCTCAGTGTATTTCAGCTTTTAATTATTCTGTAATAACGGTCTTTTGAACAACAGGTTTTAAAGCACCAGATGCATGACTTCTTCATTTTCTGATATTAGCATGCAAATCAATCTAAACCAGCCAGCTTGTTTTTTGGCATTTTTTGTATCACTTGACATCAGACTACTTAGTGCTTGAAAAGATGGAGGGAATGACGCAGTGTTCCATATCACTACACATCATAAATGAGCTATGTATAATGACTGTGGACCACATCATCAGGTGATAACTTTCAAAACTCCTATCATACTATCCATAACTTATGCCTGGATAAACTCCTTAAAACCTGTTTATTTGAAATGAAAGCAGAAGGGAAAACCACTGGATATCTTTACCTTAATTTTATGTTTTCATTACTTTCCCATAAAATATGAACCTATCCTTTATCAGTTCAAGGCTCACTGTGTTAAACTGATAGAGGCTTGTTCTCACCTTAAGTCATGGAAGCAGATGTGTCTAGCTACAGGAAATGTTGTAGGCTTGTTGCAGTATGTTTCTGATATAAAGATCATTGTGCTAAAAAATAACTCCTGTGGGGGAAGTAACTCCTTGCAATTAATGGAAAGAAACTGATGTTTACAGGAAAAGATTCTTATTTGGCTACAACTGGTCAGATGCTTACAACCTCTATCTAGACAAGCAAAGGAGTTCTTGCACTATAAAGCTATTGATTTAAATTTTAGTCTCACAAGCCTACTTTGAGAACAGATGCTTTGTAATTCTATTTAATTATCTTCTGGCTAATTTTGTCTTGTTTCTGCTGTTAAAGCTGAAAAATTTTTAATCACCAAGTCTGGCTCCTGCTAAGCATTTTTTGGTTTTGTTTTATTTTTTAATACTCAAAAATATATGTAATCGACTAGCATTTAAAATTTCTCCTGTCACTTAAATCAAACCAATTCACAAAATTAATCTATACTTCCCAGTTCAAAAATTCTTTATTTTCAGAAGAAAACCCACAGTTCTTCAAGAATGTATCATTGCAGAAGGACTTTAAAGAGAAACGTTTGTGACAGCAGGAATGTGAAAAGTGAAATAAAGGTAATTGACTATCTTAATCTTTGGTTTAGTGACCTGAAGCATGCAAGTATTTTAATTTAATCATTTTGCCACTGGGACTTTTCTTCTAGATCTTAAATTTCCATCCTTTATCAAGAGGAAGACTTAACTCATTTGTGGTGCCCAATATTTGAAAGTTCTGTATAAAGAACAGAAGATAGGCATTTCAGTTCTTTTGGTTTCATTCACTAGTTCCTAAATAACTAGTGTTGTGTAAGAACACAAGAATATCCACACGAGTTGAAAACAACGAGCTGCATAGTCCAATATCTTATCTCTGAAAACTGCCAGAAGTGGAGGCTTAGGGAAAAGATATAGGAACACTTACTGCCTTCGATTCCTTTGGCAGATTAAGCAATAAGTTACATATCTCAGTTAACACTTTTTAATGGTAATTTACCATTTGAGTTCCATTAGAAATTCTGTGTAAACACCATCTGGTTTCAGCCATTGTTATAATCTCATTTTGGCAATTGTTATTATTCATTTTATTGACTTGCTCAGAAATGTTTTCTTCTGACACTTTTATTTCAGACTGTTCCTCCAACTTTTCAAGAGAAAATAAACATTCTACTGTGGGAAAGTCCCAGTGATTCTCTGTGGTGAATGGACTTTTATTTTCTCTGAGTGCTTCCTCAGGAACACCCCAGTTAGGTATGAACCCTGCATATTCTCCATCTTGATTCTGTTTCTGTTGTGCTCAAACAAAAAGCTTTATGGTTAGTTTTAACAGCTGTAGCAAGCTGTATTGAAAAATATTCCTGTCTGTTTTATTATGATTTTAGATTTAACTTGCCCCAATTTACACTCTTTTCTATTTTACTCACTTTGACTCACAAAACCCCCTTTATGTTCACATATATAATATAATACAAATACAATCTCAGTACAATCTCAGTATTCTTGGGGATGGGGTAGAATGTTTTGCTTTTTGGTTTAACATGTTTTTAACCAAAGAATAACACATTCCTCTTGGGTTTGAATTTGTCTTTTCAATTCCTTTTTAATTTGTATGTTCATTTAGTGGAGACGGGATCCCTATTCTAAGCCACAGATTTTACCTTTTGTTATTGCAGCTACTTTAGGAAAACAGATATAACGGAAAGTGCACCCATTTCATGCTATCCATTGTTTGAAAGGAAATGCCTTTGTGTGAAAAGAAATTATTCTAAAGGTAGCTAATTAAACACTAAATGAAAGTCAGTTAGTAGACCAGAGGTACAAAAAGATATGGGAAATTAGTAAGAAAAGAAAGGTTATAAAAACATTCAACTTTAATATTTGTCATTTGCCATCAAGAATTAATTTATTCTATCTCATTTTACTATTAAAAGCAGAGCTTGTTTTTGCTTTTGTCAGGAACAAACACACCGTTATCAATTATAACACACTATAATTTAATTTGTACACCTACTGAACATCACATGGCAGACCTTGTAGTTTTTAATTGCTCATGATCCTATGCAGGAAGCTATACTTGAGTTCATTGCTCTTCTTCCACCTGTCGGATATAAGTATCTGCTCTGACTTAATCTAACAATAAAAAGTTTCCACTTCATTGAGTGCTGTAAATGCTGAACTAATTTGAGTTTGAGAATGCTGTTCTTGCTTTGTTCAAGTTCTGCTTTATGCTCTTTGAAGCCCATCTCCCTCCTTTCACTGGAAAGTGTAACCAACACTTTCAACATTTGCTATGCCTCTATCTTGCTCATCGTTAGGAACAGTGGTGCAGAACTCCTCATTAGCACAGGAAGCACTCAATGCATCATGCTGAACTTTCATTTGCACTGATCTCTGCTAAAAAAAGATCAGTTATTATTTGCCTATAGTTCATCTTTGCATCGCAACAGGAGGACTTCTACTACTGGAAAGGTAACTTCAAAAATCATGTCCCCACTTTGTTAGATCTTCCCATCTCCCACTGTTCTCCTAGAGGATAAATTTGGCTGGTGATTAGCACACTCACCTAAAGATCAAGAAACCTGAGCTCTACTCATAATTCTTCTGTGTATTTACTGTGTAACCCAATCTATTCCTCTGCCTATAAAAATTGCGATAATAGTACTCTCTCTTGTAAAGTACTTTAAAGCTTCACATAAAAAATGCTGTAAAAGCTAAATGTTATTATTAAAGCTTTCTCAATAAGCTGGGTATCAGCCAGAGGAACAGAAGGCTAGACACAATCCTTTGCCATGAGAAAGATTACACTATAATGGAGGTTACAGTAAATGACAAAACATTTCAATTCTCACACAAACTTTTAACAAATTCCATCACCATTTTGACATGCATGTCATAGTGCTTTTTATAAATAGACACTGTCAGAATCTGTCAGTCTTCAGAAATATTTTCTATTTTGGAAGAGAAAATTCTATTCAATACAACTCCAGGGTTTGCAGAAACCTGCCTGGTCGCCAGCACCTGAATTTTACAGTAAAATATCCTAGTGGAGCATCCCATGGGATATAAATTAAAAGCTCAATTGTTGGTATGGAAGGCTTACAGAGAGTTGGTAACTTTACACAGGCTCCAGATCACATAAATTGTGACTAGTTGAATCTCCCTGATCAGCCTGAAAAGAATGTGTTTAGGAAGGGATGTGTTTAGGAGAAACTGAACCTATCTCCAGCATACAGTCTACTATAGTCTGGGAGCTCAGACCTTTCTGTGGCTGATCTTATACGTAAGGGCTTGCCTGATAAAAGCTGACAACACTGCGCTTAAAACAGCACATGACAGCTATGGCCACTTTTTCTCTGAAAACTTAGAGGAGGAGAATGGGCAACTCTTTCACATATCAGGACACACCCAGAAAGTGAAGGATCTGCATTCAAAGTAAGCAAAAGGAAGAGGCTGGTTGTGTGCTGGATCCGCTGGAAAGAGTCTCTATTTTATAATATAGACACTGTCAGAATCTGTCAGTCTTCAGAGAGATTTTCTATTTTGGAAAAGATAGCGCAGCTTGAGCTGAACTTGGCAAGGGACGTAAAAAACAGTAAGAAGGCCTTCTATAGGTATGTCAGCCAGAAAAGGAAGGACAAAGAAAGCATACCCCACCCTTGATGAGCAAGACTGGCAAACTGGTAACAACAGATGAGGAGAAAACTGAGGTACTCAACAACATCTTTGCCTCAGTCTTCACTGGCAGTGTCCATTCCCACACCTTTCAAGGGGATGGATTGTAGAACAGGGACTGGAGGAGCAAAGTCCCTCCCACTAAGAGAAGATCAGGTTCGAGACCACCTGAGGAACCTGAACATGCACAAGTCTATGGGACCTGACGAGATGCATCCCAGAGTGCAGAGGGAAATGGCTGATGTAGTTGCCAAACCACTCTCCATGATATTTGAAAAGTCCTAGCAGTCAGGTGAAGTCCCTGGAGACTGGAAAAAAAGGAAACATTGCACCCATCTTTAAAAGGAGTAGAAAGGAGGACTCATCAGCCTCGCCTCTGTGCCTGGGGACATCATGGAACTGATCCTCCTAGAAGCTATGCTAATGCACATGGAGGAGTGAGAGAAATTATTGCCACCTTTCAGCAGTTAAAGAAGGCTTAGAAGAAAGATGGGGACAGACTTTTTAACAGGGCCTGCTGTGAAAGGACAAGGGGTAATGGTTTTAAACTAAAAGAGGGCAGATTTTGACTAGATCTAAGAAAGAAATTTTTCACCACGAGGGAGGTAAAACACCGGGGCACCCTGGCAACATTCAAGGTCAGGTTGGATAGGGCTCTGAGCAACCCCCCTGGGTTTTGCTTATTGCAGGGAGGTTGGACAAGATGACCTTTAAACGTCTTTTCTAACCCAAACTATTCTATGATTCTATAATAATCAATAGGTTAAGAAAAAAAGCTCCTGAAGACATGACATTTTCCTTTAGCTAGTTAGGAAAACTAACCAGTAACCTAAAATCAGTCTTCTTGTAGCTTCTTTAGTCATATTATTTCTTATATTCTTTGCTTAGCTTCAACCAAACCAGGAAGTAATTTTGATGGTCAAAGACCTCTTTCAGTAAGGGACACCTTCCTGAGGGCAGGAATGACTAAAAATCTGTTTTCCAGCTTCCCAAAGAATATTTAAATTATTAGGAGAAATTCACTAGGAAGATGTGTTCTTTATTTTTCTAGTATCATTTCAGTGATTATGAAATATTTATTTTTCCTTTTTACCTAAGAATGCATTTTTTGCTGTGTTTTAGACCATTAACTGATTTATAAGTAAACAACAATTCACCCCACACAGCTAACAAATTCTCACAGCTTCTCTACATAGAATCAGGACATGTAAGGGAAGAAATGGAAACCTTCATTTATTAAACCTCCAAACTACAATAACAACTGTCTACTTTTCCTGCCTTCATTATCAGATCTTATTGAAATGTGAACAATATATCAAGAACTTAATAACTCTTAAAAATTACCTCACCAAGTCTAAGTCACTGATATCCAAATGAAATAGTATTTTGAATTTTACAAAAGCCTTATATTGCCAAAATAGAGATTTTTTTTTCAGTAAATAAGTACAGAAAATCTATCTTTTCCTTCCCTACCATATTTCCCGTGGAATTATTCCATTTTCAGTGCACAAAATGGACAGCACTTACTGAATGTACCGCTACTCAATTTTTTCCCCTCCTTTTTCATTGCAGGGTACCATATCTTATTTCCAAGAACCTATTCAAGCTTTATTCTAAATGCAGGATTAGTTATTTCCTCCAGGGCCTTCCTAAAGGATCACTGCGCTGATCACTGCACTGCACTGAGTGTAACACAAACAATAATGATTTTTTTCTTCAAAACTCTTCCATTACCTCCCTCCCCCGGCAAGGAGAGGTTGTACTTACATATAGCAAAATAGCACAGGCTAGGATTCATCTGTCCTGAATGTTTTAGGCAGTCAAGTCTCCTTCTACCAGAACAGCTTTATTTCATGCATTGCTGTGACCAGTCAGAACAGTAGCTTATTAGTAGCAGTTAGGAGCCACTCATCTTCTGTTCTCCCAGGTGTTTTGGTAACCTGCAAACCCTCCAAGCAACCACTTGATTAAGACAAGGCAGGCTCCTGCATCTAGCTCTTACTATTTTCTCAGGATGCTGAATAGGCTGGCAAAGCTCTCATTTTGTCTGGTGAGTTGCTCAGCCTGTTCAGCAGCCTTTTCTGCTTGCTGCTGTACTGTGAAGGCAGGGGCTTGAGAAAGAGGAACGGTGTGCTGGCTTTGCTGTTGACTTGGTATGATTGGGCTTTTGGGGAGAACGGCCAGCCCCAAGGGCTGACACCTGAATTGTAGCCACTGATGAAAGTTTCCTGTGCTAGATTAAAATGGCAAGGAAAAATACTTGCTATCAGGTTTGCTACTCAACAGAGCTTTTCACACAGAAGTAGTTTGTAGTTACCTTTCATTGGGTGTCCTTTCTAGGTGGGACACAGACCGCACTCCCCAGGGCTTCTTCCAGCAGCTGGCAGGTGGACGAATGTATTCACTGCACATGAGTAGGTGGGAGGTCTGGAGAGGTTAGTACATAACCTGACATTAATTATAAAGCTAAGCTGCTTTTCATTATATAAAATGTCAGAATCAAGCGAAAATGGATGATTATCTACATTGAAAAAAATTCTTCTCTTGCCTAGAACAAAGAAGATAACCAGCTCTGTGGTTTGTGCCTCTTATTTAATTTATCAGCTCCTCCTGAGATGTATTTGTCCTGGGAGACTAGCCAAATGCCACTGACAGAAATGGCATCTGGCCTCAGATCCAGGAATAGCCTTCCACCCATTTATTACCTGAACATTTCTTTGTGCTTGGAAATACTTCTGCAGCACACTTCAAGTATTTTCACTGCCTTTTTGTCCTTGTAACATTCTGTGGTTCCCTCCTCATCACTTTATATATACATTATTTGTACAACCTCAGCTGTATTGGTCCAAATCTGTATTGCAACACAGTTCTTTTATGCCCCTGAGTCAAACATGGAGATAATAAGAGGGCTTAGAACTGTAAAATTGATTCTTCTCTGCCTGTTTAGTTTCTTGAATCACTGAGTCAAAGGAAAGTCCAGTTTGGAAGGGAACTCTGGAGATCACCTCTTCCAACCTTCTGTTGAAAGCAGGGTATTAGATTAGGTTATCCAAGGCCTACATCTTGAATATTTCCAGAGACGAGATTCCACCACTCCTCTGGACAACCTACTCAAGTATTTAATTGTTCTCAGGCTGGAGAACTTTTTTATTATACTCACACAAAGTTTCTTGTGAAGTAACTTGCGTCCATTGTTGCTTGTCCTGTCACAGTGCTTCCTTGTGAAAAGAATACCTCTGTTTTCTCTACAACCACCTTATACTGGAAGACTGTGATTAGATCCCTGATAATGCTCCTCTTCTCTAAGATCAGCAAACCCAGGTCCTTCAAACTTTCCTTGTATGTTAAGGTCTCCAGATCTCTAATCATCTTGGTAGCCCTCTACTGAATATTCTCTATATTTTATGTCCCTCTTGAGCTGGGACCAGTGCTGGACACAGTATTCCAGGTGTGACCTAGCAAGTACTGAGTAGAAAAGAATGATCACCTCCCTTGATTTGCTGACTGTACTCTTGTTGACGCTTCCCAGAACACAGTTTTTTTTCTTTGCTACAGGCCACAGTGCAGGCTTACACTCATTTTGCTCTCCACCAGTACTCCTAGGTCTTCTTCAGCAGAACTTCTTCCTAGACAGCCAGACCTCAGCCTGAACAGTCATTTGGGATTATTGTGTAACAGGTGCAGCACTTTAAACTTCTCTTTGTTAAACTTCATGTAATCCTTGTGGGTCAACCTTTCACCCTGCTGAGTTCTGTTTGTATGGTAGCCCTTCCTTCTGTTCTATCAATCTCTCCTCACAGCATTACATGATCTGCAACCTTGATGAGCGTGCATTCAATCCCATCATGCAGATTGTTTGTGAAGATATTCAACAATATCAGAGCCAATATCCACTCCTGAGGAACTTTGCTCATGACTAGTAACTCACTGTTTAACCAAAAGGAAGTCTCAGTGCCTCCTCCAAAGCCTGCTCCTACAGTGATTGTTGAAGCCTTCTGGCCCCAGATATAAAAATAATGCATGGGAAATATAAAGTATTTTGAAACGACCCTAAAACTTGTTTTGTCTCTACAGTGGCGGAAGAAAGAGACAGAAAGAATGGGGAGAATTATGAAGGCAATGGATGACAGTGACAGCTGTGGGGTTAGTATTCACCATTGCGGTGTTGATGTGCAGTTCTGGAGGGTATCCGACAGTAAGTGACCACTGTTCTCAGTACCAGGCCTGGAATAACAGTGGTAGCTGGAGAGAAAGAAGTTTTTGACTCCTTGATCTCAGTCAGGCCTTGAGTTACAGCGTTCCCTTACGAGAGATACTTCTTGCTGCCCAGATGATTTTTTTCTCCACGACCTCATAATACATGAGAGTCTGAAGACACAGACCAAACATCTATGCATCCTAGTTCATTTGAAAAGAACAGTAGCTGTTATGGTGAATGAGTGATGGGCTAGACAAGGTGTGTGTAGGCTGGGGAAGGATTGGGTTTGGCATATTTTGACAGCACCTTACAGGCCTTTGACAACCCTTGTCATACTGAAGAAAACCAGATCACACAGGGTGAAGAAGAATCTTTATAAATCATTGTTGTGGTTTAGTCCCAGCTGGCAACTAAGCACCACGCAGCCGCTTGCTCACTCCCCCCTCCCCCAGTGGGACAGGGGAGAGAATTGGGAAAAAACTCATGGGTTGAGATAAAAACAGTTTAATAGGACAGCAAGAGAGAAGGAAACAACAATGATAACAACAATAATAATACTGACAAAGGAATGTACAAGAACAAGTGATGCCCAATAAAGCGATTGCTCACCACCCAGTGATTGACAGCCCGTCCCCGAGCAGCGATTTCCGCCCCCCGGCCAACTCCAGTTTATGTACTGAGCATAATGTCATATGGTATGGAATATCTCTTTGGCCAGTCTGGGTCAGCTGTCCTGGCTGTGTCCCCTCCCAGCTCCCCGTGCACCCCCAGCCCGCTCGCTGGCAGGCCAGCTGTCCTTGACTGCTCAGCAATAGCTCAAAACATCAGCACATTATCAACCTTTTCTCATCCCAAATCCAAAACATATCTTCACACTAGCTTCTGTGAAGAAAATTAACTCTATCCTGGCTGAAACCAGGACAATCACTTAAAAACCAGATATATGTCAATTGACAGTCTAACCTAGGAGAGTTACATTTCAAGAAAATCTATACAAATTACCAGAGAACCATCTGAGTGCAGTTTGAACATCTAAAATCAAGACAAGAAGAAAAAGTTAAAAACAAGGTATCTGTGGTCTTTCTATTATGTATTTATTCTGAGTAAGGCTTACATTTTACCTCAGATACAGTTCTGATTAAACAGCATCCTGAAATTACCAATAGATTTATTTAACATTTTATGAGGTAGTAGTTGACTTATCTGCGTCTCATTGTGCTTAAATGTGTAGAAATACGTAGTAAATGATGATCGCTGCTCAGAACATTTCATAATCTAGAGAAGGAATGGAAAGGACACCTGAAAGCAGATACAGATTATATTCCCATGACTGAGGGAGTGTAACAGAGTGTTTGAAGCTGTGGGGTTGGTTTGGGATGGGCAGTTTACTAGGGAGTTTACTTGAACTGTTGCACAATTGCCTGGAACCCAAGCTTTGTCAAATGATTTTCTGCAATACAAAAAGGTGCTTCAAGCAATGTCAGCCTCTTTAAACTTCCATAAGTCCCAGCAAGCTGAAGCTGACATATATTTCAATATAACCCTTCTTCATATTTTATACAAACATCTAAAATACATGCCAGAATTTAGGTATTCACTACCAGAGAAACAAAACATTTCAATGCCACCCTGCAGAAAGGCAGCTGTCCCTAGAAGATCAAAGGTAAAGGGTAAGGATCAAGTGATAGTACTTAAGTCCTACCAAGTTAATGGAGAGGTGTATACACAAACGTCAGTCTTTAATCCAAATAGCCATAAAGAGATTCAAAATAGACTGTGACTTTATGTCTAAAACTATCTTGTTGAATAGATGCATAAATTCAGAGAAGGAGACACCTGGGTGTGGTTTACATTAATATTTTCCTGGGTTTTTCTAATATTATCAAGAATAAGATTTTCATTTAAAATCATCTTTTCCCCTGTTACTGAATAGACTTGATGGAGTGAAAAAGGGGATCACAATAATTAAAAAAAAAAACAAGACTGCACTCCAGAATGAAAAGCAGCAATAATAATTAATAAACTATCTACAACTTACTTTCTTTTGTGGGCAGTGCATAAAGGCTGAGACAAGTTTAACAGTCCAGGTCACATGAGCTGAGCCCTTCTGACTGACCAGACAGGCATTTTTAGTCCACAGCAAATGTAACATAGGACAAATCAGTGACAGAAATTAATAAAAACACACTTTAGCTCAAATTTGCAATGAGCTTGCATTGCGCAAGTGACACATAAGATTTTATTATATTTTGGTTGATCATATTATTGAATCGTCTGTTTTTCATGGCTATTTGAAAGTAAGAATTTCTTGTTCTACAGATAAGTCATTACTGAAGTGAAAGAAGACAAAAATAACAGTTTTTTAAGGCAGTCTTTGTTTTCTTCTGATCTAGAATCCATGAAAGGTTTGATTTTCTCATTTTTTATAAATGTCTGACACTTGTGTCTGCATTTATTGCTCAGAGTTCTGAATAAAAATTATTGAGGGAGTAATAATAACACAAATTTATAATGGAAAATGGGAATATAAATTACGTTGGAGGGGGATTCTACATATTTTTAATATCAGAAGTTTCTCTCAGTAGCATCAGTACAATTCTGTGGTGTTTGTCAGACTTAATTTTGACATGTCTCTCAGTGATTTTTGCAACACTTTATTTCCTACATACAGTATTTCACAAAAGAGGTTATTTAAGACACAGGTAATAAGCTTTGAAATCACCATACTATCCTTGTATGATAATGTAATGAAACTTGGGTTTATGCAACCTCTGACTGTCAAGTATGCTTTATTCCTTGTTTAGACCAAACAAAAGAATCCATGAGTGCAACGCAAGATGCTGATCCTCCAGCTGACTGTGCCTAAGCTGCCTATGGGACTCATCCTGAACACCATTTTCAACTGTAGTGTCAAGCTAAATATCCCGGAAAAAGATTTCAGTCTATATTATGAAACAAATAAGAAAAAAAAATGCATTACACTTTGCATGTTTTTATACTGACTCATTTATACATCAGCATAAAAGATTTTAAGTGAAAGTGAAATGAACTTAACCAAGCAGTCAAAGAAAAATAATTTTGGATCCATATCTCCAGAGATATTTAGATACCAGAGGAGGGCCATCAAAATCATCAGAGGGATGGAACACCTATCCTATGAGGACAGGCTGAGAGAGTTGGGGTTGTTCAGCCTGGAGGAGAGAAAGTTCCAGGGAGATCTCATTGCACCTTCTAGTACTTAAAGGGGACTTCTAAGAAAGATGGGGACAGACTTTTTAGCAGGACGTGTAGCGATAGGACAAGGGATAATGGTTTTAAACTAAAAGAGGGTAGGTTTAGACTAGATCAAAGGAAGAAATTTTTTGCAAGGAGGGTGGTAAAACACTGCTGGAGGTTGCCCAGAGAGGTGGTAGATGCCCCATCCCTGGCAACATTCCAGGTCAGGTTGGACAGGGCTCCGAGCAACCTGATCTAGTTGCAGATGTCCTTCCTAACTGCAGAGTGTTTGGACTAGATGACATTAAAAGGTCCCTTCCACCGCAAACTATTCTATGATTCTAAATTCTATATTTCTTTTGTTGTCTTCATTAATGCTAACATGACCATGATATTCTGACATGTTGCTAAGTCATGATTATGTAAATTGCAATTGTGTAAAAGACTTACATACTCTTCTAGACCTCTTGATAAAAAATATTTAGCCATTATAGTGAAAAGAGGAAGTCCTCCTTTATGTTTCTCTCAGAAATGTTTAATGCCACTTGTAAAACCAAAATTAACTGATAAGCACCAACTTGGATATTTTTGTTTAATAAACAAGGGGAAAAAACAGTTTAAATGTGTTATTCTGCACTGTTTAATGGCAATAATGGCTCTCCATTCTAATTAAGTGTAAACTTACAGTTAAATACTGTAAGGTGGATCATAGATAATATCAAAAAATTAATCTTTAGTAAGTATTCATTATATACTTTTCATTCGTGGTGGAAACTTTTAGTTATTTTATCTTTCTTTCACCTGAGATATGTTGGCATCCTATGAAAAGACTACTTTTTACTCCTTTTGACACTGACAAAGGGATCATGGAAAGAGAGAAGATCAATGTATGCCAATATTGTTTAATTTTTCTTTTATTGGAGCCAAAGGGTAGGTTAGGGTAAAAGATTCAATTGACTCAAATGGAAATGTAAGAGAGGTCAGGTAAGGCTGGAAAAATCAAATATGAACATAAAGAATTGTATTCCTTAGCACAGAGTTAGCAGAACTGTGATTCCATCCTATTATCTGTATAGTATTTGGTTCTGCCGAAACCTTCACCTGTGTAGCCATAACTTAGAGTAGTTCTTAACTTTGAGAAAGTTACCCTGTAAAAGTTGTGTTATTTCAGAAAGGAGAAAGTTCCCTTTGAACATGTCATTCCCTGCTATTCTCCCAGTAACACATGAACATAAGCCAATTAGAAAATAATATCCTATATTTATAAATACTAATGCAACTCCATGTTTTATTCTGAAGCTCATACAGAATGAAGCTGAAGGGTATGGTACACACACAGCTTGCTGAAGTCAAGGAGACCATATTTCACTGGCTTTGCATCAAACACAAATATAAGCTCATCTTGTTTCACCGTTTCACTACTAAGGGCATCCAAGAAGAATCAGAGCTGTCTGTGGATGCTGTTCTCTCTCACAACGTACACTGTTGATGTCCTGTAATGTTAAACTGGACTGCTGGCCATTTTTAAAATTGCAAGATGTATCTGTAATAGGAGCTCCATTTCATATTATTTGCTAACACCTGTCTAACTTGCACTGGGTAGCTTATTGCATTGCACTTCAGACAGCTACTCTGACCAAGAAAAGGGTTTAAAACTTCAATAAAGACTATTGTTGAGAAATTGTCAATGCTACAGCCAAGAACCATTGGCAGTTTGTTCTTTAGCTATGGGGTATTTCCATGGAACACTGACTATTTGGTTCAAGGAGCCTTTGCAGAGAAAAGGTCAAACTTGTTGTACAAAAGACATTAATAAAAAAGTGGGAACCAATTTTGAATGGATATTGCTAGCACAAGAGGTGGGAACAAGCATAGAAGACAACAAAATAATCGTATCATGCAAAAGGGACGAGGGCAGGATGAGCTTTCCAGTCTGATATGTTGGGAGACCTCAAACTCACAAAAGGTGAGACCAGAACGGTCAGGGAATACATCACTGAAAGACTGATATTTGCTAATAAAATCATAATTTCTGAGGACTTAAAACCATAAAGTGATAGTTGTAAGAAAATTCTTTGCTAGGGTTTGGTTTTTTTTTTCCCCCAGAACATACTCACCAGAGAGCTTAAACTAGAGGATCAGATAACTGACAGGCATGTCTGGAGTGCAATGAGGAAATGACCATGGCAGTCAGAAGTTGGAGATACTGATGTCATGACGCAGAGTGACTGGATGGCAGCATGCATATACAAAAGTACTCACCAGCTAGGCTGAATCCCAGGAACTTTAGAGAATAAAAGTATCATAGAATCATAGAATAGTTTGGGTTGGCAGGGATCTTTAAAGGTCATCTAGCCCAACCTCCCTGCAATGAGCAGGGACATCTTCAGCTAGATCAGGTTGATCAGGTTGTGATGTAGACTCTGTGGAGCTTGTTATGTTAGCAACGTGTTATACTTAATATCCAGCTTCCTTGCAAAAGAGAGGTGGATCATGCAGTGAGAGTCCTTGCAAAGTGGGAACCAAACAATACAAAACTCTGTAGAGCCTGAGGCTATGTAATGGATCCCAGCCCTCTGTTCAGACACAGACTGGTATCCAGAGAAATTACCTTGCAAGAACCCATTTATTCTGGAGAAATTTTATTTAAGGTTAAATTTTTATCTAAAGATCCTCTCCCATCTTTTTTGCTGAAAATGGGAAAGACTAAAGACTTTTTTATAGATGAAATATTTTTTTTTTACTCATTCAGACAAGTGACACCTTTCCCTCTTTTCATATTTAAAAATCAAAGGTGAATTGAAATTTAAAGAATCTGGAAAAACTTTAAAAGAGTAAGTTGTTGCTTCACTGGAGCATTTATTGTATTATATATTTGTTGTTCAATCAATCTTTTTTAATATGATATGTCAATAGCAAATATTAAAACGCAAGTATTATTTATCTGGGAGAAGACCAGCAACCACAAACTTACAATGTGACTGTCATCAACCCGCAGCTCATTACAGGTTTAAAGTCAATGCCTGCATTTACACTTGGACTTAAGTCCTACTTAAAACAATAGTATTTTAGCACGCATCTTCAAAGATATAATTACATGCTTTGTTGTAAATAAGGCTGTGCACTGAGACTACTCAGTGCCTTGTGTGATCAGGCTTTAATTATAATTGCATTAGATATACAGGCTTTGACACTCCTGGTTGAAAAGACGATAATGATCCATAATGTGCTTTTAAAGTGTAGACTGTGAACATCTGGAAGAGTTAAAATGAAATCAGGTAGCTGACTATGATGGATCTTTTGATTTATGATGATCACATCTGCCAGAGAGTCTGTAAACCTGGGTACTATATATAGGTAAAATGAGAAAGTCTTAATCCCCATGCTATGTGAATACATCAATTTGTGCATCATTTTTCACTTTTATTACTCCTTGGGTTAACTCTCAGATTTAAGGAGTTCTACATTTACTTTGATAAACTCAAAAAATTGTCAGAATAAATAAACATATCACATCCAGCAATATTTTGCCACTAATATATTATTTGAATCATATTTATTGTTCTAATGCATCTTTCACAGGGCTTTAAATTTTATCATACTCTCTGTGTAGCTGTAAAGCCATTTCCATTGCAAACCTGTAACAGTAATGGATAGCAGCCTTCCGGGGATAGGCTTCTGAGAAATTTATTTCACCTAATGTTGTTCAGCCACCCAGTGAATGAATTTGTTTCCATGACAGATAAGGATTGCAAAGATCACTTTTAAAAAGATCATGGGACACCACAAATCAGTAGTTGGGAAAAAAAGAAAAATGCAGGATCTTATTATTTCTCATGTTTTCTTTAATTCTCCCAATTCATGCTGTAGAAGCATCAAATATGTAAGGTTTCATCAGCAGTCATTAAGAAACCGGGGAAATACTGTTTAGATAACGTTTTAGTTCTCCAAAGTCTGTATGTCTTTTTGTTTATTTATTTTATAAGAGGTGAGTTGAGCCTTTTCTTCTAGCCGAAATGCACTGAAATCAATAAAGCTGGATTTCTGCAAAATGTACTTCAACATCAGCATTGTTAATAGAGAAAGAGTTACAACTCAAAGCCTGATTAGTGCATGCACCTCTACCGCAAAGATTTACGGAATACGTTTATTTTGACACATTATGAGCACCTATTGACTTGAATGGTCTACTCAGAATGCATGAGATGAAGTATAGATGCACTCATGGGTTCATGTTTACACTAAACAGGTTTGTCTCATCAATACAAACACAAAGGACCACAAAGATGAAAACATCTCTAGACCTGGGGAGGCTGTCAATTGGTTAGCCTACATTAAGAGTTTTTTACACAGATGTGGCTTTCATAACACCGTATGTGGGCTTTCTCTGCCTTTCTGAGTTGGCGGTTGTGCTTCAAAGCCCATTTTGGCAGCCACATATTAATGGTTTTGTGATGCTGTGTTGAATCATTGATCCTGCAAAGTGTGCAAGCTCTGTGACAATGAAAGAGGCATCATGTCGCTTCTTTCACACTTTCTCTTTTCAAAAGCAGAGAAAAAAATCTTTAAGAAAATATTTTCAGTATTTTTATTGAAGCACTTTTGAAAAGAAACCTTGAAAATTGTCCCAGAAAGTACTGGAAAAGTGAAAGGCATCACCTAAAATTCATATTACTGTTGACATTTAAGATGTTTTTTAACATCTACATGCCAAAACTCATGTGTATTAATTTAAACCGGAGTTTATAATTGTAACAACAATCCTCAGCTTCAGAGGAAATAAAGTTTGAGGCGATCTAAAGAAGCAGCTTGTTACAAATACTTGTTGTCAAGAGGGAAAGCAAGACTCCATTCTGTCTAACTTTAAGTAACAAAGCAAGCACAGCCAGCCGCTGTCTTTGTTCACTTAGTGAACAGGTCAGCAGGAGGGACCGGCTCCTCACAGGCAGTTTGAACACTGGCTCCACCTGAGCAGCAGGAAAAATTTTCCTGATTTTAATTCCTGTCAGAAAACCTAAGACCGAAGAACAGAAGCATTATGTAGATAAACTTTAACACCATCTAGCTCGACCCATTTTCTAAGCCAAGATAATTTTGCCACAGACTACAGTGAGAGGGTGTATGTGTGAGAGAAAAATTTAATCTTCTTTCCTTCAGCTGTTCAGGTGCTGCAGGCCTACTCTGGTATTGCTCTGAATGATTAGCCTTAGTTGTTCTACAACATTTCTAGCAACACAGAAAACCCCTGGGCTTAAATGAAAAGCTGGACTCCGCTCTAGTGTTTGTGTATGTGTATGCCACTGCAGTGATACCAACGAAATGGGATTTGCTTATGTTACATGGCCAAGCTGTGCCAAATATCTCTAATGCTTGTTCTTCCCAGAAATCCTGCTTTGCAGCATTACTTCACGCTATCTGTTTTCAGTTCCAAAATAACAAGATAATACTAGACAATATTTTAGGTATGACTGCATGGTGCTTACCCTAGCTAACAAACTCCTTGCAAATTTGAAAGTGTAAGGGAATTAACCTCACAAACCTTCAGGACATGAATGACTTACATATGGGAAATGGTGGGAGAAAGGGCACCTGTCAACGGCTCATGTTCAGCCGGCTGTCAACCAGCACCCCCAAGTCCTTTTCCATCAGGCAGCTCTCCAGCCACTCCTCCCCAAGCCTGTAGCGTTGCATGGGGTTGTTGTGGCCGAAGTGCAGGACCCTGCACTTGGCCTTATTAAACCTCATACAGTTGGCCTCTGCCCATCGATCCAGCCTGTCCAGATCCCTCTGCAGAGCCCTCCTGTCCTCCAGCAGATCAACACTCCCACACAACTTAGTGTCTTCTGCAAAAACGAGGATGGAACCTCCTGACTTCCCATCATAACTTTAATTCCCAGGTTATTCTTTGGTTTTGTACCAACGACACCTTGTTTGTTTTCAAAGTAGTTACTCCATTCTATTTTCTAGTAATAGGTAGTAATACTGAAACATTATCTGAAGTTCTACGTATGCAACATAGGAGACACCCCACAATATGGAACTAGAAAATGACATTGATTAGTTTCAAAGGCAACTAAGAAGTTTTCAAGCATAGTACGTGGAGAATGTATTTGTAATGGTGATGAAGGCAATGCAATGCATCACTGTGTTAGTGTTTCACCCCATCTCAGCTGGGCTGCAGCAATTGCCTTTGCATTTAAATTGAGCCTTTTACAGAAATGAAGCAAAATGCATTCAGCTCTGTAAACTACTGTGGTTTTTATTCTCTCTGCAACAGCTAAAAGCACGTGCAGTTACTTCATAGACTTCATTAAGACTCATCAGTTCAGGCTGTTATTTGAGCCCTAAATCAAAGTCTAACTGTAATGCTATTGTCTTTCCTTTGCAGATCTGGCATTGTCTCAGTCCTTGCAGGATATTCAAGGAGTTTTCTTCACAGTTTAGTACATTTATCTTTAATACTGGCTCTTTTGCTGCAGTTTTCCACCGCTGTGCTCCATTAAAAGTCCATTATGTGATATTCATCTATTCTAATATTCTCCATTCCCTAATTTTCTGAAAACTGCCAGAGTATGCAAAACTCTCTTGTTCTCCAAGAAATCCAAGTGCATGATTTAGATAGGAGACCTGCAAAATGAACACAGCATTGTTCTGTAGTTTATTAACGTAGCTGTTCATTAAGAATTATTCGATAATTTATCTAATTTGCCAACAGAAACCTGAAGTGCTTATGGCTATTAGGTTTGAGACTCCTGATCTGTTAAATCTCCCCTCACTCAGCTGTAATGCCAGGAAATTGTGTTTGTTCTGTTCAAATTCTGGTTGAAATTGTAACCACTGAGATCAGCCAGACCTGCGATCACTTTTTACAAGTTCAACTATAAGGTGCTGATATCATACCAGTATCTCAGCTTGAGCAAAGTAACTACTTTTGCTATTTTATGTCTCATGTCTTCAAAGTTTTTGTGGAGACCAAGACAATCATTCCACCATTTATATTCTGCAGACACATTTTCTTGTCATTTTTTCCTCAGTGTTGTAGTTGAGTTTCTCTGGTGACCTTAGCTTAACCCCCGTACTCATTCTTTGCTTCCACTGATCTTCTTCACTCTGCATAGTCCACATAATTAAATTTAGCACCAAGTGCACTCTGAATTTCTGTTATAATACAGTTATCAAGGATTTTGGGTTCTTTAAGCTTCTTTTTCTTTTCTTTTCCTTTTTAGTATACGAAGGATGGGATCTTAGAAGTTCTCAGGATGTAGATTACAAGCCTTTATCAGAGAAATGTGAAAACCACACTACATTTAGAGATTCTCTACACATTTTGAAATAAAGAGGTGCTAATGTCTCCTGTTTATCACATTTTTTTCCATAAAATACATCCTGGACTATATTTTAAGCAAAGTGTATCTTTTTGTTGTTTTGAATGTAAATGAAATTATTTACTCTAGGAGTCTGTGAATAGCATGACATTCCTGGATTTTGTCCAGGTTTAATTTTTTTTCTTTTTGAAATATTTACCACCTTACCTTATTCTGTGTGATAATGTATTAAAAAAAAAATTATTTTTCTACAGATTCAAAATTTACTAAACCTGCCAATTTATCTATAAATCACAATGTTGGTGTTTAATTTTCATAACTGCAGAAAATTTTCCAATACATATGGCTTTAATTAAATAGGTATTTCATATCTAACATCACAAAAATACACACAGATAAAAGAGTTACCATATTAAAAGGTTAGTTTAAGCAAACAAAAGAAAAAAAAAATTCTAAGCAGAGCTTTTCAATCTCAGTTAGGGATTCCTGATTCACTGCTTTAGCTCTTGATATCCTCGACAATTCTGTGTAAGAAATGAATGAAGGATGAGAACCCTATCTGGATAGGGACCTGGTCCTTCAAAACTTTATCTCTTCTGTAAGACCATGACCATTATTCACTTTCCCAAGTATTTTACATGACCAGAATCTTAGCATATGAAAACATCAGCATTATCAGATCAATTTTAGTTTTTGTTTTTCTAAATCTGAGTCTAAATCAGCTTAAAACAGACTTAAAATAAAGGATTCTGTAAAGAAACAACTGGAGGATTCTCATGGCATTTAAAAAAATTTCACAATTAAACCCCACGTTAAAGCATGGAGAACCAAAGACTTGGAGATAGAATCATAGAATAATTTAGGTTGGAAAAGGCCTTTAAGATTATTGAGTCGAACTGTTAACCTAGCACTGCCAAGTTCACCTCTAAACCATGTCCCTGAACACCACAACTACATGTCTTTTAAACACCTCCAAGAATGGCGACTCAATCAATCCTCTGGGCAGCTTGTTCTAATGCTTGACAATCCTTTTGGTGAAGAAATTTTTCCTAATAGCCAATCTAAACATCTGCTGGTGCAACTTGAAGTTGTTCCCTCTCATCCTATCACTTTTTACTTGGGAAAAGAGACTGACACCCACCTCACTACAACCTCCTTTCCAGGTAGTTTTAGAGAGCGATAAAGTTTCCCCTCAGCCTCCTTTTCTTCAGTTTAAACAACCCCAGTTCCCACAGCCGCTCCTCATAAGACTTCTTATTTGTCTTTACATCCCTTACCAAGTTCAGCTCCAGCTGCACCTTGGCCCTCCTGACCTCATCCCTACACGACCAGGCAGCATCCCTGTAAACACATCTCAGGATACCTGTCCTTGCTGTCACTGCCTGTGCATTTCCTTCTTGTCCTTTAGTTTTGACCAGCAGGTCTCAACTCAGCCATGCCGGTCTTTTGGTTTCCTTTCCTGATTTCTTATACCTGGGAAGCGAGAGCTCTTGTGCTCTATGGAAAACATCTGTAAAGATCTGTGATCTGCCAGCTCTGTTCTGCTCCCTTGTCCCTGAGGGCAGTTTCCCAGGGGGTCCTATTGACTGACTCCCTGAAGAGCTGGAAGTTTGCTTTCCTAAAATTCAGGGTTATGTCTTTGCTCTTCGCCTGCCCCATATCCTTCAGTAGTGCAAACTCCACCAGTGTATGATCAGTGCAGCCCAGGCTGCCTCCAGTCTTGACATCAGCAATTAGCTCACATGCACTGGTGATCAACAGGTCCAGTATGGCACCCCCTCTGGTAGGGCTGTCTATTACCTGGCACAGGGAGTTATCCTCCATGCACTCCAGGAGTCTCCTGGATTGCCTACAGCTCGCCGTGCTACCTTTCCAACAGATATTGGGGTGGTTGAAGTCCCCCAGCAGGACGAGAGCCTGAGAGGGCAAGGCTGACTATAGCTGGAGTGAGAAGGCTTCATCAGTAGACTCCCCTTGATCGAGAGGCCTGTAGTAGACACCAACCATAAGGTTCCCTCTGTTGCCTCTGATTCTTAGGTGTAAGCTTTTGACCTGCTCGTTGCTATTCTTCATAGACAGCTCTTCATGCTCTATCCATTTCTTGAAGTAGAAAGTAACGCCTCTGCCCTTCCTTGCCTGTCCCTTCTGGACAGCCTGTAGCTATCAATAACAGCACTCTAGTCATGGGATTCATCCCACCAAGTTTCAATAATGGCAGGCTTCCAACTCCTACTGTTTGTTGCCTGTGCTGCGTGCATTGGTGTAGAGGCACTTCAGCTGGGCTGTCAGCCATGTCACTTTCTCGGAGGAACACCCCTTAGTTCCTTGAAGGTCTTTCACTGGTGTTTCCCTGTTGGCTCCTATTACCTCAGGAGCCCCTGGCTCATCTCCATAAGACTTCAAGTTTGCTGCAGTGTAGCCAGCACGTCTCAGTACAACAGGCTGAGGGCCCTCGTGAGCACCCCATCCCTCTAAACTTGGTGTGTCATCCCACAGCTTGTCATGGGTAAGGCTGATATTATCCTCCTCCCCCTTCAGGTCTAGTTTAAAGCATTCTTCATGCTTGATGTTTTATGCTGTTATGCCCTTCCCCCAAAGGCATCTCCTCTGCTCCCCATACTTCTTATCTTCCTTTTTTTTGTCTTGCCAGTCTGAGCAGGATGTCCCGCTTGACCCACAGGTTCTTGGGCTCATCTTTCTCTTTGTCTAGCAATTTTTGTTACTTGGATGCCTTCTGTGTGTCACTACACAAAATTTTGTTCCCCCTTTTGGTGGTCACATTGCTCACATGTTTAGATAAAATATTTACATATTGTATCTCATTATGACATCATAAATACTGTTTATATTGATGTTGTTTATACTATTATAGTATGTAGTATACCTGGGCAAGACATTAATTACATCCTGTTTAATGTACTTACAGGCTTCACAGATCTCTGCTCTGGTTACAGTGGTGAGTCATTACTAAAAGTAGTTCATTGGTTGCCCTGTATGTTTCCAATGACTTTCCAAAATATGTTAGTCCATACCTGCTTTCATCAGTAACATTCTTTTAAAAAAACCTCTGCAGATTACCTGCCTAATGAAGTATTGCCATACACCAAACAAAGTAAAACAGTAAGGCATTTAAAGCAGTAAGGTTGTGACACTATTAAAGCTGAATCTGCACCTCTGAAAACCATTTGCTTTTCATTGAATTATGGAAAATGGGACTGGATCAGGGTGTCAAATATGTGGTCTATCTTCCTGCATCAAAACCAGCACCACTTTTGTCATATAATTCAGGACAGATGCTTGTCTAACTTTTTTAAAGATTCCAGTGATGAGCCATCAATAACATTCCTAGGAGAAGTTCTCTGTACTCTGTACACTTAAAACACTTGCTCATACTGTTAATCTTGCAACTTAAATCAATTATTTCTTGTTTTCACTAAATAGAGTGCAGGAAACAGTTTATTATTTTCCACTTTGTGGCTACCTCTACAAGTTTGAAGACTATTATTATGCTCCTTGGTTTTTACTCTCATTATTCTGTCATTTTTTGACAGCAGACTTGGAAATCATTACCCGTTGTTCTGCCATTATTCATTATTAAAATTAAAATATTTTTGCTTTTTCTCTAAGTTTATTTACTTAAGTGAATAATTAAAAAAAAAAAAAGTAATGGCTGAGTGTTTTGTTTCACCAAAATGTTTAAAGTGAAAAAAATAACCAACCAACTGACTGTTTTGAGGGGGGTTGATTGCAAAGCAAGAGCAAAAAATTAGGGAATAAATTTATCAAAAGAGAAACTGACTGTTTTGAGGGGGGTTGATTGCAAAGCAAGAGCAAAAAATTAGGGAATAAATTTATCAAAAGAGAAACTGACTGTTTTGAGGGGGGTTGATTGCAAAGCAAGAGCAAAAAATTAGGGAATAAATTTATCAAAAGAGAAATAGTGAATCAAGCCAAATTCTATTCTTGGTTGAATTTACACATATATCTTAGTTAACATGGGAGTAGACCTTTTCCCAGTATGTAGCAGTGAATCTTAATCAGGTGGATTAGCAGGGACACACAAACAGCTGTGTCTTTCTGGCATCTCTGGGTTTTTTTTATTTTTTATGTTGGACAATACAGCATTGTACAATTTTGTTTATACTTGAAAGTTAGCCAAACATTAGACTAGATCACTTATATTTGTTCCAGAGTATCAGTTTTCTTTTGATCCTAATGGTCTTTGCCTACAGGCATCAAGGGTTACCTTGATACTTACTCCCTAACAAATTATCTACCATGTTTAACAGCTGGGACACAGAAAAAGAGACAAAGGTTTCTGAAGTTACAAAAAAACAACTCATGCAGGAGGGGCACCAGCTTTAATTTTTTAGAATATTTGTTTAAGAAGTTGTGTCAAGTTACCTATAAATACCAACAAAACTCTTCCCAATGCAGTATTCATAAAAGAACTGTTTAGAATGGTTTTTAATAATGCAATACGTCAGCAGTCAACTGTAAATTTAGCCTGCATATAAAATATCTGAAGAAAAGGTATTCACATCCACACTAGGAAATTTTTTTTTTTTTAATTCTTTATGGATTTGGTGCTATCTGCTATAATACTAAAAAATCAGGAAAAAAGAAGAAGGAAAAACAAGATAAAAGAATTAAAATAATTATGGAAACTCCATGTTTTGACATCACTGCAGCAAATTTTCCTCAGCTGAAAAGCTCAGCAGTAGAAGATATAAAATGATAAATGGGACACTCAGAAATCAACAGATAATCCAAAAGCAGAGAGTTGAGTATTTTTAGCAACTCTGAGTTATGCAAAGTTTCATACAAACTTCTTGCAATGGAGAGGACATATGAAAGGAAATGAAACTCAGAAACAATTTTGTTAAGGTCCTAATCTGTCCTAGTATTCTAGTATTCACTGGGGAGAATTTGCAGAAGTTTCAGATTCTTTGGGAAGTATTTTAGAATTTATTTTACCAAAATATGTGGAAATACCTGTACTGGTCTTGATTGAGATAGAGTTAATTTTCTTCACCGTGACTAGTGTGAGGCTATGTTTTGGATTTGTGCTGAAAAGAGTGTTGATAACAAAGAGATGTTTTACCTATTGCTGAGTAGTGTTTATGCAAGGTCAAGGCATTTTCTGCTTCTCGCACCACCCCACCAGCAAGTAGGCTTGGGGTGTACAAGAAGCTGGGAGGGGACACAGCCAGGACAGCTGACCTCAACTGAACAAAGGGATATCTCATACCATATGACATCATGCACAGCATATAAAGCTGAGGGAAGAAGCAAGAATGGGGGGACATTAGGCATTATGGTGTTTGTCCTCCCAAGTAATTGTTACATGTGATGGAGCCCTGTTTTCCTGGAGATGGCTGAACAACTGCCCATCCACAGGAAGTGGTGAATGAATTTCTTATTTGCTTTGTTTGCACATGTGGTTTTTGCTTTACCTATTAAATTGTCTTTATCTCAATCCTCAAGTTTTCTCTTTTTCATCTTTCCGATTTTCTCCCCCATCCCCTCTAGGGGGGAGTGACCGAGCAGCTATGCAGTGCCTAGCTGCCTACTGGGGTTAAACCAACTGCAATACCATATTCCAAAGTGACAAAATTTATAAAAAATATATGTCTGTGGAGTGCGTGCAAGTCATGGTCATGAAAAGCAAGTGAAGCTTGTTTTAAATTACAGTGTTGGAATGGGAAGTAATTTCACCCTCAGCAATAAAGCTGCCATTCCCTGCTACTAATTTGGATTTAATTCATGAAATACTTTGGTCTGGTGGTCCCGGAGTTTGGAGTCTATTCACAGAAAAAACACAAAATGGGAAATTGCAGTGCATAGTGTAAAATGTCTCCCAATATGTCTTAGCTGAGATTTACATGAACTACTTCCAAGGGTTATAGGATGGTTGCTCTCCCTTTCAGTCAGCAGTGAATACCAAGATGACTACAAAGGATGGTTTTGCTTTCATAATTATATAGTGAACTGATATTGAACAACTGCTTTTAGTAGCACATACATATATACATGTATACATATATGCACATATACATATATATGTATACATATTTACATATATGTGTGTATATGTATGTTGGGGCAAATACATACACACATGCACACAAACGCATGTGCACACACACACTTGTATGTGTAGGAAATCACTGGGAAAATAAGAAACATAATATTACATCATCCTAGTGGGGTTTTTTATCCTCAATGGATATCAGGGGTACTTGTCAAAAAAAATCTGAGACTGCTATAGAGGGTACTTGCTAAAAATTATTTATCTGACACCTGTATAGATCAACTTTTACTAGTGTTCAATGCCTGAAGCACAGCAGAAATATCTTATTGTAAGACAGCTTTGATTAGAAATGCTGGAAAATTAGAAATGTTGGACTCTGAAAATTACTTCAGTTATCTATCACATTATTTATCTTCACTGGTAGGCAAAGAGTCATTAATTGGGAACTAAAAGCCCAAGAGGAGATTCAGTCTAGTCTATATAATCTTGCTATTGAATTACACACACAATGCAGGCAAACTAATATCTTTCACATTACATGACTGAATGTGATGGCAAGTAGTTACTGTACCTTAAATTATGCTTCCGTGATATTCTCATGAGATTCAACACCTCTTTTTTAAGAGGGCCTTAAGGACAGCTGATAAACATATGGACATAACCTGAATACAGAAATATGTGCTCATAAAAGGTATTCACTGTTAGCGTCCATAAGAACCATGACACCATTCACCTCTAATCATTATGAAATCGCCAGTTAATCAGTAGAAGTTGGGTGCCAGTTGTGATAGTTATTTTCAATATCTCAAGTGTTTCATTGGGCTCACTAGAGTTGAACCTAGGGGTAGGTTCAACGTGCCAGAGTTGAAATCAATAGCCCGGCTCAGGTGCATCTACACCAATGCACGCAGCATGGGCACCAAACAGGAGGAGCTGGAAGCCATTGTGCAGCGCGACAGCTATGACGTAGTTGCCATCACAGAAACATGGTGGGATGCTTCTCATGACTGGAGTGCTGCAATGGATGGCTATAAGCTCTTCCGAAGGGATAGGCAGGGAAGGAGAGGGGGTGGGGCGGCTCTGTATGTTAGGGAGTGTTTTGATTGCATAGAAATCGAAGATTGTGAAGACCAAGTAGAGTGCTTGTGGGTAAGGATGAGGGGGAAGGCCAATGAGGCAGACATCCTGCTGGGAGTCTGTTACAGGCCACCCAACCAGGATGAAGAGACGGATGAGACATTCTATAAGCGACTGGCGGAGGTCTCGCATTCGCTGGCCCTTGTTCTTGTGGGGGACTTCAACCTACCGGACATCTGCTGGAAGTATAACACAGCAGAGAGGAAACAGTCTAGGAGGTTCCTGGAGTGTGTGGAGGATAACTTCCTGATGCAGCTGGTGAGTGAGCCCACCAGGGGAGGTGCCTTGCTGGACCTGCTGTTTACGAACAGGGAAGGACTGGTGGGAGATGTGGTGGTCGGAGGCCGTCTTGGGCTTAGCGACCATGACATGATAGAATTCTCAGTTGTGAGTGAAGTAAGGAGAGGACTCAGCAAAACTGCTATCATGGACTTCCGGAGGGCAGACTTTGGCCTGTTCAGGTCACTGGTTGAGAGAGTCCCTTGGGAGACAGTCCTGAAGGACAAAGGGGTCCAGGAAGGCTGGACAGTCTTCAAGAAGGAAATCTTAAAGGCGCAGGAGCAGGCGGTCCCCATGTGCCGTAAGAAGAGCTGGCGGGGAAGGCGACCGGCCTGGCTGAACAGGGAGATTTTGCTGGGACTCAGGGAAAAGAGGAGAGTTTATCATCTCTGGAAGAAGGGGAAGGCAACTCATGAAGAGTACAAGGATCTCGTTAGGTCAAGCAGGGACAAAATTAGAAAGGCAAAAGCCCAGCTAGAGCTCAGTCTGGCCACAGCCGTAAAGGATAATAAAAAATGTTTTTACAAATATATTAACAACAAAAAGAGAGGCAAGGAGAATCTCCATCCCCTACTGGATATGGCGAGGAACATTGTCTCCAAGGACGAGGACAAGGCTGAGGTACTTAATGCCTTCTTCGCCTCAGTCTTTAATAGCCACTCCAGGTATCCACAGGATATTCAGCCCCCTGAGCTGGAAGACGGGGATGGAGAGCACAATGTACTCCTCATAATCCAGGAGGAAGCAGTCAAGGACATGCTAAGCCACCTGGACACCCACAAGTCTATGGGGCCTGATGGGATCCACCCAAGAGTACTGAGAGAGCTGGCAGAGGAGCTTGCCAAGCCACTCTCCATTGTTTATCAGCAGTCCTTGTTAACAGGGGAGGTCCCAGACGACTGGAGGCTTGCCAATGTGACGCCCGTCTACAAGAAAGGCCGGAAGGAGGATCCTGGGAACTACAGGCCTGTCAGCCTGACCTCTGTTCCAGGGAAGATTATGGAGCGGTTGGTTTTGAGAGTGCTCACAGGGCATCTGCAGAACAGCCAAAGGATCAGGCCCAGCCAGCATGGGTTCATGAAAGGCAGGTCCTGCTTGACCAACCTGATCTCCTTCTATGACCAGGTGACCCGCCTAGTGGATGAAGGAAAGGCAGTGGACGTTGTCTACCTGGACTTTAGTAAAGCCTTTGACAGCGTCTCCCACAGCATTCTCCTGGAGAAACTGGCGGCTCGTGGCTTAGACGGGTTTACTCTTCGCTGGGTGAGGAACTGGCTGGATGGCCGAGCCCAGAGAGTTGTGGTGAATGGCGTTAAATCCGGCTGGCGGCCGGTCACGAGTGGTGTTCCCCAGGGCTCGGTTCTGGGACCAGTCTTGTTCAATATCTTTATAGATGATCTGGATGAGGGAATTGAGTGCTCCCTCAATAAGTTTGCAGATGACACCAAGCTGAGTGGGAGTGTTGATCTGCTGGAGGGCAGGAGGGCTCTGCAGAGGGATCTGGACAGGCTGGATCGATGGGCAGAGGCCAACTGTATGAGGTTTAATAAGGCCAAGTGCAGGGTCCTGCACTTTGGCCACAACAACCCCATGCAACGCTACAGGCTTGGGGAGGAGTGGCTGGAGAGCAGCCCGGCGGAAAGGGACCTGGGGGTGCTGGTTGACAGCCGGCTGAATATGAGCCGGCAGTGTGCCCAGGTGGCCAAGAAGGCCAACAGCGTCCTGGCCTGTATCAGGAATAGTGTGGCCAGCAGGAGTAGGGAAGTGATTGTGCCCCTGTACTCGGCACTGGTGAGGCCGCACCTTGAATACTGTGTTCAGTTTTGGGCCCCTCACTACAAGAAGGATGTTGAGGTGCTGGAGCGTGTCCAGAGAAGGGCAACGAAGCTGGTGAGGGGTCTGGAGCACATGTCTTATGAGGAGCGGCTGAGGGAACTGGGGTTGTTTAGTCTGGAGAAGAGGAGGCTGAGGGGAGACCTTATCGCTCTCTACAACTACCTGAAAGGGGGTTGTGGCGACGAGGGTGTTGGTCTCTTCTCCCAAGTAACTAGTGATAGGACAAGAGGAAATGGCCTCAAGTTGCTCCAGGGGAGGTTTAGATTGGATATTAGGAAAAATTTCTTCACTGAGAGGGTGGTCAGGCATTGGAACAGGCTGCCCAGGGAGGTGGTGGAGTCGCCATCCCTGGAAGTGTTCAAAAAACGTGTGGATGTGGCGCTTCAGGACATGGTTTAGGGGACATGTTGGTTCTGGATTAATGGTTGGACTTGATGATCTTAAAGGTCCTTTCCAACCTAGTGATTCTGTGATTCTGTGATTCTGTGATTCTGTGATTTGTTGCTTGTTTTGACTCCTTAGTGCTGAATAAAATCCAATCTAAAACTAAATTACTTGCCTTCTTGACTCAGGTTTCATTAAACAAGTATATTAATGACATGAATGACCAAAATGAGAAGGTATTAAGCTTATTTAGCAACTATTTATGCAGTAATGTAAACATTCAGTTATTTTTACTTAACGAGGTGAATAAACAAATCAAAAGTATATGGGCCAAGCACACAGCAGAATTAACCTGTATTTCTTATTACCCAGATCTAGAAAGCCATTTATCTTGAGAAGAATTATTTTATTCTCTTCCATTATTAATTTGGCTGTCTGAATATGAATAAAATTGGATTTCCTTATAGAATTACTGATTTGTTCAGAGATTAAATTCAAATATTTGGTTAAAATTAAACCTGGAGCATAAACATTATTTTTCATTTCAGAAGACGGTACTTCTTGCTTTTTTGTTAGTGTTATTTATTCAGAAATACTGTGTTATTGCTTAGTAATTTGAATGTATTTTCACCTCCTGGAGAAAAATGTCCAAAACTTTACAGTGATTTAGTGTCTGAAGCCTTTTTACATACTCAAATACCACTTTTGATATGAACAAGACTCATTACCCCTTTATTACACTGTTGAAAAATGTCCACATTGCTGTACTTTGCTGATACCCATGTTGAGAGAGGGATAAACAGGGCGCCTGTTGTCTGTTACCTACACTTTAGCTTACTGATCTTGGCTTTTCTCTATGGCACAAAAAAGTTTCATCTTTCTACTAATTAGGCAAATAGCTTAAAAGTAAAGCATCAGCCTTTCTGTTATTACTCAAATTCTGATGGATTGAAAACAAGTTCCTAACTTCATGTTTTAAAAATAAACAAGAAACTCTTTTTCATCTGTTTAAAATTATACTTTTGGGGGTTATCTGTATCCTGGGAAAAAACAAAGGTGACGATGAAATCAGTTTACTGATGTCTTTTTTCTTGCCTGAAATGTTTCCTTGATCACAACTTCCATAACAGGTCAAGCCAAAGATTGGTCTAGCATGGTATCCCACAGCGGCCAATAACAGATCATTAGAGAAGAAACTGTAAGAAACAGGACAAGTAGAGAATGCTTTTCTATCTGGTAAAAGTTTCCAGTGATCAGTGGGTCAGTGTTAGTAGTCAAACTCCAGGTCTTTGCTCCAAAAAATTATCTATCACATTTTAAACCATTTAGACCTTTAACTTTCTTGATACTCTGAGATAAGGAGGTCTATAGTGTAATAATGATTTGTATGAAAATAGTATTTCCCTTTGGTCTCCCTAAAACTTCTGCCTCCTACTTAGAATCATAGAATGATAGAATCTTTTGGTTGGAAGGAACCTTTTAAGGTCATTTAGTCCAACTACTTGCGTTGGCTGAGCTTCATACCCTTCACATGTTAGGAGTAACTAGTGAACAATCATTCCTGATGTCCTTACCATTCACCAGTGATAGAATTCCATCATATCAATTTCCTGAGGTTCCAGGTTGTATGAAATGAAGTCACAACTTGTCTGCAGGCCTCAGTTTTGCCCTTCTTATTCAAATATGACTGAGAAGATTTTTTTTTCTTTTCTTTTTTAAGTCTTTTTATTATCTTTATCTCTGCTGGCCATATATCTTGCAGTGATCCTGTTGTTTTACTACATTATTCTTCCAGATGTTTTACCATGTAACTTATGTTAGTTGTTTCCATTATTAATTTTTTCTGTCATTTATACACACTTCCATGCTTGCTTGCTATTTCTCCTTTTTATCACTATATGCTCCTTGACTAACATACCTGTAGAACTGATCACTGTATGATCCCCATTTTTACAGACTCTCCATATATTACTGACTTATAAACTTAAAGATGTCTCTGATGTTCTCCTGATTCTAATATTGATAGATTTCAGTCCTTTTAGTTTATTATTTACCACATTGCCTGGTTATTTTCCTTCTTCCTGGTATTTCCATCTGAGTAATGGCAAATTAAAATTACCACTCTCTAGTTTCAATGTGTTATCTTTCAGCAATTCTTAATGCAACTAGAAAAAAACATTTAAAGTGTATTTTATTCACAACATCCTGCCCTACAACAAACACCAGCAAAAGCATCATATAAATTCATCATTAGATTTCTATGATAAAAGAAGTAGTCCAAAATACTTCATTCAACTAGTTATGCTATTTCATCTACTTCATCTCATGGTTATTCTTCAAGAACCTCTTCACATATTCTTTAAATTAACAAAACAATGGAGCAAAGATGTACATGTGTATCAGTTTAAAAGCATAAAAACTACTACTAACAAATCCTTTTCTGTCATGACCCTTTATAAATAAACTTGGTGGGATGAATCCCATGGTTGGAGTGTGGCTATCGATGGCTACAGGCTGTCCAGAAGGGACAGGCAAGTAAGGAAGGGTAGGGGCATTCATCAAGAAATGGATAGAGCATGAAGAGCTGTCTATGAAGAACAGCCATGAGGAGGTCAAAAGCTTATCAGTAAGAATCAGAGACCGAGGCAACAAAGGGAACTTTGTGGTTAGTGTCTACCACAGGCCACCCAGTCAAGGGGAGTCTACCGATGAAGCCTTCTTACTCCAGCTACAGGAGATACTGCATTCACAGGCTGTTGTCCAGCTGGGGGACTTCAACCACATAAGAGTACAGGGATGCTGCCTGGTTGTATAGCGATGAGATCAGGAAGGCCAAGGCACGGTTGAAGATGAACTTGGCAAGAGATGCAAAGAATAATAAGAAGAGCTTCTATAGGTATGTCAGACAGAAAAGGAAGGGCACAGATATTCTACCACCCTCCTGATGAGCAAGACTGGCAAACTGGTAACAATGGATGAGGAGAAGGCTGAGGTACCCAACTTCTTTGCCTAAGTCTTCGCTGGCAGTGTCTCTTCCCACACCCTTCGAGGGGATGGATTGCAAGTTAGGGACTGGAGGAGCAAAGTCCCTCCCACTGTAAGAGAAGTTCAAGTTTCAGACCACCTGAGGAACCTAAACATGCACAAGTCTATGGGACCTGACCAGATGCACCCCAGAGTCCTAAGGGAATTGGCTGATGTAGTTGCCAAACCACTCTCCATGATATTTGAAAAGTCCTGGCAGCCAGGTGAAGACCCTGGAGACTGGAAAAAGGGAAACATTGCACCCATCTTTAAAAGGGGTAGCAAGGAGGACCCTGGGAATTACTGGCCTGTCAATCTCACCTCTGTGCGTGTGGACATCATGGAACAGATCTTCCTAGAAGCTGTGCTAAGGCACATGGAGGACAGGGAGCAGATTTGTGACAGCCAGCATGACTTCACCAAGTCCTGCCTGACCAGCCTAGTGGCCACCTATGATGGAGTGACCACATCAGTGGACAAGGGAAGAGTTACCAATGTCGTCTATCTGGACTTCGGTCAGGCCTTTGACATGGTCCCCCACAACATCCTTCTCTCTAGATTGGGGAGACAGATTTGATGGGTGGACTATTCACTGGATGAGGAATGGGTTGGATGAGGAATTGGTTGGATGGTCACATCCAAAGGGTAGAGGTCAATGGCTCAATGTTCAGATGGAGATCAGTGACAAGTGGTGTCCCTCATGGGTCCGCATTGGGACCAGTACTCTTTAATATCTTCATCAATGACATAGTGGGATCGAGTGCACCCTCAGCAAGTTTGCAGATGACACCAAGCTGAGTGATATGGCTGACACACCTGAGAGATGGGATGCCATCAAGCGGGACCTGGACAAGGTCAAGGAATGGGCCCATGTGAACCTCATGAGGTTCAGCAAGGCCAAGTGCAGGGTCCTGCACCTGAGTCGGGGCAACGCCGGTATCAGTACAGGCTGGGGGATGAAGGGATCAAGACCAGCCCTGATGAGAAGGACTTGGGAGTACTGGTGAATGAAAAGCTGGACACGAGCTGGCAATGTGCGCTCTAAGCCCAGAAGGCCAATCGTATCCTGGACTACAACCAAAGAAAGAAAAAAGTGTGGCCAGCAGGTCAAGGGAGGTGATTCTGCCTCTCTACTCCAACTCTCGTGAGACCCCACCTGGAGTCCTGCATCCAGCTCTGGAGCCCTCAGCACAGGAAACCTGTGGACCTGTTGGGGCATGTCCGGAGGAGGGCCACCAACATGATCAGAGGGATGGAACACCTCTCCTATGAGGACAGGCTGAGAGAGCTGTGCTTGTTCAGCCTGGAGAAGAGGAGGCTCTGGGGAGACCTTATTGCAGCCCTCTAGTATTTAAAGGGGGCCTCTAAGAAAGATGGGGACAGACTTTCTAACAACACCTGTAGCAATAGGACAAGGGATAATGATTTTAAACTAAAAGAGGGCAGATTTAGACTAGATCTAAAGAAGACATTTTTCACAATGAGGGTGGTGAAGCACTGGCAGAGGTTGCCCAGAGAGGTGGTAGATGCCCCAAGGTCAGGTTGGGCGGGGCTCTGAGCAACCTGATCTAGTTGCAAATGTCCCTGCTCACTGCAGGGGGGGTTGGACTAGGTGATCTTTAAAAGTTCCTTTCAATCCAAAGATTCTATTACTCTATTCTATGATTCTGTGATTTTATTTCTTAGAACTTTTTCAGAAGGCAGACAAGCTGCTTTTGTTTGTTGGGTTTTTTTCTCATTGTACAAGCTATACAAATAATTGAACTTGAATGTAAAAAAAGCAACAAAAATAAATAAAATAACTTACTAGCAGGTGTTAGTATAAATGTTGATAAATTTCAATCTCCAAATGTATTCTAAATTATGGAGCTGTGAAAGCTGACTGTAAGTACTGTAAAAACACCTAGTGTTGTGCACACAGCCCCTGAAAGAGCATGATTGTGTCCCGAGCCTGCATTGGATTGTACAGCCAGACCTCCAACTTGCACGGGAGAGGCTGAGCTGGGACAGAGCACTCCCTGTACCACTGCCTTTGAACTGGGCCCCTCAGCACTTCCACTCTGCTTGGGGAAGTAGTGTACCAAAAGAAAGATGTAGCATCATGTCTGTAGGCAAAGACACAAACTCTTGGGTGCTTTCCTTTGTATGGATTTTATACATGCTTTGCATAAAAGGAAGTTTCACTCTTCATTCTGCAAGAGCAAGTGAAACTATAGAGTTGCTCTTCCTTCTCACAAGATTTGTTTTTAAGTCACTCTGCAAGTGTAGCTAAGAAGGAAAGTTAGTCATTCACATATCTTTTCTTGTAAATATGTCACACAGATGAGAGCAGATAAGAGCTTGATTTGAATTTCTAGGTCTTATTTGCATGATATATGTATATATATAAGATTATAACCTCTTCTAGAGGATTTTATATGCCCTCACTTTGATTCTTACTTTACACTATACACAATGTGAAATATATGTCCCTTTTCTCTGTGGGTGTGGAAAAGTGATACTTAACTGACACCTCTTGATGAGTGTCTTACAGCTGTGATAGCTGTGAGGAAGTAATAACTTACCACCTGGAGCACTGTTGTTCAGAAGTACTGGTGTGTTACCCAAACAAATAAACAAGCACAACAGGAAAAGCTTTGTTGGGCAGTTTATTGCTGACACCCTGTGAACATGACCCCTTTACCTCTTATTCCTACAAGCATTACTAATCAAAACACTTCTTTCACTAAATTACCTGTAAAACACCCCTAAGGATGTGTCTCAATATACTAGTTCAGATAGTTCACAACAATAATGAGAGACATACACACTGCAGCCTTGGCAGCAGCTAATTTTAGATTATCATGCTCCGTTACTTTCCTAACAATGGTACAGGATAACCCACTTCTCTGCTGTGTTTCTCCATTTGCACATAGGGGAGCCTGGTTGTACCTACTCCGTTCTCCATCCCACCATGGCAAAAACAGGTAGCGTCCTAAAGTCTGTCTGTACAGCTCACTGCGAACCCGGAGACTTTCATGGACCTCCCCACGTCTGGATTATTCCCAACGAGGGAGCAAATCAAGCAGAGTTTAGAAGCAGCCTTTAATGCAAGACATCACCATCTGTCTCTGCATATTTAAACAATATGTATCAGAATCCTTATATTAGAAATACTAATATGATTGAGGACAAACTATTCACACTTGGAACTCTAACATGTCTTTTGTTGTGTTGCACTTTTATTTTAAGCAGTAGAGGTCTCAATTATCAGGAAAACTAATTGCCTGTTTTTCTTAAGTACTGAGGAACAGCTTACAAGTAACCATAATTCAATAAGAAAAATGAAATGCATTACCTGGAAAATTGGAATATACTGCCTGGAAATAAAGGCAGAGAAGTTGACAGTCAAACCATCACCAGAAGACATTAAGCTCCCTGCTGTCATAAATGTGGTATCTTTTCTCGTTTCGCAGGATGAGAGGAAATGGCCTCAAGTTGCGCCAGGGGAGGTTTAGATTAGATATTAGGAAAATTTCTTCACCAAGAGAGTGGTCAAACATTGGAACAGGCTGCCCAGGGAGGTGGTGGAGTCACCGTCACTGGAAGTGTTCAAAAAACGTGTGGATGTGGCAGTCTGGGACATGGTTTAGTGGACATGGTGGTGTTGGGTTAACGGTTGGACTTGATGATCTTAGAGGTCTTTTCCAACCTTAATGATTCTGTGTGATTCTGTGTGTGATTTTATTGCAACAAAGATGACTGCAACAGGCTAGCTGAGAGTTTAAAAGTTTCTTTAGGAATCTTTTTATTTTAAATCAGAAGGACTGATGATCAGTTGACGTAGTGTCAAACAGTAATAATGAAAAAAATAGTTATTAATGTTCCATTGGTATTCTCCATATTTCCAACTTTTTTGCATTTGGAGTCAAGTGATATATTTACTCTTTAAAAATTGAAAAGAGAAATAAACATGTGAAATACAGAAAATTTGGAACATTTATTACTGTTATTTCTCAGATGTCACAGGTGATACTTTATTTGTTTTCCTTCAGGTCTTACCAATTATTGCCAGAATATTAGTACACGCTATACCACCTAATACAAGATGTGGAAACACAACACTGTTAATCCTGAATATCTTCTTCACACAGAAAATTTGTTAGCATTAGGATAGAAACAGTGCACAGTAACCCTGATTCAAATTAATGACTGCCATTAACAAGTAGCCCTGTAAGTACCTGAAAAAATGGACAGCATTTTCCTATGGATATCTTTCTCTGGCTTCTAAGAATATTCAAGCTCCAGCTGAAACTTTCTTGCATTTGGGGGACACAGTTCCCCTTCATGTGGATTTTCTGGTGAATTGATAATGGTTACACACACAAGCCGCCTTCTGATATCAATAAGATATCCTTTCTTTACCTAGAAACCTGACCTCATTGAAATGTTAAGTTTGTTGAAGCTATCAAATAGGTTCAAATACTAGTAGGGAAGACAGATAAGCATCTACACCATGCTTTCATGTACACTTTATTTCTTTTGGAAGTCAGGCTAAGACTTTACTTAATGAGAATGCTCAATAAAATTGAGTGCAATATTCACCTGTACTTTTGTTACTGCATTACAGCTACAGATTTTAATAAATTTAAATATATACACATTATTTTACTGAGAGACAACAGAATTGTGTCATACGAGACTTTAGTGCTTGAGATGAAAGTGATTCTCCACCTGAAGGAAATAATGAAGACAAAATCTTTTGAAGTGGGATCAATGCTGTATTCTTGTAAGTGGGTCAAGGAATTGAGAATTTTATTTCAGAGCACCAGAAAAATGCATGACAAATGGGAAGCCATAAAAAGTGTTTGCCTGATGGAAAATTTGCCTGCTCTGTTCCATATATCTGTTGATCCCACGTATCAACTGTCTTTATTTGTGTCCTTAGACAATTAGAATTACAGGTTTTGTTTTTGATAGTACTAGAAAGATTATATGATGAGAAGAAACTTCCTGCAGAAACAACATCTTCCAAAAATTATCTTTTTTTCCTAACTTGATTTGCAGCTTTCAGTAGGAGGAAAAGAAAAACAAACAAACAAAAGGCCTCTGGGTTTCTTGCTGTGCGTGTTATTTCCATTAGCTTTGTCTGCATCTTGTATCCCTGCTCAGACACATCTCCTAGAAACCCACTTCAGACATGCTACAAACAGAGCAGACACCTTGGAACACAGGAAGAGATCATTACCACGGCACGCATACCTTCCAAAGTTTACGTCTTGGTTTCTAATGTATATTGAATATATCTTGAATTGCAAAGTGAAAAGAAGCAGCTCTTCCTTCCAAAACACTCAGGAGGCCTTATTTTGACAGATTTGCAGGTAACTGAAGAGATTTCACCAGCACAAAAGTGAAAAACAATTAGAAATATAAGGAAGGAAGAGATAGTGCACATATAGCATCTGTTATTTACTGCTATTTATTTATTCTAACAGCAGAATCTGCTATACATTCAGTGCTCACTAAGTTAAGATTAGGAAGATATAAAAAATAGTGCAATCTGATTTCCAAATGCTTTGCAATTTACTCCTGTCTGTAAAATTTCAGCAATTTTTATATTCTTCAGCTTTTGTGCCACATAAATCCTAGGTATTAAGAGCATACGATGGATTGATTTTCTCATATTAAATAAAAACAAAGGAGAAAAGTAAAACACATAAGACTACTTTTTAATTATTAACCGATTCTTATTGTCAATGTCAAAGAAGAAATACTCCAGTCCTCTGTCAGCTATTTGCAAAATTCTTAAGGTATTTGTGCTAAAACCTAGTGGCATCTAGAAGATCCAGGTCTCATTGTACTGCTTGCTTTGAATCGGAGAGGAAGGGGATTTAAGCAGGAGTAACTTCCACTTGTCGTGCATCTTTTTTTTTTTTCCATAACATCAAGAAATACACAGGTACTTCACAGAAGATGAAAAAACTGCAAAGAAAAAGAATCCAGAGTGGGTCTCTCCCAGTATCATAGAATTTAACTGTGGTTCATGCAGAAAACAACATCCCACATTTCATCCCTACGCATTCTTCCTGCTACATTATGGGGAGAAAGGCAAGTATACAGCATATTTCACCTGGTCTGTATAATACAGTGTCACTCCTAGAGCCTAACTCTCAGTTTTGGTAACCTAAATCCTCTGATGTTTTCTTTCAGTGAAGACTTTGTAATCGATTCAATTTTGTATTACCAATGGAAAAAACAACCCTTCTCAAGGAAAACAACAACAACAAAAAAAATCCCCCAAAGCAAATCAAAATAAAAACTTCAGACATGTTGCAAATTTTCAACCAGACTTAAGGAGGTCAGCAGACTGGTCGATTCTACCCTTGTTGAAAAGTAATTTTCATTGAAATGGTGGGTCACCTGTCTGTCAAAAACTCTGTGAACTTTGTGACATTAAATGAAACCTCTACTGACTGAACATATTTATGAGCATATACCACTGAGCATGTGAGAGCAATTTTACACTTCTAGTTAAAAAGCAGGGATTCATAGACAGGAATATGGTGGTTTATAAGACACTCTCTTATAATCTACAATGCCTTCGGAGTAACAGAAACAGAAGAAATTAAATACACTTGTTTCTAGGTTATGTAGCCCAGGACAGGTCCAGCCTTCACGAATCATGGGTAGAATCTTTTTTTTTTTTTTCTTTCTTTCTTTCTGACATACATCTTCAGGGCTTTAGAACAAGGAAAAAGATAACTTCAGCCAGAAGGACAAAAAAATACAGTCCTGGAAGATTTTGGGACAGCCCATAAATTTGACGATTACCTTCCCCTCAAAAGCCATTCATTGTAACCCAATAGAGATTTGCCTTCAAGTCACTCTTTTTCCCAACTCAAAAGGGTAGGAGGGAAGAGTTGACCTTTGATGAAGTTGTTCTCTCTTTTATTCCTTTAGTTCAAACAAAGACGCCAGGCCTTTGAGCTGCACTGGTTTCATTTTTTGTTTGTGGAAAATGAAACTATGAGGCAAGTTGAAGGCATACATAGTGAAAATTCTGTCATTTACTTAAATTTTGGGACCTTAATAATGAAGCAGTTGTGAATGAAGATGGCCTTTGCATATATTAAATGTGTGTATGACATTAATGGATAAAAATTGAAAATAAACAAACAGACACCGAACTGCAGACACTACAGGATTTTACCCAGAAAAACACTGGAAATCACAGCCATGCACACTTTAGAATGGCTACAGCTCTCAAGTAATTAATAAGTAATCAAATGCGTTTAATAAAATTAAAGTTATGAGCAGATGATTGGGCACATTATCTTACATTTTAATATAATTCTTTTTATGGAACATGTCAATATGAAAAAAAAATTAACTTTCCAATGACCTTGTCATTCAGATTTGATTAAGTCTGTACTGCAGTTTTACTTCCTGCAATGCCCGTTACTGCTAGGGAAGATGTTATAATTACCTGACAGTACCAGAATTGTTTAAAAACATTTTTTCTGCAGTTAACTGTAAAATATTCCCTCTAACTCATCATGGAAATCTGTGTACTGTAGCAGAAACTAAGCAGGAAAAATCAGCCTCTATATTCAACCAAGAGTGTAAATGACAGAATATTGTTATTAAGAATGCATATGGCTACATTAACCTAGCCTCAATATTTTTGTATAAAAATGTGGCACTACTAAAAATGAAGAAAGGTATTTACATCAGCAACCTCATAGGAATGTTAAACGAAGTACAGTCAGTTGGTTGGAGTCTCTAAAAAATCACAAAACGTAGCTTCACTGTGACTGCTTCTGCATAAAACAAAGACATCAGAGAATTATCCTTATTTAAGGGAAATTTTGGTCACAGAAAGTTATTGCAAACAGCTCTGCTTATTACTGTGCTCACAGCCCCAAATCCTCTGCGAATGAGGGCTGAAAGGTTTGAAATCCTGTTCCAGGACTCTAAATCGGAAATGAGGAATCACAGAGGAATGGTGCCTTACTGAAGCTAGGAGGGTGAGGATCGAGAGAGCCAGAACCAGCTCCTTGCTTCTGCCGCCTTTATATCTATGTGGATTTGGAGTATAGGAAAAATGTGTCCCAAATGCATAACGGACATTGAAATTACAGTATCATCATACCCCTACAAGTGAGAAGGAGTCAAAGTGGCCTTGGACAGTGCTCGAGCATAAGGTAGCTCACGGGGAGAGAAGCAGGAGGACAACTCTCATCTTTTACATGCTGAACCAAGTTCATATTCTGGAGCGGCTTAAGAAGATTTTTCCTGTTAAGAGTGATCTGGAACTGTGCTTTGCTGTTTTGGGTTGTTTGAGGGTTTTTTTTGCCTTGCAACTTTATTTCCAATTTCATAGTCAAGAATTTAAGCCTTTATTTTGCCAGAATAAAGATGTTTTCTTCTTTAACCCTGTTTGTGTTTAAAAGGATCTCAGGTAGTCTGTAAAACAGAAAGCAAATTATTTCTCCAGAAGCAACAACAAACTTTTTTTTTTTCATAAACTTTATGCAACCATAAAGAAAAACCAAAAATGTAATCCTCAATTTGCAAAAAGAAATTCTGTAGAGAAACAGTTTCTCTTCTGTGTAGAGAAATTCTGACTGGATTTCTTCTGCTCTGCAGCAGCATATATCAAAAAATTTCTATTGATTTATAACACCAGAAACAAGCATTTGAAATTTTGCTGAAGAAATCAAAATATGTGCATTTGTCCTTTTCTCTCTGGAGACCAGACATCACTGTCCTATGTGCTATAAAAATCATAATCTTAAGTAGAATACAAACTTTAATGTCATCTAGATATAGCATCAGATTGCAATCCAGTCACACTGTTCTACCATACATAATAACACAGCTACATAAAGATTATTTTTGTATAGCTTTTTTTCAGGATTTCAGTCATTTGAAGTCATATCAGAATAATATTTTCTCATGCTTCTTTTTCATATTAAATACTATTCAAATCTATTAAGCTATTTGGCTTGAAAAATCAGTTCTGAACAATCTACCCTTGAATTACAAAGGGACTTTTTTATTCTGCAGCATTTATATATATTACTTAAACCCTTTAATGCTCTTGAAATGCAAGCAGTTCTGTTCTAGAAAGAGGAAACCATTTAGTCGTGCATAGCAACATTATTCAAATAGTTTAGGAAACATAGTAAATACAATGCAAAAAGACAAAAATAGTAAATATAATAACCTTATACTCCATAATTCAAACTGACAAAAGGAATTTGTGAAAAACAGTATACAAATATCCAAAGTGGAATCTCATCAGGATAAACACATCCCCACTCCTCACTGAAAAAAACAAAGTGTGTAACGTCCCCCAGCCTACTTAATCATAGAATCGTTTCGGTTCGAAAGGACCTTTAAGATCATTGAGTTAACTTAGCACTGCCAAGTCCACCACTAAATACCACATCTACACATCTTTTAAATACCTCCAGCGATGGTGAGTCTACCACTTCCCTGGGCAGCCTGTTCCAATGCTTGACAGCCTTTTCGGTGAAGAAACTTTTCCTAATATCCAATCTAAACCTCCACTGGCGCAACTTGTGGCCATTTCCTTTCATCCTATCACTTGTTACTTGGGAAAAGAGACCAACACCTACCTTGCTACAACCTCCCTTCAGGTAGTTGTAGAGAGTGATAAGGTCTCCCCTCAGCCTCGTCTTCTGCAGACTAAACAGCCCCAGTTCCCTGGACTTGTGCTCCAGACCCCTCACCAGCTTCGTTGCCCTTCTTTAGATGCACTCCAGCATCTCAGTGTCCTTCTTGTAGTGAGGGGCCCAAAACCGAACACAGTATTCAAGGTGTGGCCTCATCAGTACACTATCAGTACAGGGGCACAATCACTTCCCTACTCCTGCTGACCACACTATTTCTGATACAGGCCAGGACACTGTTGGCCTTCTTGGCCATCTGAGCACACTCATATTCAGCTGGCTGTCAACCAGCACCCCCAGGTCCTTTTCAGCCAGGCAGCTCTTCAGCCACTCTTCCCCACACCTCTAGTATTGCATGGGGTTGTTGTGACCCAAATGAAGGACAAGCACTTGGCCTTGTTGAATCACATACAGTTGGCATCGTCCCATCGATCCAGCCTGTCCAGATTCCTCTGTAGAGCCTTCCTGCCCTTTTACCTGGATACTACTTCGGACCCTTCTTGTAGAGGGGTGTCACATTTGCTAACCTCCAGTCAATGGGATCTCCCCGCTTAGCCAGGACTGCTGATAAATGATTGCAAGTGGCTTGGTGATCACTTCTGCCAGCTCCATCAGTACCCTTAAGTGGAACCCATCAGGCCCCATAGACTTGTGTATGTCTAAGTTTACTACATATGTCTAGTTTCTCTCTATTATACTTATTTGTGACCTCTTGATGTCATTCCTGAAAACACGAGCCTCCTTACAATCACATCCTCTCCTGTGCTGCAAAGGCTTCCTAAATGTTTGACTTTAGCTCATAGACACCACTGTAAAACTGTGGTAATTCTGCTGATTGAATAACTGTGCAGCATCACATGGGTATAAATTCACCGCAGGTAAATCCTGGTGGGTGCAGAACAAAGAGAGACCACAAAGAATCCTTGAATTTTCTAAGGTTTCTGCTTCATCTTTCCTGCAGTGTCAGGGGCAGCTCCTGGTGTCCCAGGCAAGGGCCCTTCCCCCCATCTAGCTGGGGGCAGCAGTGTTCTTGGTCATCCTTGTTCAACAGCTGTCAAGGGGGTTATTAATGATGCAGCTCAGCCAGCCTGTGCAAGCAGAAGAGTGCTTCTCTTTCGGGTGTTGTCAGCTGGATCTCGTCAAACTTATTTCCAAGAGTGGGATCTGCCTGCCTGGCAGCAGACTGGGAACACTCATTGGTAGTGGAGGTAATTGCTGGCAGAGAGCTGTGAAGAGTGCAGCAGGCAGCCTATTGTCTCAGGTACCCAATGGAAAAATTTAGGATAAATAAATAAATACTTGAAAATCAGCAGTTGGACACATTACCACTTTTCCACTGGTGTTTCTCCATTGACATAATTTGCACCAATCCTGATCAGAACCACACTGCAAGCTTTTCAGTTGGCTGTGTACACCTGGGTGGAATGACAAAAATAATTTTAAATGGCAGAAACACTGAAACAACAATCAATATTTTAGCAGCCTTATCAATTATCTGTGGCCTGACTCAGTGTAGACGTATTCTAAATGAAGAGGTGCACAGTTTCAAATCATGTCAATTATTGTTCAAACATTTTACACACCAGCTTATGCAAAATAAAGCAATAATAAGTGGCAATCAGGGTATTTACAATTAGTTAATGACAATTTAGGGGACTAAAGGTCCAATGCTTGAGCCCTAAGATGCAATCATTAACTGCTTTGAAATGCATGATCTATGGTTATTAATGTAAACTATGTGAAATTAATGAATTGAAATAAAATAATTGTTTGATCCATTATGCTGTTTAAATGATGTAATCCTATTTTTATTAACAGTGTAATACGTATTTCATAGCATCATGGGATAAATCATGTTGGATGGACCTCTGGAGGTCATATAGTCCATATAAACATATACATATATATATATTTAGTATTTATGACATAATTCTTTCCTCAGCTTTTAAACATTATTAGAAGCAAGACAACCTTCAAAGGGACACAATGAATTGATCACACAAAATGTTCTTTGCCTGACACTGGAGCGTGGACTCTGTTCCTCCCTATTTCTTATGGAACTAAAAAATAACAGAACTGAGTGCATTTCCTCAGTTGAGGGACAAAGGTCTCTCCACTGAATGTAGTGGAATATTGGCTAATATTCAAGGAAAACGTGCTCTTCTGCATAAACCTGAAAAACATGATACTCAAATCTTTAAATACAGAATAATAGTTTAGAAGTAGCTGGCATTGGGGGTCTTAATGTACCCTTTTCTAAAATGACCAAAGAAATACCTCTTTTGAGCTGACTGGTAATAATAAGGCATTCATTTTTTGGTAAAATATAAACATGAAATATTAAGAAGTTGAAAGATACAGGAGATCTTACAGTTTATGAAATAGATTTTCCTATGTGGAAAATGATGAATTATCTTAATTTGTTGTACTGACTATAAAGTCAGTAAAAAAGTATAAAGACACCACTATTTTTCTCCTCAGGATTACAAAAAAAACATTAAAATGTTACAGTGTAACTTTATCAATTTTTTTCTTATATAGTTTAATTCTATAATTTAATTTTACCCTTATAATGATTTCATAATGAAAAATTGTGTTTCCTCTCTATATGAACACATAGAGATATTACCCATAACTGGCCAACAAATAAAACATATAATCTTAAATTATTTTACATTTTCTTAATATCTACTTCTTCTGGAGCTTTCCACTAATTTTAAATTTTGACACAAATTAATCTAAATCTTCATTTCTCCAACTTCATTACCACAATAGAAATTACAATATCTGTTATAAGAACGTTTATCCTATTTAAACAGGAAATATGGACATATGATTCTTCATACATTGCCACTGCTGCTGTCCCCAAATAAGCGCTCACACAAACAAGTAGCTCTGCTCATAAGTCAATCCTGCTGTGTCGTGTGATTTTACTATTATATCATCTAGCTGTAGTTATTTTTTAATGTAACTAACTTCCACAGCAATCCTGGGAAAATGTTGGACAAGTTTGTAGTCAAAGAATGTATAACACATTTTAATGGTCTCATTTGTAGTGTATCAGATTAAATTTCAGGAATGTTATTTACTATCTAGAAAATGTGAAAAAACTGAATTTGTCACACCAAAAAAATGAAAGGAAGATTAGTTTGCATGTGAGAGTATGGTGGCAGCTCCAAGCATACATGATAATATGAAAGACAGTTAATAATCAGGAGGAGATAGATAAAGAGTTCTTAGAATGAAAAAGAGGACAGAATAAGAAGAATGGACTTTGAGATTATTACAGGTTAACCCTCTGTTTGTGCGAGGCTTTGAAAATAAGAAGAGGATTTCAGTTGTAGAGTAGAAAGAGGTAAAGACTAAAGGAGGAAATAAGAAAGGAGGTTGTCTGACATGATCATAGTAACAAAAGAAGATATCTCAGCCATGGAGAAGGTTGACATTTTTGACGTTGTACAGTAAGTTGTTTGAATACACACTTAGAATTTGTAGGAAATGAGTGAAGACTTTAAAAAAAAATTCTCAGATGACTGATGAGAAAAAGAGGTCTAATGCTAAAATGTTCAAGTCTCATACTAACTTCATCTCATTAAGTATGAAGCATTTCTCCAACATGCATCTTAACTGCTTTGCACTCTGATCAGAGGTAATATGAAGAACACCACTAAGTAGCACTTCTCCAGGTCAATGTTACTACAAATTCATCAGCATAATTAATTATATTTTTTCTTCTCAAACTTTGCTTGTCTATAAGACAAATAACTTGGGTCACAGTAACCACGACCACAGTGCTTACCACATTAACATAAATTTAAAATTTATTCTAGTTTATGTTTTTCAAAACCACCTGCAACAAAAAACATTACTGTTGGCCTCTGTTTAAGCAGAAGTATCTGCTACCACAGAAACACAAAACAGGGATGTTCAAAGTCATTTTGTGTGGAAGACTCATGTGTTCTCTCTACAAAAGACATAGCAGTTGGGGTACTTGTTCTATGGCTTCTAGGGACGGGCATTATATCAAATATTTGGTTGTGCCTTTATATGAGCAAAAGTCACTACAAGAATTATATTTCTTTTTCTGTTCATTTAAGTTTTCATGGTACCCATTCTATTTATATTTTATTCAAGCAATGAAAGTTAAAAAAAATGACTTCACACTACATTAATTTAATGTTAAGGGTCTAAGGAGAACTGACAAAAGCAAAGAAATTTTAGCTTAAACTGTCATTCCACTCATTCGAAGAGACAACCTACACTAGAAATGTTCTTGTTTTGGTTTTAATTTGTATCTCTAATATTATTTTAACATATTGGCTGCAAATGTGTTATTTCAGAGCAATAAAAGAGGTAACTTTAATGGACATTTAGATAATGAGATACATGTTTAAAACATCAGCAGAAAATAAAAGCGCCGCAGCCTTTATTTGCTTGATGGGTTTGATGAGTGATGTGAGCAATGGTTTCAAAAGGATGACTGTATTTGGCTGTGAAAGTTCCAAATAATAGCTTGCCATTAGCTTTGAGAACATCTTAGCGTAAATTTCGTCCCCATTAATTGACTGAATCACACTGTTAGCACTGGGAATTATAAAGATGTTCTAAGTTCAGATTTATATTTCCCTTTGACAAGAAATGTATATGAATTATATCGGAATAATATGCATAAAAATTGATTTTGAATTGGGATGAGACTATAGCTTTGCCAGTTCACAACATTTAAGTGGCTCAGGTCAGGTCTTCTTTGATGATGACTGCTGGTTTGCTAGAAATTTTGGGGGGCAGTATACTAAATATCTTGAAAAAAACTATAATTACTACAACTAAGTAGTAAGATTATTTATAATAAAAATAATTTGTTCTTGAACTTTGCTAACTGAGGATATCTGCCCTTGGCACTTCTTCCCACTCAGACACTGAGCAACACTGAGAAAGGGAACTGCACTCCTGAAACCCTGACTCCAACTTCAGCTCGTTGGGTGAGAGCTGCTAAAATGATTGATAGCTTGCTCTTTAGACTCTGTAATGGTAAAGTGTACCTAAAATTTATGCAGAGTACCGTCCTTTAAATAATGTGTGAGTCCTGTTCCTATTCAAACACTGAACTGACAGCCCTGAAGATGGCAGTTCTCTATTCCCAGATCATACCTACAGAACTGGCAATAGCCTGGCTGTCAGTCTGGAAACTCAGCTCCAAATTCACACATACAATGAGTTAGAAAAGAAGACACTAATAACTTGAATTATTCAAACCCTTCTCTGTGTTCTCCAGTTCAAACAGAACTAAGCCCAGGAAATGTTAGGGCATTAGTCAGTTACTTTTCTGAAGAAAAAGCAAAAACAAAATATGGAACTGAAAAGATTTCAAGAAAGCCCCTTTAATCAGCTATCTCCAGCTCAGCTTTGAGATTAAATGTTTCTGTATTACCCAAAACACCATTAGGGTTTTGTTTGGTTTGGTTTAGAGGAGGATAGGTGGGTTGATTTTTAATATTCCTACAAAACACTATTTTTCCCCGGAATATCTTCTCTGCCAAGTGACTCTAACATTTAAGAGTCTTAAAATAAAAATAGCACCGAATTTTAGAGACATTTCTGAAATTGGCACAATCAGCTGTCAGTGAAGTCACAGCGTGCTTCAGCTGAAGCTACCTTATCATCTCTTCTGTCATTCACTCCTGTTCCTCCATAACCAGAATCCCCTTTCCATATTTTTGGGACTTACGGAAAACTGAAAACCCTTGACAGATCTCAGAACACCTCTATTCCCAATTAGTGCATGCAAACAACACAGGCTGGATAGGTAAGTCCTTAACTGTCTTGAGGAAAAGACAGTTTTACTCATACAGCAAGAACAGATAACTTATTACAGTATCTGAGGCATGGTTTGAAAAGTGTTGAATGTATATTCCAACACTTTCATGCTTCAAGCGGAAAATAATTCCACTAGTGTGTTTAGGACGCATTTGTTTTAAATTCCACTAATCAATGAAAATTAAAATGTTGGCACCAACAGTAGTGAGATACCTTGGTGAAAGATGCATAGAAATACATAGCTAAATAGGTTTTAGCTATATTTGTATGGAAATTGTTACTTAAAATATACTCTGCACTCCCACTGGTCCACTACTATTTTAAACTCTAATAAGGAATTTTCTCAAGGGGGAAAAGGAACATTTATTTCTAAAGCACATTAGCTTCTTCTGTGGTAGAAAAATTAACATTTTTAATACTTGTATTCAGTTCATGCTTTGAATACACTAAGTCAGATATTGCTTCATAATGTTAAGCTTGACTGTTTTTCAGAAACCATGGAAATTCTCTCTACCTGTTATGTGGTTTTCACAGAATCACAGAATCACTAGGTTGGAAAGGACCTTTAAGATCATCAAGTCCAACCATTAATCCAGAACCACCATGTCCCCTAAACCATGTCCTGAAGCGCCACATCCACACGTTTTTTGAACACTTCCAGAGATGGCGACTCCACCACCTCCCTGGGCAGCCTGTTCCAATGCCTGACCACCCTCTCAGTGAAGAAATTTTTCCTAACACCCAATCTAAACCTCCCCTGGTGCAACTTGAGGCCATTTCCTCTTGTCCTATCACTAGTTACTTGGGAGAAGAGACCAACACCCTCGTCGCCACAACCCCCTTTCAGGTAGTTGTAGAGAGTGATAAGGTCTCCTCTCAGCCGCCTCTTCTCCAGACTAAACAACCCCAGTTCCCTCAGCCGCTCCTCATAAGACATGTGCTCCAGACCCCTCACCAGCTTCGTTGCCCTTCTCTGGACACGCTCCAGCACCTCAGCATCCTTCTTGTAGTGAGGGGCCCAACACTGAACACAGGATTCAAGGTGCGGCCTCACCAGTGCCGAGTACAGGGCCACAATCACTTCCCTACTCCTGCTGGCCACACTATTCCTGATACAGGCCAGAACGCTGTTGGCCTTCTTGGCCACCTGGGCACACTGCCGGCTCATATTCAGCCGGCTGTCAACCAGCACCCCCAGGTCCCTTTCTGCCGGGCTGCTCTCCAGCCACTCCTCCCCAAGCCTGTAGCATTGCATGGGGTTGTTGTGGCCAAAGTGCAGGACCCTGCACTTGGCCTTATTAAACCTCATACAGTTGGCCTCTGCCCATCGATCCAGCCTGTCCAGATCCCTCTGCAGAGCCCTCCTACCTTCCAGCAGATCAACACTCCCACCCAACTTGGTGTCATCTGCAAACTTACTGAGGGAGCACTCGATCCCCTCATCCAGACCATCTGTAAAGATATTGAATAAGACCAGCCCCAGAACCGAGCCCTGGGGAACACCGCTTGTGACCGGCCACCAGCCAGATTTAACGCCGTTCACCACAACTCTCTGGGCTCGGCCATCCAGCCAGTTCCTCACCCAGCGAAGAGTAAACCCGTCTAAGCCACGAGCCGCCAGTTTCTCCAGGAGAATGCTGTGGGAGACACTGTCAAAGGCTTTACTAAAGTCCAGGTAGACAACAGCCACAGCCTTTCCCTCATCCACTAGGCGGGTCTCCTGGTCATAGAAGGAGATCAGGTTGGTCAAGCAGGACCTGCCTTTCATGAACCTATGCTGGCTGGGCCTGATCCCTTGGTTGTCCTGCACATGCCCTGTGAGCACTCTCAAGACCAACCGCTCCATAATCTTCCCTGGAACAGAGGTCAGGCTGACAGGCCTGTAGTTCCCAGGATCCTCCTTCTGGCTTTCTTGTAGATGGGCGTCACATTGGCAAGCCTCCAGTCATCTGGGACCTCTCCTGTTAACCAGGACTGCTGATAGATGATGGAGAGTGGCTTGGCAAGCTCCTCCGCCAGCTCTCTCAGTACTCTCGGGTGGATCTCATCAGGCCCCATAGACTTGTGGGTGTCCAGGTGGCTTAGCATGTCCTTGACTGCTTCCTCCTGGATTATGAGGAGTACATTGTGCTCTCCATCCCCGTCTTCCAGCTCAGGGGGCTGAATATCCTGTGGATACCTGGACTGGCTATTAAAGACTGAGGCGAAGAAGGCATTAAGTACCTCAGCCTTGTCCTCGTCCTTGGAGACAATGTTCCTTGCCATATCCAGTAGGGGATGGAGATTCTCCTTGCCTCTCTTTTTGTTGTTAATATATTTGTAAAAACATTTTTTATTATCCTTTACGACTGTGGCCAGACTGAGCTCTAGCTGGGCTTTTGCCTTTCTAATTTTGTCCCTGTTTGACCTAACGAGATCCTTGTACTCTTCGTGAGTTGCCTGCCCCTTCTTCCAGAGGTGATAAACTCTCCTCTTTTCCCTGAGTCCCAGCAAAATCTCCCTGCTCAGCCAGGCCGGTCGCCTTCCCCGCCAGATCTTCTTACGGCACATGGGGACCGCCTGCTCCTGCGCCTTTAAGATTTCCTTCTTGAAGACTGTCCAGCCTTCCTCGACCCCTTTGTCCTTCAGGACTGTCTCCCAAAGGACTCTCTCAACCAGTGACCTGAACAGGCCAAAGTCTGCCCTCCGGAAGTCCATGATAGCAGTTTTGCTGACCCCTCTCCTTACTTCCCTCACAACCGAGAATTCTATCATGTCGTGGTCGCTAAGCCCAAGACGGCCTCCGACCACCACATCTCTCACCAGTGCTTCTCTGTTTGTAAACAGCAGGTCCAGCAAGGCATCTCCCCTGGTGGGCTCACTCACCAGCTGTGTCAGGAAGTTATCCTCCACACACTCCAGGAACCTCCTAGACTGTTTCCTCTCTGCTGTGTTATACTTCCAGCAGATGTCCGGTAGGTTGAAGTCCCCCCCAAGAACAAGGGCCAGCAAATGCGAGACCTCCGCCAGTCGCTTATAGAATGTCTCATCTGTCTCTTCGTCCTGGTTGGGTGGCCTGTAACAGACTCCCAGCAGGATATCTGCCTCATTGGCCTTCCCCCTCATCCTTACCCACAAGCACTCTACTTGGTCTTCACAATCTTCGATTTCTATGCAATCAAAACACTCCCTAACATACAGAGCCACCCCACCGCCTCTCCTTCCCTGCCTATCCCTTCGGAAGAGCTTATAGCCATCCACTGCAGCACTCCAGTCATGAGAAGCATCCCACCATGTTTCTGTGATGGCAACTACGTCATAGCTGTCGCGCTGCACAATGGCTTCCAGCTCCTCCTGTTTGGTGCCCATGCTGCGTGCATTGGTGTAGATGCACCTGAGCTGGGCTATCGATTTCAACTCTGGCATGTTGAACCTATCCCTATCCTATTTTGGATATATTTATGACATCCTGATTGAATGTACTGTTTATGTCATTGTTTTTATTAAAAAAAAACCAACATTTTTGTATTTAGACTTAAAAAGGCAGAAAAAAAGAATTGTTACCCTGTTGCTGCACCAGCTGTACTCCTGCCACAATTTTGAACCCAACTATTTATACAACAAATAAAGTAAAAGAAATATTGAAATTGAAGAGTTTCCATTTTCCTCTAAAGCAGTGTCTAGAATTCTCCATAAACTGCAAAAAAAAAAAAATCACTATTCCATCATTGAAACTATTTCTTTAAAAAGGATTGGCAATTGTATTCTTGAGCAGCAGAATCTTGGACTCACGTGTGGAAGAAACTCTCAACCCAAGCACCATCTCTGCCTCGCAGGCAGGCAGCCTCCACTTAACCCTAGAAGTCATCTCTGAACTCAGTTTCTTGTTTCATTGCTGCTTTCTCGCTTTTCCTTCCTCACTTATTTTCTTTCCCGCTTATGTGCTGTACCTTACATCACATACATGGTTCTCAGAATGAAAAAGAAAAAAAAAAAAAGGAAACATTTTTAGCCAGCTAAAGGATGGCTAATCACAGGCTCAAGGCTGCCCTAGAAAGATTTCCGTCTGGTTGGGTAAAGGTTCATAACTGGTTCCCAAACCAACTGTTATTCATTACTCACAAGGTTTATGCCATGTCCTCTGCTGCCCTTCAATTTTTCTCAAAGCCAAGGGACTCACAGGTGTGTTCCAGTCTCTGCAGGCTCCTAAAGGACATCTGCTGCTGACAGAGGATGATAAATCAGCCTGAGGACACAAAGCCCCAGATAGCACTCAGTGAATTGCAAGGTCTCGGGCACCCACCAAGGCATCCTACTACTTTGGTTACCTGTAGTCAGGGGGATGAATTTTCTCCTACTAATTGCTCAGATTCTTTACTTCATTCTGTTTCTTTTACCACACTCACTTCTTGTGGAGCTGGTTGTTAGCATGGCAGTAAAGTCCAGATATATACCTCTGCAGAACTGAGAGGTAAAGGAGCAGGTTGTTTGGGCAGCTGCTTTATTTGCAGGGGATGGTTAAACAGGCTCCCATTTCAGTTACAGTTGCTGCAGGTTTCAATAGACTCTAACAGCAGTCTAACACTCCAGACCCCATACACCTTCTGGGGTTCATGAGTGACTTTCCAGACCCAGACAGTACGAACTGCTTCTATTTAAGCAGGTGAACGATGCCACTGAAGTACACCAGATGAATTGTGCTTTGTAAGCACCTCTTCTGGCATCACCGCCTGTATAGGCAGTTATCTGTAGCTAGCGCAGAGACATCTTCCTTTGGTCGGAAGAGCTGCACCCATCATATGCTCGTTGCCTTTTCTGTAATGTCAACAATGCCTATGATTAAAGGATATTAAAGCCATATACAAACCCTTTAGACTCATACTAGATGGTACTGGGTCTAGCTGGGTTGGAGATTTCTTTTTGTGGATAAAACAGCATCAGGTGGAGAGTTTGACTGAAGCAATACACCTGTGAAACCATTAATAGGCTGGGAGGGAACACAGCCAAGACAGCTGATCCAAATTGGCCAGGGAGATGTTCCATACCATGTGATGTCATGCTCAGCATTAGAAAGGGAGATAGAGGGCTAGTGGCTTCTGAAGTGTCTATTGTTTAGAGCCAAATTGTCTGACTCATGTGGGGATGAGTGATTTCTTTTTTTTTTTCTTTCTTCACACCTTTTCCGTACCTATTAAACTGTATTTATTTTCACCCATGAATTTTCTTGCTATTTTTCTTACTATTTTTTTTGTTCTGCTGCCTTGCTGAGGCTGGGAAAGTGTGAGTGAGTAAAAAGCTGTGTGGGTGCTTATCTGCTGTCTGGAACCAAACCACCACACCAAGATAGAACAAGGCATTAGATGTGCTAGTTCAAATGTTGGAGTATGCTTCTGCTTGAAGGATGCACAGGATGAAGAACAAAAGAAACAAAAAACAGTCAGTAGGTTCATTGCATCTAACCTTAATGCATTTTTTTTTTAGTATTTCTTTTTTCTGAGCTGCCTATTTATCCTAATTTACATTACTGTGCAGTAAGCTAGTGCTTTGAGTGACTAATAACGTTTGTGAACAGATATTTTCAGCCTAAATAAATAAAGCTATGCCCACAATAGCTAACACTCAAATGTGAATAAGCTGTTGAGTGACTGATTTATCCTGTCTAGTGGGAAAATGCACAGCTATAAAAAGAAATGTGCCAAGTCTCTGGCATACTGGCAACTCCAGGTTTGAAAATAGCACTATGATTATCTTCGTTACCTTTAAATATTTTCTTTTCTGTTTCCTAGCTCACTTAAACAGCCCAGAGCTGTAGTGATTTTTGTCAGTGAGCTTGAAATGTAAATAGATTAAAATCCAAAATTTTAGTCAAGTGGTATACCGTCTCCCAAACACTGGGGAAAGTCCTATCTGAATGTTGCAGCTTGTGTCTACCCACACTCTCATTTCATCAGTATTTGCTTTTATTCTGTTATCTCTTAGCTGTATCTGCTGTACAACTATATTTTTAATGGAGACTTTCCATAGGAAAGAAGCATGTTGGTTTCCTACTGTGGACAAAATAGCTCATCCAAGACAGACAACTGAAAATGGTGCGAAAGCAGTTAGAGAGGCCTTGATTTTATGAATGAATAACCTGAAATAGAACTGTTACTACTTGTTTCCTAGCTATGCAGTCCACACACAACAAGAGGAGGATGTGTCCATTGTGCCATGTGAAGCAACTCCTAGTTGCACCATGGGAGTGAGTCCCATCACATGCTCTCACAGCTGCCAGAGTTCAGCTCTTCTGCTGCATGTTCTTTGGAGTTGAACCAAGGAGCTCAGTCTAGATTTTGGTATGCCAAAACATGAAGAGTCGGTTTAAAATACCCAAAACACCAAGGCTGGATGTTACACACTACAGATGTGTATTATAACACTGAAGTCTTTATATGAAAGCCCTGAAATACAGGTATAGACTTGCTACTACGTTTTTGGTCATGTTGCTGCTCTGGGATACTATGTAAAGGGAAGAGGATTTTTCCTTGCATTTTGAGGTGAAGTGATATTATCTGAAAACAAAGCAAGGGAAAGATGTTGACACCTGTTTGAACTATCATTTTAGTATCTGACATTTAACTGATATAGCTGTGATTTAGGTGTTGAGATTTAAATCAATGGTGGTATGTTTCTAAGGACTGTAGCACTGAAAGCAGTGTTCATATTGTGCATATAATTTTCAAAGTACTTTATTATTTTCTTCATATTAATGCATCTCACTAAGAACCTGATCTTTCATGTTAGTGTTTGGGGCCATCTGTTGGGGCCCCTACAAGGCCACCAAATCCCACCAGTCCATAGGGATGCCTACGTTAGTTCAGCATGCAAGCAAATTGGGCAGCAGCATAGTAACAGGTAGTCCTTGGTGTTTTGAACTCTCATTGGTGCTTGTTAGCAATCAAGAAGAGATGTTTATCTAACTAATGGCAACAAAGACATTTTCACATTACTTGGATCCAAATTAAATACCAGCCTGTAGAGGAAACAAGATAGAAATCAAACTAGAAAGAAGTCAGTCACTGTGACAGTCTAGCTTGCCCTCTGGTAAATATTCAAAACCATAACTGGTGAAAAAACTTGAAAGAAATGAGATTTCAGTGTAATATTTGACAACTCGTACAAATTACAGAATACTAGCAGAGCAGATGTTTGTTATGTTTTTATGATAGCTTATCTTGTTCCAACTGCAATTACACTCAAGTGTGAGCAAGTCCCCTAGTCACATGTCATCTTCCGTCTTTTCATCCTTGAGTACAAACTTGAAAATCTTAACTCTTGCTGTGATATAACCTTATAATATAAAATCTTACCTACTTTCTCTTTAATTGCACTGTCTTATCTCTTTAACCTGTCAGCTTTGACAGGACATTTGTGTCTAAGTTTTTCTCTCCTCTATGTTTCTTATGCTGGGACTAAAGTGCGTCAGCTAGACCTGATGAGTCCTACAGTTACTTTATCGCTATTTGTTTTCCAAAACCAGTTAGAAACAAATTATAGACACTAATTAGAAAGTAAATTCTACTGTACAAAAGGACATAATTCTACAAGATTTAGGTCACATTTCCTTGAATTAAACTGGAAGTAGAACATAGTAAAGTTAACTGTGATCCAAGTTTTGAACTGTCTTCCTGTCATGACTGGTTCGTTTCTTGTTATCTGTGTTAATGTGGCTTTGAAATAACTCATGTCAAGTAAGATTCAGTGCCATTCATAGATTTAAGATAAGCCAATTTCAGACTTAATCATGGCACAACTAGTTTTCGGTTTTTTTGTTTAGATTTCCCTGTAAACTAAGTCTTGATCAAAATGGTGTACAATTTCATGATTAAATTCAAAATTTACTTGAAATGCCTGTCTATTATGAAAATTGTTGAACCCAACAGTTTGAGAAATGGTACATATTTTATATGACAACACTGCAGGGCTATAGGAAGAAAGCCAGATTAATCTGCTGTAGCAAGGTTTCTATGGAATCAGAATTTCTGTCTGTGAGAAACAGCGATATAGCACCTAGCCGTAGGAGGATTTCTGCAGAAAAATGAAAGACCCTGGGTGTTTAACTGCCAATGTCTGAAATTAAGAGCACTTGTTTATAAGGCTCCCTAGAACAAGGGACAGTGGGGAAAAAATACTGCTCTGTTCTGGTTATCCTGCTGTGATACCAAAGGCATACATGAATATGACTATTGGGATTCATTTGCCCAAAAATACTTGTTCATATCCGTACAGGCTATTTAGATTCCATGTATGTGAATGCAGTGAAATAGACCTTTTATATTAATTCACCCAAAAGAAGTTCACCTTAGGATACACCTGTGTCTACAGATCCCATCCCATATATCAGACTATCCTTGAAAAGTCTTTACATTAACCTTGAGCAGTTCTGGATCTTTAAGCAATGTGAGTCGTTAGCCTCTCTGCTTTGCAGTTTTTTGAGGGTTTGCCTGGTAGGAAAGTTTAGCAATTCTTTCTTATATGCTGATATAAGATTCTAACCTTTAGATTAGATTATTTAATTTCTTTTTACATATATTTGATATGCTCTTTGGGGGAAAGATATACCTCCAGTACATTCCAGGAAAAATAATTTAAAAATGCAGTTATCCTAAGCAAGAATCTTCCCTATACCAAATATATATATGGACTCTAGAAAGCCTGTTCATATTCTCAGCCTTGAGTAGTCATTCATAAAATTTTACCCTTAACATTTCTGAGATACCCGTAGGCTTCAAAGCCTGTTTATAGGATATATTCAGGAGAAACACACGGATTCCTAATCTTGTCTGAATACACAACCCTGCATTAGTCTAGAGGTCTGCAGCTGTCTTTTAAGGAGGGGAATACCTTGATGATTCCTTCAGATATTTCTGAGATTTGATGGGACGTGCTTATCTTTCTTTGTTTCTTTTCATTTTAGAAGCTTTTTTTTTTTTTCATTTCTCCCTGTACTGCAGAAACTGTATAGGAGAAGAAGCTTCCCCTCACTGTGAATGAAGAAAGTCTGTACTAGGAGCTTAATTTCTTCATGGCTAGAGGAGGTAAAATACCCCTTCTTAAAGATTTGTCTCAGTCAGATAGTATAAGTTGATCCTCCAGGCAGACAGGCAAAAGCATTAAAGAAGGAGCTTTATCTGCTCAAAATCCCATGTTTAAGGTAAAGCAAGACACAGAGATGGAGCGAGTGACAGGACCCAAGGTGGGAGAAAAGTGAGACTGCTTCAAAAGACTGTTCACAGATGGGAGAAATGCAAGTGTCTGAGGAGCCTCATCTTCTGGTTAGGACATACAAAGACCTGCACAAAACACTTACTCTACCTGCTGTTTCCAACTCTCCCGTCCTTGCATCACTGTGGAGAAAACAAGTGTTATCAGGTGGACTCTCCTACCCCAAATCATATCACCAGGAATTCTTTTAGAAAGAGCTCTTTTCCTTCCCCCTTGCAACGCACATGTAAGAGCTAAACAGCAAGCTAAAGGTACATCAACCTAATGCTGTATTTTAGTAACAAATCTCCGACTTCTCCTGTTGGAACCACAAAAGACGAATGGCACCATCTAAGACCATACACCCACCTGAGCCACTATCTTGTGTTTGATGGCAGAGCGTAGCAAATAGCTCATAAGCCATATAAAAACAAGGCACACACACATACATACAGGTGGTACTTCCCTAGGCTCTTTTCCCAGATGCCAGTAAATTACAGTCTGCTCAGAGCAGTTTAACAATACTGGTCCAAGTATACTGGAACTGCAAACAGTGTCTCCTCCTCAGGAAAAGTTTGTAAGCACAGAAAAACTATCTCCTTCCTTTATAAAGAACTTCAAAGAAAACCAGAGGTGAATGGTACTATAAGGATGGAAGCATCATCTGACAGCAGGATACAAAAACTTAAATTATTTATATGCTAAGGAAAATACAACCTTGAGTGATGAGGAGAAACAAAGGACAAACATTTAGTCAGTACACTGGCAACCACCCCTCTCTGCTAAAAAGAAAGAAAAAAACCATCCGGAACAGGCTGAATATTTGCAGGATAAGTGCTTACCACACCAGAATGGGCAGATTAGATGGGACCAAAGGTGACTGTCTCATCACGTCTTAAGCATTCAGTGAGAACTTTGTTAGTCCTTGCCTCTTCCTGAGTCACAAGATGAGAGATTGAACAATCTTGGAGGGTGAGCTCAGAATCAGGAGGAGTTGGATGATGCCCAACTAGGAAGTGCCCTATGAAATTGCTAGGCATATGGATACTGTCATGCAATGTATGTAAACAAAAAAAAAGGTTAAAGGAACTGAGCTATATCCTGAGCTTCAGTTTTAAACAGCTACTGAGTTTTGCCTATACTTGGTTTCAGGTTTTAGTTCTCTAATCTGATTTCTAACAACCAGATTAGACACTATGCAGTTAAGCATTTAAAAGCTCCCAGCTATATCATCTCTTAAAACTACAGAACTAGTGAAACTGGCTGGGCGCAATTCCAAAAATACATGTAGAAACAGAAGTTTCTTTAAAAAACACTCCAGCTACAAACTTGCATTGGAGTTTATACAGAAGTAGGACACTATCCTCTAAGAATAATTAAGATATCACTGAAGAAATACAGGAACTGTAGCTGATGAAAAAAATGCAAATGTGGTTCATTATATGTTAGTATTAAGTGGTACACTGAGAATAATGTTCCATAGATGTGTGCTGCAAATTTGGCAAACATTACAATTTGCTTGTAATGGTAATAGACAAAAATTCATTCTTAATTGTAATACCTTTGGCTAGGAGGGCAAAACAACTATCAACCATATTGTAAAGGTTTTTATTGAAGCATAAATAATCTCAATCTTATTATATTTGTTCTTGCTCATGAAAGTGTAAATGTTTTTGTGTGTGTGTGAATAATCCATGTAATGTTTCCTGAATGAACCTCCTAAACAGTAATATTTAAATACAGTAACAATGGGATTTAAGTGATTATGTCACATGACCCACCAGCTCAATAGATGAGGAAACTCTGAATGCTCCTTTTTTCAAACACACAGTCCAATACCAAATACTGGAGCTAGGTATCGCAGTTCACATACACATGGATATTGGATACTTCAAGGGACTTACAATGCAGCATAGAGCTCTCAAACTTTTTCTTGCTAACAGGGTATATCAATGCACATCATTCACTTCACTGATGTTTGAGGATCTGGACAAGAGATCTGATTCCTGTTAGGATATATGTTATAAAAACAGACCGTAAAAATGAAAGTTGTATTTCATGTCAGAGCACATGACAGGACAAAGTTTTGCCTAGACTATGATATTTGTAACATGATTTTCTTATTTATGCTAGAGAATTCAGCCTTGGAACAGCTAGTGGTTTTCATCAAGTTAACTGAAGGATTACTCTGAGCTGCTTTTGTAAATAGGACTGTGTTATGTATAGTTTGTTAAAGATCTTTCTCTCCTTAAATCAGTCTAAATGTTAAATTAGGGAACGACCATTTTTCCTCTGTAAAAAATCTGTTCTGGATTTCCAAATTTGGAAATATTTAACCTTACTTCTTACATAGTTTCATTGTATAACCTCTGTCTGACACTGACAAAAGTATGGGTTGGGGGGACTGACTGCTGTGTACAAGAATCAAAAGCACAGGGAAATCCACAATTACTGGCAATCAGGTTAGAGTGCTATGATTTCACATACATTCAATGTGGAAAATGAAAGGCTTGAAAAAAATGAATGGGATGGATCTTAGAGGCATTTTATCATTTTAATTAATCCTACTGAGGCGATAGATGCTATAAAATTGTTGGAGAAAATATATTCAAAGAAACTCAAATCTATCTGCCCACCCAGAAGAAATGCCATGATTTTTAATTCAGCAAAAATCTCATTGACGTTAACTAGTTACATATGTTTTGTTTCAATAAACAGTTTCTATAGATCATTTAAAAAGTAAAAATCTTCCCAGTCTGTCACCTCATTCTCCAAAAGAGCCATTTGTACGCTGCTTTTGTTTGCTTTTGTCATCATGGTCATAACTGTAATTTATTATCACAAGTGTAAATTACATTATCTTTTAGTGTGTTTAGCATTTCAAGGACTCTGTGGCCTGTGCATACGCCAAAGAAAAACAGCGTGAAGGTGAAAATAGCACATGGAGCTGAAGAGACAGCAGATCCATCAAGTCACATCTAGGGTTCCCTTAATTTAAACACTTTGTTTCCAGAAATGGTATGCATGCTGTGATGTCCAGTCCCTATCAGGATCCAGTAATGAGGTGTGTTCTTTACTCTCACTGATATGTTGGCTAAGGATTAGGGCCACATAAGTGTACCAGAAACTATGTGTATGAGCATATGTAAAATTAGGGTGGTGTAAGCCTCCCTCAGCTACTGGGTTTTGGGAGAGAATTTATCCGTGTTATACAAATGGGCTTTTGGAGAATCAAGCTGTTTCATGATCTTGTCAGGGTTTGGTAGTATGAGGCTGCACTACAAAAGGTTCCCCATGTGTCAAGGACTGTGATGGTGGCAGAAGCAGTTCATGAGAAAGGAGATCCAGCTGATACTCTGAGCAAGAGAGACATCACAGTGGAGTGCCTAAGAGTGAAGTTACAGTCAGAAGAAACACCAGTGGCAATGGAAATGTAAGAAAGGTTTTTCCATCCAAGTCCCATTCCCTTTCATGAAAAGGTACACGCAGGGAAGAGTCTTGAGGTGAACACTGGATCCAGGCTTTGGGAGAGGCAGGAATTGTCCAGAGGGTTACAGAGACTTTGTCATAATTAATGACAAAGTAATTAATAATAATTAGAGGTATTAATACTATTATTTTCTTTCTCTGCACCTCTTAATGGTTGATTGCAGCATAATAAACACAAGTTTCCTCTGATCTTATAGGCTGTCCAGCATTCAGAGTGATTTCAGGATTGATAACACATTTCCAGCATCCCAGACACAGGAAGTTATGGATTACCATGAGAATACTTATTTATTTTCAAAAATCCTGCCATTCCATAGTCAGAGATCCCCAGAAGTATAGGATTTTCACCTTCCTTCAGCTGCAAAGTTTTCAAATGGAAAACCAGAGTTTGAACCCCTTTCCATAATACAGGGCAATGGATGGAAGACCCCAAACTGAAGAAATTTTGACCAAGGTCAGGAATACAAATCCTCAGTCTTTGTGAAGTAAATTAGAACTTAATTGCAAGTTGATCAAAACCAGTCTGCTCTGGCCTGATACAAGCTTATATTGTGTTCACTTTGTTTTTTTCTTTTCCCCTTTTTCCATTATTATGAAATATGTGTAAGTTAACCAAACACTCCAAAAGCACTTGCAAGCAACTGTCTGATTTCAGATAGCGCTCATACTTTCATGACTCTTAGAGTCATTTATCTCTCTCTCCCAGTTCTCTGTAACTCCTCCAGAGTTAATGAATTTAGCATTCACATTCTACTCTCTTTCAATTTATTCCACCACAAAAAAAGAAAAAAATAATCCACATCCTCAAAACCTGCAAATAAAGCATTACATTAATTTAAAAAGAAGAACAATTAATTGATGCTCAGTGTTCATTGGTCAATTGTGTTATGGACACGTAGCCAGATCTGATGTTCATTGGAATAAATGGAACTTGATAAAAGTTCTGAGAGCCATAGAAATCCAATATATTAATGGAATTAGATCATTACAGTTCAAAGTATACCTCAGAAGACCTTTTGACTCATTAAATATTTTTCCCCACGAAGGCAGAAACAAATTTAGATAAACTTAAAATGCAGTCAGAGTAATAGAAAACTCTCACCAAGTCTTGAGCAAGGCATTAATCCTACACATTTAATTTAGAACTCAGTATGGTGCTGCCACTCTCAGCCATCATACAAATAGAAGTGCAAGTTTCAAAGATGTTAAACTTACATGTATCACAGTTACAGACAGAGTTATGATAAACATTTTTTCTGATCTGCTGTGATACCACAACATTCAGTATCCCTTAAATATTTCAATTATGTAGCATGGTGGCGTAATGTTTCGTACTGGAGAGATAATGAGAAACTCAGAGGAATGAAAAGGAAATTAAGGGGAAAGGATGTGCAAAAAAGAAAAGGCATACAACATGATGTAAAAAACCTTTCTGGCTTACCTGAACTGAAATGTCAAATACACTATTTCTAATGTTTCTAGGTCCTCCTGCTGTTAGTCCTAAAGTCTGATAATCCTAAAAGCATAGGCTGTAAAAAAAAAAAACAAAAAACTTTTTAAAATTTCAAAAGCATCAAAAGCTTAAGAATATTTAAGTTTGTTTTAATACGGTCATTATATAAGTGAACAGATACTTCATTAGGGACGTATATTAACTCATACAGTACCTGGACAACAAACATGCTAGTAGTTTGAAAATCGATCCTTGGTCCCCTAATGTGGGACCTAATTTTCCAAAATCACAAACCACTTCTGCCTATCTCCTACCAACTGCTAGAAAGCCTAGCAACTGCAAGTTTTTTTAATTTTTTTTTTAAATCACTTCACAGAGTAGATTCTTTTCTGTGATTGCATAAAGAAATAAGAAGCCTTTAGAGCCTCTGGAGGCTTTCTCAGTTCAGTTGTATGGAACTGTATTATGCTTGGATAACTGTATACATCTGCTCTATACAGTGCTGCTACAGTACATTACTGTAACTCAGATGTACTTAGGCAGCTGAAGGAAGTATTCAAAATGGATTTAAGTTTGAACTTCTGCATGTGCAAATCCTTACAATGAAGAGATTCCAGTCTGTCCCTCATGGCAATCCAGGCAAACTCCTGGCCAGATAGCACCCTCCTTGTTTCAGCAGCGAACAGACATCCAGGAGACCCAGATGGGTTTAACAAATGTAACTTCTATGTTTTTTAAAGGGGGAAGAACTGAGTAAGGTAAAGATGACCCTACTAAGCCAGAAGATACACCGCCAGACACAGACTGGTACAGCCACAGGGAGAACTACACAGCCTCTTCAGGTCACTGCTTGGATGTCTGCATGGGAAGATCTCTATTCAGAAAAGAATACTTTGGGAAATAAGCTGTATCTCTGCTTGAAATTGTTCTTATCCTGAAAATACCAGAATTTTAGCACAGAAATTTTCATATGTTCCCAGAAAACAGTAAATGGAGTGGAAAGGCTATTTGCTGTCATCATTACAGGAAAGCTGATGGACACCTAGAAAACCATGGCCACATAGGCTATAGAGGTTTCAGTCTTTTCCATATACTCTGTTTTAGTTAATTTCTAAATTAATTATTTTATTAATAATTATTATATAAATATATTATTAATAATTATTTCCTATGTGACCTATATGAACTCAGAAGATTAAACCAAAGGAATGTAAGATGAAGATGAGTTCTCTGCAGGGGTAAAAGAATCCATTGACTGGATGGGTACTGCTTAAGAACGGAGATGAATTCTGAGAGTGTTCCGAGGGCTAAAATACAGAGACAAACTGAAAAACAATGTTTTCACTTATAAAATATATAATTTGACACAAAGGACACGTATCCTGTTATGTCTTAGCCTCTGTCTGCAATGAAGCAGCATGCTTCCTGGCTTTCCACTATCTGTCCTTTCTTTTTATTATAACGCAAGGATTGTCAAACAGTTTTCCTTACTTTTGTTATTTTGTGTCATTCATACATAAATATTCAAATTAAGGATGTCTAGTCAGTACTGTAACTTAGGAAGGCTCTGCAGGAGTTTTCTAAGGGATTTATTCTACCTAGCAATTCAATATTAAATAGATTGTCAGTATAAAAGTCTCAAAAACATCTTCACATGTCTGTTTTTTCCTTATTTTTCCAGTAGAGAGGTATCTGGTTTTCATTCGCTCTGGTCTGGTTGAATGAGTCCTTTTGTGTTATAAAATGTATAGGGGGAAAAAAAAGACTGAATAGTGTCCCACCCATTCTTTCTGGTTCTTAATTCAGTCCTCTGAAATGATTCAGACCTCTCAAATAGTTCTCTGTTCACTTTCAATTCTTGTTTTGAAAAAGTTTTGTTCTTTATGCAGTATATAATTATATACTTAATTCCATACATGTATCTATCTATCTACAAAAAATATAAACAAAGTAGTAATGCTTGAGCCAAAAAGTTCCAAAAGACATACCAAAAAACAATCTTATCCCACATAAATATTGGTAGAACACTCACCTAAGTATAAAGGTCTGACACTTTTTTTTTTTGAGAACCACTTTGTGATTAGGTAGAGGCTATAAATTGGTCAAAAATTAGAGAAAAAAGGATAACATTTGAAATATATCTAAATAAGAGAGAGCAATAGGTCATGAAAATTGCAATATGTTTTTTGGAAAGTCTTTTCATGCCTACATGTCTATTAACTCAGAAAAGATGTGTTTAGGTCTCATAATCTAAGATTACTGCAATACTTCAATACTTTTTACCACATCAGAAAATAAAACTACACCTTGAAATATGAGTAGTTTCACTATTGCAAATCTCTATTATCACAAACAATGGGTCAGTGAGTTTAATTCTAAATGTTTTTCCATTACAAAGCAGAATGGGATATGGATGCTTTATCTCATCTTTATTAATTCCCAGGAAGAGTAGTAGTGGCAGGCTTGAGAACATACCCCTCCAGTTCTTGAAGGGATCATGAGTAGAAGGGAAATCTTGAATAACCTTCTAAGTAGATGATGTTTTGCTGTCTGCCTCTAATTCTATCGTGTCTGCCTTTGCTGAGAGTCTTTGACATTTTGAGAGATTCGATCATGCTTTATTTTTTTAAGGTAGACATTCTGTTAAAGGGATGCACTGTACTGATAAGGAAACAGAAGCAGTGTGCGCTGCCTTCTGCATCTGTACGTTCAGGAGCTGGCAAGACTCCTGCACATTTTTTTTCCTCCAAAACCATGGAGTGCACCTGCAGAAATTATGCATCTGCATTAAATTCTGATAACACAACTCACAGTTGTTCACTTTGTTTTCCACCAGAAGCCTGTAAATACAGAGCAGGGGTCAGGAAAAAAATGGAATCATGACAGAGAGAACACATAAGTCATGGAGTGAAGGAGAAACTGAACTACTGGCATCCCACAGAGTGGAAAAGGAAAAGATGCTTACTAGAAGTGTGTATTGAAGATTTTCATGGATAGGCCCCGTAAACAGTGTAGTGATTTGCCATCCTGGCATCACTTCTTTTTATCTAGGGAAACAACTACTTCTGGGAAAAGTAGCTGGAGGTGCCTTCAGAAATTCAACAAGAACTCTTTCTATAAAAAAGTGTATGCGACCACCAGGGACTAAGCTCTCTCCAAATGCAGCAGTTTTTGTAGCAGCAATATGCCCCTGATCACTGCTATACTGTCTCTGGTACAATGCAACTCTGAGACACAGCTTTTTTTTTTTCCCTTTTTCCTCTTTCTTTTTTTTCCCTGAGCTCAGCAGGATCTGAGAAATCTTATCCAACATGTAGAAGCCTTTCCCTTTGCAGAGCTATTGCCGACACCACAACTACAGACTTGTAACTTCTGCTAACTAGAATCAAAGAATCACAGAATCATAGAATCATTAAGGCTAGAAAAGACCCTTAGTATCATCAAGCCCAACCATCAACCTGACACCACCATGCCCACTAAACCATGTCCCGAAGTGCCACCTCTACACATTTTTTGAACACTTCCAGTGATGGTGACTCGACCAGTTCCCTGGGCAGCCTGTTCCAATGCTTGAACACTCTTTCAGTAAAGAAATTTTTCCTAATATCCAATCTAAACCTCCCCCGGTGCAGCTTGAGGCCTTGTTGTGTTGGGAGAAGAGACCAACACCTACCTTGCTACAACCTCCCTTCAGGTAGTTGTAGAGAGAGATAAGGTCTCCCCTCAGCCTCATCTTCTCCAGACTAAACAGCCCCAGTTCCCTCAGCCTCTCCATGTAAGACTTGTGCTCCAGACCCCTCACCAGCTTCGTTGCCCTTCTCTGGACATGCTCCAGCAACTCAATGTCCTTCCTGTAGTGAGGGGCCCAACACTGAACACAATATTCGAGGTGCGGCCTCGCCAGTGCCGAGTACAGGGGCACAATCACTTCCCTACTCCTGCTGGCCACACTATTCCTGATACAGGCAAGGACGTTGTTGGCCTTTTTGGCCACCTGGGCACACTGCCGACTCATGTTCAGCCGGCTGTCAACCAGCACCCCCAGGTCCTTTTCTGCCAGGCAGCTCTCCAGCCACTCTTCCCTAAGCCTGTAGCGTTTCATGGGATTGTGACCGAAGTGCAGGACCCTGCACTTGGCCTTATTAAACCTCATACAGTTGGCCTCTGCCCATCGATCCAGCCTGTCCAGATCCCTCTGCAGAGTCCTCCTATCCTCCAGCAGATCAACACTCCCACCCAACTTGGTGTCATCTGCAAACTTACTGAGGGAGCACTCGATCCCCTCATCCAGATCATCTATAAAGATATTAAGCAAACCTGGTCCCAAAACTGAGCCCTGGGGAACACCATTTGTGACTGGCTGCCAGCCAGATTTAATGCCATTCACCACAACTCTCTGGGCTCGGCCATCCAGCCAGTTCTTTACCCAGCAAAGAGTACACCTGTCTAAGCCATGAGCCGCCAGGAGAATGGTGTGGGAGATGCTGTCAAAGGCTTTACTAAAGTCCAGGTAGGCAACATCCACAGCCTTTCCCTCATCCACTAGGTGGGTCACCTGCTCATAGAAGGAGATCAGAGTGGTCAAGTAGAACCTGCCTTTCATGAACCCATGCTGGCTGGGTTTGATCCCTTGGTTGTCGTGCACATGCCCTGTGAGCGCCCTCAAGACGAACTGCTCCATGATCTTCCCCGATATGGAGGTCAGGCTGACAGGACTGTAGTTCCCAGGATCCTCCTTCCAGCCTTTCTTGTAGATGGGTGTCACATTGGCAAGCCTCCAGTTGTCTGGGACCTCCCCTGTTAACCAGGACTGCTGATAAGTGATGGAGAGTGGCTTGGCAAGCTCCTCCGCCAGCGCTCTCAGTACTCTGGGGTGGATCCCATCAGGCCCCTTAAACTTGTGGGTGTCCAGGTGGCATAGCATGTCCTTAACTGCTTCCTCTTGGATTAAGGGGAGTTTATTGTGCTCTCCATCCCCATCTTCCAGCTCAGGGGGCTGAATACCCTGTGGATACCTGGACTGGTTATTAAAGACTGAGGCAAAGAAGGTATGAAGTACCTCAGCCTTGTCCTCGTCCTTGCTGATGATGTTCCCCCCCACATCCAATAAGGGGTGGAGATTCTCCCTGGATCTCTTTTTGTTGTTAATATACATCTTTTGTTATCCCTTACACATGTGGCCAGAGTGAGTTCTAGCTGGGCTTTTGCCTTTCTAATTTTCTCTCTGCATGACCTAATGAGATCCTTGTACTCTTCTTGAGTTGCCTTCCCCTTCTTCCAAAGGTGATAAACTCTTCTTTTTTTCCTGAGTCCCAGCAAAATCTCCCTGTTCAGCCAGGCCTTCCCCACCAGCTCGTCTTACAGCACATGGGGACCACCTGCTCCAGCCTTCCTGGACCCTTTTGCCCTTCAGAACTGTCTCCCAAGGGACTCTCTCAACCAGTGACCTGAACAGAGCTCACTAGAGCTGGAGCATGACCCATACTCAGCTTATAATCACATCCCAGTTTTTATCACTGTGTGTAAAAACAAACAGCCAAACATAGAGAAGTGTGTAAGGGTGGAAGCATGTTGTCTGGTATTTCTTACCTTGCTGTTAGGAGAGCTTGTTCTCATACTGTGTATTTCCTTACTTCTAGTGAGGAAAGAACATATGCCACTTATTAAGTAAGAGAACTACATATCAGGAGAGACAAATTCAGTGTTTTGATTATTAGTAGCTTTTCTACATTTCTGAAATCAGATCTAGAAAGGGACATAGGCAAGGATGAAATGTTTAAATACAGAAACTTCATTTTCAATGTCCTCCCCCACCATATACTTCCTAATTTGTTTCCAGAACTAAAGTTTATCAGGTACGCAAAGTTTTTTCTATTTCTAGCACTCAAGAAGCACCTCAGCTGACATGTAAATCATATACATTTTAGTAGGATTGACAAATGACATTTCACCAGTTTATCCTCATTAGAAGTATACTCTTGTGGGGTCCCAAAAGTACAAATAAAAGAATATGAAAGTGGATTTCAAACTGCAGGCAAAGAATTATAACAGGGCTAGAAGTAAAAAGCTCCAGTCGTCTTTTATTGTTCATTAAAGGAACAGAAAATTGTTGCTGGGTAAAACTGACTTTAGGGATAACAAAGAGAACAAAGGTCCCATATCCATCCTAAGTAAGAGATGTCATATGTAGTAAATTTAGTTATAATGTTATATTGTGAACAAATGAGCAAAGAACAAGTGAGTGGGCTGTGTTAAGAACCATCTAACCCCTCTAGTTAGATGAAATTTGCAACTTTGGTCATCCACAGTCCTCAGTGGTCGTGTTGGCATACAAGGGTATGTACGAGATTTGTGTCATACTGGCACTCATCCTTCTCTCATTAGTACTAGCTCAAATTTCAACCTTTTTCATGTTCCTACAAGTGATGAGAAATACTGGTCATCTCCAGGAAAGAAGTTTTGTTGTGTGAACATTTTTGGTGACTGTTTCTCAGTTAGCTTCAATTGGTCCTTTCATTTGGATTTTTGGCCTTTGGTGAAAAGAAAGAAGACTGAGGTTGAGGAGGGGGAAGGAGACGGAGATAAAGGGGACAAGAGTTCCTGTCTGACTGTGGAAGAGAATGGGGAATTTTTCTTTGGCAGTGGGCACCTTGGGCATAACCACAACCCAGGTCTCTGAAGAAATTTCTAAGCTTTGAGAAGGAGCTGTGAGAAAGTCTGTAGAGTACAGCCAGGCAAGATGAGAAAAGTAAAACTGTAGGCAGAGGCAAGATTGTCAAGACAGGTTCATCAGAAGAACGAGGATTTGGAAAGAGAAGCTGCAATGTAGAAACACAAATACTGAAAGGAAAAGAGCAGAGTCAGAAGATAGCAACTCAACATTATCAGGGCTCTGTTCAAGGGAGCAGCAGAAGAAAACTCTTGCCCATATTAATCCTAAAAGCTCATTAATCCTAGCTATCATCTGCATGTACTAAACAATTAATAACTCCTTTCTGCTTACAAGCTGTTCTTAGACTGTTTACACAGTCTTTGTGTGCCCAACTAAAGATGCCAGATGAAGTGACCAGTGAGGGAAGGTTACACCTGAGCCATGGTAACCGCTAACACAGACAGCATTATGCTTCTGTCCCTTCTTCAATCCAACAAAGTGGAGATCAAGCAAACCCCCTTTTACCTCTTCCCACCTTCTCCCAAACCACATGATGCTGTTATTTGTCAGTTATATCTTTCCTTAGCTAATCATGGAGGCCTGGGCCCATGAGTTTCCCTGAGGGCTGCTGACATGGGAGACAGTGTTACTTTATACAAAAGGTCAAAAAGAACATAGAGGACATGACAACATACAGCTGGAGTAATCATGCTTGCCCAAAAAGGGTAATGTCTGTGTGTAGGGTGAGGATTAGACAGATGACACAGGCTGGTATTGGAAATCTATCATTTCATAGAGATTTGATCATCATCAATCACATGAGACTTGGCTCAGCGCAGAAGTCATCAATATGTCATCACATTTACCAACAATAGTCTCAGTCTACTCCTGGATGTTCAGCATGTCCAGTCCTGAGCAGACTTCTCCAGTTTGAAGGACACTGACAATGCTACCATGCAGTCTCCTGCACAGATGTCACTATCCTGTCACTAGGCAGCAAGCTGGAGACTGCAACCCGCAAGAGCCTCCACAATGCAGAAGCCACAGAGAATCAAGGTCCAAATATGCTTTTCAGAATCTGCTGCCTGTACTATCCAAAAGTGAGGGTTCAGTGGGTATTCTTTGAAACCTCAGTACACAACTTTGCACACCCTGGAATGGTTAGTCACTGGTAAGTCATGAGATTCCGGAAGCCATTAGTCACTATCTGGTTTATGAGTATGGGGTCCTGAAATTTTGTCTGGCAAGTCGTGGTGTCAGTTGGTAAAAGAGGGCGTTGGTGACTCTCCATTTCCAAAAAGTCATTGTCCACTGTTGCCTGTTCCATTTCCCAAGCATGATGCTGTCCCACTAGCTTTAGCTGATCTTCTGGGCACAGAAGCTGTGGCTTACCAGAGGCAAAGATATCACAACACTGAAGTTTATCAGAAGTCATATTTTTTGTCAGGCAAAAAGACATCCAGGAGGGCAGGAGTCAGATCATTCAGAGTATCCTCCCAGAGTATCCGCCTCAAAGGACTAAGAACACACCATTTTCCTCATCCTGAGCCTTTGTTCAGCCAGTGGAGGTTTGGGCAGCGGGCACCAGGAGGCCACCAGCAAAGCAGAGATCAACAGAATGAACAGAAACAAAAATAAGACTTGCTTTCACAGGTGGGCTTTATATTAGGCAAGGAACTGGAAAAAATGACACATGACCATCAGTCATCTCCAGGGTACCTCCCAGCTGAGCAACCCATACTCCAGAAGACAAATGTTTGTGGACAGCTTTCCTTCAAGCAGCTTTGAACACCATATGCAGTAGCAACATGCAGTTAATGTAGGTAGACTTTATGCAAAGCAAACCTTCTGAAATACACACATAGTAAATGTAGAGACCTCAGCAGTACCTGCTTTAATCCACCCCTATAGAGGTGCATTACTTGTTAATGTGGCTTCATTGTCACACAGAGCCAGGAAGGAGAAGCACAAATTATTAGTATTAAGGACCGTTTAACACTATTTGGAATAAAAGTAAAACCTATTGCCATACTTATCAGGAATTATAATATTAAAATGTGTGTTTCATCTTGACTTCTACAGTGTTTGTGGTTCACCATTTATCCCTGATAATAGAATAATAATAAAATAATTATTGCTTTGAGGTAAAAGGAAACTATCAGGCTTCCAGAGAAATTACTGTATGGCCTATTTAAATGTATCTCTGATTAAATCACAAATTGGCAAGAAAGTTTCGAGATTAAAATGGAAAATTATCATCTCTATTAGTGGACATTGTTAACGTGCCCATTTATTAGAAAAGACAAGTGGAGTTAAATAAAAATGGTTTGCCCTTGGGTGAAAATTAAAGTGAGTGTTGGGAGGAATTTGAATAAAGGAAGGCGTTTTTTTTCCCTCCCAAGATCAATTGAATTTTCTAGTGGTTCTAAGGTGTTAGACAGGTTATGCCATAAAGATCAACTATTGCTTCAGGGAGGAGAAAATTGATAGATTCATTAATTCACAAAGAAAACTTGAAATCCTCTTAACTAGTCCAAGAGGGGGCTAAAATCATCATCATTTCTGAGGCAATATACCTCAAATTTAAACACTTATTCGCCACCACTTAAATGATTTGATATGTTTTAAAGCATAACTCATAAAACTCTCTAGTATGTCTTCAGAAGAGTGATTAAGTTATGAAAAATCTCTTTCATATTGTTAAAAGAAAAAAGACAACAGATGATCAAAAATTAAGAGATTAATATATATGCAATAAATGAAGAGTTCATTTGATGGAGATTAATCTTCTGGGAAGTACTAGATTTATTAATGCACTAGAAATAACATGATTTTCTAGAAAATTATTATATGGTTAGAGCCAATAATATCTCACTTAGGAAGTCTTTATGCTAATTGACTCCAAGGGAATTCCTGATGAAGACATTCCAGGCACTTGCCCTGAAAAGTTGCCCAATCTGTAAGGTTTCCAAAGTAAAGAGTCCATGTTTTTAAGGACAACACATGGAGAAGCAAAGCACCTCAGCCATCATTCTAAATCTTGATTTTCATGGCTGCCTGAAAAAGGCCACTGCACAGACAGTGGGTCAGGCAGAGGACTCTGCTTCTAGCCCAGTCCTTCTCCTGCCACTGCACTTCCAGAAAGGGTGGGAACAACAGAAGTTCTACAGCTGGAATAGCTGCATGGATATACCTCTTATTATAAAAGTGCATGGAACCTGATACTGAGAAGAAGAAATATGACAATTTCTAACCTAATAATTTTGTGTCAGATGAAGGAACTGGAATGCCCTAGGCTAGAGTAAAGCGAGGTCAAGAATGTTTCACTAATGTTGGGCCACAGGTGCAAGATGTTCTTTTTTTTTTATATATATATATATAAAAAAATGAAAGAAGGTTAAAACTATTTCCTTGTGTGTTTTAACGGAAAAATATTTCTTCAGTGTTTCCATTGCCAAGCAGGGCAACTGAGACCTGTAAATAGAATGAAAATCCAGCAAAATGAACAGGGCTTTTGGAGTTAGGGACCACAAGACGTAGCATCCATTGCAACCACTTTAAGAACATCCCTGACAAAAAATTAATATTTGTAATGGTTTATAAAAAGTATTATTTATTTACTCTCTGATTATGCGCATCCAAAGTTAGAACATGGTCATTATTCACACTTATCAGGTCCAGAGCCACAACATCCACCCTTCCAAATAAATAGCAGATGAAGAGAAAAACCTTTTGAGTTTCAGAGCTCTGGTCTAGTTTTTAGTAGTAGCTTATACTATTTAACAGCATGATAACACAGAAAAGTTTGCCAGCTGGGCTTCAATTACTCATAAATGCAAGGTAATGTACATTGGAAGAGGAAAAAATATAAAGAGTTCATACACATTAGAGGGCTCTAATGTAACTGCAGATATACGGAAAGAGAACCCCATCATCACTATTAATAGCTCAGTGAAAACTTTAAGTGAATACTCACCTTGGCTAAGGAAAAAATATTAGGTGGTATATGGAGCAAGATAAAATATCCTCAAAATATTAGCACATAGTAATGTGAATGAATAACAGCACATTATCTGAATATCAGATATCTGGAATATCACATATTCCATGAATTATCTGGAATACTGTGTTTAGTTCTGGTCATATCTTCTCAACAAAAACACAATAAAATAGGAGGAAAAGATGAATAAATGTAAAGACAAGAAAAACTTCTAAATTTTAGGTATCTAGTCTAGAGAGCCTTCCTATGTAATCATGTAAGTTCCTGATGTAGCTGAATGAGAGAGAAAGAGACAAACTGAAGATCTCCAGTGAGTAACTTAGTCAGAGTCTACATATTTACTGCTGAATGGAGTGTATAACAGACCAATAGGGAATACTCAGCTCATCCAACAAGAATCTGTTCTGGCAACTCTCTCTTGAGAAGAGCTACATAATGGAGCAGAGTTCACTCAAAATAAAAAAAGTAAAAATTGATCGTGCTGATAATGACTGTCCTTCTCTTACTTCAATCCGTGGGAAATAAATAGAATGCAAGTCCTAGAAAATACTAGAAGCCAAATGAAGTAGGTGATTGGGAAAAGCCAGCAAAGATTTACCAAAGACAAATCATACCTGACTAACATGATCACCTTCTACAACAAAATAGCATCTTCTGTCAACACGGGAAGCATGATGGATACTGTTTACCTGGACTTCAGCAAAGCATTTGACACTGTTTTCCACAGCCTTCTCCCAGACAAACTGGCAAGATACATATGGGTGGTCTGTAGGATGGGTAAGAAATTGGTTAACAGGCCAACTCAGAGGATGGTGATTAATAGTTTTTCCTCAGGCTGGCAGTCTATATCACAAGTGTTTTCCTCCAGGGTTTGATACTGGGACCCACACTGCTCAACTTTATAATAAATGGAGAATGGGGTTGAAAGCACCCTCCTCAAGCTTGCAGATGACACTAAACTGGGTGGTGAGGTGGACATGTCAGAAGGGAGAGCCATCTTACAGCAAGACCTGGACAGGCTGGAAGAGTGGGTGTGCTGGTTTTGGCTGGGATAGAGTTAATTTTCTTCATAGAAGCTAGTGTGAGGTTGTGTTTTGTGTTTGCTGTGTGGTGCTTGGTTGCCAGCTGGGATTAAACCACAACAGTGGGCAAGCAAGAATGTATGCAGTTGAACAAAGACAATGTGAGGTCCTGGAAACCTCAATTTCAACCTGGGAAATTTTTTACAGTGGGAACAATCATTCAATGGAACAACCTCTGCAGGGTTATGATAAAGCTTTCATCACTGTAGGTTTTCAAGATGTGGTTAGACAGGGCATTAGATGATCTCATCTAGGCTCTCCCACGGAAAGTTGGACCACACAATCTATGAAGGTGCCTTCCAACCTGCACTGTTCTATGATTCTATGATTCCCTAGATTTTGTATTACAATCTATGCAAAACTGCTGCAAGAAGTGTATCCATGATCTGAGGGAACCTGGACCTTCCTCCCAGCAGATGGCTCACCCTCCAAGACTGCCCTATTTAGCCAAGCATGCTTAGGTAGGAGGAAGACATGTTCTTGGGCAAGAGAAGGGGTAAGTGGTATCCCATACTCTGCTTTCTGGAGCCTGAGGAGGTTACATTAGACCTTCACTGCAGTAACTGGATAAAACTCTAGAAATATTTATGGGATCACAGATCAGAAATACAGGGTTTCCACGTTCCTAGTTGATTGTCTCAAACACTAAATGTAAAGTCAAGTTCTGCCTTAGAATCATATAATCATAGAATCTTTGGGTAGGAAGGGACCTGTAAAGATCATCTAGTCCAACCCCCTGGCAATGAGCAGGGACATCTTCAGCTAGATCAGGTTGCTCAGAGCCCCATCCAACCTGACCTTGAATGTTTCCAGGAATAAGGTATCTACCACCTTTATGGGCAACATCTTCCAGTGTTTTACGAACCTTATTGTCAAAAATTTCTTCCTAATATCTAGTCTAAATCTACCCTCTTTTAGTTTTTTTTTTCTTGCCTGCTCTTCTGCTGTTCCTGTAATTCCTGTCTCCTTGACAGCATGTAGCTCAGTTTCAATAGAAAAATAAAAGGTGCACCTGCCAGAGTACTCTAAAGGCCAGTAGGTAGACCATCTACTTAGAATGACAGGACACAAGGCTCAGCTTACCTAAGACTGACATGGTCTTAAAATAAAAACTTCCTTCTTTTTGGAAAAGTGGTATGAACAGCTGACTGCTATACAGAAAACAGAAATCACAGTTAACTTAGAAGTTGCTCCATGATTATTGTGTACTTTAGGTGAAGAGTTCTGATTTAGATTGACTAAACAAGAGTACAACAAAGATATAAGGAATAATGAAGATAATCTAAAGACGATAAATACCTTTAATAAACTTATTTTATAAAACAGAGGAACAGGAAAATAGAATGAACAACAAAGCAATAAAAGTAAATGAATAAAAGGGAAATGTAATTTATGCTGTAAAACCACCAGCTGAAAGTCTTGAAAGTGTGTCCAAGGACGGAACGTGTTTGAAAGATTGCATACATACACATATGCATATACATGTACAATACATTTAAAACATCCAAAATTGTATCCGGAGAAATATTAAAGAATGTGCTGTAGGAAAAATCCAAAAATACTGAGAGCATCAGGTAGAATAATCTATAGAGTATTAAACTGTTCTCCACTTCAGGATTGTGCATACATCCTTTCGAAGCAGGTTGTTCTGGTCACTGCAAGAAACAGGCTATTAGACTGGAGAAGTCATTGGTTTGCATCAAAATGCCAATTCTTGTGTTTTTCCTTTTTTCATATCTTCCATATACTCTTGCCAATTATTAAGAAATATTATGCATTTAAATAAACAAGCTGCATTCACATATGACTTACAAAACTGTTGCTGCTAATGTAAAAGTTAAGATTAAACACTACTTATCATCAGATCTGTATTTCGAATATAAAATAGAGTTATCTGCAAGTCTTCATAAATCTGTCAACTCAGTTTTTTCATGGAATGACACAGGCATTTTTATCTTCTCTCTGTAAAGTTGTTGCAGGTTGCATTTTTTTCCTTGATGACTTAGAAACTCCTGCTGTTGCAGTTGTTGATAATGCTGTTGCATTATCTCCTTTGTAAGACAAAATACATGAGAAGGACACAAGTATTGCCATAACTGCACTTGTCTGTCTTTGCTGTTGTTCGGACATGAACATCACCCCATAATATTCCAAACAAGACAGCTTATGAACTGTCTAGAGAAAAGATTACTTCCTCTATGTGTTAGAACCATTCCTCCTGGCACAAGAAGGTGAAAACTGCACTGTTTTCCACTAATAAGGCTTGTCACATGAGGAAAGAAACTAACTCTAGTTCTGTCAGGAAAGCAGCTTTAATTTCCATCTTGAGCTCTAGATGGGAAGACTGCCAAAGGGGTATCCTGACTCAGAACACAATTCTCTTCCCAAGCATACCCATGCTATTGTTACTTTGAGGAGCAATGCTGGCTCTTCTGTAGAAGTAAGATAACACCCATTCTACTCTGGAAAGTGTGTTTATGATGAAGAATATAAGGATAAAGTATCTTTGCTTTTCATCTTTTTCTTTTTGTATCTGCAAATGTTGCCTGACAGCATGATCCTTTAGCCTTTGCCTATACTTGGTGCTCCAACCCATTCTGTGTATTGTGATTAGGATAAGTATGAGTAGAAAAGCAGGGAAAGAGGAGAAGATGATCTGAAAGAAAATAGACAGGGAAAGTGTTTTCTTAGTCTAGCTACAATTTTACACAGTCCCCTCTTGTAGAAAAGTTATAATTCTCTGCAGGTAATCTTGCATATTTTCCTTCCTTGAAGACAGATGCATTCACAACATGCAAAATGATCATTACATTAGAGAAAAACATTCATAGTCTTGAAGGACTTGCTTTTTGAGGCATCTACACAGACAACATCCAAGATCCCATCAAAGACTAGACTGGTGTCAAATAAACCAGAGACAACAGAGAATAGAATATACTTGTAGCACATGATTAAAATTCAAATTCATGCAAGCTAATGCTTTATGTCAAAAAAAAAAAAAAAGAAGATTTTAGTCCTTTTAAGCTCTCCCTCTATTGAATGGAAATAACTATACACCTCCAGAAAGAAATGTAGGCTGCCTGAATTCTGAACCCAAGTGGACACGTCTAAGGAATACAAAAAGATTTACATCCCAGTGGAAGACTGGGTAGCCCTTGGCCCAGGAGTTCAGATGAACTTCCTAGTCTATGGATTACAAAAATGGTACAATATTAATGTAAACAGCTAAGTTCTTTAGCCTCCAAAACATCAAAACATGTTTTTTATGAGTATGGGCTATAGTATTAAATTTTTATGTTCACTAATGAAAAACTTAGTCACAAACCTGGTCAGTAACTTAATGTTATTGTTGCCTATATGACAACCAATATTACGTTATATTAAAAGAGCAGAAACCCTAACACAAGCCCACATATCTGTTTATGACTGTGGGGCCAATAACATTAGTTGCTGTTCGATGGCTGTTACTGTCATAACTGCAGTACCAGGGAAAAACTTAGTAAGCAAGTTCATAAAACAATCTTCTCCCAACAATTTCATTTCTTTGTCTTTTGTAGGAATGGCAACAAAGAGGCAAAAGGTATTATATATATTTGACAGTTCTATTAAATAACACAATTTTCTTGTCTTTATGGTCATTCACACTGTAAATTTATCTTTTGATGTCATGCTGCTAGTGGCATCAACACAGAAACAATGTCTTTTTTCCTTTTATGATGTACCTCAGCATTTAGGACCAAATGTTTTCATTGTGTACAAATCAGAGGGAGAAAAAAAGCATACTGAAGAACAAAACTAAGACCTAATTTGAATCTGTTCATAGTGAGAAGGGGAGAATACTGTGCTTTGATGATACATGAAATTATGGTGCCAAGAAGATGAAGAGCAGCCAAACAAAAGGACTTTTTTTGTCTAACATATGCCACCAATGTTCTTTCCACAGTGGCGCTCTCTGCCATTGGAAATTTGGAAAATCATATGTGGGAGGCACAAGGAATGACTATAGGATGTAAAAAGTCATCTCCTAGGGGATGGGAAATATCTGTATCCCATTCCTCAGAACATATATTACTAAAAATGAAACAGCTCCAGTACTGTTGTGAATTGATTGCGGCCAAGGAGTCTCTTTCTCCCATTACATTGCCAGCATATGGAACAGAGTACTTGGTTCACAAAGGGCTTGATCCTGAACCTGCTTAAGTCAGTGTGGGTGACTACATTTAATTTGACATCACCTACACATGGGGTTGATGGAATACTTACAAAGTTTGCTGTGATATTTTAGTTTGAGACTCAACCCTTGCTCTTATTCTTTAAAATATTGTAATTTAGGTCTGAGGCTTCCAACCCCTTTGGAGCTGTGATCTGGATTATCATTCAGAAAAAAAATAATCTTGTGACCTTCATCCCTCAATTTCAATGAGCAAAATAAAAACATATACCACTTCTATTTGTTCCTATTACTTCATAATTCTCACCATTTTCAAGTTAGAACTTTTACTTTTGTATATTTTACTTTTCTGAATACATACTGCAATTATGAAGTAATGAGATATTAAAGCCAAATGTTAGGAGGTAGTTTTGAAAGAAACTCCTATGAATGTTGTAAGTAGGATGCTGGCACTTGCCAGGTAAAGGTAAACTGTTTGATAATTACAATTGCTTAACTCAATATATCTGATGTACAAACAAAGTTCTTAAGTGATAAAATGAGTCAGCTATCTTTTTGCAGGTAAATCATCTGAAAGTCCACCTCTAGGCCAAAGAAAAGGTCCATGTTATACTAATGATTCATTCAGTAGCTCAATATTCATTCTATAAAACTTGAATTCTTTAAAATTTTCTCAGAAAATAAATTATTACATGGCCTCATAATTTAACCAAACCTATGTACCAAACTGTCATGGTTTAATGCCAGCTGGCAAATAAGCACCACACAGCTGCTTTCTCACTCCCTCCCAGTGGGATGGGGAAGAGAATCAAGAGAGTAAAAGTGAGAAAATTCATGGGTTGAGATAAAGGCAGTTTAAGAAGTAAAGCCAAAGCCCTGCATGCAAGCAGAGCAAAATAAGGAATTCATTCACTGCTCCCCATGGGCAGGCAGGTGTTCAGCCATCTCCAGGGAAGCAGGGCTCCATCACACATAACAGTTACTTAGGAAGCCAAATATCATCACTCCAAATGTCCCCCCCATTCCTTCTTCTTCTCTAGCTTTCTATGTTGAGCATGACATTATATAGTATGGAATATCCCTTTGGTCAGCTGGGGTCACCTGTACCAGCTGTGTCCCCTCCCAAGTTCTTGTGCACCCCCAGCCTACTCACTGGTGGGGTAGCATGAGAAGCAGAAAAGGCCTTGACTCTGTGTAAGCACTGCTCAGCAACAGGTAAAACATCTCTGTGTTATCAACACTGTTTTCAGCACAAAACCAAAGCATAGCCTTATACTAGCTTCTAGGAAGAAAATTAACTCTATCCCAGCCAAAACCAGCACACGAACATAGAGATATTTTCATCCTCTTCAGTAAAAGTGTATTTCATCAAACTCAGAGGACCCATCACAAGAGCTGCTACATCAAACCGTATGGACATGGGCTAGTGGCTTGCTTATTGTCTTCAGATACGGAGTAGTTTTGTTATTTCAAAAATCTGCATAGCAGAAACAGGTTTTTTATCTGGATGTTTTTTATAATGTAGTCCTAAAATCAAGGTTCCAACTTGCAGATACTATCATCATATATCAGATCACTTAAAGAAAACATACATTTATCAGAAAGAGACATGTCAAGGAAAGGAACAGGAGGCCACAGCATTTCCAAAGGATGCTGGGTCAGAATTCTCCACGGCTCTTCCAGAAAGAGAAAAGAAACCTGCAAGTTGTACTGACTAGCACTCAACTACACGTCTTACAAAATGCTTTTGATATCTCAAGACAAAAGGCAAATATGAAAGATGAATCAGCATCAGCCTCATTTCTCCAAACCCTCACTTTAAGAGAAAAGCACAAGTAAGATCCTAAGTATATATATATCTCTCTGCTTTTCCAAAATGAATCCCTGATAAGTACCAAACACATTTTCCATCCTCAAAGCAGAAAGCTAGAGCTTAGACTCTCCTTGCTGCAAGAGGCACTGAACCTGCACCTGCTGAATGCAAGAAAAGAGCCTTACCTACCAGTTCACAGCCAGGAATGAGAGATCCCTGTCCCAGGTGGGGAGTAGAAGGAGCTTCAGGCTACACTAGCAATTGGGGAACTCCCTGGGAGAGCAATGATTAAGGGTTCTTTTGGCCTTATAAACCTAGGAAGAATTTTACTTTTCTCCATTGTCACAGCAATGTGAAATGCATATATATTATTAGAAGAATCTGAATTCCTAAGGCATCTCCTAGGCAAATGCGTGGTCCAGTCTCTATAAAAAAAATCAGACGCTTTTTATCAAGAGAGTCAAACATTGTTATACATGACTTTCCCAAAAATTTCCTGTTTCATATTTTAGTGATATAAACACTGTCATAGACATTGTTACTCTGACTTATTCACTTCAAGAATTTTCCTTCTAATTTAAAGTTCATAGAGCATTTTCTCTAAACATGTTGTGTTCATTTGTTTTAAGTAAATAGTAATAGTATAAAGATTAGTTGTGAGGAAGTAGAGAAGGTGGGAGAGTATCAAAACAGTACCCCGCATTTGACACATTTTATTCTGAAAGTGGATTTTCTTGTGGGAGGTTTATTTCCTCAGTGGATGTTCCAGGTTAACTATTTTAACTCACTGTGTGTTTGCTCAAAGAAGATAAAGAATATCTTAATGTTTCTAAGCAAGGTGAAAATTCAAATTCTCTTTCCATATCACATTCCCAAGGAAAATGCAAATTAATCATCAAGATTTATTTGGTTCTCCAAGTGATGAAAATCCAAAGATCCATTCATGGCTCAAGCCTTACAGGATGTTCCTTGAGCCTCAAGAGACTGATTAAGGGAAGAGAAAGACCCTTCGTCCTGCTGGGTAACATCTTCCTCCTGAATGTTCTAAGCAGAATGAGGTGTAACTGAATATGAGTGTAGACAAAGCTATATAGGGATTTAAGGAATTTAGGAGGTTCTCTTTAGGGAATTAGAAGAATTTAGGAAATCAGAGGTCAAGAATTAGAGGGGAATTTGGGGAATTACAGACCACTGTGTTTAGATTTTCTTAAGACTGATAAGTCAGACCAGTTTCACAGTTTAAAACAAGGCTTTGCTAGATTATATTCATTAACAATACACATAATGCTAAGTCATTTCTTACGTTTTATCAAAACTGTTCTCTCCATTCAAGATGCCTAAGACTCAGCACCTAAGACTAATCAAAATATTATACAACCACAGTTTGTACCTATTTTGTATCTACTTGTACCAATAACATCACAATAGTGAAGAATTAGTCAACCTATGTATAATTACTAATAAGGCAGAATGGAAATTAGTGTAAATAAAATGTATTTATAATATTTATATAACTAAGCACAACAAAAGAAGGCTAAACTAGAAACATGCTGAGTGTGAGAAGGAAAATGACACTTTCTCAGCAGGCAACAGAAACTTCAAGCGAAGAGGTATATTTTATACAGTATGTTTAAACAAGGCTACAAGTCTCTGGTTAAAAGCACTAGCTAATTAGCCCTGGTAGCATTTTTCTCAATCAATAAGCTTTGTCAAGAACCATTTCTTCACCTTTATTACCTAAAATTTCTGCTGTTTATATTAAATATGTTACAAACTAATTTATACATCTGCTGTTGTCATTGATTTTTAAAGACTGAGAAAAATAGTTTTATTTTCTTTTTACTTTTTGTTTAATATTGATTTAAGTTTTCTACAACTGAGGCAGTGGAAAGCAAAAATCAATTAATTTTTGTTTTAATTCAATTTAAAGTAATTGTCATTTAAAATCATATTCTTGGTGTTGCATCATTTGGGATTCAAAGACTGCAAGACAATCTTTGTATACCAACATGGGACAGTTCCAGTCTGTTTAGTTACAAAAACTGCAACTGTTAGATTTAATTAAATCTTCCTTTTTATTAAATTTAATTTTAGGGACCAATTCAAACTGACAATGCCTCTCTCATACTTGGTCTTAAATGGGGAACATTTCATATGCTGTAAAGGCAAAATCCGGAATGATCTATACTTAAATAATGTAAATTAAAAGGAAAAGAATTATCTAAGTAGTCCTTTACTTATGTCCACATTTCCTTCCTTTTCTAAATTCTATTACATCTCACATGAATAAATAGCACGATAATTTAAGGCACATAGACAAAGGAAAGGGCACAAACAATAGTTTGTTGCACTTCCAATTTCAAATGTTGACTCACTACAACAAGAGGAGAGGTTTGTTTGTGTTTAAAGTCAGAATCTGCTTCAGCTCATCAGTTTTTGCAAAACCATGTCCGTATTCTTGAAGGAAACAGTTACATAAGCACACTTTTTCTTTACAAGAGAAGTAGTAAAAACTTCTAAGAAGTAGTCTTAATGTCCCTGAAAAAATGTAAGGAAAACTGAGACAGCAAACCATTATCTGAGTGAAGGCCAGGATTATATTCTAGCATTCTTACAGCAGATCAATTCCTTTCTCCAGTTCTTTCTCTGTTTCTTTTATTCATATGGCCTTTACATCTTCACTAGAAACTGCTATTCACCATTTCCACTGAATTTTCAAACCTTTACACCTCCTGCTGAGCAATTTCTCTAAAAACTTCAGGACATTGGGGAAGGGTAGCCTATAAAACTTCTTCAGTTTACAAAAATTATGGAGGATGACTATTTTTTTCTTAAACCATTAGATACAACTGTAAATATCTATTTAGATATAAAATAAACAAAGCCTTATAGATTGCCAGGACAATAGGTGGTGGAAGGGACAGGATACAGACAGAAAAGCAAGCTTTTACACCATTTCCATTTAAAATACACTGAAGTAATGTATATTCCTTGCCTGATATCTTTAGTGCTTTCTAGAAATAAAAAGTATCTAGAAGGACTCAAACACCCATTTGCCAGGAGAGGGTAAGATGTAATTCCAGACTCTGTTAATCAGAGTTCAACATGTCCTGAACCATGACCACCTGTCACCTCTTCCACATGATAAACACCATACCTCCAACTGGGTAAAAAAACCTATATAATTGTGTTTAACTTTCTAATGTAAAAGGATCTGACTGAAAGATAATCTAAGATTTCTATAGCTGGAGATTAGGACAGCATGACCTTCTATAAGGAACAAAACTCCATAAATATTCACATGCTGTTTGGACATTGGTTGCTTTTATTTATGACTGACCACTTCAGATCCTTTTGCAGAATTGCAGAACTTTTCTGATTCTACTGAATTCAATCAAAGGTAGCTGGTAAAGCTGAAAATACAGGCTTTTATTTAGGAAACAAAGCAGAGAGGGAAGGAGTCAAGAAAGTACAGTATACAGGGTTTATTCTTTCCTCCACATATCCTATTATGTCCCATTAAAAATAGTCTGAAAGTAAAAATCTCAAAAAATCAACACATACCTGAAAATAATCATACCATCATGTTATCAAAATCACTTTAAGAAATTTCTCAGTTGCAATAGAGGTATATACCTGACTGAAATCTTCCTTTATTCTCCACTTTTAATATTTGCACTAAATTCGAATCAGAGGTAAGAGAAAACACTGTATTTGCTGCCTACTTTCTGCTACATTGTGAAAATTGCAGAATTCTTAATTATTTACCAATTTTCTTTATTCTTTATATTATCATCTTAGCCTTTGCATTCAACTCAGCCAACAGAAACTTTCCAGAAGAAATACTTTAATATGCCGAAGACTACAGCATAACAAGTCTCCAGGTTTCTCTATTTAATTCTGATTAAGCTAAAACATTTCACAGCTGTTCTTTCAGTCAGAATGAACAATATTTTTTACGTTAATTTTGTTTTAGTAAAAAATGTAGGTTTCACTTAAGACACTTTGTAAATTTGTGATATTGTTTCTAAGTCTGTATAATATACAGACTGAATATAAGTCAATAATTCAGTCTAACAGACACATTTTTTGGCAAAATACATAAGCAAGGAGGAAAGTGAGCCATATGGGCCAAGTAGGCTGATAATGTAGGCAGGGTATTCTCTTCTGTAGATATCATTAATTGTTTGTTTGGTATAAGATATTTCTTTACAGACAACATCAGAAACATTTCTGCTAGCCCATTTCTTCCTGCCTATCCCTACTATCATTTTCTTCTAAGCTCAGCTCTACCATGCTGAAATTGAGTGAGTCTATGATGTGATTACAAGATTTGAGAAATGTTTGCAAAAGCCAGCATGTAGCACCTCAAATTTCTGAGCCCAGCTATCTAAAGGCAAATCATAAGTTTCCTGGAGATGTTAAATTTCTTTTACTTGATTGCATGTGTTTGATCCTGAACAGGACATAATCACAATGTGCCAACAACATAAGTTAAATTATTTACCCTCTGTGTTACAACTCTGTTTCAGAAATTCCTAAACGAGCACTACTGAGTTTAAAATGTCATAGAAAAATCTTAAAGAGAAAGTTTGAGCTCTGTTTAGCTTCTAACATGGTTTGAAAAATGTCCTGAAATATTCAGAACCACATCTCTGCAGGTTTAGGTTGATTTGAAGGGTAACAGAGGCTCTGAGTTGCATGACAGAGAACAAGCACAAGGCACTATCATGACAAGATTGACAAGAATCAGCATAGACGTGGGCATTTCACTTTCCCAGATTCTATAAGAATTAGGAAAAGGCACATGCCCTATAGAACAGTTATACACACCCACATAGACACATATACAGTTTTTGAAATTTGCTGCATTTTAGATATAAATAGGACATTGAATAATCTGAATGGCTTTTTATTTTTTTCTCCCTACAGTATGCCTGAGGGAAGAACTTGTGATAATGTGGAAAGGAACTTGTGTCATCACCGCAGGAGCATTTGTTTAATAGCTTTCATTTACATAGAAATATGCACACCAGTAGGAACAATTCAGAAATTCAGCAAACAGCTTGTGATCTCAAGAAACTGTTGAAAATGCTAACATTTTGCAGTAGTAAAATACCTTCTGAGTAGTTTACATTATTATTTGTTTGCATAATTGTCACGCTGAATCATTCCCTACCCACTGTTCTCCTATTTTCTGCAGTGGTCATTTCCTCATTTTTATTCACTCAAAGGCAACCTCTCATTTCGTAAGTCACAACTAAGTTTTTAAAAAGGTTATTATTAGTTGCTCTAAGAATTTAGAACAAATAATGTTAACTCCGCAAGTTTATGCAAAGGTAGAATATATTTTGGCTCAGGTAGGAAAATCTTTGAACTTCGCAGTCATTGCCATTAAGCTTTATATCCATGTTGGAATCAGGAGCCTGGTATGCCATACTGGCAGTGGAAACAATGTTTGATCATGGGAAGAAAAATTTTCTCTTTTCTTTATCTCCTCCACAGCTGGAGGAGAAAGGAGGAGGAAATGGTTAGTCGCCTTTTACAATTCTTGTGGGTACTAGAAAAGCAGTGAGAACAAAGGCCAACGTGACTTTGTAGGGAAGGTGAACTCACCACATCTTGCTGACTGATACATTTATTCTTTTTTATGTTAGAAATAAAACCAGGAGAAAAGACTGCATCTTAGACAAAATGTTATAAATTTAAAAGTAAACCAGTATATTCTAAAATACCAGCTAGATCCAGTACAAAGAAAAGATGGGTTTTATTTTGAATGATAGTAATGAACTATGATTATTATTACCTATATTGTAGCTACAGCAGGCAGTAACATTGAAAAGAGCTTGTTTGACCTTCTTTAAAGAAGAGAACTGCTGGACAAAATGAATAGGTAAGGAAATATTAAGCAGTTTAACAAGACAGTTTGCAATAGAAATGAAAATGTAATTTTCCTTATAATTGCCCTGGTGTCTAGACACAGTGCACACATAACCATGAGTTCAGTACATTTGTTTCTACAAATGAAACATATCTCCAGCTTGTCAAATCAACTTTATGATGTACTACTGTTCAAAATGGCCACAAAAATATCAGTGGGGGATAATTACAATTGCTTGAACTCTCTGTGTATTTCATGGCCTTAAAATATACGTTATGACAGCAACATTATGTCTTGGTGTTCTATGCCACACCCGTGTTCGTTATCTTGTTTATTACAGTTTCTATGCTAATAATCATACCGCTTGATTTTTGTGGGTTTTGAGCCCGAGACACTGTGTTTTAGCAGGATGGGATTTCTCAGTTCTAAAAGTAGTTTTGTCACTGCTTCCCTATATGAGCTCACACAACCCACTTCTTCCCTAGTTAAGTCTCCCCTCCTGTAAAATGAAGTTGTTAATCCTTACCTACCTCACTGAGGTGTCATGAAGACCTGCTAACATTTACACAGTGCTTGGAAAATGTAAAGCACCATGAGCTACGTTGTGACTTTTCCTATACAGCAAAGCTGAGAATCCTCCTCCCATCATTGCATGAGCTACACTGAAACCATGGGCTGGGACAGAGACTGGGCTCAGCATGAATGCTTCCTGCCAAATTCTGGCTAAAACTGTGTTACAATTTATGGGCTAAATTGTTGAACAGCCTATATTCAGGTGAGAGCGAAGATCTGACGAATACCTGCATCATATAAATTCTCCTGTCTCTATAATACACATTTCAGAAAGATGTGATAAAAGCAGAAGCAGGACTAAAAAAACCCATCTTTTTTCAGAAACTGAACACCACAGAATAATGTGAGTTTAATTCTTCTTTGAGCTTTTCTAGTGTTGTACAATATGCACATCACAACCCTTTTTATTATTTTGCCCTTGTTAAGAAAAACGTATATGGCCATATGCCCAGAGGGTTTTATTTGTGTTTTATTATGTTCCTGTGGATAAACATTTGGACTGCAACAGATAAAAAAGAGAATTTTAGCCTTATTCAAAATTATAGAAGATTCATCCTAATGCTAAACGAAAGAAGATTTTGTGAGATTTTCTCTCACTTATTTCATCTGATTCTCTCTACTGGCCTGATCCTGATGCTTTTATACATGTTGAGAAGCTTTAAATAGATCCTTTCGAAACCAGTATGCAAAACTCTTAGAGGAAATGCTTTGCAATATTTCATATTCCTGTTCCATTAAAAACACCGTAGGGAGGAAAAAACCATCTTCTTAACCTCTAGCCTTAGAAAGTAAGGAAGGGAAGAAAGCTTCTTTTTTTTTTTCCCTGCAATTTTCATATCCAAACATAACATTATTAGATTAAAATGTCCTTGAAGTATAAGTATGTTTTCTGTAACCAAAGCTATACAAAAGGTGAGATCCAAAAATTGTACAACATGAAAGTAGTTCAAGGAGGGATTGTAAAACTGAATAGTGCTTCACTCTGCTTACAATACCACTCACTAAACAACAACCATCATATAACAATAATGCATACCTAACAATACACATAAATTGATAGCCGTGCTCATCAGATAACAGCTTTGAGTATAATGTTTTTCTCCTTCTTTCAGTGAATACTGTACAAATACTGTGGAAGTCAAACATTTCGATAAATTCTACGACGGTCTCGTTTATTCTAATGAGCCATACATTTCTATATCATCAATCACCGTACTAAAATACAAGTTTTTTTTTCTATTTTCTGGAGCACATTTGGTATGTGGCCTCCAATATGAAACATCAGAACTGAATGGAACACTTTACAAATTTCACTCTCAGTACAAATAACTAAGTGATGCTGAAATAAGTTTATTGCAATCTTCTCTAAACGTAATACAATTATAATGTACATGTAACAAGTGCAGAATTTCTACAAAGTATATTTGAAAAAATTTCTGATATCCCAATGACACTGTATGTTATTTCTTGGTGTTTATGTAAGAGCATAATGTAAAATGTACTATTTCCAAGATACATATCTTAAAGAAGATTACTTTATCTGTGGGAATAAATGTCTGGAGAAGACTAACACATAAAAACCCCAGTGTACTAGGAAAACAGATATGTACAGCTGATATTAAAGGGCTATTTGGCTAACTGAGAATGGAATGACCCTGGTGACCAGTACTTAGCTCAAAAGATAAGCTCCATCCTAGCACTGTTTATGCACATGTGTGCATATTTATAGAACTTCCAGTGACTTAATTCAAATTATTGCGAGGAACAAAGTAAGAATATCTATGTGTATTTGCAGGCTCAGTGAGTAAACTGCTTTTTCTCCGAAGTGGATTATAATGGCTTGGTATAATTAAGTGCATTGTGCAAATGTTAAAACATATCAGTATGTCTTTTTTGAACAATTAGGTATGATAAATCCTCTAGTTATGAACATAAATGTGTCCTGAGACAATAAAGTCCCTTTGTCTCAGAATCCTACCATACCCTGGCACAGCAACAAGCAGCAGCTGGCACACTCAGTGCCGGAGTCTGTTTCTTCAAGATGTCCATGGATTCAGTGTATGTGACAATATAGTCTGTGCTTTAAATGCAAACGTGTAAGGCCTCGCGTAAAAGTATGGAAGCATTGAGCTGTAAGAAGAGTGTTTGACAACTCCTCATGTCATATAAAGATAAGGAGTCTTCTTAAAAACACTGAAAATAAACCAACAAGATTGCAAATGTAGGCCAGACCAAAATGTTGCCTTAATTCCTGGGCCTTGGAAGCAATTTTGCAAATAATAAGCACTGAAGACACTCGCTGTATTTTGTACGCCCTCCACTTTCTGTTTTGCCCAAATGAATGTCCCTGTGCCCATCAAAACTGATCCTTCTTTTAGGACCGTAAGAGCCATTGCTCTACATCAATATCAGCCATCAGATCAGTGGCCTTACAGAGACATTCTGCTGTTTCAGAATCATTGCATTGCATCAGAGGAAAAGGTTTAGTTTCAACTTACCGGATATCTATCTCATGATCTCTAGCAAACCAGCCACTTGAAAAAGCCATGTATTTTGATTGTTATTGCTTAAAAGAGCTCACAGGCATTAGTATTATGCATTTTTCAAGCTTCCTATTTGCAAAGGTTTTAACTGGACACTATTTGTTACCAGCATTTAAACGCTGTAATTATTAGCTTGTGAGGCTTGTTAATACAAGCAAACAAATGCTTATAAAATACTCTAATCAAGAAGAAAAAAGGACTTTTTTTTTTTTCCTCTTTTAGACATTTAGCAATCATTGTCTATTGGGAAAGGTATTTTTTCCTATTTCCCCGAGTTTTGTATGATGTTGGAGGACAAAGCCTTCCCTTCCCACGCACCTGGAGCTCCCTCTAGTGATTCAGCAAGCAGAGTGAAACTTCTTCGTGACACTTCCTCGGTAACCAAACTTTAATGAACACACGCATTTCTAAGCAGCTCACCTCTTCAGAAAATTGAGGGAATTTTAAATGTGAAGCACAAACTATTATCAAGGAATATGTGTTGATTTCGGCTGGGAATAGATTTAAATGGGGAAATGTAGTCAATCTCAACAGAAGAAAAATATAAGGGAAAGGGCCATACAAATAAAAATTAATGTATGATCAAGAAGTCATGACAGTTAGGAGAGGGGAACAATATTTAACAATTTTTATTGGTTTTTTTTTTTTTTTTTACTTCAAAGGAGTTAATCAGGTGCTATAATCATTAGCTGACTAGAGGTTAAATTTTCGCAGACTACAAGTACCCAACAATGTTCCCAAATGTTTTCTGTAACATGGAATAACTTTCTGATTTACTATACCTGTCCTCCCAGTTCTTATCCTCCTAAATCTGTTGGCTTCTTATACAATCAACATCAGTGCTGCCGCATAACTAGAAAAGTTGAAATAGTTCCCAGGAGATCCATTGCACTAGATTTGAAACTCTTGCACAGCCTGCCAGTTCTAATTCACAAACTGGAATTCATGATTAATCCTCAACCAACCTCAGAGCCGCTTCAGCCTTGTTTATTTATTACTATATTTTGTAATACTGAAAATAGCAGCATGTTTTTACAAGCAATGAATTAATGACATTCCAGAATTGGGACCTGACCCAGCAAGCTTTTATTCTGATGATTAATCCTTAATCATTCCAGGAGTCCCTTTAGAGCAGTAAGAGGAACAAGCACGTGGCTGACAGTTGTGTGACTGGGCTCTCAATTCCATCTGGAAATGTGGCCCTCTAGAAAGCACTGATTATCGCAGCTGGATCCACGCCAACAAAACTTTTGACAAACAGAGCCACGAGGCTTCCCCACGGATACAGAAATCTGACCACACATAACTACAAGTTCTTATAATAAAAGATTTCTTGGGAAAAACTATATAGTCATCTCAATCTGAGTATTGGGCCGCAGAATGATTTCTGTGTTAGAATCTCAGACTTTCAGAGAAAAATACTTCTTCAATGTATAAAACATTTCTTCAATGCAATATACTCAAATAAACTATTTTGCTAATGGCACCCAGGTGATGGGAAACTTAACATTAACTTAAGTCCAGTTTTGCACTTTACATTTAGAAATGTGACATCCACTGCGGTTCCCATTCAGTCTCATAAAAATTCAGCATAGCCATATAATAGATGTCATTGCTTAACATTGTATAAATAATGTCTTAAAGGATATATAGCATACTTTAAACTGCACTAGAGGACAATGTCAGGGGAATAACACTGTTCAGTATAGTAAGCTGTCTACCTAACTGATCAACAGCCTCAAAATGGCCTTTCTTATGTATCTCATATGCTTAATCATTACTTTTCAACACAGAAGTGGCTGAATTATTTAAAATCCTGCATAGTCTAGGCATATTTCAAAAAGTAAAACCTATTTAAAATAAAACACTTATTTTAACTAATCAAAATAGTTCTTCAACATAGCTATGTCTGCAGCTGACATCTTTGAAAATCTCAGGAAACTGAGCCAGGTATACAATGGCTCTTTACTAGGTCAGCCCTTTTATAGCTTAACTGATGGTGCATAACTTTTCAGTGGTCATTAGTAATAAAACAGGAGGTAAGAAAAGTTCTGGATTGTGGATGAATCCTAGCATAAAATATGTGGAGCTTCTGAAAGGGTACACTTTGGACATATTGAACTATTCAGCATCAGAGTGAAAAAACTGCTGTATTTCAACTAGCAGAACGCTTGTAGATGCAAAGCAGCCTGGTAACCTTGGCTGCTTTCATAGGGAACCCTGCTTGCTGTCACAGTGCATCTGGAATTAGGATCATAGCACCATCCCAAACATCACTTAATCAAGGCATGCGGAGCACAGGGCCACCATGTGCGGGCCGGTCTGGAAACACTGCAGCAGTCCTGAACTGTCTGCAGTTTCTTTTGCATGAAAGTGATAACTTCTCTTTAAGAATAATCATTAGAGTGTGTGCTGCAGAGACATTTCTTGGTGCTCATGGGCTTTGAGCCTTTCTCAGGAAAGACAGAGCGAGCTGGTTCATGCCACAACAGAGTGGCAGAAGCACTCAGACTAAACACTACCCGTTTTAATGAGTCCTTGCAGCAAAGCAGTCTTGGACTTTGCCCTCAGCTGATCTGAAAGAGCCCCACGCTGGCTGATCTGAAGGGCAGAATAACATTCAGAGTTATATTCTCTCATTTCTTGAGGAGGTTATGAGCCAAAAGAGAATTGTGTAGTATCATGTCTTTTACAGCAGTACAGAACTGACTGGCCATGGTTTGGAGCAGATTTCAGATTTCGTATTTTTATTTTATTATTTTTCATTTCTTTTGCATTATTTGTAGAAGCTTTCATGACACTTGGGATATTTTAAGTAAGCAAAATAAATGTCTTCATATAGCTCACAACAGAATATTGTCTTATAATTACATTGTACCATAAAATACAGCCGATATAAAAGCTAAAGGATGACATAAAATCTTTGCTGATAAACTTTGCAAATGACACAAAATTTGGTGGAAGAGTAAATAATGAGAAAGCCAATCTACTGCATCAGAGTAATGTATTTCCTACATAAATACTTATAACCCACTGAAAGTTTTAATATAGTTGGCATCAAAACTAGAAATATCTAGGTAAGAGGCTGCTACTGTTTTAGAAAGCTGTGACACTAAACTTAGAGACATCACAACACAACTTCAATGTGACATCTGAATGTAATCAGGTCAAAAAGAGCTAAGAATACCTCCTTTTTCAGCTAAAAAAAAAAGGAGCACATCCAGGACCGTGCCGGAGGTGGTGTGGTCCAGTTCACTAGACTGGGTGTTGAAATCACAGCTTTCTAATGCTTGTGTGGAACTGGCAGAGCAGCCTTAAGGTTCTGGGTTTCTGGGATGTTCACCTCCCACCTTCATCCTTGCAGCCATAGACCTGACGGCCTGTCACGGTTCCTTCCTCCCTCTCACTACAGCTGACTGAGCCATAGCCTCCTGTTTGGCTTGTCAGAAAAATTTTCCTCTGCCATACCTCAATTTTCTTTACAAGGAAAGCACAAGCACTTCGCAGGTTCCTGTCTGGAAACTCCCACTTCTATACATATGAGATAGAGGGAAGAAAAAATACCCATCTTCTCAGCATCAGGTCAAATAAGATGACCCTGAAAGAGCAGCACACTCCCAAGGAGCTCTACGGAAAACTAAAAAATGATCTGGTGCCGTACACAGACTCGCAAGCACAATGAATGAATAAGGACATAGAAATACAAACAAGAGTTCAAAAGAGAGGCACAAAAATGGCCCAAGCAGGAAAACTACCTTTTAAATGTGAGGATTAAAGAACTCAAACAGTTTAACAAAGAGATCATGAAGGCATAGCTAGCTGACTGCACTTGCATACAGAAGGGCTTGCAGGAGTGGAATCTTTTCCCACCTTGCTAACAAAGCTGTATGCAGTCCAGCAAAATACAGCTGAAAGCCAGACAATTTCAGTCTTGCAGCAAAAAATAATTTGAGAAATGTGAGGCAATTTAACATTGTAAGAGCTTTACCAAGAGATCTAGAGGGCTCAGTGTGCTTGTACCCTTTAATATTTTTTCAGTCTTGGTGCCTGGGATTCATTTGCCTCGTCACAGTGGTCCCCATGGGTGTACACGTACATAGATGTTTCTGTTTGTTTCCCGACCCACAGGAAGAGCCAGGTTCCCTGCATCGCCTCAGAAAGCTGATAATATTGGCAGATGTACATTAACAGAGTGTTCAAAGCAAGCCCCAGGTCTCTTGACTCATGACCTGAAATGGTCAGAAAGAAATTTCCTACCTATGCTGTTTCCCAACTGTGTTCTCAGTGTAATTTTTGCCTTCATCTGAAGTGCCAACCGTTGTCCGACAAAGGGACGTTGAAAGGTGCCAGAAGGACACTTTCTCTAGACATGGTCGTCGTCCCCAGCCCTGAGACAAAACAATCCATTTTCCTATGCTGAGAATTATCCCTTTCTGCCCCACACCAGCTCTTTTCCCCATGTGCTTTAGTCCCAGATCTAGACATAAATGGACTGGATAACAGGAGGAAACAGTACGGTCACAATGCTGATGTCATGTCCTTTCTGTTTTGGGCCAGATTCATGCTCGCATATTACTGACACCATCAGCATCCCAGCTACTATTTCCTTTCAGTGTGTGGCATAAAACTGCTCATATGTGCTAGTCCAAAACCTCTGGGATCCCACAGAAATTTAGGAGTACTCTCAGGGATCTCACGAAACGCTGTCTTTTGGATCATGAACTCAGAACCAAAGTCTGTGGACCTCCACCAGTTGCTGGGACTGCTCAGTGACGTTCTTGTAAGTATTACTTATCAGAAGACATCTGGGATTACTATTGTCCCTTTGGAATACCAGTGTTTCTTCTCCAGTAAAATGGTCCTCGAGAAAAGGCATGCCAGTGCATACTCCCCTCCATCCACCAGTTTATGGCCCGCAAGGAAGTTTGAGGATTGTGGCTGTGCATTCCTTTCCAGGATGCCACGTCCCCCTCATGTTGACAGAGCACAGTTTCCCAGTGAAAATGCCACCTTTTTAGGAAAACACCACATGTGACTGCTTGCAGATTGTTCCTTGTCATGGTGAGCATTGAATCCAAGACATTCACAAGAGCTGAACAGAATTCAAAATCGAGCAGGGCAAGTGTTTCATTTTTCAGATTTGACATGGTTCCTTGTTCCTCAGTATCTGTTTCTATCAAGGCCTATTTCTCTGAAGGTTGCAGGAACTTTGCCTCAATTTCTATCCACAGCAAAGACATTTTCTGTGAAAACAGAACAAATTCTAAAAAAGACATTTCTAGTCAGAATCTGGGTTTCAAATGTGTTAATAAAGTATAACACCGCTCCATACTTCCCACCTTATACTAAAAATGATTTTCATGTGATCAAGGTGGTCTCAGCAAGCTAGAGCATCAACTTGAGCTAAGTCCTAACTCTATCCCTAAGAGCTTTTCTAAATGGAGACAGATGCAAATACATACTTATTAGCATTGATGAAGTGTTGTGAAAAGTGTGGTCTAGCCCTCTGTATGCCACCACTGATCATATGTGTCTTGTCTCTTATATGCCATGACTTTTTAATTGTAATTTATATCCTCTTTGCAACTGGAATGCTCAACAAGGGTCTTCTTTTTAAAAACTAGAATTTGCCAGCTGTTCAAATGAAGTTAATTGTATCAGAGACACTGTAGTTATTTTTTTTAATAAGTGTGCAGCAAAACCACATTATCAGAACACTTGCTATTGGACAAGGGCTCTGGAGACATCTGGAGCCTTCTTCCAGTTTTAATAACAAAAAATGAACATACTTCAGAAATCACAAAGCCGTTCTTAAATAACAGTGAATTAGTTCTCGTTTTCTATCTCCCAGCACATTGCTGTAGCTGAAACTGCTCATGCAGTTTCTGAATATAGAAGTGCTCACTTTTTCTTAGTTTTGTTCCTTGTTTTAACCAATAATTAAATCCAAAAAGTAATTGGATAAACTTCAGAAAGGGATCCAAACGTCACCAAGTTTATCTGAATGAAATTTTTGAACTTCCAGAGGTTTACCTGAAACAAGCTGTGTATTTTTTCTTCTTGTTGTTGCACAGCAGGAATATCAACAAATTGATCCATCGCTTAATACAGGCTACGCTGAGTCATAGCCATTGTAATTTAAAATATGCTTTGTTTTCACATAGGTGATAGCTCCAAATACAACTATTTGCATAATGGTATCCAGCATAAATTCTACTGTTTCTTAAAATTATGTGCTTTCAAAAAAACTCAGATAAAACATCTGAGGTATGTTTTATTTGGAAGGCGCTGTATGGAATTTCACTCTGTGTAGGCCTAGAATCAGAAGGGGTGATGAGGGGAGGGAATAAATACGATAAGAAAACCCTATTAGATACAGATGAAGCACATAAAACACATACTCTCCCTCAGTAACAGTGTTTTTGTACTATGCCTTACAACTGCTAGCAGTTTTATGAACTACAAACCAGGCCATAGCAAAGAGTACCAGTAAAATTACCCAGCAATGTGCAGCCTATAAACATATTGCTGGTCCACAAGTTTTTTTAAGTTAAAGAACAATGGTACAAGGAAAAGCACAGAGATTCATCAGGGAAAAGAATGGGAACAATTCCTGCATTTATTAATATCAAATGAAAGTGTGACCTCAAATGGAAGCGTGATTACTTCCCAACAGGTACGTATTTTAAAAAAATATAAAGCACAAATCAAAATGCAAAAAAAAAGAAAGCATGAAGTACAGCTCGAATAAATTTTAAATATATGATCTCTACAGATGACAAAATTATACAACAGCAAGACTACTATAACTTTAGAAGTATTCATATTTCTATGGAAAACTATCCCAAAAAAATGGTTTTCCTGACAACAAAAAAAATTTTGCCACTAACTTTAATAAGATGAGCATTTCACCGTGAGTGTAGATGATCCAAGCTCTGAGGCCAGGTTTGACTACTCTGAAAGCCGAGGTAGCAAATTAGCAACAGCCACATAACCAATGTCTGACAGAAATTTTGTGGTTTTCAACTCTGTTAAATGCCTGATCTTTTGTAGTATGGTATGACTGCCATTGGAGCTGATGTTTAAATTCTCTTCTGGCACATAGGCACCTGATCTGATTCATGCAAAGATTATGGACAAGTCACATTTACAAGATTTTTGGCTATGACGTTGCTTATAAATTCAGGTAAAATCATGAAATTTCCATAAGCTGTAAAATGTCACTTTGTTTCCAATAAAAATAATTACTTACAAGCAACTCCAAAGGTAAGTAAACTATTTATCAAATTCAGTTTAGCCATGTGCATCTCCAACTCAAAACTTTGATGTAACCAGGTACTACTAAAGTACAGCATAGAAAATCATTCATTATCAGTGTGACCTCAAAGCATTAACAGTATAGTCATATTTAGGTAGCTATTAATGAAGTGTCAAGATTTCCTCTAGTTCTGGATCATGGATTTAAATTATAGGGAAAATCATCTTTTACAATTTTCCTAATGAACACAAAATCTTTCTTGAAAACCTTTTTGCTATGCTTCGCACCATGCTTTACAGCTTCTCCACTAGCAAATATTATGCAGGAAGAGAAAGATTTTCTTATTCTTATGAATGCTGCAATAAAATCTGCCTGTACTACTTTTTCTAATCATGTCCTTTCTAGCTCATTAGTGCACTTGACATAAAGGTGACCCTGTAAAAAATATAATAATGATATCGATGAAGTCACATTTTCACAGGCCTTGACTACTTACTAAGATGAATTTTAAAAACATTATTAATTGCTCAAATCACTATGTGCACATTCTTAAACTAATTTTTAATTCAAGGTATTATAGCTTATACCTTCTTATTACAAGAAGCTGAAGTGATTAAAATGGAGTTGTCTACAAAATTCTTGAATTAATTCAGCTGGGCCAAATGGACTTGAGTATTCAAGTCAAAACATTTTCAATTCAAGGTAAAGCCAGACAGTTCATCTAAAAATGCTGGGGAAGGTGAAATGAGACAGATGATTTAGTCTTGCTGCATGGGGGCTGGTAGACAAGAATATGCAAAGAGTTATTCCACCCCCTCCTTTCCAATGTCAATCCTGCAATTTACTGGAAATCAGTTGCCCAGGGAATTCTTGAGATAGAGCCCATTTTACCATGGTACCTAATAAGCCCGGACAAATCTGTTCTCTTGAATTTTCCTAATCCTTTTATATATGTTTATACTTTGGACACCACAACATCTTGTGGAAATGAATCTCAATTTAATCTTTCACTAGTTATACTGTCAGTTTGTTTTAACCATGCTTCCCAATAATTTCAGTATGTACCCTCTTTTTCTTTCACTGTGATAATTAATGAGTAAGTTCTCTCAACATCTTTATATAGATTTCAATTTTATTGCTATTTGGATGTTTTTTCCCCAATCTCAAAACTCTTTGTCTACTCATCTTCTGTATAGAAGTTTTTCCATGCTTCTGGTGACTTTTGCTGCCTCTCATAGTACTTTTTCTGTTTTCCTGTTTCTACTCTATCCTTTTGAGATATGATGGACAAAACTGCAAATAGCGCTTAAGCAGTAGAGACATCCTGGGTGTATGCAGCCTCATAATGTTGTTTTCTGATTTATTCTGTTCTTTTCCAAACAATACTTAAAATTCTGTTCAGCTTTTTTATCTACCTATTTTGGTGCTAGACACCTCTGAAAGTAACAGAATGGGGTAAAGGAGGGAGAAGATGGTTCAGACAAAATACTCCTCAAGCCTGTGTCAGTAAGTAATAATGGGTTGTGATGAGTCCCTGCCAAAAGCTAAGGCCACAAGGACGATTATTAATTTAATAGAGCATATGTGTAGCTAACACTTGTTATGATATGTAATTTGCAGAAGACTGAAAAAGGCTTCCAACTGTAATAACCCAGAAAATGCTTTAAATAGCAAGGTTAATTTTTGCCTCTACTGCTAGATAAGCTATCAGTGCTCTGTTTAGATTGAGCAGCACTGCACTCAGATGTGTGAATAAAGGGTGGAGAAGGAAAGGAAGGAGGATTTATCTTGGACCTAGAATGTGTAAAAATAATTTAAAGGGCATGACTAGAAGGGGTATGCCTGTGAGGACCCTACATTCCCACCTCTTTTTAACAGGGCAAAGGACTTGGCATCTGATGGGATTAGCTGCTGGGAGGAGAGAGGAAAGAGTTCTTTGAACCCTGAGGTTCTGGATTTTCAAGAAAATTGAACAGAATGTTACTAAAAAAGAATGTATTGCTTTATGCAACCTTTTCCCAGCTCTTTAATATCCGACTTAAAGTCCTACTTAAAAAATTCTAACCTTTTTATCATTCAGCCTGCTCAGTGATGTTGCAGTATATGGAGTGGAATGATGTCCGATTGTGGTGAACTGTCTCCTCTGAAACAGGAATTTCAGAGAGGGCAGTGTGGATTTGTGTCTTGGGTGGATTTGGGAGGGATAGGGACTTATTCATGGGTCATGTCAAACTGCAAAGACCTGTGTGGTCGCATATGTCAGGGTCTAGGTTTTAGGATAAACCTTCCTTTTGCTTTTACAGACCAGCAATCTTTCTGCAAACCCACATGATACCACCTTTTACTCTGCTTTGAAAGTCCTTCACAGACTGTCACCTCATAAGCAGAGTTCCATTCACATGATACCTGCAGTGTTCAGAGTTGCTAAAACTTCAGGCAAACATTATTTTCCACCTCTTCCCACATGTTGCCTTGTTTCTGGGAAGAGTAATCTTTAAATATTCACTAGTCTTGTCTTCCTCAAAGTTCCCTTTTGCTGTGATACCCACAGGGTACTCTTTGTTGGAGTATTACTACTATTCCTATCTTGGATTTATAGTCTTATTTATATTAGTACTGGTTCATCTGTCTGTCTGTCTGTCTGTATTCATCCAAAGGTATAATTCATCTGGTCTGATAAAGACTTTTATAATGTGTATGTGCATATGTGAGTATGTCATCCTAGTTTTCTTTACCCAGTGGAATAAATCAGCTACTTCAAAAATAATACCACCCAAAAATATAAGTTTAAAATACGGTAAAATTAATTGTACTCTGAAAATATCTGCTCATTTCAAGTAACTACAGGGAGCCTAGAGTCACTAGCTCAGGTCTCCACAAGTCCAGTGAAAAGAATGCCATCCCTCCATCTCTTTTCTCATGGATGAGCATCTGAAATCAGGGACTATCCTTTTTTCAGTATATGTATACACATGAACACTCACAGGCAGCATGGCACTATCATAAAAATAATAACAGAATGCTATCCTGGTTTTAGATTAATTTTTTTTTCTTACAGTTTTAACAGTTTCCACTCATCAATTTCCTCAGCATCTAGTTTAAGCTAATAGGTCCAATTCCATTCTAGTTGCTCTCATAACCAAAACTGCAACATACTTAACTAACAGAAATACATTTCTTGTAAGCTGTTATACTCTGTGGTTGAAAGCCACTCATAGCCCTTGTCACAGCTGCAATCATTGTAATTATGTTGTTAGTGCATTAGTTGGCTTCAATTTGGAGCACAGTGTTTGTTCTCAATAGATGTCATATGGTTGAAAGGCACCATTTAACTATGAGTCACCCTTTATTGATGTAATCATTCTTACTTTATGAACACAGATAATTAATACAAAGCTTGTCTCTATGCAGCATTGGCAATCTCACTTTGGCAGAATTTTTTTTTTTTTGAGCAGAAACATCTTTCTGAAACACTTATTTCATGCCTTTTTTTTTCCTGCACTTATCTGGTACCATTCTGTTGAATTCTTGCAACTGAGACAAGGAAACATAAGAAGTTCGTACTTTTATCTGTTCTTATGGAAGTGCTTGTGGTCTTTATAGTAGTGACCAGGACCAACATCTTCCTCTTTGACTGTTAAATGCCCAAGGAAAACCTTATCTTTAAACCCATAACTACGTTTTATTTTCATGACTGTTCCCTTCATTCTTAGCTCAGAATCAGAGCTGACATAGTTAGAATTCTCTTAAAGTTGGGGACTACATTTAGACCTTAACACACCCTGTAATCTGCCCACCGGAGTGAACACCTCTTCCTCACCTTAGAAAACCAAACTGCCTTCATGATAAAAGAGGTCTGTTAGCATGAGGGTACCAAGCAGCACCTTAGGACTTGGCAACTTGTGTCTTGCATTGTTCCAAAATAGCCTGAATAACTTTCAAGCGTGGTGCAAAAAGACAGGTGTCTAGAAGCTCTATGCAAAAAGGAAGGTAAATTGCTGGTTAGGTTAGGGAAAGTGGCTACTCCATGCCAAATGATAACTATTTATGTAGCTAGTTGAGATAAATGTTTTTTTCTTAATTCATTATTGAATAGAACTGGCCAATGCAATGTTCAAGCATTAGTTTTAACACCTGCTAGCCAAATTAACACTTTTTGGAAGGCTTATATAACATCAACACTCTCAGCACATGTAAAAAAAAAAAAGCTAAATCCAAGGAGAGGAAGAAAATAAAAAGCACACCTTATCCTTGTGTGATTCTGTTTTGAGTTTAGGACAGATGTGAACCCTTTCTTCTCTCATGTGAATTTAGCCAGCTGACCCTGGTGGTGAAATGCCGATAAGCAACTTGACTACTCTGTTGGTTAGCTCTTCCTCCTCCTCTTCACACCCTTTTTCTTGCTTCTTTACTTGCTGTTTCACATATGAATCTGAGCCACAGTTTCTCAAGGAAGGGACCTTGTGCTTTTCACTTGTTCCATAAAGTGCTTACACAATTTTGGGAACTCCCTAAATAGCAATAAAAGCATATGTAACAATAAAATATAACAGATAGATAAATTTATGTTATACAAGGAATCAGAATGTATCCACATTTTTGTCTGGGGAGTTTGCCTGTTGTCAGGTATTTTGCAGTAAGTTTGGATTTAGATTTTGGTGTTTGGGCTCAACTGTGCTATCATGGTTTTGGTGAAGTAAAAGAAGCTGGAGACTGACTTTTCAAAGCTAGCTGGTTCTTTTTATTTGGTAAATAGTCCATTGCATTTTGCTATTGCTACAAAAGAAACAAAAAGTAGAGCAGCATTCTACAACAATCACAATCCACACAGAAAAAAAAAGAGAAAAGAAAGACCCAAAGAGTTATTTTCACCTCCTGTTTTCCTTTGTTCAATTCTCCTAAGATACAACAGCAGCAAAACTTTTAATTTCATATCTATAAAGTGCTTTGCTGCTAATTTTTTAACTAGTTTTGTTTGTCAATTCAAGTTTAATATTAGCATTTTATCCTCTTCAAATTAATAAGGTAATATTCATCCCTGATGACTCATCCTTAAATCCAGTGCTGTGACAACAGGTGAAGTCATCACAGTATATGAGACATCATATTTCCTCCTGTAGTTTCTGTGTTCCACAGGCTTAATTTAATTTTCAGTGTCTCCTGATTTTCCATTGTCTCATTTCTGTCCTCCTTCCCTAGCCTGCAACCTGCCATTAAATCATCTATTCTTTCTTTATATCCTTGCTAAAATGCATGTTTTCTGCCCTAAACTTCCAGCTAAATCTAAATTATCTTGTCTACACTTCAAACTCTCCCATTATTGCCACTGAGCCATTGCTCTACCCTGCAGCGTTGGCCATGATACTATACCCTTTGGCCACCAGTTCATTTAAAATTTCCAACCCATTGTCTTCAATGTGTACCTCCAAATTTTTGCCCTGAGAGCCTCTCAGCTTTCAGACCATTCTATTCTCCTTTTCAGAACAGATTAGCAACTCCTTTCTTTTTTTCTTTTGTTTCCATTTATGTCACCTACATAACCTTTTGCCAGTTACCTACCAGCCCCAGTCCTTGGACCAGAGTCTCCTTTATTTTGCGCTAAGTAGATTTGATTCCTCTTGGTCTTTTTGCAGTCATCCTTCAATGACCAACCTCCATCCACCACCCAGTGGTCCTATTATGACACCACACCATCAAAAGCTAAAAAAGCAAGATGCCCAGAAATAGAAGCTTCATTGCTAAACTGGGAGGGAAGTGAAAGGTGTTGGTTGTGAATGAAAGCCTGGAGTTCAAAACATATAAATAATTATATAACATTCAATAAGATTAGACAGAGAAGGATGGAAGGACCAAAGGACAGAAGAAGGAAGGAAGGAAGGAAGGAAGGAAGGAAGGAAGGAAGGAAGGAAGGAAGGAAGGAAGGAAGGAAGGAAGGAAGGAAGGAAGGAAGGAAGGAAGGAAGGAAGGAAGGAAGGAAGGAAGGAAGGAAGGAAGGAAGGAAGGAAGGAAGGAAGGAAGGAAGGAAGGAAAGAGGGAAGGAAGGAAGGAGGGAAGGAAGGAAGGAAGGAAGGAAGGAAGGAAGGAAGGAAGGAAGGAAGGAAGGAAGGAAGGAAGGAAGGAAGGAAAATTGCTCAGCTACTTGTCTGCAGAGAGAATTCCAGCCTAACACAAGTTAAATTCTGAGATTCTAATCAGACGAAATGAGTAAATGCATTGAAAAAAAGTCAGAGGCAACATACCAGAAAAAGTGGTCAAAAAAGGAAAGGTAAAAATATAAGAAGAAAAATAAGATTAAATTAGAAAATTTTGGGAAGAAGTGTGCTAAGATTTGTACAATTTTCGCTGAGACAGAAGCAAGGTATGAGGCAGACCCATTGATGTGATGCCTGTTTAAGTGTTTGCTTTCTATTAGTTTTTGTTATCATATTCTTTGACCATCTAGTTTCTTTCCAATGTTACTGGATTGTTTGGTTGGTTTTTGAACAGGTTCATGTATTTTTTCATTTCTGTACTGGAATTCAAAGACAGATCAGGCCAAATAGTATTCCTAGCCATGGCCATGAAACACCTCTAAAACGAAGCAGAATTTGCTTCATCTCATGTAATTCTATTTGGAATCTTCAGGATACACTGAAGATAACATATTCATTCCTCAGAGTGCTGATGTTTCCCTATAACTGTAATACAGTTGTAACATCTGTCCTGCCATCTGCGATTGCAAAGTGGTTCAGCCTCCATGTATGTTTTGTGTGTACAGATTGATTTCTGGAGATACATTCTGACAAGTCAAATACAATACAATAATTTCAAGGAATTATTTCTTGAAGTGTTGCCAGCCCATGGAAGAAAAAAAAAAAAAAAAAAAAAGAAGGAATAATTAATTAATTAATTAACTTGTGTGCAAACAAAAATATGAGGATATTGACTTTATCTCCTATTCCTGATTGTGCTGTTGTACAAATTAACACCTAATAACAATAGGGGCAATGAAACAACAGTTTAAAATTTGGTTCAGTATCTTCAAGGTATTTCTGCCCTAGAAAAAGATAAAACAAGGTTAAAAGTAGAGGTTTGAGGAAGTAAGATGAAGACTGAAGGTTAGTGTAAAATGGAAGAAATGCTTGCCAAGAACCCGAATGCCCAAAGGAAAATCTTGACTCAATTTAAGAGCAAAGTAAAGTTCAGAATGTTCAAAGTTGGAACACATCTTTTTGCTACACGAAATTGATGACAGGTTAAATGAAAGCATTTAAAAATGTGTAATTAATAACAATAATGAATTTCCATTAATAATAAAGCTCTTTGTTCCGAGAATAATGTAGGTTCATTTAATGAAAACCATAAATTATCCTTAATCACCCTTTTTTTTGTCTGTATGGCTTTATAACATCAGGAAGGCTTTGCCATGGTTTTAGAGTGGAGCCTCTTTTTAATAGGAGTATCAGCCATTTCTAGCCCAATACTAAAATGCAAGACAAAGAAATCTGTGGGATATAAACCCATTTTGAAAAGTGGTTTCCACAAATGCATGCTGAAAGTACTCTCCCAGGGATTTTAGAGACGTTCATTGTGATCTCTAATTCTTAGATTAACCCAGCTTTCAGAACATTCAGAATAGAATGTTTTTAACTTCTACTTTTATAAGAGGAAAAGAGTAACCGAATGTACTTGAAGCTGGCGTAACTCCACTGACTTACACCATATTTTAATTTGGCGAATTCAAACTTTTGTCTAATCTGTTGCTTCCCTGTAGCAGTCAAGAATTTATATACATGCAACACAGAATGTTCAATTTAGCAAAATTGCCTTTTCAAAACTGTATAGTCAAATGTTTAACTAGAAGTGTTTGCAGAACAGATGGACTATTTAATTGTTGATTTTTTTTAAGAAGTCCTTAGAACAAATAAACAGCCTATCTGAATGCAGTTTTGCTTGAAATATTCTCAAGGGTATAACTGTTAATGTATGAATAAATGTGTCTACAACTACATTTTTACTGCTTAGGCAAACTTACAAGTAATTGAAGGGAAGTATAAATATCACTACATTTAACAGGATTTCTTTATGTTACAAGTGGTAAAAGAATACAAATTTTAATGTCTTATATATTTGTGATTGGCATATGTGCTCCTTAGGTGAAACACTCTGGGCTCTAGAGGACTGCAAAGTCTGCCATGTTCCTTACTGTACTAAGAAAATATAAAAGAGAAGCACAGGAACATAAAGGAAAACATCCCTAAGGCAACACAAAGGCTGTTTTTCTCACAGGTACCAAGGGCTACTGTAATGTAGCTCTGAACATCAACTGCAACACTGAAATAGAGCACTGCATCTAACTCGACCCAAGGTAGATGTTATTTGTGAGATATTTTCATGTGTGTCATGGGTATAAATTAGGCTAGAAGTAGACCTGGAGTAAGTCACGATGGGCAGTACTAGATCTCTGTCCCACGTTCACACAATATCTCCAGGGATTGCAACACATTTGTAAGACAACCTTTGAAAATGGTTTTCACCCACCTCACCACACCCACCGCAGTGAGTCCAGGCAAAGTAGAACAAAACAAGGTTTTGACTGAATGAGGAAGGAGATGGCTTTATTTGCATAAAAAGTACTAGATTCCTCAACCAAAGAGATCAGATTTGTATAAATAACTTTTTTTAGAGTACAATTCAGAATGACCCATAACATTTTGCCAGGACTAGAGCAGTAACTGCTCTGGGGGATGCCACTCAGCAGCCACTGGTACTTATAGTGTGAGACAGGGTAAGACATGTCGTTTAGTTGAAGGTGAGTTACTTCACTTGTCCTATTCCCAGATGAACTGCCTCTCTCATAGGTGCTCATTTCCTAGCTGAGTGAAGGAACATTACTAGGCCTTTGGGTTTCTGGAACCAATAAGATTACACACTTTCAGTACTTTTTTTGTCCCAAAACACTTGCCAGGATTTTTTTTATTTTTACTTGAACAGTTTTTTAAAGAGTATTACCAAGAAAAGAGGTTCATTCTGCCAGAGAAGCCTTTCTCAGAGATGTAAAGATGCTCAGCTGAAACAAGTTTTATAACCTCTTTCTTTCTATGCTCATTCATGAAATTTCTGCAGCATCTCAGAGTCAATTTTTAGAAGAGTGTTATTAAGTCAATGACTAGTTTCATTAGCTGCTAAAGAAAAAACACAAACTATATCAGTCCACTATTCTAAGTGGACTGATGTATAGTCCATACCACTGAAACAGAGGAGGACATTTTAAAAAAATTACAAGCAGTCTTTGAAGAAAAGCAACCTAAAGCATCTGACATTATTCCACTGACTATGAGTGTTTGAAACAAATTAAGCAGCTTTGAGATCGCAAAGTTCCATAACAGCCTTATCCTGATTACAGCTGTATCTATATTCTCTTCAGTATTTCCAAGTTGGGCAGAAGTGAACTCAGGCTCACCACCTCTTTATCCCACATGTTTTCATCCCCTATCATGACAGCATTTCATCAGACCTGTCTCTCCCATGGACACCCTGAATCAAGCATGCCCTATTGAGGACAGCTTATCGCCCAACACAATGCATGTGCTGCACAAGCAGACCTCCTTCAGCTGCTGGAACACCAGGCAAGGGCATAACCAGGAGTAAAGACCTGTCAAGACACCATGTGAAGGTGAAGTTCAAAAGATGCTGTGAGCTGAGCATTTCCTTGGCATATGCTCTACCCTTGGCACCAGTCTCTGCTCTCCTGGCTGGGAGAGTCTGCACTTACTCATGAAAATCATAGCATAGACAAGGTCAACTATGTTGTTTTCCTTCTCCCCTCCAACTTGTGCATGCAGCAGAAGTTACAAGGAATGAGACCTACCCCTTCCAACTGTAACAATATTCATCACATATCACAGTCAGTGATGATCACAGAGCTTACCCTGTGATAGCACCTGGTGCCTGCCTTACAACACCAACCAACAATATACAAGTTCACTACCCCCATGCTCAAGATGATCATTATTGCTGTCTGGGATCTAGCTACCCCTGATTCCTTCCATTAAGTGGTCAGAACTGGCTATTTAGGACCATCTTTGCAGATGCTTTCCCATTTGTTTCCCACAACAGAAACCTAAGCAGCTGCATCATGCACATAAAGTCTGTTAGCATGTGGAAAACAATCACTCAGCCTTTTAAATCATTCTCTGCTCTTAAATCATTCCCTTTCCCAAAGTATCTTGCTGTTTAGAACAGAACAGAACAGAACAGAACAGAACAGAATAGAATAGAATAGAACACAATAGGATGTTCTGTTGGATGGGATGTATAACAATCATCTAGTCCAACTGCCTGAACATCTCAGGGCTGAACAAAAGTTAAAACATGTTATTAAGGGCACTGTCGAAATGCCTCTCAAACACTGACAGGCTTGGGGCATCAACCACCTCTCTAGGAAGCCTGTTCCAGTGTTTGACCACCCTCTCGCTAAAGAAATGCTGCCTAATGTCCAGTCTAAACCTCCCCTGGTGCAGCTTTTAACCATTCCCACGTGTCCTGTCATTGGATAACAGGGAGAAAAGATCAGCACCTCCTCCTTCTGTACTTACCCTCCTCAGGAAGCTGTAAAGAACAACAAGGTTACCCCTCAGCCTCCTTTTCTCCAAACTAGACAAACCCAGAGTCCTTAGTCGCTCCTCATAGGACATGCCTTCTCCCTTTTGCCTTCTTCATGTTTGCTTCCTGACCACTTTGTCTTAAGAAGATGCCAAAGCAAGCTGATCTCCCATGCCCTTGACCAAGGCTAACCCAGGTGAGGTCTTCCAATGACCCTAATTTCTTTTCCTTGAAGATGATAGGGATAAGATTATATTCACCTAATTAAATAGGTTTTCAGTGCAGATGGTAGCTACATTTCCCCTAGGGTCCCTCTATAATTAACATGCAAAGGAGTCCTATCTACAGCACAACCTGTACACCTATTTTGCACATTAATATGAAGAGAATAAACATGTCTTAAAGTGCTTATTTCTCTCCACTGAAAATTTGAAGTCTGGACAACCAATGTGACCTATCTCCCAAAGCCTCAGATTTACCTCTTTCTTATGTCCCTGCTCCTAGTTTGCCTAATTCAGCCGCTTTTAATCCTTGGTGGACAGCCAAAAACATCAAGTGTTAAGAACAGGTACATACCCCTTGAGGCCGTACCAAAGAGATGCTCCATTGACTATGCATGGGAGACAGTCATTCAGTTAGACTGTGCATCTGTGCCAGAGTTTTAATTAAAATGAGCAGGAAAGGCCAGGTAAACTTGGCTTTACTAACTGGTTTTTCTAACTGTCCAGCCATTTCTGTTTCTTTAGCATTGTAAGTGACAGTGACTAATCGCTTTTTAGGTGAGCTACTTCCTATCAGTACCTGTGTCACTCAGCCTCTTAAATAACAGGTGTGTTTTTTACTCTTTTTTATTAATATATGTCCATGTTGTCAGACCTGTTTGGTTTTCTGCTTTCCTTTGTTTCCTGTAGTCATGCTTGGTAGACTATCTTAAAATAAAGCGGTATAGTGCCATTATTTTCTGTAATTACAATTGTTGAGAGCTGGGTAAGAACAAGCTCAGTACTGAAAGTGAGGGTGAGTGTAGAAGAGAGACCATCATGTTCTCCAAATAGGATAAAAGTCACTCTGTGCAAAAAAGATGAGAAATCTACTCATGAACAAGTGATAAGCGCTTCACCTCTATTTCCCCACCTAGTGCTGCAGAAACTTTCTGTATCCTGGAGACCACATTAACTTCCTTACTCATTTTCCCTACCAGCCTCCACAGAAGCTCAGGTTAACACCAAGACAACCTTGCTCACCAGCATCCAACACCAGCTCTAAAAGATGGCTCAATGACCACATCAACAGCTCTGCTACTGGCTGCAGTTAAGGCCAAGTCAGTTCCTGAGGATGGTGCCCAGGTCCCTTTCCCTGGACTGCGTGGGGCTGCAGCCACTCTTCCTGCTCCCACTACGTCCACAAGTCTTGTAGAAACTGTTTTATGGCCTACAGAGTAATTGTGCTATCTCCACTTGGCCCACTGCTAGAGGCTTTCACACAGGGGTTGGGGCACTCTGGGACTCAGTGTGCCTGCACAGAAGAAAAGTTCATGCTATTTCTCTTAGGTCTGGAACCACAGGATAAGGTTCAGTTTGCTACACCCAAGCTATCAAAGCATCCTCCCTCCAAGGCCATACTTTGCTACTTTTAAACCTTTAGGCCACAATTTTTTCTTGGAAACCTGCTTTCCCACAGAGTCCACGGGAAGGAGTTGTGGATGAGCTAAGTGTCAATGGCTGGGAGCCCCACGAGGTGGCAAGGTCCTGGTGCCAGTTCTGGAGACCTCTTCAGTTATAACATGGGGAGGTTAGCTGGATGCAGAAGGGGGCTGGTAAGCATGAGGAACAGAGGGAGGGAGAGACATTCCTGGTCTGTATCTGTGAGTGCAAGTTTGCACAACCTCTTGCACATTGCCCTGCAGTGAGATGTTACCCAGCCAGATGCAGCCTGCTTTACCCCAGCACCTCATTAGCAATATGAAAACAGTTTAACACTGTATTTTCTGAGTACACACCTCTGCTCAGAGTGTGAACTAGGCTTTGCACTGATTCACAGCACCAGCTGAAAACTCAGAATTCCTGATACAAAAAGGAAGAAAATACTCTAACTTATATAACCAGCCAAAAGCTGTTAAAGAGTGTAGTAACAGTTCAGTCAAGAAACCAAAAATAATTACCAATTAAGCAATGCAGCCTCAGCATATCAGAAAAGATTAGTGAGCACTTCATAAGAACAGGAAGGCAATTCAGCAGCTCAGGTATATCTTCCTACAATTTAAAAAGAGATGCATGTAAACAATCCTAGATACCCCTCAAGCACCCCTCCAGACCAGAAGAAAACACAAAAGATATCAATTAAGCAACTAAACCACACGACTCGCTAACTGGCTTGAATTTTCATTCTTCCCCACACCCTACAGTAACAAAGCGGGGCTCTGAGCAGCACAGAGGTTTTGAGAGCACCTCCGTCTCTGCAAGCTCCCGCTCGGCCATGCCACCTTTTGAAAAGGCAGCCGTGGGGCAGCAATGAAGAATCACGCAAGACGCATCGATGCATGGCAAACTGTGATACCTATGTCCTCCATGTCAAATCACTGGAGTGAACTGCTGGTGTGAATACATTTTGAGTTTTTCACCACAGTACCAAGAAAATATCTACACCATAAGAAAACTTGAGGTTCTATACAACAGTGAGGCAAAGGACAAGTACACTTCTATGAGGCAGATATAAGTAGGATTATGTATAAACCTGTAGGTATGACTGCAGATCTTCCTCTCTTTTTCTTTCCAGTCCCCACTCCCCCACCCCACTAAATCTGATATTTCAGTAGGGAAGCGTTAAAGATTCCAAAAGCACTCCACCAGTTTTGCATAGATTTTGCCAAAAAAAAGAAGCTTTAAGATTCTTGCCCATGGTAAACTTAAATAGACATGGTGGCAAAAAAAGTAATACTTTGTAAAAGCAATTTTAAATTAAATGAGTGCCTTAATTTAGTTGATCGTATTGGCAGAAAAGATTTTCCATTAGAAATCACTGATTTCCATTTTTTAAAATCATAAAAATTAAATTATTACTTAGGAAGCTGGTGTGAAACATTCATGCACAAAACAGCAGCCGCCCTCCACAACTTCATGAGCTTGTGTAATAGCCCAGAACACAAGTGCATTACCCCTGCTGTACACAGGAGTGGAAAGGCTGAATTACTGCCAGAATGGCTGTCAATTCCCAGAAGGATTCTGAATAAGGAAAGAGCTCTTAAGAAGTGAACAAGGAGAAGTCTCTCACACTGTATTATTTCTTAGCATCCTGAACAGCAACAATGCAACCTCACATACAGGGAAATGTTCAGAGGTGCTAAAATTGATTCCAGCCATCATCGTCCAAAAATGTGACTGTCAGCTCATGAGGAGCCTCTGCTGTTTTGCCTCTTGTTTGAGAGACTTCTTCCTTCCTACCTTCCATTTTCTTTTCCTTTACTTTATTGGCTGTGCTTGTGATTTTATCATTTCCACTCAGTTTTCAGTTTCTTTCCTTGCAGGGGAAGGGGGCAGGTTTGCTTTTTGTCCTTCTGTTTTCTGTCTTTTCAGCATGGTCCTTCTGAGCTGCTGCATTTGCATCTTCATTTTATACCGTGATGTTAGCTTCAGTTGCGTCTTTGGTTCTTTTATAGCATAATCTAGTTTCTGACCCAGCAACATCTACCTGTCTTTTGCTGAAAGGAGTTTCTGTTTAACTTGTTCTCTGAACTGTCTGCAATCACTTGTAGATATTCTTCCAACTACTTAAGATGCTGATTATCAGGACATCTTTTCTCAAGCAACAATAACCCAACCTGCTTCTCCTTGTCTCCTTTTTTCAAGCTTCTGCTTTAGCTCAGCAAGTATCAGATGTCCTGCAAATATAAGGAAATTTTACTTCTTTGTTGGAGTTGAAACACTTAGATTTGTATGATGATCCAGTTTATTCAACTAAGGTTTCTTTTTTGTGTAAATGGTCAAAAGTCCTCTTAAATTTTAAATTCCCAGCGAGTGCTCCTCCTTAGAAAGAAAAGCTAAAAAAAACCTCACCTAACAAACAACTCTGTGATAAACGTTAACAAATTTCTCCCTGAACATAACTGGAGAGAACTAGGAGAAAGAGGAGGAGGAAGAAAATTGCCGCTACTGCCCTTTTTAGGAGGCTGTCAAATTTCACTGCTTTAATGATAACAAACCTTTGCATTTCCAGACTGAATTATACCTGGGTAAACAGTAGCGTTCCTTGCCAGGGAAAAATTCCTAATGATTTATTGACTGCTTGTTATAATGGTTGTATGTGGATTCTTCTCATAGATCTCACTTTCTGATGAATTCCAATAAATAAAACATCCTGATTCTATTGCAAATACTAATTTCATCCTATCTTAGATATTCAGTTCTTCTGTGAAAACCAGTGGAGTAAAACATTTAAAATACCCAGGTGCACAAAGGACTAAGCTCTGTAATGAGATCTCTAAAAGACCAGAATAAGATATCAAACGAGAAAGGAGGCCAAGGGATTAAAATGACTCAAAGCCTAGATACATTATAAGAGTATCCAGTCTCTGGTTACACAGACTAGAATAGATAGCATTTAAAAAAAAACCAAAAAAAACCAAAAAAAAACTGGGATACAAATTTCATCTTTCAGTATACACATTAGATAGGATAGGAAGAAACTCCTGCAGAAGTTGACCCTGTATTTGTCCCCAGGGATTCTTCCTCCCTTTGATACATACAATATTGACCTCCAAAGCCAAGGGCTGAGGGACCTCTGGAACTTAGCCTCTCTTTCAATGGATGTACTTCAAGCATTAAAAGAAAAGATTTGCAGGAAGGTCTCAGCATCTCCCAGGAAACAGGGGAAAAATGACTTTTCAGACCACACAGGAAAACCAAAAAAGTCAAGAGTCCATCACAAGTGCTTACAGGATAGGAACATGAAGTGTGAAGGAATGATACACAAAGTGGCATAAAGGAGGACACATTTGATCCCCAAATGGCTGGAAGACTAACATTCAAGCAGACTGCTATGCTGACAGTTTTGTAAAAGACTTTGATGAGGTGCCAGCAGTTTGCCTGACTGAAATGCTAAATCTAAGTAACGTAAGCATTTTCTTCTGCTGTGCAAGTGCACAGTTTGTGCCCACCTAGATTAGTGTTTGCCATGTGGACTAGAGGTTGCCACATAATATGGGGGGGAGGCAGGACATAATTGTCACTTTACCAAGCACTGTTTATCCTTATCTGTGCAGTTTTGTATTCTGTATTGAATTTTCTTCATATTTGGGTCTGATATAAAAGTATCTATCCATGAATGTACATGTTTCCATAAAATTTAAAAATCAGATTTTATTGCAAGTTCAGATAGTGATTGCTCTATGCCAACAGGTAATGCCTAAAAATTGCTGCCCTGCCTGGAAAGGTTAGAGCACAATCAATTAAAAAATATCTACACAATAGAGATCTATCCTCTTGGAATAAGTGAGACACTATTATTTACCTTGAATAATAAGTTCACTGAGCAGTCTGTGAGAGAGCTTGTGAATTAGATTGTAACATACAATAAGCAACTATAAACTAAGATGCAAAATAAAATAAAATAAAATAAAATAAAATAAAATAAAATAAAATAAAATAAATATGAAAAAAGACAAAAACTGCCACACTGATCAAATATCTTCTCTTGGAGGAGGGAAACTAGATATTCTGCTGTTGCTGTCAAGACATTTCAAATACCGTTCATTGCCTGCAGATGCTGGGTTGAGGCTCCTCAGAAAGTACTGTGTTTTGAAGAGAAACCAAAAGCAATGTATATAATGGGCTTGTGTCAAAGACAGACATTGATTTTAAATGTATTTCAAAGTGTTTCATTATTCCAGATGGATGCTTGTCACAAGCACAAAGATCCAAAGTTCAGAATAACATTGTTTTAAAAAATCAGTCTATGTAAAAAACGTCTAATTACTTACAGGTTGACTTTGGTGGATTTCAGTTTGGGTTTTTGTTTTGTCTTTTTAATTGTTATTCATTTACAAGGTATAATCCATTGATTCACTCAGAAACTGGGAACTTTCATCCTTGACTCACACAGTAGTTCCACCTTTTCTTCTAAACAGTGTTTTGATCTTTCCACATTTTTGCAATTTTGTATTTTCTTACAGCTCAGTTTTAATTTTGCTTTATGGTATGAGCAATTACTTCTGCCCTGCAATATTATAATGAGATTTCAAGGCACCAGAGATGTGATTTTCAAAAGTGTTTAGTGATGGATTAGCTCTACCCCCAAAGGCACTAAGAGACTATGAGTTTTACAACTGATTTTCATGGGAGTAAAATTAGGCGACACCACAGGCTTAGGAATATCCTACCAGTCTGATGGGTTTGCTTGTTTATACCAATAGTGCTTTCACATATAATTTTGTTTCATATGTACAAATCCTACCAAAAAAATTGTGAGGTAATAATGTGAGGTTCTTTCAGTTAAGAAAGGGAAGATTTTGGGGGGGAGGAGGGGCTATACATTTCAGTAACTAAAACTCATACTTCTTGCTACTGAATCATGTATCCTTAACCGCATGTTAAAAAAAAAAATCCTCTCTTTAACAGGCTTCCCATTGCTCTTAAGCTGATGGTTATATTCTCAATATCAGCAAATGGGCTTGTACAATGTGCCTGGCAAAGAAAAACAGAAATAATATTAGTAGATGGTTATTAACAGGGGTTGTGTGGTTGGTTTTGTATTGTTGGACATTTTTAAAAATTTTGTGCAGAAAAGAACACAAAGCCTTTTTCAAGCTTTGTCCCTTGTTTAAGCTCCCTCTTGATGAGGTGTGCTTTGCTGTTCGTTAAAAGTAGGACCTTCTGTACCTCCCTTGACAAATCTGCCATCTCATCTCTTCTCCTTCTTCGAAAGCAAACGGTCACCCCAAGACACTGAGCTGTTGCAGCCGGTCTTTTAAAGAGCAAAGCTGGAGAATCTTCTTCAGTTATTGATACCGATATATGGTCTTTCCATGTGATGCTGGGATATAAGGAACTGTGAGAGGGTCCACAAACATTTAGTTCATCCTTACCACTGGGATGTTTAATTGCCACTCATTTTCTCTACTGCATTAAAAAGGTTTACAAAGCAGAGATCATATAAAAAGTTATGAAAACAGAGAATATAAGAATATATAAGAATATAAGTTCTATGTGCATTTCCATGCTGGGAATGGGTGTAAGCCTTTTCACCTATTCTGCTTGCCTTCATCAGTATTGGTAAAGAGTCTCCCTTTCTTAATAGAGTCCACAGCAACGATATCAGTCAGACATCTCATGAGCTTACACAAAACTTAAAAACACTTCATTAACTGCACTATATTTGGGCCAATTAACAAGGCAGCTCTCTGAGTTTCATCCCTCTTTAATTGAATGATACTGCTCTGTCTCAAGGGTTGTAAAGCCCCTGGGATTGCAAATACAATAATTATTAGCATTCAGTTTTGAATCATTGTACTCAAAGGATAGAATTTAACATTGACTGAGGCTTAAACAAATGCTGGAAAAAGTCTGTTCATTCCATATTGTCACTATCATCTTCAGAGGACACTGGGGAGTAATCTGCCCATGTATAAACACTCAGCACTGTCTGCAGGAATATCACACACATCTTAAGATCTTTGTAGCATAACCGATTTTGACAGGATGGCATGATAAAGCCTGGGGCATTGTTTTCCTTTGTTTAGAAATTCTTCCCTTTCCTCTGCCAATAATTATCTGCATTCTCCCAGAAGGGCCTTCCGCCCTGAAAGATAAACAGATAGATAAACTTCATAACTATTGCTTTAACAAATAGTGAAAGCTGTAATTGAGAATGAGAATTGAGTTCTACGCAGGAACAAGTAAACACATACACGTAGGCTCAGTTTCACAAATAGGTTCATGTTCAGCTGTGATCTCAGAATAAAAGGTGATTTATTTACTTTTCTACTCAGTAAACTAGGTCAACTACTTTGCCATTCCATGTTTCGGTACTGCGAAAGCGGATCATTTTGCAACACTCTAGTTCAAGTGGTTTATATTAAGACTTCACAGGAAATGTGTTTTATTGCATTCAATGAAAAAGATAAACTACCCAGGACATAAATCAGGCCAAACTTTTTGTACTTCAGTTCTCCAAAGACATAATGACCATCTACTATGAGCAACTGAGCCTCTTCCATTTCTGCAGAGGTCCCTTATGAGGGTGTTTTGTAACTAGATTGATTAACCCCCAGCATAGGGGTTAGTTGTTGTCAAAATCCAGCTCACTTGTCTATGAGCAGCCCTAGCTTGTCCTTTAGTCCATTGTGAAAAAAAATCTATGACATTTTACATTTGGCACAAGTTATTAATTTTTGCTAAAAATAATTATATTTGCCATTGCACTGGAGAGGGAGGTAGGAAGAGAGGTGATTCTAAGAGGCCACACAGTGCCTCTAAGGGAGCAGAAACTTCTGTGAGACTGCTCCTGGTCAAAACAGTTGTCTGTGGAGCAGGCATCTTACTGAAGGAAGTAGGGAAGGATCTAATAGTTGGAGGATGAGGGCAAAAAAAATATCCTATTCCTTCTTATGTATTTGTTGTATTTTTAGAGAACTAAAGAATATGTCAGTCTTTGTTTTGGGACTAATGTAATTAGAAGAGCTTACAAGTAGTAAAGCTGTTGTAGTTACCAGTTATATCTGATGTATATTTTTAAATTATGTAAATTTAAGTACTGCCAAGTATGCAATATTATATTGCATGTCAACAATTTAAATGCATATTAGCACTACGTTGTTTCATATCTCCATCTCCGAGTTTAAAAAATTTAGAGGAGATGAAGAAAGCATGCAAAAAGAAAGTCAGTTAAAACATTGAAATATGAAGCAATGAAGACCATAGTACAAGTGAGTATGAACTGATAGTCACTATCAGGAAAGATAATGTGAATAACTGTAAGAGAAAATAAAAATGAAGTGGCAAAGGGAAAATAACAATATCAGTTTAAAAAATGAACTGATAGTTTTAAGAATGCATTAAAATGTCTTAGCTACTTCAGTTTTCCCAGGAGTGAGACAAAAATCCCATTCATGTAGAATATCTTCAGAAAAAAAATGCCTACCATGGTTTTAGCTGATCTTTTTGTATATATATACCTGGTCTGTTGTTTTACTGAGTACCTTGGTTTATGTTCACTTAGATAAAGACTCAAGGCGTTTTGAAAACTTTATTTGATATACCATATGGCTAAATACTCTTAAACCAAAAGGAGATTTTTTAACAGCTTTATCACATCAGAAAAAATGCACCTCCCTCTGTGCTGCAGAGTGTACCAGATATGTAATGACAACCATTTTGATTTAAGCATTTAGACAAAATGTCAAAAGGATGCCATGCTGTAGACACAAGGAGAGAAAAATAACAGCTCAGTGCTTAAATATATGGCTCCTTGTATTTATGGGAGATGTGAGACACAGATTAGAGCTCCCTCCTTCAAAGGAAACCTGAATTTGACATATAAGATAAAGTCACTGTCCCATTTTGCTTATTGTCTTTTCTTGGACAGCAGCCAGTATTTAATGTTCAGAATAATAGAAAGGAAAAATCTTCCTGCTCTGCACAAGCAATTTACTTATATTATATGCTATAAAGTTTAATTACATTGCACTACTTTCTTAGTTTGTACAGTTTGATGACAATGATCCTTTCTTCCTCTGTTTAAATAATTAAAACTATGAAAATATATGAATCAGAAACTTTCAAAATCCCACTTCACAACTTCTTAAAATGATGAGTCATTCAAAACAATCTGAGATCACATGTAAAATAACCTCACTGGTGAATAACTGAGTATCACAAGCACATGGACAAAACTGCACATGAAATATTTTGAACGGGATCCAGTCTTAGCCATCTGTGTCATCTATCTACTTGCCTGCTTTCTGGGACTGCCACATTCTCAGGGCAGATAATTTATTTAGATACCATTCTGTTTAGTCACAAACTTTGCTGGGCTTTGCCTAACTTCATTTGTACACCCATGCACAGAAATATCTCTTCTGGGAATACTAACATGTGAAGTTCAAATATGATCCAAGCCTAGATGGGATCACTGAATTGTCTGGCAAACTTTAAAAAGAACTGTGGCCAATGCCCCTGGTGTAGCAGACTATGGAGATATGAATAGTGGGCTTTTGACTAATTGGCCTGAACAAGTACCATCTTCACTCCTTTTGCTAAAACTCAAATTTTCAAAAAGCAAGAGGTCAGAAGGAGAAAAGGGAGCAGAGAGTACGACTAAGGTCAAACTGAGGAACTGAGTTCCTGATAAAGATGTCTGGAGTGTGTATGCCTTTTATACTTAAAACAGCTTTGGCTTAAAAACAATTTAAAATCATCCTTGTTGTAGGAATCAAAACCTTCCTTCAGTACTACCCTTGGTGAATTCAGTCAATAAACCATTTCAGCCCGTAACTCCATTTCTCTCAGTCTAACTCCATCATTCAGCCTGGAGCTCTCCTATTCACCCCAAAGAGTTGTTCCCTTGGTCTTCTCCAAGCACCTTTTTTTTTTTGTTGTTGATGATTTCAACTCTCACTGTGACATCAGCCCCCCTTCATGCCTTGCCACATTATGTTTCCTGATCTCAAATTTTCCTCATCTCGCCTCTCCTCTCTTTCACTGATGTTGTCGTCAATTCCCTTTGTGCTTTAAGTCTCCTCCTTTACTCTTTCCCTTATCTTTCCTATTACAATATTTCTTTTTGTAGTTTTAGATGCCTCCCGTTTTTGACATTACTTCCTCCATTCCTACTCCTACATTAGGAAATACCTATATCAGAAGTTCTGAGATCAGATGAGTTCATTTTCTCCTCCTTCAGTTTTGCTGTCTTAATTTTTCAGATCTATTGCACAAGGCTGTCCTGCCTGTCATTCAGGTCTATAGTCTTTGTCTCAGGCTTCACTGAGAGTTCCAGCTTTTAGACTATAAACCTTACACATTCTTTCATTTCTTCAGTCTTTTCTATGCAGCCACCCACCTTGTCATACAGACCATATTCTCTTAACGGTATGTGGAGCAATGCTGTTCCAAAGATGATAAATAAAATCATCTCTCCCTTTGAGTCCTGTTATTAGCTTCGCCTTCTTCAAGACAAATACCAGCTGATAGTCTTCACTGTCAAAGCCCTTTTTGCCCTTACCAACTCTGGTTTGAAATAACAGCATTGTCTCCCCCCTGTCTGACAGTTTTATTACATTTTGGACAGATATTTCTGAGATTTCCCAGGTTTCTCTTCACATGTGGAAAGCTATCCATGAAGATGTTTCATTGTTTTTCTCAGATTCTCCTTAAACTTTCTCTTACTGTGCTATTTAGAAATAGAAATACATAACAGCATGACCGGGATCATCTCTTTGTTTCATCCCACACCCATCTATTCATATCAGCTGAACCTTGTGTCGTATTTCAATTGCAAGCTATTTGAAATAAGATCTATCATTATGACCTCATATCCTTTACTTACATAGCACCTTGAATGTGCTTCTGAGCACTGGGATAATACAAATAATTTTAATAACAGAAACAAGTGTTCAGGAAGTTTTTACTCCAATTAAAACCAGTTGAAGGATTATATGGGAGTTTTGAAGCACCTTTCAGGGTAGGAAACATGATATGACCACACTATCCCACCAGGAGCACGCAGCGCAGAGCACAGGTATGATGCTTCCTGTAGAGTAAAATGGGGGATTGTGGAACTACTGTTTCAGCAGTGAGAATGCAGTGTGTGTTTCCACCTCCTTTGTTCAATATGAAAAAGAATAAGCCATTTCCCACCTTCTGCTGTCAGTGCAATGCCACTCTTCACAGCAATCCATGCAGCTGGGACAAAGCACGACTTTTAGTTATGCCAGTTCCCGGCTCGTTTCCTGGAGTTCTCACATCCTATGTATATCTCTGCTCTGCTGGGTGCAAATTAGCCCAAAGCTATTAGTGATTCTGTGTAATGAGCAGAATGTACGCAGGGTACTTTCCTTATAGATTATACAGAATTAGAATATTAATTAGTGTTTGGATGTATACACACAACTAAATCATAAAATTATCTCCAGAGAAATACAACTCCCTAGCTGTCTCAGTCCCTCTAAAATGCCAAAAAGCAATTACTCCCTACAGCTTTCCAAAAGCACTTTATCTTTCTTTGAAGATGGCATCAGAAAAGATCCAGCAGCTTTAATGGTCTAGTGGTGCATTTCTGGCACCTCTGAGTCAAAAGCTCTGTAGGACATAATACACAAGCGTTCTCAATGTGAATTCAACGTGCGGTAAAGTGATTGCACGTTGAAATGTCTTTGTACAGCTGTGTGGTCACTCAAATATAAATCAGAACTGGGATTGCTGAGTTTTATTATAGTGTGTTGCGATGACTGTGGGAAGCAAGCTTATAGTCTGCTACCTTTTTGAAAGTGCTGGCAACTTTTCCCTCCCTGTTGCAATTCCGCAGTGCTTGCCGAGCTGTACCACAATCAAAGCGATGCTTTATGTGTTGAGTATGCTAAGAGTTAATTCAACTACATGGCTTGCTTTCTAGAAGAATGCACTCAAACATATCTGTGTAATGAATATTTTTATATTATAGAATGTCACAGAGCTATCTCCTTTATAACAATGAGCTATCAAAAATGAATCTCTCATCTCTGTTATTTAATTCAAGCTGAGAGGGAGAATGAAGACGAGATAGGGAAGAACAGTAGCTGTAGAAATTAAATCAGTTCAGTACTGCTGAAAGATCATTAAGGGGAGCAATACAGAATGAATTAATTGTGGTATAGCTGATATCCTGGCAGGTTTTGGCACTTACCTGGAGCCTGCAGAGACCACTCCAGGACTATGGGAGCAGTATATTATATCCAAGGCCTTTGTACTTCGTTTTGTTGTCGGTCTAAGCAGCCAAGAGCAGGAATACATGTTTCAGGAAATTAAATATGAAATATTCTAGTGTCAAAGCCAAGAGTGTAAACTATCATTCCTACTTTAGCTGCTCAGAATGTCCTACAATAATTTCCTAAATCTACAGAATATTTCTGTATATCCTTAACTTTAAGCACGCAGAAACCCCACTTGAAACCAGCATAATGGAATGAGTCTTAGTCCACCATAAAAAGCAGTAAATCTATACACAAATAAAAAAAGGAAAAAAATCTAATTCTTTTGAATCTTAATCCTTTTCTTTCTGCGGATGTTAGACTCTTTGAAAATGGAAATGAGAAATAAAATTAAAAGAATAATAGAAATTAGCATTTGTATATTCTTTATTAGAAATATTGTGGTAGATTGGAGTGGGATTGGATTGTTGTCTGAGATTCTTGAAGGAATACAAAAAGCTGTCATAATCTCTACCATGCAGAAGATTTCGATCTAAAAGCTACCTTTATTAATAAGTAAAAGTAAACAATTGTGACCATTTCCATAGGATCCCCAGCATTTCCTAATATCTCAGTATGGGTACAGTGAAGAAAAACTGTAAGAATCAAAGTTTATTCTTAACACCCTTATTGTTGGCAGAATACTCCTTTCTTAAGAGGAAACATGGAAAAATACTTACAGGCATGTACCATATTCCCCAAATCTATATAGCTTGTTTATCTCCCCAAACCAGCAATTCTATAACTGGATGGCTTTTTGTTCTTATGACAGAGAATTACAAGTCTGCATGTTACAGGTCAAATCCTACCCTCCGAGGTCTGAATACTCAGACCATGCCAGTGCTTTGCTTGCTTTCTACATCTTTTCAGGAGGACAAAATTTCTCCAAATAGCTTCCAGCCAAAGTCCAGGCTTCAATGACTATTATTTCCCTCAGCAGACCTTAGGTTCTGTGCTGGTTTTGGCTGGGATAGAGTAAATTTTTTTCTTCACAGAAGCTAGCATGAGGTTATGTTTTGGATTTGGGATTAAAATAATGTTGATAACGCGCTGATGTTTTCAGTTGTTGTTAAGCAGTCAAGGACAGTCCAGCTTCTCGTGCTGGCCTGCCAGCGAGCGGGCTGGGGGTGCACGGGGAGCTGGGAGGGGACACAGCTGGGACAGCTGACCCAGGCTGGCCAAAGGGACATTCCATACCACATGACATCATGCTCAAAGCTGGAAGAAGAATAAGGAAGTGTGAGACGTTCAGAATGATGGTGTTTACCCTCCCAAGAAACCGTTACCTGTGATGGGGCCCTGCTTCCCTGGAGATGGCTGAACCCCTGCCTGCCCATGGGAAGTGGTGAATGAATTCCTTGTTTTGCTTTGCTTGAGTGTGGGGCTTTTGCTTTACTCCTTAAACTGTCTTTATCTCAAACCACAGATGTTCTCATTTTTGCCTTACTGATTCTCCCCCATCCCACCTCGGGCGGGCAGTGAGCGAGTGGCTGGGTGGTGCTAGGTTGCTGGCTGGGGTTAAACCATGACAGGATCAAGCAACAGGCCAGGTTCATCAAAGCATTTGGAAATACACTTAAACATGCCTATAACTGCACACTTAAATGTTCTGCCATGTAGGGATCAGCTGTTCCACTGACCTGTAAAGGGATGTTTCTCATGAAGTCCACAACGCAAAGTGACGTGCTGATCTTTGGAAAGCTTCCTCTGGAAGCGTCTGTGAATTTTAACCAGAGACGAGCTGGAGGAAGTGTCACTTACTGCAAAGCGACACAGAGAAATTGGCAATGACGCACCAAGGGCTCTATTGCCAAAATCCAGTCAGAGCACTGTCAAATCAGTTTATGCCTTCAGACCCATATTCTAATCCATCTTCAGCACTGAGCACACATTTACTACACCAGCAAACTGGTAGAAATTAACAAAGGTAACAGCTCTGTTTTATGTGGGGTGAGAAATATCTTCTAACTATTGGTCCCCATCTTCTGCTTCCTGAATCCGCAGAGGAAACCCTGTGATTCTGGGAAAGACTGTGAAGACCTGGTGAACGTCTGCCTGGAAAAAAAGGGAAGGGACACCTACCCATGTAACCTCTCAGTGCTTTTGCTTACCGGTGTTATCTGTCCCCTCTGGGAAGCGCTGGCTCCTCCTTGTTCCCATCTCCTGCTCTCCGCTCCCCTTGCAGGCTGGCATGGCGCCGGGGCTCCGCTGAACCAGCAACAGGAGCAGCGAGGGAGGCAGCGACGTGCGGGGCGACGGGGAGGGCTGGCTGCACTGCTGGGAGTCACCTCTGGAGCCTGACAGCAGGAGCTGTCTTTCAGCAGAGGCTCTTCGCTCCAAATTGCTGTGCAAAGAGCAGCTACTTATTAGATCATGGGCATCCATTAGAGTCACAAGAAAGTGAGGGACTCATTGCAAATTCAGCAGGCAGCCAAATTCTCGGTTGTGTAAGTCAATTTAAATTTAATTAATTTTAAGGGAGCTATGTACCTTCACATCATCTAAAAGGCAGGTCTGCGGAAGGCAAAGCTGCCTTGCCCGAGCAGAGGTTGCTTGCAGATTCTACAGGATAAGTAGCACATGATGGGTGAAGGAAACAGGCCATCAGCCCCGATTCTCCCTGCAGTGATCTTGAAACTATTAGTAGCAAGGGGGCTTCTTTCTACATTGAAAAGAAGGTTATGAACAAGTGAGAAGGAAGGCATGTTTCATGTACCCCCTCTCCTCCCTGCATTGTGCAGCAAGGAAGGGAGCAGCTGGGCAGGACAAGAACCATGGGAGTCTCCTCATGAGGGACTGGTGGGAAGATACAGAGAGGGCTTTCAACAGGCTGAGAGCATGTCTCATAAGAAGTCTTCTGAGAAACTGAAATCTTCTGAGATCCAAGATCATCCAGAAAGTAAAGATGTAGATATCAATTTAGGAATAAAAGGACAATGGGGGTCCTCCTTTCATTAAATTAGATTGGAGAACAAAGCCCGCAAATTACTTCTTGTGGCCAACGCAGTTGATCAAAGGTAGGAGGAACCAAAGTCTTAAGCATCAAGTTGTGTTTAGCAAATATGTCTAAGCACTCTTCAGGCTCTTAAATGAGCTGTTCAGGTGGATTATGTTCTAATAGGTAAATTACACTGAGTTTCACTTAACATTGATTTGCCTTTTCCTGACAAAATCCACAATGTCACCAGATCTTTTCAAGATTACATATTCCCTTCATTATCCCATCTGATCCTATTGCAATATTATGAACCTGCTGTGAATATCCTTTTTCAAATGGAGGGTCACTGCAGAATATTTTCATGGAAAAAAAAATACTGTACAAACATCTGAAAAATAAGTATCAGCTTAATTTAAAGTTTAACACAGTAGCACAGACTTCTTATACCCACTAGGAAATTTAAAGAAAATCTAGCAATGATTTTCAGTCCTTGCTTGTTCTGTAGTTTCCAGGTGAGAAAGGGATCCTAGTTACTGAAATGTTATTCAGTGAGTATCAGGAGGCCTTGGGGATCTAATTAGCTCAATACTATCAGGTATTCTGTTCCCTATAAAAATCAAAGATAGTATACAATCCATGTATGTGCAGAGCAGGCTTCTTGCTTACAGTCTTTACAGTTGCTAATGCCTTTAGGGAAGTCTGGTTTTACTGGAAAGAGATAACTGATTGTTGCAATACTATTTTAGAAGGGATACTGTTTTATAAGCAATGTTATAAAAGTCAAAATAAATATGAAAAACTTATTCCGGGAGGAAAGACAGGAAGAATTATATGTAGTCCTTGGATAGGTTTGTTATTAACAGGGCTCTACTTCTATTGTGGTCTTTAGTAATTTACCACAAAAGTCAAAGAGAATGCTGCAGTGTATCTCAGTAGTTTCTCTGCTTGCTAAGTAATTGTAGTTTTGCTTTCCAGCCAGCGTCTGGGGACATTGTGCTACTATAACACATTCAGCGAGTGGGAATTGGCAGGCTATTTACTGGCATCACAGAATCTGACAGAACATAGATTTTATACCCTTTCATCAAAAATCAGATATAAGTTGAAAACATGTCTTAATAATAGCGATGAAAAAAAGCTATATTTAGAACATAGGTTGCTCTGCATTGCCTTCCTATTCTCCTTCTTCTCCCAGTTCCCAGGACAAATTAGAAGAAATATTGGGCTGCAAAATTGCTATTTGCTTCTATACCACTATTAGCCAGAAGATACAACATGAAACAACCCAATGCAAGTATTAAAGCATTCAATACATGTGTTTTATTGATCCTAGAAAGGAGTGATGAAAATAGGCATATAAGTTTATGCTTATTAAGAAAATAATAAAATTACTTTGTTCTGAGCTGATACCTGTATCTGTAGGCTGGATTCAAAGTAAGTAGCTGCAATGCAGAATCCTCAACTTTATCCAACCATTCATCTTAGCTCAACAAATTGCCTTTTTCAACAATAAGACATGATTCATTTATTCCCCTGTGTGCATGTCCAGTAGTCCCTGGGGTAAAAGGATTTTTTTTTTTTTTAAAGTTATTTGGTCCTTCTGATCTTCCTCTTTTTTCTACCAATCATATATAGTTGTGATTTTTTTCCAAAAAGCTGAAAATAGTTAAAGGACTCATTTCATCCTTCACTCTGCTTTGCTTATGTAGGTGAATATTGCTCCTTTAGGCTTTGTTCAAGAAACTATCCATACTATTTAACAACAAATAATGAAGAAATAAAACAAGTTTACAGTTTAACAAAGTTCTTAAACATATGCCTAAGTCCATTTCTATTCACCAAAATACAAAAGGACATGATAAACTACACCTAATTAAGAACAGAAGACTATAGATAGACTATTTCTTTAAAAATTATCATATAAATGTATCTATAATAAGTATGCCATTGCAATTCAAATCAAAGAATAAACGAGAATATTTCACAGGTTCCCTAGAAAGTTATATTGGATAAATATAATCTCTTTTGTATCCAGTTCAAAACTATGTTCTTTTAAAAAAGATATCTGCAAAAGAATTTTATTTCCGCATAGATGAAGCCTTTCATGTAGACCTCTCTACAACTTGATTTCCAACAACAGTTGAAATTTTGTATTTACTGCCTGAACTCAAGTTCATTTCTTTTATAACTCAGTTTCTGACTTGAACTGTTTTGCCAGTGAAAAGCTCTCTCTTGTTAGCAACGAGTTCTGCCATCTGTGAACTAAATTAGTTCAGTGGGGTGGAGGTGAGGGACATCTGTAGTGAGATAAGCTGCCCTGAAGGAGGCTTTTTTTTTGCAAAATACAGTCACCTCCTTCCCTGTACAGAGATCCAGGTGGCTTTCTCATATCAAGGCCCAGAAGTGGGTAGCGCTACTCATGAAGCAAATTCTTATGAGCCAGCCAAATTCTTCCTCCATCTTTCTCACCCTGAGGACACCTCAGGAAGACAGTCAGTAGTGTTCAAGCTGAGTATTCTTTGAAAACAATAACTATTTTAACCAGTGGTTGCAAAGATTTTAACAAATGCCTTTTTGTACAGTTCTGATCCCCATACCATGGAGGAGCACATTTTGTTCCTCTGTGTATGAGGAAAACTGACAGTACTTTCAATTTCATATTGAAAACCTTAGACCAGATCTCAGGGGCACATGAGCGTGGCTATCTGATGTGGAAAATGTGATGTTACTATATGGCCATTTCATTAAAATAATATGCTCTTATGTTATCCTAAATGACTTTTGAACCTGTTTCTTGAAAGAAGTTGTGTAATTCTCTAATGCTTTCTGTTTACAGTGAACATACCTGTTATTTGACCATGGCTGAAGGTCTTTACAGTATAAGCTGAAAGAGCTATCTATGTCTATACTAAGGTCAGTGCCAGGGTCTTGTCTCTTGCCAGCATCTTTTCTTCACTAGTTTCCACATTGTTGAATCAGGAATACAATAATGGAATATATTACCTGCAAAATCCAAGTATAAGAACAACTTATATAATGATTTAGGAATTTATCATTAGATTAGTGGACATCTTGGGTGGGAGTGTTGATCTGCTGGAGAGTAGGAGGGCTCTGCAGAGGGATCTGGACAGGCTGGATCGATGGGATGAGGTCAGCTGTATGAGGTTTAATAAGGCCAAGTGCAGGGTCCTGCACTTTGGCCACAACAACCCCATGCAACGCTACAGGCTTGGGGAGGAGTGGCTGGAGAGCAGTCTGGCGGAAAGGGACCTGGGGGTGCTGGTTGACAGCCGGCTGAACATGAGCCGGCAGTGTGCCCAGGTGGCCAAGAAGGCCAACAGCGTCCTGGCCTGTATCAGAAATAGTGTGGTCAGCAGGAGTAGGGAAGTGATCGTGCCCCTGTACTCGGCACTGGTGAGGCAGCACCTTGAATACTGTGTTCAGTTTTGGGCCCCTCACTACAAGAAGGACACTGAGGTGCTGGAGCGTGTCCAGAGAAGGGCAACGAAGCTGGTGAGGGGTCTGGAGCACAAGTCTTATGGAGAGCGGCTGAGGGAACTGGGGTTTTTCAATGAGAAGAGAAGGCTGAGGGGAGACCTTATGGCTCTCTACAACTACCTGAAAGGGGGTTGTCGTGAGGTGGGTGTTGGTCTCTTCTCCCAAGTAACTAGCGATAGGATGAGAGGAAATGGCCTCAAGTTGCGCCACGGGATGTTTAGATTGGATATTAGGAAAAATTTCTTCACTGAGAGAGTGTTCAAGCATTGGAACAGGCTGCCCAGGGAGGTGGTGGAGTCACCGTCACTGGAAGTGTTCAAAAAATGTGTAGACATGGTACTTCAGGACGTGGTTTAGTGGGCATGGTGGTGTTGGGTTGACGGTTGGACTTGATGATCTTAAAGGTCTTTTCCAACCTTAATGATTCTGTGATTCTGTGATCTTATTAGTCTAATCAAAATAAAACAGTTATTAGACCATTAACACTTATAAACCTTGACACTTATAATTCATATTATTGAACTACGGAAGAGTCAATTTAACAGTAATACAGTTAAAATTGGTATCCATAAACTTCCTAGTATTTTCCCTAGTGCTATGCTCACCCTCCCAATATCCCACTGCACCCTAAGGCTCTCACCTCCAGTCTTCCTCAGGAAAAATTTGTATGGCAGGAGAGAAGGGTTGGTATTAAGAGTCATCAGTATGCTTAGTTCTTCACCAAGAAACATATGATACTAATTGGCATGAAAAAGTTATTTATAGTTCCACTGCTCCAAACCTTAGGTAGACTTGAGGTTACTTTTAGGTTTTTGTAACACAGTCATTTTACTCTTTACTTCACTGCTTCCCAGCTACAGTTTCCATATCATACCAGTACATTATTAAAGTTATGCAAGAGCCTCCTCCAGCACTAAAGACCTAATATTTTTTTCTGAGTTACTATACAGGTGTTTTAAATCTTTACTATACACAGAGAGCTAAACCAAAATAAAGTAGTCAACAGTCACCTCACCTCTAGACAATTGTTATCACAGAGAAAACAACGTAAATCAGTTCCTGCTAAGATAAGCCCACACCAGATCTAAACTAGTGAGTTAATACAAAGTCAAGTCAGTCTTTTAATAATGTTGGAAAAATACTATATACTGGGCTAGAGTAGCTATGCCTTACAATATGTAAATACAAAAAGACTACTACACTAATTAAAAAAATTGTAAAATAAGTAGCATTTAACCTTCAACTGGATATGACTCTGTCACTGAAAGTTGTCTAGGCTCATCTGATTTGATCTTACCACAAACTGTTCCTTAAGAAACAAATGCAACCACCTCCCTGAACCATTACGGAGAGTTAACTATAAAAACCCAGACATGGTCTTCCTGGAAACTTTTGATTTCAGAGAATGTGGAGCAGACTAGAGAACTCTATTTGGTCTGTAAAGACCTACAGGACAATCTTAAAATCAAATAATCATCAGTGAAAATGTAAATACCAGCTTTTATTTCATTTCACTGGGTTTTATATAATTTTTTGGCTGCTGTCTGCATCCTGCTGTGCTTCCACAGGCAAGCAGCTCTCTCTCTCTTTTCAACGACGATTTAATATGAAATCACAGTTCTGTTGCTGGACATCCTGCAAAGAAATGCTCTTCATGATAAATTCCCATCATTTTTGACCCTCAGCTTTCCTCAGAGAGCCGTATCAACAATATTGATAAGACTTCATATTACCATCTCAGGAGTATAACAAGGTTAAGACGATTGCTGTGTCAGCAAGATGCTGAGCTTTTGATTCATGCCTTTATAACAACAAGGTTGGATTATTGCAATTTATTGTTGGCAGCTCTCCAAGACTGTTCACCATGTAGGTTGCACTTCACACAAAACTCAGCAGCCTAAATGTTCAAAAGCTAATACAAAAATATCCAAACGTGACTAGTAGTAACATCACCACCAGACACATTATGGTGAAATCCTGATCTGGTATAAAAAAACTGTGAAACAAGTACTTGCTGAGGAACCTGTAAATAATCAGGAACTATTTCATCTAAGTGTTATCTTCTTGTAATTTAGAAAAGTAACTTACTGTTTCTACGGCTATGTCTCTGGCAATACTTCGTCTCTTTCTTTCATCCACTCTCTGTGGAATGTCTTATTATGCTGAGCTCAAAGCTTCCGTTTCATTTCATTTTAGAATTGAATATATTAATAACAGTATCTCGGATGGATTGGTCATTAGTATAACTTAATGCTTACTATGCTGTGCTGTGCATTTTTAGATAAAATGCTATAAAAACAATAATAAAAGGATGTGTAGGTAGCACACTGTTTTTTAAGCAGAGGACCTTTTGCTTGGACACCATCAGGTTTACAAATATTAACTCAACAATAGCTGAAATACTTTAAATCTATTTATCATTTTCAATCTCAAGCCTTGAAAATGTTTTACAAATAGGTATATATGTGTATATATATATAAAGTACTGTACATTTTTGCAAAACAGAGTAGATAATAATTCCCTGATTCAATTATCATTATTTTAAATAACAGAAATAGTATTAAAATCATAAACATCTAAAAAGCAAGAGGTGTAAGTTTTTCAGCATCTTATTTGGTTGAAATGAACAAAAGCTTTCAGAAATACTGTCTTTTCATGGCATTTGACATAGGAGCACACTTAAAACTCAGTGAAAAAACATCATCGGTTTTGATTTAGAGGTTTAATAAGAATGGCATTGGCTGGAACAGCAGATTGTGAAGACAGAAGAGATACCTATTTAAAGCCCAGCTGCTCTATTTTGCCTGTACCAGCACTTGGTAAAATGATGAAAAATGGTTACTACTGCTATTTTCAAAGGAGACCTTAGTACTTCCCTTTCCTATCAATAGGAACGCAATCCCAAGTGCCTAGGGATCATAGAAACAGAATAATTTATGTTGGAAAGGACCTCTGGAGGTCTTTTAGTCTGGCCTCCTGCTTAGGGCCAGTCTGGGTAAGGTTTCTCAGAACCTTGCCCAGTCTTGTTCTGATTATCTCAGAGTATGGAGTTCCGCAACCACTGGGCACACTCTTCCAGTGTTTGACCACCCTCATGGTGAAAAAGTCCTTCCTTACTTCTAGTCAGAATTTCCCACGCTCCATCTTGTGTCCATTCTCTCTCACCTTTTCGTTCTGAGAAGAGTCCAATTAGGCAGCTGAAGAAGCAGAAAGATTACCTCTTAGCCTTTTTTTCTTTCATCTGGACAAACCCATATCTTCCAACTTCTCTTTTTACATTTGTGCTCCATCCCCTGGTGTTGATGGCTTCCACAGGACTTACTGCAGTATCCTTTTCCTGCACTGTGAAGTCCAAAAACAGAGACAACACTGCAGATGCAGTCTCACAAGTGCCAGATAGAGGGAAAAAATCACTTCTCTTGACATCTTGGCTACAATTGCTGATACATCCTAGGATATGCCTGACTTTCTTTGCAGATGTTTCTTTGATTGCACATTAAGTCTCTGTCCCATGTTTGCTATTCTTTCAATTCCCTTCCCATAGCCAGATTGGAACCACTCTACTCAGGACCTGACTCCTCATATTGGGACGATAACTTTAAATTTCGCCTGTACTGATGAGAAGCATCAAACTGACTCTGACTTGGAGGGAGGAAAGCAGTATGCTGTAAAATCGGTGTGTGTCTTGAAAACATACATTTTATTACTCATTGGAGCTGTGATTTTTAGTCCTCAGCTTCCGCTTGTACAGGTCTTTTTGAGACTCCCTGAGGACCAGGGCTGATGATAGTTTAGTGGTTATTTTTGAAAAATATTCTCCTGTCCTTTATTGAGTGTCTGTGGCAGATCCTTTCTGGTGCACAGAGGCTGTATGATCTCATACACATATTTTCCATGAGGGCATTTAGTACAGTCGATGGAGTAGATCATACCTAGATATAAATCTGTGTAAGACTTATGGATGTTAATGGTCCTGTTCTAGAAGAGCACTGATGATAGTGACTTCAGTCCCCACTGACCTCTCTCACATAGATGTTAACAACCCATTTTCCCTCTGTCATACAACTCTAACAGTCTGTTCCCTGCTGGTACCTGGCTCTGCTCCACTGGTGCTAATCACTCACTTTCTCTCAAGTTGTTTAAACAAGAAAAAAAATAGATTAAGCCAGGAGCATTCAACTGTAAGGTAACATGTATGTCCATAAATGTGTATTCTTGAGTTTAAATAAAACATTGACTTTCTGCTGTATCATAACGTGAAAAAAAACAAGTTGTCATGGTTTAACCCCAGCCAGCAACTAAGCACCGCACAGCTGCTCACTCACTCCCCCGCGAGGTGGGATGGGGGAGAGACTCAGAAGGGTGAAAGAGAAAATCCTTGGGTTGAGATGAAGAGAGTTTAATAGGAAAAGCAAAACTGTGCACACAAGCAAAGCAAAATAAGGAATTCATTCACCACTTCCCATGGGCAGGCAGGTGTTCAGCCACCTGCAGGAAAGCAGGGCTCCATCACACGTAAGAGTTACTTCGGAGGACAAACACCATCACTCCAAATGTCCCCCTCTTCCTTCTTCTTCCCCCAGCCTTATATGCTGAGCATGACATCATATGGTCTGCAACATCCCTTTGGTCAGTTGGGGTCAACTGTCCCAGCTGTGTCCCTCCCCAGCTTCTTGTGTACCTCCAGCCTACTCACTGGTGGTGTGGTGTGAGAAGCAGAAAAGGCATTGACTGTGTAAACACTGCTGAAAAATAAAAACATTTCTGTATAATCAACACTGTTTTCAGCACAAATCCAAAACATAACCCCATACTAGCTACTGTGAAGAAAATTAACTCTATCCCAGCCAAAACCAGCACACAAGTCCTCCAACTTCAGCTGAATCTTATGATTCTGTTCCTGGCTTAAAAGTCAGAATATGTGACTGTCTTCCATTCACCAATAAAGTCTTTTTCAATGAGGTAATGTTTAAGAAGTTTCTAAAATGGAAGACAGTTCCCTTTTAGGTGCAGACCCAACTCAACACAAACCTATTCATAAAGGTTCAGGTTTGAATATTTACTCACAAAACTCTGTTCCAAATTAGTAAGGATATAAAAATAAATTTCTAGTCATGGCTGGAACTGCTAATATTTCCAGATGTTCTTCTACCAGCCCAAATGCAGAAATACAAACTCTGTATTTAAGATTCAACAGAGTAAATCCTTTTGTCCTTAAGTATACAGTGACAGCAATTTCATGTTTAAATTATTTTAGTTAAATTTATGTGAATTTTGACAATAGTAGAGAATAAGTACTTTTAAATCCACTTGATGATCTGACTTTTTAATATTGAATTTTTACAGTGGCAACTGTAATCATTTACATAGTAGCAGCCAAATTATTGGGTAATCCTTTTCTCAAAGACATATTAATGTCCTCATTAACAAGAAGTTTAATTTTAAAAGACAGCCCTTGTTATAACGTAAGTGAAAGAATTTACATGACAAATTTCTGATGGATAATTCATTATTTACAGAAGAAAAATGCTTGAAACTATTGGATATATCAGAAAAAAGGTAATGAAAATTTAACTACCTCCACATATTTCTGCATATTTCTGAAATAGGTTTCCTTCTCAATGACAGAACATTTAGCTGCATGAACAAAGATTACACAGTTCTCCTGTTCCTGTAAATTTGTTGACTTGTGTAGATGTAATAGACAAAATAAAATACGTGGATATTGTGCAACATGAATTATTAAGTACCAAGTAAGGATTTTTCTCAATTAAAATGAAAGTCTGATTTTCAGTGTTGTGGGGAATTGCTGTCTCCCTGTGTCTAGATAGTTTTCATTCAGAATACAGAAGCTAAGCTGATTCCTTTATGTGTCTAATACACACAGACCTACTCTGGATGCTGCTAAAACTACAATGTCTCTCTTTCACATACAAACCACAGGTAATTCATAACATTTTGTCTCTACCTATTGAAGAGACAACAGTAGTATTTGGATAGGTACTGTCCAAAAGCTTATTCACTACAATATGAAACCAGGTCACCATCAGTAAACATTTTTCTTTCCTTAAATAATGAGACCTCCTGATATCGAATCTTGTAGTTTTGGTCTATTTCACCATAAATCTAGAGTATCCTGTAAATACAAAGAAGCTTTATTCACCCTTCTATACCTGTGAGATTTTCTGAGATTTATGAGAAGTTAGAACAGATTATGTCTGTATTTGATATCCGATCCTTCTGTGACTCAGAAGTATTTTGTAGGTCTCTCAATGTCTTTCAGAGTTACTTCATGTCATCACTACAGCAGCCCTCCACAAGCAACCAGAAGTGCCCACTTGATGCAAGCTAAAAGGCAACACAATGAGAAGCAGCTCTCTGACTATTGCTAGCTTGTTTGTTAGAAATATAGCCCTGACAGAGGAACTTCAGTGCATCCTCCAATTGCCTCATGCACAGGGTCAGAAATCTTACATACGTGCTTCACCTCACCAAGGACCAAGCAACGGTCCTTGGATTTAGCGGAGCTCTGTCAATGTCCAGCTAAGTCATTTGTACCCACATCGCAGGGGAATGTCTCTCGATGATACAAGTGTAACAACAATCCATGGTTTTCTGATTATTGTCCATAGATATTAACTGTTAGAATCCTAATCCATTCCAGAGAACCAACATAGAAATAAAATAAATAAAATGTGAGATGAGATTAAATGAATTTAAATTAAATTATAAAATTAAAAAATAGAATAATAAATAAATAAAAAAATACCAGAGTCTTACTAGTGTCCCTGCAGATGAGGTACTTTGCGTTCTTTCCACAGAACTGAGATTGCTGGAACTCTTGACTCTCATAAAATGTTGAAGATAATCTGCATTCTGAAGCATGATGTGACCTTGTAACTGAGACCATGTTTGATGATTTTATTTTAACCTTCAAGACAATTTAGTTTTACAACAGTAGCCATACAGTTAGACCAGTCAGCTGGTCCCTGAATTTATTCAATATGATATTTTTTAACCATCTGGTCAAGTTCAGTTTTTACTTCATTTCTCTCTGCTAATGGGACTTCCTTTAGCGCATGCAGTTTTGGCAGGATACCAGTGACTATATCCATGTGGTACATTCTGTCCAGAATGCTTGGTAACCTGTTAATCATCTCACATAATTGTTAAAGACTGTCCTATGAATCCTCTTCAGAAATTATGTATACACTCATTTGCTTATCTGCATTTGCAGACTGCCCTTAAGCCAGGTTTAAGGTATGTGTACAGTGGGTCTCCACAGGAAATTTAATTTAATCAGTGAAGTTCACAGCTAACTTTATAAAATAATGGTTGATGACTGTCTCACATGCACTACTAGGAAAGTGAAAAGATTTAAATGGCATATTTGTGCTATTTAAGCTAAAAATGTCAAGTGCATAACTTCTAAAATATTTATTGCAGTTTTTAGTTAATACGTTTAAATTACACTAATTATAGTCATCTCTTATTGGGCCTTAACATTCTGTTGCAGCTGGCATGATCTAAGTGGTACAACTAACAATATGTTATGTATAGTAACCCAGCTTGGATTTAAAATACTATTATAGTAGGGTTATAAAACTGGCTTTTTTGCTGTGACTTAAATTTGTATTTTATGTATCTATTCCCTTTATGATGTACTAAAATATTTAGAGTAGAACTCATGAATATGTTTATGACATTCAAAAATCTACTAGCCGACTTCATTCGTTGTGTAAAATTTGTATTTGATAATGAAAATATAACAGGCAGTGCAGGCATTAGTTGATTTACACAATGAACTGCTATGGCAGGTTTCTTATGTGTCACCATGACATTTAAGACATAATAAAACACTGCAGCTATTTTGTTGTAAATTATTCAATTTAATCTTCTGAAGTGGTTTTTATTGGCAATGTTTGGAAGCTGACCTTTACCTGCATGACACTTTCAACAAGAAATGCCATGAAAATTTACAAACTAATTGTACAGAGAATTAATAGTTTATAAAATTTATTTTGGATCATTTAAGGAATTCCACACACTGCATAAACACGCTACTATAACAGTGGTGTTTGACACTTTGGAGCACTGCTGAAAAGGAATTTTGATTTCTTTCAGGCAATAAAGGGATATGAGTAGTAAGGGACAAACTGTGCTACTTTTAAATTGATCTTCACTTTATGAATGCACACACTTAGTATAATGGAACAATTGAGGAGTAAGATGCTGTTCAGCATGAGGCATAAGGATGTGCCTCCAGATATTTCACCCTTCTCACAAGGAGAGCACTGTCATCAAACATCTTGAGAACCTGGTTCATGAAAATACTTCTGTGCATTCACTTGAGAAAAAACTCAGATAGAATGGATTCAAAGCAAGGCAGTCTAGAAGAGTCTAACTCCATACTTCTACCTGTATTTATTTCCAAGTCTGATAGCTTTTCTAGAGAAGTTTTGCGAGAGATGGAAATAGAGGATCTAATTCTGGGCCGGAAACATTAATTGTCTGAGATTAATTTTTTTTTTTTTAAAGTATGTTAATAGTAAGAGAAGGTCCAAGGAAAATATTGGACTGGTATTTGATGAAGATGGTCCCCTGACAAATAGAGATTAAGAAAAAGCAGAGGCATTCAATGCTTTTTTTGCTGCAGTTTTTAATATTAATGATAGACCTTGGGCTGCGTGGTCCTCTGAGTTGGAGGACTGTAACTGCAGGAACAATGACTTTCCATTTGTGGACACTGAAATTGTAAGGGACCTGCTGTATCAGCTGCATGTTCACAAGTTCATGGGGCCTGATTCATCGCAGAGTACTTGAAGGAGCTAGCAGATGTTACAGCAGGACCCTCTCAATCATCTACCAAAGGTCTAGGGAGTCTGAGGAGGTCCCTGTTGACTGGACACTAGCCAATGTCATTCTCATTTACAAGAAGAGCAAGAGGGACAACCCAGGAATCTAGAGACCTGTTAGTCTAACCTCAATTCCTGGAAAAATTATGGAGAAAATCATACTGGGTGCTATTGCAAGGCATTTAAAGTGCAATGCAATTGTCAGGCACAGTCAACATGGGTTCACCAAGGGAAAGTCTAGTCTAACTAATTAGCATGGCCAGCAGGAGTAGGGAAGTGATCGTGCCCCTGTACTCGGCACTGGTGAGGCAGCACCTTGAATACTGTGTTCAGTTTTGGGCCCCTCACTACAAGAAGGACACTGAGGTGCTGGAGCATGTCCTGAGAAGGGCAACAAAGCTGGTGAGGGGTCTGGAGCACAAGTCTTATGAGGAGCGGCTGAGGGAACTGGGGTTGTTTAGTCTGGAGAAGAGGAGGCTGAGGGGAGACCTTATGGCTCTCTACAACTCTCTGAAACGGGGTTGTGGTGACGTGTATGTTGGTCTCTTCAACCAAGTAACTAGCAATAGGATGAGAGGAGATGGCCTCAAGTTGTGCCAGGGGAGGTTTAGACTAGATATCAGGAAAAAATTCTTTGCTGAGAGAGTGTTCAAGCATTGGAACAGGCTGCCCAGGGAGGTGGTGGAGTCACCATCTTTGGAAGCGTTCAAAAAACACGTAGATGTGTCACTTCAGGACATGGTTTAGTGGGCATGGTGGTGTTGGGTTGATGGTTGGACTTGATGATCTTAAAGGTCTTTTCCAACCTTAATGATTCTGTGATATCTTTCTACAATAAGGTCACCTGTCTAGTGGATGAAGGGGAGGCAATGGATGTAGTTTTTCTGGATTTTAGTAAGGCTTCTGATACTGTTCCTAACCGCATCCTTCTGTACAATTTGTCCAACTGTAAGATGAGCAGGTACATGGTGCACTGGGTGAAGAACTAGCCAAAGGGCAAGGCTCAAAGATTTGTAATGAATGGGGTTACATCTGGCTGGCAACCGGTCACCAGCATTGTTCCTCACAGTTCAGTTCAGGCAATTGGACCAGATCGTTGTTGTAGGTCCCTTACAACTAGAACTATTCTGTTCTCTTCTACTCTACTCTACTCTACTCTAACAAATCTCCCAAGGTTCTCCTTTCGATTACTTCTTTTTTAGGTGTCCTCTTCTGTTCTCTTGGAAAGAAGTTCAGTTGCTATAGTGATTTTACTATCAGGTCAATATGATCAGATAGTACATATTTTTAGGAAATATTATGTCTCCTACATGCTTTCTGTCATTTATTTCAGTGCACAACTCCTGTTTTATTGCATTTAAATAATTCTTTACACACTTACGTTATTTCCTCTCAAGTATTGATATGACTGTTCAATAGTCAGCATGAAATATGACTCTGAAAGAGAAAATGGCACTTATTTGGCTTAGCACAGCAACAAGAAAGTTCATGTGCAGCAAGTCCTTTATATTTTAGTATTCCTAAATGGTAGAATTATAAGATTTTTTTTCTAATGGATATTTTGAAGAAAGTGCTGGTTGTGGCATTCCCGATGAAGAATAACCCCATTTATAGAAAATCAACGATCATAAACCAGTCTCCTTTTGGTTTTACTGCTTAGTAAATATCAAGAATTTTCCTTAAAATTTAATGTTATAGACCAACTAATGAAGAAAATGTTCAAAGTAAATTTGGGCTGAACATACAATGCTACACCAGCAGCAAAGTGCCACGTAACTCAAACGAAAACAGGTATACAAAGCCTGTCACCCTTGTTTGCAGAAATACATAATGAGTAAAGTACTTCTACCTACCAGAAAGAGTGGGATATGCTGGAACTGGGGTAATTTCTACATGTTATTTTGAATTTCATACCAGTGGGCTAAAAAAACAGAAGGAACATTAAAATTCTTTGTTTCAGTTTAGTTCAACACATATCCAGTACCAGTAGGGTGTCCACTCTAATCCGAAAAGAGCAATCAGAGTCTCTGTGTTCACACTTTAGAAATACTTCATCTGATACATCAAATGTCTTTTGTGGATGAAACCAAACTACTCCTGCCAAGAAGAATAAACTCACAGGCAGGCAATAAAGGACAGAAACCTCTGATTAGCAAGAGGGGTATCACTTTCCACTGAACAACCACCCATCTCTGACCTCTTGGAAGATCAATAAACTCAAAACAACTTCAACCTCAAAAGAAGAAGCTGGGAACTACAATTCTTTATTCCACTGGACATCAAAAATTGTGGATTTAGTAGAAACACTGATTTCATGGCTTGTTATAATGATGTGTGTCCTGTCTCACAGTGATTCAAACATTGTTTCTTCCCTTTGCTGTCGTGCCCTTATGTCTTATAGGTACCAAACACCTACTTTTCTTCTTGGATTGTCTTATTATCATAATTAAGTTAAACTGAGAGTAATTATTCCCAGCCTATATTGAGTCTGAACAATGTTGCTTCTACACCTGACCTATATCTGGAGGGCTTATGTGCCTGAAACCTTGTCTTTTTTCTTCCAGCTACAGCCATGGATCTAGTCACTACTTTATACAGCTTGTTCTTTCTCTATATCTTGAAACTTAACATTGTTACACTGTGATTGCAAAATGCAGTTATTCCACATTTTTACAGTGTAAATAAAATATAAAAAAATCAGAGAGATTGTTATGGTGGATTTTATGGTAAATTGGGTTCCTGTTGAAGTGCTGTGTTTGATGTTGATGTGTATGACATTTCAGTTTTGGAATACTACAAATAGAGGCTAAAGGTTGCTCAAAACAGTTTTCAGTGTTCTGTGCTCCTACAAATCCAGAATTATAATCAAGCATTTATTTATAAACCACTGTTATAATAGGATGATTTGGCATTTGTAGGCAAGTCTCTTGTTGGCTCAGTTTTATGTGTATATGTGAATACCCACAGAGTTTACACACAGGATAAAATTTCCAGGGGTGACTTTTTGGACTGTGTAGAATGGGAATTAATTTTGTATGGTAACTGGCTTTTCCCAGCAGCTAACATTTCCACAGCTTGTTGCTGTTTCACTCACCCATAGTTTCCCATCACATACTATTCTTTCAGCAACCTTCTTTTACATCCTAAAAGACAGAAAATACTTATTCACAATAAATCAAAGGCAGTGAAAAAATGCCACTGAAAGTGTGCTGTTTTCTTTTGTGACTGGAGCAAGCTCACAGCTTTGCTCTTTGGACTTCGCTGACCCAAAGTCACGGTTTTAATTCTTTAAGGATCAAGAATTTTGAATTCTGTTTATTTGGACAAATAATATAGAAATTAAATACTTTATTACATTAAATAACACAGCTGTTTTATTAATATACTTTAAAAATAATTGGTTTAGGCAAAGTACTGCTATGCTTTTATTTCTTTGTTTATCAGAACTTTTTAGGAATATCTGTAACTGAAGTAGCAGAGCACTGCCTCTCCAAGAGAGAAATGACAGTATTTCAGCAGAGAAAATGAGATTAGAAGGAGCTTGAGAAAGCTTTTTTGAAATAAAGCTCAAATGTCAACACACAGAAGGGACTCACTACCTCCTACTGTTGAACCCTACAGAAAAAATACTTATAATATCTTCTATAAACATTTTTGAAGGACTGAAATGATTGACAGTTGTATTAATGCTTGAAGGAGTCCTGAATGATAAATCAGACTGAGGGTATTTAAAGCTTTTCTTCATTCTAATTGACTGATGGTAATGACAGATGTGAGCTCAAGGCAATGACATTGTCCCTCCAGGCAAGGACAAAAGTTGTCTTGTTTACATCAGTATAGGTAAAGATTTGATTTGCCTGTTTTCCATAGTAGAATTCACACAAATTTTAATCATTCAGCTGATGAATGAAGAGATGCAAAGCTATAAGAGATGCATCATTTGTTTTACAAATTAATAAGTGTCATAAGCATTGAAAATCATCCTGTATTAAACAGTCCATAATGCTTTCTAAACCATTTTGATCACTATGAAAGTTAGGATAACTTAATGATTACTCTAATGTATTATACAGGGGCATAGACAGAAAAGCAGCACTTGTGAAACCTAAGGTTTCAGCCCAAGGAGTCTCTGGCTCCTTCTCTCTGAAATGACTCCCCTGCAATAGAGCCAGCTGGCAGGATTGTGTGCTTGTGCTCCAGGTGTGTCTGTACACCATCCTGCAGCTTAACGCAAGTGGCATGCAGGGATGGTTTTAAGGTAGATGACAGACTCAGCATCCTACGGCCACAGCACAAGCAGGCACTTTGTCTCTCCTCCTCGGGGAGCAGTAAGCTCCAGCAGGAGGAAGAAGCAGGCAGTCAAAGATAGGTATTTCGGGAAGATTGGTTAGATCTCCCATATTAATCCCTTATCTGCCTGCATGTGACACGTCAGACTACTTATGTCACTAAGACATATCTTCCAAGGAAGAAAAGATGAAAGGGACAAAATGAAATTTGAGCAGAATATTAAAAACACTCAAAGGGCTATGTTTATAGCTCTTTTAGTATCCAGTTCTCCTAAGAGTTGCCATGTGGTAATGACTGTCATCGGTAATAACTTTCATTGGTGTCCATGCCTTTTATGGCTCAGGTGAGTACCACTGCCATTACACATTTCAAAGTCTATAGTTTCTGTGATGAGAGAGTGTAGTGGGTCTGGCTGGGATGGGGTTAACTTTCTTCACAGAAGCCTGGATGATGCTGTTTTGAGTCTGTGACTAAACAGTGTTGATACAGACCAATGTTTCATCTCCAGCTGAGCAATTGCATCAAGGCTTTCTCTATTTTCCATGCTGCCCTGCTACCAGCAAGTAGGTTGGGGGTGGGCGGGAGATTGGGAGGGGACACAACCAGGACAGCTGACCCAAGCTGACCAAAGGGATATTCCAAGACTGATAACATCATGCTCAGCAACAAAGAAAATGGGGGGTTGTTTTTTTCCAAACCAGCCATTGCTCAGAGACAGGCTGGGCATTGGTCTGCTTTGTGGGAGGTGATGAGTGATTTGCATCACTTTTTTTTCCTCTCTCTCTTTGCTTCAGTTATTAAAACTGTCTTTAGTTCAAGCCATGAGTTTTTCTCAAGTTTGCTCTTCTTATTCTCACTCATCTTGCTGGCGGTGTGGACTGAGCAAGTAGCTGGTGGGTGCTTAGTTACTGGCTGGGGTCAACCCACCACCACAGACAGTTATAACCCAAGTCAGTGTGCCAGCTCATATCCTGGCAGAGAATGCAGTACATCATTTAGGTTTACCCTGATATTAGTAATAATTTCCAGCTTCATGACAAACACACAAATAGGGATATGCGATTGACTCCAAAGATCTCTAGAAAGACCTCCTGCTCTCTTATGGAAAGCTTTCATTTTTAACTAAATTTATTATTTATTTCTAGAATATTGTTAAAATATAGACTGCACTAGTTGTAAATATCTCTATTTTTTTTTAATTATTATTTAGTACTTTTCCATTTACATCAGCAGTGGTTTTGACTATGATCCAAGTAAACCCTTATTAATGAAGCTAGATCAAAAACAGCAACATGGTTAGAGATGCACTGTTAGACTATAACATTTCTGGTAGAACCGTAATATTGAAAAAGGTCCATTAATTTGGATTACTCCAGATTTTCAACATAGTTGTTGATAAGACACTTCAGAGTATTAACTTTTTTCCATGCCTCAAATTTTCTGAAGTCAATGTTTTGTCAATCTTTACTTTTAGATTCAGGAATGCAACCTTACTGTCACTTAGTAGCCGATTCCTAATAACACTAAAGTTTATTTATTAAGAACAAGTGGAGATTAATCTGTCTATGCTTTAACTTATAAAGCCAATATAAATTGCATAATTTTTTTCTCTGTTCATCGAATGGTTCCATTTCAGTATATGTAATCCTAGCACATCATTTTCAGGCTTAGGTCCCTGCTTTACATCCATCTTATCTGTACAGAATAAAATGCTTTGAAGGTTTTTGTAATCACAGCAAGCAAGGTTAAGATCACAGTCTAAATTTTACCTGTCCCAGTAATATATCTTCCTTTGCTCAGACTATGTTGTTCCATACTGTGTCCTATCCCCTGTCATGGGAAATGTAGTCTACCTGTTAGCCTCATAATCCTTCTGTTGATCAGACAGATTCACCACACTTCCCCATCTTACCTATGTCAGTTCCTTAATCTTTTTTTTCTCAGAGGAGAAAAGCTGTTCCAGTATTATGTTCCCCATCTCATAATGTTGCATTCTGAAGTTTTCTCCAGTCTCAAAATTACAAGCCATTTTCCCCTAACAGTTGTTTAGTACCATCTTTCGTAGCTCAGTTTCTCAAATTCCCTTATATGTTTCATATTTTATTCCAGTATCACGAGCAAGGATCAACTGACATTTTATATTTTTTTCCCCCATATAATTTCTTCTTTCTCTTTCGGATTTTGTGATTCTGCACTTGAATTTTCCATATTAACATTCTCCCCCTCTCTCTGCTTCTGCTCCAAAGATTTGGTAACCATGCCATCCTTTTCTTTTGACTGCCAAAATGTAACTACAAAAGTAAATTTCAAGGAACCGAAAAAGAGAGGTAGGAAAAAACCTCATACATATTAATAAGCCTGAAACAATTCTATTAACAACCTACTATTATTCCTTTACATCAAAAGAAAATACAGAATGTGAGCCTGAGAAACTGCAAAAAGTTACACAAACACTGTCTGGCAGAAGAGAGTTCAACAAAATAAGTAAAAAAAAAAAGAAAAAAGAAAAAAAAACCCCATGCAAAGTTAGAAGCACTCCACAGTGGTAAGTGGAATATACCTATAAATGGGTAGCAGATGTATCAGCCCTTAAATGATAAGTGCAGGGTTGCTCAGCCTCTAAGCAGCCATTATAATCTGGGGTAGGGCTCCTTATTTTCATCTGCTCTTAAGAATGAGGGAGGGAAAAGGGGATAATTACACATTTAGAGCAATACAGCAGGAAAAGGTATCATTATTCACAGAGCTAGCCAAAAAGACAAATACCAGCACCTCATTCTACACTCAGGCTATGAAACACTATGGCATGTTCCTCCACAAGAAGTTCCAGTGGATGAAGAGCATGTGTAGAAAAAAATGTGCTCTCAGTGTGGGTGAGAGTATTGCAATCTGGTCCATGGTATGTTAGACTATATTTGGAGCAGATTGAGGACACCACTTGTTCACACTACCCAGAAGTTTAGTTAATAACTATAGTCAATATTATCAGAGTAAATTTTAATGAAAAATGTTAGGGATCAAATCCTTCTTTGCTTGCAGGCATCTTGTAGGGTCTGTAGGGTGATGCAGTGATACTGGAATTTCTGCATGAAAAAAGTCGCCAGGGTCAAGGCCCCAGTACAACACAAGCTGGAATCAAATGGGAACATTGTTTTATCTGCAAAACCTGTTAAATTAGAATCAATGTCAGATACAAGTCTAGCAGGACACAGTGGGCCTGCAGCTCATCATAGAACTAGATGTGATTCAGCATTACCTTACACCACATGACTTTACCGAATCACACTCAAAGGAACCTGTCTATGTTGGTTTCAGCAGTTATTTTGGTAAAAGACAAGAATGACACAATGAAGGCTTGGCTTCCATAATAACAAATAATAGTATTAAGCACCTTGATCATACCAGCTTTTACTTGTGATATAAGAAACTGTATTTACCTGATTTTAGCTGAATTATCTTTAAAACTCCTGTATTTCTTTAACTTCCTTAAATCAGATTTGGAAGTAGCAAAATAGAACCAAAACCCCTTTTTGCAAGAACTCTGTTATAACCTGTAAGGGTGAAGCACCATAAGTGGTTTTGGAGAACACACCTGAGAAATCTCCACTTCAGTCCCAGAAGAGATAAAAAGTATGTGCAAGGATGAAAATTCTGGGTGCTTATCTGAATTCATGAATCTTTTAGGTCCAAGATAGTTCCATTTTCAGAATGTAATGCATGAAATGATCAAATAAAATCTAGTTGGTTTAGAAATTCTAAAATCAGTGGCATCATTAATAACTCTGTATCAAACTATATGCTTGAATCTATATTACTTTAATAACAGTGGGATTTAATAATCACACAAAAGTATGATACAGAAAGATACCGTATGACCGGATGCATCATGAGTATCTAAACCTGAATTACCAAACCATAGAAATTCATGTTTCTATGGTAAATATAATGTTTAATAAAAGAGAGCGACAACTATTTATAAAAACTCTTGCCTTTTTTTTAATGGAGAAATACAGAGCACTCCCTAGTGACTCCATTAAAAGCAAGCCCCCTAAAACACTGCAAAACTAAATATTTTTGTACAACGCTTCATAGTTAGAGCCGTACAATATGTGAAAATAGGCCTCAGGGCAGTAACACACATCACCAAATTCCCCTCCGTGAAAGCAGGTTGGAATTGTGCTTTCTGGCATACAGATAAAACAGAATGATTACCCTTCTATTCAGAATTGAAGACATGTACTGTTTTATTTTTTTAAAGGTACATTCAAGATGTTGAGGTTGTTTTTATAAATGATCAGCTAATATCGGCATCAGTAATCTCATATCAAAAGAGCTCTGTTTATATCTGACAATGGAAAAAGAAAAGGTGATAGATGTAATGTTTGTTGAGTTGTATGCAAAGAAATGCAGATCTTTGTTGTTCTATTCTTACAGTCAGCTATAAAAACAAGTCTGAAGAGGCTGCACTAACTCCAGAAGCATCATACATATTAATTATACTGAATCAATAAGGACCTAATCCTGCTTTCTTTTAAGCAAATGGTAAAGCTCCTGTAGATTTCAGTCGCAGCTCAGTGTTCGTTTTCTAAATACAATGAAGGGAAAGGGCTTTTAAAGTGAAGGAGTGTTTTACTGTATGTCTTCTTACATAAAAAATAAGACTTTGTTTACAAACAGTATGCAGAAATGAGCTTATAGAAATGCCAATAGGACAGGAAAGGAATTTTATATTTGTTGCCAAATACATGAACAGATTACATCTCTCTGAAAATAAAGAGATGCTGTGGGTGGGACTGTTTTCTGGCTTCTTTACTAAAGGATTTATCTCCTGTGCTCTGAAGTTCCTGCTTTTTAATTTTTTATGGGACTGAAATCACCTTGAGGTCTGTAAGCTATTCTTTGCCTAGTTTTGGGAAAAACACCACAGAAAAGATGATTCTACATAGACTACGAATGAAATGTTTAATTTGATTTAGTCATCTCTATTTAGAAAAAAGTTTCCTAAGAAAACAGCCTGTGTTTTTTCTGGCCCATGAAGAATATTGTCTCCATCTTCCTTTTCTTTCAAGTTATCAGCCTGGAAAACATAGTAATCCTGAAAAAAATCAGTTCTCTTTGGGCCTGATGTCCATTTTTTTCCTCTCCTTTTTTTCCCTTTCCTTTTTTTATAGGCTTTGGATCAGATTCTAGGAAGAGGATTATCATACTACATCTGTTTGGACAACAACCTTAGCTGATTGAGTTAGGATGCTGCTATAAAGCCACTTAGTATACCCTTCCCCCCCTGCAAAAAAAAAAACTTCAGTGCCTTTCAGGAGTCACATTAAATCAGGCAACATATATACATACATGGGACACGAGAGGGCCTTAGAGGTCCTGACCTGTGTGTGTTATTTTGACATACATCCGGACTGCGGTCAGGGTGTTCACGTCTCCTCTATCCGCACTTCAACTGATTTCTGATGGCAGAATATAATGTACACATGCAGGACAGGAGCAAAAGACTTTCCAGAAGTTTTCCTTATCTGGATGATCTGGGAAGCAGGACTGTGAGGCATACTGTGCAGTGCATCTGCCCTATAGGTTAGACACATGAAAGCAAGTAAACTAAAGCTCTGCCTAACCAATAATTTCATCAACCCAAGAGTGTCCATGGAGAGATTAGCTTCCTATACTCAGTTAATTGCCAAATGTTAGCTGGGGAAGGTACCCCTCAGTCCCCTAAATACCACTAAATAGCACTGGGCTCCCTAGGAAACCAAGAGCTGAATCCATGTATTTCAAAAGCTTCAGATCAAAATCATACACTCCTCCTTTTTGTGAGCTAGAATTGGGGCCACCTTGGTTGAGATCTATGTGGTTACAAATATATAAATATTTATGGTGTATAGCAAAATGATGGTTAAAATTGTTCTTGTGGTGCTGGGAAGAGACTTGTTTAAATTTTATGCCTTTGCTGATAATTTTTGGATTTAAAAAAGCTGTCTCTAGAGATGTCAACAGACTAAAAAGGACTAAGCTCACAGACTGTTAAAGCAGATTTTTTTAAAGGTGAAAGAACAGAACATAAAAATGATCAGGCTGGATCAGAAACAAATGTTAGTCTACCCATAGACTCTGTCTATGATAGTGGACAATAGCAGATATCAGAGACAGATATAAGAATATGGCAAGCAGTAGTGATACTTTCCTAATATAGCCTCTGACAATTAAAGTTCAGGAATCCTAACCTAGAGGTGGCATTTTTTACCATATTAGTTGGTGAGGAATTTTTCTTTGATTAATTTATTCAACTACTTTCACAATCCACATAAAAATTTTAACATCCATGGTGTAGCATGTCAAAGACTTTCACAGCTATATTTTTTACAGGCTTGTCCTGAATGATCTTAATCACATATAGGTTCTTTCTGGTTTATGAAGAGGTAGCTAAAAATCTCTGTTTACCTTCTTCATGTCCCTTAGGATTGTACAGACTTTTCTCATATAATCTTTGTAACCATTTTTTCCAGGCTAAATGCTGCAACCCCCTTAGCCACCCATTACACTGAAGCCAGTTTGTCTGTCTGTTTGACCACCCTTGCCATCCTTGACTGGGGAAGCGGTAGTGTGAGCAGTACCCAAGACGCAGACATTCTTTTTCTACAGTGGTAGAATGCCCTTTTCTGGTTTGTTTTCTTTTCACTTTTTCTGATTCAGTTTATTTTTCTGGCCCCTGCTCAGCACTGTGTATTTCCATTGAAATACTCTAGTTCTTTTTCCTAAATGGAAATATTTAGTTTATGGTTTAGTGTTGTATCTAGACATTTAAGAGCTTTTTCACATATTTTATATTCATTTACAGTGAATTTTAGGTACCATTTTCATTCTCTAATTACTCATTACCATGAGGTCCTTATAAAACTCTCAAAAAACAGGTTTTGGGTTTGTTACCCTAATAACTTAGCAGCAGCACCAAGTCAACTGATTGTTCAGTTCCTTTTCAAGGATATTTATAAATTCATTCCTTTATTCTTTTAGCTTTGATATATAAAGAATCTGTAAAACAAGCATTAAATTTTATATTAAACCAATACTTGGTTCAATATTAACTGTGGATTTAACAAATTTTCATCATCCCATGTTTAAGGAGTGGAAGTTTCTGCAGTTTCCTTATTTGCAGGTCTGCCACATCAACTTCTTGGTAAATTATCATTATCTTCTAAATTCATTGGCCAACTTTATCCCGATTTAACACAGATTAAAGTCTTCAAAGTAAGGTTCTTTATACACTTGTCAGAAAATGACCATCAGAAATTCATATTCTTAAAAAGTCAGTCGGAAACACAGTCACATTTGAAGGGTACCTACTATTTGGCAGAATAAAGTAGTGAGTTAAAATAATGCCTGGGTTCTAATGCATGTAGCTAGTAATCCAAAATCAGCTTTTGTTGGAAGGAGAGGAAGTGCAGAAGAAATGTTATGATTATTTACAATGGCTTGTGACTCATTAAACCTATTGGTCCTTTTATAACTCCATGAAAAGACAAAACAGGAGAAGAGAAAAAAATCTTTAAATCTTAATGCCTGTAGTGTTGTGCCTTCAGAGCACACAAGTAATGGGAATTAATGTGTGCACTGAATGCAGTCCAGACTCCTGAGTAATGAGTAATTAGTACTAAGCTATACTACATTAAGGACCATTAGGGGATAATACTTCTCCTTAGCCCAGTTTTACTGGGGCATTTCTTTCAGATTAATCTCTTCTGTTCCCAGGGAAAAAAAAAAGAAAAAAAAAAGAAATAAATTAAAGATGATCAAATAGATAAAAAGCAACAAGAAAACAGTAAGCACAAATGAGAACTTTTTATTCCTGTGCTAGTTGCCTTAAAGCAAGCACCAATGCAAAGTGGAAAGCCTGTGCAACTAGAAGGATTAGTGGAAGGGGAAAGGGAGAGGAAAAACAAGTAGGTGTCTTCTTCAAAGATGTTGTTAACATAGCTGTACCAGCAGATTGAGAAAAATACCCTAAAATGGGTGGATATCTCTCCTCATAGAAGAAGTGGGAAAAAGACTATGATGCCCTTATTCACAGTTTCTTCCCTCATCACCCCACTAGCCCCTTCCTTTGGAACTGTGAAAAAGCCACAGTACAGTGGAATATGTTAAAATCAGCTATGAGCTACATGATTGTATTGTAGAGACACATTTTATTTTCATCTCTCAAATTTGTTACAAATCTGCTTGGACTGTTCTGGCTCCTTTTTTGAGTTGTCTATGCCTGAAGCTTCCCAGGTCCTAAAATAGCAATAAACTCCTCTCGTTTTGTGTAACTGTGGACACATTGTAAACACCATAGTGCCTTTCAGCTGAATATCAAAGCACAAACATAAAATATTCATTCATGATTATTATTTTCTAGTGATGGTGTCATCTTAAAGGTTCTTTTGTGGCTATCAGGGGATAAACTGACCTACACTGTCAAAGTAATTCACAAGTTGACAAGCACTATCTCTCTTTAACCTTACCACCAATGAACAGCCAGATAATTCATAAGAGAGTCTTTAAAACCAGAAAAATCTGGCTTAACATGCTATGGAACCTGCTCATCAAACAAGTGAGGTCTGTGCTAGTGCCAATGTGCCACTTCAGCTATCCAACACCTGCTGATATGCCTCTTTCTGGAACAAGAAACCCTCTGCCCTAGACCCACTGAGGCCTTTATTTTGGGTAAATACAAAGCATTTAGGAATCTTAATTGGGTACTCTAAATTTATCCAGTTGTACACATGGATGCTTTCCATTAAGCTGTGAATTTAGATTTTAATTTCTCTCCCCTTAAATATGTAGTGTTTTGGTATCTACTGGAACTAGGCTGAATACTTTTCTTCCAGCAACTAAATTTCTGAGTATGTATGTAACTATATCCTGTATATATCCATGCACTGTGTTTATCCATATATGTATTTCAGTTCCACTACTGGGAATTACAGACAAGAGAGTAAAAATTTTGCACATGGTATACTGCAATTGTGCTTTTTTTTGTGCAATTAGAGGATTCTGAGTAATCTAAGAAGAATTTTAAAAGTGTGAGTGGGAAGATTGATATTTTTGAATATGCCTGAGAAATTCAAATGTTTAAGACCTATTTTCCAAGAGTGGATAAATGGCCTTTTGAAACTTTCAACATTATTTTTAATATCACTATTATACTGGAGTGGAGGAAAAGGAGAAATTACTAGTCCCAATGAATAACATTCATAGGAACTAGTGTGAAACTTTGTAAAGAAAGAGACCTCTTGTGCTACTTTGCAATGTCATCTTTTTATTCACTTAGGTCTCAGAAACAGAAAATTGATTTAAGCTGGATGTTCTACCTAAGTCCAATAAAAAGTAGAACCTCAAGTGCTAGAAAATAAGGAAGCTAAAATTTCTATTTTTCTTAAAGCAGTTTTTTTCTTCCCCTAATGACAAACTTAACTCCTACCTCCCTGCATTTCAATGTTAACTGAATTTGGATTTTACCTAGTGAAGGTGAAAAGGATGTGCCGTAAATTCAAAAAATCACCTTTTTTTATTTCAAAACTTTAAGAAAGCCCATTTCATCAGTTGCGCTGAAAGGCTGGCCAATCCCCTCGTATTGAAAGGTACTTGGAGAAGAAAAGGCAATGCCCTTCTTTTGTGACAATCATGAATATTGACACCCAAGCAGGTATCTAAGTCAGAATTGGATGGAGTGTCCTCCCAAGGGGGTCAGCCTCTCAGAACATAGGGGAAGCCAAGAAAAGTGCTATATGCCCAACATTTACATGGCCTGAGTTAGAGAAGATCAATAATTCCTGTCGGTCTGAGGCAACTGGATCACTGCAGAAAAAATGTGACTCTGACAAACTTTCTCCCCCGGTTCCCTTCACAGATTTAGCCTAGAGCCAGTTTAGCAGCTGCTTTTCAACTTTTAATGTTTATGCAGGTAGGATTTCCACAATATTGTGCTTTCGTACTCAATGAAGAGATCTTCGTGATTTTTTTAATACATTTCTTTATGACAGATAAGTCAGTGGGATTATATGCAAAACTTTGCTATGGACTAAACAGAAGTCCTTGTTGAAATGAAAGGCTAATGGCTTTGTACATATTGCCTTTTCCTATACCTATTCTTTTTAAACAAAATTATCTGGAAATATTTACACGATTTCTTCAGGAAAAGAATGTTCATTCTTTATTCCTATTCTTTCTGGTCTATGCTTGTTTTCTGTTATACTGTGGTAGCACACTAATAAGAATGTAATCAGTGAGACAAGTCTATGACCTATGCCACAAACAAACAGCATCTAGTTCATTTTATTTATGCTAGATTCTGGTGACTCATTTTGCAGATTATTGCAAACCACTGAAAAAGTTAGACATAGTACAGTATATTGCTAGGACCTCTGAGCTAAATCAACACTTCCCTAGCAATATTGTTTGTTGGCTGTTTTACAGCTTAACGCATACATTACTATTTACAAAATTATTGATCTCCAAGGGAATTTGAATCCTCCACAAATTCTTACATTTTCACATCTTTTGTTACTTTTCTTATGTTTTAGAGTTCCATATTCTGTAAAGAGATGATGGAATAATAGTATTAATGGAATAATAATGTGATACCACCCTTTGCAATACATATTGTCATATATCATGAGATGCTTATTGATAGCTACTGACTGAAGAAGGAAAAATTTCAGCAGCACTATCTGATATTGTTGTGGTTAAACCTACTGTCAACAATATCTAGGAAATATCTGTTGGTTTGCTAGACCTGACATTTTAGGGATATGTGGCCCTCATTCTTCATCTAACGTGTCTTCCAGACTGGAATTATAACCAGTGTCCCATGTACTTTAGTTGTCATATAGAAAAAGCTCTGGAGTTTGTATTCTCTTTCTTTAATATACCAGCTATAGTTCTGCAAGGTCAAAGGGTGAGATTTAGTTACAATGATAATAATCTAAAATGCTATGAAAAACTGATACACTAAGACAGAAATATTGCATGCCAACATCATTCAGAATAAAACAAAATTAAGGGATTAGGAATTGAATTCTCAAAACATTATCTTTGTTTTGTAGTCTAAAAGCTCTTTTCTCAAAGAGACAGCCTACATATGGTTACTGCATAATAAATGTTCTCTGCATAGATAATAGTTTCTATTCTTAACTACTTAGGAAAATAATTATGTGATGTGATTAAAAATTTTTGTATACCTAAATATGGAGATATCAAAGACTTATTTTAAATAGACTTGAAAGAGAAAGTCTCAAGAAGAAAATTCCTTTCGTTTCCTTCTAGGCTCAGTCCTCCACTGCCTTTACGTGCCATTGGGGCAGAAAGTAGCTCTGCTTAGGTGAATGGTATGCACTGGTGGAATGAGCTTTGTCCTTCAGTGGCACTTAAAACCAAAATTAAAAGTTTTCCTGAAAGGCGTGTTCCCACACAAAGAGGAATTCAGTCAGAAGAACACAAAGGCCTCTGAGACCAACTGATTGCAGCAGTGCCGCTCACACCCCACACAATTCACAAATGTAAAACTGACGCAGGTCCACAAAGGACCATTTCTGCCACATGCTGATGCAAAGGAGCCTAGCAAGTTTTCACAATATTCTACACGGGATCTTTTCAGATTTACAAAACTTAATGTCAAAAAGACCCAAGTTCTCACAGAAATTTCTGGAGAAATTGTGGGTGCATTAAGTGTTCTTGCTGTCTGTAGTATTCGTATGCTGAGGCAGTTTTGCTTTGAGTGATATGGAAAGATCTGGCACATATTTAAGACATCATCCAAAACCCACTGGAGCCATGGAAAGCAAATGTCTACATCTGAGCTACTGATTTTGCTGCCTTAATGAACATAAATAGGGACTCTGAGGGCAGTTTATCTCACGCTAAAGTAGATATCTAAAAACAGCTATATGAATCGCACCTGAAAATACCCCTTTCTTTTCATCAACTGTAAAAGAAGCTTAGGATGAATAGTTCAGATATACACATCTACACCATAAACATCAAAAGTCAGATTAAATTAAATCCTCCCAGAGAACCTTTTTGCAGACTGCAACTGAATTTGGTTTAAACCTGTCTTTGCATTGCTATTGTATATAATGGGACTTCGCAACACAGCACATGTTGTAAATATTCTCTATATATGGAAAATATAAAAGGTCATCTATAACTATAGGAGTTGATGGGTTTTGCTTCAGATAACTTTTGAAATAAAAAAAATAAAACACTCACTTGATATGATCATGCCGGTGAAGATACTAGGTAAAACAACCCTACAAGTCTGTTTCAGTGAATAGATAACAAACACTTAGTGTGCAGTATGCATAAAAACTGCTGATTTGCAGCAAGTTACGATATCATAACTGATCTTTTACAGACTACAAAATATTTGTGGTTATGATAGCGGTATGCTTTGAAGCAATATTTAGTATCTTGCAAGAAGTAGAAATGAAACGTAAAAGACATAAATCACAACAGTAGCATTTCATCTGTTCGGGTAATCTACACATGTTACTTCTCTAAACTGGAATGTTTTTAATTTCTTCAAAATATTGACTATAAATGATATGTGAGATTGATGATTTTACACTGAGGCCTACACCAGAGATAAAAAGCATGCTGATACGCCATTCTGCTCAAGAAATTTTCATCTCCTTGTGTTATCAAAAACTTGACTTGCTTTGAAAACTGTTAAAATTAACTACAGTACTTCCTTTGTGTACTCACATGTTCATAACTTACAGTTTAACTGCCAAACTGAGAAAGTCATTTCACATCAGGTTTAGTTTATCTAGATGTTAAAAAAAATCCCATGTGGTTTTATTAAATAAAACAAGCTTGTGCAAGACCTTCAGTTAAAATAAGTAAAGAATGTGCAGTTTCAGAGTAATGCTAATAATGTCTGTTATCCATATTTATTGATTGGAAGAAAAATCACTGTTCTATTTCAGAACTGCAGAGGAATGAATTTTCTTAAATCTCAGAGCTATATTTTTCATGAGTAATGTATGTGGCTAAAGCCAATAATGTTAGATTTATTAGACTGTGATGCTCAGTATTTCTAAGAAGTTAAATCAATGATATTAATTCGATCATGTTAATTACAGAACTAATTTGCAAACTCCCGTATTACTCAGGATCAAGAATTAGTTATACCACGGTAAGTAATTCTTCTGTCCTTTTTAAAAAACAATTTTGAAAGGATCACCATAATACAAAACACTCTTCATAACAGTTAAGCACGTATGCTGATCCAGGGGAAGAATCCTATTTTTAAGAACGAATTAGGGACTTAGGAGTATGAAACACATTCAGATTTACCAAGGCTTATTAGTTCCACCTCAGCACTATACTAATGTGACTGTGCTGCTTCTGCACAGACCTGGCTTGCATCCAGCCAGCTCAGAGCACAGCGATCAGGAGTGTCTGCAGCTGTCCCCAGAGACATATAGTTCAGCGCTCGGTAGCTAAGGGTTGCGTTCAGAGCAGCCACCACAGCACGGAGGATGGATGCTGGCTCCTACTATAGGAGCTCCTACTATGTTCCTATTCAGAACAGAGATTAGCAGTTTGCATTGCCCCGTTAGCCAGTCTGTCAGGTCCTTTACGCATTTTTCTCAGCCTCTATAAATGATGCATCTCCTAACATTTTTGGAGAAAGCATAGGAAATATTGTGTGTACCCCTATGTTTGGTGACTGCAGGAATAGGGAGGATTGACAGATGAAATACTTAGCATGTAACTCAATGAAGGTTAAATTTTTTTTAGAATTTTTTCTGAATTTTTTTCTGGTATTCTAATTTTTTTTTTAGAATATTATATCTTTACTGTTACTGTTTACTGTTACTGTTGACTTCCATAGACAAATTTGAATGGAGAAAGATCACGTTCAGAAGACCTCCAGTGGGTCCCTCACTTTGGTGTCATGCTCACTGCCCCCGTTAAGTGCCAGAGTCCCACTCGACTGGAGGCAGCCTGGATTGCTCTCTGCTCTCTTAGACACAGATAACTCAGCAAGCATGATAACAATTGGCTGAATGTGGCCATAAACTTCTTCTGAAATGTGGTTGACTAAAGATGAAAACCAGCATCTACAGGGATCAAAAGCATGAAGACAAGATTATATCTCTAATTCTGCTTAGTCAGTCAGAAAAACATATATCAGTGGTTGTGTTTGTTTTTTTACTTTATAATTAAAATAAACTGGTAAAAAGGTTAAAATCTTGTGAAAATTAAAGCAAAATCAGTAAAAGCAGTTTATCCAACTGTACCATATATCCAAGAAGACATGAAAAAACATTGGAAAGGAAAAAGTGTTTAGCGGATGAATAACATTATAGTTTACCTGTATGAGTCTTTTCCTCCACATGAACCAAATGTATTTTTCTGTAATAACAGAATGAAACCTACTTTTATATCTTTCTTTGAAGGTATTGAAATCTTACTGTTGCAACATGAGATGAATGAGTTGTGAGAGAAAAAGATTAATTTGCCACAACTGAGGAGCTGGATTAGTGTTTTAGGGAATTAGCCAACTCTATTGCTTCAGCTATGCTGGGAAATATCTCTCCTGTACTATAAATCAGGAGCAGATCTTTTGTTTTAACTGCATGCATAAAATATGAAATATTTCAGACCAGTTCCTGCTACCCCAAAACGATGGTAGAAAATGTCCTGAAACATTCAGGGACTAGTACTATGAGTTATTAAATGCCTCTGTGTGACAGATATTAATCAAGAGGGCATTAACTACTAAACTAGAAGAATGCTAATTCATGGCCACAGAGCCGACATTTGAAAACTAACTCATACCGAGGGAGTATGGAGAAAAATTCTTTAAATAGTAAGGTACACAAGAACTATTTTAAACGCCAATATCCTGATCTTAGGAAATGAGATGACATCTGGCAGACACTGGCAGTGTTAAAGTTTAAGAGGAAGAAAGGGGTAGTATTGGTACCCTTGGAAACTAGAAGAAGGAGTCCCATGGCCAGAGTCCTTATAACTGTGCTGTAATCCAACTAGCATGGATGAAAATAGCAAAAGCACCTGGTACCTGACATCAGAGGACTGATCCCTTTCTCCAGATAATTGACAACTCCAGCCAAGGGTTTTGAATGTTTATTTATGGACTATTGATCTAACCAACACAGCACAAGCTAAGTTTCGTGTAAAAGTCTGTACTCAAATCAAATTAAGAGAATAGGTGAGTGACTCATAGAACATCTATCAGCTCTAGCGTAGAGAAAAAAGAAACTGCATTGAAATGGGATGTTTCAATTTGAGGCCATACCTCTGGTCATGCCAGAACTTCTTCCACACTACCATTATTTGTTTGGCACTTCTACAGATTGTTAACTATAGTGAAAGAATTCAGTGGAAGAGTTCGTTCTGGTAGGGAAAGAGGAGCCAAACCACAGCCAGTGACCCAGACTATCTTATATCAGTACCGTGCTAACGGAACAGATTTCTAACTGAAACACAGAAACATTGACCTATGAGAGTCAGTTTGCAAGTGTTAAAGTCCAAGATAACAGGTTTAGCGATTAGGAAGGGAATCCATGGAGGAACTAGATTTTTCCAAATTTCAAATCTGAGATTCATCAAATTCATCTTTTCTCAAGGACACTCAGTTTCTGTGTTGCCTACAGATGTTTTCCAACAATGAAACCGCAATTCTTCCATGCTGGGAAAAAAATAAAATAAAAGAGCAATCGTATTTCAAGACACCACTAGCAGAAATTTTCTGTAATTTTTCTGCAATATTTAAATTTTAATCTTTCTATAGTATGGCAGACTTATCTGCTGTTTGGTATTATAACTAAATTTGACACATTGTGGATCTTGTACTAAGTAATCTGGCTCCAAAAAAAAGGAAGGAATTTCTAATAATATGGTATACAAATATGTCAAAAGTTAACACTTTTCAGCAAAAAGACCTGCAACCTGATAAAGTAGACGGAAATGAAGGTGAGGTAAAATTTAAAGGAAACTTATCAATATTTGATATCAAACAGAAGTGGTAGGAAATTAATATACCAACAATACAGCATCTTAATATTTTAACAGAATCTTATCAACAGTAAATTGTGTGTGGTTTAAAAAGCTACGGCAGTTCAAAATATGTTAGCACATATTAAAACAATGACTATATTTCTTGTTTCAAATGCATTTTATTTTCATAGAGCACCAGAAAGTCATCGTCCCTGCTGTAATCATATATTACAGAAAATAGAGGATGTAGATTGTCATGCTTCACTGAATACATTTTTAATACATTTAAAGTTATTTAAATTATTGCAGAGCATACTTGAAAAATTGGTGCTGCATCCTTCCCCAGAACCCTTAATGAAAGGCTGTGACTAGAGCAGTGAAATATATGCTAAAGGCTATCCAATTATTGGCATAAAGTTTGCAATGTTTTTTTCTATTATTATCGTACTGTACGTTCAACATCATACTTAAGCACAGCTAAAAAAATATAAAAATAATGTAGCATAAATCTTCCCCTCCCCCCAAAAAAATAAAAAACATATTTTACAAACTGAATCTGTGACTACTGAAGATAAAATGTAACAGAGTCTTTCCTGTAGACTGTTTGGATTTTTCAGAAATATTCATCTGAAAAAATAGAAAGAAACAGCTAGACTTCTTAACGGGCACAGATAATCAAAAGAATAAAAGCCTTTCCAGGCACCTGTCACTATCCAAAATGAAGCCTCCTGCAAGGCACAAAAAGGTTGAAGAATTTCATTGGCGTTTGCTTTGCAAAATTTAGGTAGCCATGAAAGGAAATCTGAAAAGATCAGAGAGGCTGTGAGAAAAGACAGCAAGGAAACTGGTTCTGAGCAGACAGGTGACGTACACTAAGCAAAAGCAGTTTTGTGTTTGAGTGAAACTGGATTTGGGGCTGAACAAATCTAAAAATAGATGTCATTGAACCTCCAACACCGTCGTGAATCTCACCTAATAGAATATACTTGTACCACCCTGAATCACTAATTATCAAAACAGAGCAACAACATGCTGCTTGAGCATATGAAATCTTTTTCACATCTTCTTTTAAGCACAGACATGTCCGCTGAATGTCCCCAGTAAGTTTACCACATCCCATTCGTATACAAAAACAATGAAGAGAAAGACATTGTTTTAGGTGTGAACACAGCAAATAAATTTTATTTTAAATCTTATGTTTTTAACAGAAATTTTTAAGTAGAAATTTGCATTTTTCATGCTTGCATGAAAAAGGAATGACATCTAGTGGCAGATTAGATTAGTTACTACTCTATAGTGGTACTGAAGGACATTGTAAAGAAATCCATCATCTGGCTGCAGTGATACAGAATTGAATGCAAGAGATCCTGGTAACATTTATCAGTGTGATTCACTTTGCACCTATCAATCAGAGCAATTATTGACCAAGGTTCTTTCTTTAGAAAAGTTAAGGGGATATATGCAGGACTGGACATGAAAGAAAATAAAATGAAAAAGTCAAAACAAAATATTTAAACTACACTAGCAAATATGACTTCAAGCAAAAAAAACCCACCATAAAATGTGTCTTTGTACATGAAAAACACGCTCTACAACAGTCCAAGCAGCTTCCTATCTCTTTGCAATTTTTTGCTCATTTGTGTTGTTTTTAGGTTAGCCCAGGTGCCCTTTTTAAAGATAGGGCAGCTAGGAATGCTTTCTGATTCATGTAATTTTTCCAAAATAATGTAATTCTTTCCCAGCCCCATTGTGCAGTCTAAATAGATCACTTGAGGAAACTGCTACTTTTATACCATCCCTTAGTGCTTTTTTTGATTTATTCTTTAAATGATGCAATAATAAAGCATGACCAAAGCAAAGAATAACATCATCCACAGATACTGGCCACTTCCAAAAATTTAGATCAGAATATTGAAGAGATCAGGTTTTCTTCAAACCTGATATTTTGGGAGCATATGCATGATTTTAATGAAGCTGTATTTGTGGTTTGTTCTCAAATATGCAGTGATTCACTGGAGCAGGTCTTGTGTTATGGTAGGAAATATAGGCTACTGGGTTGCTGCCATTTCAGATAGGAGAAGGAAAAACAAAAGAAAGTTTTACATAGTACCAAACCACAGGCAAATTTAATAATTTATATTCTGCTAATTTCTTTCTTGCCTTCTGTATTAATAGGCAAAAATCACAGTCTTTAGTCAATGTTGAATGAAACACGCTGTGAATAGAGATCAGATCCCTAAAACCTAATTTATTGCCAAAACTTGACTTGTGTTGCAGCTTTGATAAATCACAGCAATTTCCAAAAGCATGATTGGGATTCAGGAAGATACGGCATGTGTTATCATGACTGATAAACAGTTGAAGACTGTCAGGAAAATGTAAATTCATAAATGCATTACTTTTTGTTCTTGAGTTGATTTCTATGTAGAATATTGGCAGGTATATTTTGCCTGTTATTTTAATCTCTACTTTTAGAAATATGAAGTTTTATGAATGGTTCTCCTGTACTTGGAAAAAACCCCACTAATCAAGGCACAATGACAAGCATTCCAATAAGACTAGCTGACAAGCATTCTGTTTGCATTGTATTTTATCTAAACATTATTAAACTTTTACATTGAAATTATGTCAATGTAATTTAATTTGTAAGGGTCCAGCTTCTTAAAAACAGATTGGATGAAAACTAACCATTGGTTTGTCAAGAACTGCTCCAGACCTAATTAATGGTCAACCTGTAGACTAGGACAATACATTCTCTGTGTGCCCCATACAAATGTCCCACTCAGTAAGTACATCACTTCAAGATTTCCAGGTCATGGGCCCACAAAAGCTCAGGATTTTTTTTCAAAATCTTGATAACTCACATTAAAACTGGCTACTGGCTACACATGCAAATCCCTTTTTCTGCACTTTGCCACAGTATGAATGCCTAAAAGGGGAGATCTGTTAATATCGAGTGATCATCGGTGATTACCATCACTGGAAGTGTTCAAAAAGTGTGTGGACGTGTCACTTCAGGATATGGTTTAGTGGGCATGGTGGTGTTGGGTTGATGGTTGGACTTGATGATCTTAAAGGTCTTTTCCAACCTTAATGATTCTGTGATTCTGTGATCATAAATAATATATATATAGCAATATCCCTCCAACAGAAGCCTTTAGTAACAAGTTTGGAACTTTTTTTTTTCAGTACTATCTCATAAATAATTGAAAATTTTGTCTTAAAAGTTAGTCCACAGTCTTTTCTCAGGTGGAAGAGTTCTTGGTGTCACTCTTACACTGGGCAAAGAGGACTCCAGGATCTCTCTATAGAAGTGACTATAACTTCATCTCCAGCCACTGCCTCAGTTGTTGTTACAGATTTCAGGTAGGATCTTAAATGTAAGTTTTTCTAAACACAAGAACTAGAAAATGGAATTAAATTATTAAGGTCCTTATACACTGATACATTATTTTCATTCTAAGCCTCTTTCTTGTCAAGCTTCATTAATTCTTTCATGTCCTTAGTTACCTACTTTTGTCTCCTTATCACCTTCCCCCATCCTTTCTTCCTTCCTCTGTGTTGATACAGTTCTAGTCTCTTTGCCTGCTCTCCATTTCTCCTCTCATCATGTTAGATTGAATTTAAAAATTTTTCTCAGACAGTACATCACATTTCTAGGTGCTTCTGAAGTCACTTTGTTATAGAAGACCTATTAACCCGGAAGGATGAGGGTGTAACACCTACTTAGGGAAGTCATTACTGAGATTCCATGTGTTCCATTATTGATCTGATGAGCCTCATTGGCAAAACTGCCTAATTCTCACCTGAAATGAGAAAAAGAAATGCAAATTTCAGAAGGCGAAGTCTATTATATTAACTGAATAGTATCTTCCCAGTCTTAAATCAGAAACACACTATCTAAAGATTTGAACATCTCTGGCTGAAGATAATGCCAAATCTTCTCCAAAATTTAATGAGACAAGAGTAGGTATCAAATTTCAAATGTTGATGAGAATAGATGACAGAATTAATCAGCATCTCTTCTAATTTATTGCAGCAATTAGCTATTTTGCCAGAGCAGATGAATCCAAGTGAGATATTTGGCTGCAAACCTTTGGTTTCAGCTTAGTACTAATAAAGCTTTCCTTGCACAGCAGTGCTAGACCACCATTTAGTATACTGGCACACATGTTTTGAAAAAAGTTAACCCTACACATTTATTTTATCAAGAATTTCTTACAATAGAATTAGGCACCATACAAACTACACTAGAAATGTGTAAGTGGCTCACATCCCAACTTGGTAAAAGTAACTGCCTCCATATTTTGTCCCAATTTCCAAATGCACAAGCAACACTTACTTAATTTCAACCAGCTGACAGAAGCAAACTGGCAGCCAGACATGATGGAAATTAAAGTATTTATATAATGAATAGCATGGACTTCCAGATGCTGGAAAGAGTGCACTTCAATAGCAGTCACTAGCATGGATTTTCCAACAGACTTCCAACTATGACTTCCATGCCAAGTAAGAAGGGAGATGCTAAACAGCCCTTTCCCTCTCTTTTTTTTTTTCTTTTTTCTTTTTTTCTTTCAGCTGGAGATATAGACAATACCTGGAAAACAGCTCTTTTGTTGTTATTCACTACTATTGTGCCATCTGGTGAGAAACAATCTATTTCCACTATCATGTTTTTCATGTTGCAAAGACATTTGCTTTTGAAGATCTAAATAGATACATACCCTTTCCTCCTAGAGGTAAGACTTGTCCCGGATACAATTTTGCTGAATCTCAATGGTGTATCTAAAAGAAGATGTAAGCATCTCATTTTTCAGTAGTTAGCATATTAAAAAGGCACAGATAAAGTTATCCCCTGTAATGTTTCTGGGGTTACTGCACTATTTCACACTCAGAATAAACGAGGTGCAGGGAAAAAAAAAAAGAGTAGTTTTCATTTGGAGATAATGTGACATAGGAACAACATTCAGGAACTAAAAAAGCACTGGGGTCTATAGGATGGAGCAACAAACCAGATGCTGAAAGACCTGGATTTTATTCTTGGCTCTTCTGCTCTTTACTCAGCTGCTTAACTTCAGCCAAGTTACATTGCAGCGTGTGACACGTCCCATCTGTCTTGGCTGTTTTGCAGATATTCTAAAGGACTGAGATTCTGGGTTGCTAGAAAGAAAAATCACCTTTGCCATACATGCACCTAGAAGAGTGCTGTAACTTGTGGATGAGGGAAGTTTAGACACACTTCTAGACTTCCTATTTCCTCTTTGCTAACTATAAAGCAGCTCACTGGTCCACAAAATGGCTTCAGAGACAGGGCTTCAAAGACGTAACTTTCTCCATTAGGGAACCTACACACCATAACTTCTGTGCTTTATATCAACTTGCTGAGACCAGGTGTCTTACCACTAAGTGTTGCAAAACATAAGCTGCCAGATCCTTGGAGAAGTGCCCGAAATCTCTCCTTTAGTTACATTATAAGTAGCATACTCTACTTCTGGTGCCTCTCTGCTGGCAACTGAGAGTGGCTTACGGTCTTGACACTATTGGTTCAACACGATGTTTATCCACTTTTCAAATCTTAATTAGCTTCTTGAATGTGAATTTTTTTAACAAGCCAGTTATTGGGTCTGTCAAAAGATCTGTAAGTCAACACCCAGAAGCAGTTGTACGGCTGCTGTCACCTATCCCCACGCAGATTGCTACAGACACACTCCAAAACGTAGGGCTGTTGCCCAGCCATCAGAAATCTGCCATAAACTGTTCATCCTTCTCCTGAAAATGTCGCCTGGATATTCAGTTGGAGATCACTATCTTAAAGCACAGTAATTCAATAATAATATAATGGCTCCATATGAGCTTTATAGTTTATTAGCTGAATGCATATTCTATGTAGACACTTTTAAAAAACACATTATTTACCTAATAGGCTATAATGACTCCTTCAGCGCTTTTATAGTAGGCTATATAATTTCTTCTGACTTCATGGATCATTGACATGATAGATGTATTCTCCTTTCATTCTGCTGCAGGCACATAACTTCCATTATCATTAATGAGACTTACAAACACATACTGAGAAGAGAACATATCCCTTATTGGTATTTGTTACCCAAAGCACCACATTTGAATTAACCTCTCTGCTATGAAACAGCCAAGGACAGATACTAACAATCAGATTGCTCCATGATATCTGCCATCCTTTGTGTATTTAGTTTGTTATTTATTATTACCATCATACTTGAAAAAATGAATAGTGAAAGAATCATTAGAACACAGGGCAATTAATTTCTAATTCCATGTCTAGAATTAAATTGCTGTGTGACTTTCAGCAAGTTGAAACCTCTTTATTACTTGTATAACAAGGATAATGCTACTTAACATGTCTCCCTCAAAAGGGCCTTCTGATGCTTAATTAATATATGTTTGCAAACCTCTATTAGATTGTTAAATGGAAGGCAATGTCTATGTGGTAAAAGAGCTCTGATTACCCCTCATAGGCATTTTCATAGCGTAAATACAAAGAAATGATGATTAAATAAAACATTGTTGCCTGCACTAACACTTCTAATAACATAAGCAGTAAGCGAGTTGTTGAAGATGTTTGCCATTTATGTAACAAATAAATGCGGGATAGTATCTCGTGGTTTACCTTTGACATAGAAGAGGTCAAATGGTTTTGTTAATGAAGTAACAATACTTTCAATGCATTAATTCATTAGATTAAAATGAAGAACAGCCAATGGGGCTCTTTTAGCACTTCAAGTCCTCAAAACATAAACTTGAAGTTTGGCTTTGTTGACACAAAAAAAAAAAAAAAGGAAGGTGCTTGCAATGTTGAACAATCATAAAGCTCCTGTTAATTTTAAGGTGATGTTGCTGTGATATTAAACACAATTAGGGATCCTAAACAGATTATGGGGCACATAACTGCACATATCTCACAAGCAAATGTGAGCTTGTGATGAGAGAACATAGATGAACTAGGAAGGTAAATGGAGTTTTTATCTTGGACCTGTTTTCTCATATCCATAATTATTGTTTTCTATTTTGTTTCTACAAAACCGAGTCTGTGAGTACCATAATAACCTGCTAAAGATGTTATTCTATTAGAATGATGATTTGGTCCTGTCAATAGAATATGTTAATCTTACTTGTTGCTTATTTCTGATGTGTAATTTTACCTTCAAAAGGTAAAAGAGAGGTTGTTTTGGTTATGGAAATTTCTTATTGCTATTTTGTGAAGTTTGGGAGAAGTTACTACCCTTCTCTTTTGAGGTGTAAATAAATCACATAAATTTTCTTTTGTTACATTCCAAAGTAGAAAATGGCTTTAATTTTTTTTCTTTTTTTTTTTTTCAGTAAGCAAGAGAAGGGAGCAGAGTCAAAAATAACATGCGATGCATTTAATATTGCCTCATTTCTCTTTGACATATGTTACAGCTGAAACACAGTATCTCCTCACTGTTTTATAAGTGATGCACTTCTTGAATAGGACTCACACTGTAATAGTCAGTTGTTGCATTAAACAGATAATTCAGGTATAGTAGGGCTCTAGAACCAAAGCTGTGCATCAGGTTCCCACACAAGACATCAATGGTAAGAACAGTTGAAAAATTAAAACATAGGCTGTTTTTTTCTAATCGTATCAGGAAGAGGATGCAATAAGAAAGTGACTTCATGGGACTTGCCAACCAGTTATGCACCCTCACTAAAATTGTTCCAGAGGGTGGCTGAAAAGGAAAAATAAACAGCATTGAATAGGATGAAAAGTTAAGAAACAAGATACCATCTCTTGAATGATGAAATACAGTTTGCACATACTTCATGTAACTGGTAGTCTGAAGATAGATTAGGGGATGGAATAGGCCAAGTGCCCCTTGCCTCCTTTTCAAAGCTCCGGGTAGGGAAATTACAGCTAATGTAATTTCTTGTCCCCCCTCAAACGGCAGTCCTAACCAATCTCTGGGATAGAGCATGTGTACAACGCCCTTCATTTCCTCTCCCCTTATATATCCAGCTCATACACAGATAGAGAATATCCCCAGTCTTATCTGAAGTAAAGAGAGAAAAACTGTATTTTGTAAGATCTGACACTTATTTAAGAACCAAGAAGTTAAAATGCCAGTTTCCCCACCAGGGAAACAGCACAATCGATTTCAAGGCATTCAGTATATATTCCTGTATCGGTTGAGACTTTGCCAAGAACCCTATTAAAATTACATTGGCCTAAAAGTAGTATTGCTAGGCATGTGTAGAATTCAAATGAATCGATATTTAATTGGTTGAGACAGCCTGACGCCCATGCTGTTTTACTGAAAGAATGAAAGATAAAATATCATCACCATTACAGATCTATCTCCCAAGAAAGGAACATGGCTAATATAAAAGATTTTCAGCCCTGCACTAAAGTGTCAGTGACACACAGAATAATCCAGAAGCATTGTGTGTCTATGACCAGACTGAAAAGTTTGCTCATTTATAATGAAATACTCATCAAATGAACATCCATCTTATGCCTGTGTTCAGAATAAAAAAAAAAAAAAAAGAGTGGCTGATACTGTGGAAATGAGCAGAAACACAAATGGATTAATGGGAGTAGCTGCATTGCCTCACTTCTTCCTCAAGCATGGCTACTCTGTATAATGCCTAGTTTTCCATGACAGTATGTTTTTGGCATTTATAATCTTAGTTTTGTATATGCATGTACCAAAATTGGATTAAACATTTAAATTTTACTTTTGTTCTCTAATTATACTTAAGCATACAGATGAAGTCTTGTATTTTCAGCATTTTTTCATGCTTTTTTTTCTTGATAATAACCAAGATTAGTTCTAGATGGCTGTGACATTTTATGTAGGCAGAAAATGGAACATCTTTATTACCTCCTCAGGGATGTAGCCTTCTTCACATACGCTCTTTTACCTCCCATTAGCTTTAATGGGATTTCCTCATACCAATCCACATGAGAACAAATACATTCCTAACATACGAAATCCCATGTTCAAGGACACAAGCTCGAAGAATAATTAATCTGAAGAGTTTTCAGTACATAAGGATATACAGTAGCATATCATTCAGATCTAAACATCTGTGTTTTGACACCTTCTTTCTGCATGTGTTGAAAAATCCTGAGGAGATACAGGATCAAACTGAAAGTGAAAAAAAAAAAGTTATTCTAACAAAGACTAGTTCACAAAAAATGCCAGAAATGAAAGGGGGGAAAAGGTGTTAATCTACTCCTCTTCAGTATTATAGTATTACTCACAAATTTACAATATTACTCTTTCTTCATAAGGAGTCACAACAAAATCAATGAGAAACATCAAAACACTAACATGGAAGCGTAGAAATTGGCCATAGTTCCTCATAATTATTTTTAATACTAATGAAAATAATGATTCATTCTTATCCAGAATCTTACATCCAAGGACTCTAAGCATTAAGATAGAGACTGGAGAGAGAAAGAGAGAGACTGGAAAAAGGGTAACATTGCACTCATTCTTAAAAAAGGTAGCAAGGAGGACCCTGTGCCTGGGAACATCATGGAACAGATTCTTCTAGAAGCTGTGTTAAGGCACCCGGAGGACAGAAGGGTGATTTGAGACAGCCAGCATGGCTTCACCAAGAGCAAGTCCTGCCTGACCAACCTAGTGGCCTTCTATGATGGAGTGACCACATCAGTGGACAAGGGAAGAGCTACCGATGTCATCTATCAGGACTTCTGTAAGGCCTTTGACATGGTCCCCCCCAACATCCTTCTCTCTAAATTGGGAATAGATGGATTTGATGGGTGGACTGTTCAGTGGATGAGGAATTGGTTGTATGGTCACATGCAGAGGGTAGTGGTCAACAGCTCAATGTCCAGATGGAGATCAGTGATGAGCGGTGTCCCTCAGGGTTCTGAACTGGGACCAGTACTCTTTCATATCTTCATCAATGTCATAGACAGTGGGATCGAGGGCATCCTCAGCAAATTTGCAGATGACACCAAGCTGAGTAGTGCGGTTGATACACCTGAGGGACCAGATGCCATCCAGATGGACCTGGGCATGGGCCTGTGTGAACCTCATGAAGTTCAATAAGTCCAAGTGCAAGGTCCTGCGCCTGGGTCGGGGCAACCCACGGTATCACTACAGGCCGGGCAATAAAGGCATCCCTGTCAAGCAGGACTTGGGGGTACTGAAACATGATGAAAATCTGGCCATGAGCCAACAATGTGTGCTCACAGCCCAGAGGGCCAACCGTCTTCTGGGCTGCATCCAAAGTGTGGCCAGCGGGTTGAGGGAGGTGATTCTGCCCCTCTACTCAGCTCTGGTGAGACCCTACGTGGAGTCCTGCATCCAGCTCTGGAGCCCTCAGCACAGGAAAGACATGGACCTGTTGGAGCGCGTCCAGAGGAAGGCCACAAAAATGATCCGAGGGGTGGAGCACCTCTCCTATGAGGACAGGCTGAGAGAGTTGAGGTTGTTCAACCTAGAGAAGGTTCCAGGGAGACCTTATTGCAGCCTTCTAGTACTTAAAGGGGACTTGCACAGGTTGCCCAGAGAGGTAAGAGATGCCCCATCCATTCCAGGTCAGGTTGGACGGGGCTCTGAGCAACCTGCTCTAGTTGAAGATGTCCCTGCTCATTGCAGGGGGGTTGTACTAGATGACCTTTAAAGGTCCCTTCCAACCCAAACTATTCTATGATTCTATGATTAATACATTAATTCTTGCCATCCATCACTGAAGCTGGTATCAGCATCCTCACCTTACAGAGGAAAGAAGGGTATACTGTTCTGCCCTTGAGCTACCTAAAAAGGGCACCTGAGTATTGAAAAGCTCCCACAGGGATTCACTCATATGCCTTTCCACTGATTAATCTACTTGAGGCAGGTCTGCATCTACAGAATTGCTTCTACCTTCAGCAAAATGGTAAGACTTGCAGAGATTTGCCTGACAGAATTAAATTGAAGGTGGCTTTTCTTTATGTGGAATAATGTGCTTACAAAGGGCACCATCCTGCTGTGTAAGGGAATTATTGTGGCATTGATTAGGCACAAGAGAACAAAATAAGTTCTTATATCAAACTGTAGGGATTTCTTCTTTAGAATACCTGATTGCAAACCACTAAGGGAATGACAGTATTTTTTTTCTTTGTATGTAGATTGGCTAGATACCATGATATTTTGGTAATAGCATTATTACAGAAAAACTGAACACTAATATGTTGAATGTAATCTTACCAGATTTGCCTAAAAGGAATAGCTAATTGCTATTGAATTTACAATTCCATGACAGGAAGGAGAACTCTACTACAGCCGAAACAAAGCCTCGCAAAATAAAACTATAACCTTTTTTTCAGAACAACATCATTTATAGACATTTTCTGTTCTTCTTTCTGTCAAGAAACAGAAATTTCACAACTGCAAATTTCTGTAGCAAACAAAATAATATAGCTCTCTAAATCAAATTTATCTTTAGCCATTGACAAAAATCCAGATTTAAACTTATTTTTATTTGTAAAGAAAATAGAGCTTCTTTAAACAGAAGTTTTGTTACCACTGGGTAAATACTAGTGATATTTCCCAAGATTTTATATAATTTATACCCACATCTCATGGATATTCTTGTAAATCTATTCCTAGTTGCTATAAAGACCAATGTAGACTTGAGAAAGTATCCTATAAGCACACACCAGTTCTGAAAATACTTCTAGTCCTTGTACTTTACCACAAATCACTTCTCAGTATTTCAATAGTCAAAGAACCCTAAGCTTCTGATGTTTTTCAAGCAAAAAAAGTACATTCATATAACTGCTGGCTCAACAGTGCATTGATATTCATGAAAACACTTCTGGTATGTTTAACATTAGTTTTTTTCTTAAAGCCAGGTTATGTTAGTGGTATTGTAGCACTTTTATGAAATTTAAACATTTTTTCTCAATGGTTTTCTGAACTGAGGTCAGAAACAAGGTTCCTTTAATACTGCTAATAACTGAAATTTTAAAATATACTTCTGTTGCTATTCTGCAATAGTCATTTGCAATCAGTTATTTCTATGACCATACCTGCCTGTAAACTTAACATAAAGCATTTTGATATACATAAAGGATTTTGAATACTATTGCTGTAAATCTTTGTTTTTAAGACTAGAATTGCGTTCATGCAGAAACAAAATAAAAACTACAGTCACAAATTGAATTGATTCCTATGAATGTAAAAGCATCAAGGCGCAGAGAAAAGCACATTGTCATGGCTTGATGAGCCCACACAGAAAATTTTTTGAAACTAAACATGATTTTCAACTCTACACCTGTGTGATGACAAGAATGCATGAGTATAATGTTAGTGAGACCAGTCATATTGGCATGGGAAGAGAACTTATAGATCAGTCAAAGCAATTTTGCACAGTGATAAGTGCTTAGTCCTCTAAATTCAAACTATAGCTCTGCTGCTGAAAACTTTAACATTTAGATAAACACAAAAATTATAATATTTCTAAAGTAGAATGACCACTATTACTGTTTGGGGAGAGTTTTAGGAATGAATTTTTTATGTGCAAATACATACATGCGAATTTTGAAGTAATAATTATAAACGTTGGTAGCAGTGGCAATGTAGCTACTAAAAGCTAGTTCTAATGGCAAATCCAAATACTCTTTAACTAAAAGTGCATTTTCCATTGCATTCAAATGTTCTCATTGGTCTCCCATTCCTACCTGAATCCAATACTCAGTGTGAGAATCCTGGTGATATAATTAAGTTTGCATTAATTCAGTATTCTCATGTTGCATTAAAATGTTGCATTTTAAGTTTCTTCTGTCTTAATCGTCTCTTTTCTGATCTGCTGTAGCAGTAGCAGATATGCCACTACAGTGCTTCAGGGGAATAGCATTTTGACTTTGACGGTATTTTTTTCTTCCATAAAAGTAAAAATCTCCATTTAGATTTATACACATAACAGTGTACTGGCATTTTTCTCCATCTGCAGTGAAATTGTCACATTACTATCTATCATCACAGACAACAGAGGTTCTCCTGAGAGCCCAGTCCACAGAGAAGACTAGAATCATGAGATATTAAAAAAACCCTCAAGGTAGCACAACGCATCCATCCATTTCTCTCAGAAATATGTGTGCTAGATGACCACTCATGCTGCCATAAGTGCTCTGGTGTCTGCGCCACCACACATCAGGGTTCCTCTAAAGGCTGACCAGGCATCTCCAGGAAGTGCTGGCTTTCCCTCTTTTGCTATCCTAACCAGCCATGAGAGCAGTGTGTCAATATTTGAGCAACGATCTGCATCAACCGTTGTCTACCCAGACAAAGAGGAAACAGGGCTCTCTGAGCTATGTCTCACTGGAACGAGCAGAGGGTTACTGGGAGATGACACTGGGTAGAAAATTCTTGCTCAAAATGCAATACCTATCAAATTAAATAATATTTAATTTTAATTTTTAAATTATTTCTATTTTTAAATTTTTAATTATATTTATTTTATAGATGATCTCATTCTTTCTGGATTACCCAGAAACCTATAACTGAAACATTTAAAATATGAAATATATTATTTTTAATATTCTGCACAATTCTAGGCAATTTTAAAATGTGAGACGGAGAAACACAATTAACTTAATGCAGTAATACTGTGATTTTGACCATAACATTGATGTTTTGATTGCAAGTTTTTATCTGACAAAAAAATAAAAATGCAGAAGGCATGTCCATTTGGCTTGTTCATTGAATCAAGATGAGGATTCTGTTCATTCATTCTGAAAAAAAGGAGCAATTCCTTTCAAAGCTGGCCAGCAGGGTGGAAGAGGGAAAAACATAACTTGAACAACCAGCTAGACCCCGGTACAGAAGTCAGACAAACTCCACACCTTGAGGCAACTGAAACCTATTTCTGTAGCCCAAACCCATTCTCACATTTTAATTAACAATGGTGAGGGCAGAGCAGAGATTTTTTTACCCTACTAACACATGTTTATGAGTCTCCTTTACCCTCATTTAGAGCCTGTACAAACCCATATGGGTTTGAAAATTTCAAATATAGTTGTTGAAAATTAAAACAAGATGCATATGCAAGATTCTGTGAACACCTCATATCCACAAATCTATCAGAAAGCCCTCAGCACAGGAAAGACATGGACCTGTTGGAGCGCGTCCAGAGGAGGCCACAGAAATGATCCGAGGGATGGAACACCTCTCCTATGAGGACAGGCTGAGAGAGTTGGGGTTGTTCAGCCTGGAGAAGAGAAGGTTCAGGGAAGACCTTATTGCAGCCTTCCAGCACTTAAAGGGGGCTTAGAAGAAAGATGGGGACAGACTTCTCAGCAGGGCCTGTTGTGATAGGACAAGGAGTAATGGTTTTAAACTAAAAGTGGGTAGACTTAGACTAGAACTAAGGAAGAAATTTTTCACGGTGAGGGTGGTGAAACACTGGCACAAGTTGCCCAGAGAGGTGGTAGATACCCCATCCCTGGAAACATTCCAGGTCAGGTTGGACGGGGCTCTGAGCAACCTGATCTAGTTGAAGGTGTCCCTGTTCATTGCAGGGGGGTTGTACTAGATGACCCAAGGTCCCTTCCAACACAAAGATTCTACGATTCTATGAAATACTTCTTTCTTATCCACTGCCAGGATAGTCACAGAACCGAGAGCCAAGAGAGACAGATCAGACCCAGCTGTCTCCTTCCCAGTTCATACTGGGATGAAAAAGGATGGAAGGGTCTGGCTTCCAGAATGACTCAGAAAAAGTCCCCAAAAAATCCTCAGATGAAGTAATATGAAATAAAACACATTCTTTGCACCTTAGACAATTCCATAACCACAACAAAGTGAGGTAACCACTGAAGCAGTCTGTAAATTTTCTGTGTAAAATACTGTAATGTTCAGTTGGTGAATTATGGTTAAAGATGACCACTACTTAATATTAAAACTTCAATTAAAATAGTGTAATTAACAGTGTACGTTATTGTTTCTAGTTCTCAAAGATGGAATTCTTGGAAAAGCAGTTCTTGCCTCCTCTATATAAATGGCAATAATATATTCTGATTCAACAAAGCATTTAAAGTTCTCCCTGTTATGAGAAACAGGTTTCTTCAGTTATGCGTAAAAGATCTCCTGGTAATCATTCATGAACCTTTTTCAGAGAGATAGATTTATTTCCCCTGATTGCTTTTTCAAAATAAGTTTATTTCATACAAAGGGGGATTTGAATGTACTGGTAGCCTGGGAATTTGAATGAACCTGTAAGGTTGGTTTTAGGCAGATTTCAGCTTAGAAAGTGATAATATAAAAAAAAAAAAAATTAAAGGTTTCCCAATACCTAATGCTTGTTAAAGTTGTGGTTTAACCCCAGTTGGCAACTAAACACCACATAGCCACCCGCTGTAGGATGAGGCAGAGAATCGGAAGGGTAAAACTGACAAGATCCACAGGTTGAGATGAAGACAGTTTAATAGGTAAAGCAAAAGCTGCGCACACAAGCAAAGCAAAACAGGGAATTCATTCACCACTTCTCATCAGCAGGCAGGTGTTCAGCCATCTCCAGGAAAGTAGGGCTCCATCACGCATAACGGTTACTTGGGAAGACAAATGCCATAATTAATGTCCATCTCTTCCTTCCTCTTCCCCCAGGTTTACATGATGAACATGACGTCATATGGTCTGGAATATCCCTTTGGTCAGTTGGGGTCAGCTGTCCCAGCCGTGTCCCCTCCCAACTCCTTGTGCACCCCCAGCCTACTCGCTGGTGACGTGGTGTGAGAAGCAGAAAAGGCATTGACTCTGTGTAAACACTGCTGAAAAAATAACAAAAACAACTGTGTTATTAACACTATTTTCAGCACAAACCAACACCAGCACAGGGGTTTATAAGAGCACAGAATTAATTTCTACCAAAAAGAAATAAAGAACTTGAAGCTAAACAACCAGTTTTCCTTAAAGAAATTTTGCAGTGGGTTTGAAATCAAAAAATGTTTGCCTGGATTGTCTTTGTACAACCAGGTCCTTTTATCCCTTTCAACCTCCTTCAGTTACTCTAAGATTTTCCCATACTTCATTGTTTTCTTTGGATAGATTACTATAATACCTCATTACGTTTCCAGAGCTTCGTGTCTCTTCATTAATTACCCCAGGCAATTCATCGAACAAAACACAGGACAGATGCAAGTTCAGATGGAATTCACCTCAATAAATACGGCTTTGTTTACAATCAACTTTCAGACTAAAACAAACCTGGAATTCTGTTCTGGAAAATAGGGACCCTACAATTTTATAGTTGAACCTTATTTAAACTAAAATAATAAGCAAATAATTGAAATAATATATTTAAATTAAAGGAAAATATTATGTAGATTGAACGCTCTATACAGATGGTATCATCTGGATGCAGCGTAAGAATGAAAAATTATTTAATAGATATTTCATATGAAGAAGCAGAATGATATATTCCCTCAGAGTCTTAAAATAATGAAGTATCTTTATCTCATTAGGTACAGTTATTGAGTGAATAAATCCTGATTTACTATCATTAACAAAATACCTACTAAAAAGCAGTTAATCTGAAGGATCCGCTAAACTAACAATCAAGGGTATTAAAAAAGGTCAAAAAGATGTCCGAATCTCTACTGATACTTTTTAAACCACTTTGAACACTGAGAATGTTCTTATAAACATAAAAATGGCAATTTTTTAGTGATACTTCAGAAAAGTAGACAGGGCAGATAATAAAATAACCCCAAATTTGCCCACATCATGGCCAGTCATGAATTCTAACAAGGGATGCAAGCAACAGTGCATTCAGGGAAGATGACACAATTAATGTCTATGTGTGTGGTCTTGTGGAAAACAGAGATTCTCAAGCTTGTTTTTTCTACAAAAATATCCCAGGTTTTATAGAAGAAAGTATCCAGAACACAATTTACATCTGGAAGTTTCAGAAGCAGCAAAGGAAGATTTCTTGAGAAAGTACTATGTTTGCGTGCAGCTGACCATGTTTCAGGTACAACCCAGAGGTTCAGTTCTCTTTGCCACCTTATCATTACCATCATTATTAAAGTGACAGCCAGGCTATCTTCCAGATCCAGTGTCACTGACTCCTTTCTCAATCTGCCCTTCTTCAACTCCATGGTTTCACCATCATGTGGGTTGCCATGTGAGAAAAGAGAGGGGATCTTCTCTGTATTCCACCACCCTCAGCCTTCCAGACAAATGCTTCCAATGAGGGAGAACTGAGGAAGTTCTGTTCTTTGACAGACAATCTCCAAAGCCATTTCCAGGAGGCAAGAACCACTCAGGACTACTTGTCCAAGGTGACTGTTGTTGCTCTCTGCAGTGAATGCATTGAACAGTATAAAAAAGCCAGTTAGCCCTCTGTGAAGTGGTTTGCACAGCTTCTGGATAACAAGAAGACACCGAGGTCATGAGAGTGCTGTGCTTGGAGTAAGGTCTTTGATTAGCCTAAATTGTTTGCCAAATTTGCTCTGCAAATAAGAAGAGCAAAAACAATTGGTTTGTAAAAGTAAAATAAATTGACTGATAGCTAGTCTATTCCTTTCTGACTGACTGTCCTAGTAAATGGACTTACCTAAACCTATTCATCTTTGACTCAAGAAGGCTCGTCTTGACCTTTTCCAGATGTGTTGGCCTGTGCTACACAGCTGGGTACTTTTTGGCCAGGTGTATGGGATTCTTCCAGGGATAGGGTGTTCAGACTGCTCTCACTGACCACCAAGAACATGGTGGAGGGATGCTCTGAGGTCTATCCAGCCACATAGCCTTGAACAAAAGGGGTTGGTTTTTTCTTTGTATGTAGCCCTTGCTACTGTATAAGAGGGTATTAAAAAAAAAAAAAAACAAAGAAATCTTTCCTTAAAGATAGAAATGGAAGATTAAAACCCCTTGTACTATATATCACTTCACTCCTTCAGCTGAACTGATTCCATTTGCTTTAGCTTTTCTCAAATTGTGCATACAATACTAGGGTTAGTACAGATTTCTTGGTGAGATAGCAAGTATTTCTACTGTCCAAAAAGTTGATTTAATTTTGTGGTTTGCCCAGTTAGACAATCAGAAATAAATATTGGAGGGTGTTTAAGGAGGAATTCCTTATTTTTAACTATAAGGAGAGGGTTGCAATTTTTCATATTTATCTAGGAATCTTAAGATAGACTCAGCAAATGGATTTATTGGTGTGAATTTATCGCTTATTCAGAAGTCATTTGAGAAATCTGTTTCCTCACACTATCTTTTCCTCATTTTAATCCACAGTTCTGAGTAAGCTTTCACACTGTTTTGTAACATCCTTCACCCAAATTGCATGATAATACCTCACTGTATTGCAAGTTGCAACACCTCTTATCCTGGAAAGTCTATTTAATACTGATAGGTAAATCCTTGTACTCTGTTTTTAGACAACCGCTGTGCTGTCTTTGTAGTGTTGTCTGTGATAAAAATGCATGTTAACATAGAGATAAAAAATTAAATTTGGGGAGTGTGTACATTTTAATAGTAGCCTTTCTACCCACTTAAAAGTCTCTGTACTGCTTACTTTAAGAGCTTTTGAGTTTTTACACTAGACTAATATATAATTTGCTTTAAAAAACATCTATTCTGTGGGATTCTTATCCCTTTTTATAATTTATTTCACTTTTAATCCATTTAAACTAATAGCATGTTTCACAGACCAACTGGATTTTTTCAGAAATTAGGATTCCCAACAACTGAGATTTAGCTATTTATTTCCCAGGGCAGTACAAAACCCACATGCTTGGAATACTGTTCTTTTTAAGAGGGGGAAGTGTACAAAAATCAGCTTATCAGAGAGCTGTCAAATGTTCTGTGTTTGCTTTGACCTTTATTCCTTTAATTTGAAGGCTCCTGGTTGGCCAGAGATGCCCTGGCCACAGCTGATAACATCATCGACAAGGAACATCCCTCCCTGCCCTGCATCCCCTCCTTAACCTACAGAAACACGGGAACACACCTTTCCGGCGTGCCAAAGGCTGAAGCACCTGCTAAAGAGTAGGAATGCAATAGCTCAACTTCTACCAGAGGTTTCTGATCAATCTTCACTCTGTTTTAGGCACTGGCTACATCAAAAGGTTGTTAGACCACAAGCATATCTTAGGAGTGTCAGAGATCTTAGGATCTTCTTTGTTAGCCTAGAACAAATCTTGATTAATTTTCATGTTCTTATCTAAAGAGACTCCTGAGTCTACCAGCATTTTGGTAAGGAGCTCTGCATCAATGCTTATCACTGTAATGGGTCCCTACAGTCAGCAGTTCATTTAGTCTCTTTAGGTGCAATAGCCTTTGTTTCCTTCCAAGAAAAGGAATTTTCTCCTTCTCGCATGATCTTATTGAATACTTCTATTATGTGTAGTATGTAATGCTCTATAAAATTGTCTGAAACTCTCATATTTCTCCTGAACTAGCTATCATTTGTCATTTTCTATTCCTGACTAGTGGGGTTGGTAAAATACATGTTTTCCCTTAAGCTTTTCAGCTAGAGGCATATCTGTCTTGGTGCTTTTTGGAGTACTTTGTTATATTTATCTTGGAGTTTGTTCCACTTTACTGACTTGTCATAAATACAGTTAATCACAAACCTTCTAAACTGTTGTGTAATTTATTTATTTTTTTAATTCTATCAACTTATGTTTGTATTCCAGGTCTGAAAACATACTGTCATGGATCCTAGGTGGTTTTCTTTTTTGTAGATAGTTTGGTTTTTTTACAAGTTGGGAACTTTTCTAAAACAATACTCTCTATCTCTGCTTTGCCTGAATAGCACTTATCTTTTTCATACTCCATATTTTCTTTAAAATATTTTTGAAAATTCACACATAATTCTTTTATTCTTAAGGAAACATTGACCACCATTCTAGTCTGTCTCTGCAAGGACTGCATGTTTTGATTCCCAGTGTTTTAACACCAAATATCTGTCCAGTATTCAGACTAGCTGATTTCTCCTATGGTCAGAGGTAACTTGTTATGCCTGAATATCGGATTTATAAAATAAACCAGTCCTGGAATAAGTCATGATGAATAAGTCATGATAAATCAACCCTTAAACCTGAAATCATGTGACACAGGATCATATGACACAAACTAGTAAATATAGTCCATAACATTCCACTATTATTTGAGTATTCCCCTGCATCTTAGCCAAGATAACTCTCTTGTCTCAAAATGTCCCAGGAAACCTAAAAAGCTACAGAATATTAAACAAAAAAAAAAAAAAGAAATTGTGTATATAAAACATCACAGTCAGGGTAGCTACTGTTATTAAATTTCACTGTGAACGATTCCAGATTAGAATATGGCTGCTCTCTTCAACTGGCTTTTAAAACAAAATAACTAACAAAGCTGGTATGTGACTGGCTTGGAGAACATTATGGTGCCTGACTCTGTTATGTTCAGGCATTTTTCATCACCCTCCCACAAACAGGTTTTTTGCAACAGCTCGGTGCAACATTTATCTTTCCTTACTGCTTGTAAAAAACTATATTTTGACAGAGACATTCAAGCCTTTTAATAGTTATAGAATATTTTTTATCAGTTCACTAGTTCCAATCTAGTTTACCAGCTCATATACTTGCATTCTTTTTATTTTGAGAATGTAATTCCATACCTATCATATAGGACCCGCCAATATTTTTATAGATTGCTAAGTACTTATCATCAGTTCTAATAACGTGTATTTATTAACGCTTTCTTCACCTCTTTTTCAGACTATAACCCTGCTTCACTGAGATTTGTTTTTTTTAAATATGAAAATCACAAGTCTTCACATACACACTTGACTTTGCTTATGTCTCACCAGAGAACTGAAGTCTAGCAGCATCCAGAAGTGATTTTGCTTCATAAGGAGGTTTTTTTCCAGAGAGATATTAAATGAATTATTTTTCAATATTTCTAAAGTTCAAAAGAGATGAATTTCCAGCTTCATTGACCTTAGACGTTAGAAAATCCAAAATCCACAAACAGTGGATTTCAGAAACAGTTTATTTTACTTGTAACAATTTGTTTAATAAATTTCTTAGTAGTATTTACTCCGCAAATGTAGAAGATTATTTCATCCATATCTGAAAAATATAAGAAATGCCTCTTTACCTTCTACTTAAAGAACTTATCACTTCACCTTTATATTTTGATATCTGTTATGCTGTGTAAAAGACAAAATTATACCCTAGAGAATGCTTGAATAAGTCTTAAAAAAAACTTTCCAGCTAAAATACGATTTTCCAAAGCCAGATTATCTTTATTTTAGCCTTCTGAACAGAGGGCTACTCTGTTACAAACATTTTCAGTTTGTCCAGTTTCCGTAGTGAGTGGAATGGTGTTGAACGTATGACTTTTTGTAAAAGAAAATCCCAGTGTTATAGCTAGGGGTTTCATTTCCCTTAAACTTCTGTAACTGCTGTGTTTTAGTGAGGCAAATTTAATTTAGAATTTGCTGATTTGTAAATAGGACCATTTTATTAATGAACTGTAGTGGTATCCCCATCTTGTCCCAGTCTTCAGAAGCATAACACTTCTTTTAACTCCCAAAGCACACAAATGAGCCAAAGGGTACATTCACATTGCCTCATCTGCTTTGATTTCTATTTTAACTTCTGTCTACTTTAAGTTTTAGAAATCACCCTGCCAATGTACTTAACACAAGTACCAGCTGTTTGACTGTCATAAATGCACTTTAAGTATATAAAATTATGGCAAGTCCGCTAGGTACTGTGCAATCTATAATGGCATTCTAAAACATCAGAAAACTAGAAACATTTTGTTGTTTCCAGTGACAGTCTTGTTTACCTTATTAATAGATTTGTCAAAGAAGGTCCCCACCAGACACTGTGCTACCCCATAGGTATTAGAACTGGACTATCAGGGTAAACTAATAACAATAGCATTTTTGTCACCTCAAGAATTTCCAATATTTTTTCAGAAGCCTTTATTTTTACATGTATTCTCCTTATTGAATATCACAGCATGAAACCTATTGAAATTTTGTTGATTCACAGAATCACAGAATCACAGAAACATTAAGGTTGGAAAAGACCTTTAAGATCAAGTCTAGCCATCAAACAAACACCACCATGCCCACTAAATCATATCATGAAGTGACACATCTACATGTTTTTTGAACACTTGCAGTCATGGTGACTCTACCACCTCCCTGAGCAGCCTGTTCCAATGCTTGAACACTCTCTCACTGAAGAAATTTTTCCTAATATCTAATCTGAACCTCCCCTGGCGCAACTTGAGGCCATTTCCTCTTGTCCTATCACTTGTTACTTAGGAGAAGAGACCAACACCCACCTCACCACAACCCAGTTTCAGGGAGTTGTAGAGAGCGATAAGATCTCCCCTCAGCCTCCTCTTCTCCAGACTGAACAATACCTGTTCCCTCAGCCGTTCCTCACAAGACTTGTGGTCCAGATCCCTCACCAGCTTCTCTGAACGTGCTCCAGCACCTCAATGTCTTTCTTGTAGTGAGGGGCTCAAAACTGAACACAGTATTTGAGGTGCAGCCTCACCAGTGCCGAGTACAGGGGCACGATCACTTCCCTACTCCTGCTGGCCACACTATTTCCGATACAGGCCAGGACGCTGTTGGCCTTCTTGGCCACCTGGGCACACACCGGCTCATATTCAAGCCGGCTGTCAACCAGCACTCCCAGGTCCCTTTCCGCTGGGCAGCTCTCCAGCCGCTCCTCCCCAAGCCTGTAGCGTTGCATGGGGTTGTTGGGACTGAAGTGCAGGACCCGGCACTTGGCCTTATTAAACCTCATACAGTTGGCCTCTGCCCATCGATCCAGCCTGTCCAGATCCCTCTGCAGAGCCCTCCTACCCTCCAGCAGATCAACACTCCCACCCAACTTGGTGTCGTCTGCAAACTTACTGAGAGAACCCTCGATCCCCTCATCCAGGTCATCGATAATGATATTAAACGAGACCAGCCCCAGAACTGAGCCCTGGGGAACACCGCTTGTGACTGGCCACCAGCCGGATTTAACTCCATTCACCACAACTCTCTGGGCTCGGCCATCCAGCCAGTTCCTCACCCAGCAAAGAGTAAACCTGTCCAAGCCACAAGCTGCCAGTTTCTCCAGGAGAATGCTGTGGGAGACACTGTCAAAGGCTTTACTAAAGTCCAGGTAGACAACATCCACAGCCTTTCCTTCATCCACTAGCCGGGTCACCTGGTCATAGAAGGAGATCAGCTTGGTCAAGCAGGACCTGCCTTTCATGAACCCATGCTGGCTGGGCCTGATCCCTTGGTTGTCCTGCACATGCCTTGTGAGCACTCTCAAGACGAACCTCTCCATGAAATTCCCCAGTACGGAGGTCAGGCTGACAGGCCTGTAGTTCCCGGGATCCTCCTTCCGGCCTTTCTTGTAGTTGGGTGTCACATTGGCAAGCCTCCAGTCTTCTGGGACCTCCCCTGTTAACCAGGATTGCTGATAAATGATGGAGAGTGGCTTGGCAAGCTCCTCCGCCAGCTCTCTCAGTACTCTTGGGTGGATCCCATCAGGCCCCATAGACATGTGGATGTCCAGGTGGCTTAACAGGTCCTTAACTGTTTCCTGCTGGATTATGAGGAGTTTATTGTGCTCTCCATCCCTGTCTTCCAGTTCAGGTGTAGTGTTTGGCATTAAGGGCACTTTTTCATCTGTCAAAGTGCATAAGTCATACTACTTACCACAATCCAATGCAGTGTTAAACTTTAAATGTTCAGAATTTCAAGAACTTTTTTATGTAGGTAATTTCTGTTCTTCCAATAAAGAAGACTCAGATGTCTATAACAGCTCCATTTTGTAGTATTATTGTTCAGCCATCATTTTCTATCTTTGATCCAGTCATCCTGAGAATGTGTATTTCTCTATGGTAATGCAGAATAAGTCTTTATGTCAGTTAAATAAATTCAGATTTTTGTTATTGCTGTGCTGTCGAAGTGGTGGATAGAAAGACATGGATCAACATTCATCTTTGCTGGTTAAACTCAGAAAAAAATTAAGGTATCTATGGTTGTTTCCCACTATCTCTCCAAGTATTCTTCATTTTGATTGATATATAGAGCATGATAGAGGTTCATTAGCTAAAACTCTTGCTACAATCTGACTCTGAAATGTAACCTGAACAGAGTGTTTGTCAGATTGTTAAGAATATGCATTTTCCTTTCAAAAATACTGGCAGCCCTTAGAACTGTTTGTCTTTTTGTCTGATTTTTGAGACGCCTCTTCATGTTTTTTTCTCCTGTAGGCAAGACATATTCACCAGTGTACTTGAGCAGACTAAATTCTGAACAGCTTCACCATACAAAACCTTCCCTTTAAACATTTCTATTGCTGTGTGATGGAATGCACATACCAGATACTTCCAAGTTACGTTAGTTCTACCAGTAAACAGTAAAACACAAAACACTTAAAGTATTCTGAGACAAGTGAAGAAATTTGCCACCTGACAGAGTCCTTAATCAAACATGATTAAAGCAGATTCCATTCAGGCTTCTTTACTACTTTCCGTTACTAAGGATGCCACTTAACAACATTCACTTTTGAAAGCCATCTATACAACGGAAGTGGCTAGTTTAATCTCAAAGTGGAAATACTTACCAAAGAATGCAGCAGTCAAAAGAATGAGCAAATATTAACAATTAGAAACATGAAAATGACCAATTCAGAGAAAATAGATTTTATGTCTTCACAGTTCATACAACATTTGAAAGAAAGGAAACCACCTTGTGCAATTCAAAACAATTGTAAGCCCCCATCCAAAACTCTTCTCACAAAGCGATCATAACTCTCTACCCAGAGTTCAGATTGTAAGTGTACATCCTCCTTTCTGTCCACTTCTGTTCTGTCTTACATATCTTCAAAGTACAGCCAGTCCTGGACCCTAAAAGCAGACAGATGTCCACTGTGAACCAGAAACATCACTGCTTCCTCCAATATTTACTTGAAGACTTCAGCTTTATCAACCCTGAATTTCAAGAAGATGAATCACCACATATCTTCAGCACCATTTCCCCCATAAGCCATTACTTTTTACTGGTGTGTAAGTCAAGACACAAAACTCAAAGGTTGACTGCAAAACTTGTCCCAGAACAGTCCTTGGTTTATAAATACAACCTAGATAATTTACTGCAACAGAACAAACAGTTGTATACACAGCATCACCTGGTCCTTTTCTCAGGCTGCTCATGTCCCTCCCAACCTTCTCCTGACATTTTTTTTAACAATTCCACTTGCTCAAGTGACTGAGATGTGCACTTCCACAGAGGATATTAAGATAATGTTGACAAGTGTCATGTTTGTACCGGTTTTCACGGGTATCTGAAAGAAACAGTAATAACATAAAATTCCTCTCCTTTTTTTCCAGAGAAATATGCATCTTTCAGAGTAGTTCTGGAAATATTTTCTGGGTGATTCTGGAAATCTAAGTTTGAAAGTAACATGAAATAGAATTTAAAAGAGAATAATCTTGCAATTGTAACAATGGAACAAGAACAAGGACTTCGTTAAAAATCAGTGGTAAATTGTATGTCATTGTAGTCCAAAATACTGAGTGTGATGCCTTCATCTTCTTCAGAACTAAAGAATACATCTGTTTTCATATCTCATTTGAGAATGTTTCCCTCTATTGCATTTTATTAAATTTGTTATTGTATTGTTGTGCAGTGGGAGTACGATGCAAAGATACCACACAAAACAGAGCTGTTGTTGCTCTGCTGTGAAGCAGATGTCAGGTTCAGTTTCTGTCTTCATAATTTCTTTACGTCTCCTTTTTTGAGGGAACTGAAACACATACATTGCCACTGTAAAATTCTGCTCATGTAGAAATGAGGCAGTGTTAGGATGTTTAGTAACAGCCTGCTTCCATTTATGAAAGAAAACTAATGAAAAAACTAATGAAAATTAAAGAAAACTATCAAGAGGAACGGGTTGGAGTGAGTCTGCTTAAACAGCAAACAGAGGAAAATTATGGAGTGTATTTTTTGTTAGAGTTTAATTCAATTCTCCAGTTCTTGATCTCACTGACACCAGTGTTCCTTCATTGACTCCACCTTTTCTCTTTATCAATAAGGCTAACTTAGCCCAGCACATCTATTCAGCGTGCCCTATCTGTTTAAGCATGCTGTTATCCAAGGGCCATTGGGATCTAAACATTAGCTTAAACTGCTCTGTTGAATAGAGACACACAGGTTTAGGTGTTCTCTGGAACCGAAGCTGGGGCAGGTGGGAGAGACATGGAGGGAAGAGGGAGACAAAAAAAAGATAGATAACAGTGTGAAAGAAAAGTCCTAATTTTTCCCTTGTGTATTTTTCCAGTGGGGAAAAAAAAAGCATAATTTTTCCCAGCAGAGCAATGAAAAAAATTTCTCATCTCTGTAACACAGTGCCACATCATATTTCTCATTGGATACATTTTTTTCTTCTAGCTCCTTTCCTTCTGTGGATGTGCTAAGAACCTACGCACAGCTTTCAACCAGAGCTGTAGCAGCTGTCTCTCAGCAAGATACAACCGTTGCACCTGGGAGAGCAGGTGGTTTCTCTTTCAATGGGAATTTCAGGATTAAAAAAACATGTTCTCGCTAGAAGTTAGCAAAGCCAAAGCTTTTGAAAGGTGAGACAGAAAACCAGCCTGCTCCTCACAGAAGAACTGCTTGCCAGGTTAGTTGTCTGGAATAAAGAAGACCAAGATGCAAGTCCCAGCTTCGTGTAGCTCACACCAAGGACGTGAATGTCAATGCTAAATGAGTACTTACTCTGTCTTTAATTGGCTTAGTTAATATTGCCAACAAATGGACAGCGATACTGAGATCAAGATACTAGCTGGATTGCCACAGTCAGGTCTCTCACTCAGGATGCATGAGTTTGAGAAATCAGTCTGAATCTGAGAAAAAACAGCATGAATTTGTTTCCCTGCATCCTGGCTTCTTGTATCACACCCTGGTGTTGTGTTAGTAGCCACACTGGTTATGCAAGTTCTCAGTGTGACCAGAAAACCTATCCATCCATTCCAAAATCTGCGTATGATGACAGTAAAAGGTTTCTGGCTTTTACTTTTGATGCCTGATTTTCACCTGAAAACTTCCAACTTGCAATGTCTACGGCACCAAATACATACTGCTCGCCTGACATCTCCAGCTTGAAAATTCAACCAGTGCCTACAAATCCACAAAATGTGGATATGACACAGGCTAAACAACATACCTGTTGCTTTTTTGTACAGTGATGTGCCAATATGTATCTTACTTTCCACAGAAGTGTTCAAGGTTTCTCCAAAGTGACACTTTCTACAGAAGCTTCTGTTTTCCCATGAGCTATTTAGAAACGCTCTATCAGTTGGCTTTCAAAGTTAGGCAAACTATTACTGTCAGAGTCTTGAATGTCTCTAATTTCATTCTGCTTTGTCTTCTCTCCAGAAGTCATTAATTAAGGACATAATTCTGAAGCACTAGTGCCTGAATACGCCAATGAAAATTCATTTAAATGACTCAGCTTCTGAGAACAAATTTGTTTCTTTTTAAACAAAGAAGCACTAGGCCTTCATGAATGCAGAAAAGCAAAAGGTTTAGAACAATCTGTTCAAATTTTGTGAGCTACTTCCAAGCTTTTCTTGCTGCCAGTTAGTCTGTGACTTTCTCAATCTGCTGAAAGCTAAGCATAAGTCAAACTCTTATTTTTTATCCTGAGAAGTCCATAAACCACAACTTCATCAACAGCTTTTGCCACTGTAACATTCTGACTTCCTATAACATTGTTTCTCATCTTCCTATGGATTACTTACATTTTCAGAAAAAAGCCACAACAGAAACTTTTAGTGGTGGAGTCATTTCCATGTAAGTAGAAAATACGGCAACAACAAACTGTTAAACAAGCTTTGTAACAACTGCTGCAATCCATGGCAGGGACATAAAGAAAACAGATTAGATCCACAAAGCACATCTCTTGTCGCTGTCTGCAGAGTCTAAAGAGAATGGATTGTTTCATTGCCTGGATTCATGGATCCCTAATGAAGTATAATTGTATCTCCATGATGGTTTCATACTAATTGAAGGAGACTACAGAGGAAACCAGCTTCTGGGGGGAATTTTTTTTAAATGGGCAGTTAGCATTAGTCTTCTTTCAAGGTAGTTACAGCTATTCTTCTCACCACCATTTCTATCATCAGTCTCATCTTTTCAGAGAACACAGAGGCATTGGAATAACGAGCACATAATATAATCTTTATAATATATAAATATTAATCTTTTAATACCTTCTTGCAAACAAGTAATGTTTTTAATTGGATTACAAGTTTTCATTGGTTTTCCTACACTGGCATAAAGCCAGCCTTGCATTTTCATGCTACACAGCTCTAGCTCATATTTTCTATACCCTCTCTCTCTGATTTTCTTCCTGAGCCTTAATAGAGTAGGGAAGGTCCTGTGTTGATCCAGACTCAGAGACCACTGCACATCAAGGACCTAGTGACCCACATAACAGTTAACCTGAGTAGGCACAGGTCAGTGCTGCTCTCCGTGTCCAGCGTGGCCTTCAGGTTGTGTTGTGCTGCACAAATCCTTGACCACAAGATGACCTCCACCAGCTCACTCTAACAGAGGAACCTGCTCCCACTTTCTGACGGAGATTACACCACCTGCGTGGCCTTGCCTTTATCTAAAAGTGCAGGAAGAAGCTCTCATTGAAACATGCCTTATGAATACCATTATCTTTCTTGTAAGACAATTATGTAAAAGCTCGAATAACCAAAAAAAGAGAGGCTTCCCTCCGGGGATGGAATCTGCACAGTGTGCCATGGGGAAATCTATCCAGGGTCCGTCCAATGCTGCACAAACACAGGGTTCCCAGTATCTGAAGGGATATATGTTCACTGTCTATATTACTGTTTTTATTCTGTCTAAACAGTTATTTTATTAAGTCATTTATTACTGAGGTTTTCCTACTGAGATCCGGACAGAATCCTTCATCATCTCTCTCCCTCTCTCACCTCCTAACCACCTGCCCAGCTTCTTTTTTCATTTCAAAATTGTTAATTACAGATGCAGAGAAAAAAGCCAGATCTTTTCTAAATATTCTTCCCCCATGTCCTCAAACAAGCTAATTATTCTGGCTACACAATAGATATTTTGGAATTGAAAAGAAGCTGCAAGGAAGAGGTGGTGGAAGCTAGGATGCCTTCTTCATGACAATGGAGGGTTAAGATCTCACACACTCATTTCACTTACTATGGCTCAGATATTGAGCAGTATCTTCTTATGCTGCAAAAACTTAATCCATTTTCATTACATCACTGTAACCTCAGACCCACTTTATGGTGTTGAGCTAACATAAATTAGCCTTAATGTGGCTGTATGTGTAATTCTCAGGGTTTTTGAACTCCTCTTACTTGGCCACCTAATGTAAGCCAAAGTCTGTCCTGAAACCTCATCTAACTGCATGCTCTGTTTTCCTCTGCTGAGGAAGAGTTCTCACAATATTGTGAATAACCACAGCCCTTCTTTCACTTTCCTTTTAGCCTGGAGAAGAGAAAGCTCGGGGGGAATCTCATCAATGCGTACAATTATTTGAAGGGAGGGTGTAAAGAGATTGGAGCCAGGTTATTTCCAGTGGTGGCCAGTGACAGGACCAGAGGCAATGGGCACAAACTGAAACACAGGAGTTTCCCTCTAAACATCAGGAAAGACTTTTTCACTTTCACACTGAGCACTGGCACAGGCTGTCCAGAAGATTGTGGAGTCTCCTTCCTTGGAGATATCCAAAAGCCATCTGAACATGGTCCTGGGCAACAGAGATCTAGGTGGGCCTGCCTGGGCAGGCAGGGTTGGACAAGGTGAACTGCAGAAGTTTCTTCCAACTTCAACCATTCTCTGATTCCTCATTCTTGGCAGAAAGCCAGGCTAGTCCCCATCCTTCCTGTTTTACCTCCCTTTTTCTAAGTTGAACTGAAGAGCCTCAATAAGCCATACTCAGCAGCCTGTGAGAAGGAGAAGCTTTAAAAGTCTGAAATTCAATGACTAATGGGTTATCACAGTAAATCACAAACACATTTAGAAAAACTCTATATATTTGATAATTGTTACTAGTTACTGTACCCAAGTTTGCAATAAGTTCATCCCTCTTGTGAAAAACAGCTATCTACCCCCATCACAGTAAGCATTTTCTCATTTACCACCTCCTAGAGACTAGATAAAATTGCTGGCCATTTTAGGGTGATATATTTGCAGGTTCTAGGAGAGGATTCCTCACATCACATATTCCAACATGTGCTTATCTAAATCTCTTCTATACAAACCTCTCATAAGCCATTCTTGCTGACAGTCTTCAGAGGTGTCACAGGTTAAATGACCATAAGAAAAAGTATGCTCATATCTCCCACCTATTTGTTTATATACTGCCATGGAGTGATCACCTTTGTGTACATAAAAATACTAATAAAAAAGCATAATCAGTCTGGCAACTTACAGAAAATACATGCATTTAAGAAACAGCCAGTGTTTAAGAAACTTTTTCAAAATCTTTTTTCTTATACAACTATCCAAGCGGATCAGTTATACAGAAATTCGTCATGTCAAAAAAAATATACTTTCAAACATCATTTTTTGTTTTCAACTTTTACATTGACTTTTTCAAAAGAATGGTACTTTAGCTCTGTGTGAAAATTATGCACGCTACTGTTCTGTTCTTTACAATACTCCTTTGGAAAGTATATCTTGCCTACGCCTCCTCAGTTGACTCTGTAGCAAAGTTAAACTTCACTCCTTTTCAAACACTTTGGAGTTTTCCTGATTTTTGTAGATAATTATAGAGGTGGCTCTGACTGAATCAAATTATGCTCCAAAAGGTTTTGAAGAGAAGTTCAGTCTCTCCAGGCATTCAGAATTCTCTTCTGTAGGCTGAAAAAGCTGACGGAAAGGTTTAATCAGGTTTGATCAAAGGATCTCTCTTCCATGATCTAGATTTCCCTAAATACAATAGAACTGGAATAATGAACATTAACACAGTCAGTAATGTGTATGTTTAAAAGGAAATAATTTCAGGATTTTTTTATTTATTTTAGGAAATGTGTGTATAATCTACATTCTTTAATCTGCAGACATAATTCAGTGCCACTATACATCATCAAATCACTTAATTTTTCTATATACGATTACATTTTCAATAAAACATCACATTTAGAATTTACAATTCAAAGACATAAAATGGAAAATTAAAAATAGTAGATAACATAACCAACCATGACAGCAAATATTAGAACAGGCATTGAGGGGAAAATAAAGCCCATAACTGTTTCTTTATGGAGGGAATTTGTGCATTTTGATTTTTGTTGCCTCAGATGTTTTCAGCATCCCTGTGGATGCCGTTTCACTTCATCAGCTCATGATTCTACAGTTAAGATCCTACCATGGAAAGCCCAGAGTCTCACTGAACTCGACAGAGCTCTTCTTGGCCACCACAGCTCAGCTCTTTATTATGAGCTTGAAGAGTTAGTATCTTTTTGGCTGCCTAACCGTACAAAGCAATTCCATTTAAGCTGAAGGAAAAAGCTTCCAATGACTGTGGTCATTGGAATTATTACCAATGATTTATTAACGAGCTGAAATTTTGCTTTGAAGGCTCCAGAAATGTTTGAAACAAATGTTGCCAATTACATACTTAACATATCCATTAATCTGATCAAAAACATTGACATCTTAATGTTCAGGTTTTTTCTTCAAAAAAATGGTATATCGTCAATCCAAACTTCTACTGCAGTCCTACCCTCCCCACAGAAAGATCACCACAGCTAAGTCCAAATTGCATTTGTTTGCCCTCAACCCTGCAAGGTTATCAATCCACCTCTATTCCACTGCCAATTATTTGCACTGACATATCCATTTTCAAAAAGCACATAAATTTATGTCCTCAGATTCCCTGGTGCAAGAAGATCTCTCTGGCTATGTGTGGGATATGCTTCCACTTTTAGCTCTCTGATTTTAGAAATGTCTCACCTTGAGAGGAGAACCAAAAGCTTTATTTTGAGCCACTGGAGACAGTAAGCTTACAAGAAATGCTGAAAATTAATTGCAAGATAAATCTCAAAACTACCAAAATCTCAAAGCTACCAAAACTGGTATCTATTCTAATAGCATATTATTGGCAGGTTTATCTTCCCAGTGACACGAACTGTTGTCTGCCTGGCTTTACAAACCAGTGTGAATGTAAATCAAGTCTTACAACCAGCTTTTTGAAATTGGACTACAATATCCACTGTTGTATTGGTCTCCATTTTACACATAAATTAGTGTGCCCTAATAAGCTGCTTTTGGCATTTAACACTCCCATCCAAAATATTAAGTAACTTCAGCTTCTCTAAATTATTATCAGATACATTATATTCTGAAAATTGGTAGTTCTTATTTAAAATCCTGATCTTTCCCTTTCAACTGAAGCAATTGATTACCAGTTTTTCAAGTTCTTATTCACCTGACCAATTCACTCTTAATTATTTAAGTGATATCGTGATTGCCAACAAATTGCATGTGGTGAGGAAAAAGTTCAAACACGTTTCCGATCACATTTCGGGCTGTAGTCCAATGAAATCTGTGTGAGCAGGGCTGGAGCGTGGCGTGCGTTAGCTGATCAATAGGGCTCCAGTAACACCGGCTCTGCGGATGAATCGTTGTGAGGCTAGGACCTAAGCGAGGATCTTCCACGCGGCTGTTCATTGTTTCTTTCCTAAGTAATGTTTCAGGAATTTCTTAATATCCATTTCTTCCATTCACATGTTGCCATTTTTTGGCTTGTTTTTTTGGTTGGGTTTTTTTATATATATGTTCAGGATGCTTTGCAGATGATGCAGAATAACTTTATCTAGTAGGCTATACATTTTCACTAATCAGCCAAGGAACTTGAGGCTTTTAAAGTAGCCACAGTAGGGTTCTACTATAATTTCTTTATCACAATAGTAAAATACATGACATTTTAAAAAAATATTCCATGTTTCCTATTGTTCCCTGTCAAAAAAATTGTGTATGCAAAGATGCATGCAGATCAAATGTAATCTTGTATACAAACAAATCTTATTTTCATTCTTCCAAGCTGTAGGTCTAACTTTGTGAAAGACTCTGCCTTACTCAGGTTAACACTTAACCCTACCAATGGCAGAAATGAACTTACTCAAAGATGCTGTGAACCCAGAGCAAATACATCACCGACACAGTGGTGAACTAGCTACTCCTGGGAAAGCGGCAGAGCCTACACAAACGTATCCTTACCCAATATCTGACTGAATTAGTAAACTTAGCTGATAATCATCTATTATACTTTACAAGAAAGCTGTTCATTATTTGATTACATATATATACACCAAAGTGGTGGTGTTCCATTACATTATATATTATTGTATAAGGACCTTTTTATACATTGTACAAGTATAAACTAATTCCTATTTGCCTAAAAATGGTTAGCAGTTCAGATGTGTGTGAAATATGAGATAGCTGTAACTGATACTTCATGAAAGCTTTCTGCAACTGACAAATTCTTAACTACTGAATGCAACTAATTTCTATATTTGGTTCAATTTGCATTGCAGCAGACTTTTCAGTGAGTCTTTAAATTATTATTAAATGTTAAACTTGCTGGATTTTTTTAAAGATTCTTTTTTGGTGTTTCAACTATAAGTACTTAATTTTGCTTGCAATTAAGTTAACATGAAAGGCTTATTAATTTCAAGAACCTTGTCCTCTGAATCATAAAAAATTAAGATTTTTTTTTTTAGTAGAACCATTAGATTGTGAACCACTAAAAGATTTGGTCTGTACTGAGCTCCTTTTCGACTCATACACACAACTTGATCCTGGAACATCAGGTAAGGTACTTTCTAGTTAACACTGGAAATTCTATGTGACATTATGTGAGACATTTTTCAGCTGAAACACGAGGCAGAATGTGACAGTCATTGGAACTGCAAAAAGCAGAATGGAATGACTGCCAAAAAAGTCATGTATACTGTAGGCTGGCTAGAACATAAAGTCTATCTAAAGGCCAGTGGAGATGAGATGCTTAGCTCTGGGAAAGCAGAGGCACATTTATACAAAAATACCCTTATCCAAATCTAACTGAATTACCAAATGTATCTCTTTGCCTTCTATTATTGTTTATAAAAATATTACATGTTATCACATCTTTATGATTGCATAAATACATACCATAAATGTGTTTTGTAAGTGTTTAAATACACAAAAATTGGATTTTGTGTGTGTATATATATACATATACACATATGTATCTAGTAAAGATGTTGTACCTTATCTGAGTCTCTATCTCAATTCCACTAATAGAATCTCTTTAATGTTACCAGTAGCTAAGTAAAGAGAACTAGGTGGGGGAACTTCTCATGGTTTAGGTCCAGAACCTAAATGTTTGTATTTCTTTCAATCTAAGAAACCCTGATATATTTGAGGTAAACCAGAGAATACACCTTAGTAACAGGTAAGAAAGGAAAGCTTTCGCATCAGCTCTCTGAGGCAGAAACCAGTCATGACAATACACATATTTCTATTTTATGAGTTCCTATTTTACAGAAGAAGGAAATTTTCAAAAGAAGCTAGACATCTAAGTCCCACTGAAGCTGGGTTCTCAGTTCCCCTTCTCTATGGGAAATTCTACCCACAAACAAAAATATTTTAGTATAATCATTCTAACTTTATATTACGACAATGAGATAGTATGTTCAATTTTAACTGATAGTAGCTAGTAATATTATTTGTCTCTTTCTATAGTTTATCAATTCTCCTGATTATTCTTCAAAATAAAAAATAATAAAAATTCATAGTTTTAAAAAGACCTGGCGTGACATTGAAAACAATTGATTCAGCAGGGAAATGAGCTTTTTACAAACGCAGCTGAAAATCCAGAAAAACAAAGATTCTGTCTGATAAAAACCAAGCCTTGCATTTAATTTTTAAGCAAAACAAGTGAATCAATGTGGCTGAACTGTCAGGTTTTAATTGCTCCAAAAGTCTAATGGCAAAGGGATAAAAGTGCCAGAAATTCCCATGATTTGTTATCTTCCTACACTTCTGTTTCAAGCAAATGTACAGTCCCGGAGGGATTCTCAACCACTTCCTGACAGCCCCTCAGCACTGAATTAATACATAAGGTAAAAGAAAATTTAATGTAGAGTATCAGAACTGATTAATGTAAGTCATGTCAGCTGTCAGTTTTCTGCAAACTAATTAGACAAAGCACTCAAGAAAACTCAGTGCTGCATCAGAAGGTTGCCAGAAACTTTAAAGATGATCATAAAAATAACAGCAGATTATTGTTTTTAAAAAATCTTCTAAAAAATTGGAAATTTTTCCTGCAATGTTTAATAGGTATTATGTGTCCAACTGATTTCTGCAAAGAAACTAGGATACTAGTCCTACAAATTAATTCTAATTACTTCAGTTTGAGTTTTCTAATCTCTGAAGTAACCTTTTGCTTTGAGGCCTTTGTTTGTTTCTTTAACAGACTTCTAAAACACTACTGAAGTAACAAAGCCCAAAAAATTCTAGGTAGAAATAACCTCACAATGTAAGAATTGATATCAGGATGAACTAATTCTTTCTGCCGCATGCCTGGACTACTGAAGACTGAAATATTCTGTCTTGAAAGAATCCAACTTTAAACATGCCCAAAAATCAAAGTCGACATTGACATGCTCTGAGCCTTGAACTAACCCTTAGGGGTGTCATGTGAGAGGACATAGTATGCCAAGGGAAAACCATGTAAATGCTTCATATAGGACAACCTAGAACATCTTATCAAACAGTCTGAATGTCCCTACACTCAGGAACATCTATAGCTGAATGAATCCTATTGAAGCCTTTAGTCACAATAAAGGGCAGTCATGAACATTATTCTGTCAAAAATATTGTGACTCAGTTCATCTCCTCCATGTATTGAACAGTTCAAGCTATTGCACTAGTACCAAGTACTTCTATAGAGTGTCTTTGTCTCTATGGCAGAACAGTATCACCTTACGATACTTTCCCTATGGAAAGTACATCCATGTGGAAGTGTCAGGCATCAGAGATCACTGCAGCTCCTAACTGTGGGCAGAACTGGTATGTCTACTCCATCCACATTGCCTTTATTTTTTGATGTACATTCTACGTATAATCCTACATGAGATATTTACTGCACTACTGATCAAATAAATTAACAGGTGCCAAAGATCTCTTCAAGAGCTTAGGTCTACGATAAATTTAGACTTAATTAATCCCCATAAACTTTTTCCTAATTCCTCACATCTTTGTGGTAACTAGTATCTAATTCTAGCCAAAATACACCCTAAATAAAAACAGCCTAGCATGGTCACAAACCTGTCAGCTTGAAATAATTAACCCAAACAGCAGAGCAGCTATTAGTTACAGTTCCATCTGCTGACGGATCACTCTTCATTAATATTAAACATAAAATGTCTCGGAGTTACAGGCAGGCCCTGCCCTTTCACCATGGTTGTCATATTTTGCCAGCGCTACCTGACCTCTTTATGGTTCTACTTGGCTGTCCTTTGGGGAAAAAAAAGACAGATCAAAACAGCATGGCAACCAGGGACTACAGACTGCTCCTATTTTATAATTGATTGACGTTGAGTTTCCTGGAGAAGAATCAGATTCATGCTTGGAAGAGACTCCCACACATCTTGTCTGCAAAGACAACTTGGCAGGCAGAAAGAGCTCCTGTCTCCTGTCTGCCCCCAGGCATCCTGCTGAAACATCATCCTTTTAATCCACGAGGAACAAACTTCAGCCCTGCAGCTCTTGGTGTGCAAACTAAGCACAATGGCTCCCTTAAACCTCGTGAAAAGTTCGTATTCCTTTTGCACAGGGAGACTGTTACCACCATTGGAGCCCTTAGGTCATGCCCGTCGCTGGCAGAGGCTGCAGGACAATGGATGTACAACCACCCTACGCCTGCGCCTCGATGCTGATTTCCATGAGAAAACCCAAAGTACCACACTAAATATCCTGCCAGGCTTGCTCTTGCACATCCAGGCATGTTATATTCTTCAGCCAGCACATCAGACGCTCTCAGGGTAATTATGTCAGTGAAACTAAGCAAACAGTTCACAGCAGAATGAACTCACCCAGGCAATCTATGAAGGATTAGGCAGCTGCCAGTGAATGAACATTTCTCACAGAATAATCATTCTATCTCTAATCCTCAGCCCGGTAGCTTAGGGAAAACTCACAAAATACCTTCCAAAAATGAGCATGGGAGATAAAATTCATAAAATTCATAAAAAACACAGATTCAGCAGAGTTGTGCAGTTGTACTGCATATAATATGACCCCTCCCTCCAGTAATGCAGTCAACAGCCTCATAACTGTCTTCCTCTCTTTCAAAGATATAAATATCTTATCATCTTTCTCATTTTACCTTTTCTTTCCAAGATGGTCTACCTGCTATGTAAACTAGCTGAACTCCAAACAAGTGTTCTCGAATTGTGTTTGGTCTTCAAGTCTTCCACTTTTCTTTTACACCTGAAGAATGCCCAAATATTTGTCTAGTTTTTCCAAATGAGAAAAGAAATTGGCCTTTACTATACCTACTAGAAAGCAACAAAATAAGGACCTGTAGACTTATATCATTTTAAAGCCATTTCAGAATCAAAACAGGATTCATAGACTGTTTCTTTGACAAAAGGGAAAGTAGGGGCATTTGCTATCAAAAATATTTTCTGAAGCCATAATGTCCAGATGGAAATGAGCTCTGCAGGGATTTAATTCCTTACCAGGCTGGATACTTGTAATTATTTTACCTTATACTGACTTGATAGTAGGCTGTTATCTTGAAGCAATCTGTCAAGGAATTCAGTATCAATTTTTTCTTCTCTGTTGCACTAGTGGAAAATTTTCTATCCTGACTATTTTAAAGGAAAATTGGGTTTTTTACTAAATAAATTCTTTCCAAAAAAGGGTAAGGGTGCGGCTACTTGCCTTGCAAAATGTCAACTTCTACCAAAAGCTCTCACAGCTTTCCAGATAAATACTTTCCAAGCAAGAAGTGACAAATACTCAACTTGTGGAGAGATCTTTCTTTTTTTTACAAAGACTTGATATTTCTTTGGGTTAAATATTCCAAGCAGTTCCATTTCTGGTCTTGGCCATCTTATGAACTTGTACCAGGCTGTGGAGGAGCACCTCACAAGTTGTGTACCAGCGTAATTTTCAGATATCCGCACAAGCCAGTGAAATGGCATAAAAACCATTTACACAGCTGACCTGCAAAAAAATGAGCCTGTTTGTTACAAACTGCAGATGCATTTGGCAGCACGAATCTCCATCAATACAAAAAGCTGGCGAGCGCCTAATGAGCCGTATGGGAACAAGACTTGAGGGGATATGTTAACTAACACAACACCAGCCATGACTCTGCAGTCAGGGCTGACGGAAACAAGTCCGTGGCCGGTGACCAGCTGGCGGATGCCCTGCTGCCTGCTGCAGGCTTGTCCCGTTTGTCTTCACCGGCGTTTCTGAGCCGGGGTTCAGCGTGTAAGGTAAGGAGCAGCGAGACGCGAGGCTCGCACGGCTGGCACGGCACCGCTCCCTTTCCTACGCGCGGGGAGGATGCGCGCGCCCAGCAGCCCCAGAGCCTGCCAGCCTCAAATCATCTGACACTCTCTTGAGCTTAACAGGCACTTCATTTCATCCTTGACATGATAGTAAGAGACCTCAAGCAGAGTTTTAATTTTCTCTTCTGCCTGCTGGCCACTTAGGACGTTTAACCCTCCTGCACCTCCTCATGAAGCTGACTAAACCAGACCACAGTACTAAGCAAAACATTTCTTTTTTTTGCAGGCAGAATGTGCAAAACACTTCTTTATCCATGTTTTTAATTGTGCACAAAAAAACCCCAAAACTAGTGAGATTGAAGGTCTTTGAAATTAAATAAAGGCACGGAATATACGAGTAGAATGACAGATGATGGAGGTCTGAAATACACTCAGCTGCTCTGAATTTTGTTAAGCCTTGGCTGTGGCAAAGCTGTTGAGTTGGCCAGGACAGCCTACAAAGCAGGAAATGAAATGGAATTTGAGTTAATTTTATTTCATCATCTGCAGCAGATGTTCAGGTGTTCTGATGCAGAGATTCAAGGAAAGATTCTTAAAGGATGTTTAGCACAGAAGCTCAGCACAGAAGCCTACTATTTTCAATGGCAGCTAAAGGTGGTAAAATGTATCTAAATAACAAGAATCAAAAGATCCGAAGGAACAGAGTAACTAAATCATTCTGTCTTGATCAGTTAGACATGACTGCCACCCCTGCATTTTATCTCCACTTACCTCAGTCTCATTTTATATCTTTTATCCTAGTCACTGGAAGAGAGGAGACTATTTCTTTCTGAAACTATTTGCTCACTTTAATATACAACTACAAAAATATCCATAAAGACCAAAGACAAGGACAAGACTTTTGTTCAGACATAACAAAAGTTATAGTATTATGATATTAGTGGAAATAGGAGCAGTTTGACTCTAGAGATTACCCTGTTCACTATATTCTAGTGCAGCTACCAAAACATAGCAAGTATATCTACTATCCATACTGTTATGACACTGAAAATCATAGGTAAGGCGTGTATAAATTAGTCCCATGGTAAATAAAATGGGAGCATTTGTATATTTCCTCTTTTACCCTCTGAAGGGGTCTTTTAATACTTTACATTGTGAAAATTTAGCTCTGAAAAAAGGTAAATTTATTGACCTAAAGCAAACCAGAAATGTCATCTTTTGCTTTTAGTTCCTTTTCCTACTATAAAATAATTTGCAGCGAATTCTGCTATCTGATCTACCGGGAACAAGTGAATGCTGCTGGGTGCTCAGCATATTCAGGAGGAAGAGTCAGTCAAAATTTGCTACGCAGAGCTCAAAGGAGAATCCTGACTCAGTATATTGCAGAAGATCATGTCAGAAAAATAAGCTTAGGTCATTCAGCCTATATCCTCTGCATTCCAGACTTCTCCCCGCATCACTAACGCCGTGTTATTTAACCCAAGTAACCTGCCCGGCAGTGCTGCGGCCACCCCAGCCGTCGCCCGACCTCATCTCTGCAGTGGGATACCATCACACTCGGAGAGGCGACGCACAGTCCCTTGCCTCCTTCACCTTCTGCCCAAACATACGCTTTTGCCCCATAGTCTCACCAGCTGAGCGGAGCAGCTGCCTTTTCCAAGTCAGTCTACACATTTCTCCACCCACTAGCTTTAGATCGTAGAAGTACAATCATCCTGCCCCAGCTGAGGGGTTTCATGTTCAGTACATTACATACATGTTGATACAGGAGATGTACACCACCAAAAACACAGTTCCCCTTTCACTACAACCTATAGCATTTGTTTTCCTAGGTGAAGTGACTAAGTATCTATACATGGAAAGTTATTTAAATGTTTTTAGAGACATTTTACATACCTCTCAGGTTTTATTTTGCTCTTGTACCTTCTCTACAGGTAAAATCAGAGGAATTGAGCTAGCTAAAGTTATGGAAGAAAAGATGCAGAAAAGAATACTGCACATTTTTTAAAACAAACCGAACACTTACGTGTCTTACAAAAGTTTTATTGGACCTCAACTAGAATGAAATTACAGCTTGGTAACAGTTAATGATTGCTCTCTAATACAAAATACATGTGGAAGAGACTTCCAGAGGTTGCCTAGTGCATGTTCACACAAGATTAACAATACTTAGTGTTTCTAACCCATGTTTGCATTAAAAGGCTGTGGTGTCCAGTATCTTCTTAGTACACAGGTCCATTGCTTAACAAGGGTAATTAGGGTGTTTTTTTTCCTGCTGCACAGTCAGAAACCCCCTTCCTACCATTTAAAAACCACCACCTCTCTTCTTCCTACTAACATACACAGAGACTCTTTTCTTTGTAGCTTCCTTTGCATATTTGCATGGTGATGTACCATGTCACCACCTATTTGCAGCTTTCTCAACTCTTCCCTTACGAGTCACATTTTCTATTCTTCTTGCTCTGCCCTTGACTTATTGCATTTATTCACATCAAGCCATACCTTTGGTATTTTTCAGGCAATGCATCCAATTTGCCAGTTATTCTGAATTCTATATACTGTCCGCCATAGTTCTTCCAGCTGCTTCTAGTTTACCATCTGCACATGAAATAAATATACTCTTTAATAATGTCATTGATGGAAGTAGTGACTGACACTGGAAAATCTGTTTAGAACACAATTTGAAATATTTTCTCACTTTGACCAGGAACTTTTGGATGCGTTTTGTGAGCATAGTTTCCCAGTCCCTTTTTTCATGTCACAGTAATTTGATCAAGACAGGTTTTGCCTAGGGTTTTTTAGGAGAACAGTATATGACAGAGAGCCAGCAAGCTTACTAAAGTCAGTTGTTTTTTCCTCTACCTTCATAGAAATAAATTTAGTTGATGTGTCATTATTTTTTTTTCCATCTCTATTCTGGTTGTCATTTGTATTTAGCTACTTCCCAAGCTTTTTGATTATTTCTTCTGTAACCATTCTAGACATAAAATTTGAGCTGACTGGTCTGTAATTTCCTTTTTCTTTTTTACTACATTTAAAGACAGGTCATATGTTTGCCCTTTCTAAAATGTCATCCTTTCTGAATAAGCTTACAGAATGATAGTTAATGGCTCTGACATTGTTTCTGTTTGTCCTGGAAAAACTCCTAAAGAAGTTTCAAGTCCATCTAGTGTGAAGGCACTAACCTATCCAAACATTCAAACATATTCTTTCACCTGTCTGCTGTTCTGGGCTGTACCAGCTCAAAGCTGCCTGCTACAAATCAAATTTGGCCTCTCGCACAGCCTGGAAGCCTCTCCTGCTTAGCAGAGTAGAAGCAACCTGCATATCCAGTGGGCTCCTTCACCAAGAGAGGTGCAACTTTCACTTCTTGGAGACGTTAGTTTTAGAAGAAAAGGACCAACTGCTTTACCTCTTTAAAACGATGATCACATCTGATCCTTGTAAGGACTGTTGTCTCATTCGCTCCTCCTTTTATTGTTAGCAGACACTTTCACTGGTGTTTGTTTATGTCTCTGTCTCCTCTTTCTCTATACATTCTTAAATGTAAAGCAATATATTTTCCTCCTTTTATCAGCACAAACTTCTTGAGCCAGCTCTACTCCTGTATATCAATATTGCAGTCATGTGAGTTATTCCCTAAAGCCTCTGCTATGCCAATTAAGTAATAATTTTAATTATGTGCTGAGATTTCTATGCCTGCTCTTCCTAGAGACATGGTATCGAGCATGTGCATCAATAAAGCCTTCTGTTCAGTTCAGTCACCACCTATTTTTCTTCTATTTTTATCAATTTTTTGCATTGCCCTTGCCTGTATACCATCATCTACACCATGCACTCCTTGGTCTGTTCTAGCCCTCTAAACATCCCTGAATGGGAAAAATAAACTGTAAATTCATAAAAATTACATTTTAATTTGAAGGTGGCAGTTACCATACACTTTAAAGATATGTCAGCCCAGTAAGTTTTTTTGTATTTGCTATAACTAACAGAACACAGACTCGTATAGAAATACCAGAGAATTTTACTTATGCAAAATGAGTGGCTGCATGTCTACTTTAATACAGCAGTCACTCGAAGTGTTAAATTCATTTTCCTGAACAGAAAGCCACACTGTTGAGAGTTATGGGGGTTGATGCTCAGTTTGTTATATTTCTTACTGGCTTCCACAGTGCTAAATCAATTTACACCAGTCCATGTTCTCTTCCTAGGTCGCTATTGCCTTCTTTATATCCAATTTCCAGGCAGACATAAGGATTTTAAAACATAATGTGTTCTTTAGACAGCAATTTCTTTAGTGTCCACCAGTGCCTGAATAAAATATGATGTTGCAGGATAGGACACTGTTGTAATTCCATTTCACTTCTTTTTGTTTGATTTTTGACAAGCAATGGTTCCCGATAAAGGCATCTTCTCCACACATTTTCCCTTTAGATTTTAGCTGTAGGATTTTGACTTGAAATAAGCCAGCATTATACCAAAGAAATTTCTATAAGTAGTAGTTACAAATGAAACACGGAAAATAAAAGTAAACGTACAAAATACCTAGGGCCAAATTCCACTATCAGTTCTCTTCAGTGAGGTTGGATGAGTACACCAAAAAAAATTTACAACCTCAGGACATGTAACAAAAAAGGGTTATGTCAAGATGAAAAAGCCAAAAAAAAAGATGAAGGGTTTGATGTTTCTGAAATGGTACCTAAAGTGTTATTGAAGCCATTGAGGTTGTATGGGTGCTACTAAGATAAGTGCAAGTCGACAGTAATGTATTACACAGGCTGCACTGCCAGTATTTCCTACATGAAAATACACATTCAAGCTACTTTTACTTGTGTGTCCTCCACACTGATTCCAAGCATATCTTATAAGAGGTCTCCTGTGATTCAGCCTAACAACTTTATCCTGTTCTTCTGACTTTTTGTCTTAAGACATTGTGCATATTATAATAACCCAGTCTTTCACACAGCAAAATAATCTTCTTAGTTGATTCTCCTCAGGGATTACTTATTCAGCCTTCTTTTCCAAGTCTTGAAATAATGTAGGCAGTAATCTTTTTTCCACTTGTCTTCCACTGAAAAAAAGGTATTTTTTTTAACAAGAGACACTGAGGTCAGTGTTGAGCACAGAAAGTTCCTTTTAAAGAATGCATTTTATTTATTCATTTTTCAGATTCAGCATACATGTAAGGCATCCAAATTGTGCTATTTAATACTGGTCAGTCCCTTTTAGAAGGCTCTCTAATCTGTACAGTTATTAACTATAATGGGATTTACTTCAACGACATCTAATACTGGGAAGGAAAGTACATGTGGTAAATCCTATTATAGCTAAAGAGATGGGTTGCATTTCCTTGGTTATTTTTTAATCTTCCTTTGTCAAGAACAACAAATTTTCAGGTGTTTGGGGTTTTTCTCCTTGACTGTCATTTTTACCACTTGAAAGGAGGGTGAAGGTTGAACATTTCCCTTTGCAGTGGGCAAACAGGAATCTCATTAAGTTCAACAAAGAGAAACGAAAAGTCCTGTACTTGGGCAGGAATGACCCCAGGCACCAGTACAGGTTGGGAGCCAACCAGCTGGAAAGCAGCTTTGCAGAAAAGGGCCTGGGAATCCTGGTGGGCACAAAACTGACTATCAACCAGCACTGTACCCATGCAGCAAAGGCAGCCAACAGCATCTGGGGCCACGTTAGGGGAACCATTGCCAGCAGATGGAGGGAAGTGATCCTTCCCCTCTGCTCAGCACTGGTGAGACACATCTGGAGTGCTGGGTCCAGCTCTGGGTTCCCCAGTTTAAGAGAGACATGGACATACTGGAGTAAGTCCAGCAAAGGGCCAAAATGATGATAAAGGGTCTCCAGCATCTAACATACAGACAGAGCTGGGACTGTTCAGTGTGGAGAAGGCTCAGGGAGATCCTATCCATGTATATAAACACCTGATGGGGGCAGCAAAGAAGATAGAGCCCAGATACTCCACAGTGGTGCCCAATGATGGGACAAGAGGCAATGGGCACAAAGTGAAACAGAGGAAATTCCATTTAAGCGTAGAAAAAACTTCTACTGTGAGGGTGGTCAAACACTGGAACACGTTGTGTAGAGAGGTTGTGCACCCTTCGTTGTTGGATCTACTCAAAACCTGACTGAAACCTGTCCCTGAGAAACCTGCTCTAGCTGACCCTGCGATGAGCAGGGTGTTGGACTAGGCAATCTCCAGAGGTGTCTTCCAGCCTCAGGGATTCTGTGACCCTATGAAGTCATCCATTAATTGACTGCAAATCTAACGTGAACTAGTCTAACAGAATCTCACTCTATACCACTAGTTTCAAGCACAGGAAGGCAATCAGATTCTGTCTCTTTACTTAAAGGATGTATTAGGCTGATTTTTCAACCATTTACCGTACTCAAAGACAGGTTCATTTTTATTAGAAAACAAACCCTGCAGTATTGATGCTTTCTGTTCCATTACCATTTCTGCACACACACACAAAAAGAAAAAAAAAAAGAGAAGAAAAAAGGAAAAGAAGACAAGAAGAGAAGTGCAAAAGAAAAGAGAGAAGGGGAAGGGAGGGGGAGGGAGGGGAGGGGTCCTGCTTGTGGTCTTAGACACCAAAGAGAATAAAATGTAACGTGATACATACAGCTGGAAGTGAATCAGGATGGAATCTGGGTTTTTAACACACCAGGAGGGGGTGCAGGTCTTTGGCAGTGAATGTAATTTACATTTTTCAGTTTGTCAGTCTGCTTCTGCCAAAGTCTTCTGTCTTACAAGGTGTCGTGAATGAGTAATTTAGGCTGCTTAAAAAATCACCGCCAAAGATATTCAGAAAGCAAATTTTTTTAATATAAATTTGTAAAAAGCACAACTTAAGAGAATTCAATGGCAAGGTCCACTCTGTTACTTATTCAACATGGAAAAGGTATACAAAAAGAAACCAAATTACAATTAGGTTGGAATGATTTCCTCCTGGATCGAATAGAGTTAATGGGTATATTGAGGAAATTAAGGAGAGGAAGTAGGGGAGTCCCTCCCATTGAGTCACGAGGTTCAGAGTGGACCAAAACCCATCCCTAGTCCCAGACTTGGTCAATGGTTTATGTCTAAGTATTGGGAAAAGGGAAAGAAAATGAGGGAGACCCTCCCATTGAGTCATGAGGTTCAGAATGGACCAAAACCCACCCTTAGTCCCAGGCTTTGGCAAAGGTTTATGACTAAGGTAAGGTAAGGAAAGTAAAGGAATGTCCTCCTGTTGAGTCACGACGTTCAGAGTGGACCCCCTTGTTTTTTCTAAACTCCTTCTCAGAGAGGAGTCTAGGTGCAGCTGAATCCACTCCTAGTCCCAGACTTGGTCAACAGTTTATGACTAAAGGGATAGGGTATTGGAGATTCTGGTGTGGTGACATATGTTGTGCTTGGTGTAACTTTAGGATGGCAACAATCTAATACAAAATAACAGCAATTAAATTTACTAACGATATTGAGATAAATCACAGTATCAAATCATATAAAACTTAGCAGCATAATCAACCTAAACTTACTAAGATTCCTTAATCACACACACATATAGGCCGTGGTCCGGGAGGGCTCAAAGGGTCTCACTTGGGACCACTATTTATAGGTCTGGGAGATGATTGACTTTAGGCATCAGTGAGTTTCCACAATCCAGGCAGGTGATTTCTCAGTTTTAATGGTACCACTGCCAGGATTGTCTGGAGAGAATTGATTAGTTCTGTTCTTGTTCTGTACCTTGTTTAGATCATCGTATCCCTGATACACTCAGTGCCATTCTCCTCCCTGGCTACACAAGAGTGCTTGGTAGAGTTGAGGGGTCCTCAACCGCCAAACCCTTTGTTCAGAACTGCTTGTCAGGCAACTTATAGCAGCCCAGGTACAAGGCGAGGTGGGGGGATGCACACCACACAAGGTAATTCTTAGTTTCAGGCAAACGTACCAGAAAACCCCACTTAACAGCTCCAGATACGTAAACACCAAACACATCAAAATCTACAGATATGCAACTACATCCCCTGCAATCTAGTTTTAGAAAAATACAGATGGGACCAGTTGTCTTACTGCAGATGATGTTCAGTGTAATGCATACCATTTGTGTACCAACGTATATTGCACAGACTGACAATTCCAAGACAGACAATATACTTCAAATAAAAATAAAATTCTCCATAACTTCAGAGTAAGGACAATTGTGTATTTCCTGACAGCAGCACGTCTACAGCACCAATCCCTTCTAATTACAGACCATATTTTATAGATATAATGATATCAGTGAGGTTATGTCACCATATTCATCGGATTTTGATCTGTGTAATTTTCATTTCAGTGTTTGGGGAGTGGGAGTTGGCTCATGTAAGATTAAATCTCCATGATTTCAAACATTGTTGCTCCTAACAGTGGTTTTTAGACAGTTGTCAAAAGTAGCTTTTATTCATTGTATGCATACTATCACATACAATAGCTTACCCATGGCTTAATTTATAATGAAACATATAATATAGCCTTTATATGGAAATCTTGAAACTTTCAAAAAATGTTCCTATGTAATATTAAATTAGATAAAACATTGTTCCTAGATTATACTCGATACCTGGTATGGTTTCTCAAACAATTTTTGGAGAAGAAATTAATGGAAAATGCAATGCGTGCATGAATAATGAATACAAACAACTTTAGAAGTAAGTAACTCATTTTGCAAAGAAATCACTGGACTGTTGGAGTAGAAATTGATATTTGTATGCAGCACCAGAGTATCAGGAGGAAAAAGGTAGGCTTTGGCTGCACTAGCAATACAACCAAAGACAAAATACCACTTATTTCCCTCTTGGTGACATTTGCTTCTGTGCTTCTGGCAGCTTCTCTTGAGTCCCTGCAAGCTGAGGGGCCTCAGACAAGTTTGGTTCTTTCGTCTGTTTTTAGCAGAGCCTGCTGAGTGCCTGGGAACTCGCTCCCCAGGAGGCACAGGGCACAGTCTCTGCCTCTGAGCACCGCCCGCCGTAGCTCTCCACTTTCCATCTGAGAGCAGGAGTCCCTCTTGACCCCAAAAAGGCCATTTTGGCATGCCAAAATTTTTTAATGCAAATACCATACACACTGGAGAACCGTGATGAGGGAAATGCCACGTGTGGCTTACGGGTGGGGGTGACAATTACTCCCTTGAGGTCTCACTTGTCCTTTTCAGGACAAGGTGTGCAACTGAGTGACCTCAGCTGCCCCCTGAGTCAGGCTTACGCTAAAGCCAGCGCTACTCTGGTGCTGGCCATGCCACATGCTCCTCTCTTAAATTCTTGAAAAGGCATAGGTTAACCTTAACATAAAAGCTCTAATGTCAGCTCCAGGGTAGTAGGTCCTCTACATCTACAGAGGTTTAAAAAGGGAGATCTTGCTCTGGTCTTAGTACGTAATAGAAAGAAGTGAAGAGAGGAAAGGAGGCAAGGCAAAAATAAAATAGTCATAATTAGTATAAAGAAAAGAAGCAAACTGTGCTGAACTGTGACTTCCTCTCCAGACAGTTCTTCCACCCTGGGTTATTAGATCCTGCACAGGAATGATAAAACCAAATAATCCTGTCAGTATCTTCACATGGGAAACCGTTCCAGTATGTTCTAAGGTATCAGCTTAATAGCACACACATTTTCCGCTGAGGATTATAACGTGCTGTTGCGAAGGGAGCGAACGCTCTCTAATTGTTTTCTCCATGCCTAATTACTACATTCTGTGTGTCTGTGACCCATTAAAGTATAATGGCCCCAGAGAGGAAGCTGTATATATGCGTGACAGAAAGTGTATATACATACACACACACATATATATACGTGCACACAGTTCAGACACTCACATGTACAAAGACATACTGTTTTTTTACGGTATGTATTATACAACGGGATCCGAATACTGTCAATAGGAAAACTAGTGTTTTGCAAATTTTATTTACTTACCTTTTAAATTGGAGCCAGAGGGACGATGACTGTATCATTTATATTGCAATCCTCAACGAGGTACTTACATTTTCCAAAATTAGCACTTACACCTGCAGTTTGGAATCTTAATTCCTGCTCTGTAAAGAAAAGTCACTGAATTAAAGGCTGTGTTATTGTCATTATTTAGGAATTCACTTCACAAGACAACGTATGGAAAATACAGTACAAAAGGGAGCAGGGCGAGATGGGAAGCAGCAACATTCCCCATGGCATTATTCTGTTCTACTTCTGTTGTCAGTCTGGCACAGCAGGAAGTTTTCCCTATATTTCTATTCTATGTACGTAGCTCCCCACTGATTTTCTCATAGAATCATCAAATCTACCTGGCTTTGGCTAATTAAATTTGGCTAATTTGGCTAAAAACACATTAGAGTGCTTTATTTTGAGTTAAGGACTACTTAAAAATAGTTTTAAACCAGTGAGTCATTTCTGAGCGGGCTTCACGACGAGCGGGCTCTGTCAGGAAAGGAGAGGGTGTCACAGTCCCTGAAAAGACCATCTTATCAGCCTGGGACTCTTTGAATACCAACATGCCTGGTCAGGGGCAGAACGTCTGGTGAGCTTGGCCATTTAGTTCCTCTTCCTGCAGCAGAACTACGAGTCGCTCATACAGCAGGAACTTTTCCTACGTTGCAATGATACTGCCGTAATTTTGAGTGACAAGTGGAAACGATAACACTGCTACAAATCTCTCTGGGTTATTTAATGGCACTAATCAGAAAAGAGCGTTCAATACCTGCTGCATCCCTAAAGCACTCTTCGCCATTTACCCCAGGGGCAGCTGTCATTACCTCTTGTTAGCAGAAAGCCTACAGAAAGAGGGTCTTTAAGGCAACCAAGGTCGTGCTCCCTCAGTCTGATAAAGGTCAGCTCCAGAGCTGCATGTGTGCGCTGAGCACACCCTGCTCTTCTCACCTCTTCCCTCAGCACACTGTGAACCGCCCAGCTCCACCGAAGAGAAATACTTCTTAGTAAATAAGTATTATCAAAGGACCAGGTGCTTTGCAACTGCTTTGGGCCCCCACACACAGGCTGCTGTTTTCCTTGCATTTCCCACGTCATGGCAGGAAGCAATGACACCCAGTGGAACCTAACAACGTAAAGCAAATAGGGCATCAGTAGAAAACCTACCTCACACAAGACAACGTGCCTGCATTTGCGCTTTGCATAGGTTTAGGTAAAGTAGAGGAATCCCCCCCTGTGATCAGTAATTTATATACGAGTAGAAGCATATTTAACAAATGAAATCATTTAATAGGTTCATGAAAAAGCACAGGAATTTGCTGTGAGCCAGACTGAAACACTTTACAATAATCTTTATGATTCTTTTTATATATGCTATTCTCTAGGTACAGTTCAAGATTTATCTCTGTTTTAATTTTAAATCCTTTATTTTAAAGGAAGCAAGTGCCCACTCTAGGGAAAAAAAACCAAAACCCCATCTACTGCTTTGGGTTATTTGCCTTCAACCCTGCAACTTGCTTCCTTACAAAAAAATTCCAGAATGTAGCTGTGTTCATAATTTGATATCAGCCTTTTTTAAGACTTCACACAAAAGTCTAATAAAATTGAATTATATTTTCTGGCAAAGCTTCCAAGTGAGAGAAAAAGTGGGTTTAGGAAAAATACTTTGGTCGTTTGAGACTCTCCAGTGTCTAAGGACAATTCAAGGGACAATGACTATCTCACTTCGGAGGTTCATCATCAACCCAAAACTTGTTACTTAACATTTGGGATGGCTCTAAAACCCGGTCAGGAGAGCAAGTTTAACAGGTGCATCCAAACTATATTCCTGATTCAAACTGAAACAAAACCATATATTCACCCGTTGTGTAGTAAGACTGGATTCTCGGGGATATTGGGCATACTATATATATATACAATAGTACTCTTTGGGCATCCAGATTCACTATTGCTGCACCATGGAGGTTCTCAAGAACCTTGTCCTGTTGTTACCATGTCACGCAGGTCACTAGGCACAGTCAAGCCTATGTTTTCATCATTCATCATACTGAAAACTGTTGAAGTTACAACATTGCTTAAGAAATTACATGAAGATCCAGTGCAAGGCAAAGCAAGAGGGCCTTTAAGTGAGATAAAATGCCTGGATGTCATCAGTAGGACCTACCCTACTGCTCAGAATGCTTTGAGTGGTAAGTTATTAGATATTACTGGGTCTCCCACTCTCCCTTTCCACTACTGAGAGGAAAACTGGGCTGAAGTATCTAGGTCAAACAGTGGAGATGAACAGAAAAGGCAGTTGCAAGTAATTGGTATGACTGCTCTGGCAGGTGTTCATATCATACAGTATTGTCTGCAAACTCATGATACTCTAGCTGTCCATACATGTGAATGCATTCGAGGCTCTAAGAAAACCTGTGGTTAACTTTCCACGTGAAAATTTGTTGTTCCTTTTTTGTTTTGTTTTTTTCCCCTAGCACTAATATCAGAGATTTTCCTGTTTGCCATAGCACGTCTCTTAATCAGTCTGGCATATTGCCTGGCTGAGACAGTTTGGAAGGTATGTGACAACGATGGATCTGGCAGATATCTTTATGGCTGCAGCCTGAGTGATTAATCATGTGGAGTGGTCATTTGGTGAGACTGGGAAGCTTTTCATGATTGATGGATCTGGGCCAGGCTGGAGGAAGCAGAAGCTGAGAAGGAACGAGATATGATTGATTTGAAATCCCACTTTATGGGTTAGGAGATTATGACACTAGTGGAAAATTCCTTCTTCTCAAGCATTTGCTAGCATTTTTACATCAGGAGAAAGAGCAGTGAGTGGCAAGTTACCACTGTTTTCTATACATGGCCTTTGATCTTCTTTATCAGGAGGGAAACTTTCACAAGCCTGTATGTGGGACTCATACCAGTGTTACAGTACAGGGATAGATCAGCAAAGAAACCATGCCTGTATAGAAGTACATGCTCTCCTCTACACAGATTGGTTAGCCCAGAGTATTACTTGGCTCTGGCTAACCACTTGCAAAGCCAGTTGTCAGAGTGAAGGTTTGTGATGCTTGCCTGGCATGAAGGGACATCCAATAGAAGAGAACTCAGAGAACATTCAGCTCTGCCTTTGGCACTTGGGGAGCAATGGTGGAGTGCACACTCCAAGAGATGCCAGGATATTGTCCCACGGTCACCTCAAAGCCCATGTAGCAAAACCAGCACGTTTGACCACCCTGTGGCACCCTGCATGGTGCCTGTGGAGCTGCAAGTTGATGCTTGAAGCGGAGTGCAAGAAGGCACTGATAGATTGGTTGGTCAAGTCACCCATACCGATAAAACAACCACAGAGGCAATAAGGAGACATTAGGAAAAGAAGACATTTTGAACGTTCAAATCCATGCTAATTGTCATGGCTAATCACCCACAAGCTCCTAAGCTGTTTTGAAGGTCATGTCTCAGCATCACCCAGGGCTGAGCCTGTGCTGCCGTTCACTGCTCAGAGCCCTGGCTTTGGTATTACCTCTACCAATTCTGCACATAATTTTCCTAATGTATCTACTGCACATCTATGCTCATCACCACTATAAGCACGTACTCCTGATGTTCCTGGCACTGCCTCTCCTTCCATTTCTCATGTCTAAATCTAGCCTCTTAATTCCATCCAGTAAATCTTCCTGCTCCCATGTCAAGCACCTTGAGCAGATTTTGGCTTTTGACATATTTCTTTCCTCCGAGAGCTTCTCCTCTGAAACAAAGTCTGTTACCCCTGATCAAAGCCACAGTCCATAATTTCACACTGACTGGCCATGTAACAGTATATCCCCTCCCTGACCGGCTCCCACATTAGGGCTTTCCTCAAAGCAGAAAAAAGGATGCTGGGCAGGAAAACTGAGTCTGGTTCCCTTGGATCTAGGCCTTCTGCAAGCCAGAGACCTCCCACAACATAGTGAAGGAAAACTAGTTTTTGAGACTTTCTGTATTCACCTCTTTCTGCAAACAACAGCATGTCAGATGAATAACAGATGAGGTGGGTACATATCCAATAGCTGAGTAGTCAAATAAGTAAATTGCAAGGCACATGCTTGCAAACACCTGTCTGTGACTGCAAATAAATCCTACCTGCAGAAGGTCAGCTGCCTTCTGTGGCTTCCTCTGTAGTAGCTCAGGACTCTGCTTATCAAACTAATCCGCTTTCTCCTGTCAGCATTAGACTTCTCTGGGAATCCTGGAGGGTGACGTTAGGCAGGAATTTCACCCAGGAGCAGGACACCTAAATACCTTTAAGGATCTAGCCTTCGAGATCGATATCAAACTTGGGTGCACACAAAGGAATTACACTTGAAACCTTGATTTCAGAGAAAGTTAAGACATTTTCATGTAAATCAGCATATAACTTATCCAACATCTATTGTATTTGAGAAACAAAAGCGACAGACATACATCAGCAGCTGTCACACGCTCATGCTCAACCTTCCTTCCCCATGTCCTTTCCCCAAAGAGCTTCACTCCACTAACCACTATGCAATGTCAGAGCTGTCTGAAACTATGTCTCCTGAATATAACAAGCAGATACATGAAAAATCAGCCTCAGTGGATATTATTTTCCTTGTTGCTGCTTTTATTTGTGAAAATTCTCAGCTTTTAAACTCTGTGCAGACTCTGTGACCTGGAGGCAGAGGAGAGATGGTAATGGAGTAGGTCAACTTTTCTGTTTGTTGCTTTTAAGAAAAAGTTCTAGTGCTTATTGAACTGATGAAGTGTGGTTGCCTATGGTTTTTTATCTTGTGGTTGATTGTAAACTCTGATTAAAGCTTCTTCTGGGGAAAGGGCACTGAGAAGAGCTCTCTCCAGAGTGGGTTCTCTAGCATATGAGCTCACGCTTCAGCCTTTCCTTTAGTCAGGGCATTTCAAGAGTCTCCAGTCTATCTGGCTGCCTATTTCCACAAAATTTATAATTATCTTTGACTTCATTTAATTCATCTTTAATTCATCCAACAAATTCAAAAGTTATTGCTGGCAACAAAGAAGCACAGTGCGATTATATAAGGGACTGGGCTAAAAACCACCACAGGCAGTGGTTTTCCCTCCTTCCCTTTCTCTCATGCACGTATACATACACACATGCAAAGAGGGAAGAAAATGTGTAAAAATGCCTTCACATATGTGAGGAGAGACATTAACCCAGATAGGGCAGGGTGTCCCCCATCTGTACGCTCGTCCCTGAACTGCAGTGATCTCTGAAGATCTTCCTACCAACCTGCAGGCTGGTGGGAACTGCTTCTGCTGCTGCTTCCCACCCAGTGACTTCCTCTCTGCTCTCCTTGAGTGAGGGAAGCATCTCCAGTGCAAACAAGACACCCTCTGCAACCATTGCTGGAGCAACCTCAGCTGCCACAGAAGCATCGAGCCCTCAAGGCCAGATCCACAAAGCTGAAGGATCCTCTTGTCAGGAGAAATATACTGTGACCTGGGAAAAGATAAAGAGGATCCTAGAAAGCTTCATTTTATCTTCCCTTGTTTCTTGCTGATCTGTGTCATTGCAGCTTTGTGTCTATGTAGAGAGAATTGGAATTAATTTTTTTAAACTAAATCTCTTCTTTTCTCACCATAAAAATAGGTCAAGCACAAATCTAAAGGATGTTCCTTCAATACATTTTCTGCCATAAATCTAGCTGGTGTTCCACTGTTTGTTGCTGCAGCGTCTGGTAATATATTCAATCTCTTTATCACAAGGGATTTCATTACAGTCCCAGTCGCAACTGCTCACAAGTTTTAGAGTGCTGTCTCCATCCAGCGGGGAAACGTTGAAAATGCTGCTTTCCTGGAATTTCAGCTGTTCAGACGTTTTGCAAAACATGAAATACATTATGTCCTGATTTTAAATTGTACAACTAGTAACTGGATAATGACATTGAAAGATCATATATGAGACCCAAAAATGCCCATTCCATCTGTAACGAAATGTGGTATTTTTTATCATAAAAATCTCAACAGCAAATGCTGTGTGTTTTAATTCTTATCCTCCTTCAGTTTTCAGCTTTCAAATGTGGAAGCTGATATTCTTCTGCCAATATAACTGTGTCTGGAGACAAGAAAGCGGAGTCTCTCCCCCTCCCTCTCCCGTTCCTCCTCCAGTTTAATACACCTACATCAATAACCTCCTCCTTGCTAAGGCAACAGAAGAGAGCTCCTGGCAGTCCACATTTTTCAGACGTGGCAGCAGCAGAACTCCACTGTGGAGCGTGTGGGGTTAGACGAACTAACACGGCTTCACCAGCAGAGACTCAGTAATTAGTTAAGCTCCTGCTTCATTGCCTTTCTTATGCCGTGTTGATTTTAGCTGCCACAGACAGAAATGAACAAAACGCAGAGTCGGCTGTCAGTACCCAAAGGCATGCCAGGATTATTCCTCACTGCAGCACCTTGTGTTTTAAGTCTTTGCGAGACAGGATGCCCCAGCTTGACTCTTACCTTGCCCTCCAGGAATATATTCTTGTTTTCCCTTCTCTTTGTTTTTGGCATGGCCTCGGCAAACATTTGGTCTCAGATTCTCCTCACAAAGAAAAGAAAAAATGATGCCGTCTCAGTAGAGCAACAGCAACTTTATCAAAAAATGGTGTGAAAGGTTAATTCAGACAATAAATGGCCTGTGCCAGGCTCTCAGCAATGTTACGTTGACCTGCTTTTTGTTTTGTTTTGTTTTCCCTAATTGCTTTCAAGTATGCCAAGGTCTGGCTGATCTCCAGAAACCAGGAGCAGAAAAACAGTGCGACTCGATTTCTAATCCATCTCCTTGGACTACCCTCAAGGCAGTGCTGGCACAGTTCAGACTGGGGTTCTTTATATTCTGAGGACACTGCTGAAGCCTGTGCAGATGCACTGTATGGTCTGTGTGTGCGTGAAGCTGAAGTACGTGATTGGGAAGAAATCAATTTTTTCAAAGTTACCTTTCAGAATTTTAAATTCACGTATGGTCCTTTGTTTTTTTGAAGGCATCATAGTTCTGAAGTTGATAAAAGGAGCTGGCAGTAAAGCTGTGCCTGAGACCTTTGAAGAGTTTGCTGCTGAATGCTCTGTTGCTATTCCCATCGGCTGCCAGGTCATACCCTTGATTCCAGAAAGTTTTGAAATTAGTTCTTGCCAGAAACTTCAGGAGTTGGACTACCTCCTTGTTTTGGATCAGTTCCTAGGTTACAGCCTTAGCAAACAACTTGATTCATTCAAATGGTCCTTCTAAACCGAACAGGATCGGCAAGCTGCTGGGAGCACACGAAGTTATGTATGAAAATATGATGAGAATCTAGTTTTAATCTCTCATTAGGCCAGAGTGCAAATCTGGAAGTACTGAGGATCATTCTCCTTTCATTGTTGTAGTGCTGGGGAAAGCTATTAATTTTTATGTAAGGAAATCTTCCTCCCTTGGGAAAGCATTAGTTTATAATAAAACTAAGAATTAAACAATCTTCCTTTTTATTTCACACAGATTTCTTTAAAATAGATAATCCAGTTCTTCAAAAAGACTTGACCTTTTGAAAAAATTTTCCCCAAGTCTCAGAGATTTTTCCATTTCTCTTCCTCACCAGCTATATACGCACATACACCTCCCACCCTGAGGCTCCATTGTCAAGGAAAGCATTCAGGCTGCAATTGTCTGGTTTTGCTGGCTCTTTGAGGAAGACGATAGGTGATGAGGGACATCTGCCCACCTTAGGCAGCCAGATGAGGGCACCTGAGAACAGTCTCCTCTGCTCTGGAGAAGTTCTGGAAGTAAGTCCAGCAACAGCGCTACTGGAGCAAACCTGCCCCTAGACAGGGGCTCCTGTGCCTACTTCTATTTAGGTGGACACCATATGAGCTGTACTGCCTAAAAAGTATGTTTCTTTCTTCATTAAAAGACAATCAGACAGGAGACAAAATTACTTTCCTTGCCATTCAAGGAGAAAAATATGGTGCCAAGGAGGTGGTTTAACTATTAGTTAATCTGAGACCTACCAGCAAGTACAGGTAGAACACAGACTCCTTCCTGAACAGTTTATTTATTTAGTGAGGACATGAGTCAGGCTCTAGCCCCTTCTCATCACATTTACTGCCACCCTCACCTCCATTTTTCATCTTCTTTAACAGAATCATTCCCCTAAAACCTTACTGTAAGGAGATACTTTTAATCACCTACTTGCATTTCCAGGGAATTACAGTGTTCGTAGATATATACGCTCCTGTTGATGAGACAGAGGCTATGATATTCAGCTGATTTATCAGTTCCCAACCTTGCTCCCTGTGACTTACAAATCTTTTGGCTCCATCAGCTTGCAATGACCTGAGAGTTTTCCACCATACCTTACACAGAAGTAACTTTGGCAAATCTACAATGCCTTTGAGAAAAGGCCCTGAACTGCCCAAACTCTCAAATAAGTCATTCGTTGTATTTAAATCCTCCAGTACATGGAATTATTCCTGTACCCTTCGTCCAAGGAAAGAAAAATTAGATCATAGATGTCTTTTCACATAAAGCTTCCTCTGTCAAACTAAAGAAAGTCAAGGAAGCCATCACCCATTTCTTCACTCTGAAGAGTTTCCAGACCCCCCCAGTTACTTATAGTGCTATGACCACTCAACATGAGCCAGCAGTGTGCCCAGGTGGCCACGGTGGTCAACAGCTTCCTGGCCTGTATCAGAAATAGTGTGGCCAGCAGGAGTAGAGAAGCGATCGTGCCCCTGTACTCGGCACTGGTGAGGCCGCAGCTTGAATATTATGTTCAGTTTTGGGCCCCTCACTACAAGAAGGACATTGAGGTGCTGGAGTATGTCCAGAGAAGGGCAAGGAAGCTGGTGAGGGGTCTGGAGCACAAGTCTTATGAGGAGCGGCTGAGGGAACTGGGGTTATTCAGTCTGGAGAAGGGGAGGCTGAGAGGAGACCTTATTGCTCTCTACAACTACCTGAAAGGGGGTTGTGGTGAGGTGGGTATTGGTCTCTTCTCCCAAGTAACTAGCAATAGGATGAGAGGAGATGGCCTCAAGTTGTGCCAGGGGAGGTTTAGATTGGATATTAGGAAAAAATTCTTTGCTGAGAGAGTGTTCAAGCATTGGAACAGGCTGCCCAGGAGGTGGTGGAGTCACCATCACTGGAAGTGCTCAAAAAACATGTGGACATGGCACTTCAGGACATGCTTTAGTGGGCATGGTGGTGTTGGGTTGATGGTTTGACTTGATGACCTTAAAGGTCTTTTCCGACCTTAATGATTCTGTGTCATTCTGTGTGTGACCAACATTGCAGGGCTTTTTTTAAATTGTACCAATCTCATTCTGAGTAACCAGAAGAACTAGCAGTCACCATGAGTTACTGGATCCTTGCCTAGTTTTGTTTGGCAGTCATCTCTCTCACCTGTTCTTGTAAATAGCTGCAGACTCATGGATAAGTAGAGTTGAAGAGTTCACAAACCCACTCCCAGCATGCAGACATTGATGACCATCACTCTTTCCAGCAAACCTCTTCGTCTCTGCTAGGGAACCCCTCTAGAAACCATTGTTGTTTCCTCCCCTAGTCCATATGATGACTTTGAAGTTTAGTCACTTAAAAAGACAGTAAAGAGCAGGCAATAGTCACCTTGAATGAACTTCCACAGAATCTCTCCCTTGGAGCTGGCTGCATATCTAAAGCAAAGTTTGCTGTCTGTCTTCCAGGTCTGTACTGTGGTCACTCTGCTATTCTGTGCTGAGTAAAAAATACTCTGAGCCCTTCCAGTATATCATTAGCTACAGGGTTGGTAAACATTGACTTCCCTCCTACGCCTAGAGGATTAACTTCTAAGAATTGCAGCTTGTGATAACTAACTGAAACTTGAGGGGAAAAAAAATCTGTCAGGTTGTCAGAAATTGTCAGAAATCCTCCCTGACATGGCTTTATTGCACTGGGAGCTGGGATTTTTCCACCCCAGCGCTTTTCCAGCATTGCCAGGTTAGGACATACCTGTATCTCTGGGAACTCAGTTCACCATTGCTCTGCTGCTCTCTCAAAACACACAATAATTCTGGACAGCAGGGAGGACAGGACACCCTCTAATCTGCCTGCACTCCACATATCTCACAGCCATGCACGACCGTATCTGTGCTTCCAGTTCTGTGCCACAGAGGTGCGGACCCAGAGAGCAGAGTGTTGCACCGTAGCCTTCGACAGCAGCCATGCAGCAGCACAAGGTGCTCTGTGTGTGCACGAGTTTGTGTAACAGCAAGCGAAGAAGTGGGGACAATCTCAGATGTCCCTGAACAATCCTCAGGCTTTATAAACCTAACCAGATAGAAGAGAAGATGACTTATAAAAGAGGATCTGAAACCAGGGTATCTTTTCTGAGCAGCTTTTTTTATCCATATATTTGGCTTTTCAGGGAGAATATAGTATGCATGCAATTCTAAAATGATAAAGACTTCTGAAAATATCTAATACATTACCCTAACTGGGGCAGCTGCATTTCATCTTAACTGCTGGCCTCTGCAAATTAGCTGAAGTCATTTTAGGTGAGGAATAGGCCATTGACCAAACCTTCTCAAATGACAGTCTAACTCCACAAGCCAGGACTGGGTGCCAAATTGGCACATGATATATAACAAATCTCTGTTCTGGATTTTCTATACTCCTGCATATAGTGTGTATATATATATTTACCTTTCATAGTAAACTGTAAAAAAAGATGAGGAATGCAAATAAGACTCAATTTCTTATGCTGTTCCTTTAAATATATCTGCCTTTCTTTTATCATGATCTAATTCCTTAATTCTCTCTTTAATTCTCCCCTGTATAATTCAGATTGTATAACTTACAGCTAGCCGTTGGTTTTATAACCTAGCTCTCAGAAGAGCAGGCATAGTAGTCTAGGTCATAAGAAATTACCAATACAGGTGAAAAAGAGAATAAGACTGAAGTTCTTTCTTCTAATTAAAAGTAACATTAACTGCACAGTCAGGATTTGCCCTGAAAAATCACAGTACTGAAGGAGAATTAGGAGTGACAGAAGACAGAACTGAAACCTGAATTCATATGATGAGGTTGTAAGAAATGACTTAGAACTGTATCTGCACAAACAACATCACATCAAGCTGAGGCGGAATGCACCTGTAGGACTATGCTTGCTAGAAGAAGATCACCATCATACTGGAAGGTGATCACAAAAAGCAACAGAATGATTAACAAACTTAAATATAGTACAAGATTTTAAAAGTCTTAAAACATCAAAATGGCTGCACTAGCTCAAACCAAAAGTCCTTCAAGTCTTGTACTCTGTCTCTAACCACTCCAGTAAGTGAATACCTAGGAAGGTTAGCACAAGGTAAGCACATTTGGTGTTTTTCCCTTCTGCTCCCCTCATCTCCAAGTATTTTCTGCTCAGGGAATTCCAGAGCATGAAGAGGTTTATCTGTTTATTGAACCCCAACTGAAAACTCTTTCACGATTTGCCCAGTTTCACCTAGAATCTGCCTCAGTCTTGTCACCACTCTATTTTTTTGCGAGTACTATACATCTACTGTTTCTTGCATGAAGAACTGCTTATTTTGTTTAATTTCCTGGAACGGACTGGTCCTTGTAGCCCAAAAGACAGTGAACAGTCAATGCCTATCCACTATCTCATTACCACTGATGATTCTGTAGGCCTCTGCATATGACCCCATAGATACCTCCTCTCAAGGCTGAAGAATGCTAATCCACTCAGTCAGTCCTCATCTGGATGCCCTTCCATCTAATTATCCTTACTGCAGTTCTAATAGAGTGTCTTGAAGACAAAAGGATCAGAACCGACCACAGTAGTCAAGGGGAAGGTGAACCATGGATTTACCTGGTGACGTAACTGTATGCTCTTTGTTGTTTACTCCTTTCTAAAATCTGTTTTGCTTTGCTCATTGCTCCTGAGCACAAAGCTGATATTGTCCTGGACCTGTTCCCTATAACTACAAAAAATATTGTTAATGGTAATGGTCAAGGGTAGGCTCTTCATTTTTTTTTTCATTTTACCCATGAACACCATTTTACATTCATCTATTTTGAATTCCATTTGCCATTTTATTGTTCAGTCACCCAGGCTTCGCAAAAGTTTCTCAAAAACACTCGTAAGTGAAGCATCAGAATTACTTGCCATGTAATAATGACAAGATAAATCTGACAGCATCACTGATGTTATTAGTTTCAGTGTATTATCAAAGATACACTTGAGAACCTTGTGCAGGGAAAATGCCTAACTGAAATTATTTTTTCACAATATATGTGCCTCAAACAGCAAATCTTGTTCTTACTCTTTCAAGATTTCAATATTGGATTATGTCCACTTTTGCTTCACAGAGCTCTATAGATCAGCTGAGCAAACATGATGGATTTTGTTCCCTAGGACACCACTATATTCACTGGAAGTTACAATATTCACTCATATTGCTAATTTACTTATACAAGAAATAACTGTGAAGAGATCTTATAACTGTTCTTTCACACGTTTAATGCCACAATATTTTGGAGGCTTTTTTTTTTACGCCATCTCTTACAACAGTTCTTTCTCACCGTTCCAGCAAGAAGAAACATAATCTCTACATAATCTCTAGGGGAGGAGTGGCTGGAGAGCAGCCCGGCGGAAAGGGACCTGGGGGTGCTGGTTGACAGCCGGCTGAATATGAGCCGGCAGTGTGCCCAGGTGGCCAAGAAGGCCAACAGCGTCCTGGCCTGTATCAGGAATAGTGTGGCCAGCAGGAGCAGGGAAGTGATCATGCCCCTGTACTCGGCACTGGTGAGGCCGCACCTTGAATACTGTGTTCAGTTTTGGGCCCCTCACTACAAGAAGGATGTTGAGGTGCTGGAGCGTGTCCAGAGAAGGGCAACGAAGCTGGTGAGGGGTCTGGAGCACATGTCTTATGAGGAGCGGCTGAGGGAACTGGGGTTGTTTAGTCTGGAGAAGAGGAGGCTGAGGGGAGACCTTATCGCTCTCTACAACTACCTGAAAGGGGGTTGTGGTGAGGTGGGTTTCGGCCTCTTCTCCCAAGTAAGTAGTGATAGGACAAGAGGAAATGGCCTCAAGTTGCTCCAGGGGAGGTTTAGATTGGATATTAGGAAAAATTTCTTCACTGAGAGGGTGGTCAGGCATTGGAACAGGCTGCCCAGGGAGGTGGTGGAGTCGCCATCCCTGGAAGTGTTCAAAAAACGTGTGGATGTGGCGCTTCAGGACATGGTTTAGGGGACATGGTGGTTCTGGATTAATGGTTGGACTTGATGATCTTAAAGGTCCTTTCCAACCTAGTGATTCTGTGATACATAAAGACCAGCATGCCAATGGATTCCTGAAAAAAACCCAACACCTTTCTGAGGCAGAATAATCTCCCAGTCACCATTTTAGGTACATGTTTCTTTGCTGTTTTTTGAAATTTGAAATGGAGTAAAACCTTCAAGCATGTCCAGAGGAAACAAGCCTGTATTTCTTGTTAGGTGACTAATACATTTTCTGAACCTAATTTATGTATTTATTTGCCTTGAAAAGAATTGTATGGCTTACAAAATTGCACTAAAGGATGGCTTGTTGTTTATTTCATAGGGAAGTACTGCTGTGCGAGGTAGCATTTCTGTGGTCTTTAAGCTTCATGGACAGCAAGTAAACAGATTTATGATATTGTTAGAATAGACTGTGGTTCTCATGAGGTGTGACAGCTGTTACTTTATAGTACTTAAGTCAGTGTGAAGTGACAGGCAGCCACCTACTGGAAACGGTACATACAGGCATAAATAATGTGTATCCGCATGATTCCTGCGGCATGTAAATACAATAACGTAGCCATATTCCCTCTTTCAAGTGCACTCTCCTTGGCACATTGAGACCCTTTACTGGGCAGCTGAGATGCTCCATGACAAATTGCCCATTCTCCATTGATTCTTTATGGCACAACCCACCCTTTTTCAAATGTACAGTCTTGTTGCATTTGCAGTTTTTCCCACCCACATCCTTTTTAAAACGCAGACTGATTGAATTACTGGTAAATCCACAGATGTGAAAATAACCACCTATGTCTTCTCCACTAAAGATCCACCTACAAAAAAAATACATTACTATCAACATAAAACAGGGGTAGTTCCTGATCCACCTTTAGCACAACAGAAGAAAGATGTTTCAATAGAAGCACTGCATACACAGGACATGCTTTGTAACACAGCCAAAAAACATTACCTGATGCAGCATGTTAATTTGACTCTGATTCAGGCAGGACCGGATTGAGTAGAGCCAGAATAACCTCATGATAAGGGTACAACGTCAGGAGCCAAGAAACTTTGCCTCTCCTCATGGCTCTATCTCAGATTATTTATGTAACCACGGGTAACTCAGGTCAGGGCTCAAATGCAGGACTGAATTATGAGCATCTAGTAAATTACTGTGTGTCTAAGCAGCAATAACTCACAATAACTACTTGCATTCTCCTAGCCAGTGAAGGACATGTAACTTGATCCAAATACCTTGGACCTGGGCAGACATAAGACAGTACTTAGAAACAGTTAACAAAACTCAGCTGACAAGGGGATAACTTCATGAATTGCCATATGTTGGCTTTGTTAGGTGCCCATAAGTTGAAATAAATCATTTTTAAGCTAGCATAAAGCTAACTGTGGAGGTCTAAGTGCTTCAGCCACTTCCTTACAGTACCTCTTACAGATTCCTGTTTATTTATCATGTGTTAAGTTTCATTTCCTTCAACACAGAGGGAATTTTATAAGAGAAAACAGCTACACTGCTCAAGTTAGTCTACACACTCACCAAGGTGGGTTTTTTTGTTTTGATTTGGGGGCAGGCATTTGGGTTGGATGTTTGTTTTTATTTTTAAACTTCAAGGTTATGATGCAAAGTGCTGATCAGACATAAATGCATTCTGCCAGGTCATCTTTTTTTTTTTTTTTTCCGAAAAAACATTTGTAGGTTAAATTTATATCAGCAGATTTTATGTAAGATATCATCTGTCAGCACCTGTCCAGCTTCATGCAAGATTGGGTATCATTTGTCCTCCCACAGACAGAATAAAAGCAGAAAACCAGTACAAAACCCCATGCTGTGTACTTGGCCAACTCAACAGGATATGGGGAAAGACAGACAGGAGGAAATTAGGTTGCACTGAAATGGTTTGTACCATTTCACAAAATATCATTGGATTGCAAAACGTTTCATATGCACAGACTAAAATGAATTGATAGGGACTGGCAAAGCAGGTAGAAACACAATAACTATAGCCATTGCCAAATGGGAAAAGTAGAAGGGCTGGAGTAGGGTAGAGCCCAAGACACCAAAAGGAGAAAAATAAAAGTGGCTGGGGGGTGTAATAAGAGGAGGAGAGAATGTGTAATTCTTAGTAACATTTCTATGAAGAAGCCAGGAGCTCTGCATTCAGCTCCTAGCAGAAGCAAGCTATATGTATATATGCTCCATCTGCACAGGTAATTATTTCATTTATTTGTACACAAGTGGTAACATCTGCACGCTGATCCCAGCAACACACCCAGCACTCTCTCTGCCCTGGCTCCCCCCCTGTCTCCAAGTTCGAGCTACCAAGAGGTAGCAGAACCATCAACCCGATGCCTGATAGGCCAAAGACACATACTATTTTAAAACAACTTTCATGTCACCAATTTACATATTAAAGCAGAAAGATTGAATCAAAGTCTTCAGGACATGGTTTAGGGGACATGGTGGTGCTGGATTAATGGTTGGACTTGATGATCTTGAAGGTCCTTTCCAACCTAGTGATTCTGTGATTCTGTTTGGATTAATCAAGGAATTTGGGGGAGGAAGAGAGTACCTTCTTCCTCAGCTGGAGCTCTGCACGCTCAGCATTACAATCATGGCATGTCAATGGGTTCCCCTACTTCAGCCAGGTGGAGTCTGGCAAACACCGCCCTGGGAATGTTTCGGCTTCGCTTTATAATTTGAGTTCTCTAAAGTGCCTATTGCTGCACAGCAGAAGAGAAACGTATGTTACTCCTGCCCTGTGGGCATAATACACAACTTTTTATTAGATCACTACTCAAAATCTGCATATTCAAGGCTAAAAACCTTGCAAGTGCCAGGTGCTAAAGTGAAATGGATTAAAGTCAAGTGGGATTCCTCAGACAACGCTTGCTTCATCTTTCCGATTTCTCCATTTAGCATATTCACTTCCGTGCCAGTGGGAGATGAAGAACAGATGATAGGAATATCATCAACAAGTAACCACCTAAAATGTATTCTCTCTCTTTCTCATGTCTAGATAAAAGTCTAGTAACAAGTGGTGCCTAACAAGAGGGTTCGATGTGAAACTCGAAACTACAGTTTCAGACGACAGCAACACAGGTATAGCCCCAGGGTCAGCCGATGTGGACTACTCAATATTCTGCGCTTCTGGAGCGGGTTGACCTCATCCACCGTGAACAGCAGATGTTCTGGACTCTGAAACAATACCCTACCCCCGCACACACACCCCAGATCAGGCTGAGGACACCATTCTGCAGCTCATCAATATCCTGCGGCACATCTGTAACATCCCCAAAGTCACTCCAGGACTCACACCTCCATACACTGCCTGACCCATAGTTCGTATTATTAAAACCATGCTCCATTTTGCATTGCAGGAGATTCATGTTTTGGAAGACAAGCTACACCACCAGTGCTTATGTCACCCAGATCTTCCACAATTTCTCATCTTTCTCTGGAGCCAAGCCAATTCCCCACCACTACCACCACACACTCCCTAGTCAGGCAGCCATACCTGGAGGAAAGAAGATCACATGAAAACTTCATCTAGGTCCTCCTTACCAGCAATTGAAACACTTGTTCTCATCCTGACTACTTCCTGAAGAAGGCCCAAGGTAAAGGTTGCCATCCTCATGCAGTGAGGAGTGCTACAAGGCATAAGGAGCTGGGTGAACCATAACACCAGAGCAATCATTGCAAACAGTATTTCCTCCAGTTCCTCTATATCCAGCCTGTTACTGTTTCTGCTTCTGGCTTCCAGATGCATGCTCGCCACAATTCTTCAGCTTAAGATTTGGAACAGTACAGTCCCACAGACAACATGCTTATGCAATGAGCCATTGACAGAGATCCTTTCTACCTTAACACAGACAAGCACTGGTTTACTGGTTTCCTCATTCCCCTCTGTCTGCTCTGTCTTTCCTTGTCCAAATACCCCATGCAGTTAAATAAAAAACCACAAAAAAACCCAACCAAACCAACCCCCCCCCCCCAACCAAGATTATCAATTTCCCTGAACATTCCTCAGCTCCGTCTCACTTGCACCTGCAAGTCAAAGGAGCCTGGGGCAGTATTTGCAAAGCCCAAGCATCAGACCCATACAACGGGAACACCCCATGCATCTCCACCGGAGTAGACAGCTCTGAGGTCAGGCTTGCACTCCCACAGCCACCAGACACCAGCACCACTCCTCAAGATTACTGTCAGCAGCCCTTCCTAGCTGCCTACAGCTGGAGAATTGGTATCAGGCTGTGCAAAGATGGGTCAGGCACCTCCCTTTTTCTCCTCATGGGTACCTTTGAGAAGTGTGTTGCTTTTTGCCAGCCTAAAGAAACACACAACTCAAGACTCCCAGCAGAATCTGCAACACAAGCCAAAAAAAAAAAAAAACCCAAAAAAAACCCCAGTGAATATGTATATGTTGACAGCAGGTGTACATTAATTCTGTGGTGGACTGTCCCAGAAGAACTGCTTGGAAGAGATGGTCCACCATCTCCAGTTAGCATCTCAAAGTCTTGGTAGAATACTGCAGCCATCCCTAGTGACCTGAGCTGCTCCACAGCATGTTTTGGTGCAACTACAGGCACAGTAGGAACAACACAAGCAGTAACGTTCATTTCAGCATTACCAAAGTTCTTAAAATAAATGCTATTAAATTAAACACCACTGCTTAATACGTAACACACCCCATATAAAATGTTTTCCACCGTGCCTAAGCTTTAGAGCATATCACTTCAAAGCAGGCTTTTGTGGCTCTCTGCCTCTTGGGAAAAGGGTCTTTTGCAGGGGCTTTTTTGGCGCCTTGGTTTACAGGCACAGTGCCTAAACTCCAAACGGTTCTCAACATCTCTAAGAAGAACAGACTAGGTGAAATTAAATCAAGTTGTTTCAAGCCCACTTCCTTCTCCCTGCCAACCCCATCACCCCATTCAGGGAAAATGCAGTGGGGTCCAAGTGTTCCATAAAACACAAGTGCCATACAACCCACCTGAATACAGCCTCTACCTACACCTTGAAGAACAGGAAAAGAAAATTTTAAAAATAAATAATACACTTGACACACAGAGTTTTCACATGTTTAATGAAATGGCATCCTAATTAAGTTTACAGTACTTTCATCTCCACTAGATGATGTGTTTCAAAAGTATAATGGAGGAAAAAAAAAAACATGAAAAAACCCCACTATTTTTTTTGTAAAGTTTTAGAAACTCGACCATTTGGAGTTATATAAGCATAAATACCTTTCCAAAAATTGTTAAGAATTGTATTTTTCACCCTCACACAACAAAAAGAAATGTTTTGCTGGGTCTTTTCACAAGATATGGAGATCAAAGATGGCACTTAAACTTCTGAAGTCAGGGGTGTCATAAGGTGATATCACAACTTCCGCTGGAGAGCCCGCCATGAAGCAAACACTATAAATAGGAAAAGAATGTGCAAAGAGCTCTGCATAAGTGAGTAGCACAACATGTTTTGCAAGCTTGTGTTCTGATAGCCATGGAACTGAAGACTGCTGGCCGAGGAAAGCCTGCCCAAATTTCTTCAGCTAAAGCCCATTCAAAGCAAATCCATCATAGAAAGTCATATGGATAGCAATACACTAGAGTCTGTGATACTGGTGACAAGCTCTCCTTTGGATTTTACATTGGATCAACAACAAAAACAAGCAGAAAGGTCACTTTCAGAAGCTATAGCAATAATAAGAAATATTTATTGTTTTTTCTATGACAAGTAATTAAGAGAACTAATATGGAAGAAGATAAAAATAGATGAGGCAGAAGTCTTTTTAAGGTACTATCAGCTAGAAAACTAGCAACCCTACCATTTTATTATCAGTTTCATACTTTGACTTTAAAGAGTTAAGGAAAACAAGTACACTTTGTATCAATAAAGTTCGGCGCATCCTTAATGAGGGGAAGTCAACCTAGAGGCAGCCAAGGAACCCTGATTTTTACCTAAACGCTTATCCTGAACAATGGTGAACTGATACAATCACTTAAAATAGACTTAAGTTTTGCGGGTGGCTGTGTTTCCTATAATTTACAGTGCTCATTTTAGCTTTTATTCCTCTAATTCAAGATTAAGGAAGGGACTCAAATTCATAACTGGAGAAAACTACCTTGGAGAAGTCAATCGTTGGGGTCTAGTAAGAACTTTAAAGATTCCTTCTCACACACTTAGGAACTGCTCATTCTGCTGTTTCCCAATTTTTGTTTTTTAATTAGGAAAATATTCACTAGACTAAGAAAGGCATTAACATTTTATCTTTGCATCCTGCTTCTAGAGTTGCCTCCCATCTCTAAGCTCCACCAGTCATCATCCCTAAAGGATATTCACTAATACTCTCTTATATTTAATACTAAAGGCCACACCCTTCCAACATCTCATCAGTGTGAGCAATTCTCCTCAAATGCATACAGAAATGCCTTCTAAAAAACTTAGTATTTGTGAGAGAAAGTAATTCAGAACTTTAAGTCATTTGGATGCCCATATGACAGGAATCAGACAGATAATTTGATTCATGCACAGGACTGATGGAGTACATTAAAGAAAAAAATGGAGAAGCCTACATGAATCACAACTTTCGATTGAATCATATATTAATTAGAAGAAACTAAAAACCTCTACTTACACAGAAAAAGAGTGGGAATAACACAAACACACTCACTCCAGCACTTTTCCTACTATAAGAATATTGCACATTCCGATAATGTTGCACAAATTACTGGCTTTTTATAAAGACCATATATGAGGTATTAGTCTATTAATAAATAAAGAAGGACATGGAAAAGGAAAAGCACTTAATATAATGCAATAATCCATTCCAAGTACTTAGTGAATGAAAACTGAACAAGCAGTAATACGTACCCTTGAGGGGAAGGTTACTTAGCAAATAGGCAGCTTTCAAAATCCATCTGAGAAGCAAAGGGTTAGTTACCTTTTGAGAAAGATTTTAAGAACTCAAAGCCTATTTAGAACACTGCTGTTTAAAATACTCATTTTGTTCATGCAATCAGTCTGAAAGGTAAATTCTTATCTCCCAATTCTGAAGAGACAGCAATATGTGGGTGACTGCATTCTTAAGGGGAACAAATTTCATTTATTAAACCTGTGTTTCTATTTGAGAAATAAAACAGAACTTTTGGATTGACATAAGTTAAAATACTCACGGGTTTTGTTGTGGCGTTTTGGGGTGGGGTTTTTTTCTTCTTTCTTTAGTTTTTAATAGTTTACACCGGTTATAGATTTCCACGGTGCTGAAATGGATAACATTAATACTGTGCTTATTAGCAGATTCCAGCACCACAAGGCATTAGATGAATACAATAATTGTAATTTTCAGTTTTACTCTGTGTTTACGCTAAGAATTTACCTTTCAAACCGCAACGCCAAAAATTCCTGCTGACAGGTAATAAATTTGTCAATCTAAACACAACCTATTTTTATTTAAACTCTTCCAGAGACACTAGGAATCTGCAGGCAAGCTTATCTTGTTTAAGTTCACAAGGGCAGAGAGGAGTACTTAAGTTCAATAAACAGCTACAGAAACTACACTGCACACGTGGCAATATAATAAGCATAAAACAAGAGTGTTTTCAGTATGCTCTTCCAAACCTCATTAAAGAGATACTCATGTTTTGGAAGGAGAAAAAAAAAAAGACCTTGTGTGCACACAAACATACATAGTTGAACGGCCCTTAATTAAGACAAGGGTTATTCAAATCCCAAAATCTTTTCAGACCAAAAAAACTCTATTTGGAAATAAAAGTTAGTTCCTACATCACTCTCCTAGGTGAAGCACAATCTTAACATATTCCCTCGTTATTTTCCAACTTCAAAAAGTGGGAGTTTTTATTAATACATCTGCAATGCTGGACAGAGTAACAAACACCCAGCTAAGTCATATTTCTGCTGCTATTAAGGTCTGTATCAGGTAAAAACTGCAAGTGAAAACTTGGAAAGACGTGATTAAAAAAAGCAGCACTTCAAAATTAAAGTATCTCCTCTGCTGCAATCCATGCACCAGTAACTCAAACAGTCCTCAATCGGCATATATGAAAAAAACTGTATCACATTTCTGAAAATAAAAATATATATTTTGTGTTGAAGTTCAAGTTTAGGCAAAGTGTTTACTAAACTGAAATACATATATTTTTTTCTTTGTCACACGAGATTACTTCTCTCCCATTCTAAGTAGCTACCGAGACATTTACTTCCCAAATGCACGTTGGCTCTATTCTGAAGATTAGTTTCACCTACAGTTTTTTTATAGCAGTTAAGTGTTTTTAGAGCAAACAGTTCAAACAATTTTTTTGATGTTAGCACAAAACCAAGAAAGATTATGAAGATATTGAAAGAAGAGAGATGAAAAGAAAGGAAACATTATTGTCCAGAACAGTCTGTATACGTGGTAACCATGTTTCCTCGTCTCTGAGTGACAGTCCTACAGTGCTTGCTGGATCCATGAAACCTGGTATCAGTTCGCACCGCATGTCGGTGTGCATTTTCAAAGTCACTGAATGAAAACATTTTTTCCATATTTTCAAACACATCATCAAACAGTCCACCTCCAAATGAGAACTCTTGGAAAGAACGTCTTTGCCGATTGTGAGCTTCCCGATGACTTCGGAAGTGATTTTCAAAGTGCTTTTTTGACCGTGAGTTTTGACTAAAGAGGTCAAAGTCTTTGAACAGATCGTCAAAGTTGAAATTAAACGACTGCTGGAACGGGCTTCCATTATTTCCTTGTCCTCCATGACGGCCAAACTGATCATATTCTCTTCGTTTATTCTCATCTGATAATGTTTCATATGCTATTTCCATTAAAAAAAAAAAAGAAGTCTCAAAACTTTGGGTTTTTAACAAGAATGTAAATAAAGAAAAAAGAAAAAACATATACAAAACCAAAAAAGAACAGCTTTCTCCCACTCCCTCAACAGGACAAATTTCAAGCAAGACTTTCACTGGGCACACAAGCCCAATTAAGCTCAACCTTTGTTCAACTTTCTCCAAACCAAAATAAGCTGTTTCAAAATAAATATTTATTTATCATAATAAATTTAGGTATACTATGAGGATAGTTTATACCCTCAAAATGTTAAATTCACATAGCACAACATAGTTTAGCAGTAAAGATTAATATTCATATTTGAAAGAAAATAGCAATGACACATGGCGATCTGAAAGACTGAAGGAGACAGGATGAGTTAGGAGCTCTACCTAAAAAAACAAACTGCCTGCTGCATTCCTATCACAGAAACACAGTGCAATGTCTGCAAAACTGCTTGCCAGCCAGCAAGTTCTAGCTACAGTGCAGTTAGAACTAAGCAACAAGATAAACATCAAGGAGATAAAATAAAGAGAATTAAATTCCCCTATGTCCAAATTCTCAATTTTTCAAAAGTTCAACAATAAACCCAGATTTTGTATTGGATATACCTGAAATGGAATTAGGTTTCCATCTGATCTTTGGTCCAGAACTACAGCAACAGGCAGAAACTCTGACAGATAACATACCCATTCCGATAACATTAAGCATTTTAAATGCCTCCATTTTTTTAATCTGTCAAAGGCTTGCAACTACTCTATATACTTCAACACTTACCTAAGAGTTCCCAATTCCTCCTGTAATAGGTGCTAACAACTGAAGTAACAAGCCTGTCCCTTTCATTACATTAATAACTACCTTTCTTTCAAAAGAACTCTTCTGCAGACAAGAAGGTAAAACCCAGAAATCTCTTATTAGCTTAGTTAGAAGAACTACACAAATAGATGGATGTTATAACAGAGTCTATGGGGAGCAGAAGTGGGAACACCTTATTTTTCAGTATGTCTTTTTCTATTCTTGATTATTCATTTCTACCATTATATTTTATCACAACACACTTATGAATGGTGTATTCCTAGGATCACAGGATAATTCAGGTCAGAAGTGACCTCAGAAGTCTCTACTCTAACCTCCTGCTCAAAGCAGGGTCAGTTATGAAATCAGACAGGTTACTCAGGGCTTTACCCACTCATCTGTGAAAAATCTCAAGGTTGGAGACTGTAGAATCTCTTTAAGCAACCTGTTCCAACACTGGCCTACCCTGAAGGTAAAAAAGTTTTTCCTTATAACCACTCAGAACCTCTTGTACCTGTTGTCTCTTGTACTCCCTCCCACCATGAACCACTGAAGCACCCTGCTGTGTGTTGTTTGTTTTTATAATCTACCCATAGCCGCTGGAAGGTTGATGTTAGGTCCCCCTAAAGCCCTAGTAATCCTGAGCTGGATCTTACCAGACAGGTAAGAATTAACCTCCTAGGGCTAAAGTTGTCATACTGCCACGTATTTTTTGTGACAAGAGGCATGAGCTAAAAAGCCTAATAACCAGCAATGCATACACTGTGTAAAAGGCCTGTTTATGTGCAAGGACACAGAAACAAGTCAGATATTGATATTGGGCATTTGACAGCACAGAACCAGAAAGAAGAAAAAAAAAATCTTTTTACCTCATATTCAGTAAAAACAGAGTGTACTTAAGTTTCCACATTTGCTCACGGATATAAACAATGTATCAAATTATTAAGACTAAGGTTAGCATATATTACCTTCAGCAATTTCTCTAAATTTCGCTTCTGCACCAGGACTCTTATTTTTGTCTGGGTGGTATTTCATAGCCAGCTTGTGAAATGCCTTCTTGATCTGGCGGTCAGATGCATTTTTTGGAACTCCTAAGATATCATAATAGCTCTCTGTAGCCAGTATTAATTCAGTTATCATTAAAATGCAGAGCGCAAATGTGAAGACAGATTGCGTAGTGGCCATTTCTCTGGTTCCTAGAAAGAAAAATAAACACACTTGAAGAGCAACAACAACTTAAAGGTACAACTGTAAGATGAAAGAGGAAGACCTGTATGTTTCAGGAGTCACTCAGTGACAGACATGTATGCATGTTGTTTCACACGTGTCAAACTCCGTTCCCCTAGTTTCATAATCACAGACTATGTAAATGAAAATACTGCAAATTCGCATTTTGCATGCATCACAAGCATGCTTCAGTGTTCATTTGTGTTTTACACCTATCCTTAACTGTACATTCTCCCACAGAGCTGCCAAAGTAAATATACAATACATTTCACTGTATCAAGCAGTTCAGACTGGCATACCTCAACTAGCTTTAAACTAATCCTTGAGTTCTAGGACCATAAACACAGCAGGTCCAAAGTAAGTGCAGGTTGCAAAAAACCCACTCAGTACTGGAAGATCAATTCACTGATTAGCTTGTGCAACAAGAGGAGCCTGAAAATACAACCAGCCTGGAGATCAGCTGTGAGGTGAAGGAAGACAAGACTGTTAGACACTCATGCTCAGCTTCAGAAGGTCATTTAACTGACCTAAGGTGAACATGATAAAGAATAAAACATTTAGAGTACAGAGTTCAGTCAAGTAGAGCACAAAAGTTCCTGTACTTTACAATGGGCGAGGCTTAGCTTACTTTCATATTGGATTGTACTATAAATAAAAACACCATATGTTTGATATCAAAGAATTCATCTGATAAATACCACTGCATACAAAGATTTGCATATGAAACTCAATGACAGAACTGAACTCAAAAAGGAAGCCTTCTATACAAGACAAGCAGCTTCGACAATAATTTAAAGTTCTAACTATTTTTTTTCAGCAACATATTTGTCAAAAAGTTACATTTTTTAATCAAATTGATGCTAGAACTCAGGGAAAAAGCTGTGGCTTCACTAAGTCATAAGAAAAATCAGTTCCATGTAACCACATGATCTCTCATGATTTTTATGAAGGACAGGGTGAGCTCCTTCTACCAGAAAAAAAATCCATTTTTTTTTCCCCGCCCAAGGCCCGGGCACGTTATATTTAAAACGGAGAGTACAGAAATGTGAATGTTCAAAGACAGAATGCTGGCTGTCACCTAAGCAGCAGGATGAATGACAAGGCCCTGAAACATGCCAGAAGTAACATGTCCCCCTCACCAGATTACATTGATTTGAGTGTACCATAAGCACAACTCAGAGATAATGGGATTACTTTCCTGAAAAGTGAATAAACTAACCTTACAGTCTGAGTACCATTAAAGTTAGAATACTTTTAGACAATACGTGACCCAAACGTCACACTGACTACAGAATCTTTGAATATAAGGTACATACAACAATTAAGCCTTTACTAGAAAGCCGATACCCTCTAAAGAAAATTAACACCCAAGCACCAACAGTGGAACAAAATACCATTTCTAATAGGTAAGTCAGGGGGCTAAAATGAATGTTGTGAGGCAAGAGCAAAAACCTCGTAAGATTAATGTACCCATGTCCTCTTAAGCATTTATTTGGCTAGCAGCCTGCATGATATCAAGTGTTAAGGAGCAGCAGTTGAAACAAATTGTATTTTGATCAGTGCACTTAAGATGCCAAACGGACAGTTCTTTTCCATGTTCTTTGAGCATGATAGCAGACATATTTTTAGTACAAGTCTTTGAAGGCTTTTCCATGTATTTTCTCTCACCAACCTGACACTTTGCCACCTGGGCACCGAGAAGTACACACACGTACATCCTTCCACACTTTCAGGGCTTTCTTCCTGTTTGTACTTTATAGATACAGATTTATGTCTTCATCTCACATATGAGATTGTTTTTATTTCACTTTATTTCCCTGCACCTGCATCATGCTTGTATCATCACCTGCTGCATTCTCTTAAGGCTAACCTCCCTGCTTCTACTATTAAACACTGAAGAGAGCCAAAACGAGCAAATTATATCCTTCATTAAGAGCCAAATCCTCTTTTATAACTCCCAAGCTCATCAGAGCCTGAGAACAAAGCAGTCCTTTGAAGTTTTCTGCTGTGCCTAACCTTCTCAACTTCTATTATTCTTGATAATTAATTACGCCTAAGCTTTCCTTTTTCTACAGTTTTACATTAGGATTTCTATAGTGCAGTTGTATGCTATAGTGTCCCTAGTTTTATCTGGATTTCTAAACAGAAAAAAGAAAAGCAATCAGTACTTAAGTTTTGCTATTTTTTTAAATAATGTAGACAATTTAATGCGCCCTTCCTTGAGTAACTCAATGAAACTCTAAGAATAAAATGAAACATAAATGAAAATCAAATACAAATGAAATGCCAACATAAGCAGCATTTTAAACTTCTAAAGTTATCACAAAGACATAGTCTTATATTTAGACACGATCATCAATTATTGAATTTACTTTTGAGAAAATACCTATTTTACATGCTGTCAGCATCTTAGCGTTGCTACTATTAACTAACATGCTAAATGCCTCACCTCCGCCCTGCTGCCCCTAACTTTTTTCTCAGTCAAAAAGGGACAGATAAATTTCAGTTTCCAGGCTATGTACAGTAGTTATTTAAAACACATTCCAGAATTTGTGAAGTTCTATATACTTCTTAACATTAAGCTCATCCCACAAAATAGAAGTGATAACATTCAATCAGTTCTCTATTGATTTATCAACAATGATGTTTAAGGATGATGCACCTGGAATAAAATCTGTCACATACAGAAAATAAGGAGCTACTTCCATCCTGCAATGCAAATGCCCTTTTCCATCCTTCTTTGAAATTAGCAAAGATCTTAGGTATACACTTATACTTATGAAGTCTCCCACACTCAGAAAATCCACAGCATCACTACTGCTCTGATTACACGAATTGCGACACACTATCCAGTAGAATTCTGATTATTTTTGCGAACGATTCATTAGTAGTAAGAAAGTTACCAAAGTTTTCCATTGGTTCTCATATCACAACTAACACGATGAGTAAGCAAGTCTCCCAGTCCACAGCCAGCTACAGAAAAGTCTGTCAAACTCCAGGGCTTGTACTTTTCTTGGCCTCTGCTATACTGATCGGAAAACAAATCTAGAAGGCGGCTCCTGAATCTTGCTCTGGAGAACAGGAAAACGATACAGAGCCTTCCCTGGTATCACCCTCCCTAGTCAGACCCCTAACGAACCTCGCTAGAGCCGTACCACAAGGCGAGTCCGAGCCAGACCTCGGCAAGATGATACCAGCGACACGAAGTGACGCTGTCCCACCTCCAAATGGGCCAGGCTTGGGAAAGACCACAGCAGATGGGCCTAGCGAGAAATAAGAGCCCAGAGTGGCCCAAAGGGCAAATAAATCAACCAGACCGTGTCCCAGTGTCCCCCCGCCCTTTCCCACACCGTCCCCAGCCCCCCTCCCCCAGTCGCTCCAGCGCCCCCTAACCTCTCTGGTCCCTCCGCCTGCCCTCCAGCTACCTCGGCACCCCTCCGCCTCCCCCAAGCCCTTCTACAGCGGCCCAGGCCCTTCGCTGCCGCCCCTCTCCCCGTCGGGAGAAGGGCCGGTCCCCGCCGCGCCCCTCACCTCAGTCCTCACTCGCCGCCGCCAGCACAGAGGCTGCTGCCTCCCAGCGACCCGCACGCCGCTCCCGCCCAACCACCACCGGCGCTCGCGCTAAACCTTCCCCCACCGCTCCCCCCTCGGTCTCGACAGCGATTCCTACACGAAGCGCTGCGCTATTGGTCGCTCGGCCCCACGTGACGTGACGCAATGGGGTGGACACTGCTTGCTGCTTGCCGCTGCTGGGCGGAGTTTCTTCCCCGTATGTGAGGGGTGGGGGGCAGGAGGCGGTGGCCGTTGTCCCCGTGACTTCCGCTCCCCGCGCTCCCGCTGCCACCGAGCAGATGGTTCCGCCCCGCGCAGGGGCCACTCCGCTCCGCCATGCCCCGGTACTGCGCCGCGTCCTGCTGCAAGAACCGAGGGGGCCAAAGCGCCAGGGACCAGCGCAAGCTGAGCTTCTACCCGTGAGTGGCCGGGAAGGGCGGCAGGGTCTGGGTGAGCGCAGGCCCTGGGGATGGCGAACGCCAGAGGGGCTAACCCCGAGTGAGGCGAGGCCCTTAGCGGCCCCTCAGGAGCCGGGGCGGGCGGGGGATAAATGGCTGAGAAACTAACTTTAGGGGCTGGGAGCCGCCTTTGAACCCAGCCTGGTCCCCAGCGGCTAGAGGGAAATAACGCTGTCAGCTGTGAGGGGGGAAAGGTGTCGGGAAAAAGGGTCGGGAGCCTGAGTATTTAATCGCCCCTCCGCGAAAACGGACGGTACTTGCTTAGGGGGGGAGAGGTGCAGAGGATTCATGAAGTGAAAACCAAAGAGATTGGATTAAAAAATAAAATCTGCGCTTATAACCGTGAGGCTGTTTAGCTGTTAGAGCTGAGTAGCACCGGTTACCCCTGTTTTTTCAAGCATGGCTGCCTTTGTGGAAGAGATGTTTCAGCAAGGCAAGCATTCAGCAAAGGCATGGACTTCATGAGTATCCTCTGTCTGACAGCTTGCAAGCTAAGCGAAGGGCCTAACAGAGTAGGAAAGTAAATACTCACTGATTCTTTAAAACTAAATATTACCACTTCTAGTGGCAATTATCTTATATCTTACCTGCACTGCCAATAGAGGCATTGCTGGTTTGTTTGGAGGCAGCTGAGCTAGCTGGAAGATAACCGGATCAGTTGCCAAACACCCGTTTATGGTGGCCGCACAGCACTATCTGGTCAGCTGATTGATCAGTCGCCATCCCAGGCCTGCGGTAACCTCTGTACTGCTGCGGTTACGTGGCTGTTGATTCCCAGAACGGTGAGTTAAAAACAGTGTTTCTCAACCCTGAGGGGAGCACAGTGGAAGTAACTAAATATTAATGCGTTTCTGTTGAATAAAAGTATGATAAGCATTTGTCAACAGAAGGAATTTTGTAGCATTTAAGAAAAATCTGAAGAGTAAATTTCACAACTAGCCTCAAAATCTGTTTTGGTAAAATTTGTACCTCAAACTAATTTGTCAGTGTGTGTCAGTTGCTGTGTAGTCATTGTTGTTCCAAAATCAGGAAGGCTATGTAGGAAGACCCACAGGAAGACTGCTTTGAAAGAGATTTTACGTTAAATTGAAGGAAAGCTCTTTTTTCCTGGCGTGTCTCTTAATGTGTGATTCATCAAAAAGAAATCATTAAAACAAGGGGAAATAAATTATTTATATTGCTTTAGAAAATGTGTCACATGGATGATCAAAACAAATTTGAGTGCTGATACATATTTGTACTGAACTGTATGGCATCAGTATAAAGATGATTGCAAAAACACAACTGTTTTATCTAGCCATTGAATTGTGCTGCATTATAAGTACCACGGTCCCATAGAAGGGGTGCTGAGATTTGATTTATAGACATCTCTTGCCCTACATTAGCAACTGCTACTGATGTGAATTGCAGGTTTTAGTCCCTTGCCTCTTACCACCCCAGAGACATCCTGTGCTCTTCTGTGGTTTTGGGTCCGAGCCCCTTCTGAACTTTTTGACTGTGATCTAACCTCAGCTGGTCTAACTGCCTGCCTTTGTTTTATTTCTTCACCTCTCTGACCTGTGCATTGGTGGCAGCTCCTGAATAAACTCATCCACTTCCTCTTTCCATTTTACTTTTTTTTGTGTCTCATTTACACCAGAGAACAGATTCTGTTGATGAGTAAGGGTTTATTAAAGCAGGAAGAGGTTTTGGCAAAGTTGCCCTTAAGCTAAAGTAATAAATTTTGCTATCATACATTGTCTCTCACTACAGATTATTTTGTTTTCCCATCTGAAGCTGGCTGACTGTGGGGAAAGCAATGAGTGCTGTGTTGCAAGGGTAACAGGAGTGGAAGAAAATGTTCTCTAGCCCTACATGGAGAGGGTGTCATTGGTGGAGTGACCTTCAATTGAAGGAGGCCATCGTCTTGCTGAGAGCCACCTTTGGACCTATGTAGTAACATCCTAGGCTAAGCTCTGTTACTTATGGGGCATGCTGTATAATTTATGTAATGCTGCTATTGGGTATCTCAGGTACCTTTCTCTAAAAATCGGCTAAGTTTGCAGTTTTGAAACACTGTGGGCCCACATAAGAGAGTCATTGCTGTCTGTGGCTCTTGGAGGAAACCTGCAGCTTCAGGGATTTGAGGGTGGGATCTAGGGTTTGCCAAGAAATAGCCTGCCTGATTGGTGCCTTTCATAGTGTTCAGATGACACTGGGCACTCTAGGCTCTTTCCCCAGCTTCTGTTGTATTGGAATACCAATTTTTTTGTGCATTCAAGTTCCATAAACATATGGTAATAAGCATAACCAAAAGAACTGATTGTTAATTAAAAGGAAAAAAGAACTAAGGGAGGAGAAATGGAGTTAGGTATGTTCCATTTCTGTTTAGAGAGTTGTCCTGGTTTCAGATGGGATAGAGTTACTGTTCTTCCTGGTAGCTGGTATAGCGCAGTGTTTTGGATTTGGGATGAAGATAATGTTGATAACACACTGATGTTTTTAGTTGTTGCTAAGCAGTCAAGAACTGTTCAACTTCTCATGCTCTGGCCTGTCAGTAAGAAGGTGGGGGTGCATGGGAACTGGGAGGGGACACCGCTGGGACAGCTGACCCAAACTAGCCAAAGGGATATTCCATACCATACAATGTCATGCTCAGCGTATAAACTGGGGGAGTTGGCTGGGGAGGCGCTGTGGCTCAGAAACTAACTGGGCATTGATCAGCGAGTGGTGTGTGCTGTGCATCACTTGTTTTGTATATTGTTTTATCATTATTTTTATCATAGTCGTTGTTGTGATGATGATGATGATGATGATATATGGCCCAGTGGGCCGTATGGCCATATGGCACAGAAGGCCAACCATATCCTGGGCTGAATCCAAAGCAGCATGGCCAGCAGGGCGAGGGAGGTGATTCTGCCCCTCTGCTCTGCTCTGGTGAAGACCCCACCTGGAGTCCTGCATCCAGCTCTGGAGCCCTCAGCACAGGAAAGACATGGACCTGTTGGAGTGGGTCCAGAGGAGGGCCACAAAAATGATCAGAGGGATGGAACACCTCTCCTATGAGAACAGGCTGAGAGTTGGGCTTGTTCAGCCCAGAGAAGAGAAGGCTCTGGGGAGACCTTATTGCAGTCTTCCAGTACTTAAAGGGGGGTTCTAAGAAAGATGGGGACAGACTTTTTAGCAGAGCCTGTTGCGATAGGACAAGGGGTAATGGTTTTAAACTAAAAGAGGGTTGATTTTGACTAGATCAAAGGAAGACATTTTTGACAATGAGAGTGGTGAAACACTGGCACAGGTAACCCAGGGAGGTGGTAGATGCCCCATCCCTGGCAACATTGAAAGTCAGGTTGGACAGGGCTCTGAGCAATCTGATCTAGTTGAAGATGTCCCTGCTCATTGCAGGGTGTTTGGACTAGATGACCTTTAAAGGTCCCTTCCAACCCAAATGATTCTATGATTCTGTTGTTGTTCTTGTTATTATTATTATCATCATCATCATTATAATTTTCCATCCTATTAAACTGTATTTATCTCAACCTACAAGTTCTACCTTTATTTTTTCTCTGATTCTCTCGTCCATCCGGGTGGGGTGGGGTGGAGTGTGAATGGCTGTGTGGTTGTTTTAGCTGGTTAAACCATGACAGGAGTAAAACACAACGGCTCTTGAAAAGAGGCTGTAGGCACTTGTTCACATCTGGATGTTTCTGTTGCCTATCATACTGCCAACAGCTAATACTTACATCCTACAGTTAGGATCAGGTCAGGTTTAATGACCACATGAATCTGTCTCTTACAATTACATATACACAAAAGCATAGATTATTAATTTTTAATTATTATTGTTCATGATTCTAAGGAATATTGCTTTCTTAACAGTAGTTTTTTAACAGTGCTCAGAATTCATGTTATTGTTTATGTATATGATATGTGGTTATATGCTAGAGTTGAAAGAAACTTGATATGCACCAGAGAAACCTCTAAGCACATTACAAATACCCTGATACCTCTCTGGTAAGAGATGAGAGCCAAGAGTGGTCTGAATGTTCATGTTGCCATTACCATAACAACTTGAATGTACAGGCATTATAATGAACCTTTAATTTCCCTTTAATTTGTGTATCGTGATTCATTAAGTAAATTACGTATCTTCACCCACTTTCTTTTAATTTAGTTCTCTTTCCCATGTAATTTGTCTGACCGTTTGCATGTAGTTTCAAAACTGATTTAATTTTTTTCTATGAATGTGTATACTCTTAATTTTCCTGTTCAAGTACGTTTGGTGGTTGAAAAGATAGTTACAGATTACATAATATTATGTGAGCTCTCAATGCTGTAAGAAAGCTTAATTACTGAAACACAAAATATAGAAATGCTTTGCATTTGCATGTATTTACTTTTTGAACAAGATTTAAATCCTGCAGTGGAAATAGTCATATTTCCAAGTTAGAAGATAATCCAAAGTGTGACATATATTAAGACATACTCTGTTAAACAAAAAATCATGACAAAAGTTTTTGCTAGTACTTTTGTCTAGTAAGACAAAAAAGCTCCACAAATACTATTTCTAAAATGAGGACCAGCCCTAACTCTTTTTAAATGAAGTCAGAGTATTTCATTGGACTTCAGCAGGACTACTTTCTGAGCAAATGTTGCAGGATGAAGCCTTTTAAAACATCTTGGCCATGGATTCTGAAACATTTGGCCAGCAGAAATCAATAGAAGTTATGCCGCTGAACTCTGGAGCAAATATCCAACTAGAAATAATTTGGATACTTATTGTATTAATAACTGACTTCCTGACTGGCATTTCATATTTAAATTTTTTAGAAACAATTATTTTAATCTTTTTGTGAGGAAAGACTGCCTTGTAAGGAACAATGACATGTTCTTTATTTAAAAAGAAGCAAGAAAAAAAAAATAACAGGTTTTTTTGTTTGTGTTTTTGTTTGTTCTTTCAACTGCTTTAAAAAAGATTTCCACTTCATGATAAAGAGAGACTTGAGAAATGGTTGCGGAATATGAAACGAGATGCATGGACTCCAAGTAAGCACCAGCTTCTATGTAGTGATCATTTTACCCCCGATTCCCTTGATGTGCGATGGGGTATACGATACTTGAAACATACTGCTGTACCAACAATTTTCTCTTCCCCAGATGATGAGGTAATGTATTCCTATCTTTTTTATTTAGTACAAAGCTAACCAACTATTTGTGTAATACAGATGTTCTAATTATCTGTAATATATTCATATTTTATTTTTTAAATAAAATTCCTGTCCAGCAAAATATTTTGTCAACAGGACTGACACAAAATGAATATGTGATTTCATAGGGTAAAGGAAGAACAACTTCCCATACTTTGACTGGAGGTTCAATATCTTTTTTAATTGGAAATTGCAGAAGCATTTCCTATAGGAAATTTCCCATAACAAAATTAATTTCCTGTGAGAATGTTGTGATTTTAAATATTTTTCCTGTGCAATTACTCTTAATTAATATTTTAATGTTCTTTTAAGGCCTTCTATTAACTGTACATAAATACTGGCTTTGGAATGTATTAGTTTCAAACCACACATTTCTCTTTCCTGCCCGTAACCTCTCTAACACCTAAGAGCTCAGGAGCCCACCTCTTTATTCTCTCTTGTTTTGCATGTGACCATAGGCCAGTCATAGTACCACCTACAAAGGTGGACAGTAGAATTACAAAGCTAGTAAACTTTTTATGCAGTGGTGTTGCCAAGAACATACCATGGCTTCTGTAAATTATTTTTGCATTAGCAATATATATGGAAAATCCTTGAAAAAATTATGCAGTTTGGGAAAAGAATATGCTTCCTTTCAATGTATCCATCACTTCCTAGCTATCAAAAGAAAAGAGATGCCAGTTCTTAATATCTGTGATACAGTGAACTTACTTCCCTGGGGTCTCACTTCTCTCTCTGGCATTACTTTCTTCTGAGTCTGCTTTTCTAAACATCTGCACATACCCTGTCATTGACGACCTCAGCCCATCAGCAATATGCATTGACTTGGCCACTGGTTCTGTAGTTGCTCCAAAACCAAAGTTTCTACATAGACTGAATAGGCACAAAGACATGGGAGAGAGCTGTCCTTATTCTGGGGGAGAATGCCTTCTTATTACGTTCCCAAGTTAATGTAGAGGAACAAGAAACTAAAGTCCCAAGCTGCCTTTAACACTTGTCTATAGACCCTTGGTTTGGAAAACTGAGAGCAGCAAAGAGAGTTGTGTATTGATCTCCAGCACCTTGCTTTCTGTGTTACGGACCAAGTGAAGGATATCTTCCCAGAAGTGCTTAATGATTTAATTATTTCTTCTTCTAAGTAAAGAATGTTTCTGTCTCATGAGCAGCATTAGTTGCCTGCATTTCAACCATTCTACATTAGTTTGCAAGCATTTCTATTTTGAAGACTGTCATAAGAGTGTGAGGGCAGGGACAGATAGACAAGGAAGCTTTTCAATGAAAATAAAGGTCTTCAGGCAGCTCTATCCAGAGACGTGTTTTGGTGCCTTTCTTTCAACCTTAATGGCCGTTTTGACAGGCAAGGATTTGGGGGACATTTCCCTAATTTATTTTGTAAGAGATTTCTCTAGTTAAAAGATTTAGTCTGATAAGGCCTTTCCCAGCTGCTGGTAGAACAGAGAAAAGGAAATCCTTCATTCTCTCAAAATCCCTAAGATTGGTGTGATGTTAAATATCACCTTTGAAAAGATAAAGGTAACCAAATTAATTCTATTTTTTTAATAAACTTTTCAGCCCTTTAACACTGAAGTTTTGTATAAAATCAAATTACTAAGTATTATGCATTTAGGGTACTTCAGGCTGCATACATACTTTTGTGAATATACACTTTGAAATTATCTTTTCCATCATCATCTTTTTTTCTTCAGCCTGGCCTCTTTTCCCCACCCCCAGCCTTTTTTTTTTTTTGCCTGACCTATATTTAGTTAGCAAAGTTGAGGTTCATCCTTGTTCTGTTTGTTTTGTTCTGGGTTTTTTTGGTCTTGCTTCCTAGTCCACAGGCCTCACATGAGTACAAATTCTGCATCTTGCTCTCTTCATAATCAAGCCTACTAGAAAAAAACTAAGACACTCAGTGTTAGTGTATTTTTGTTTCACTGATTGACATACCAAAAAGCTTGTTTGGATACTGATCTTAAATGTTAATCATATGGTGATGTAGTTTATGTGGAGGAGGGGAAAACAAGGTGGCTAAAAAAGGATAAACTTCATATTGTCCCTTTTTCAGTAACAGTTTCTGTTTAAAGTCCTGTTAAAATTTTATCCTTCTGTTAAAATTTCTATTAATAAAAAATAGTAAAAATAGTTCTCAGTTTTTAAGAATTGTGAAGTTTAGTTGCCAGATTGTGAAGTTTAGTTGTCAGAATTGAATTGTTTGTTTAAAAATCCACCTGTGTGTTTGTGCATGATTGTGTTTTCACTGTTCTGCAAGCCTGCGTTCATAATCTTTTTTGTTGTTAAATTCTCTTTGGGGTGGACCACATGACTAAAAATTTGCCAAAAGTGGCTAAAACAACTTTGTTGCATCTTTAATGCAAAAATCTCGTACTGTGTATATTTAATACACATATGTTTAATACATTTCAGGTGGTAATCGAGATTCTAGCCACTTTTCTTCAAGTGTTTTTAAAATTACCATGACTTGTGTAAATTGCTAAACTTCCTTAGAATTTGAAAAAGGCAAAAAACTGCTATTGCCTTTAGAGCTGTAAAATAATATTTCAACATTTAGGACCTGAAGCAAAGTTATGAAAGACACTTACATAAATTTTCAGGTCTCTGGTGTAATTTTTAAATGGTGCTCATCTAAATTACTAGTTAGGCAGTACCATGCTATAGAAGGAGATTTGCCCCCCCCCCCTTTTTTTTTTTTTAATTTTCAAGTGATTTCCTAGTTACAAGGTGGTTGGATTTGTGGTGGGTTTTTTTCTCCAGGGAAAAGACTCTTCTCAGAACACCCCACAAGAGATGAAGAGAGAAGTCTGGCAAGAAACAAATACAAACATAGAGTCAGAGAAGGCATCTGTATCACTTGAACCTTGTACACCAAAGAAAAATGCTGTAACTGCAGAAAATGTAGATGAAAAAGCAGAAGTAGGTTGCTCAACTGCACTGAGTAAACCTTTACAAATTCAAAAACTGCAACTTCAAGATGGAGAAGACTTCCAGGCAGACAGTGTCATTCTTGATAATTCATCTAAGCAGCATATACATCAACCTAATCCTGTTTTAATGGCAGCAACAGTCCAGAGCGTGGAAGCTACCAGTGCTCATACTTCTGTAGAGGATCCAGTGGGTTGTACAGCTACAGTCTTGCAATTTACAGACCCTGACTACTTAAATTCATCTCTGAAACTGAAAAATGCTTTAGGTTCAATTACTGACTATGCAATTGAAAATCCTAACTCTCGTGTTGTAGGCTGTTCTGTTGAAGTACAGCCAACGGGTGAAAATGCAGTTTTACTGAGTACAGTCACACAAACTATTGAACAGTTCAGTGGAAGTGAAGAATCTGTCATTGCCATCATTGTGCCATCTGAGAGTCCAGAAGAGTCTGAAATAGTTAATAGTTCTTTCCTGCCTATTAAGCAAGAGTTTCTTGACACAGAGGAGACAGAAACAGATAAATCTATGTATATGAATGCATATGGTGGAAGTGAAGTGTTACAAACTGAGCATTCATACTGCAAACAAGACATAGACAGAGATCACCTTTGGCAAAAAATTTCAAAGCTCCACTCCAAGATCACTCTACTTGAAATGCAGGAGATAAAAACTTTGGGGAGACTCAGGTCCTTGGAAGCTCTTATTGGACAATTGAAGCAAGAAAACCTGCTTTCTGAAGAAAAGCTGAAGATTGTAGAAAACTGCTTTACAACACTTGAAGTGACTATGATTCAGTAAAGGCTTTCAATGATTGTTCTAAAATATCTTTTTAGCCTCTTTGACTGTCTGTACAATAAACTTTTGTTTCAGTCATGGTATTTTAAACATCTAATGCAAATTGTGTGAATAGCAAATATTATTCAAAAGGTTACATTAATCGCTACCAAAGCTAGCTTGTAGAACATTGCCTATAGAACATGACTTGCAAGTAAGCTTTAAAAGAAAATAAAACCTGTTAAAGTTTTGTTAAAAAGTATATTAACTGAATCAGTAAAGAAAACTTAAACTTTTCTAGCTGCAGGCTCCTCTGAAAGGTGCAGCTCCTGCATTTGAGGCAGCAGTAAAACAGACAGAATAAGCATGTAGGATGGACAATTATAAAACTATTGTTTTAAAAAAAAGTGTTCCAGTTCTCTTTCAAATGAGTAATACATGTTGTCCAGTGAAGCCACAATTACTCCTTAATCTTCTGTTCATCTAACATTTGTTCTGATAGTTTTTTGTACAGTTTGGCCTTATTAAAATTGTTTCTGCAGTAAAAGGTGTTTCCTTTCATCTAGTTCTAGAGACAGATTCTTTAAGAATATTGTTACAGTGAACAGGTCCATCTCTTTTTTTTTGGGGGGCAATTCAGCTTAAATGGAAAGAACCATCTTAAATAGTGTTAGTGTTGCTGCTTAGTAAAAGGGAAAACTTTTAACTATTCAATGAGTGTTACCTGCTCAGCATCAATCATCTTACAGTCTTTTGCTGCGTAATGCATATACCCTTAATAATACACTGAAGAAAACAATGCTTTGCAGAGCAAATTGCTAGTGAAAGTAGCAGAAACTGGCTAGTTATTTTTCTATATCTTACTCTTCAAGATATGGAATTACAAGACTAGAAATCTGCTCCCCTGTACTGATTTTATTAAGTGTTTCTAGTGCACAGGATACCACTACACTAGAAAGATACTGACAATTCATTTTGAGGAAAATTAATTTGCTTAGATACTTTCTGCATGCCACCCCTTACATCTAGAATTCACTGTACAATCTAGTACAGTGAACTAGTATTACATCATCTAGTCCAACTGTACATTGCATTATCATTATCATTGTAGGCCCCTTCCAACTGAACTGGTCTAGCCTATTCTATTCTACAATTATTAGATTATTTGAGGGACTTGGATATATTTTCCTTGATTCACAGGTGTGTCCCCACAACCAGTTCAGTCTGATACTGGAGCAAATGGGTGCCTTTGCAGCCTGCTACCTGTATTCTCTATCAGACGCGTTCTAAACTGTTCTGGGAATCTTTTGATAAGGAATTGAGGATCAAGCAACACTAATTACAAAGCTGGTCTCCAACTAGATAACAAGTTGCAAACTAGAAAACTGAATTTCAGAAAATTTTTGGAACTTACAGAGCAGTTGCGTAGAAGTTGGTCTGCAGTGCTGTAAGAGGTTAGTCTGTATCAGTAACCACTGTTTTGTCCTTCAACTTCTTAACTTCTTTCAGGCTTTAAGCACAGAATATGCTTGGGAGAATTCTTAAAGAAGGTAAAGGTCAGTTATGATCTGATGAATTATTTACAGGGACTCTGTGACATGCTCCTTTTTTCCCCTCTGACTACTGTGCTGTCCTTGTAACAAAAGAACACGCCTGTTCTGTCTTGTGTGCTCTGAAATCGCAAGGGGTTGTCCTGTATCCTCTAGAAACTTTGCTGCTATACAGGGTCCAATCTTATAAATGTTGTCCAGGCGGCCTCTCTGAATTGTACATTTTGTAATTTTTTATAAAGTAAGAGATCTTTCAAAGTGATTTACAAAAGGCTATATGAAACTGCTAAATGATTGGGCAATTTTAGAAATGTTGTTAATTTCACTACAAATCTTCTATTAACACTGTATTTTAAGACTTACCACCCAGTTCAAAAGTCCGCTGTAAGTCTTGAATAGCAATGACAGCTCAGACACAGCCAAAGTTACAACACTTGAAGCTGTTGCCTCAGAAAAGCTCTATTCCTGAAAAAAATAGAGGTTTTTTTAACATGGTGTTTACATTTCTGATATAGTTTTGCCTTTACTAACAATTTCCAGTATTAAAATTGAGAATGTTATTTGTGACATAGATGTCTTTAAACATGGGGTAAAACACATGCTCCATTTTCCTCTTTTATGGAGTTTCTTGGGACTATAGCAGAAAAACTCGGTAACTCTACAAGCGTGTCACTAAGCCTACAAATTCCACTGCTATAGGGTGATTTGGTCCAGTGGGCCTGGGTTGGACATAACAGGCCCTCTGCCTTTCTTTACACACAGGTTTTTGTGTCAAATAGGTCATTATTAAAGCCTACAATTAGCTCTTCTCACAGAGCCTATTGCCTAGGTGCTGCCTAAAGTAACCCATATTCTCTTACCAGGCAGGATATTACAACTCTTAAGCAAAGGTATCTACCAGTAGATGTTAAGTAACATGACAGTTTATTAACCTGGTGTTTTCAACTAGAGCTTTACAGTTTTAGGTTTAAATTTACTAGTTTTCCTTAATAGTAAATGTGTCGTGATTTCTCTCAGTGTGTCAGATCATAGTGTGTCCATCCCATCTTGGTGTGTCCAGCCCATCCAGGTTCATGGTTTCTGCAGCAGACAGCATCACAAACTTCAGAAAAAAGCCAGAGTTTGCCTGAAAACAAGATGGTTTGTTATGTAGCCTTTCTCAGGACCAGTCTTGTAGCAATGAAGAGTCTGAAACTCCACACAGCAGTTTGAAGGTAGACCAGAATTAATGCTATGTTCTATAGAGGACTTGCAAATTGATTCCAATAAAATGTTTTAGGCAGACACCTTTTGTATTCATTTTAAAATATGTAGTATTATGGCTGGCTATTGTTGATTACAGAAAAATACAGCTAGGTCCTTTGCTTCGATGATATGCTGGTGGCTGAATTACTCAGGCTAATCATTACAAGGAAGGAAAAGCACCATGTTGGAAATTGCCACATACCACTAAATTAGGTGCTACATGTATGTGTTGTTTTCAGTGTTTCCTAACCATAAAGCTGTACAGCCTTTGCATACAATTTTATTTCACTAAACTTACGGACTCCTGAAGGTGCTATATTATTCCCTGAGATCCAAAGGAAGCCGCCTTTGTGCAGTTGCAGCCCAGCATCAAAGTAGTACATTGAACCATCATTCCTTCTGTAACATATGAAGCTTATCTTCATCCAAGTTAAATGTTCTTATTTATCTTTCAACAATTTTGCATTTGCATCAACATTTTTCTAACTTTTGACTGCCTGTTTCCAATGATACAATTAATTACTTCAACACTTCACAGATTTAACAGATGTGGGCTGTTACCTTAATTCACCTCTTGAAATGTTAAGCTGTATTTTTTCCCACTGTCAGCTGGCTATTGTAGGAATTTGGCATTTGACTTTCTCCTAGCTCTTCATTCAAATTCCACCAATTCTATTAAATGTGTCTACAAGCCATATAGTTCCATCTAGAATAAACTGGAGCCCATTTACCCTGGGTTTCCATCTTCTTTATAAGGTGGGGTGTGAAGTTTTATTTAACTCATTCTGAATGCAGTGCCAGCTACAGGGGATTTTTTCATTCTACTCTCCTTTACGGCAGTGAATCACAGAATCACTAGGTTGGAAAGGACCTTCAAGATCATCAAGTCCAACCATTAATCCAGCGCCACCATGTCCCCTAAACCATGTCCTGAAGTGCCACATCCACACGTTTTTTAAACACTTCCAGAGATGGCGACTCCACCACCTCCCTGGGCAGCCTGTTCCAATGCCTGACCACTCTCACGGTGAAGAAATTTTTCCTAATATCCAATCTAAACCTCCCCTGGCGCAACTTGAGGCCATTTCCTCTTGTCCTATCACTACTTACTTGGGAGAAGAGGCCGAAACCCACCTCACCACAACCCCCTTTCAGGTAGTTGTAGAGAGCAATAAGGTCTCCCCTCAGCCGGCTCTTCTCCAGACTGAACAACCCCAGTTCCCTCAGCCGCTCCTCATAAGACTTGTGCTCCAGCCCCCTCACCAGCTTCCTTGCCCTTTTCTGGACATGCTCCAGCACCTCAACATCCTTCTTGTAGTGAGGGGCCCAAAACTGAACACAGGATTCAAGCTGCGGCCTCACCAGTGCCGAGTACAGGGGCACAATCACTTCCTTACTCCTGCTGGCCACACTATTTCTAATACAGGCCAGGACGCTGTTGGCCTTCTTGGCCACCTGGGCACACTGCCGGCTCATGTTCAGCCGGCTGGCAACCAGCACCCCCAGGTCCCTTTCCGCCAGACTGCTCTCCAGCCACTCCTCCCCAAGTCTGTAGCGTTGCATGGGGTTGTTGTGGCCAAAGTGCAGGACCCGGCACTTGGCCTTATTAAACTTCATACAGTTGACCTCATCCCATCAATCCAGCCTGTCCAGATCCCTCTGCAGAGCCCTCCTACCCTCCAACAGATCAACACTCCCACCCAACTTGGTGTCATCTGCAGACTTACTGAGGGAGCACTTGATTCCCTCTTCCAGATCATCTATAAAGATATTGAACAAGACCGGCCCCAGAACCGAGCCCTGGGGAACACCGCTTGTGACCGGCCGCCAGCCGGATTTAACGCCGTTCACCACAACTCTCTGGGCTCGGCCATCCAGCCAGTTCCTCACCCAGTGAAGAGTAAACCTGTCTAAGCCACGAGCCGCCAGTTTCTCCAGGAGAATGCTGTGGGAGACGCTGTCAAAGGCTTTACTAAAATCCAGGTAGACAACATCCACAGCCTTTCCCTCATCCACTAGGCGGGTCACCTGGTCATAGAAGGAGATCAGGTTGGTCAAGCAGGACCTGCCTTTCATGAACCCATGCTGGCTGGGCCTGATCCCTTGGTTGTCCTGCACATGCCCTGTGAGCACTCTCAAGACCAACCGCTCCATAATCTTCCCCGGTACAGAGGTCAGGCTGACAGGCCTGTAGTTCCCAGGATCCTCCTTCCAGCCTTTCTTGTAGATGGGCGTCACATTGGCAAGCCTCCTCCCAGGTCTTCTGGGACCTCCCCTGTTAACCAGGACTGCTGATAAGTGATGGAGAGTGGCTTGGCAAGCTCCTCCGCCAGCTCTCTCAGTACTCTCGGGTGGATCCCATCAGGCCCCATAGACTTGTGGGTGTCCAGGTAGTTTAGCATGTCCTTGACTGCTTCCTCCTGGATTATGAGGAGTATATTGTGCTCTCCATCCCCATCTTGCAGCTCAGGGGGCATGTGAAGTTGTAATTATTCTTCCTTTCCACTTAAACCCTTTCCTATTTTGAAACTTGGCTCCTAAATTAGAAAAATGAGCAGCAGGCATGGGCTTACTGAAAATGCTATCTATGTTAATTCATTTTCTCTGTCCTCTTTTGCTCGAGTTAGTCTATGACGACGGGTGCTCTGGGCTGGTGCCGTCGGGTCCAGCTGTGCTCACCTTGGCCATGGGCAGGCACCCTACCAAGAAGTGATCCCCCTGTCTGAGTGCATTGCTGCTGGGCTCTAATGACACAGTTCATAAAGTCATGCTAGATGCTGTTCTCTCATCTGTAAACTTGAAGCTTCATGTCGCATTTTAAAAATCAGACTTCCTTCCATCTTCTAAGTTCTTCTGTAACAGATTGATTTCCTTCATACCTAACTGCATTTTGGTCCAAACTGCCTTGTGTACAGCTTGATGCCTCCCCTTACTTGATAATGATGCTTAACTGCAGGTTACTGTCATACATGCAAATCTGCACTCCTGAACTTCAGCCCATACCCAGTGCTGCCTCAGCAAAGCACTAGGCAGAGCCTAGCCCAACCCTTCCATGTTGCAATGAGATGATCTAACACCCAAGGACCCCATCACGTCACCAGCTGAGGGCTTCATGCCGGCAGGGGTTGCCTGCACGCTGTGGATTCCTACAGCCATAATTAGTTAATTGTGTCAATGACAGTGGCAGACTCTGCTCAGCAGGACATACTATTTCTAAATTCACTAAGTTCTGAAATTCTTACACTCTTAGATGTTTTGAACTTCATAATGACAGAAGGGCATTGAAACCCAGATCCTGCTTTTGTGAGTCATTGTATCTGCCCGGTAAGAGATGCCAGGAAAGACCTACCTGCTTTCTGGGCAAACCCAGGAGATACCGTGAGCAGCAGGCTGACACCTTTTTAACCATCCAGGCAGAACTAGACAAAGTCCACATCCAGCCTCAATGAAAGGTGTAAGACGCAGCTCAGCGTTGTGTGACTTAGACCTTCTCCACTTCCCTAAATGCCACAAGCAGGAAGCCTTGTGCCGTGTCATAAGACTAGAGGGGAAATGGCACCTGCACCCTGGAGCTTTGTGAGAGATGCTCGGGGTCATGTGTGGGGACAGGGAGGAAGGAGTGGGTTTGGGCATTTAGGGCTGCTGCCTGGAGAAAGTGCCTTCTTGTGGGACATCTCTTTGTGCTGCTGAGGCAACACCAGTTGCAGGCACTGCCCCTTCTTTGGGATCCCACGTGCCTGGCGCAGCTCAAAGCTACAGGAAAAACCCAGTAATGCACTGGAGAGGCATGAATTACCAGCACCAAGGCAACAAGGAAGAGAAAGAAAGAAAGGGAAAGGACAAGTTATATGCTCATTAATGACTTAAAAATTGACCTAGATTTGGCCAAAAAATATATTTTTCTTTGCTTGTTTACCAGAGAATTTTATGACTTACTGCTTACAAGCTGATTTACATTTCTGCAACCTCAAGGGATCTCTGAAAATGCTTTAGAATCTTAGTCACACTAAATCGTATAAAAATATCACTGCTTTATTTTCTCCTTCAATTAAACCATTGTAAAGGATTTCTAGCTTACCAGACCATTTACTGCTGCAGAGACAATGTGAGTTTCTGCCAAAATATTTTCCAGAAATAAAACAATAAAAGTCAGACCTCTAAACAGACTTTTTCTTGGCATTATTAAAAATTACGGAGTACATTGCAAAAAGTCTACCGTTTTAATATCTGCCCTTCCTGCAAAGCACAATGGCCAAAGGAATGGCATTTCTGAAAGCATAAAAGCAATTTAGAAGCCTCTGTCTCATCCATTCTAAGAGGTAAAACTGTGTAGATGCTTTTGGAATAGATCTGTATAAAATACATTTAGATATTTAGAGATCTCGGTATTGCGCATATCTATAAAGCGGCAGTCCTTCCTATAAACAGCAGGTGGTGCAATTGGATCACTCTGTAGAAGTCAGACGAAAGCCCTGCATTTTATTTTCATTTCGTTGTTGAAATATAAGCAAAGAGATTAACTATGCAGGATTTTTTCCTTACAACTCAAATGTATCTTTAACAAAGAAAGAAAGTACCTGAGCAAAATAGTATGTCTAATTGTTCTCATTCTTACAGAAATAAAGTGTCAGACAAGAAGAAACTCATTTATATGCTGAGCATACAACATGAAATTCGAGAGCCTTCTGCTCAAGTGAGTGGCAAAAGAAGGTGTATTTACTGTCCTTACGTGGAGCACAATTGCATTCCTCGTTTGTTGAAGTGGGTCAGTGATTAATGTTTGAATCCCATAAACAGTTTAGCATTGCTTATTTGCATATTAATCAGTGTAATGGTGTGAGTTTAATCACACCCTTCATCAAGGGTGTCTGGTTTGCTACTCAAGTACTGCAGCCGTGGTTTTGAAACTGGGAAGATACGTGCACAACAGCTTTATGCATGGCATAATCCCCTCTTAAAATGTTGTGGGACAGACTTTGCTCCAAGAATACACAACTTCAGATGATACAAACAACACTGGAATAGGGGAATGCTGGTCCTACACATTCAAGTAAGTTTCTTCTTGCTTACTCCAGTGTTACTTTCAAAATACAATCAATAATAGGGCACTACAGTACAGGTTAGAAGTATCTGAATTCATGGAACAGGGATGCGAAACAGTGACATGGCAAAACCGGATGGTGAAGAGAGCCATGTCAGGGTGAACGCTGGCTTCAGAGGCATAAATGAGCCTCACAGTGGGTGGGGCGAGGGGTTGCAACTTCTCTGGGTACACAGAAAGTGGTGTTCAGTGTGTTGTTCGCTGATCAAATCCAGCCACTCCACCACAGCCTCCTGAAAGAAGTACCTTGCCTGACTCTGGATGTCTCCATAGAATCATAGAATGGTTTGGGCTGGACGGGACCTTAAAGACCATCTAGTTCCACCCCACCACCACGGGCAGGCACACCTTCCACTAGACCAGGTTGCTCAAAGCCCCATCCAGCCTGGCCTTGAACACTTCCAGGGATGGGGCATCCACAACTTTGTTTGGCAACCTGTTCCACTGTCATACAGTGCACCTCAATTAAGCTATATTCGGTATGAAGAAGAAAAAAATAACTGAGGAATGCCTATTTATCTACTGACGATGGCCACGGAGATGATCTAGACAAATATTTTAGATATAGATATGAATGATATAAATACCTGAAGTTACCTGAAATTAATCTCACCTTGTATTTCAAAGGGTAGATCACTTCTAGTCTCAGACAGGGACAAGTTGGGAAGACTAAACACTAATATAAAGGAGCTTGGCACAGTCGTCCTTCCAAATTCTGCCTTAATTTCCTGAAGAGCCAGTGGCAAGAGGAAGATCTTGCAAAGCTTCTAGAGGGGATTGTGCTCACATATTTCATTTATTTAGTTAGAGCCTTTTTTCCTGAAGATTTTGAAAGACACTTCTATCTCTGTAAGAAATTTGGACAAGCAGGAAAACTGATTCACCAGATGCCTGCCTTAGGCGTAGTACATGCAGTACATAGTGCATAGCACAATTCTCGGTGCGGCAGAGCATCCTCACAAGGTGCGTATCAGACATAAGTGCTCTGCACTGTTCCTGAATAGCATAAACTGGTTGTAGGCAGAGACATCTGACTGCTTGTGGTGGGCTGACCCAGGATGCTGAATGCCCACCAAAGCCATTCTGTCACTCCGCTTCTCAGGTGGACAGGGAGAAAGTATAAAAAAAAACCTGTGGGTCGAGACAAGGACAGGGAGAGATCACTCAGCAATTACCGTCACTGGCAAAACAGACTCGACTTGGAGAAAGTAGTTAAATTTATTACCAATCAAATCAGTGTAGGGTAATGAGAAATAAAACCAAATCTTAAAACACCTTCCCCCCACCCCTCCCTTCTTCCCAGGCTCAGCTTCACTCCCGATTTCTCTCCCTCCTCCCCCCGAGCGGCGCAGGGGGGCGGGGAATGGGGGTTGTGGTCAGTTCATCACACGCTGTCTCTGCCGCTCCTTCCTCCTCAGGGACAGGACTCCTCACACTCTGCCCTGCTCCAGCGTGGGGTCCCTCCCACGGGAGACAGTCCCCCATGGACTTCTCCAACGTGAGTCCTTCCCACGGGCTGCAGTTCTTCACCAACTGCTCCAGCCTGGGTCCCCCCACGGGTGCCGACCTTCAGGAACAGGCTGCTCCAGCCACAGGCACCTGGCAATTACGGAGCAACAACCCCATATTGCCTCGGTGCCTACGGAGAGACTCTCGTGACACTGAATTAGCCTCCCCAGGGCTGGCTCCAGCAGGCTGACCAGGCGTTTTCGGAAGAGAGTGGATGTCCTGCTGCCTCTAGATAAGGGTGAGTACAACAGCAGGCTCTTTTTTCAGGGCAGAGCCACAACCAACCTCTGTAGAAAGGCATCCGCACCTCACTAGCGATGCAGCAGCTCCACAACTCAGTTATCTGCATAGTCCCTTAAAAGGGGGACGACGATTCACCCCCAACAGGCTCAGCACCCCACCTGCTACGGAAACGCTGAATTTCCTTCGTGTGGTGAAAGAGAGACCAATAAATCAAGCTCCTGAGACCTGCTGGGATAAGAAATGCTGCAATAAGAGAAAGATGCAGATAATGAGCACAAAATACATTTCGTTTATGTAGACTAATTAGAAGCAATAACAAGCCCCAATTAGATTTTTAATTAAAAATATTTTACAGACTTACACTTATCTGAGAGTTGCTACAGGAACCTGAGCTCAGCCACAGCTGTATTTCAGATGACTAATTTCAGAACTTTTAAATATATAATTCACCATGATGAGATCACAGTCATGAATCCAAATTAAATTGTATTTTACATCTTCAGCATTAAAAACATTAATTTACTTCTTCAATTATCCACTTCGTGAGATTTCAATTAAAATATTTATAATTTTTTTTTATTTGCATACCATCGGGTATTTTATTCCTTATTTAACAGTTGAAATGAATTTACATCTTTATTCGCAGTTTTTTATGTGGACTGAAGGATTGCAGACACTCTTTATTTACCTTTATTTGTTGGTTTTGTTCACCTTTTACACAAATCTCCTTTCAGGACTTGGGGAACACAGCTTTCCCTTGCAAAAGCCCTCGCCAAACTGCCAGGTGCCTGTGGCTTGTGACAGGCATTGCTTTCAGCCTCCATCTCTCTGTCTTACCCCAGGTTCACACATAAAATCACGGGGTATGGAGACACACGTGGCTCATTACACTGAAATCCTCAGCTTCCTTTGACTGCCGCTTGGCTGGTAAGGTGAATTATCTTCCACCAGCTAATGTAAATATGTTAGGCGTTGTCTTTTTTAATGAACAGGATATCTTTTTAACCTATTTCATTTATGTACTGGGTTTGTGTGGCCAGGTTGGTAGCCAGGGGGTTGCAGGGGTGGCTTCTGTGAGATGCTGCCAGAAGCTTCCCCTGTGTCCAGTAAAGCCAGTGCAGCCGGCTCCAAGATGGACCCACCGCTGGCCAAGGCTGAGCCCATCAGCGACGGTGGCAGCGCCTCTGGGAGAGCAGAGTTAAGAAGGGGGAAAAAAAAAATATCACACAGCATTTGCAGCGGGAGAGAGGAGTGAGAAGATGTGAGAGGAACAGCCCTGCAGACCCCAGGTCAGAGCAGCAGGAGGGGCAGGAGGGCTCCAGGCGCCAGAGCAGAGGTTCCCCGGCAGCCCCTGGGGAAGCCCATGGGGAGGCCAGCTGTGCCCCTGCAGCAATGGAGCTCCACGGGGAAGCAGGTCTCCACCCGCACCCGGGGAGGGCCCCACGCCGGAGCAGGAAGATGCCCGAAGGAGGCCGTGACCCCGTGGGAAGCCCACGCTGGAGCAGGCTCCTGGCAGGACCTGTGGCCCCGTGGGGAGAGGAGCCCAGGCTGGAGCAGGGTTGCTGGCAGGACTTGTGACCCCGTGGGGGACCCAGGCTGGAGCAGCTCGTGAAGAACTGCAGCCCGTGGGAAGGACTCACGTTGGAGAAGTCCATGGGGGACTGTCTCCCGTGGGAGGGACCCCACGCTGGAGCAGGGCAGAGTGTGAGGAGTCCTGTCCCTGAGGAGGAAGGAGCGGCAGAGACAGCGTGTGATGAACTGACCACAACCCCCATTCCCCGACCCCCTGCGCCGCTCGGGGAGGAGGGAGAGAAATCAGGAGTATGTTGAGCCCGGGAAGAAGGGAGGAGTGGGGGGAAGGTGTTTTAAGATTCGGTTTTATTTCTTATCCTACTCTGATTTCATTGGCAAGAAATTTAACCAATTTCTCCAAGTCGAGTCTGTTTTTCCCGTGACAATAACTACTGAATGGTCTCTCCCTGTCCCTCTCTTGACCCATAAGCTTCTCATTATATTCTCTCTCCCCTGTCCAGCTGAGGAGGGGAGTGGTAGAGCAGGTTTAGTGGGCACCTGGCATTTAGCCAAGGTCAACCCACCACAATTTAAAAGAATCTATTCGTTATGTCTGAAAGGATTTTGCTAATAATAATCTGCCACTGGGGGGTCTGCAGCTCCATCTCCCACATTTTTTATAGCAGATAATATATGGGAATGGCAGAATAAAAGGCAAAGAATAAAAAATAAAAACACAACTATGGGTTTTTTCTATTTATTTGATCTGTTTCTTTGACAAATACAGATTTTGAAAATTGACATATTTCCCTTCTCCATCAACAGCTGTAGAAATAATATAATACAGGAAATAATTGGTCTAGCCCCCAGCATAAGAGCCCTAAAAGCTGGAAAACTTTTGGGACACATTGTGAGAACCGCCTGTTCTAAACACCTGCAAGGTTTGTTTAATTTTCTAGTTACTAGTTACATACTACAGGAAAAAATAATCTGACAGTTGAAGAAATATGGTAAGCTTCCTGAATGATGTCTTAGCTAGCCATGACAATTTTTCTTTGCCTTTTAAATAAGTATGTTTAAGAACAATTAAAAATAGGAGTGCATAAGGTAAGTTTCATTGCAGATGAACTGATGCAGGGAGTGTCATGCACTGATATGAACACAATGCAGAACTGATGGGAACTGATTAGGAAGCAGGGGATTTTTACTCTCACACACACACGCACACCCACAAAACACTCAAGATACTGTACTTAAAAACAAGAAAATTTTTAAATAATGTTGCTAGAATAAGTCTCAGATATATTACCATCTTCTTCCTCTGAGCATTAAAAACAACATATGCTTGCTTCCCAACATTTATGGTAAAAATGCATTTTATTTTTTCTACAACATTTTTTAACAGTGGAGCATGAAGCAGTAGTGAAATAACAACAGAATAGTATGTCCTGCCTTTTCTTGCAGGACTGTCTCTAACAACTATTTTACGTTACCTCAAAATTTGACAGGATCAATAGCCTTCTGGGAAATTCCCCTTCCTGCATTCTAATGAGCAAATTGATGGCTTTTGAAAGAGAAACAAGTTATCTTTCAGACAAGCTATAGCCGTGAATGGCAAATTTGAAATGAATATCGACACCTGCGCAACAGTCCATGTTTCTGCAGCTCTCTAGAGAAAAAGCAGAAGCCAATAATATTTTAGAACTGCAGGGATATTAAAAGCATTAAGTGCCTTTTCATTTTGCTTTTCTTCCCAGAAGATTTGTGGTTTTCAAGGGATCTGAGTGGAGACTATAAACAAAAGTAGAGTCATGAATTTTTAAAATTTAAATCAACCCTGATAGTCTTTGTTCACCACACAGACCATTTCCTGTGCTTTACAGCAAAAGTCCATTTCTGTTGTGAAAGAAATCCCCTGAGCCAGGCTGAGACAGGCAGCCCTGTGTTAAGTCCCACAAACAACATGAAGATGCACCAGAGACTAAGTCCAACGTATGAAACTTATTGCTGTTCTTCCTAATTCTGGACCTGTTGGAGTGTGTCCAGAGGAGGGCCACAAAAATGATCAGAGGGATGGAGCACCTCTCCTGTGAGGACAGGCTGAGGGAGTTGGGGTTGTTCAGCCTGGAGAAGAGAAGGCTTCAGGGAGACCTTATTGCAGCCTTCCAGTACTTAAGGGAACTTCTAAGAAAGATGGGGACAGACTTTCAGCAGGGCCTGTTGTGATAGAACAAGGGGTAATGGTTTTAAACTAAGAGAGTGTAGATTTAAGACTAGATCTAAGGAAGACATTTTTCACTGTGAGGGTGGTGAAACATTGGCACAGGTTGCCCAGAGAGGTGGTAGATGCCCCATCCGTGGAAACATTCCACGTCAGGTTGGACGGGGCTCCAAGCAACCTGATCTAGTTGAAGATGTCCCTGCTGACTGCAGGGGGTTGGACTAGATGGCCTTTAAAGCTCCCTTCCAACCCAAACTATTCTACGATACCATGATTCCATGATTCTAATGCAGGGCCCTGTAATAACTCCCTTATGCAAAATAAGGACTACAAATTTTCGCTGCCTTTCCCCCAACCCCCTTGCACAGAGTAAGATGTAGGTAACGCCAAATATATAGTTTTTCATACTGTTGCCCTTTTCTCAAGTCTTTTTATTTCTTAAGAAAAAGCTAAAGACTAAAGTTTGCATTTTTAAAAGTATTTAGGTGCTATACATCACACTGTCTTTACAAACCTGGCCAGTAATCATTTTTATTCTCAGTGGATCTGAGATGCTTGGCCAGAGGCAGGGAGTGGTGTGCCAAGGCTAATGGTCTGTGCCGGTGGCCTGGAGCCACAGCAGCCACCCCAGGCGTGCGTCCCCCTGCAACCTGCCCCCCGAAAGGGAAAGCAAGAGCTGCTAAGAGAAGGTAGCACAGTTTCTACAGCCTCAGGACTGGGAAGACACTATAAATGCCTCTAATAAAGAAGAGAGAGCTAGCACCTTTGTCATCTGACACTGTGTAGTATCAAAGCACTCAAGCACTATACTCATGAAAGCCTTATGTAGGTCTGAAATAACAAGAGAATTGGCCTCAATATATTCAGTGCTTCCTCCATCCCTCTTCTCCCTGAAGATATATCAGAGCCTGCAATCCCCCACGAAATAAAATTCCTGGCAAAGTCACCATGCACCAGAAGCTGCCTCCCAGCCAACTGTGACCCGAGCTTGTTGCAAAGGGCTTCAGAGTGACCCCAGCAAAGGACAAATATTTGCACTCTGCTGAGTTTGGTGTCACATCTGCTGCTGAAAAGAAGTCACTGTGAAGTAGCTCCTAAAGGAAGAAATGCAAACGTTCCCTTCCAGAGTGAAAACATTTTATTCATTTGAAAAGCGGGAACAGTGACCTGCCGTAAATACCATATGCAAAATGCAGCTCTACAAGAACAGGAATCCTGGCAAAGATAACCTGCAAGTTTTGCACCATTAACAAGTTATATTATTCCCTTATTGCCAACTGCTTGCTTTTAGAGCAGCTCCACAAAAATCCCATGTACAACATGCATGTTGGCATTTCACTTTTCCTTTGCCTATTTTAAAAGCCCCTAAATGGGTAATATATTCCTTCTACGTGTAATTGTTAATAATAAATATTCAGAACATTTAATTTAATGCATAACACATTTCTGTTCTAAATGTTTGATGCAAAGGGAAACAATACTCTTAGGACTGATGAAAAGCATTATAACTGAAAACATTTATTCAAGACTTAAGCCAAAAACATAACGCTAATATGAAAAACTTAAGAGAAGAGGAACTAACTCATGATCCTGAGGCGACTATAAAACATGCCCTAAACATATTTTGAAAGTGGTTTAAGAGAGAGTGAGGCCCAGAGTAACACAAAATATCAAACGTTGATCCAAATTCCATCTCCCATGACCCATCACAACCGCAGCACAACCGCCCACTGGCTTCATTTTCATTACCATTATGAAGGGAACATATGTCGCAGGGGTGATGGGCCCTGCAAACGTACCCGGTAATTAATCTAATAGAAGAATCAACCAGCAAGTAAAAGAAAGATGATTTTACCATGCCTATTCTATAAATTGAGAGCCACGCAGAGAGGTGGATCCCCTTAGGAAAGTTGGGAAAAAGCTCCAGATCTTCCAAATGCCAGTCTAGTATCTCACCCACAAATCACGAAACCACAAAAACAAAGAAATGTTGGTTCTATCAGGCCTCTGGAGGTCACCTAATGCGGCTTCCCTCTCAAAGCAGCTCTAGCCCTCCTACCTGATGCAATGGGACTCTCCAAGCTGGGCAGCTTGCATCAGGAGCAGAGAGGTGACAGGATCCCCGGGTACTGGCGTGGCCCGTAGTAGCACACCAAAACACTCTCTGTTCCACACACCAACACTGCATGAAAAAAAAGGCAGGTGTCCCTGCTTATAATTTCTGACTATAATATAGGTACAAAGGCATGCTTGTGTTCACACAAGAGTGTATAGACCGGGCAATCCATATTTTTTGGTGGAAGATTTTTAAATTACTTTTTTTTTAAATATCCTTTGGTTTTGCTACTGATGAGAATGTGTCATCAAGGAAAAAGAAAATAACATGGAACAAGAATGACAAAGGTTTCCATCCATGTCCCAGCTCTACTACATTAAGGCTGCAAAAATGCCACTTTGATTTTAAGATGGCATGCAGAGCTTTGCCTCTGCCAGGGGAGGAAAGCATCATGATGATGCAAAACACATCAGAAATATGGGAGAGACTCCCATGCACTATCCCGTACCTGCATCAGTTAGGGGAAAATGCAAAGAGAAAATGTGCTCTATTCTTTTACACGGCTTCTCAGAATTGGCACAAATCCTTATTTTTGCTAACGCATAGATACTTACTATACTTACTTACTATATTCTTTTTTACAATTCCTTTGTAAATCTTCCCATTGCCATATTTAGCAAGAAAAGGAATGAAAAGTAGGTGAAAGGCTGGAGAACAAGAGGGTAGCAGAGCCTATTGCAGGCTTTGGAGTTGTCATGGCATTAGAGACATCTCAGTGTGATTAAGGGAAAACTAGGAACATCCATTTGAATCGGTGGCAGTGGAAGAGCATAATCCTCCCATACTAAGCCCTGCTTTGTTTTCAGATTGTGCTGCTGATCCTGAAAGAGAAATATCAATGGTAGAGTAAAAAGGGCCTGAATATCAGTTTATATTCTTTGGAGTAAACAGTGTCAATCCTACTTCCAATAGCATCCCTCAGGGCTGCCTCGAAATCCTGCTTTTATCTGCCCATTTCCTAGTTCAGTCTGAGAAGTCAAGCACCAAAATATCCACCCATGATTTGTAAGTATATCAGGATACATATTCATGTACAGGTTGAAGTTTTTTTCCTTAAAGGTAAAAATGCCAAGAAATATAAAACCAAAAAGCCAACCTGCCACTACCACTTTCCAGGCTTTTTTATATATTGTGACATCCTCCTGTGATTTGAAGCAGTCTCAGCATATTCTGGTTAAAAGTGTGAAAACATTCTCAGGGGAAGAAAAAAAAAAAGGGTCAGATCCTTTCCCCAGGGAAACTGAAACTAATTAGCACAGTATTTGCCCAGAAATGACTGAAATGCCCCAGATAACTTAAATGATGGAAAGAGAGAGAAAGATGTTGTCATTGATAAATCCTCTTATTTCCCATATGCCATTCCAGTTATTTCATTGGGTCACACACCCACAACTACTAATAACTGTGAACACTTGATTTTAAAGAAAATCTCTGATTTTAGCAGCATGGCTGTTACAATATGCAAGCTGTCTTGTTTGACAGCCTGAGCTACCCTTACGAAGCCTGGTAGGCTGCAAATAAACACTATTTTCCACACAAAGAGCCTTTCTGCTTGAGCAGCTCTCCTCCGACATCACCACCAGCAGCACAGCATGATTTCCAAGTGAGCAGCTGCCAAGCTCATCAACAAGACATGGTAACACTTGGGCAAAAGGAGCAGACAGCAGCTTACCACCTCCAGCAGACTAAGGGATCTGTGCCGGGATGATGGGGCTAGGGTTTAGCTTTTGACAATGTGCAAACCCCCAGGACGTGGTGTTTCAGTGGGCACTAATTATATATGATCTCTTTTGGTTTGAATTTTCACTGAGAACAAATTGCCTTTCAGATAGCTTGTCCCCTTCTGTAAGATTTCACATTTTCTAGTGTCCTCCTTTATTCTTTACCATCAATATTTAAGTGTAGATCGAGTTTATACCACAATGGAGGGTACCTAGGGAATACCCTTGGGTTGCTATTTTCTCCATCATCTCAAAAATACCTTCCAGGATCAAATAGGAGTTGCCGACTTGCTAAATCTTACTACTACTACATTTTCAACTAATCTTCTTATTTGATTTTGCCAGCTGTCGTCATACTCAATGGGATTTAATTTTCATAGCAACTTGCTTATCTTTGAAGTCAGTGTTATCCCTTCATAAAATCCTTTCTGTGCCAAAGCTTAGGGGAGCCACTCTTTAGCGTACTCAGCTTTTGCAGCTCCTATAGGCAACCTAGATAGTCCTGGGTAACCGCTGTACCTAGGATCATGTTAGTTCTGCTCTGGGGATCAAGCTGTTCAGCAGCCCAGCTTAGCTGGAAAGGCTAAAATGAAAACAGTTTTGGACACTGCTGACAGCCAGCAATATTCATAATGAAGGGGAAATGAGGATCCCTTCTGACTAGCTGGACCAAGGTCATCCTGATCTCATTCAACAGTCTGAACTAATGTACTTATTCGTCTCCGAGTTCCAAAAAAAAAAAAATCCACTACATTCAGAGAGCACTTTTCAGCATTATGGGGCCTTACTCTTGTTTTAGAGTAATATATGTGCTGTAGGACTAGAAAATAAACAACAATTTATTTAATATATTTTCGTTCTGTCATCTAAAGGCAGATTTGGTATTGAAAGAGTTATTTTGTTTATCAGTCTGTCTTATAACCAAACAGTTTCACAGCTGGTAATCAGACTAGAGCAGCTGCCACCTTCAGAAGAACATGTGTGTGCCAGGATGTCTGCTGCTTGCTTTGTAATTTCCCAGTACATCTCCATGGGCTGCCGAGTCCTTCCTCTTGCATCTGAATCTTGTAGCCAAAGAATAACAATTTCTGAAATGAGAGTTTGTAGATCTACAGTTCTATCCACCTGGAAAGAGGATGTTTTGTAGCATTTTATCTATTAATTCCAGCACTCAAGTTTTCTCCACCCCTGAAGAGCCACAGCACTCGCTGGCAGCAGCACCTGCAAGGCAAAAGCCAGAGAGGGATCCAGCCCTTCTCATCTGCACATGGAAGGGAGAAGACCACCAATGGAGACCTGCTCCAGGTGGTGTAATACGCCATACAGGTTATTTCCACATGGGTCAAGCCTTGCTCTTGAGTTTAACCTGGCCTATTTGTTTCTCCTTCTAAAAGGTAGGAGATGCTCAGATATTATGTTGGCCGTGGAGATCCATGTTGGATTGGTTGTCAAATCTGCAGTGTATGGTAGGTTTCAATCTTACAGGTGTCATGCCATCAAGACAGATTAAAAATACATAGGTACATACTGTAGAGGAAAACAAATTACTGGCATTTTTTATTATTTTTTTGTAAAGCAAATGTCTGAACTAAGCAAAAAGAGGTAGTGTTTCCTGCAGTGGGTAGAACCTTTTTAGAACAGGCAGTTTCATGAAACTTAGGCAGAGGACATTTTAAGTGCAACTAGTCTAGCTGATTCAAGAGGAGGTGAATTGGAAAGACACCTGCTGGGCACCTTTCTACTGCTTAGACTCGCTAAGTAAGTAAAATACATCCAGGGGGTAGGTGGGAAGCGTCATATACATTTGTCATGCTCCTGCACTTACGACCACTGTTGGAGACAGAACACCAGGCTAAGTGGACCTTTGGCCTGAGCTGCTACAATCATTTGATGTTCTGACACAAATTTATTGTAATTATGGTAACTTTAAAATTATTATTCAAATGGATTTCAAAGGACTTTGCATACATTAATACTAGTCATTATTAATAATGCATTAATTATTAATTATTATTTTTTAATTACATTTAAGGATGACTTCGATGGGACCATTCATGACAATACATACAAACATTGAAAGAATATTTGCAGGACAAAACTTTTGGGCATTTGTCATGTCCTCCATACTTTTTATATGAGAAAAAATAACCTTGCTTATAGCGTTGTGTGATAGCAATAATTCTGAAGCTGCTCTGTTAAGGAGCCATAAAACATAGCTTTCTTTTCTGCAGAAATAAAAATTCAGTCTTGATCTCACATGCTTTAGAATATGGGAAAATAGGTTTGTGTGTGCAGTATTAAACCCATTGTATTGTCATGAAGTCTCTTCAAAGTATCAAAGCAAGTATCTCCTGAAACTTGAATCAAACTACAGGCAAAGAAAGGAATTGATGCCATGAAATTGAACTTAATAAGCTCATATCTATGTAGTCTGCTTCAGCACTTCCCATGTAACTTTAAGAAATGTGCATCCACTAGGATTAAGATTTTCTCTGTCCCAGAGGGTCCACCCTTGTCAATTTTCCATTTATATTTTGCTTTCAGGGAACAAACTTAGTAAACTAAAGTATCATTTTAAGTTTCCTACAGTGACTTGTAAATTCCAAGCTGCATTTTTGCTATCCTTTGCTGATGCAGTCTATCATGAGACTGGAAGATATTAAAGACTATTAGCTAATCAAAACTACTTCTGTGACAAAATTTAATTCCTGCAGGACAAAAGCTTACTCTTTCTTCCCAAACCTGAAACAGTGCTAATACAGGCCATGAATTAGTCATTCTCAGGGAAGAAGACAGCCCCTAAAATCCACTTTAGCCGATTCCTTTTCCTAATGTTCATTTTATACCAACAGTAATCTTGAAGCTATCAATTACAGACATAAAGAAAGTGAATTGATTCTCATAAGAATGGGACCATCATCTCCTTTCACCTTCCAACCCCAACCCGCACCAAACAGCCAGAAATTTTGCACCATCACCACTAAGCATCGCTCGAACACCCACCTCCCGCCGTAGCCAGCTGTGCTGGGCAGGAAGGTGACTGGCAGCGTGCCGGATTCCCTCCTGACCCTTCCCCGCTCCTGACGGGCTCCATCATCTCGGTACAACCTTCACCATCTTTCAGCAGCAAACGGCCGCGCTCCCTCACGCCTGCGGGTCTCCGCACGCACGCACGCACGCGCCGGCGGTGAGGCAGCGTAGCTCCAGGTAACACGCTGCAAAGGCAGCGGACCCTCCGTGCCGCCCGCACCTCCCCTCCCAGGGTGTCTCAGCTGTCTCTCCCAAACTTGGTTAAACCTCTTTTCTTCGTCCTTTAAATACAGGTTTTTTAAGGGCTTTACAGATCTGGAAGAAAGCAAAAAATAAAAGTGGTAATGCTTTTTCTCAATTTATTATTCTCTTCATTTCTTACTGTCTGATCACTCACTAGCAGTTTTTGCCATTTGCAGGAAAAGGTTGGGCTTTTGCTTTGCATCTTAATATCTCATCTTTAAATTTTTAGCCATTGGTTTACACAACATAAAATTATCTTGAAAATATTTTTTGAATAATTCACTTTGGCTTGTAATAAAACATCTTGTGTTCTTATGTTTAGAAATTTGGCTAAGTATTTTTCAGCTTCGAGGTGAGTCTTCATTTCAAGCTGTGGAAGCCATATCGTACCGTAAAGACATACGGCCAAAATTTGTTGTTCCAATGAACAATTTCTTCGATGCTCTGAAGTGACGACAGGTGCTGCCTTTGATCTACCATCCTTGAAAGGGTGGCACAGCAGCCTCTTCTTATTCAAGTTAAAGTAAGAAAGTTACTCTTTGTTCAGTAATTAAACAGTAGTGGTTGACAAACTAGCTTTATTCGGCAAAATAGAAGGTAAGGCAAGCAGGTAAAGATGTTTCTATGGGATCAGCTGCGAAAAAAAACCCCACCAAACCCACAACACTGAAAACTGCCTCCTGCTGCTCCTCCCGTCTGTGTTGCGGGAAATGCTTTGCTGGCTGCACTTCTGCAGATAAAGAGGGTTGTGCTGAAAAAATACTTGAATCTTTCAAGAACTTATCTTCCAAGCAAGGCCCTGAATACTGGCTAAGTATTTGTGCCAAGTGGCAACGCTTTCATCAGTCGTGCAGAGCTGACTGCATTTTAGAAGAAAGGAGACCACTGGGACAATGTTTCTAAACATCACCAAAAAAAGTTTATTTTCTCTGGGAGGCAGAAGAGAGGCAGTTTTTACACGGCTGTATTGATTTTTACAGCACAGTCATTTTCCTCCTCAGAACACCCCAACAGAATAAAAGCTGTTTAAAACAATACATGCACCATATTAAGCACCATATTAACTTGATGTGCTGCTGCTGCTAATCTACATAATACAGCTGCAAACACCAACAGGAACATGAGATATCAAAACTCAAATTGGAATTCAAAGAACTAGGAGCACAACATATGCCTGACCTACATCTTAATTTCTCCTATATTTACATAGCTATGGCCAAAGTGATTTGTTAGCGATTCTCTTAAGAATGTGACCATCTGGATCCTTTAGACCTAGAGGAAATGTGTACCAAGTGGACACAGGCCAACGATGGCAGAGGGAAGCAATCTAATACAGTGAGTAAAAATTACTTTATCTGTTTGCATTTTTTTGCTTGTTTGCTTGAAGTTTGTAAAAATGCTAACTAGGGTTTTTAATAGTGAAAATCATGATTGTTAGAAACTTCTAAAATGAAAAAAAAATCATGATAAACTGATATAAATTCTCTTTAGCTATAGTAGTGTGCAGAAGATTTTAGGCACGGGAACCAGCTTGTTCTACTCAGTCTGCCCATGCTCTGCACGGGAAGCTGCCAGGGAAAGGGAACCTGAGCAGTATTACAAATTACCAAAAGTAAGTTCCTCACCCAGAGGTCCTAGACTCTTGAAGGACACACTGGTGTCCTTTCTTTGATGAAGCTCAAAAACATAGGGGATCAATTGAGAGGGAAGAATGCAACAGAAGCTTCACAGCTGTCCTCATATCTGAGTTACCTTCCTCTTTCTTTTTTCCACTTTGTTTTCTTTTTCTGCCAAAAAATAATAGATCTTCTAGCTCATAACCTGATATGTTACAGTTATACCAGACTACTCATTCTACCAAAAGCAGAGCGTGGATCTAATCAGAGTGAGCAACAAATCTCCGCAAAGGAGATTTCCTTGTTTCCCACCAGAGTCTTGTGTTTCTGGGACGAAGTTCAGCAGCTGGACATGTGGATGCAGCTTAGCATTTACCTCGGGAATTCCAGTATTTGATTTACACATATCTCTACACAGGCTGGTTTTGGCAATGCAAACACACATATTAGAAGGAGAAAAAAAGCTGTTTCAAAACACCTCTCCAGACTGTATAATAATCTGTTTTGCAATTTTTAGTTCCCGCTCACAGATTTTTAACATCCTTGCAATCAGTTCTAAGAGTTCAACTTTTAAGAGATACAGTGAGTACACTTTATTAACTCAGTGTATTTCAATGGAATTTTTTGGGGGGGTTTGGGTTTTGGTTTTTGTTTGTTTTGGTTTTTTTAATAATAGTTTTCTCCAATGTTTTACCTTGCAAAATAACAGCAGCTGCTAATAAATGGAGTCAGCTGGTTAAAATAAATTCCACTCTTTGCACTCGCAGATCTCTAATCATCTAGAGGCAAATCAAGAACCGTATTAACAGGCCTTGTGGATTCTCTCACCAAACAGGGCTCGACAAGGTACTGTTCCTTATTGTACCTACTCAGCGGTAGCACAGGGCCGGTACTTTGTGTCACACAGGAGGTTAAGGTAGTAATGCCACGTGTCCTGGCTTTCCCTTTGGCCATTTGTCATCAAAACAAATTGCTGCAAATACCCTAAAAGCATTTTATATATAAAAGCATTTGAACAGAGTCGTATCCAGGCAACAGTTGTAAGCTTCTAGATAAATCGCCTATTACTCACTGCTTGTAAATTAGTTGCAGCTAATTTCTCTGAGCAAACGAGGTCTGCATAGGCCTGATAAAGGGAAATGATTAAAGCGTCTTTGAGGAAAGCTGGCAGAACAAGTACTGTTTTACTAGTCTCTGGCCCTGCTTTTCCTGTGGATTATGGAAAGACCTGGTGTGATTCTCAGCAGTGTTGCACACAGGTGCAGATTCTGACCCGTCACAGAGCTGCTGACAAGGCTGCATGTTTCTTTTCTGTAGATGGAAATGCTGCTTATTATTTGCGCTCCTAAGAATGTTAATGATAATACAAACAAAGCCAGCTGAAAAAGCATCCCAACAGAAAAGAAGTAACAAGGCGAGCGCGGGCTCCCGGGGTGCCCGTGGCTGCGGGAAGATGCCCCAGTGACCCCGAAACCTGCTGCTGGCTATGGGTGGGTAACAGCAGCGTTCACGTCTGTGTCATAAACCGACCGGAGTTACCTCAATAGAACCCACAGCAGCTTAGAAACCACCGCTCTGCTTACAGATCAGTCACTGGGCTTTGTGTTCACACCCGCATCGGTAAGTGAAGTGGAGCGGGAGCTGCTCCGTGCTTCTGAGACAAAGAGCACAGCGTAGCGCAGGTGTGCAGCTCAACCCTCTGACCGCCCTGAACAAAGCAGTTATATTAGCATTATATAGAGAGTATTATTAATATATTATCATATTATTATATATAATTAATATTAATATATCAATATAGCATATAATTTATATAATAATATAATGATTATATAAACATAGAACATATAGTATGTTACCTATACAGTCATGATTAATAATATTATTATATAGTAAATATATTAATAATTATACGTGATATAAATCTATCGTCTTTATTAAATATATTCTAGATGGTGAATTAATATGCTAATATTAACATTACGCATAAAATTTAATATATTACTGTGGCTGTTTGGGAGTGCTCTCTGGCTTGTGCTGACCACCCCAAGCCCAGAGACTATTTGGGAAGCACTATCTGACCAAGGCCAGAACTGGGCCAAAAGTCTGTGCAAACCTTTTGGCAGATGGTGAGCACATACCAGAGCTCAGCCTCGGCCCTGTTAACGTACTAATGCGCACAAAGCCCATAATGCCTTCAGCCTTAGACAAATGCCTTGTAAAAGACAGTTCCTCAGTTTAATCCTGTTGGGTCGGCATGGCTTTCAGGCCACCAGCCAGCACTAGAGGAGGAGGTATTGCCTGGACATGTGGGTCTGGAAAGGGAGGCAGGGATGAGGCTTCTCCGAGTCACCCCATATAGCGGCTCTGGGGCACAAATGGCACGAACGGCACCGGGGGTGAGGTGTGGTACATCTCCCAAAGCAAGGGTGAGGATGCTCACCCAGCAGCTAAGCCTGAAATACAATCACTGCTGTATTTGTGGAGAGCAGATCAGCCCACCCAGGGCAAGAGCTTGTCCCGAAGACCTGCCGCAATCAGGTTGTATAAAGGGAGGTGCGGGGAGCCGTGCAGCAGGCAGACGACAGCTTGAAATCAGAATCCTCCTGTCTGGGGCTGGTGGATGTGCATTTGACACTATTAACATTTCAAAATACTCGAGAAGGAGCAACGTAGTGCTTCTGCAGGTTTTCAGCCTTTTTTTTCTCTTGTGCTTAGATGCTTTCAACTGTAAGCTCCCTAGGAATATTTTTTTAATACTGAAAAATGCTAATTCGTAGCAACTTTTTATAAAAACAAACTTCCACGACAAGAAATCCACTTCAATTCACATTAAAATGAACTCACGAAGGATGGCAAGAATGTGTCTTTAAAGCACCAGGAATCTATTCATCTCTTTGCTTCCCTCTTGAATTAATATGCATTAATATGCATAATGTAATCAATGTAAGGTGCATACCTTCTCTATTTGCAAACATTTGTCCATTGCAATTATTCAGGTATAATTCATTTAGATACAATCTATACTTTTAATTCCACATAAAAACTGTAAAACAGGAACTGTAAAGTTTATAGTGAGCTGTTAAAACACAGAAAAAATGTTCACTCACACGCACATATTGCCCCACAATAGCTCCGATTGTAATGAAGGCCTTTAGTGTTTGATTAGAGCAATCTGATTTTTAAAAGCTTTATTTTCTTCCAAAATAGGGTGTTACATCTTTCATTGCTATCTCCTCCTAGTTTTGTACAGAACTGTAATAGAAAAATATCTTGATTTTTACAAAGGCATTTTTAAATATTCCCCAGATCTTGTTCCTGAATGTGAGTTGACTTCTGTATTCTCTTCTCAGTTATGCAATAGATACTTACATCTAAGTCCTCCAGTCAAAAGTATTTCCATTGGCCTTAGTAGGATTTGGATCAAGCTTTAAGAAGACAGGAATAAATTTTCTATATAAATTGTCTCTTCACCCTGCTTTGGTGACCCGGTGAACACATGCATAACAGAACCAATTCACCTGTCTCCTTCCTTAATACCACGGATGGTTAATATGCACAAGAATGTCATTGAGTCATTGCTCATAGGGAACTGTACTCTAGAATGGGGGACTATAAACACAAGCCAGCAGAGACCTAGATTTTAAAAAAAAAAATTAATAATTCATCTTCTTAATCAATGATATAGCAGTGTCAAGTTTCTTGATACTCCCAAGAGCAAAAGCAAAATCCTCCTCCTGATTTCTTCCATTGGTTTTAATGGGACAAGAATCCCTTCCCAGCTGCAGGCTACTCTTTTAAAGCTACTGTGGATATTTGTCATAATTGGGACTGACAGACTAGAAACACCACTTCTACCTTTTACTTGCTACCTCTCCCAGCCAGTGAAACTTGGCTTTCTGTTGTATGTATTTATAGATAGCTAATGCATATGTAGGAATATCTTTACCAGAAACATTGACTCAGTTGATTAGCTTACGAGCTGTTACTGCTTACCGTGAATGTTCAACTTCCCCCATTTGGGTACCTATCCTGAGAGCTAGATTTGTGAAACAAGAGAGATAGTAAAAATAATTGCTTAGTTAAATAAGCTATAATAGTTGTTTAACTATTGTTAAAGAACCATTGTGCTTTGAAAGAAATGTATTTCCTGCCATCACATTCTTCTGTTTCAGTTCTTTCCACTCTGCTCAGACATATATCTATCATCAGCTGTGTTTTCTTCCCTTGTTATAGATTATTTCTGTTGATATCATTAGTTTGCCCTTCTTATTTGGCAGTGTATCGGTAGGGCTTCTATGGCAGTTATTAAGCTTCTTTAGAAAATCCCCTTCCTTAAGCCTCTTCACAAAAATAAGAGAAGTGACATGTATATGGATGCTGTTTTTTCCCCTCAGATTTTCTTTGGGAGACAAAAAAGACATTTTCATCTTTATTCCAATAGCCAAGGCGAGAAAACAAAAGAAGGGTAATTATAGGTGTGAGCTCCAGGCATTGAACCACTGACAAGGGAATAGTCAAGGCTGTTGATTTCACTTGCACAAAAAGCATTTTTGCTAGAAAGGTCTTATCCTTAAATCTGTCAATATACTTTCGAGGAGCATATTGTTTGCTTTTGAGACAGATTAAAGATGGCAGGTTTTGAGGAGGAGGTGAGGAAGAATGTTAGGACAGTAGACCTTGAAATTCACATTTCAGGATTTTTCAGATACTCACTCCATATTTCAACATATGAAGTGTGACATTCTAACCTCTCTTTTGCATTCTTTTTTCTCCTGATTTCAGCATACACACAGATAAACACCTCTACAAAAATGTTATTTCCAGCCTCTGCAACTTTCTTGAAAGTCTAGCAATAAAAAACGTATTAAAGCCCAGGCTGCTGTATTGAAAACATTGCATGATAGCCTCTGGTAATTTTTTAGTTCTCATATTTTCACCAAAAAGCATGATAAAATGACTGAAGCATGTACTGAATATTTAAAACAAAGCAAACAACTCCACCTCCCAATATATATTTGTTCATTGGCTTAAGATCGTGCTTCACTGCTTTAGAAGAACCTGTGATTCTGTTCATGTTTTAAACTGGCAGCATTATGACTGCTACACCTCTACAAACAGTGAAGTAAATCAGTAGCAAAAAGTGACTAAATCAGCTTCCTTCAGCAGTGTACCACAATATGTTTTTTTTGTAGTTGGCCATAAGTCCCGAGTAGAGCTAGCACCCTCCTCAGGCTTGCAAAGAGGGGCAGAAGGAAACATTAAAGCTGATGTCTGGCTTCTATTTATGAAGAAACTTCTGGAAGACTTTCAGTCTTATCGTACCTTAGGGACATGGTTATGGTGTATGCAAGCAGCTGTGCGACCACATCGAGCCTGGCTTTGAAGGTCTCAGTCATGAGGACACAAGGAAGAAGTGAATGCTGGAAGCTGGCTGGGCAGCAGGCCTGTCTATTTGTCTTCTTTGCCAGACTTTCCCAGGATCCCTGAAGCATCTATCTCCTTAGGGTTGACAGGGAAAATGCCTCTAGATTAAGTAGTCCTAATCTTCTGTTTGCGTTAAGTCACAGAGAACCCTTTCGCTGTGGCTTTGAATGGGGGCTAGACAAAACCTGAAGCCTAGCCAGAAAGGAACTATGCCTAACCAGAGAGGAGTTTTAGTGCATTTTCTGGATGGAGTTTTTCAGCTCTCAGTAAACTGAGACCCTTGCAAGTGTCTTGTCTCTCCTATTAAATGTTCTGTCCAACCGACAGAAAAACTTCTTAGAGATCTGAACAAATATGAAACTAAATTTAATAAAGCTGCTCTTGACTGCATTCTCTTTAAATTATTAAGATTGCCCAAGACAACAACTTGGGCTAAAGTGAATAATTTTTAAAAGGTATTATTTCTAAAGATTAACTGGCAGCTCTGGAGTGTTCATTATCACCAGACTCTAAGCTGGTCTGACTTGGAAGACATCCCAATAAAGCAGTTGTCTTGGATTAGCCAATTACCGTTAAGTGGAGGAATGGCACCTTCAAACAAATGCAGAAAGTTATTTAAGTATAACCTCAATGGGGAGCTGTACCATTAAAAGACTCTTGTAGAAGGTATCCAGATGAGTTAAGGACATTGAATGAGCTATACTTCTGTTCAGCGTTTGGTTGTTGGCGATCATTGAACCCATGATCAGGAGACTCAGGCATATGATATAACAGGAATAAAACCAAGATAATTCCCTAAGTGGAAGGCTAGAACAAGTAAAGCCTCTGCAGAAGTGAAGCTTTATAGTATAGTGAAGAAATGTAATGAGGGCTTCAAGATACGTTAAAAAGAAAATACTAAAAATGCCTGAGAAGCCAGTGAAGTTTTAGCCATTCTTCATTCAATCAGACAGAAGGAACTAAACACTAATTCCTCTATATCTGGGTAGTTTGACACATACAGTGTCAGGGCCTAGAGTAGGCTGAGGTGGGACGTGGGAGCTGTAATATTATCACCATTTGTTAAACCCAGTATTTCAGCAAAAACATAAGGCAGGGAACCTGACGGAACAAGGTTCAGGATGCGTGTTAGAGCAATTCTTCAGCAGCAGTTGGGGTGTTCTCAGCAAAGCACAGAGTAAAGCTGAAAGAGCCCTTGAGCTGTGTTTCATTCTACTTGCCCTAAAATAGAGTTAGAAGACAAGATGAATAGGTTAATTGCTAATTAAATTGCAGAGTAATTCCTTATTTTTTCTTCAGTGGATAATTCTTGTATCTTTCAGTGGAATGACCTAGAGTTCTTTCCGTGTACAAACCTAGTGCTGGTGATAGTACTAGTAACTAGCAGAGTTTCTACTGTCTTATTTCCCTGTTCAAATAACAGCACACACACATGTATGCATTAGAAAAGGACCTTTGTGGACCTGCTATTTACATTGCTGAACACTGGGGGAGAATTTTGAGTTAATTCACTAAAACTTCCAGAAGGAATAAATGGACTCTACTGTGCACATTCTTCAATGATGTGTGATTTGGGAGTTTGAAGTCTTAGATCTGAGCAGAAAACTGAACCGAAGTGTCCCCCTTCCTGGACAAGTATTCTCACCATTAGACTATAATTCCAGAACCAGACACTACTAATGGCCCACCAGATAAGCAAGCCTTTGGCACATTTGAAAAGGAAACAAACTAAATATTAGCTCTATTCAGTTCTCTGGAGGAAAAAAAAAAGAAGAAAAAAAAAGAAGAAGAGAACCATCTCCAACAGAAGACTCAGCTTTGGAGTCAAAATCACAGAACAGAAGAATTTTAGGACTACTTCTTTCTTGAGTATTTGTTTGTTGGCTTGTGTGGGCCTTGACACCCATCCTTTGCAGTCTACTGGGTGCATAGGCACCTCATACCAATGCTTTAGGGTCTAGACTTCTTCCAACCACCTAACTCATGGCAAGGTCTGCAAGGTCCTGCGATGGATCTTGCTCTTAATTCCTAACTCCTCTTGTTAAAATGAGTACTTTTTTGTATATTCAGCTCACTAAATCTAGTGCATTTATACAGCGATAAAAAAACAACTAGGCAATAAAATTGCAGTGATCCCTGCTGACATAAGGTACAGAAATGAAATATGTGATCTTCCTGGAATTATTTAGTTATATATGATTTCTTCCAGCCATCTTTCTGTATATTTGTCATGTCTTTGCTTTATACTGTCCACATGTAAAAGCATTCATAACAGAAATTAATTATACCATCCAGTCTAGATGATGAAAACCCTTTTATATAAGAGTATTTGCCATCTAATGGATACTAAGACCTAACTATGAGACAGTTGTTGTCAGAATGGTGCCAAAGTTTACGAAGAGTTGAAGCAAATGTGAAAACAAAATTATGTATGTCATGTAGTTCAAATCTTTTGGTACCTGTGAATGAAGACACATCTTTATATCCATCCTGAGCAACATTAGGAACTGACAAATTCAAATGGTTACTGTTACTAGGGTGCACTTCAGCATAGAGCAGGATCCCCACTGCATTTCTAGAGTTGGATTGAGCTTGTTCCCATGTCCAAACTTGCCTCTCACCATATTTTTTGCCAATCAAATTGTGACCAGAGACATACTTGTATTCACTTGCAGGGTGAGGGGGCAGATGTCACCCTCTTCTGAAATACAAGAAAACATATCAGCTCCCAAGGAGTGCTGCTGAGTGTACATATTAGCTTCAGTCTGCCAGTCCCTAATGAATCTAACCAAATCATTCCAAAGGAAAAGATTACACTTACATCCTTGTATATCACTTGTCTAATGATATTTGATATAATGATATAATGCAACCCTCCTAGAAGGACCAAATATTTCTGCAAGGATTGCACATGGGATTTCTCAGAAAAGGAGATATGTGTAGGTTAAATTTCCTGTAAACAAAGCTACAAAATAATAAAAGAATATGTTAGTGATGACAAGCAGGATTCCCCTTCTAATGAAATATATGACATGGTCAGAGATGACTCTCTAGTTCTACGTAACGGAAGGAAGATAAACTTCAGAACTAAAATGTGTCACATTTGAAATGGCACCAGGAGTTAAAAGGGAGACTATTTTGGTTCATTTCCACTAGCCTCTGCATATGCATTCTAAAGTTGATGTGTATCATTGGAAAGTCTATGCTGCCTATACTTGCCAGACTATTGCTTCCCCTCTACTCAACAGGCCAGTGTAGGAAGCCACAACAACACTCTGAGATCAATGTCTTATCTCCAAGGCATGCAAGAGTTGTCGGCCTGTCCCATATTCTCCTATTGCACCCATGGACAATTTCCATATGTGTATATATATATACACACACATATATATATATATAACCCTGACCCAGATTGAATATGGAGTATAACATAGTGTTATTGTTAGACAGCAATTCCAGTATGCTGTTTACACACATATATGGCAGAAGCTGTGAAGAAAAGTAGCTGGAAATAAAAATCAAGCTGTGGTATAGTTTACTTATTTTCAGGTAAGCAGTTTTGTCCTTCGGCTACCCTGAAGGGCACACATCCTTGACTGTATTCTTTTATGTAAGGAGAGTTTTGCCAACTTGAGATTACCAACTGTCATTACCCCACAAAATGTTGCTAACAAAGCTTCCAGCTAACACTGTAGTCGAGCTATGCATTGATCTGTTGTTGAGTGAGATGGGTGTGACACCTAAAGCAGCATTTTCCTCAGTGCCTAAAGGTGCAGACCCCTCTGAAGCACACCGCAATGGCTCCCTACCAGTCCTGCCTCCGGGCATCTTTCTTTAAGCCTGCTTTGAGCCTGTTTTGTAAATGCAGCAAGTCATGTCTTGACTATGGATGGGCATACACTGCACAGTGACCAAAGGGAGGAAAAATATACCTTCTGTTCATCATCTGTATTCCCCACCTCCCTCTGGCTAGAAAGGTTAAGGCTAGAAAGGTCGTTAATCTGATGCTTGCCCCTGTTTTGGTTTCATTCATCTCAGGGGAGGTTGTCCTGCATTTGAAAAAAATACCTTAAACAATGTTCTTTTACTTTCCTTAATTGCCTGTTAGAATAAAAGGCAAAGAAGGCAGTGGCTATTTGTTTCTTGGTCCAACTCCTCTAGACATAACCTTTTAAAATCCTTTAGAAATCCTCCAAACTCAAAAAGCTATATTTTTTCCCTGAATTCACCCCTAATATTGACTTATGCAAAATATGATTTATATTCCACAAAGGATGATGTAAAGCTTACACACCCTATCCTCAGACCTGCTACAAAGCTTTGTTCAGCCATTGCTATAGTCTTCCACAGCAAAACAAGCTTATTCTTATTCCTGCTCTCATTTACCGCAAACTGGACACAGCTATCTGAGAATGATCTGAATCTCACTGTATGTCATTATTTATTAAGAAAAAAATGGCTTATTCATGCCAAGATTCTGTGTCAGAGTACCTTTTCTTCTCTTTCTTTATCATTTTTTCCCTCTTTCTTGGGACCTCAAAAATCAGATTTTCAAAAATGAAGAAAAGAAAGGTAGTTGCTTTGTGCTGACCACTTGGGAAAACCCAGCTACTCATGGACTAAATGAATCCTTGCGGGCTTTAGCTTCAGAATCTCATTTATCAGAACTAATTTTTTTAGCTAGTCCACAGTATCCTCATTAACGACATTATCCTGTCACATCTGAGTACATTGTTGGAAATCAGCAAAGCTCCCCAGCTGACACGAAAAGAAGAACACACCTGACAGAAACTTTTTGCAATTGATGCTGCTGACGCTGATGGTGATGAGGAAGCATGAGAGCTTCCAGCTTATTTTTGCTTTTTCTATATTTAAAGTATTCATTCAAGCACATCTGTGTGTCTCTAAATGCACTACAGTGTTGGATGACGAGCCTGTTGCTAGGCTACTAACAACATGTCCTTTTATAAGTCTAAAAATACATTTAACTTCTGTATTTAATGATGATGCTTTCTCTGTATTTTAAAGCACACATGATTATTGCAGAGCACCTTGAGGTTTTGGGAGGATGGATGTTTTATTCCCTGTTATACGTCCCTATTGTTAAGATTGTTACAGAATCTGGGATGAGGCATGAGTCCTCCTGTTTCCTAATTCATATATGCTGTTCCTTTCTTGGCAATCATAAGAAACAGAGATGGAAAGGACTTTAAAGGTCATATTACTTATCTGCCTATATAAGGCAGGATCAACTGAATAACTCCTGGCAGACATTTGTCAAACAAGAGTCTGAAACTTTCTAGTGATGGAGATTCTTTGACCTCCCTAGGCAACCTAATCCCATGCCTGAATATCCCCACTAGAAGGTATTTCCCCAATATTCAACCTAAATCTCCCTCACTACTCTTTAAATTCATTACTGCTTTTATGAAATGCAATTCATGGGTGGTGCTTGACTAAAAAGATTAAAAAAACATAGCCAACAACAGTAAAATTAGGTACCAGGACTTTTTCAGACTACAAAAAGACAGTTATTTCCAACAAATAGAATAAAGGCAGCTGCTGCTCCTGTTTAAGAATGAGATGCAGGTATCTAAAACATTTTAAAAGGGTAAACTTTCATATGTTCAGAATTCTGTATCTGGTTTCTTCTCTTCCTTATGGAAAGAAACACCATAGAAGAGACCTGATATGAGTTTGGTGGAAGTCAACATGGAGGCTATACTGAAAACTTACGTGCAGCCTTACATTCCCACTTGTCCAGATTACTTGACGTAAGTACCAGTGATTAAAAGTGAGCATACACTTAATTCCTTACAAAGTCAAGGCCTTGGCTCTTGTGGGCTGGAGGACTGTCTTTGATGATGGAAATGATAGTGGACAGGGTCCTACAGTACTGCATGAGTAAAAGAGAAGATTTTCCCTGTCATGATGAGGAACAGCGCAAGAACCTGCTTTGAAAGGACACCTGCACAAAGCCCAGGCACATGCAGGGTGCTGATGAATTTGCAGCACTGTCATTGTGAATAATATATTTAGAGTAAATAATGGGTATTTTGGTCTTGCTGCTGAACCAGAAGAGGCAAAGATCAGAAAATTAAGTCAAAAATACCCAAGCAGTGGTACAATGAAGCCTTAAAGATTGCCCTTGGTTTCAGCTGGGATAGAGTTAATTTTCTTCCTAACAGCTGTTATGGTGCTGTGTTTCAGATTTAGTATGAGAATAATGTTGATAACACACTGATGTTTTTAGTTGTTGCTAAGTAGTTGTGGTGCTCACGCTAAGCCAAGGGCTTTTCAGCTTCCCATGCGCTGCCAGTGGGGAGGTGCACGAGACGCTGGGAGGGGACACAGCCAGGACAGCTGACCCAGGCTGGCCAAAGGGATGTTCCATACCGTATAACGTCATGGTCAGTATATAAACTGGACTTGGCCGGGGGGTGGGAATCGCTGCTCAGGGATGGGCTATCGATCACCAGGTGGTGAGCTGTTTTTGCTGTTGTATTGTGCATAATTTGTTTTTGTATATGCCACCATTATTATTATTATTATTATTATTATTATTATTATTATTATTATTATTATTATTTCCTCTTCCTTTGCTGTCCTATTAAACTGTTTTTACCTCAGTCCGTGAGGTGTTTTTTTCCAGTTCTCTCCCCCATCCTACCTGGGATGGGGGAGGCAAACGAATGTCTGTGAGGTGCTTAGTTGCCAGCTGGGGCTAAACCACGATAAAGATTTATATATCAAGGGTGATCTCAGGCATGGATTTTCCACAGCCTACCCATCAGGCCACAAGAATGATCCTTCTCCTCTGTCAAGTTACTGACTTTCATAAAACATGGAAAACCCTGTCCTGCTTTCATATTTGGCCAACCAAAAGTTATTTCCATGACAGACACAGATAGTTCACATGCTCTGATCAGGAAGACCTCCAAAATTAGGTCAATGTTCAATAAAGTTACTGCTCTGATGTAAACAATAAGCAGTATTTTGAAAATGTCACAATGAAATGGTATGACATTTTAAGAATTTAAGAATTCCACAGCCTCAGAACACATTAAAAATGTTCAACTGAGTCCTTATGTAAAAAAAAAAAATCAAATTAAAAAAGCAAACTACCAAGAAAATGGCACCGTCTAACTCTCAGCAGACTGTCTGCCCTACCCTGGAAAATTATGAAAGAAAGAGAGAACTCGTACAGTACCAGGAAACCCGAGCAAGGAAAAAAAAGATACCACAAAAGAAACCAATGTGTTGGAAGACTTGAAGAGGTGAACAATCCTTTGATGTGACTTGCTAGGATTTTTTTCTTTTAATAAGGGCTGGATGGAATCTACACCAGAGAAAATTCAGGATTAATTGGGGCTTCTGCTTAGAAAACACAGCTCTTCCCAGGAAAAAGATATAAAAAACTCAAAGCAGTGATGTCTTCACTCTTAGCACAGTACAAATCTCATCAGCTTCTCAATGCTCACACTCCCCCACAGCTGTACTTCCCAAGCAGAAAGCAGCATATTTGCTAACTAAGCAAAGCCTCTTCTGTTTGTTAACTAATTGCCCTTCATACAGCTACCCGAGATAGAAATCTGCCTGTATTTTACTACCAAAGCAGAACCCTCCTACAAGATAGTCATTACCAGAGGTGCCAGAAACAACAGCACTGGAAAGAAACGAGACTTTGTGTTTCTTCTATGTATTCTCCAAGGTGTATATGTCAAAATCATAGAATCATAGAATCATGAAGGTTGGAAAGGATGTCCAAGATCAGCAAGCCCAACCATCAACCCAACACCACCACGCCCACTAAACCATGTCCCAAAGTGCCACGTCTACATGTTTTTTGAACACTCCCAGTGATGGTGACTCAACCATTTCCCTGGGCAGCCTGTTCCAATGTTTGAACACTCTTTCAGTACAGAAATTTTTCCTAATATCCAATCTAAACCTCCCCCGGCACAACTTGAGGCCATTTCCTCTCATCCTATCATTTGTTACTTGGGAGAAGAGACCAACAACCACCTCACCACAACCCCCTTTCAGGTAGTTGTAGAGAGCAATACGGTCTCCCCTCAGCCTCCTCTTCTCCAGACTCAACAATCCCTGTTCCCTCAGCCGCTCCTCACAAGACTTGTGCTCCAGATCCCTCACCAGCTTCGTTGCCCCTCTCTGGACATGCTCCAGAAGCTCAATGTCCTTCTTGTAGTGAGGGGCTCAAAACTGAACACAGGATTCGAGGTGTGGCCTCACCAGTGCCAAGTACAGGGGCACAATCACTGCCCTACTCCTGCTGGCCACACTATTTCTGATACAGGCCAGGATGCTGTTGGCCTTCTTGGCCACCTGGGCACACTGCCGGCTCATATTCAGCCGGCTGTCAACCAGCACCCACAGGTCCCTTTCTGCCGGGCTGCTCTCCAGCCACTCCTCCCCAAGCCTGTAGCGTTGCATGGTGTTGTTGTGACCCAAGTGCAGGACCCAACACTTGGCCTTATTAAACCTCATACAGCTGATTTTGGCCCATTGATCCAGCCTGTCCAGATCCCTCTGCAGAGCCCTCCTACCCTCCAGCAGATCAACACTCCCACCCAGCTTGGTGTCATCTGCAAACCAACTGAAGGAGCACTCGATTCCCTCATCCAGGTCATCTATAAAGATATTAAACAAGACCCTCCCCAAAGCTGAGCCCTGGGGAACACCACTTGTGACCGGCCACCAGCCGGATTTAACTCCGTTCACCACAACTCTCTGAGCTCAGACGTCCAGTCAGTTCTTTACCCAGTGAAGAGTAAACCTGTCTAAGCCACGAGCTGCCAATTTCTCCAGGAGAATGCTGTGGGATATGGTGTCAAAGACTTTATTAAAGTCCAGGTAGACAACATCCACAGCCTTTCCCTCATCCACTAGGTTGGTCACCTGGTCATAGAAGGAGATCAGGTTGGTCAAACAGGACCTGCCTTTCATGAACCTATGCTGGCTGGGCCTGATCCCTTGGTTGTCCTGCACATGCCCTGTGAGCACCCTCAAGATGAACTGCTCCAAAATCCTCTTCCAGGGCAACTGGTACAGTAAGTAATTCAGTAATAACAACTTCAATAACTAAAAAAAATACTAGAGACAGAGATGCAAGCATCCCACTCTAGTCAGTGCCTGTCAGGCTGCACCTGGAGTAATGTGTCCCCACAATTCAGGAAAGATGCAGAGAGACTAGAGAGGGTCCAAAGGAGGGCCACAAAGATGATCAAAGGGCTGGAGAACCTGCCCTATGAGGAAAGACTGAAGGAGTTAGGTCTCTTTTCACTGGGGAAGAGAATGCTCTGGAGGACCTCATCACAACATTCCTGTACTTAAAGGGCAGCTACAAAGAGGATGGAGGCTCTCTCTTCCCAAGGAGCCACATGGATAAGACAAGGTGCAACACGTACAGGTAGCATCAGGAGACGTTTCCTCTCAATATAGGAAAGAAATTTTTTACAGTGAGAACAATCATTCACTGGAACAACCTCCCCAGGGGTGCGGTAGATTCCCCGTCACTGGAAATTTTCAAGATGCGATTGGACAGGCTGCTAGAAAATCTCATCTAGTCTCCTTTTCCTGTAGAAGGTTGGATCGGATGATCTTTCAAGGTCCCTTCCAAGCTGGGCTGTCCTATGATTCTAGGAAAATAATGATGAGATGAACTGCCTTTTGGAGTTGCCCACTGACTGGAAGAGAGACTAAATGCAATCTGGTTCAATACCTTCTGACTTTTAGATGCCCAAACTGGGGTCTACATATCACAGCCTTAAGCACATGAAAGGGAAATGTGTCCCTCTATCCATACTTAAAATGCACCCCTTGATGATTGGCATCTTTGTCTAAATGTCGCCTTGTTGCCTGTGGCTGAGATTCATCCCTGTGCAAATGTCCAGAACTGCCTTGGTTGAGGAGCTAAGCACATAACCTCTACCAAAATCCTATTAGTTTCCAAAAATAACCCCTCTGAAGAGAACAATCTTTTAGAAAATGAAATAGTACTATTTAAACATAGGACTTCCAATAACACTGCATCTCTCACTGGACAGCACAAACAAGTTTTGGAAGAAGGGGAAAAATGCTCCCAGGAATTGCAGCATTTCACATGTAATCTTGTGTATAACTGACTTTTATTAGCATGCTGGGATCATTACCTGGATCGATGCTTGGATTTTCTGGATTGCTTCCCTAAATCAGCTAGTCTTTCAGGACTGTGTAAAAGCCCTGGTATTAGTGGTCTTTGCACTACACTCTGGAGGATCGAACATTTCACATGTAGCAACTACCACAACTAACCTACAAGAATTTATAGGTGGGATCACAGGAGCCCTCTCAACTAAATTACAGCTGTCTAAGAAGCAAATGTACCCAGATACTAGTTTCTGTCCTTACAGGAGGGCACTGAGATGGAGTGTGGATCCATTTTAGTGTACACGCACTGAAATGTGCACGTTAAGTTTGAATCACCTTCAGGATTGACTTAACTTCACTGGTATCAGGTATGTTTATGTTGTCTCTAATGAATTCTTGTGAAGCTTCAGTTTCACTTTCCAGATGAAAGGGGCTATTCCTGGAGCAAAAAGTTGCTACAAAGGGTGCAGGTGAAGCTTGACAGCCACACAGCCTTGTCACATTACCTGGAGGGTGTGAACTGCACTTGGTAGGGCATATGATGAGCAGCACTCGCAGATACCCATTCTCCCCAGTACCTCACAGCAATAAATAGCAGGAGTTTGGGAGAAAGATGTATTATTTTCAAATCCTACAGCTGTTTTGAAAGTGCCCATGCTTTTACTGTTGTAAAGCACATCAAATTGGGCTTTAAAATTGTGGAGATCCACATTTAAGGAGCATCTTATCATTGCATGGCACTATTGCACATATGATGTCAAGACAGTTTCATACGCACAAAGATTTTTTAAGGTCATCTACAGCTGTTGGCACACATGAATTCTAATGGTGAAAGTTACTTTTCAGACAAAAAGTAAGAGAGAGGGAAAAGGACAGGTAAGATGGGAGAGGGAGAGGGAGAGGGAGAAGGAGAGGGAGAGGGAGAGGGAGAGGGAGAGGGAGAGGGAGAGGGAGAGGGAGAGGGAGAGGGAGAGGGAGAGGGAGAGGGAGAGGGAGAGGGAGAGGGAGAGGGAGAGGGAGAGGGAGAGGGAGAGGGAGAGGGAGAGGGAGAGGGAGAGGGAGGGAAGCTGTCCCACACAGCCAGCCAGGAAGAGCAGCAACAGAGTCCTCCTCTGGATGCTCTCTCCAGTGCAGCAGGTAGCAACACTGAAGATGTCGAGAAGGACTATTTCCATCATGCTTTTCCCCTCGGTACTTTCCATTGTGATTTACTCAAAGCCCCTGGTACTTGTTGCAGTTTATGATGCTGTTAGCACTGATTGGAATATGCTAATTAAGTGTAAGTGCTGCATACCCATTGGCTGTTCAGTTCCTGTGCATAAGTATTATTGGCTACTATTTATCCTGTATTTAAATGTCTTGCTTTTTCTCTGCTATACACTAAAATCTGCAAAACAAGAGGTGAAGGAAAGAGGGGGGAAATGGTGCAATTCTCAGGCTGGTGGTAGTCACCTCCCATGAGAAGCCACCCGAACAACACCACAGAGGTTTGCAGGCACAAAGTCATGAGGCTGAAGACTACCAGAATAACGTGTGTGGAAAACTGCCGCAGTGACTCTGGGAAACAGTGCCATGGCATCTCGGGGAGAGATTGCGTCGGTAAGGCTGAGATACAAAGGCACCTAGGGCACTGTACGGCAGTGTTGTGATACTGAGCATCTTCAAAGCAGAACAGGATTAGCAGAGAAATGATTGCTTTTCAGTTTCTTCTCTGAGAAGTCTCACCTAATAGCATGAACACAGCCCTGGACTACAAATATAAAGTCGGCAAACAAACCTGAACCAAGACTTTTCTTCTCTGACGCTAAAAAGGAAAAAAAAAGGCATAAAGTAATAATAAATGAAGTGACTGGCATACATCTGTGGAATGATGCAGATTAAATTACTGCCTATGAGAAACAATCATTAATATTTATAAAGAATCTCAGCAGCAGCTGACAAAGGATGAAGAGAATCTTTGAATAATTTTAGACTAGCAATAAAACAAGTTAAGTTTATAAGAATGGCAAGTTTGCATATGAAAGCAAAATGTATCAATTTACTGAAGATCTTGTAATATATATTCCTCCACAGTTCCAGCATTCCTACACTGAGAGAGAAGATATTTTTTAAATAAACCATTGCACTGAGATCTGACAGGTTTTGGTGACTTGGGAAATCAGTACTGGGAATCTTTAGTCAAGTTCTGCAAAATATATCAAGAATTTCAACTGAAATACATTCAAAATGAGTCTGCAGACAAAGCTTTCAAAAGAAAAATTACTCTGGCAATAAAAAAATCTAAAAATATGTTCTATCTTTCCTACAGAACTGCTTCTTGTTACAGACATAGTTTCTGAGTGCTTAGATGAGATTCCCACAAGATAAGCAGCAGAGGGAATATTCCCCTCTATAAATTGCTCCATGCTGTAAATTTTATATGTAGAAGTTCTATAAACTGAAAGTGCCTGTAAGCTTTTGCTGTGGGAAATGCAGTGGGAAAAAAATGTTCTGGTGTAAAAGTCTGTGAAAGGGCAGCAAAGGAAAGCAGCTAACACCAAAGCTGAAGAAGGGGCCACTTCCTCTCGCTGCTAGTAGCCATGTACATCCATGCCAATGCATTACTGCACTTGAGTCTCAGGATACCTTTTATTCATAAGAAATTCAGTTCTGCGTAAAAGGCTATCACTTGTCCTATACAAAACCTTCATTTCCATTAAACATGTCATCACAATAACAAGCATAGGCTTTTCACCTTGGAAACAAGCTAAGAACACTGACAGAAAAATGCGCTTTAGTATAGCCTGACATTTTTTCTGCCTTACAACTTTCCATACGTTGTGCTCATAACTGTCTGCTTCAGGCAACCATGTTTCTGTCAAAGGACCATAGTTCTCACTTTGCTCTGTAGCTGTGTTTTGCCTCCAGCATATCCCCTCTCCAGACACAGACCTCAGGTTTCCCCGACTGCACACGACTAGGTCTACAAAGGGAGAATACTGCCGAGGAGGTCAGAGCGAATTTCTCATTCCCCTTCAAGCAGTGACGATCGCTATCAAAACTCATGTCCGAGAGGAATAATACAGGGCTCATCTTAAATCATATGGTATTCAGAGCTAGGGTCAAGCAGAAGCCAAATTAAATGGAGGAATGTTACAAGAACTACTTCAACAATGAGTTGCTGTGACATGACCTTTCCTTCAGAGAGATTACAAGCAAAAATAATTTTCATGTCTGGCTAAAATAACTGTTCTGGGCAGCACACGTTTTATTTTGTTTCTGAGAGACCATGAACAATGCCTTAAATATCATAAAAATAAACAGAAGCAGACCCAGAACAAATGTGCAACTAAGAGATATGAGTATAATCAAGCTTTTATCTCCACAAACAAATGGTAGGAGATATGGGTTGTAATTGCAGTAGTTTTAGACAGATGGGATTGATTTGTTTCCTTGCAAATGGTACACCCGAATTACTTGAAAAAGAAAATACAATACCACTCTACATTTTCAAGGTCTTGCTTTGACACCCAGACAGATAAATGATTGCATTAAGGGCACAGTGACGGAAGCAAGGTAACATCTTAGACATCGGTAGATGCAATGTCAGAAAACCAAGAAAATGCTCCTCCATTCTTGACAAGCATGGATGTGAAAAAATGTATGCATCTTTTCAGGATGTAATACACTCAGAGAGGCATTTGACTCCTTTGTTATAGATCTTAAGTTCCAGTTTCATTAATTTAATTTCCCCCACCTATAGAAGATATTTTCAAATAAGATCATGTAAAGTCAGGTATGTGTGTCCTGTCAGTATTGGTGAATACTTTACTGATAAATACCTCTCTGCCATGTAAGAATGGCCCCTTCAGTTTCGGTGGCTTGGAATTGACCGTATTTGACCAGAAAGAATACCTCCAAAAGAGGCTACAACAAGTAATATCTCCATACTCATGATTTGGTGGTTTTAAAATCTAGTGAGATGGAAACATCCCATGAAAATATTGCTAGAGGAATAACTGAACTAAACATAAATGAAATATCCATAGCTGATAACATAAAAGATTAAAAAATTAAAAACATTACTAGGGGCAGAAAACCAGCAGGCTGTGAATATTGTCCTTTGAAGAATAAGCCACATTTGGCCAGGATTTCTAGTAATGATGAGGATAATCTTGAAGCAAGCTGCAAAAATGCAAAAGAACATCCCATCTGCATGAAGTCACTTACATACAATGACCTGAATTTCATTCCACTGCACACATATACACACAGGCATGAACACTAGACTAGAAGAATGTAGTTCCATCCAATGATTAACCATTTGAAATCAAATGGTTAATTGGACTAGCATCAATCATATGCTAAGCTCAATAATCATAATGCACACCATGTCACATATATTGGTAGACAATATAGAAGCCTGTATCTTCCCTGTGCCTATAACAAGGGATTCAATTTAATGCCTTATTGCTGCTATTTTTCTGAGATCTTTGTGTCAGTACATAGACAATAGTACATAGAGAAACACAGTTCAAAAACTTTCTCTTACTGTTTGATGATCAGCTTAATGCATTACGTGTTGCATGCCAATCAAACTTTGCATTAAACACGGGAATTCCTCATGGAGTTCCTCTATACTATTAGTCTCTCCAATATCTGAGCGTTGCATACATATAAATGCATTTTCACAACATCCTGTTAGATAGTGGGTGTTATGAGTCCTACTTTACAGATGTGGAGCTAAAGCACAACGAAAACAAAGCTATAAATAGACACTAATTTTCAGAGCCTGGTTTGAGTTGCACATCACTTGCTGTTTTCAGAGTATTTATTCTTCTACAGAAATTTGTACCTATAAAATATATAACACACTCTTTTTAATGCCATAGCATACAAAGAGGGAAAGGCTTTTGCCCCCCAGCTTTTGATGATACTCCAGATTACTTGGACTTAGACATTCAAATGTAATGATACAAGAACTGAAACCCTGAACTCAGCTGTGGCAAACTTGTCCAAAGAGCTGAATGAAAATCAGAAGTGCCCATAGTAGCCTGTGTTGCTGAGGAACACATGGTCACATTTGGTGTTTTCTAACAGTTGTAAATCTCTTGGCTAAATATATCCAAATATACTTTTGTCCTGTGTTTCCCACTGTGCTCTAGTTGGGAAATGATTAAAAATAGACATAAGTATTGAAAGATTGCCAGAGAGCCGTACTTGACTTCACTGCTTTCTTTCAGAACTTCTAATGAGAGATAAGTCACAGAAACACAGAATCACAGAATCACAAAATCCCTAGGTTGGAAAGGACCTTCAAGATCATCAAGTCCAACCATTAATCCAGCGCCACTATGTCCCCTAAACCATGTCCTGAAGCGCCACATCCACACGTTTTTTGAAGACTTCCAGAGATGGCGACTCCACCACCTCCCTGGGCAGCCTGTTCCAATGCCTGACCACCCTCTCAGTGAAGAAATTTTTCCTAATATCCAATCTAAACCTCCTCTGGCGCAACTTGACGCCATTTCCTCTTGTCCTATCACTAGTTACTTGGGAGAAGAGACCAACACCCTTGTCGCCACAACCCCCTTTCAGGTAGTTGTAGAGAGCAATAAGGTCTCCCCTCAGCCTCCTCTTCTCCAGACTGAACAATCCCTGTTCCCTCAGCCGTTCCTCACAAGACTTGTGCTCCAGATCCCTCACCAGCTTCGTTGCCCCTCTCTGGACATGCTCCAGAAGCTCAATGTCCTTCTTGTAGTGAGGGGGCCAAAACTGAACACAGTATTCAAGGTGCGGCCTCACCAGTGCCGAGTACAGGGGCACAATCACGTCCCTACTCCTGCTGGCCACACTATTTCTGATACAGGCCAGGACGCTGTTGGCCTTCTTGGCCACCTGGGCACACTGCCGGCTCATGATCAGCCGGCTGTCAACCAGCACCCACAGGTCTCTTTCCGCCGGGCAGCTCTCCAGCCACTCCTCCCCAAGCCTGTAGCGTTGCATGGGGTTGTTGTGGCCAAAGTGCAGGACCCGGCACTTGGCCTTATTAAACCTCATGCAGTTGACCTCTGCCCATCGATCCAGCCTGTCCAGATCCCTCTGCAGAGCCCTCCTACCCTCCAGCAGATCAACACTCCCACCCAACTTGGTGTCATCTGCAAACTTACTGAGGGAGCACTCGATCCCCTCATCCAGATCATCTGTAAAGATATTGAACAAGACCGGCCCCAGAACCAAGCCCTGGGGAACACCGCTTGTGACCGGCCGCCAGCCGGATTTAACGCCGTTCACCACAACTCTCTGGGCTTGGCCATCCAGCCAGTTCTTTACCCAGCAAAGAATAAACCTGTCTAAGCCACAAGCTGCCAGTTTCTCCAGGAGAATGCTGTGGGAGACGCTGTCAAAGGCTTTACTAAAGTCCAGGTAGACAACATCCACAGCCTTTCCTTCATCCACTAGGCGGGTCACCTGGTCATAGAAGGAGATCAGGTTGGTCAAGCAGGACCTGCCTTTCATGAACCCATGCTGGCTGGGCCTGATCCCTTGGTTGTCCTGCACATGCCCTGTGAGCACTCTCAAGACCAACCGCTCCATAATCTTCCCCGGTACAGAGGTCAGGCTGACAGGCCTGTAGTTCCCAGGATCCTCCTTCTGGCCTTTCTTGTAGACGGGCATCACATCGGCAAGCCTCCAGTCTTCTGGGACCTCCCCTGTTAACCAGGACTGCTGATCAATGATGGAGAGTGGCTTGGCAAGCTCCTCCGCCAGCTCTCTCAGTACTCTTGGGTGGATCCCATCAGGCCCCATAGACTTGTGGGTGTCCAGGTAGTTTAGCATGTCCTTGACTGCTTCCTCCTGGATTATGAGGAGTACATTGTGCTCTCCATCCCCATCTTCCAGCTCAGGGGGTTGAATACCCTGTCTCTCACATGGTCTCACTAAGGACTGATGAGAAAGTGAGATAAGTCTACAATGATGCCAATTCATGTGTTACATGAAGAGCTGAAGCCTTGCATTTAATCTGATTTCCTATATCCTAATTAACCAGCTAAACAGCAAATCATCTAAAACAAACTGGAATATCTATGAACATTTTTAAAACCATCAGTAAGTGGTTTTCATTGTCATTTTAAATTCTGCAGTATAATCTAATATTAATAATGATACTCAGTAATACATTTATTGTTATTGTTTTAAATGATTGACTGCAGAACTGTGATGATACAAGTAGGCCTTTTTGCCCTTTTTGAGACCAACTGTCATGATGTAAAAATTATCTACTCTTACTTGTAGTGTCAACAGCTTCTAATGAGATCTTTCTAATAGGGATGCTAAATCCTTTACACAAATAGACTTTAGTATTCTCCATGGCAAAACCTGTCAGATAGGAAATATTTTCAGATTACAACTGGAGCTGCACACTGCTGTCAAATTCTGACAAATTATATGTCATATCTGTGCTGTTCATGTCAGTGCCACAGGCTAATAAATAGTGAATTTTTGGGGTGTTCATTGCTTTGGGCAGGCTAGAAACTTAGTAAAGCTTTAGTCATTCAGTTTCTTGTTAAACGTAAGAAATGAACTTTTTCAGCCATTCATCACCCACGCAGAAGAGATATTCATGGACTGCTTTGAGGAGGAATTTTCCACACATGTTATCCATGGGAGGTACTCTGCTGGATCTTCTAGTCAAAACCAAGAAAGAACTGGTTGGCGATGTGACAGTTGAGGGTAGCTTTGGCTGCAGTGACCACAACGTGGACCCTCAGGGAAATGAGAAAGGTAAATAGCAGAGTACCTAGTGCTAGGGTATAGAGAAGAAGAAGCCAGACTCTTCTTAAAGGTGCTCAGTGATGGGAGGAGAGGCAAGAGTCACAAGTTAAAACAAGGCAATTTCCGAGTAGACAGGCAGAAATTTTTTTAACCCTGAAGGTAGTCAAACACCAGAAGAGAAGGCCCAGAAACTGTGGGGAACCTCTGTCCTTGGTCCTGAGCAACCCGAGTTAGGTTGGACCTACCCTGGGTGTGGGACTGGACTGGATGACCTCCAGAGTTCCCTTCCAACCTAAATCATTCTAAAAACTATGACTAACAACCCTGGACGTTAGGGAAGTAAAGTTAGGCTTGTTCAGGGAATTGTTAAATTGGTCCTCCTGCGAGGCTGTTCTCACAGGCAAAAGTGCCCAGGGGACTTGGCTGATCACCAAGGACAAGCTCCGTGATGTGTAAGTACAGTTCATCCCTGTTTGCAAGAAAATGGGCAGGGAGACCAGAAGGCCAGCTTGGCTAAACAAGAAATACCAAAATTCCTAACTCAGATAGATAATGACTGCACTAGAAAAAGGTAAATGCTACACCTATCTTCAAAAAATAGCAAGAAAGAGGATTTGGGGAAATATATAGGCTGGTCAATCTAGCCAATTCTAGAGCAAATCCACATGGAAGTCATTCTACATGACACTAAAGTGTTTTATTCAAAAAGGCACAAACCCTAGGTTCAAGGAAGCTGAGTGCAGTCTGCTTAACGGGCAGCTCTAGACAGCTGTTAGATGCAAAATGAGTGTTGAGCAGATAATACACCAGCCTGGCTGTATTATTTAATAGATTAGATTTTCGGACTCTAGTTTTCAGTCTGAATTTTAGCTGAATGATCAGTAGGCTACTCACCGGTTTTCCTGTACTGAGGTATTAACTGTATCACTATGATGTTTGTATATTACTGAGTTGTCAAGAGGACATGGATATTCCTCTTTTTCACAAGTCTCAGCTTGTTGATTGAAGTAATGTTCAGATCACCTTTTCTCCAGCCTCCCACCACTATTGCTGCTTTCCTAGAGCACTACTAAGCTATTCCTAGAACAGTGAGATCACAGAATCACAGAATCACAGAATCACTAGGTTGGAAAGGACCTTCAAGATCATCAAGTCCAACCATTAATCCAGCACCACCATGTCCCCTAGACTATGTCCTGAAGTGCCACATCCACACGTTTTTTGAACACTTCCAGAGATGGCGACTCCACCACCTCCCTGGGCAGCCTGTTCCAATGCCTGACCACCCTCTCAGTGAAGAAATTTTTCCTAATATCCAATCTAAAACTCCCCTGGCGCAACTTGACGCCATTTCCTCTTGTCCTATCGCTAGTTACTTGGGAGAAGAGGCCAACACCCTCATCACCACAACCCCCTTTCAGGTAGTTGTAGAGAGCGATAAGGTCTCCCCTCAGCCTCCTCTTCTCCAAACTAAACAACCCCAGTGCCCTCAGCCGCTCCTCATAAGACTTGTGCTCCAGATCCCTCACCAGCTTCGTTGCCCTTCTCTGGACACACTCCAGCACCTCAACATCCTTCTTGTAGTGAGGGGCCCAAAACTGAACACAGGATTCAAGGTGCGGACTCACCAGTGCCGAGTACAGGGGCACGATCACTTCCCTACTCCTGCTGGCCACACTATTTCTGATACAGGCCAGGACGCTGTTGGCCTTCTTGGCCACTTGGGCACACTGCCGGCTCATGGAGAGTGGCTTGGAAAGCTCGTCCGCCAGCTCTCTCAGTACTCTTGGGTGGATCCCATCAGGCCCCATAGACTTGTGGGTGTCCAGGTAGTTTAGCATGTCCTTGACTGCTTCCTCCTGGATTATGAGGAGTACATTGTGCTCTCCATCCCCATCTTCCAGCTCAGGGGGCTGAATACCCTGTGGATACCTGGACTGGCTATTAAAGACTGAGGCAAAGAAGGCATTAAGTACCTCAGCCTTGTCCTCATCCTTGGAGACAATGTTCCCCGCCATATCCAGTAGGGGATGGAGATTCTCCTTGCCTCTCTTTTTGTTGTTAATGTATTTGTAAAAACATTTTTTATTATCCTTTACGACTGTGGCCAGACTGAGCTCTAGCTGAGCTTTTGCCTTTCTAATTTTGTCCCTGCTTGACCTAACGAGTTCCTTGTACTCTTCGTGAGTTGCCTGCCCCTTCTTCCAGAGGTGATAAACTCTCCTCTTTTCCCTGAGTCCCAGCAAAATCTCCCTGCTCAGCCAGGTTGGTCGCCTTCCCCGCCAGCTCTTCTTACGGCACATGGGGACCGCCTGCTCCTGTGCCTTTAAGATTTCCTTCTTGAAGACTGTCCAGCCTTCCTCGACCCCTTTGTCCTTCAGGACAGTCTCCCAAGGGACCCTCTCAACCAGTGACCTGAACAGGCCAAAGTCTGCCCTCCGCAAGTCCATGATAGCAGTTTTGCTGACCCCTCTCCTTACTTCACTCACAACTGAGAATTCTATCATGTCGTGGTCACTAAGCCCAAGACGGCCTCTGACCACCACATCTCCCACCAGTCCTTCTCTGTTTGTAAACAGCAGGTCCAGTAAGGCACCTCCCCTGGTGGGCTTACTCATGAGCTGTGTCAGGAAGTTATCCTCCACACACTCCAGGAACCTCCCAGATTGTTTCCTCTCTGCCGTGTTATACTTCCAGCAAGAACAAGGGCCAGCGAATGCAAGACTTCTGCCAGTCACGTATAGAATGTCTCATCGAGCTAATCTGACAGAAAGTTAACACACACACCCAAAATGTGTCCATTACTCCTGAGGTGGTTTGTTTGTTTGTTTGTTTAATGATATCACTTTGTGAACACAAATGCTAGATCCAACACAAGACAGGGAAGGATACAGACAACTAGGAATGAGTGGAAGGTCATGGACCAGTTTTCTCAATTTATTTTCCCGACCCAGCTCCCATCAAACTCAGTGTCAGCACAAGGGAGAGGCTGGGCATGTAAGATCATGGGCAGCTGTGGAGAGGAACTGCTCTTCTCAACAGCAGCAACCTGTTAGATTAAATTGACAACCATAGTCTAAGAAAACCCTGGCCATGTGCAATAACTCTACTTCAGCAGGAGCACATTTATGCACCGAATCACCCATTTAAAATGTTTTTGACTTCAAAGATTTAGTGTTATTGTTCATTTTTTACCTTACTGTCCTGCTTAAGCTCTGACTGAGATCAGGATCTCACTGTGCTAGATGTTGTACCTACCTAAAAAGATAACCCTAGGTTCAAAATAGCTGTTAGAGTTGAGAGGTGAAAGAAAGGAAAATTATTATTCCCCATTCACAAAAGGGAAACTGAGGCACCAAGTGATTAATGATATAATTTTTAACTTCCTAAGGGGTGTTGGTGTTCAGTTCCCATCCATTTTAACAGAAGTTGAGTATTCAAAGACATGAAAAATCTTTGTAAATCCTACCCTGAATGGATTCCCAAAAGCCTCCCTGGAATTTAATGTATCTTCTTTCTTATAAACATTTAAAGTAGCATATGCATATATGCCTATGTCTCTACATGTTTGTGCACTCTCTGGTTTCCAACAAGCAGCCAGTTCAGCTTATCTTTCCCTGAGTTGGATTTTTTTGTAAAATATCACATAATCCATTTACAGGATTGTGTGTAAATGTTTTGGGTGATATACAGGCTGAACAGTTTATCCTTATATACTTACCCAGACATGGGCCATGTCAACTGCTCAGCTTGCTCTACTGACTGAATTTTCTAAATGTCACGGTCAGCTGTTTTATACTTGTAGGATGCCACAAGCAAATTTTCCACACTGCTTTTGGTGCCAATGGTCCCTAGGAAATTCTCTTTGCAGGGTGTTGCCATTGTCCAAATTGCAGGCATAGGCAGACTCCAGACTACACAATCACCCATTAGCCATAGGCTTGGCCACTCCAGCCTCTTCTCTGGGAATCCCAGAAATACCAGATGCCAAAGCCGCCCCCAGCCAGCCAGATCATCCCTCACACATCTATGCATATATAGGAGACTTAAAGTAGACATACATGTAATAGACCTAAAATCACTAGAAAGTTTCCTGTTTTGGCTGCCCAATCACCCAGTTTCACCCTCTCCTCCCAGTCAAGACCACAATCCATAAAAGACATTTCTGCTTGGAATATGACCCACATCTGTGTCCACACAAAACCCCAGTGAAGATTTCACATGACATTGGCAATGAAATGAAGTAAGCATCTTCCTGATGTGTGCTGTAGATTAATTGAGGGAACAGAGGAAGGAGATAGACTAAAAAAAGAGATCTGAAAGACAGACAAGCTCTCTGGAGATGTTTTGGGCTTAGGAGCTAAGACTCAGAGTGAGAATTAGAAGGAAGACAAGAATATGGTAAAAGGCAGTCAAAACTAAAGACAAACAAAAGAAGTTGATTGTAACTAGGCTGAATTTAAGCTAATAAATTGAAGAAGCTGTCGGTGGAAGGAACAAAGGAAAACAAGAAGCAGAGCATCCTTGTTCTCCTAAAGAAGCACTGGCTGACTGAAGGGGAGGCCCCTGAGCTGGATACAGCAGCCCTGCAGGTGGCCATAGTCTTCCCAAGCCTCACCAAGGAGGCATGATTAATATAGCATTAGCTGAAAGCAGGCACACTCAGCTTTCTGAAATCACATCACCTCTGAACTCTGCTCAACTATTATACAGTGACCATACTACGTCTTGACATTTGTCGTGGGGAAAAGATGTTCAATTCACATAGTTTAAATAAAATCAAGATCAAAGGTACACATAACTAATTGCCAGCCAGTGAGCTCAGGATCAATACCACTCAAAATCAATACGAGCAATACAACAGATATAACACAACGCCAGACACTTAAAAAATGTTAACATACATCTACACATTTCTAAATTCCCCTCTAAGACTAATATTAAAAAGTTCTACTCCCTCTGATACACATCACACCTAAACATGCTTGGGTGCACACACATCCCATGTGCCCTCACCCATTGTGCGTTATATGCACCAGACTCTCCTGAGAGTTAAGGTTCGCCCACTTGCGCATCTCTTCTGCTGCAGATGTGGGTGCTCCACACCCCATGCTGCTCCCTACAGCCCCCTAATTCAAAGCCAGTGAGAGATCATCCCACAGGGTCATCTAAGCATGCCCCAGGAGTGAGTCCCTGCATGGTGCACCCCACACTGTCACTCGAGCAGATGGGTGCAGGCTGCTCATCACATCCAAAGGGGAGGACATGCCAGGCAGAGGCAGAGCTCACGATGCTGGTGAGGCAGCTTCTGATAGAGTCAAACCAGATTCACACTACTGCTCCATTCCCACCCCAAGGTTTCTCCACATTGTTACTGATTTTCATGCCTATACTGCTTCTCAAGATGACTCCTTTGTCTCAAAAGTGTCTTCATAATTCCCTGATTCCTGTTTAATCTGGCCGATATTTATCCTCCTCTTTAGCACTGTCAGTTGGGCAGACATCCTCTCATAGTTTGGGGTATCTTACTCGCAGACCCCAGGTACACTCACTGCCATCCAACAGCAGTTGTTATTCAGGCCATCCAGCCAAGGGGGGGCTGTGCAGGCACCCCTGCAAGTGCTGCACACAGCGCACCTGAGCTGCCAGATCGTACTCGATCGAGCATATGACAGCCTCATAACCAGCCTCAGGGAAACTTCTGTGAAGATGCCAGTAAAATCTGTAGGAAGAGACTTCATGTTCCCCTTGGAACCTGAGCCCTGGATGCAGGCAAAGCAGTGCTCCACAACCTTAGTCCAAACACCAGGGTACAGGGATCATCCCCAGGGTGCCTGGCTGAACCCTGCATCACGTGGATCCCCAGAGATGTAACTCTGATCAAAGAAGACAGAGCTACCAGCTATGGCCGCAGAGCCAGCAGCTTCCTCAAGGAATAAGCACAAAGAAACCCACTGGTTTCTGCTTGCTTGTTGTTAAGATATGTGCAAATGTCATCTGTCAAGTTCATTAAGCTGTTTATTTCAAATACATCAGAAAGCTACTTTATTACCAGACTTCATTGTCATCAGTCTTTGATGTTCTATGTAGCAGGTAGAGTAGAAATACCATAAATAAATGGAGAGGTACTTCAAAATGATTGTTGGCCCATTACTGCCAAAACAAGACGTTCTAAAAGTTCCCTGAGTACTTTTTATCTAAAGAGTCCATAAAGTTATAATTTTCCTTTCATTTCCTCAAAGTACTAGAAAAGGAAATGGTTTAAAAAGGCAAGATCTTAACACATAAATCACAAAGCTATTAATATTTAATGTTTAAATGAAATAAAGGTTTAAAATATTTATCACACTTCCTTTGTTCACAAATCTATCTCAAAGAAACAAGGACAAGGACAAGAAATAATCTGTCACTTGGTTGTCACAAGGATGTTAGCCATCTTACTCCATTTGTAAAAATCCAGCCTACTTGTCAGACAATTAGTGATAAATGGTTCAGTTTCTAATGCTGCCTTCCCCACGTTAAAGAAAAAAATGGTCTGTCTATCTACCCTGTCATGACCTTTCTCATTGAGCATCTAGTCATATTCAAACGAGAAGGTCCTGCCATCCAAAGCTCAATTTTATCACCCACAGTATTACCTTTTCCCGTTCGGGGCTCCTGTGGACTCCTCAAGGTGCCAGGCCTACTAATCTTTTACCCACCTTGTCTTTTTTTTTTTGACATTTTTGAGACCCCTTTTCAAAGAATTATACCACTTTCTGTATATGGAGCAGAGAAGTAATACAGGGTAGCTTTAGATAACGAGGTTACTCAGGTAACCTGCGTAGGCTGTCTGAATAGTTAATAGAAGAGTGATTTCTCTGGAGATGATTTCCAAACATTCAAAATAGGATCCTGCTCTGACCTGCCCTCTGTCCTCCCCCCGACTACACATGAAACCTCCATCTGGGGCTCCTATGCCATCTCTGCCGCAGGGCTGGTGCACCCTCGCCAGCCTGATGACCCAGCCATCCAGGCTGAGAAAACGCTGGAGGGCAGCATGGTCACTTCTCTTATTTGGGGATACAAGGACACTAGCGTGGTGGCAGGAAGGGTGAGGAGAGTATGGTGTCCTCCTTCCACTGCCACATTCAGATGTGTCTGGACTCGTACCTGAACCGAAGACTGAAACTAAAATCAAGAACTCCCAGGTTCAAGAGTAGAGCTATGACCTAAATAACATACTGCCTTCCAGAATATATACCAAGAGCAAGGCAGCATGAACTTGTGTGGGCCAGGTTCAGACAATCAGACACAAAGGGTGACTCCAGAGAGTTTTCACTTTATTCACTAAACCTCCATTCTAGCAGTGTGCTACTGGTAGGTCAGCACTAATGATGAACTAGCTCTGAGAGTATACACTGACCAATCCTCCCATCCTGTTAAAATCGTTGCCGCCAAAAATTAGAAATAAATAGAAATAGCATAAATTGCAATCTGAGAACAACAAAAAAAAAATTAGTATCAATATGACCGAAGGATCAATGAAAGGTTTTCCACTACACAGTCAGAACTTTGCAGTATTCCAAAAATACATTACGTAACTCTAGTTCAGATGCAAAAGTAAAGATTAAGCCATGATGAAATCCAGAATAGAAGCCAACTTGTTGGCGATTTGTATATTGGCATAGCTCAAGTATGCTTGGGAAATACAATATTATGGTCTTAGAAAATTGTCCGTGAAAAATAGAATAAATGAGCTTCCTTGAATTCTCCATCAGTAGGTCTTGCCTAGTTACAAACACAGGGCTTTGAGCCAAAGATAGAACTGATGACATTTATAATCTATGCAGCATTCTCTACTGGACAAGCCCCTGAGTAACCTGAAGTAATTAGACGTGTTTTGAGCAGGGGGTTGGACTCCATCTCCTCCAGAGGTCCTTTCTAACCTAAAAAATTGTATGATTCTATGATACAATGTCTAGACCTTTTTCATTTAAGCTAATCTTACTACAAGTTAGTACAAATTCTTAATTATGATGGGCATGTTCTTCATAAAGGAACAGCGTCAAATGCAGTACTTGAACAAAATTCTGGAGGAAATGATTGTATGTTGCAGCATAGGACTTGCCTCTCAGTGAAGTGGCTGCTCAATGAACTATGTCGTCTCCTGTAGGATGCATTTCCTGTTGGAAGAATATGAGGACCTTTTCTTTATCATACTGTGAAGTACCCATGTGCTAAAAATTGCTGGAACCTGCAGTTCATACTGCTGGCATACCACTTGGTATGACGAATTCAAAACATAAAGGCATTATTTATACACAGAGGGGTTCTTTATATTATTCTTGCATGAGAGGTTCAACAATCATGTTGCCTGGTTATTATCTCTCTGTTCATTTGCATCTGCGTCCAAGAAGTTTTAGCCCGTAATTCTTTTTCACATAATGTAGGTTTTAATAGCTATTCAGAAGAACACTCTATCTAGCAGAAATATACCTCAGCAGCTCAGTTGGCTGTAATACCATAAAGGAGACACAAAACTGACATAGACATATGGTTATAGGGGATTATAACACTATCCATATTGGCTGAGTCCCCACTCATCTCCGTGGTCATTTCAGGAGGGCTGAATGAGGGTGTGGGGGCTAAGTGGTGACTACCCAGACATTGATCTCAGAGCGTTCTTCCAAAATCTGTGGCATACCCAGTCCTCTTGTATTTGGTAGCACACTGGGCCAACTATCCTTCCAGAGGCATAGCTATTTAAACAATGCCTATTTTTTAAAGCTAGGATATTGACAACAATATTAAATAAAGACCAATTGAAAATGGAGAGATTCTTGTAACTTACTGAAACAGAAAACTGAAAACAAATAATCTTGTTTCATTTTGCAGATGAATCCCTGTTTTTCAGAAATTGGTAATTTTTAAATGAAAAACTGATCATTCAGACATTTTGCAATTCTTTTTCTTACACTTTGTAGCTGAAACCTTTCACCCAACTTAAACTTTGATAGATTAGATTCTCTCAAACAAAACCAACAACCAAAGTCCTTGTCCATACTCACCTTCCCCTAGAACGTTGAAATGAGGGATTTCCAGGAACTCTGTTAAATTCCTTTATTATGATAGCTACAAACTATAACAATTTGAAAAACTTCATACACATTTCTCTGGAAATGTTAAAGGACAGTTAAAAGCAATCCTTATCTCAAATCTGAGGAGTAACCCACTATGGAGGATGGAAGACAGCTGCTCTGGCCTTACGAACGCTTACTCAAGCCTGTCCATTTTCCTCAAGCAATCATGAGCTTGACCACAAATCCACAGCAAATATTCAGTACTGCTGCAGGTCTTGTTTGGACCCATCATCCTGACCCCATCTGCAGCCATGTCCCAGTGTCTCTGCCACCACAGTGCCTACTGCCTGAGCTGGCTTCGGATTTCCAGCACTATTCCTTCTTCCCATTTGGAGCTCTCCTTGATGGTTGAGCTGGGTCGAATACCACTAGCAATCTACTGCATTGCTACCAAAAACAATCTGGCACGCTCACAATCAAATTCAAGGATAAAACTACTTTTCATAGTTCACTTTCTTCAAACAAAGATCAGAGACAAGCCCTCAACATGTTATTGGACCCTTATTAGTTTGAGAAGCCTCTGTTCATTTAATTGAGATTCAGTAAGACAAGTATGGCATGCTTAATGAAGATAGGAATGATATATTGGCACTTTTATTTAACACCCAGTTTCTTTGATGTAGGCCAGCTTGCTAGGACATTAAAATTAGAACTGAAACACCTTACAAGGTTCACACGTAAAACTTGCTGTAGTTGCCATTTAAGAACACTTTATAACAGACTAATGTTATTGCCATATGACAAAATTATCAGAATAAGCCACCAACATGCTTTTCTAAATAGACATATACAAAAATAACGAGATTTACAAGAAAGCTTATATCTGAAGCTGTTCAGTTGGGATGAACTTCTGATGAAGTGCAGTCTCTGGTATCCTTAGTACCATTTCTTTTTATTCTCCATGATCAGTATATTCCTATCTTTATTTAAAACAAACTTTTACAGCTCTCACTCCTTTCCCCCATCTCATTTCTTTCTTTTCTTACCCATTTCAGTCCCATTATTTTCATATTCAGGAGGACAAACGCAAGTAGCTCTAAGAATGAGAACATAGCATAACTGATCTGTATTTAAAATTATACCTGTAATTAATCTCTGTTCCTCAATAAACGAGTCATTCTTTTAGAGACTTACACTTCAAAGGCTGCTTTTTGATAAGATTGCACATATCTTGGTCTCTCTCTTTAACCACACAACCATAGGTATCTAAAATACACATTTATATGTCACTCTGCATTGTGACTTGAAGATATAGGAGAACTTCACAGTAGTATTTGTACCATGGGTAGCTGATGAAGGCAGAAAGAGATGCACTCTCATTTACTTGCTGGTGTGGTTGCTCTTTGGGAGTCATGTTTTGGTATCTGGGCTGAGACTGCTGAAGGACAGGACAGGCTGGAAGCCTCTGTGTTCAACAGCTGATGTATGGAGTGAAAATAAAGCAAACTATGGTAGGAAAATATTTACACTTTCAGATTACTGCCTGATTGAAAAGGCTTCACAATTTCCATCTTCGGCGTGTTGCATTTGGAATGTTGCATTTAGTCTTAAAGAAAGTGGTGAACATTTTATGAAAGGAGTATTTTTGATCTATCTGTTTATGTAGCACTCAGTATAATCATCTTTAAAAGACTGTTTTAAAGGTCTTTTTCATAGCGCAGATGATAAGGGGATAATGAAAAGAATAACTGGTTTACATAATATTCTCTCCCTGTCTGACAAAAAAATCAGTAGGGACCAGAAATCCACTTACAGGGCCACATACTCCTTGCATAAGAATAAGACGTATATCACCCCTTCCTCCAGATGTCATGTGGAGTGTACCAGGGACGAGGGCAACCCCCAAGGACAGTTTGCAAGGGTTCTTCCAGATCCTTGTGTTACCTTGAATCCTCATGTCTTCAGCGAGACTTAAGATAAGGAGCCTCAAAAGGTGACAAGTTGTTGTCACCCACTAGATACTCATTGGCTTTGAGATTATGATTCTGTTATCAAAATCTTAATTTCAAACCGAATACGCTCAAACTTCAGAAGAAAAAACAAGGCTTGGGAAGAAAGAGGTGCCAGATTGTTCAAGCAGCAATTTCAAACCACAGGCATTTAAAAAAAAAAAAAAAAGTCATATAAGCAGCTTAAAAATGCTCATCTGCCAAGGAACAAACTGCAAACTTTAATAGTGATTACATACTCTGTAGATGTTCTCAGTGGGGTAGGAAAAAATTACCACAAATGCTTCGGTAATTGTGTCATACAACTTGGCATTGTTCACTGACCTTCAAACCTGTATTTTCATCTCTCTTGCAATTTGCTGTTCCATAGCGTATGTGCTGCAGAAAGCTTGCTTAGTAGCGGCCTGTTTTTCACAGTCTATGCTTGCTTAAAAGTATTGGCTTGGTATCGAGACAAATGTGCCACTCGGTTACGCAGCAGCCGAACGCCTGGCAGCACACATGACCATCGCACAGCACGGAAATGGTTCATAAACATAGTTTTGCATGTGACACATTAAAGAGTTTGACAATATTGTTTTAAACGTTACCCGGGGAGAAATAGCCGGGTTTCATGCGATGCACCCTTTTGCTAAACCTCGCTTTAAGCCAGGGAGATGTGAGAAACACGATAGCGACAGAATCATAGAATCACGGAAGAGTTTGGGTTGGAAGGGACCTTTAAAGGCCATCTAGTCCAACCCGCTGCAGGGTGCAGGCACAGCTTCAACTAGATCAGGTTGCCCCAATAGGGATGTTGTAGGATTGGGCAATAATTATTTTTGTGCTTCACTGGATTTTGAGGCTTGTAGCAAGTGGTCTAGTACTAAACAGCCTAGGACATGAAGAAGCTTTGTAAGTACCTCCTCCTCTGACTTGCCCTTATCTTAAATGCAGAATTTGTTTGTATGTCTGAAGGTGTATATGTACGCGATTTCAAACCTTGGTTCAGATAAGATTTTTTCTTGAACCAAGAGAGTCTTCTGATTTATCTTGTCCGTCACACATGACACATTAAGCACTTTTATGTGCAGCACGCCTTGGGAAGCACAATAAAATGTAAAAGTTTGTGCCACTAATGAACACTCACCTAAATCATTTGCATTACCTTTTACACCAGAGGGGTGAGACATTTTGAAATAACTTGAATTAATAAAACTAACTTATTAATTTTTAGAGTTCTAGGGCATTCTGTGAAGAGCAGAATTTAAAGAAGCAGAGCTTAAAAGACATTTCAGAATAGAATTTGAAGAATATTTCCATTTCTATTTTCCTATTCTCATTATTACGAGGTAAATCATCATTTGATGTAAAAATATGTGATGCTAAAATATTAACTCTGAAGTTAAATAAAAGGATGTTTTTACTGTATTAGACTGTGACATTTTCTTCTCACTACATAGCATACTCACGATATGTTTTCATAATGTTCAGTGTTAACAGAAATTTTGAAATTCCTGGGAAAAATAATACTGTTTGCACAATTTCTTTCTCTTACAGATGCAGGAGGTTGATGAAAAATTTAAATGCAGTTCAGAATTGTACATTTCCCTCCAGGACACAAATGCATGTATAAACTTGTAATTGGTTTATATCTAAACCTGAAGGCACAGAAAATATTTTAGCTTTGGAGACCAGCATAGAAAAAAACAGAGTATTCCAACTTACGCAGATTGTATCAAATCACAAGATTAAATTTTAACGTATAAACACATCTATTTCTGACATGGATGTTTTTATTACAAAATGATGGACTGACTTACCTTAGAAATTTATTTCTACAACAGTATTCAACAGCATTCTAAGGATGGTCCTTTTGTGCCTCCAGGTATTTTACAGATAATGCACATAAAATACTGTACTTCTTTCAATCAAAGTCTCGAGTTAACTCTTTGCCTTATATCAGTTAATTAATTCTATTTTACAACCTCAAAACAGCTTGAAATTCAATAGGACTAGCCTAATTTTACATTTATTATATTCCTCTCATCTGCTTTGATTTATAGAAAGCAATCTTTATTAAAGGAAAACCTGAACCTACTGAATGAAAATATTAAGTCAGGTATTCAGTCAGTCTGGTTCCTTCATTTCAGCGACTGAAAATGTATTTTTTATAGTGTCCACAGGTAATTAAAAACAAAACTCAACACTTTGCAGCTTAGAGACAGTCTTTGTTTAAATTGCAAGTAAGATGAGCTTCACTGTCTCATTCTCAGCAGAACAAAATCGCTATCATAGGGTAACGCCCTTCGCTTGCAGAATCATTAGGGAGTTTCTGCCAAAAGTATCAGAGTAAGGTGACATGTGGGGAAAGGGAGTCAAAAGATAAAGATGCTTTACTATATGTCTATACATTTATTATGTCGCAGAGATGCAACCGCATGTTATCTCCTCCTTTTAGTCCCATGGAATAATGAAGAGGTGGAGGTGGGGGGAGTGTTGGGCAGAGCAGTTCTGCCCTCTGGGGTCCCGAAATAGCCAGCAGCACTCTGGTAGGACTTGCTGGCGCAGTCATCTGTATGCACTACGCAATGATGGCAACTTCCAATGCACTAGTCACTCCCGTTATCTTTTCATGCCCAGCTGGATATTCAGTGCCCTGTTTCATCACAAAAAAAGTACACGAAGGAGTGAAGGATATGCCTGTGCTACCGCCTCCAATATGGACATCACCTGAGATACTTCTTGATTACTTTGCCTGTTTGTGTGCATATGCCCATGGGCGGACAGCCTTGTTAATAATACAGGTGGTCCAGTTCTGATCATCTGTTGTCATCACTGTTAGCAATCTAAATAAACACAATATGCTTTAGCCATCCAGTATGCACCCTTAGTGCATGTGCACTCTTAGTCTACTCTTGAGGGAGCTCTTATATGACTTCTAACTCCTAGCTGATCTCCCACATCCTCACTGGGGAGACTTTGACAGGGAAATTTCCCAAAGACTGTGTAGTTACTGGACATGCTCCATCCAGGATCTGCAGGAGCAGCAGCAGGGCTGCCCTACAGCAGCTCCATGAGATTAACTAGTGTTAATGCACACGCACACTGACATTCAGGCACCTCTGGAGCTCTAAGTGCTTGACTTTCCATCATATCATTCCTTTAATACAGTCTACATGTAAGTGTCATACAGACCAGTATTACTCCTCTGTGTGAAGAGAAACATAAATCAAGCCCAAATGCTACAGTGGACTTTTTAAACTCTTTTTTTCACAGCAAATTCATTAAACTCCAAGATACCCAGGTGCTGAGAAGAACATAAAGATTTCTTTCCTGAGGTTTTGCTAACATATTTTTTGTGAGCAGATAGTTACAGCTGAACACATACCATCTCAGAACATGAGATTGCATCAGTCTTGTCAACAGAGGATCAAGAATATGAATCACATTGCCAGCAGACTGGAATTTGTATTAAATATATCAATAACCAGTGTGTTCACATCATGTCTGTTCTTGCCAGAAGGCTTGTATTCTCTATGATGAAGTACAATTTTTCTCATCAGTAAGTCAAAAGCTGGAGCCACTCAGCATTAAATCATTTGAGGCCAGACATCTATTAACACATTTAGAGACATGGGCAAACATTTCCAATATACTGTGATAGCTAGCAGATAATTTATTCCTAGTATCTCTGCAAAGGTGGTGATATAGATAATAACTGAAATCAAGCATGAGCTAAAGAATACAAGACCAATATCTTAAAGTAATAATTTTGGTTTAATATGTACACGACTGAATCACAGAATCATAGAGTAGTTTGGGTTGGAAGGGACCTCTAAAGGTCACCTAGTCCAACCCCCCTGCAATGAGCAGGGACATCTTCAACTAGATCAGGTTGCTCAGAGCCCCGTCCAACCTGACCTGGAATGTTGCCAGGGATGGGGCATCTACCACCTCTCTGGGCAACCTGTGCCAGTGTTTCACCACTCTCATGGTGAAAAAATGTCTTCCTTAGATCTAGTCGAAATCTACCCTCTCTTAGTTTAAAACCATTACCCCTTGTCCTATCACAACAGGCCCTGCTAAAAAGTCTGTCCCCATCTTTCTTAGAAGCCCCCTTTAAGTAGTGGAAGGCTGCAATAAGGTCTCCCCAGAGCCTTGTCTTCTCCAGGCTGAACAACCCCAACTCTCTCAGCCTGTCGTCACAGCAGAGGTGTTCCATCCCACTGATCATTTTGGTGGCCTCCTCTGGACCCACTCCAACAGGTCCATGTCTTTCCTGTGCTGAGGGCTCCAGAGCTGGATGCAGGACTCCAGGTGGGATCTCCCCAGAGTGGAGTAGAGGGGCAGAATCCCCTCCCTCGACCTGCTGGCCATGCTGCTTTGGATGCAGCCCAGGATACAGTTTTCCTTCTGGGCTGCGAGCCCACATTGCCAGCTCATGTCCAGCTTTTAATCCCCCAATACCCCCAAGCCCTTCTCAGCAGGGCTGCTCTCAATCCCTTCATCCCCCAGCCTGTACCAATACCAGGGGTTGCCCTGACCCAGGTGCAGGACCCTGCACTTTGGCCTTGTGGAACCTCATGAGGTTCACATAGGCCCATTCCTCAAGCTTGTCTAGGTCCCTCTGTGGCATCCCATCCCTCAGGTGTGTCAACCGCAACACTCAGCTTAGTGTCATCTGCAAACTTGATGAGGGTGCACTCGATCCCACTGTTTGTGTCATTGATATAGGTATTAAAGAGTATTAAAAACTGGTCCCAATATGGACCCCTGAGGAACACCACTCATCACTGATCTCCCTCTGGACATTGAGCGGTTGACCACTACCCTCTGGATGTGACCATCCATCCAATTCCTCATCTACCCTACGGTCCATCCATCAAATCTGTCTCTCTCCAATTTACAGAGAAGGATGTTGTGGGTGACCGTGTCAAAGGCCTTGCAGAAGTCCAGATAAACTACATCAGTAGCTCTTCCCTTCTCCACTGATGTGGTCACTACATCATAGAAGGTCACAAGGTTGGTGTAAACATGAATCAAATTTTTAATGTTTTGTGCCAAAATTAATCTTTGGGTGGCTTCATGGAATTCAATGCACAGAAGAATAATTTTGGAACCAAAGAACATATCTATATATTTTTAGCTAAATAAAATAGCAACATCAGAGATAAAAGTTGCATTTGTGATTGAAATTATGCCTTTTATATTATTTCAGCTTCAGAACTGGTCTACTTATGTAGCACTTTGTCACGTTTATGTTTTGTTTTAAAACCTACTCCAGGTTATACACTGATTTCATTTAAATAATGATGATGAAGACAACAATGATGACGATGATGATGACAATAATATCAAGTCTTTCTCATATCTGATTTTGATATGTTACTTCAGCAGTTCTCTTGAAAAGTGGTTGCTGGGATGTAAGGTGATGTCTGTCTCTCATTGTATCCAACTCCCCAGCCACAATTTACATAGATCTTCAAGGTCAAATGTTTTTGTTTGGCATTTTTTCAAACTTCTTTCCCAGATGGTATTGAAATGTTTCCTCCACAAGGTTGTTAACTCAGAATTCAGGAGATTTGTTGCCAAAATTTGGGTAATATACAATTTTAACAGTTTTTGGTAAGTATACTGAAATGGATGCAAGAAACATAAATCCACAATTCTGAAGTTCTTTCAGAATGTCAGTCATGATATAAAAAAAAACATTTGATGGATACAATAGCGCTTGAATACGTTTGCACTCTATCTCTAGGGCAACATTTGGATGGAAATTCAAGAAGCCTTTGGTTGGAGTTTCATTACCTCCAAAGTTCATTATGGAGCTGGATGATAGAATAGATTAGTTAAATTAGTTGCTGTGACGTACTGGTGGAAAGCATATGCCTTGGGATCTTGTGATGGCAACAAAAGGAAACAAGAGGGAGTGGGTATGGCTTACTTGATTTCACTCAAAGCCTATTCTTTCTTTTGTTCCTGAAAAAGTGAAGTGCAAATTAATGGAAATTTTACAGAGGGCTTGTAAAGATGCCCAGCATTTGCCTTCTTAATGAGATGACCCTCAGAAAGTCCTGAAGTGGCAATAGCAGGAGCATCATATAAACCCAAGAAAAAGACACAGTTTCTATGCTTTTGTTTCAGGGAGGCAAAGTGGGGTACCTCTGCAAGAGATTAGGGTGAGTACAGTTTGAGAACTGTATTGCATATCATGAGGCTTTACCTGGGGCCATGAGAGTATAAGGGGCCTGGGACTGAAGGTGGGTTTCGGGAAGGCAGTTGGAGTTTTGCTGTGGTAGCATAAATTGCATCAGGTTTTATTTCTGATTTTCTAAGTGTGATTTCCTTTCAATTCAAATCTATATGGATCAGCTAACACAGTAGTAGGTAAACTATTTGTGACTGCCTTACTGTAATAGAACTCCCATTCAAACTGTTTTCCTTTTGCAATCCTGTTTCGCTGCATGTATGAATTATCTGGTTCACACTCATGGATGTTTTCTGTAGACACTCAGGGAATTCGGGGTCAAATCCGTACCTTATGAAGACAGAAAATGGCTTGTGCTTGCCCCACCCCCTCTTTTTCTTCTCTTAGGAATCCAACCCAAACTGGATTTGACTGAAAGAACTGAGTAGCTGGATCATGTTGCTTTGCCTTTGCCTGCTCGTGATACTCTTCAGCCAAGAATAGCTAACATTCACAAGCTCTCGAGGATACTTTTACCCCAGCCATGTGTTTTGGAACCAGACAATACAGCCATGTCTGCATGCCATGTCTGCCTCACATAATAAACTCTGCCCCTTCCAACTTGGGTCTCCACATCACACTGCCAGTCTTCCCCGACACAGCGCAGAGATGGGAGCAGTTTATTTGACCTGATAACCAGTTACCATTGTCAGAACTAAGTGACCAAAGTGAGATTCGCGGGACATTAGTTTGGCACCGTCTTTAAAATTTGTCAGGATCGTTTCATTGAAAGATTAAAGAGGTAATCACCCGACACCTCCGGCTCCATTATTCACCATTTACAAGTATCTGAACTGGGACTGGCTATGAAAATACAGCAGCTGTTCTGCAGAATAACGGAATTATCAAAATACACTGTAAAGAATGCAAAACACATGTTGGGATTTTCCTTTCATTCTACTAGGGTTTTTGGTTTTTTCTGTAATAAATCTATAAAGAACTGATAGATTACATTGTCTTTGATTCTTCTTATCTGTACTGCAAAACATAAACCGAATATATTTCTAAGAAAGAACCTAATTCCTCTTACTGAACTATGCCTTTCCCAAGTGGTAACAAAAGCCTGGAAAGTGGAAAAAAAAGAAACAAAAACCCAACATAGCCATTCACCTCAAGAGTGTGAACTTGTACACTATGTATTTTTCTGTTCAGAAATTATTTGTGTGAGAAAATAGAACCTAGGCATTGATGAGGAAGGCTTTCCTCTGATAATTTGATTTTTTTCATTTGCACGTGCTTCCATAGTGCCTCCAGGGACTTGTACATTCAAGCTTCTGATTTTCCCATATGGATTAAACACCTTGGCCATACTACAGTGATGTCTCACAGTCATTCCTCTTAATGAGACACTGTAATGCCTATTGGAAATCTAGGAGACAGTGAATTGGAATAAATATAGTCCAGCTGAAGAATCAAAACATAGAGGAAAACAAGGGCACAAGATGTTCAAATTACAACAACCAAGAATACCAATGACCAAACTTACAAGGAGAAAAATTCCATTATATTTTTAAATGTCTTTTTCCTTAAGAAATATGAAAAGTCCTGTAAAGGACACTTTACTAGAAAAGAAAGAGCTATCAAAATGACATTTCCATCATTTGAAAATTATTTTTGACAGAAAATTGTGGACCAGAACCAAACCCACCTTGAGCATGTTTGTTGAGAGTCAGTGCTGCCCATGGGGCAGGCAGGGCACGACATGCAGGATAATGACTTACATCTGGAAAATGCAGCCTAATCCACTTTGCTAGGAAAAAAAGCAGGATTACCTGACATTCAAATACCTTGTGATGGCCTGAAACTAAAAGTGTCCACAGCCTGCAGTTTGACACATAGTACCTTTATTTTTCTTCTTCAGGACTCATCTCAGGGGAAAGAAAATGAAAACCTCAGAAAGAAAGCACTTGAGAGACGAAAATATCATTGTTTTGAACATTACAGACAGTAAGCATTCATTATTGAACTTAAGAAGTTCTGGCATTTCATTCATTACATGTTCAAAATATCTGAAATATGGACTGTTAATATTGCTCTCAGGCTTTTATAGAACACATTGAGCTACTGTTATTTGAGAAATCAAGCTCTACTACATTATTTATAGAGCCAGTAACAAATACATGAGCAATTCAGAAATGTAAGTAGTAGAAGTTACACTTTTTAAATATCAGAGGCCAGATCAGGTGGTGTAAAATGGCATGGCTCGACTGTGGGCTCTGAGCAGTATTGTGACTTGTGTCCGTTCTGGATCCGGATGATCCATATTGGCACACAATTTGAATGTCTGCTTTCCTTGCAAATGTATACCTTTTGACGTATTGGCTATATATACAATTTTGATACATGGACTTTCAATGTATTTTGCTACAAATCCAGTAATACAATGACGCAGGTAATTCCTTAAAGCATTTCTATTTACAGTACCCGTCAACACTGCATATTTTACTACGTAACTAACTGCAATCAAAGGAAGTAGGAAAAAAACCCACAAAACCCCCACCATTAACCATTGGATTAAGTCATAAGGGAGAACCTAACTGAGAGCTAATTTGAATGAAAGTCTTAGAAAGTCAGTGGCTGAATACAACAAATATCCTATCAATGGTATGGATTGTATTTTGGATGTTCATATCCCAGATAAGGACGCTGTCATTTGAGTTACAGAATTGCTCTAACTGGGGACATGTTGTGGGGTAGCATTAACTACTATTAATTAAAGAGGGGAAAAAAAAACAGCAAGAAAAAAGTCTCAATTGCGATTATAATAAGAGGTTTCATACAGACTCTTTCCATTCTTGTCTGGTTCTGGTACTATATTATCCATCTTCTTCCTCTTCCTACTTGCTGGAGACCTGTTTTTCCTGCCAGCTGGACTGGGGCACTACCTCTTCCCGTCATAAAGAAGAGCAATATTTTGTTTGTACCCTATCTGGTCTAATTATACAGGAAATAGAAATGATAGATTATTCAGTCATATCAGCACACATTAACCTGAAGCGTAACTAATTATTGTACAGCAGCACTTCTCACAATTCAATCAGTATTTACCTTAATTCAGTATTTGAGTACAACTAAAACTATTTAAAAAAAATGCTTTTATAGCTTTTTCATTGAAATTTGAGATTGCTAACACTCATAAAAATGAAATGTGAATAGCACTAATGAAATATAGTATAATGTAGGTAGATGTTATGAAAGTATCACCAAGAACCTCTGTGAATGCAGCTCTATTCTCACCTGAAAGAGCCTTGCTGATATTCCTTCCATATTTTGATTAGATTGCAGACACTGAAAGGGGAATAAATACCTACCTGCATAAAACACCCACAAACTAGCAAGAAAATGGCATTCTGGAATAAAGATATGCAGATTTATTTTTACCACGAAGGGGAAAAAATTAAATTTGAACCTGAAGGGGTTCTAAGCACACTCTGTCAATAAATTGCATGCCAGAAAAAATAGGTCTGAATACCAAATTAACTGGTGCCCATTTTTATTTAAAGTATGTATACGTGTGTGTGTATGTCTGGGGAGTTTCAGTTAACTGCCTGCACTTCAGGGAAAGCATGGAAGATCAAATCCCATGTTGTGAAGCCACAATCCTGGACTGCTACTATGCTGCTGACCTCCTGTGATCCACGACGGCATTTGAAACTGAAGTAGGTGTCACAAAGACACAGAATTCTTTTTTGAAAAATTATATTAAGCTGCTGGGCATTTTATAAAAGTATATAAGGAGTTAATTTAAAACAGGTATTAATAATAGCTGGAAATGGATTTTTCGGACTTTCTGCTGCCTTCTCAAGATTTGTCACTGTCCCCCAGTCACACCAGAACGATGAACAATTCATGTTTCAATTTGAACACATATTCAAGTCTAATTATGTCAGATTCTTTCCAATTATGTTTCAATTCGTTGGACCAGTTAGTTGTAAAATTTTACTACTCAGAAATCCAGAATCACAGAAGAGAAAGTAATTTAGGACACAAAATGTCTAAGATAGTTTTATGTATGTTTGACAGTCTTTACAAGAATTCATTCTGATAACAGAGCGGCGATGGAAGCACTGAACCAGGCTTGCACAACACAGAAACTTCCTATATGTGCTACAGAACTGCAGAGAAACATATTTATACAACAAAAGACAATTTTCCATCTTCCTTATCCACAAAACAAGGGACAGTGGTAAAATATTCATATGTCTTGTGAACATAGCAAATGTAACAAAACAACAAAAAGCATTCAACATTTATGCAGAAGTACTGTTTTCCTCAGGGTCTCTGTCTACGAGATGAATGCTCCCCGTGATCACCGACTCTTCTTGAGCTGAGGTGTTCTCCAGCTGCTTATTTGAGCAATATGGAATGTGGCCACAAAAATACATGTAAATCCATGGGTTGGTGCAACTATTTAAATTGCCAAGGAGCATGATAATGGTGAATGCCGAACCTAGAATGAAATCGTTAAAGGAATAACAGAGTAAATAAAGCACTCGTACAAATAAGTAACATTTTCACAGCCTGCTGCTTTCTGGTGTACCTGCTCATATATTAAAGTTAATCTAAGAGTAGGAATTTCCCATTTATTCCATGCGATTTCTAATTGTGGAAGGTACGAAACACACTGCATCGTATGCATATCACAGTTAAATAGTTCCATATATGTAGCTCTTTTTTGGTGTAGCTGCATTAAATTTAAAAGCAATTGCTAACCTGCTGTACAGGTATGGATAAATGCAGATATTGATATAAATATATGTACAGTAAGACTCAAATTTACAGTGACAGAAAGAATTCTTAAAACAAAGATCAGAGGTTGGTTTCTTTCATCAAAGCTATTATCTTTTTTTTCTCCTCTGTTTTATATCTTTGAGTTTAGAATAGGTGGACTTAAATGAAGTCACCTACAGAGTCTGCCTTTCACAAAGAGGCAACAGTATAAGTTTGACAAGATTAATCTTGTTTACAACATAGTGTTCTTTGATATCTCTCTCAGACTTGCTTTTTTCGCTTTATACACAGCTGTTTCACAATTTTTAATTGTCTCACAGTGTACTATAGATATTGCATCAATATGATTTCAATACTAAAAAGAAAAATCAGATGTCTTATAACATCTCTGTTGTCTCCAGTAAATGAGAAATCTTTATTTTATTACTTTGAATAACTAAATACCCCTTTTCACCTCAAGAACCCAAAATACTGCTGCTATAATATCTAAAACCTCTAAAAGTCTGAACCCTTGCTGGAGCAGATGATACTTTTCCCTGTGCTGTTTCTTAATCTTTAAATCATTAATCACTCAAAACATACACACACAACACACAAAATACACAGTGATACGATGTTTTGATCACAGAACAGGTGATGTTCTCTGTACCTAATTAAATATAGCAGATTAACGAATCCAGGATTTTCTTTTTAATCATACTCAAATGATCACATGTAACTTCTACACAAAAGCAAAGTGCAAATATAAAGCAATATAGCAACGTGCTAGCCTCTTATGAAGGCGTGAAGGAGGACAGAGAGTATCTTACCTTCGGTCAAGACACTGGGGAACCACACAGACCACAGCTGTGCAATGAAGAAAGGTGACCAACAGAGAACATATGCAACAACTGTCACCACTGTCACTTTTACAGTCTTGATCATAGCCTTTGAAATACAGTTCACACTGCTTGCTCGGGATGGCAGGGCTTGCTTCTGATTTGTTACTTCATATTCATTCTGTTTTTTCACAGATACATTTCTTCTGATTATTTTGCAAATCTTAACCTGGCATATGATAAGGATGGCTGAGGGAATGAAGAATATAACTACAAAAATCCAAGTCACATATGCCCTCGGGCCCCATGGCTGAATAAATTCACCCCAACATTCAAAGATACCTGGAGATATTTCAGTCTTAGAAAAGATAAATACCTGTGGTAGACTAAGAATCAGTGATATAGACCAGCTGGTGCAAATGGGGATGTTCCAGAGAGCTCTCTTCTTTTGGAAAGTGACCATAGGGTAGCAAACCGCTTGATACCTGTCCACTGTCATGACCACTATCATATAAGTAGAGGCAAACATGCCCAGCAATTGTAAATACTTGATAATTCTGCACAAGAAATCTGGCCCTATGAAAACGTCTGTAATATCCCATATCAGTTGAGGCAGCACTTGAAAAAAGGCTACCACTAAGTCAGCGATGCTGAGGTGAAGCATGAATACATACATCCTGGAGAGCTTCTTTCTTCTTCGCCACAGCACCAGTATGAGAATACAATTGCCCACAGACGCTGTCAGAAATATGACCCCCAGTACAGCAATCTCTACTTGAGCTAACTGCTCATCTCTTTCTGGTCTTCCAACAGGATCTGACCGATTTGCCAAACTCGGGAATCTGTGAGGAGAAGGACTCTCGGTCTGATGTGAGTTATCCTGCATAGGAAATGAAAAATTCTTCATCGTGCACAGAAGCTACTTACAGTAGCTGCTACTTGCGACTCAGGTTGACAGCTGTGAAGTTCTGGCCAGCAAGCAAACCAGCCCGGGTTCAGGTTTCGGTGTATCTTCAAGCAAATCTCCTCCTGCTTGTGCGAACTAAAGCGGGGGGACCTGGATCTTGAAAAAACTCTGCCTCTTGCTGGCGTACAAAAAGGCTTTATACAGGCTCCCGGCAGAGCCTTATGTAACTGCAGAGCCCTCGGGTAGGCTGCAGGGACTGCAGCCAATGGCAGAGCGAGCCGCACAATTGGGGGAAAGAGATAAATAAAAGGCAAACTTCAGAGGCTCAACGTAATTCAATTACTCACTTCAGTCAAAACTCGAACTTGTAAATAGCTGTGGCCAAAATCATACTTAAATTATATTACTCGGGAGAGTTCGGGCAAATATTTTTTTGCGCAAACCAGAAGTGCACACTTCGGCTGAAGCGGGAGGAATGTTTATACGTAGACGGAAAGTTGGGCCCCTGAGCTCAGGCGCATCGTAACTGCAATTCTCTAGGCTCCTGGGGCACAACCACATCCTAAATGCAGCAGAGACAAAGAAATGCATTTTTCCACAGCTTTTTTTTTTCCCTTCTCTTTTTTGGAGTCACCTGATTCTTAAAAAAAAAAAAGATTTTAACTAAAAATAATCTTTTTATTTCAAGACGGGGTCAAGACTTAGAGGTTTTTTCTCAGCAAAATGAAAAATAACACATGTGAAATAAATTACTTTTAATGGTACTGTGAGTCTACTGAGAATCTAATAGAAAAATAAGTGAAAATTCAGTGGGAAATCCAACTGAGGAAAAGGTCCCTACAATGAAACAGTTTCCAAGGCTCTCTATTCTACTATAGTGCTGAAGGCCGGGAGGTCATTTTTCGGTACCTAATCCTTTTTATTTTTGTGGAGTAAGTTGAATCATGACCACAAGAATTGCATTGTTCTTTGACCTTCCAGTATGACTTTTCCATATTGTTAGTGGCAGATAAAAATAGCAATTTTGATTTAATTTCATCTGCTCTCCCTCAGTCTGCCCTCTTAATCACAAAAGACAGATTTAATAAAATGAATTAATTTAATATGAAAGATAACACATATTTTTATGCGATCTTGTCTGAAGCTAGAGCATTCATATCCTTTTGATTACAGTCAGGAGATGGGTAATTTGAAGTCTTTCTGAAGAGGAAACCAATAAGGTTAAAAGTATGTCCGTGCTGCATGAATAGTACACAATACTGCACCTATGCTGATTAACCGCTGTGGTCATGACTATGTTATAAAACCAGCTCTGGAATCTCACAAACAGACTGCCATCTCTGTGGCACTAACTGCTTTCATGTATCGACAGGGGAAGGGCAAAATTCATAAACAGGGTGCTGAGATAGACTACAACAGTTTATAAGAACAGCGTGATCTCTTTTCTTCTCCCTCTTCCTGCCTCCATACCACCATAGAACTGATGTTAATATCTCAAGCGAGGGTAAGACTATGAGAAAGACAACAGACAAGCTGAACAACCTCAGGAAACTTTGCCACCCCCAGCAGCTATAAGCATCCATAATCCAGACTTGGCTGAACGCTGCTGCAGCTGCTGGAGTCTACAACAGCTTTTCTCTATGACCATGGTGCAAAGAGTATGAATCACAACAACTTAATCTAATATATCTGATAATATTTTTCCTAAATGGAAGCCCATTTGTAGGAAACTTGGATTCTTGAGGTTGTTTCCTTTTGGTTCCGCCCCCTCCTCAAGTTTGGAATCTATCCCAATTAGTGGGAAACAGCATGGCAAGACCCTACAGTCACAAATGGTTTTGTCTTTACCCTCACTCTCCCTTCACCCAGCAACTTGCAGAAGACTGAACTGGCCATAGACCAAAAATCCCTGGCAATTCTGCTGACAGCAAACACTGCACGGCAGAACAGGCTGGCTGAGCTCCTGTTCTGCCTTCAGATGGAGACGAAATTTCAGGTGTGTTCTCTAACATCATTTACCTTGACCATCCTCACTCCATGAGTTAACAAAAAGACAGGTGGGATCTTATTCTTCTAGCACGGTAGCCATCTACATCTAGGCAGAGCTAGGACTAAGTGGGTTGAAACAGGAACATGCTGTATAGAAAACTAAGCCCTCGGTGAGGCATGGAAGATAAATTTACATTCCATGATCTGAAAGATGATCACGGAATTATATGTAAAAAGACCAGAATATGCAACACGGGTCATTTCTGGGATACCACTCGAAGACTAACCAGAATATAGTACCAGAAGCATATAACTGTATAATTTTCATAATGCATAATGTATGGGTAGACATATATTTCAGGCAAATGTGTTTTATCACCTACATCTAGAATAGTTGAACAAGATCCCTGGGAACATGCAACCCTTCCTAGGGGTACACACGTACACAGAACACACTGTCTTGGCAGCAGACATGCTATAATAGATGTCAGACCCAGCATGTGGACATAGGTTAAAGGGCAAGCACACTTCAACAAGTGGCCTTTGCCATGTTTATAAAAAGGAACACATTATTCTAGTGATGTAAGACTCTACTTCATATTGCATATAATCAGTTCAATATACGTTAATGGTTTCATAACTTTATAATTGTGTCCTTTCTATTTTTTTCCTCCACACCAGCAGACATTCAGGGTAAAGTTATATTGAAATTGAATCCACTCAGGGAATATAACTTGCTGAGAAAAGAAAAACATGATAACAGATGAAAATGTTTAAGTAGTCTTAGCTGTTCTTTTACTCCAATAGTGTCCTCCTCCTGTTGCCCAGCTTTGCTTCATTACAAACCATATCTGTCCAAGTTAAATTCTTTTCCTAAATCATTTACTGTCAGTAGTGTGGGAAGGCACATTTTAATTAACTCCTGCTGAGTTTCTCACTGTTGACTCTCATAATGTTCATGGGTTAGCGAGTAGGGAGGGATTCAGCTCATGGATTAAGACTTAAATTTAGATGTCTGCTTAGAATTACAGAACCACACAGCTGCTCAAAGCAGGGAAAACACTGAATCCAGACCAGTTTACTTAGGGTTTGTCCACTCAGGTCTTGAAAACCTCCAAGAGCAGAGATCCCACAACCTTCCTGTGTAGCCGGTTGCAAACTCTTCATTATTTTCATTGTGGAAGAGCTTTCCTCACATGCCACCAGACCCTCCCCTGATTCTCACCACCTTCTCTCATTCTTCTGCCGTGACCTCAGTAAGAGCCTGGTTTGGACCTCTCGCTAGCCTCCCTGTAGGCACTGGGGGTATCTGTTAGGCCCCTTGAAGCCATCTCTCCTCCAGGCTGAAAAAGCTGTATTGGAAGCATTGCAGAAGATGTTGTATTCGAGGAGTTCGTGATCTTGAACAGGACATGTCTGATCTACTGAGCTTTGTACTTAAAGCCTGGGCTGTGCACTGGTGAAGGGTATGACAGAGATGACGTCTCAGCCTGTCAGGAGAAGATACAAGACTGTTTGCCACACAAAACAAAAGGCTCCACGGCATGGGAGGGTGAAGGAACCTCTCCACAGATGGCATCTGTACAGTGTGCCAGGGGAAGATCTATCTGTCCAATGATGCACAAAAGTGGGGCTCCCAGCATTGGGAGGAACCTAACATATCCTCGCTACCTATATTCCTGGTTTTAGCCTATCTTACAAAACCAGCTATTTTACCACACCCTTTATTGCTGCAACCCCTGATGCAGAGCACAAGCCCAGCTCACTCAGCCTCCTCCAACAGGTTACATCTTCCAGCCCTCCGACCATCTTCACGACCCTACGCTGAGCTCACACAAGCTCATCAACACCTTTTCTGTGTGGGGACTCCACAACTGGAGGCAATGTTCCAAATGTGGTATAACGAGTGCCGAGTAGAGGGGAGAAACCACTTCCCTTGACCTACGGATTATGTGTGAGCTGTGTGTCCCACCGTCCATCATATCCAAAGGAAATCAAGGCTTCAGTTCAGTGCCTAAACATAGGTACAGAGTACTATTTGAGTTGCCCTAGGGTATACTGGCATGGCCTAAGACTAATTTAGCATAGGCTTTACCCTATCATTGTGTTAGGATTGTGGAACAATTTAACTTTCTAAAATCTTCCCATGTAGTTTCCTCAGTGTATTACTTCTTAAATATATTTTGGGAGATAAGGTACAGCCCATTTTGTTGTTATTGCTGCGATTCGCAAAATTCCAACATTATCTGAATAATAATTCCTTTATTGTTCCTCTGGCATTTGATACTTTAAATCTGTGGTATTGTCAAGTAATCCATCCGAATTTACTGAGACTACACAAGACGTAAATCAGGTAAGCAAAAAAAAAAAGCATTTTTTTCTGTACCTGTAGTTGAGTAATCATTTCAAGTCACTGGTTGTTTGAGCAGATATTTTCAAAGCCAGGATTTAGGCAAATCTCAGCCACAACTTATCCTGTGAGAACAATACTCACTATACTCGCCTGAGTACCTTAATCATAGAATCACAGAATCATAGAAATATTGGTTGGTAGGGACATGTTGAGGTCTTCCTCCAGAGCATAACTGCCTACTAAAGAGGGACTATCACCATCACTAGATCAGGTTAGACACAACTTTGTCCAGCCAGGTCTTGAAATCCTTCAAGTACAGAAATTCTGCCCCTCTGGCAGCCTGTTCCAATGCTTGTAGTGAAAAATTACTTCCTAAAGCTCATTCAGACCCTCCCGCAGTGACCGTTGTCCCCTGTTAGATCACCTGCCACCACTGAGAACACTTTGGTTCCATCAACTCTGTAGCTTCTCCTAAAGTACTTATAGGCTGGTATTAGATAAATCCTTAACAAAATTTTTGCCAGGCTAAACAATCTTTGTCTTCCAAGAACTGCATGAATTGCAGTGCATTGCAGATGCTTTTTGCCAAGTCAGGCAAGGAATATATGCTGAAGCAGAAATACGTGCATTTTAATGTTACCCCCCAACTTCTAAAAATCGGCAACCGTTTCATCTCATGACAGACATTATTTATTAAATACAACTTATGAAGATAATAGTTTGCAGTCTTTTACTTTGCAATGCATAACCAAGTTCTAAGAAGTTCCAATTTAAGAAAAGATCAAGTGGAAAATACTGCTGTATGCTTTTGATTTAAGAAACCCAGGTCTGCCTCTTTTCCCCGTGAGATTCTGTAGATCTGAAGAGCTAGTAGACTATTGCCACTGCACTTGTCAAGTCATGAAAACCAATTAATCACGAAACGCAAATTTTCACATGGTTGGCTACATCTCTAGAAGATTTCTAAATTATTTCCTTAGCACTCAGGTGGTTCTATTTCTTTTCCAACATTAAAATGTAAAAACCAACTACGTTAGACCCTATAGGGTGGAAAGGGATAGAGAGTGCAGTAAAAGATTCAGCTATCAGGAAGATGGTAGAAACATTGACTTGTTAATATATTTTTATATAAAACATTTACTTAGCAATATATTCTAGGGTACGGAAAAAGAATTAACGTAGTATTGCATTGAAATTGCCCCAGTGATAGAGCATATGCTCTAGGAGATGTATCAAGTAATGTTAGCACATACCAGCAGCATGAAATGTAATGAGAACTCCTTTTGGAAGTAGTATAATGGCTAGCACATGGATAATTTCATATAGGAGATTAGTGAACGTTACACATGAGTATTGCTCAAGGATTTAGCCTGTAGCATGGATGCATGTCCAGTAAGGTAGATTCATATATTTCAGTATTAAAATATTGCTTATTTCCAGATACAATAGATAAACTACTTCACTGTAAGTCCGCTTTAATGGACTACAATTACGTGGCCCTTCCTGCTGCTATACTGGTACAGCCTCCTACAGTTCTGGTTTCTTAAAAAAAATCCCACTATGAATTTAATAGTTATATTGACATACAAGGTACTTTGGACCAGGATTAATGATTCACGCCAACCCTATAGAGTTAGAAAGTTATTAGAGAGGGTCTATGGAAAAAAAGCAGCCTCAAATGCAACAGCTAAAGCCAATGGGCCAACAAAAGATAGAGAAAAACGTATTGAAAACAGTATTGCAGACAGCATATATACAATCATTGAATAATTTGGACAAAAACACTTCTGGGCAGGAAGGAGAACTTTTAGGAAAGCCAGCAGTGTGCCCAGGTGGCCAAGAAGGCCAACAGCGTCCTGGCTCATGCCAGAAACAGTCTGGCCAGCAGGACTAGGGAAATGATCATCCCCCTGTACTCAGCACTGGTGAGGCCGCACCTCGAATACTGTGTTTAGTTTTGGGCCTCTCGCTACAGGAAGGACATTGAGTTGCTGAAGTGTGTCCAGAGAAGAGCAATGAAGCTGGTGAAGGGTCTAGAGAACAAGTCCTATGAAGAGCAGCTGAGGGAACTGAGGTTGTTTAGCCTGGAAAAAAGGAGGCTGAGGGGAGACCTCATTGCTCTCTACAACTATCTGAAAGGGGGTTGTGGTGAGGTGGATGTTGGTCTCTTCTCCCAAGTAACTAGCAATAGGACAAGAGGAAATGGCCTCAGGTTGTGCCAGGGAAGGTTTAGACTGGACGTTAGGAAAAGTTTCTTCACGGAAAAGGTTGTCAAGCATTGGAACAGGCTGCCCAGGGAAGTGGCTGAGTCACCATCCCTGGAGGTATCTAAAAGACATGTAGATTTGGTGCTTAGGGACACAGTTTAGTGGTGGACTTGGCAGTGTTAGGTTTAAGGTTGGACTCAATGATCTTAAATGTCTTTTCCAGCCTAAATGATTCTATGATTCTAGAAAATGTCAGGACAGCCCAAAATCTCATCCACTTACAGTCCAGATGTACTATAAACTACCCTTAACTTGTCAAATTAACATTATAACAAATATGGGACAATGTTCTGTCCTGCTAACCTCGTTTATATTCAAAAGTGGAATTTAAACTCTTTGAGGTGGATCTAGCTCTTAGTTGTGCAGATGCCTATGTTTTCTCTGTGTGTGTGTGTGTGCAGGTGTGCGCAAAAGCTGCTCCCCTACACACACACAACCTGGATGCCTTTCACTTCCCATAAAACTATATTCATTTCCCAGATGAGTAGGTAAACTGTGTGTTTAAAGGAAGTGGAAGTTACTTCAGTAAGATTAAAGCTACAACAAATCCAGCTTTACATCCTTAAAACATAGGACTGCAACACATCAAACTACTATAATTACTGTTAGGCAATATTTTGGAACAAGAATCTGCTAAATTAAGTGCATCCTTCAGTAGGAGTTAGCCACAGGCATTAAAGCCAGAGAAAAAACAAAGTGTATGGGCCCCCTGTGACTCGTAACTAGGCATGTCCCAGGTACTTACCATAAAACAGGACCACTAACTACGTACATTACTACGTGCCTCTTTTTAATCCCTAAAGAGATTATGTCTGAAAGAGTAACTTCTTAACCTGTTCCAGTAAAAGCTTTATTATTGACCAGTGCTGACCTCATTCGTTGGGTATGTTGCTGATTTCAGAGACATTACTGACAGCAGTGAGTGAGAGTTCCACTCAGCCCGAAGACTAGAACTGGTTTGCTTAATTCATGTACTTGAATTATGGTGGTAGAATTACCTTCCACAGCTTATAAATCATTCTCTAAATAATGCTTTTTTCCCTTTGCTAATTTTGTGCAACTTTAATAAACAGTGTTTACTTGTACATTATTGAGCTTTTACTAGTACTTCTACAATTTTCATCAGGCTACTTTGAGTTAGAAGTAAATCATTATAAATCAGGTACGTAGGCTTCTGCCAAAAAGCATCTTTTTCATTTTCAGCATTCCAGACAGTCTGGATCCTCTGTTAAGACACTAAATGGCCTTGCAGCTCACCTGCCATCAGGGCTGTAGAAAACAACTGACAGAAAAAGAGCCTTGCTGAGGCTGGTCAGAGCAAACAAAAGTGGAGAAATAATGTGTAACTTCAGGAGAAGGAACTATGATGGACTGGTTTTGAAGAAGAATGACAAAGTACTTTTTCCACAGATGAGAAGTTATGAACAGAGTTTTTTAATAAAGGGAAAAATGCTAAGATGGAACCTAGTATAATACTTCAAGGTCTGGTGCAAACGTCAGACGTATTTCAATGTTTTAATTAAAAAACAAAGTAAATAGCAATGACTCAAGTTCTCCAACAATATTGAATAAGCAACTGAAAACAATGAGGACAGTGAATTCATTCCAGTGGACCTAAAGAGACTGTGCATTTTGACCTTCTTCCATTTGTGCCAAGAAGTTTGCCTGGTACTTGCACAGTCATACTGTCAACCAGACCCTGTGGTAACAAAATTCACATCTATCAGTTCTTGAACACTGAAAGAGAAAAAAAACTACTATTATAGTAATCACAGGGGCATGAAAAGGAATTACAATATGACCTCTAGCATGAGTCTGAATTTCAAAGTCTAAGCAATCAACTGCATTATTCATATTTACTATATAATTATTTGATTAGTACACTCTTGGTTTTAGCAGCTAGATTTCTTGAACGCACACAAGCTCTGATCAAGGCCAGAGACCATTGACTATGAGCTGTGGAGGCACAGGAAATCAATGCTAGCTGTGTGAAGGACTCCAGGTACCAATTCCCTGAGCAGAATCCAGAATCCCTGATTTAGGGATCCAAGCACCATAACTTTGCACCGGAAGCAGAAGACTGCTTGGATTTAGCAAAGCAGGAGAATGAACAGAGGGTCTTTTCTGATTACAGTTGATAAGGCTGCCTGCACTGCCCGACACGGCATTGAAGATCGCCAGGCTGGCTTGGAGTCTGTGCAGTCACAGTAGCAGCACAGAGAGGGAACGATCAGGTGGGATTTGGTGGAATCTGTTACAGTTCTAGTACTGCCTATGCACATTACGGTTTAACAGCAAAGTCGTCTGTGCTGGTTATAGAATTATAGAATCATAGAATAGTTTGGGTTGGAAGGGACCTTTAAAGGCCATCTAGCCCAACCCCCTGCAATAAGCAGGGACATCTTCAACTAGATCAGGTTGCTCAGAGCCCCGTCCAACCTGACCTTCAATGTTGCCAGGGATGGGGCATCTACCACCTCTCTGGGCAACCTCTGCCAGTGTTTCACCACCCTCACTGTGAAAAATTTCCTCCTTAGATCAGGTCTGAATCTACCCTCTTTCGGTTTAAAACCATTACCCCTTGTCCTATCGCAACAGGCCCTGCTAAAGCATCTGTCCCATAAATGCTCTACACATCTATACATAACAGGCAATGCAAAGCAGGTTTTTGAACCGCAACCCCAGACTGTGTTGTTAACTCACAGCACCTGGTGCATGCACAGAGTGCGACAGCACGGGCAGCAGCTCGAATCCTGCAAGCAGTCACATTAGTGTGATGGACTTGAACTCACATTTTAACATGTGATTCAGTGTGGATGTACCCTTGGAGACTCTGACCCTCTGGCTACCCTTCTTTTGGAAGATGTATCTGGGAGAGGAATAGGGTAACAATCTAAAATATTCACTGGCTGCTAGGTGAGCTGATTACATAAAATTTAGTACAACAATTTATAATATTCCATGAAAATGAGTTGCCTCCTCAGCAAATGTGTTACTTCCATATTATTTTCTGAGATTTAATGACAGTAAGGAGCAAAGCAGCCTGATTACTTTAGATAACGGATGTAAGGCTAAGATACTAAGCAGTTGCAACGTAAGTTCTGTATCACCTGCTTTTTGGATTTACAGAAGGCAATTTCACAATCATATGACTACCTGGCAAGGCCAGTTTTCTCTGAAAGTTTATCTTCTATTTGGCTAGTTTAAGTTTTTACAAGGCTTCAAGAATTTTTAGTTCTTCTTTGACAAGAGCAAAACACTGAAGGGAAGTAACGGAGATAAAAAAGCAATAAGAAAATAATGTAGAAAAGTTCTACTTCATTATTAGCAGTATTTGTGCCAAAAACTACAGCCAAATGAAAAGGTACAGAAAGTATCCATGCTATCATAAGCATGATATTTAGTGTCTGTGTCCAATGGTCTTAATTTTTATTATTTTGAGAACTTTCAGTGAATGGCCATTCACGTTGCAAATTAATTTTTCAATATTCTATCTCCGAAAACAAGGAAACGTTTTCCCATTTTTGTCTGCCATCTAGTGTTTAGAGGCAGAATACTAAATTCTTAATCTTAAAATACTTGGGAGCACTACACAGCTTCTGCCTATGTCATGCCACGTTGATGAAAATAGGAAACAGCATTTCCCTAAGGCTTAGTTGAAGATGTTAGATTTAAGTAATTATCTCAGATATAATTATTAGCAGAATACTACCCTACCAACATATGTTAATTTGTCATAGTGCTTTAAAATACCTGGGCTATTTTTAATTTGTTTGAGTCTCTTAGGTGACAGCGCTGTGTTTCCAGGATACAGTCCATAATCAATATGGCAAGTAAAAAAAAAAAACAACCCTGCCTGTATATACTGAAATGTCATACATACCTTTGTATCAAATGTATAGTGAAAGTATATGCAAAAATATTTTTTCAGAATTAATATCTCACCCCTGGAAGTTGTTCTATTCAGGTTCAATTCATCTAAGCTGAAGTCATAGAACAATAAAGAGTAAAATTTAATTTTGTAAGGAGTTCCAGAATTAATTAATTTCAGCATATTTGTGCCACCTTTTATAATGAAGGAGACTGTAAGAAAACAGAAAACTTTCCTATTTCATAGATTGGGAGAGAAAACCCTAGAAAGACAAATTTTGGAACAATTACTTCTGGTAAATATTCCATTTTTATAAAACTGCCTCATAATGCATCATGTCTTTCTCCCCAAGTAGCAGTCCAAGATAAGCATACAAATGGGAATGTTAGAAATAACTAATGACATTTAAAAGTATAGCATACATCTAAATGAACACAGTTAACTCACTTGCTGTATGTTCATCACAATACTTTGGCTAGAATATGACAAAAATCATATTCACCAGAGAAGAACTCTCATTAAAGTAGGAAGATTTACGACAATTTTTGAGCTGTAACTTGATTTACAAACATTTGCATCTTACCTACAAAAACATGTATAAACATGTATGTTGAGAAAACATTTTGAAAGCCTTTGATTTTTTTAATTAAGTTACAGGGAGTGCACTCATTAAAACCAAACCACTTTCAGTGTTGTCCTAAACTGGAAACTACCATGTTTTAAGGGACCACTCTGACAGAGCTTGAGTGCTGGGTATGCAATAGAGATCAGCAAAAATCCCATCAATAATCACAATGAATTCTTGTTTGAGACTTCCCAGGGAAAGTATTGCAACAAAAGTATTTTTAAAACGGCTAATGTACATCCTGTTAAAATATATCTCAAAATATGATAAATGGGATCATTTCCATACTATGAGAAAAATACTGTAATTGGAGTTAGCCATGCTCTGAATATCACAGGTGGATTCATGTCTCTTGTCTAAAAAGTAGGTGTTTAGTCAAATGGGATGAATCAACTCACCTTTGACTATTAAGAGAGCTTACAAAATAAACCTAGTTGAGTGTCTCTCTTTTAAATAAATACATTTCAGATAACAAATTCTTAATGTCATGACCACAGTAAAGAGAAGGCTGAAATGGGAAAATGTTTGAGAAGGTGTGGATGCAGAATTTGTGCCTGGGAATACATATATTTATCTTTTTTCGTCTAGTGATTTTAGTCCTTTTGGAGATTTGAGTGGTTCTTTTGAGAAGCTGATGAATCATGGGCCTCTGAACATGTCAGATCAGACAGGCCCATCATCTTCAAGGAGAGCTGTGTGGTAAGAATACATGGGTTTCCGATTAGACCTGAAATGTGAAATCCCTGAATCCTTTCCTTAGAAAAGGCATGAATGGACATACCAGCTGTACATACCCCAGTGGTGAGACAAACGCCGAAGCAGGCACAGGAGAGAATTTTACAATGAGATTGTGGCAGAAAGCGTGACCGTTTAGGAAGAAGCTACGGAGGACACAAGGGATCAGCTGCCACCTACCTCCGAGACCTTATTTGCCGGTCAGAGGGAGGCAGGACGTGTGCTGGCAGCATGAAGCTTAATGTGGTGAAACTTCCTTCCTACTGAAGTTGTAGGTCTTGTTCTGCCTAACCCTTTGTTGTCATAAGAATGCAAGTTAGCCTGTTGTCCTGGTTTCAGCTGCGATAGAGCGAATTTTCTTCATGGAAGCTCGTGTGAGGCTATGATTTGAATTTGGGATGAGAAAGTGTTGATAACGACACCTGTTTAAAGCCAGCTCAGGCTGTGGCTTCAGACGAGCCACGGCTTCTTAAGCTGTCTGATGAGATCCAATTCAGTTCACCACGTTGGCAAGCAAGCAAGAGTCCTGGGGCTTGCACAAGGGCAGACACAGCTGGGGAAGCTGCTTAAGCTAACGCTGCTACCACAGTCTAAAACATATCAGTGCTGTGTTGCTCTCATAAGTGGTCTTTACCTGAAGAAACTCATACGATAACGGCCAGCAAAACCTCCCTGCTTAGTTATGCCTGGCACTTAGGGCAGACGCCATTAGTGTTTCAGCTATTTGGTTCAAAAGTGAACTTAGCCATATATAATGAAAATCCACAATAAATTGAAGAATAGCACACAAGCCTTAAAAACAATCACCAGGGGTAAACCATCACGAGATTATACAACCAGATGTGTAGTCATCTACAGACAAGGAAGGCAGACCGTATGGCCAGAACAGGCCACTGTAATCCAGAAAGCAGCAACTCTGAAAGCATTTAGGAGGGAACAGATGAGCACCTGGGTGTGAACCACCACTGTCCTGTGCCAAAAGGACCCTAGGTAATATGTGGCTTGTGAGCTATTTGTGGTCACTGACTACTTCACTGCAGAAGCGATACTAGAATAATGCCTTTTGAATCTTGCCTTGATACTATCTTTTAAGAGTGCAAAAAGACTATTGTATTGGGTTTACATGACAAGGTTTTGGTGGCAGGGGAGGCTGCAGGGAGAAGCTGCTAGAAGCTTCCCCTGTGTCCGATAGAGCCAGTGCCAGCCGGCTCCAAGATGGACCTGCTGCTGGCCAAGGCTGAGCCCATCAGCGATGGTGGCAGCGCTTCTGGGATCACATATTTAAGAAAGCGTAAAACCTGCTGTGCAACAGCAGCTGGAGAGAGGAGCAACAGTATGTGAAAGAAACAGCCCTGCAGACCCCAGGTCAGAGCAGCAGGAGGGGCAGGAGGGGCTCCAGGTGCCGGAGCAGAGGTTCCCCGGCAGCCCCTGGGGAAGCCCATGGTGAGGCCGGCTGCACCCCTGCAGCCATGGAGCTCCACGGGGGAGCAGATCTCCACCTGCAGCCCATGGAGGAACCCACGCCGGAGCTGGTGGATGCCCAAAGGAGGCTGTGACCCTGTGGGAAGCCCACGCTGGAGCAGGCTCCTGGCAGGACCTGTGGCCCTGTGGGGGACACATGCTGGAGCAGATTGTTCCTGAAGCACTGCACCCCATGGACGGGACCCACATTGAGGACTGAGTCCTGTGGGTGGGACCCCACACTGGAGCAAGGGAAGAGTGTGAAGAGGAAGGAGTGGCAGAGACAAGGCTTTAAGAACTGAGTGCAGCCCCCATTCCCTGTCCCCCTGTGCCGCCTGGGAAGAGGAGGAGGTAGAGAAATCAGGAGTGAAGTTGAGCCCGGAACGATGGGAGGGCTGGGGGGGGGGGAAAGTTGTTTTTACATTTGATTTCTTGCAATCCTACTCTGTTACTAATCAGCAGTATTTCCCCAAGTTGAACCTGTTTTGCCTGTGACGGTAACTGGCAGCGATCTCCTCATCCTTATCCCAATCCACAAGCTTTTTGTCGTATCTTCCTCCCCTGTCCTGTTGAGAGAGGGAGGTGACAGAGCGGCTTTGGTGGGCACCCAGTGTCCAGCCAGGGTCAACCCATCACACTGACAGGAGGCAAAAAAGGAAGTACAAATTATTCAGTTAATTTTCATAAATGTTCAAGAGCTGGAGAACGTCTTGCACTGGGCGATGTAGACAGGTCAACCTGTTCGATTTATCAAAAATATGTGATAATAATTACAACATGCAATGAATATATAGATTTTCCTCTGGGAAAGAAAAAACAAGGTAAGAAAATTAATTTTACTTTTAAATTTGTGAGAAGGAACAGAAACAGATGACTGGCATCTGAAACTGCAAATGAAGCATTATCCTCCTAACCTCGAAGGCAAGGCCTTCATCAGCCCACCGAGGCACACAGCGCATTCGCCCTCTTCCGCCATCATCAACCGTTTAGGCAAGTTCACCAAAATTATACTTCAGACAGGTCACGCAGGCAGGAAGCTCACAGGCCTGCTGCTACTCTGACGTCTGGCTGGGTAATACCAAGGTGCCCCCTAAGCCCGTCAAACCTATGAAAAACACAGTATTTGTGATCCTTCTCCGAGTATTAACCGGGACACGCGGAGGGATATGGCCGACGCGCCTGCACCCAGCGGCCGGAGGGCAGCTAGACCAGCTGAGGGCCCTCCTCCTCCTCTGCCTCCACCGCCCCCTCCTCCGCACGACCCCTCACTCCGGCGCCTCTGGGGTCGAGGGAGGACACCCAGCGCCCGGCGCCGCCGTCACCGACCGCACACACGGTACCGCCCACCCCCCCCCGCGCTCAGTTGAGGCGGGCCTGGCCCGGCCCGGCCCCGCCCCCCGCGTGCCGCTGAGCACGTCGCCGCCCCGCCCCCGCCGGCCGCAGCCGGCGCGCAGGCGCAGCAGCCACGGCCGCCGGCACGGCCGTGACTTTACCCCCCGCCTAGCTCCGCCCTGCGTCGCAGCGCCCGCCCCTCGCCCCGCCCGTGGCGGCCGGTGAGAGGGCGCGTGTCTCAGCTGTTTCCGGCGTGCTGGGCGCGGCGCAGGCGCAGTAGCGCGGCTCAGCTCGCCCCTGTTGTTGTTGCTACCGCTGCCCTCGTGCCCGCTCCGCCGGGGTGGCAGCGCTCGGGCCGCGGCCCCTGCGGCCGCCCTGTTCGCGAGGGGCGACAGGCTCTGCCTGGCGCTCGGCGGCGGCCTGGGGGGAGGCGGGAGCCGTTGCCCAGTAGGTACTCGCCGCCGGGTTGGGCCGCGTCGCCCCGGTGGGCGTAGAGGGGGGGACGGGACGGGGGTGGTGAGCGCGTGCCAGGCACGCGGGACAGGCGTGCGTGACGCGGGGGTGGGTGTGGACGCGTGACGTGGGGCCACCGCCGGGCAGGACCGGGGGCGGGGAGGACGGGACGGGACTCGCCGCTTGTTTACGCGATCGCTCTCGAAATCGTTTCTGCGAAATGGCGCAAGGTAGAAGCAGAACCCGCTCCCCCTCCCGGGGCAGGAGGCGCCTGTGTGCCTATATAGCTCCCCGCCCGGGGCCGTGGTGAGCCGGCAGCAGGGCTGGCAGCGGTGGGGCGGGCGCAGCCTAGGTGCTGGTGGCCGCTGAGGAAACTGTAAGTAACGACGCTCCTGCCTGCGGCGGTGTCGCCTCTGCTGTTGCTCTGGCGTCGGCCTGCGCCCGTGTTGGCCTGCCAGCCCTCTGGCGCTTGTCACAGGAGCTGGAGAAGTCTGAGCTTGCCAAATAATGGGGTTTGCTTCTGCGGTTTCAGCGCAGCTCTTGTATACTGCGCAAAACTCTGATCCACCTCAGAAGTGCCTACGTTTTCCTTGTAGAGTAAGGATTGTATGCTGCCCTTAGCTCTTAGGATAGGAGCATTGCATTGAGCCTGTGGCTCTGCACTGAAGCTTTGGTCGAAGAATGGGTGCCCTTTCTCCCGTGGGAGGAATTCTGCGAACGGGTGGTAATAAAATAAGTTTCATTTGAAATTTAGCCTCTGCACAAAATCATTTGCTGACAAATGTCTCTGTTGGAAAGATGGGCAAGCAGTCTTCTATATATCACTAAATACCTTTGACAGGTGTTGCATATTGCTCAGGATGGACTTCAGGAATAATAATGTGTTGAAATTAAAACATTGGGATGACAATTTGTCTTGAGCAGTAGATATCCCCATGAGGTTAATTGATTTGAATGTTTGTCTGTCTTTGCTGAAAGAATAAATAAGCCACATCTGCTTTAAGCAACTCTGTGATTTTAGTTTAACTTGTTACTGTTTTAGAGTTTCCATTGCTTTTTTTTTTTAGGGTTTCCATGGTTTTTTTTCTTTTTCAGATAACACCGTGATATAAGACTTATTTATTGAACTGTATTTTCTGTAATGAAGTAGACAAGCAACGTAGAAAAGTAGTAATTATTTGTAAGTAATGACATTACATTTATCTTTAGATGCATATTTGTTCTTTGTGATTAACCCAAAAAGTATTTGGTGGAAGCAAAGAAACAAATACTTGAATTTGTTTAGACCTAAAGTCTGCTGGAGGATAAATCATGCCACTCACCTCAGAGTTTTTCATACAAGTGGACCTCGGTGTAAATGGGCCCGAAGCAGAACGTTTTGGTATGACAAATACATTTACAGCCATGACTTTTTATACTACAGAGTTTCTAAACTTTTAACTTCTTCCAAAGGATTTACGAAAGTGAACAATCGCATGTCACGAATTAAGAATACTATAGAATCTGTTTCAAAGGCAGTGTCTGGCACTCACAGTGAACTGGTTTCAAGGATAGCTCGATTAAAGTCACACTCGGGTGCTCTGGGAAAAGCAAATAAAAGTAACGTAGATGCAAATAACATCAATGCAAATCTAGAAAATGATAAACAAGTCACAGATGCCAGAACTCAGGAGGATTGCAACAGAGGCCCAGCTGCAAAGAAATCCACTTGTGCAAATGGAAACTTGGAGTCTATGTTAGTAAGTTCAAGTGGCAGTAATCAAGATACTCCAGAAGATTCAGCATCTATTAAAAACCATCTTTTTCATATAAGCTGCTTTTCTACAAACTTTGGAGAGACTTACAACTTCGTAGCTGATCATATCAACTGGTACTTCAATAATAATTCTGTTATGGATCAAGAGAAAAAAAGGAATGCTTTACTACAGGACTCTAAAAGTGAAGATAGGAATAAGCTTGATTCATCAGAAAATGCTGTAATGAGTGAAGAAAAGACGGTGGATTCAGCAGCTGAAGCAGAGACTCTGGGTGCTGAAAAGACATATAGTGCTCTTCCAGTTTCCACTAAAAAAAGCATTGCAAACTTTCTTTCATATCCCAGTAACAGTGTACAAGCTTTTGTAGACAGTTACATTGGTGGGTTAGTTCCCAAGTTAAGATCTGATACAAAAGTTGTTTCACAAGAAAAGAGTAAAGGGCCAGAACAAGAAGTGTCTGAGAAAGATGAGGAGGACAAAGCACAAGAGGCTAAGACCGCAGAAGAGCGGGAAAAGCATCTGTCTCTTCAGAGGGAAAAGGCAAGTCTTTGTTTAGTGTTATTTTTTTATATATTATTTCTGTGAATATGTGTATTTTATACAAGTGTATATATATATACTACACACAAGTGTATAGACCTATATGTAAACTTATATATATACACATACATATATGCTTACACAAATAGGTATATACTTATGTATGCAGTTATGCACATATAAATACATATATATGTACACATTTATTTATAGATGCATGTACATATAAATACATATGTCCTTATATAAATATATATGTATGCACACATACAAAAATGATATAAGCTTATACATACTATGTGTGTGCTATGTAAACTTATTTATATGTACTTTTAAGTTTATATACGTATGTATACATATATAAAAATGTGTATATACTTTTTATGTAAGTACATATATGTAAATTTATATATAGTGTATATATGTATATACACATACATGTGTGTATCATATATACATATATTTAGTTCGTAGCGAGAGAGTACATAAATGTAGGTAGATGTGGTTGCTTTTTTTTGTTGTAGTTATAGCAGTCTTATGCTCCTTCATGGTTCAAATGCTATGATTTCAGAGTTGCCCTGAAAATACATCTGAGTACGTGCTGACATGTTTGTTTAGTGTATTGTTGCTGTGAGCCGCCTTTATTTTTCTAGTAAACAAAGAATCAAAACATTGCCTGTTTAAATTGAAGCAATGCTTACTTGGAGCTTGTAGCAGATCTCTAGTACAACATGCTGTCCATTACTTCTGAGAAATCTTAAAATAACAGTTTGGAATTAGTCTTGATGAATTCTACACATTTCTTAGAGTAGTTTTATGTTATCTGTATAACTTTATATTTTTTAGATTATTGCAAGAGTGAGTATTGATAACAGGACTCGAGCTTTAGTGCAAGCCCTCCGAAGATCCTCTAATCGAAGAATCTGTATCAGCAGGGTTGAAGAACTGACTTACCATCTTTTAGAATTTCCAGAGAGCAGAGGAGTTGCAATTAAGGTACAAATAGTCTTTATGCTTGGACAAAAAATAAATGTGACAGATGAATAGAATAACATAAAACTTTATGCTTTTGTGGACTAGTTGTATTTTCTTTTTGTAAAGATTACAATGTGAATGTCTCTTTTTATAGCTATTTTTTCAGCTGGTTCAAGCAGATTTGTGTGCAAACTATCAGTAGTTTAGCTAAAGGCTCTTAAGATGTCAGTGTTTAATTTAGAAGCATACAACATTGTCATGTGGATAGATAGTATAGCTTATTCTAGTGGTAGACGAAGGTCGTACATTGTGTCCTCTGTCGCAATTGACCAGATGGGAATGTACAGTACAGTTGATCTGCATATGCACAACAGTTTTTATGCTTGTTTGCATGCTTCCTTCAAAAAGCAGTGACAAGAGTGGACTATAGCCATCAAATAAATTCATGTAATCTAGCCCTACTCATTCTCTTTCCTGCAGTGAGAGGACAGGTGTGTGGTAGACTATTTTAGCAGTACTAGCCAAACCACAGCATTTGTCAGTCTCCTGCCTTTTTCCACAAGATGTGACAGAATTGTGACAGAGATTGTAGAATTGCTGGAAAAGAGATCTTTGGGAATGGAGTGCAGGCCAGATGAATCATCCAGGCAGGGTACAGGTCAGGCATGCACACGAGTAGATGTTAATTATTTTATTATGAAAGAGTACATTCACTACTCCCATTTTTATTATAATACTCTATATCTTTGTGATAATAATTGTACATTAAAAATTACTCAGTGTGAGGAAGAATTTTAACTTCTGTTTTGTTTTAATATTAGTGTACTTAGAAGTCATTTCCTGTTTTGAAGCACTGTGATACTTGGCAAAATCTGGGCTTTTAGCTATACTTGGTGTGCTCCACACTTGAGTTTATATTTGGCCAATGTGACATTAAAGTCTATAAAACTAAACTGCTGGTAAATAGAGCTTTTCTAGGTATTTGAAAGATTTACTTTCCACCTCGATTGCTTAATTCTCATAGGTAGTTACTTTAGCAATGAGGGGTATACGACATAATATTGGAATCCTTTCTTTCCCCTGTTAGAAAAAGAGATGGGTAAATGCAGATTTAAAGAAGTTTTCCTCTGAGTTTAACTAATATATTACTTTTATACTTAAATACCAAACTAGTAAATTTAAGCATGGATTCTTTTGGTATAAACATACAGTTAGAATGAAATATCTTTGCATTTGTCAATAGGAAAAATTAATCCCATGCCTACTGCGACTGAGACAGGCAAATGACGAAAGTCTGCAGGCTGCTGTTAGAGAGACTTTAGCTATCATTGGATATACAGACCCTGTGAAAGGCTGGGGAATTCGAGTCCTCACTATTGATGGAGGAGGAACAAGGTAAAACCTTTGTGTTTTTATATCCTTGTAGCCTTTTTCATACTTTTTCAGGTCTCTCTGATAAGCTTATGCCCAAAGATGCAATTTATGATTACCTATCATATTCTGTTACCTATCACTGGGATAGTAAAATGTATTATTTTTATATGCATCTGTGCTTAAATTTCCATGCATTAGTAGTCCTGTGACACTGAAATGAATTTTTAAAGTTGACTACACGCTTAAGTGCTTGGATTGGCTCTTTCTCCTTTTGGAAGTAAATGAAATGGTTATTTGAGTTAGTCTGCTCACAAGTCTAATCTCAAAAATACAAAGTTCTTGTGAAATGCTGGAAGTAGTTTATACTCTTGTGATTGTGTTGACTTAGTAATATAAAAAATGTTCTTGAACTTGTCTGGAGGGTGATCTGCTTTAGCAGGACTGGTCTCATATGAAAGAATGAATAGGCTAGTGGTGAAAGCTACTCTAGCCATGCTGTTGATTTATATTTCCTCTACAATGAACACTTTTAATTTATCCACCACATGTCCTTAGTTACGTGTGCTCTAGTTCTGCATGAATTTATGCACCTACCACAATTTGTAAAGAGTAGTAGCAGAAGCATGTTCATTAAATTTGAAGTCTGATGTTTACTAGAAGATGTGTTTTCACACATATCTGAAAGAATCTTGTTGGCAAATCTTCCCTGATTCGCAGATCTTTATTGTTAGAAAGTGAAGTATGAAGTCACTGCAGAAATGCCATTTCATGAATGTTTTGTTTCCTCATAGTATTTCTTTACTTGCATCAAAACCAGTTGTCTTCAATAAGGAGTAAGTGTATGTCACAACTTCAACATTGTGTTTCCAAAAGTTCATTGTAAACCATAAAGATCTTACAAACTAGAAAGAAGGATGCTATATGTATAATTTAAGTGTGGTAATTTTTCTGCTGGATTTCTAGGGGAGTGATATTAGAAGACACCTTATTTTCAGAAAGCGGTATCTACATCTATAACACTAAATGAAACAAGTCCAGAGAAATGAGCCTGGGTACTGACTGGCTGTTGTGCCTCTTACTCAGTTGTGTTCATCTGCTTATAGTTTTGGACTGGGATGACTAATGCTCTTCAGCACAAGCCAGGACAGATTTGGTGGCAGCATTCAGGAGGTGCCATTCTCAGTAGATTGTGTCGGCAAGATGGTACTTGATTTGGTGCTCCTTTTGCCATACACAGTTCTCTAGCTCTAGCCCAGCAAAGTTAGCGCCTTTGCATGCCAGGTACTCTGTTTCATGCTATAGAAGCACAGGTCTGATGATCTGGAATGCATCTCTCCTGTCATTTCAGTCACATTGAATTGAGGCAAAAAAACACAGACAGAAAAATACTATGTCCCAAGTGGCATTATATAGCCCTGCTAAGGTCAAACTTTAAGTGCTGTGTGGTGTGGGTGCAGCTAAAATCTGTCCTGAGTCTACATCTACAGAAGATTATCTGTGAGCCTTTTCTATAGAACAGTATGGGTATAAAAAATATGGCTGTAGCTGTTGAGTACTATTTTTGGTATGCCTGAGTATGTAATTTATATTTAGTATTCATCATTCCATTTTAATTGTGTTCTGCTACTCTTTCATTCCCTGAAATATTCAGGATTCTTAGTGTTGTAATTATTAAATTATAATTAAGCTCACCTTTTCTTAATTATAACTAATTAGAGCTATGTAAACTAAAACTTCCATTGTGTATGAAGGGGATTTTTTGTTTTTCAGGGGTTTAGTTGCACTTCAGACTCTACGGAAACTAGAAGAACTAACTGGAAAGCCGGTTCATCAACTTTTTGACTACATTTGTGGTGTAAGCACAGGTAATTGTTAAGCCACAAGTTGGTATTTTGCTATGAATATAGTAAAAGAACATCTGAGGATAAATGTAGATTTTGCAGAACTTGCTGGTTTCAGACTTTGAGTGTAAAGTGGGAAAGTACAGGTGTGATTTCTAAAAGCTTTCTTTTTCTTCTGAATATGAACTTTGCATGATTCATTGTTGCTTCTAATTCAAACTGATTTGTCATTTGTTTTTTAATGAATGTGAAACCTTCCTTTTGCACAGATACAGGTATCTCAGATGTTTATGGAACTTTAAAGACAACTAAGGTAATGCCCCTCAGGGACTGATACTAGGCTGGTAGTGTTTCCTGTCTTTAGGAGTGACCTGCACAGCAGGACAGAGTGTGCCTGTAGCAAGATCTTGGATGATACTAAATTAGAGGGAGTCGTCAGTACAGTGATGCTCTCTGTTCAGGTTGGCCTGTACAGGCTGGAGAAATGGCTTCACAAGAACCACCTAAGGTTCAGTAAACCTGAGTATCAAGCTTTATGTCTGAGGTAGGCTGACTGGCTAGAAATCATCTTTGCAGAAAAAGACTTGGTCCTGTTGGAATAAGTTGAACGTGAATCATCAGTGTACCCTTGCAGCAAAGAAAGCTGACCAGATATTGGCTTGTGTGGACAAGAATGTACCCAACAGTTTAAGGGTCTGTGTTTGGCCGCTGTATGTCTAGTTTTGGACTCCTCAATAAACCCTTAATCTGTTGGGTATGTTCTTGTACGTACTGAGTGAGTCTGTCAGAGGATCAAGCAGATGGTCAGGGGACTGGAGGTCATGACATACAGGGAGAGAGTGCAAGAAATGGGTTTATTCAGCCTTAGGAAGAGGAGGCTTTATTGCTCTTTCAACTAATGGAAAAATACAGAGCAGATGGAGCTAGACTCTTCTTGAAGGTGCACAGTGGTCGGAGAAAAGCCAACAGACAGCCTGGAATATGGGAAGTTACAATTAGGTATAAGGAATCATGTTTTCCTTGCAAGCATGGTCAGACACTGAAGGGAGTTGCCTGCGCAGGCTGTGGAATCTCCATCCTTGGAGATATTCAAAACTTGGCTGAACAAGTCCTGAGTAACCTGTTCTAATTGAACCTGTTTGAACAGGAGGTTGGACTAGATGACCTCTAGAGGTCCCTCCCAGCCTTAATTACTTTGTGACTTGATGATAAATTACTCATCCCTACAAAGTAGGAGACTCCAAAGCGTAAGTTTCTTCTTAAGACAGTCATCTCTTTTGGAAATTATGCTAGATCAGTAGCAGCATAGTGCTGATGTCTAGCATAAGAGGTATGGTGTAGTTCAATTGCTGCGTTTCCTTTAGAAACCCACATTCTTTAGTTTTCTTTCACTATACTTATCCTACATATAGTTTAATTCAGAAATGACATTAAATGCAGATCATCCTGAGTAGATACGTTTGTGTTTTCAGAGATTTGCTTAGTAGGCTCAAAATAGTAGAGAAGAGGAGAATGTTCAGGTCTACCAGACAGAATTTCTTGTAGGTACAATATAGTTCCCTGCTTTACATTTTTAATAGCCTTTGGAAAAAAATCCTTTGTTAATTAGTTAGTGATGACGCCAAGCTGAGTGGTGCGGTTGACACGCCTAAGGGATGGGATGCCATCCAGAGGGACCTCGACAAGCTCAAGGAATCGGCCTATCTGAACTTCATGAGGTTCAACAAGGACAAGTGCGGCGTCCTGCACCTGGGTCAGGGCAACCCCTGGTATTGGTACAGGCTGGAGGATGAAGGGATTGAGGGCAGCCCTGCTGAGAAGGACTTGGGGGTACTGGGGGATGAAAAGCTGGCCTTTAGCCAGCTATGTTGCGCTCACAGCCCAGAAGGCCAACTGTATCGGGGGCTGCATCCAAAGCAGCGTGGCCAGCAGGTGGAGGCAGGTGATTCTGCCCCTCTACTCCTCTCTGGTGAGACCTCACCTGGAGTCTGCATCCAGCTCTGGAGCCCTCAGCACAGGAAAGACATGGACCTGTTGGAGCAGGTCCAGAGGAGGCCACAAAAATGATCAGAGGGATGGAACACCTCTCCTATGAAGAAAGGCTGAGAGAGTTGGGGGTGTTTAGCCTGGAGAAGACAAGGCTGTGGGGACACCTTATTGCAGCCTTCCAGTACTTAAAGGGGGCTTAGAAGAAAGATGGAGACAGACTTTTTAGCAGAGCCTGTTGCTTTAGGGGTAATGGTTTTAAACTAAAAGAGGACAAATTCAGACTAGATCTAAGGAAGACATTTTTGACAATGAAGGTGGTGAAACACTGGCACAGGTTGCCCAGAGAGGTGGTAGATGCCCCATCCCTGGCAACATTCCAGGTCAGGTTGGACGGGGCTCTGAGCAACCTGATCTAGTTGAAGATGTCCCTGCTCGTTGCAGAGGGGTTGATGACCTTAAAAGGTCCCTTCCAACTTAAGCTATGCTATGATTCTATGAATTTAGCAGTAAGTGGCTGTTTGTGTGGAATACAGTTTTTTCTAACAAAACACTTCTCTAATGTCTCCTTCAATCATCATAAGGATATTTTATCTTTGATAGAGAGGCCTGGTGTTCTTAATTCAGTGCCGCTACCCTGACTAACTTTATTCTTTGCCAGATTTTGGGTTTTGTAACTCCTAGTAAGTACTTAATGTGTTCTTTCAAGCTTTGTTTACACTACCAAGGTTTTGTCTGCAGTAGTCCAGCTTGCAATAATAGGTGACAAGACGTGGCTGGGAGAGGTTGTACATATCTGTCAGCGTGTGCTAGCAGTGTGCTTAGCGTTTCAGGTTGTGCTGATGATATGTATGCCAATGGGATTTGCAGAAGCTTGCAGCTGGATGAATTATGGTTACAAGGGTGATAAATGATAGGAGAAGGATGCCTCTTGTGCATTACCATTGTTCTTTTCTGCTGTGCTTTTCCTCTCTCTTAATATCGTTTAGCTGGTTTGCCTTTGAGGTTTAGAAATAATCAGTTTGCGGTGAATTCAGCATCACAGAGTCTGACTTTGTAGCTAGCTTCTGTTCAGTGGTCGTCATAGGGTCTAAATGGAGGCAGTCACAGAGGAAGATCAGTATAATGATGCTGTAACAGGCCCTGTGTACTTAGCTCACCTCCCTATTGCTGAGCACAGTATCTGGGCACGGAAGCACCAAAAAATCTGCAAGTCCATGTAATGCAGTGATGGCCACTAAACTTTTTTTATAGGGAACCAAGTTAATATGAATACTGTACTGAGTTTGTGCCTTTCTGTGAAAAAATCCAAAGATGAAAGCAAGGCAGTTAAGAGGAGGAAGTACCATTGCACCATGAACTGAGCTGCTGGGAATTCTGTAAATGAGAGTGATTGTCACTGTTCTCCAGAGTATGACGTGCTTTTATAGATGCATAGAGCATTTAACCCCCTGAGGACAACTTATCTGCAGGTATGCTGTGGATGTTCACTTCTCATGTAGTCTCCCAATACATCAAAGATACTTCTCAGTAGCGGTGCACTTACAATTCAGTCAGAGCAGTTTATAACATCAAGAGTATGTGATCAGGCAAAATGCATGCTACCACATTTTCAAATGTGCTGGCTGGCTCCAAGAATTTTAAAAATACAGGTTTTTCCTAAATTTCTATATTGATCTAATAATAAGTGGCATTCAGATGCATCATATGAGGGGTTCAGGCATTGACATACTGTGATCAAAGGTTCTCTAAGCATATTGTTTTCCAGTGCATTTTAATACAGAGACATCTGAATTGTACTGGTCTCTTTGATCACATGATCCTCATGTATGTGATGATTGCCTAAGGACTTCACGTAAGGATATTCTTCCAAAATATTCCTCCCAAGTTGTTAAGAACAGCTAGTGCCCCCATGTATTGTCCCAGCCTTCAGTGATTTGCAGATGAGGAGCCTCCTTAAACAAAGCTGGCATCTCTCAGAGTTGCTGGGGTTTTTTTTCCCCAGATGTCTTTCCAGTTTTGAAATGCATTTCTGAAGACCTTTCTGACGGAAGAAGTATTTTTACAGGAGAACACATGAATAACTGAAGTCATTGTATTATAGAGCTGGAAGCGTCCCTAAGAGGTTATCTCACTTCCCAAGGGAAGAATCAACTGTGTATGTCTCACTATTGACAATTTTCTAAGATTTTTGAATCATGTCAGACCTCTTCAGAAAATCTGTGCTAGTGCTCCGCTGGCTTTACGTTTGTGAAAAAAAAGTCCAAATGTCTAACGTGGAACTTCCTGTTGCAGTTCAAATTTGTTTCCTCTTGTCCTGACTCCCCAGGAACATGAATAATAGATTCTTTCTTTTCTCTTTGCAGCAACCTTCTGTGCTTTTAAGGGCTTTTGTCATAGCCTGTTTACTCAGGCTTTCCTTACAGACTGATTTTTTTTGACCCATGATTGTTTTTTGGGGCTTTTTTGTCTGGTTTTTCTTTTTCTTCAATTAGTCCACATCTTTTTTGAAGAATGTCATTCAGGTCCAGATATAACACTTCAGCTGGAGTCTTACTAGTACTGAATAAGGAAGGAATACTCTTGTCTTTCAGGTTCTGTTCTTGCATATCTTGTGTGTTACTAGCCAACTGTATCCCTGTGGTCTTCAAGATATGGTCCCTGGCCTCCCAGGTTTTATTTAGGTGTTTTTTTCCCCTGAAGTGTTGGCCTTCAAGACTGAGATGGTTGCTGGAGGGCTGGAGTCTGATACAGACCAGGATGTGATGAAAGCATCATAAACTTTTTCACTGGACCATCTTATAGAACCTGCACTATATCTTTGATTTTTGACCTTACTCTCCTGTGAGTGTCTTGCTGATGAAACCATCCAGCAGGTTTCAGCAAAGACCTTTAACGTATACCTTGACTCTTGATATGATCTACTGCCACTTGTGTGCTGATGCAGACTGCAGTTTTTGGCGCTGTTTCTCAGGAGGTGAAGTGAAAATGAGTCAGCATTAGGTATGAATTTTGACCCTTTAGCTTTGAAACTGTTCACCAAGATAGCAAGCGCATGATATTATAGAATTGGTGCTGGAGAGTTAATAGGAAAAGAAGGTAGCAGAGGTTTTGCATGATTCAGGAAAAAGGTGTTTCTCTGCTGCTAGGTGGTTTAGCCTGTGTTGAATACAGGCCTTTGGTGATGCGGCATCCGAGTAAGTTTCTCCTGATGAAACTTTGATGTGCCCAGTAGGCCCAGGTTATATTAAGCACGTGTGCCACATTTAAAAAAATTGAGACCATCAGTCGTCTGACACTCAGCTATTATGGTGGTGGGGTTTGTGAGGGCAAAAGAAGCTTGGATTTCACGTTTCCTTTAACGCCATCTGTAACTTTCTTTGTGTAGTTCTTTCTGCATGTTTTATTCTTAACTCTGTTTCAAGAATTTACTCTTTATTCAAACCTGTTGCATTCATTTCCAAATTGGAAAAATCATGTGTCCTCATTATTCCTAATGCTTAATTACATAGCATTCCAGTACTACAATTGCATGTCCTCACAGTATTGCACAATTAGATTTAAAGGCTGTACATGTCACTTTCAGCTTAATGTATCTAAGAATTGTAGTGATGCATTAATTTTACTTTTCCACAGTCTTTTGGATGGTGTTCTGCAGCTATGCTTTTTGGATACTGTTGTTTTGTTCCTGCAAGGGTGGGTCATAATTTTTTTAGGCACACACTAGATGGCAGTATGTATGAATGACTAATTATCAGTCGTCGCAACCAAATGTATTCCAAACCAGTCAAAACTGCCTGCTTTTTACAGAGTTTTCCTAGAATTTTTCTCTACTGACTCAGAAATTGCCAGATAGCAAGTAATACTCCAAATACATTTTTAATACCACAGCATAGATTTCTTTTACTCATTGCTCTTTCCAAATAAAGCAGTGGATTTAGTTTGTTTTCTGCCATATACGTGTTTGCAGGGATGAAATCTGCAAAATGAAATAATGTCATTTCTCAATTTCTCATAGTTCTGTTTTTGAAAGTAGATTCCTCCTATCTTGTATATGTTCATTTAAAACATAGTTTGTGATTCTTGAACAGGAGTTTAGTGATATAAATGTCAACTGATTGTCCCTTTTCAAGATAGATATTCTGCTAACCTATGAACTACATTAAATGGTAATCCATCTGTAAATCTTACTCCAGGCTATATTTTACATAATGATATATTTATTTTTCAGGAGCTATATTAGCCTTTATGTTGGGGTTGTTCCATATTCCTCTGGATGATTGTGAAGAGCTGTATCGCAAGTTAGGATCAGATGTTTTTAAGCAGAATGTCATTGTTGGAACAGTCAAAATGGGTTGGAGCCACGCCTTTTATGACAGTGATATCTGGGAAAAAATGCTCAAGTAAGTAAAAAAAAAAAAAAAAAAGTCAGGTGAAAAATAATTTATTAATATGATGTTTGAGAGCCTTCAGTTTTGTTATTGTTTCACTGGTAAGCAAATTCTTAAAACAACTAGAAAGGATTAGCATATACTCTCATTCTTTTGAAATAGATGTTTTCATATTTACCAAAACATTGAAAGCCTTTAATGTAATGGTTTCTGTTTCTGCGGAATAAAGTAAGCTATAGCGCACTGATTTCTGATTATATTCCTGTATGCTTGCCAGCTCTGCTTGATCTGACTCGTTATAGATTTGCTACAAATTTTGCTAGCCACGTGCTGTTCCTTTTTTTTTTAGGAGACATGGTGAGAAATTAAATAATATGCTGTAGTAGAGATTTTTAATTTCAGCTGCTCTACTGAGGGGTTTTGCCCGTTGCCCCTTTCTTTGGAAAGGGAAATGAGCTGTAAGGATTGCAATGCAAAAATATGTGCTGTGTCAAAGTTGCCAATGAAATGGTATTTGTTGATAGGAATGTATACAAGTGCATTAATGGATATTCAGGAGAAGTCACTGGAAGAAATTATTAATAATCATTGCAAGTTTATTACTTATTCATCTGTGTATGTATTGAGAGTTCCATTTTTAGCAAACTAATGTCATAGTTTCCCAAGCAGTGTCAGCTGGCGCTGCTACTGAAACAACCTTCTCTGAGAGCAAATGTAAAATCATGAAGAGCTTCTTTGGGTGAGCAATGACAAGTTCCTTTGGGAACATGGTTAATGTGATTCATGGGATTGAAAGAGTTTCTTCTAGACATTATAGCGGGAATACCTGTGCTGCCTGAGTTTTAAGCTTCTCACCTCTTTGCTGAAGTGGAAAAAGAGGCTTCCAAGCACTTTTTCTCTGTGGTCTTACGCATTTTTCGGAATAAATGTGTTTATCAAATGAATATCATGAGTTTTTCTTCTCAGATATCTAGAGTACCTCTTTTTTCAGAAAAGATATTTTTATCTGCCTTCCTTCTTTTCCTCCCCTGCCCAACTGAAAGAAGTCTTAGGAAAATCAAAATTACCTCATGTGAAATTATTTTATGTGCCTTTAATTAAAATGCTGTTATTCTTTGCAGCTACATGTAACACGAGGGAGGTAAAGCACTCCTGTACAATGGACAGAAGCCAGGCAATTATTATGTTATCCATAGATTAAATTAAAACCTAAATTTACTGATAAACAAATGACTTTTTGTCGACCTAATTCTGCAGTGTTGAAGGGAGATGACATGCCTACACAATGTTTTATTGAAAAAGTAGGGATTTCTGCAGGCTTCCTTGTGGTGTGGAAACCTAGAACTAAAAAGGGAATGGAGAGGTTATATAGCATATCTTTATAGCAATAAGAAGGTCAGGTCTAACTTTCAGTCGCTGCATGGGAAAACTGCTTTATGTTCTGTTTTAAATTTAAAAGCCTTACTTGTGCTGGGTGTGTTTTTGTTGTTTAAATGGTAGTAGACTTGTCAGCCTTGCTTGAAATAGAATGTCCGTCTACACTATACAGGCATGCAATGTACTTTTAGCCCTACCACAATATTGATGGTATTATTTTCTGTCTGAAAGTATTCTTGCTGAAAATCGTAGAATCCTAGAATCTTTGGGTTGGAAGGGACCTTTTAAGGTCATCCAGTCCAACCCCCCTGCAGTGAGCAGGGACATCTTCAAGTAGATCAGGTTGCTCAGAGCCCCTGGAACATTGCCAGGGATGGGGCACCAACCACCTCTCTGGGCGACCTGTGCCAGTGTTTCACCACCCTCATTGTCAAAAATTTCTTCCTTAGATCTAGTTTAAATCTGCCCTCTTTTAGTTTAAAACCATTACCCCTTGTCCTGTTGCAGCAGGCCCCGCTAAAAAGTCTGTCCCCATCTTTCTTCTAAGCCCCCTTTAAGTACTGGAAGGCTGCAATAAGGTGTCCCCACAGCCTTGTCTTCTCCAGGCTAAACACCCCCAACTCTCTCAGCCTTTCTTCATAGGAGAGGTGTTCCATCCCTCAGATCATTTTGTGGCCTCCTCTGGACCCACTCCAACAGGTCCATGTCTTTCCTGTGCTGAGGGCTCCACAGCTGGATGCAGGACTCCAGGTGGGGTCTCACCAGAGCGGAGTAGAGGGGCAGAATCGCCTCCCTCGACCTGTTGGCCACGCTGCTCTGGATGCAGCCCAGGACCTGGTTGGCCTTCTGGGCTGTGAGTGCACATTTCTGGCTCATGTCCAGCTTTTCATCCACTAGTACCCCAAAAATAATTAAGCTAATGTTGCGTTAGGCTAATTTTGCATGCATTAATGAGGCATATGCTAAATTCCATTTTAGAAAATGACAACCAAGTTTGGTTAACTAACTTTTTGTTCTGAGTGCTGTCGGGAATTGATTTTTGTCTTACATATATGTTTATTTTAAATCGTCTTATGTATTCCTTGAGTTGCAATTTGAAGACTCGTTTTAATCAGTTACTTTTATTACTTTGTGCAGAAAATTATACTCATCATGCATCAGTCTATGTAATGCTATATTGAATTGTATTTGCAAGAACAACCTGGCTTATAGTTCCAAGTTTTCTGTTTTCTTTTGGCTGTTGTTTACAGACACAATTTTCTTCTTTCAAACTGTCTTGCACAACTACTGGAGAAATTTGGTGAGCAGCTAGGGGTTTTCACAAGCTAACTAAAATCCCATACTGGCAATTTGTAATCTTCATCAGCAATCAAGCACTGTATAGAGGGCAGGGTAAAAGTAATGCGTCCTCTGTTGGTAAGAAAATGGATGATGCGTGTGTTAGGGGAATTACGAGTAATAATACTTCAAACCAGTATTTGTTACACAACTAGAAGTATAAATTGAGACTGCTCTCCAGTGACTAGGTGGGCAACACTTTCCGAACCAATTAGTCACTCCAGGCATACTTAACAGATTTTGCAGCAAGATGTTCTGTATCCTTATGGAATGTGCAATAAAATCTTTTTTGTAGGTTTGGTAAAGATGTCTTAGTTTCCTGGTACTTTATTGTTGTTAGAAGTTAAAATTTTGCCTTTCAAATTGAATTCTTTCTCCAGACTGTTTGATTACATCCTGGCTGTAGTCCATTAGAATGTTTCTTTAAGCATATGATTGGCAGTATGTTCTTCATAGCATTATTGAAATAAGTGTTGCAATATTAGTGACTCGAAGCAATGAAAGAGCGACATTTATAAAGGAGACTTATTGTTTATGTAGGTCATGTCTAGAGGACATGGGTCACAGACACAAACAAAGCAGTTAAATGGAAAAATAGGATGGCAAATGAAATTATGTGTGAAATAATAACCCATGAGTGGAAAAATGTAAAATGCTTACAGCATTTAAGTTAATTTTAATATCAAAAGTGATTTGTGTGCTATCATGGAAAGTTTAATGAAACATCTGTATGCTTGTATTCAAACAAGAGGATTCAGTGTGTGACAGTTGGGATTGAAAATACAGAAAATATTATAATGCTGTTGTATTAATTCATAATACAGTTTCATTTAAAATACTGTTTACAGTCCCAGTTACCCCATTTTAGAGAATGTTTCTGTTGCAAGATTGGTAAAAAGTAGCCAGTGACGTAAAAACCACTCACTCAAAGGGGTTAGGACTCTTTATCCTTAATAAAAAAAGCAAACAAGTTGAAGTGGTAATTTGAGATAGTAAGATATCCTGAGAATTACTGTTCTCAACTTTTCTTCAAGAACAAAGGACTATTCAATAAAATTAAAATCATGAGGCTTTCTCTTTTAACACAGTATGTGAATAAACTATGGAATATGTTGTGACTTTGGTAAAGAAAATAACTGAACAGTGAGGCTTGACAGAGACACTTGCATAATATGCAATTACAGTATTAATGCTAGCAACAAAACTACAGTAAGTTTGGAGGTGATATTAAACTTTTATCCTTAGACCTTAATGTCTAAAGTTGCATAGTACTTCAAGAGATTTCTTGTACCTATTCTGAAGCGTCAGTTCCTGGCCTTCATAAGAAATAAGATGTGAGAAAATAATTATTCAGCTGACAGTTCCTTTAACTAAGCAGTTGTCATGGTTTAACCCCAGCCGGCAGCCAAGCACCACCCAGCTGCTCACTCACTGCTCCCCCCTCACACCCCCCCCCCCGGTGGAATGGGAGAGAGAATTGGAAGGGTAAAAGTGAGAAAATTCATGAGTTGAGATAAAGACAGTTCGATAGCTAAAGCAAAAGCCATGCACACGAGCAAAACAAGGAATTCATTTGCCACTTCCCATGGGCAGGCAGGTGTTCAGCCATCTCCAGGAAAGCAGGACTTCATCACGCATAATGGTTTCTTGGGAAGACAGATGCCATCACTCCGAATGTCCCCCCATTCCTCCTTCTTCACCCCAGCCCTACATACAGAGCATGACGTCAAATGATGGAATATCCCTTTGGTCAGCCTGGGTCAGCAGTCCTGGCTGCGTCCCCCCTCAGCGCTTCCCGTGCACCCCTAGACTTCTTGCAGGCAGGCCAGCACGAGAAGCTGGACAGTCCTTGACTGCTTAGCAATAAGTAAAAACATCAGTGTCTTATCAACATTATTTTCATACCAAGTCCAAAACATGCTAGCTTCTATGAAGAAAATTAACTCTATCCCAGCTGAAACCATGACAGCAGTGGATATTGCTGATGCAGTTTTTTAATCTTTGCATTCATGGCTTGGGGAAAAAAATCTAATACGGATATTTAGGAAGAAGTAGATGACAGTGATGTAAATCAGTAGATGTCTTTCATATCTCACCTCCATCAGTCTCTTCTTTTATTTCTGAATATTCCTACTTCATGGTTCTGTGTGCCATTGTCTTTTGTAATCAGTTAGTGAGCGCAGATGGCACCCTTCCCCTTCTGGTTTGTGAGACTGGAATTAATGCATTTATTGGAAAAAATAAAACAGCACTATTAATGTAAGGATTTTGTCAGCAACAGTCTTCAATGATAGGACTAGAAGCTGTGCCCCTTCCTCCCTCTCAAGGACACGTACACAGCCATGCTTCAAGATATCCGCTAGCAAATTAGTAAATTGTCCTACCTCCGAATACAGTTTGCTGTCTACATTGAAGACAACTGCCACTGTAGCATTTAAAGCTTCTTTTATCTTCTGACCTGACTAGATTGATAAAGGTATTGTTTTTAACAGCGGAAGCGCTACTACCTGCTGTCACAGTAGTGCGAGCTATAGATGGATGATCTCTTAACAACAACGCATGGAATCACATTACTTAACGTGTGGCAATACTGAAAACCATCTTTGCAGAATAAGGTAGATGCACCACCAGTGTTTGTGTGGGCTGTGTTCAAAGGGAGTAAGAAAACTTGGTGATTCAAGTGAAAGCCTGTTTGGAATTGTTATAGATGAACACCCACTCTGTAGAGTTTTATACCTTTACTGTAAGCAAATGGAAGTTGAAATAGATGCTGATATGAGATTATTGGCTAGTATGCTGACATCCTCTAATCTCCTGCACTATGCAGGAGGGCTACCTTCTAGTTAGCAATTAGAATACTGACCCTAATGCTGATGCGATTATGAATTACAATGATGATCATTCATGTGATTTCACTGTCGATTTACAAAAATGTATGCCTGTGAAAAAAATCCACCTGAAAAATGGATGTTAATTGCCTACTGAATTAATGTTACAGAATATTACATGTAGATGTTTTAACTTTCTTCTAAATCACGTAGAATGGCGTCTTTCTTTCCTTAGCTTTTATTTTTGTAACAGTTCAGGAGAGTAATTTTCATTACTATAAAACCACTTAATAAATATGTTGATTTTTTCATTCTTAAATGTAGCAAAGTACTTTGTTTTCTTCTCATAAAGTAGTTGAGTAACCCTAATGATTTATGTTAAGTATGTGGTGAAGTGAATAACTGAATCCAAGATCTTGGTCACTCTTCAGACTTATTTCCAACAACCTAGAAGGTTTGAAATATTGGTCCATTGAAGTCAACTGTAGAAATCCGATTTCGCTTTAGAAATCCAAGCATTGCTTCTTTTAAATGCAAAGTTCTCAAAAGGATGATTAAAATGTATGTCTTTTGTTCATGCTAAACTGATGGAGCATTTTCAATTTTTTACACTTATTTTGTAGAGAAAAAATGGGCTCAAATCTCATGATTGAAACTGCAAGAAATTCCAAATGTCCTAAGGTAAGTACAGTTTTCTAAGGTAAATACTGTGTATTCCACAAATACTTCTAGGAGTTCTGAGTAAGATGCTGTCCTGAGAAGAATATTGGGTAAACAGCATGAGCGTTGATACGCTCTCCAAGCTGCCCTATGAGATAACCCATGCTTTTAAAGGATAAAAGTTCATCAGATTCTTCAATCTTTGCAGCAATTTCTCATATTTCTATTAAATGCTTTAAGTTAGAATATATTTCAGAGATGTTAAAAGGCTTATAAGCAGAGAAATACTAGGTCAGCTTCTTGAAGTTGTGGAGAGGTTGTTTTTTTTTTCATATATTGGGACATCCTGTCATGTGATCTGTGTTACTGTGTAGTGAGAGAACAGGGTTTCTCCTCACTTTATCTGGATTATCAGATTTTCTCCAGTTGCATTCATAGGCCCCGAGATCTCTACTCTTCCTATATGATCTAAAGGGCGCCAATTGATTGGAGGGGTGTTATATACAGCAGCAGCATCAGAATGATAGCTGAGAAAGCACGGGTATTTTATTTTTGGTGAAGGATAGGATGTGAAGAAAAAAGAGAAATATAACAACACATATTTCAGAACAATCTGTAATTAACAGGTGTTTTGGTGTCATAGCACTATATTCAATGCTTTACTGTTAAATGGAAGATACTCACATTTTTCTAAACATAGAAACGTGCTTGACTGACTGCGTTCCTAGTTCATGTCTAAAACAAGGACATGAAAAGGCTGGAGTGGTATGTTGCTTTCTGAGAGAGAAGCTATCCTACGTTGACTTGAAAGTTATCTTTGAACTAGGATCTTTGACTTCCTTCCATGTTCTTCAGTAACAAAATGTGAATATAAATAGAGTTGAAACTAGCTATTCCCAGTAATAGCTTTGTAGTGCTGGCAGTGGTGGCACTCTTTCAAGGCACAGCAAAATCAAAATACAACACAGTTGTGTGCTCTGCTGCTGTTAAATTCAGGGCGAGATGGATTTTTCCAGAAGGTGCTCAGCACTTTACAATTTAGATTGCATCATGAAGTGGAAGTGTAAGTGGGTATTACCAAAAATAAATTCAAGCATCAGTTTGATAGGTTTTCTATTAATTTTTCCAAATTTTTTTTCTTACTGCTTCTAGTAGTGCTTAGAACCAAAACTTCCTTTTTACAAAAACAAGAAACTTTTCCTCTATCAAATGATGGAGTATGAATCATGCATGCGTTTTGCTTCTGCATTGTCATATAGAAGTTAACACTTTTCTTGTTTTCTTTTTTTATAAGGATAGACTTAGTGTGAATTAAATGATCTAACTTATGTAGCTGAAAAATAGCAACAAATACAATGATATCACAGCATCATCTACTAGTGCTGTTGAGTAATGTTTCACAAAAATACTCTACCCGGTAAAATAGTAAACAACATAGAATTGAACACCCACTTGTCTGCTAAAGAGTATTGTTCTGAACAGTGCCAGCCAGGCTGGGTGCATCATCACTAAAAGGTCTTGCACATTCTAACACTTACCCATAACTATAGGTACTCTCACCTTGTGTGATTATAGCTGTAAGATGTGATTTTTTTTTTTTTTTTTTTTTGCAGTCAGATGTTTTGTTTTATGGAAGTAGCATTTGGCTTTTCACTTAAATTTACATACGTGACTTTATTAATGACATTTCAGTGTCCTTACAAAAAACCTTGAAAGATTTGTTTGATTTTTCTGTTGTGGTGTTTTGGTTTTTTTTTCTGTTGGAGAGATTCTTCCTGCAATCCTTTAACTCAGGTTGCAATATTAAGTAATCATTTTTTGGAGAAAAAATTTGGTTGACGTTTCTAGCATTCATGCTTAATGACATCATTGCATTGCTGGTTACAGGCTTTTGAGGATGAAATACTATTCATAAAGGCAAAACATTTTAAAATCATAGATTACACCAGCTTTTTGTTTAAATGTCAGTGCGTAGATACTGGTAGAAGCAGAATAGCCAGTGGAAACAATTAATTTCGGGTTAAAAATAGTGTTTTCTTTAGGGAGTTTCTTTTTTCATTCTGGGTTTTTTTTCTTTCACCTTTTAAAATTTAGATAGGTATTATTAAAAAAGTAAATGAATAATGAACCAAGTAGGATTCCAGAGATGCTTTTAATGTATAGATTGAATTTCATATAGTGGGAAGTTGTATTATTATTATTAAACTATTTTTGTTCCTCCTGACTCACTAGGTAGCTGCAGTAAGCACTATTGTAAACAGAGGAACACCACTGAAAGCATTTGTTTTTAGAAATTACAACCACTTTCCTGGTGTTAAGTCTCATTATATTGGAGGCTGTCAGTATAAACTGTGGCAGGCCATTAGAGCATCATCTGCTGCACCGGGTTACTTTCAGGAATATGTTTTGGGCAACGATCTTCATCAGGTAAGTTGAAATCTTCTCCTTTAGTAAATATTTTTCAATATTACACCTGAGAAAAAAGTTGTCCGCACTTCTGAATCAGAACTAAGCAAACAAGTTGGTAGCAGAAAGCAATCTAGAATGGGTAGGAGTAAGAACGGAAATTTTTAGCTTGTATAGCCCTTACAGAAGTAGAAAGGATATAAACTTAAAAACTTAAGTCTTCTCGATACAAACTTAAGCTCTTCTGCTGTTCCTTTCTTCTCCGCCTGGAAGGAAACATTATACGAGTTGTAAATTGCGTGTGACTTCCTGCTTACAACTGGTATTTCATTGAGCATTATTTCACTAAACAGATGGTATGACTTAAAAATCTAACAATACTGTTAAGTGTGAAAAAATCAAGTTATGCTTTTCAGTGTTCCTTTTATTAGTGCATGATTTCAGTTTGCAGTCTGCATTTAATTCTTTCCCTTGATAGCTTACTAAGCTTTACCCTGGTTTTGAGCTAATAAAAAGAATAAGAGATGCCGCGGCACTAAGATTAAACTGGGAGGACTATTGCAAAAAAAAATTCCCTTGAGGATAAAGCAATGTCTCCTAGCAACAGTGTATACTATTTTGTTGTGTTATAGCTTCTGTTGGTGGCGCTGATTAGTAAAGAGCAAGGCAAATTCATTTCTTTAGTAGTTTTTTAACCATTGTGTTCTTGTCCTCCAATACCCCTTTATTGTTCTGCAGTTCTTTGAGTTTTAAAATAATCCTGTTTACAGTACATATTAATTTAAAACTTGTTAGTATTTATTTTTAGAAAAGATCTGTTGCGGATCTGTGGCAGAAAGGGCTACAAAGAATGACTGAACCTGCGACCTTCAAAAAAGACAGCATAGGATTCTATCACTTTAAACTTAAAGCATCCATTATATTTCCGTCATATTAATTCATATAATGGCATTAGCCTTAACTACTAGAAAGCAATAATAGCGTATTTTGAGTAATAAGATATACCTGGATCGCATACAGAATTTCTCATAGTGTCCATTAAAAGGTTGTGTAATCTTAGTAGCTTTGTAGTGTGCATAAGTAATACTGAAGTTTAAAAAAAAAAAGATAAATAAGGAGTATAAGGTGAAATAGTGAAAAATTAATTAGATTAAGAGATAATAAACAAAAGCATTGATACAGAGAAACAGCTAGAGTCTAATGTGGAAAAAACCCAACAGTATACTTCCATATTTTGAGTTAACATTTATAAGGAGATGGAATAATTATATTCAGCTATGTTAAAGCTCTACGTAAGTTGGAGGACAAAGGAGAAGGTTTACCATGGAGGATAGGATGGTGCTGCTACATCCACCAGATCTGAGAGTTCTATTTTATTCTGATTGCCCTTTTGTTTAGGGTCTGGGTTTTTTCCCTTCCTTCCCTCCCAGCCTCCCCACTGTGGTACATCTTGTTATCCCCAAAACGTTTTAATCAAATACTACCTGAAATAAGCAAGTAAGTTTTGGGTTTTTTTTAAAATCTAAAAATGGAGTAACACATCAGATATTCCAAGCCTAAGCGCTGCTTGAAATCCTGAAACGTGGTCATCTTCCATCTGGCCAAGCAAAACTGGAAAGTGAGCTGCTTTAGCCTTTGGAGCTGTTCCAAGCTGCTCCTTAACTGCTTGAATGGGTCAGTGTTAAGCTATGTGAAGCACTTTTCTTCCTCTTCTCACCTTTCCACCCCCTCTTTCCTTGAATTGAGAGTACATCAAAGTCTATCTGTGCTTCTGTATGAAGAATAGCTAAATAATCAACATGATTTTTAACTTCCACATGGTGCTTAGACAATTATTTGTCTTAACATTGTTTCTGAATTGCCAGACTTGTATGAAATGCAGTAAGGTGGATATTCATTTCATCTATATTCACTTTTAAGTCCAACTTACCAGACTAGAGAAGGTATGATCAGTGTTAATAGAGAATAGATCCAGTATTCGCAGACACACAGAGCTAGAATAAAGTCTAGTTCATTTTCCTTACTCTAGGCTGTTTGGACAAAGCCCTTCCATATGGTCTTACCAACACTCTTTCAGAAACGCACCATTCTTTTCTGTTTGATGTATTTTAATTACAAGAAAGCAAGGGCTTAGGATGTGGTTCACTTTTGTAAGCCATAACAGTACTATAACTGTTTATTGTAGTAAAACTAGATGCTAAATTTTCTGACTTAAACTTCCGTATCATCTGAAAATCTCTGTTCTGCCCAGGCATGATACTTAAACATTCTTAAGTTCTTTTAGAATCCAAAGGGTTGTCCTCTTTCATGTCTTCATGCTTTTCTTTCCCCAGATTACACTTTTCTTACCACACCTCTGTTTCTATAACTATCTATTTTGTGTGGGATGTGCTTGGTTTTTTTTTATGGGCAGCTGGCTAGCAAGGTCCTGCATGGCAAATACTATATAGCTGTCTTCACGCAGATTTCTGTCTCAGATTATAAATCCACCATTGCACATTCAAGATACCTGGAATTACCTTGGTTTAACCCTGGGGTAGGAGCCTCCATGCATGTAGCAGACTGTTAACCTTGTGTTCTTGGGTGTAATAGTACCTCAGTGGAAAATGCAAGGTAATCAAGAGTTTTATCTCTATTAAAGTATCCAAGATGAATTGAAAAGAATATATATGCATAAATAAATTTTAAAATAAATAGAACCCTAAATGCAGTCATATTCCTGTATAAGATAGGTTTTTTACTATTTTTAAAGTATGTTAACTACTCTTAGTCCTTAGTTATAACTCATACTATAAATATGAGACAGTAAATTTTTAAGTGACTTCATTCTAAAAGTGCACTGCTATTGTTATGTTAGATTCCTCAGCCAGGTCATTTATGATACTGAGATTTGTAGTTTATATGGAAATACATGCTCTTTTCTGTTTTGTTGCTTTAATCCTGTACACTGACATGTTGGACTGCTTTTGAACTACAGAAATAAATGAAGCATAACATTGTTAGACATTCTTAATAGTACCACGATTTTTGTGAAGAGCATCAGCACGATACGCATTAATTGTAAATAATAATTTATGCCAAAGGCTTCAATATTGTAGTACAGTGTCAGAAAGATTATGACCTTTTGAGGATTTTCTTAATGGATTGGAAACTTCCATTAATTAATCAACATAGTCTCTGAACATAAAACATGCAAGTTTCTTATTAATTTGTATATAATCTGCTTCTGTAGTGTTGATATTTCTAAAGAATTCAAAAAATAGAGATGACTAAAATGTGAAGATGATTGTAAAATATGTGTGAAAATTCAGAATAGTAAATATAATGGGATTTGTTTCCTGGCTTTGAAGTTTGGGACTCTAAAGGATTATATATAGAAACCAGGTTTTGTATTGGTTTATCAGTCAGTTTTATGTTTAAATTTGAATGAAAAGCACTCTGGCAGTTGATCTGACTTAGGACACAGCAAATGTGTGACAATGCTTATTTTGACAATGAAAATTTAGTGGATTTGTTTTATGGTCAGCCTGCATATTCTTGTCTTGCGTTACCTAGCTTTCTTTCACAAACTGTATGAAGTAGTTGAATGAGAGTTATGCCTACGGTTGAGATTAATTCATGAAGATTTTATGTATGACTCTAGACGCATATGGTGGAATCACACCTGAACTGAACTGCAGCTGTTTGCTTTAACACTCACTTTTCCGTAAGATACATATTTATATATGCGTGTGTATTTGTGTACACATATGCATGCCCTTTCTCTGGGAATGTTCCAGTCTGACTTCCTGTCACTGTAAATGTTCGAGGGGATTGTAAAGTGTGTTTATTAATAAAAGTAATAAATTATTTTAAAAATTATTCTGATGAAATTGTTTAGAAAGATTTCTAGGTGCTTGAATACTTAACTCTTACTTGTGCTGCAGATAAGCTGATGCCAAGTTTGTTAAATTTCCACAAAAAGTAAGAAGTTAAAAAACAAATAGCAATGTTTGCATTCAGGTCGGTCATGCCATGCTATCTGGTTGCACTCTGTCAAGTAAGAAAAAGCAGTGCAGCTGTTGGTAGATGAGGGAAGGAGGATTAATATTCTTTGTGGTTCAAAAGAGGAACACACTAACATTCAAAGGGATTTAATCCCTGTAACATGCTTCTTCAGGAACTGTGCAAGTCAAGAGAGACCAAGTCATGATGTTACAATATAGAAGCTGTATTGCCACATGTGTCAGCTTTTTTAATATTAAAAACTGTTTATGAAGCACTGAGCGTCTCTTAACCTCTCCCCAGTCCTGTTACAACCAATGTGGTTTTTTTTTTCTACTTCCCATGAAGCGGTGTTATTTCTTTTATGTAGTCATCTTTCCTTTTTTTTTTGTAGTCTGAAAAGCATTCGGGGTACTCAGTTCACTTCAGTAGACAGTACAGTATGCTGAGGAAATTGCCAATTAATTAAAAGAGCAATTTAAGATTTAACAAAATCATTATGCACACTTCATTTACTAGGTTTTACAGTAAAAGCTAAATTTGTCCCACAGGATTAATTAAAAGGGCAGCAGGGGTTGTGTGTGTGGGGGGGTGGTGGTGGTGAGTTTAACAAAGCCACAGATTTTTCTCAAAATAAAGTATTATCAGTTTAATACAAAGGACTTGATCACCTTTTTCTTCATGGCTTCCCATGAATTCATTGCTGCATTACAATTCCATTTATTGAAATGCTGTTGTTGACTTACAGTAGTGTTCAAATAACCATATTTTCTTTGAGCAAGATCAGATACTGAAGTACTTAAATTGGCAGCTAATCTGTTAGTGGAGTTTTAATAATCACAGAATCATTAAGGTTGGAAAAGTCCATTAAGATGAAGATGTAACAGGAAATGTGGTGAGAATACAACTGAGAAATAAAAAATACATATAGTACAATAATATGATGTAACTAAAATTTCAAGTCTTGCCTTCATTAAAAAAAGATAATATACAGTTTCTTTATATTTTTCAGACTTTTCTCTTTCTTTTATTAGCCAATAAATCTGTAAAGGCATTTCATCTTTGTAGCTTGTTACAGGAGAGGCCTTCAAAAGTGATTCGCTTAGTGGATCCTACCCTAATTGGTTTTACACGGTAGCTTTTAAAATTAGATTCAAGGGTGCTTCCCAGGCTCTAAGAAGACATAGAATATAGGTCACATTGAAGTTCTTCTCATTCTTAGGATATGCCACAGTGATGAGCATGCACCAGAGCTTATACAGACTGTGGTTTAGTAGGTGTATCTTGTTCTCACAATGATAGAAACAAGTATTTCTTTGTTTCTCTGTCTACTTGTTGCCATACACATTTTCCTGCATCCTTGGAGGCAATGTTGCCTGCTGTTTAAGGAAGAGGGAATTTACTGGAATGTGTTAGCTACATGGATATGTGCATTTCTTTTTCTCTTATGGATTCTAGAGGTTTGGTTAGCGGCTCTTAAGGTGGATGTGTGTGATGCAGTTTACCAGCCTTTGTGAAATAGCTGTGGTTACCAGACCCGTAGTAGTTTGCAGAGCAGACTGCTTGCAAGATTCCCTGCAGGGACTTGCTAAGTGAAGTTTTATTGGAAGATTTGTTTAGTGAAGTAAAATAGAGAGTATGTTTTGTTTAGGCATTTAACTTGAATACATTGTAATTTTTATCTCCAATGATTCAGAGTGATCCTTTGCTAATGTTATTTTCAGAGTGTTTATTAAAAAAAAAAACAAACCTCAGTCTCAAATGAGCTGTATTACATTGAACTATTTTTTTGCTTAGACTTCTGAACCCGTATATCTTTAGCGACACTGTTTACCAGCTAATATTTGCTATAAACCAAATCTTGTAAAAATCAGAGGAGTCTGGTACAGTGAAAAATCAAGAATGAGTCAATTCAGTCAATAACAATCTAGATTGCTGCTCTCAAGTTCTGACATTACCGGCCACCATTTCTTAAATCAAAAAGAGCAATTTACAGTCAATTCCTGATAACTTGTAATTTTTATTTTTCCGGGTTGTATATCTGTTTAATACTGACTTGAATGGGGACATATTTCCATATGAAATAGCCTTGTGATATTAATTGTGAGTAAAAGCCTAGGAGTGTAGTGGGCCTATTGATATATTGTTAACATCTTCCCTTAAGGAAAGCTAGTTTATGATACATAGTGATATGGTGCTTAATGCAAACAATCGATTCATGCTTTGTCAGCTACCATCCAGCCTCTAATTTGCCTTCTGCGTTGTAGTTTAGGAAACTGCTCTCTTCTTGTCATGGATACAGGTCTTAGTACTGTGATAGGAATAATTTTCACCATGTAGACAAAATGTGCATAAAATCAGTTAGTTCAATACCCACTGCATTCCCATTACTCAAATAGGGCACAAAGTCTGAGCTTCATTTCCTGTACTGAGCTCCCTTTCCAATATAAAGATTAATCTATAGTGTTAATTTTGCAAATCCTAAATCAGTTTGCAGTCTCTTCAAAGATTCTTTACCTTGCAATGTTTCTTTTACTGGAAGTAACTTAGTATATTTAGAGTATATAGTATATTTAGGGAGTATATTTAGACTGCTGTTTTTCAGTAGCAGATATATTTTAGTTTTTTGGCTACAGAATTTAGAATTATTTCAGCTTAAGGAAGAAATGATAAGGGAGTATAGAACAGAACAGTTTCCCTCAGGTCGAATTCAGTCCTCTATCATGGTTGCCAACTGCATCATAGACATAGTTCATAAACATGTAAGGCTGTCTTTGCTGTTGCTACCCTTGTAGAAGGTTATTATACAAAGATATTTCTTCATTTTTCTCATGGCTAGAAAATTTCTGATTTTCACTCTTAAGTCTATTCACAGCTAATAGATACAAATTGTCCTTGTGCCAGTAATGTTCTCTAGTTTAATTAACTTTTCTTCTTGTAGTATTTACCCTTCTGACGTGTATATAGAAAGCACTCATACCCTTTTTTTGTTTTGTTAGTCTAAATATGCCAGTCTGTCTCAATTTTGCAAAATAGGCTCTGTGTTCTCGTGATCATCCTAATGGTCCTTCATTGCACCTGCTGCAGTTTGAGTAATCTTTCTTGAAACTGGACTATTCAGTGTGTTTTGGCATGACCCAAGACATATTGTGCAAAGTTGAATGATACACCAGATTCAAAATTAGCATTTCTAAACTAGAAGCAAAATTCAGAGGAGTTAATTTGATCAGGCTGGAACACTGTATTCTAGATGATGTCTTAACTGTGTCATGTATGTCCCCTTTCAGAGGAAGGTACAACTTAGAATTAACAGTTGCCTTTCCAACAGCCACTTCATATGTAGGTGGTTAAATCATTCTGTGACAGTGCTGTACTCGCATCTTTCTCATGGTTGGTCTGATTCCAACGTAGTTCTGAAGAGCATAGCTTTGTGTTTATGAGCGCTTTGGCTATATGTTGTGTCCTTAGACCTTAGAGTCGTTCTGTATTTACAGTAAGATTTTGCAATTTGTATTTGCGAAATCTTTTGCATTTGCAAAGCCTCTAACTTTATAGTAACATACTTCATTATCAATTGCATGGTTTTGAAAAAATAATAATAAAGAGCATGAGCCCCAAACCAGCTGTTGAGTAACTCATAGAAAACAGTCCCAGCCAAAGAGTTCCCCATTCAGTACAGACTGTTGTCCCAGCTGATCAGCCAGTTCTTTCTCCAGTGTAGTCTCTTTCATCACTTCCGGTGCTCTAGTATATAAGATGGTTTATAAATCTAGATTTTCGTCTAAAAATTTCTGTTTCAATTTTTATCTGCCTTTGATAATCCCATCTTGTGTTTTGCCTTGTAGGCATGTACTTCTTAATTTAGAGGACTCATGAAAATGCAGCACTTTTTCTTCAGTTCTTTCTCCCTTACCCCCTCCACTATCCATGTACCCCCATGGATACAAATCCTGAACCCTTCATATCAATTATCTCCAATAATTAGTTCACTTTCTTAAATTTTACCCATTTTCAGATGAAATCCTTTAGTTATGAACCTGATTTGTTTCAGTTGCAATTAAATGAAAAATTTTTTTGGTTGAGAAATCTTTTTTTTTTTTGAGTCAAAGAATAAAATTGTATAAAGAAATTTAAATAGCTTACATAGTTTTATAAAAAAGGGATTTTATGGGAAATCCAATTTCAGTTTGAAATTACGATATGAAAGAGAAAAAGAAATTTGTGGAGTCTGTAATATATTCAGCTTTAGCAGTTGTCTGTAGAGTTATCTTAAAACATTCTGATTATTGTATGGTTTCAAACAGATGAATGACCAGCAGGTTTTGAGTAGCGCTTATCAATTATATATCCAGTAATACGAGTCACTATTAGTCTTCATACTCTTCTGTATTCTTCTCAAAGCATTTTGAATTTCCTGTCACTTTACTATTCCTTAGTGATAGTGCTCTGTATTTACTATTCCTTAGTAAAATGACAGCTAAAAGCATAGACCAATTAGTTAGCAAAACTAGTATCAATAAGTAATACTAATAACATTAATCATGTTATTGATGTAAAAATATGTTGAGTCTTAAGAATATTTACATTGTTAGCTTGGGAAATTAAATTTAAAGAATTTTGAAATTTTGAAAACCTAACATGATCCTTTTTCACAAGGATTAGGATATCTTTGGATCTGGGATTTCTTGCTCACTTGTGGAGGTTATATACTAGTGTTATTCTTTTGTGTAACTACTAGAGCTTTCTCTTTAGCCTGATATATCTAGTTGTAACCAATGGAGTTTTTATACACTTCCGAATGTCAATGTTGTCAGAAAGGAAAAACCTTTTAGATTTCAGCCTCTAGTGTCATCTGAATCCAGAATGATTTTATTCAGATCCATGGGGTTTTTTTGGTGTACTCTTGAACCTTGTGTGTGCTTCACAAACATCACATGGAGAACCTGAGCTTGGGCCTTTGTTTGGGGTCAGTATAGATACAACCACAGGTCAGTTTTTTCTCTTAGGTTGCACACTGTGATTGTCGCCTGTAATATTACAGGCAATTCATCATTTGGGAACCACATTTAAACTACTATTTTGATGATGTGTCCTGTTGTTCATTGCAGAATTCATGTAGTTAAATCTGCAATGCACAGCTTGTGCTTTTAATGACAATACATTTTATTGCCCAAGAATTTTCTTTCATGATGTCCACTAATATTTACGAAATCTTCATCAGTACAGCGTAAGAGTACATCTTCCACATCTGACATAAAAACATGAATTCAGTAATGTCTTCAGAGCAGCTGGTTGTTTTCTGTGACCAGACTGACTGATTACTCACAAGGGGAGAGCCATAATCAATGCATTATTTCAAACATTTTTGTATATATTTAACAGAAGAGGGTGATCATGTAACCTTTGTATTGAGGAGAGTATATTTGTGCTGAACACTAATGGGGCTAGTTTACTGCACAGTTAAATCTGAATGTATTTTTTAATTAATCTGAATGAATAATCCTTTTTCACAAAGCATATATTAAAAACTGTAATTTGGTAGCCCAGTGATATTTGACTGAACAAGCCTTAAAGCTGTGTAGTGTAGTGAATATACTGACATTCTCATAATGGCACTGGGTGCCCAGTGCAATGAGGAGACTAGGTCAGGATGTGAATCTTGACGTTATCTGTATGAGTAGATCTTATAGGTAGTAAAATAACTCTCCTGTTTCACATTCCTGTCTTCTACTCTGAGGACATTTGCTGCTACTTATTGTCAGGAGGAGAAAACAACTCCATCCCAGCCGAAACCAGCACACTTAGTAAATGTATTAAGATGATTTTACAGAATGATTTGGCAAGGTGTACCCATTTGACTTACGGAAACTAGAATAAATGTTTTTTAGAGTAGTTATTTTAATTTTTCTAATAAGTAACCCCTTGTAATAGTGCAGCAACTCTTCAAATTCCCCATTTGAAGCAATAAGCCCTATCCTTAATCTGCATCTTTATTATCTTGATGTTTGAAAAATACTTTGCAAAAATTCATTCACCATCTTACCCTGTCTTGTCCTAGCCTGTGATAGCTTTGTACTAATTCTGTCTCCACTTTTTCACAAAGACAATGAAAGTAAACAACAGAGCAAGTCTGTAAAAGTGAACTAAAATGCAAAGCATGTCTGCATAGGCAGTGAGGTGAAATGGTTACTATGGAGCCAACAAACTCAGCTTCCAAATATCAGACTTGGCTTTCTTAAGTTATATATCCTTCATCCAGTGCTAGATTAGTTTCTTCACAAAGCTTAGCATCATTTAAGTGAAACTGTGCAGCACACAGGATTTTGCACAGAAAAATTACAAGGCACAACCTGAGCCTGATAAAATGCAATGATAGCCTATGAATGTACACAGTATTCTGAACTTGTTAGAAACAACTGCCCACGGTCAAGTATGGTTCAAACCAATTTAATTATTTTTAACATCTTAATTTTAAATATTTGTTTCTAAAGTTTTGACATAAATGTGTGAGTGGTGACTTTATGTACATTCACCGTAATTACTTAAATGGGACAAGATTTTCAGAAGGTTCTATGCTACCAGGTTCCCAAGGGATCTGGAGCATTCTGATTGTAGAATATGCCCCCATGTATTTCATAACGTTTAATCAGCCCTTTCTTTATCCCTAGAACTGGGCAAGCAGGGTATCTTCACCAGAGAGTTTTCATTGGACCATATGCCTACAAAAGGTGCATTTTTCCTGCTTTAAATAATTTATGACCTGGTAGTCAAATCATGAGGGAGCCTTCCCTGACTACTTTGCAACTATCAGAAAATGTATAGAAAATACTAGCTGTGGCTTCAGACTTTTGGCTAACAACCTGCAAGCCCTAAAAATACGATTACAGTTGCATGGGGAATTTTTTTGAAAAATCTATGAAAAAAAAAACCCACCATTGAGTTCACTGGCGGATTAGCTGGTAAAATATTAAACAAAACATAACAATTGAATGTTTATCATCTGAAAAGCCTTTGGCGAAAGACTGAAAGTAATGTCCCAGTCCCTGAGTCCAGTGCTTTGCTATCACTAACAAGCTTGGGTTTCTATGTATTAAGCTCCATTTTAAGATTAATTTATTTGATTACCTACATTATTTTTATTAGAAACATTAAAAAAAAGCCTTCTTTCCTACTGTTTACCTACATGATGTGAGGAGAGTTATAAGCCCTTTTTCAGCACTTACTTGCATTAACATTCCCACTGTGGCACTTTGTGCTTAATGTAGTGACAGCAAATTAAGTTGACTCAAGTGTGGAGTGGTTTTGCAAAGTACAGAATATGAAGAAGCATGTAGTACTTGCTAGTGCACTGACCGTAGCAGCACAGAAGAATGCAAAAGGGAAGGGGTGACTCATGTGTGTTTGGGAAGTGAAAAAGAGAGTTTGCAACTGCGTTAAGAACTAGCTAAGTGAGAAGAGATGGTGAAATGTAGGGAAGGCCAGACAACCTAAGAATGGGAGAACAGAGAGGATGAGGGGTCTACTCTGGCCGTTTGCCCAACACTGACTCCTGAGTCAGAACTCAGGACAATTGCACATTTTTGTGGATGTTGGTCAGCAGTTTAGTCATTTGAAGAGTTCCTGGAAGTTACCCTTTCAGTTACAGATTCCAAGGTAGGAGTTGCATATGGAAAATGCAAACAAGATTTAGAGTGGACTGACAAAGTTTAATTTCTAATAAGAATTGCTTTTAAAATGTAATTTTATTCTACATCTAAAATAATGTGCGTCTATGATTCATACAGTACTTCTTTAAATAGAGTAGAACCTTAGGAAAATTGGAGGAGGACAGGGCCTCAGGAGGTCATCTGGTCCAGCCTCCTGTTCAAAGCAGGTTAATTCTCAAAGTTAGGTGAGATTGCTCAAGGCCTTGCCCACTTGAGTTTTGAAAATATCCAAGAATGAAGATTCCACAGCTTCTGTCTTTTATTATGCACTTTTTGCAAGAGTCTGGCTGTGTCTTCTCCCTCCTTAGGTAGTGGAAGACTGTGATTAGATTCCTCCTTGGCTTTCTGTTTTTTCCGGATTGAGCAAACCCAGTTCCCTGCACCTCTTCTCATACACTACATGCTTCAGCCCCCAAACCATCTTAGTGCTTCTTTATTGTATGTATGCCAGTTTTTCAGTGCTTTGTAACTGGATGTCCAAAACTGTACACAGTATTCCCAGTTTGACCTCATGAGTACTGAATAAAAGCAGATAATCACTTCACTTGACCTAATGGTTTTGTTTTTAGCCCAAGTGTATGTTGATAATCTAATAGTTTACCTAATATACTGTTCATATTGTCTCTCTTTTTCTGTGTGCACACAGACAGTAACATACCATAGCAATAGATCTAATAATATACACGAAAGGAGGGACATTTGAAGACATTCCAATCTGTCAAAAAGGAACTGATAAATTTATTAAGAACTGAAAAGTTTAGGGCCATGCATAAAGCCAGCATTGCTCTGTAGAATTTGAATTGCATCTGAAGCTTATAGTATAATTTAAAGTATCACTTCATATCAACAAGATTTTTACACCATTGTATATGGTAGGAAGATCCTTTTTTGCATTATTTTGTTCATATGAAGGCTTTAGGAGGACAGAATTGTGCTATGCTAGTATGGGTCCATGAAATATATGCTTTTCAATTACTAATTATGTTCTGAAAATATATGCTGTAAAATAGATAATGGGGACAAAGAATGCAACAATATTCATACTCTTTGAAGGTTGCATTCTGTCAATGCATTTTGCACATCTTGCTAATGTTGGCATTTGCTCATCACTATACTTACAATCATTCTAAAATGCATTATTGTGTAAATACAATTTTATTCATGGGAAGTCAGACACATGAAACTTCCCCACAGTCATTCCATGGAGTATGCGGTGCAGCTTTTCACTAATATGCCTAATTTCCCTAATCTTTTCAGTGATCGTCATATTTTTTCCCCATAGCACATCACAACTATCCACTTTGCTGTATTTCTAAAAAGTATTTTATACTGTAGTGTTTGCTTTTGTTTGTTTTCCAGCCATGAATGTCTTTCAGTCCATAGCCTAAATCAATAAATCTAATTGTTTGGGTTAAACATTTTGCTTCTGGATTACTATTCTTGGTTTGTGATCCTTCCCTCCTGCAGAAGCAGGCTGGGAGGATTCTAATTGTACCATCATAGTAACTAAAAAACTTAAATTCGAGATTGAGAGATAGGTGGATCAAAGTCAAGAGATTGTACCAAGAAAACAGAACACTGGAAATTGAATGGACTGAGAAAATTAATGACTGCCTTCTGGAAATAGAGACAAACAAGAATTCAGATTTTGACCAACAGGCATCTCTGTACCCACAGATCAGATAAATTGGCTTTGTTTACTTCCAGCTGTTTAGCCATGTGAAACTTTAAACTGGCAAGAAGGTTCATAGACACTAATAGGGAAGAGGAAGCTATTGTGTTAGTTGCCAAGATATTCCATACTACTGGCAATCAGTCCGTCTTTTTGGTTAATACATTTTTATAAACGTCTTTTAAAAGCTGTGTGCTTGAAGTGAAAATATTTTAATTGGAAAGTTATACATTATTTAGATTAGATTTTATAATATTATATAACCATAGAATAACTTCAACAGAATTGGGGGGGAGAGACACCAAATTTAGCAGTTCTCCAAATCAAATTGACAGACTAAATATATAGGAATTGGGAGCAAGGATCAGTGAAAATTGTTGTGATTTTAGTATATCTTACGTACAAAACTGCAGAGTGAATCACTTTAAATTGTATTCCAGTGTGTTAAGTACAAGCATGAAGAAGGATATGACATGATTTCTTAAAATTACTTTTTTAAAAATTTAGATCTGGCTTTCATATTTCTGTATTGCTAGTTTAATATATTTCTCAAGAAGGACTTTTTGTCCAGTTTTATGAAGAAAGAGGAATTATTCCGAATCAGAAAGGTTAGTTTCTATTTTTTTTAATGTTAGAACTGGAAAATTCTTTGTTTACAGTTTTCTTAGAATTCACATATATATGAAATAATTTCAACTAATTTTAAATCTCATTAAATATTTTTCCACAAGAATTTCAGTCTTTGATGTAACTAGCTCTAAGGTTTCTGGAACTGCAGAAGTAAATAAATTATTGCAGTATTTCCTTCATTGAGTCCTTAACATCATTAGTTAAATCAGACTATTATTTACTGCTTCAGTAGTTGATAATTGTAACAAAAAAAAAAAAAAAAATCAGTTGCCTTCCTTAGAGTCCTACTTCTGACTTTCAAAAAATGACATGTATTTATATCAGTGATAGAATTTATGTAAAAGGTGTCCACAGTGAAAATTATTAGGAATGGATATTTACTGTTATTTCAATGAACCTCAATTGGATAATGTTTAAATATGAAAATCATTGCACAAAACTGTTGGTATCATCACAATACATATTTGGTGTGTGTAGGTATGTGTATTTTACCTTCCTTTGATCTTTTATTTGTCAGTATTACAAAAATATTGTAGTATTCTAGTATTATATACCCCCTAACTTTTGATAACATTAATTTTCTCATGGAGAAGCGATCATGTTTAATTAAACTATATTTACAATATCAGTGGAAATTATTTGGTAAGCATGTTTTTAATCTAGTATTTAAAGAAAAAAGTAAACACCACAAAGATAACTGTTAAGATTTGAGATTAAGATTCATGGGGAATTATATCAAGGACAAAAACATCCTTGTATTTAGTTTTCTGTGTAAAAGCTAATTTAAACATAAGCAAAGGATAATAAGCACTGAAGAGACCATTCTTTTGAGTGTTTTGAGCAAAGCGGACAGTATCCAGAAGGAGTTCAAAGAGCTTTTTGTAGGTTGAAATGAAAGCTTAATTAAAAAAACCCACCAAACTCAAAAACTCAGCTCAGTAATCCTGTTTTTACTTTATTTATCTAGCACAGCTGTAGTTAAAAGGAGTTTCTGTAAAATGTTTATCAACTCCAACATAATATTTTTTATTCTAAGCTATTCCTGAGTAGAGTTGTGCTTTTTTTTTTTTACTGTTCATGTAATGTGATGGTCAGGTATGGGATATAGGGAGTTCAGGGAGGTTTAGGATATAGGGAACTTTTGCATAATGCTTATTGTAGTCAATATTCTGTTTCTTTTATATTTTACATGGTTTCTTTGTATAGACTTTGAATGGCTATAAAGGTCTTCATCTCTGCTATTGATGATGCTTTGAGCTTAAGTTTTGCCTTTATAACTGCTTTTTTAAGGCATTCCCAGTATAGAAAGTCCTGTTAAATTCAAAGTCCCAAGTAATCTATTTCTTAGTTGGAGTGAAGGTCACTTTGCTTCCAAGAAGTGTTGAACATACTTTTTTGAGATTTGCTGGATCAAAATCTTATTGTCGTAATGCTTCTCAGACTTATTGTCAGTCATACTGATTCTAATTAGCCCTAAAGTATTCTATCCCAGCCTCATCACCTATGCTTTTGATATGTTGCTAGCAAAAGATGTCTCTCCTCACTTCCAGATTTATAAGAGTAGCCTTTGTTCCTATTAGTCTTGGGCTGAATTCTGACTTTCAGGCAACTTAAAGAAGCCTCACATTCCCAGGGCCTGGTCCTCAGGGGGGACCTGGGTCATCCTGATACCTGATGAAAGGACAATACAGAAGAGCTCAAGCAACCTAGGAGACTTCTCAAGTGCATTGATGACCATTTCCTGGCACAGTTGTTGGAGGAGCCAACAAGGAACAGTGCTTTGCTGGACCTGATGCTCATGAAGAATGGTCAGGGACATGAAAGTTGAAGAAAGCCTTGGCTACAGTGGCTATGAGATGGATTTCAAGATCCTAAGAGAAGGGAGCAGGGAGAAAAGCAGGATGACAGCCCTGGATTTCAGGAGAGCAGACTTCGGAGCTCTGCTTGGAAGAATCCCATGGGCTATGGCCTTGAAGAGAGGAGGGGTCTGGGAGAGCTGGCTGATACTCAGTGATCAGTTCCTCCAAGCTCAAGAAAGGACCATCCCAACAAGTAGGAAATCAAGCAGAGGTGGCAGTCATGGATGAGCAGGGAGGTGCTAACTGAACTCAGACATAAAAAGGAAGTGTACCAAAGGTGGAAGCAGGGGCGAGTGACCCAGGGGGAGTATAGAACTCCTGTCCAGTCTTGCAGAGATGGGGTTAGGAAAGCAAAAGCCAACCTGGAGTTGAATGTGAAGGGCAACAACAAAGGATTCTATAAGTACATAAACAGTGAAAGGAAGACTAGGGAAGACATGGGCCTGCTACTGAATGGGGCAGGGGAGCTGCTGACTATCGACAGGGCAAAGGCTGAGATGCTTAATGCTGCCTTTGCCTCACGCTTTACCAGTAAAAAAAGCTTTCAGGAATCCCAAGCACCTGAAGCTAGAGAGAAAGTCTGGTGCCAGGAGGACTTAACTTGGTGGAGGAGAACCAGGCTAGGGAGCAGTTAAACAAACTGGACATGCATAAATTTATAGGGCCTGATGGGTTGCACCCATGAGTGCTGATGGAGCTGGCTGATGCCATTGCAAGGCGACTTAATTATATTTAAATGATTATGGAGATTGGGAGAGGTTGGGAGAGCAAATATCATTCCTGTCTTCAGGAAGGGCAAGAAGAAAGCTCTGAGGAACTACAGGCTAGTTGGCCTCAGCCCAATCCCTCAGGAGGTGATGGAGGAGATCATTCTGGAAAGGATTTCCAAAGTCATGAAGGACGAAGAAGGTGGTCATGAGTAGTCAGCATGCATTTATAAAGGGGGACTCATGATTGAGCAACCTGGTAGCTTTCTACAAGGAGGCGACTAGCTTAGTGGACAAGTCGAAAGCAGTGGATGTTGTTTACCTCAACTTTAGTAAAGCCTTTAACACTTTTCTCCCATAACATCATAGACAAGCTGACAGAGTATGAGTTATATAAGTAGACAGTGAGGTGGATTGCAAACTAGTTGAATGACCAGGCCTGGAGGGTTGGGATCAGTTGGAAGGAAGTTGCTAGAGGTGTACCCCAGGGGTCAATACTGGGGCCACTACTATGAAACATCTTCATTAATGACCTGGATGGTGGGATGGAGTACACCTGCAGGAAGTTCACAGGTGGTACAAACCTGGGAGGAATGTCTGGTAAACAGATGGTTGGGCCACCACTCACAAGGACCTCAACAGGCTGGAGAATTCTTATGAAGTTCAGCAGGGGGAAAGGCAGAGTCATGCATCTGGGGAGGAATAACCCCAGTCACCAACCCACGCTGGGGACTGACTGGTTGTAAAGCAGCTTGGCAGAGAAGGACCTTGGGGTCCTGGTAGACAAGAAGTTGAACGTGAGCCAGCAATGCACCCTTGTGGCAAAAAAGGCCAATAGCATTCTGGGCTGCATTACAAACAGTGTTTCCAGTAGGTCAAGGGATGTGATCCTTCCTCTCTGTACTGCTGGGGCCACATCTGGAGTACTGTGTCCAGCTCCCCAGTAAGAGAGAGACATGAGCATACTGGCACGAGTCCAGCACAGGGCCACAAAGATGATTAAGGGACTGGAGCATCTCTCATATGAGGAGAGACTGAGAGAGCTGGGACTGTTCAGCCTAGAGAAGAGAAGGCTTGGGGGGAATCTCATCACTGTGTACAAATAAAGGATTGGAAGGAACGATGATGAGGGAGCACTACTCTTCCCAGCAGTGCCCACTAGCAGGACAAAAGACAGTGGCACAAATTAAAACACATGAAATCCCATCTGAACGCAAGAAAAGCTTTTACTGTGAGCGTGGTCAAATGCTGGAGCAGGTTGCCTAGATTGGTTTTGCAGTCTCTGTTTGTGGAGGTACTCTAAAACCTTACTGGACATGTCTCTGGGCAACGTGCTGTAGGTGACCCTGCTTGAGTAGGGGAGATGGACCAGAAAAGCTAAGTAGGTCCCTTCCAACCTAAACAATTATGTGATTTTTCAAGTCTTAAATCCAGACTGTAATGTCATATGTAATGACTGTGTTTATAAAGTAGCTTTGGCCAAGCTTAGCTATTGTGATTTTTTTTTTTTTTTTTTGAATCTGCAGGTGGTGACTGGATTTTCTTACAGAATATATCCTTATAATACCAGTAATAAACATTTTTAGGATGCAGACTTTTTGATTGTTTAAAAATGTGTCAATATGCGTATCTGTCTTACCTAAAAGGTCTTCAGAAGATGAAGTCATAACTTCTTCAGATATGCCAATGAATGCTGCTGTTTTGGCCTACCTCTTCTATACCGTACTGAAAACAGCAGAACTGACTGCAGACTCAGGAGCTGCTCTGATGGTGTCCATAAGCCCAGGAAGGCTGGCTGCGCAGCTGCTGCGTAGTACAGAAAATTAATGCTTGTTTGATTTAATTGATTTTATATATTAGTGTTATGCTAGTTTATAGTTGCAGTTTCTTTTACAACCACTTATTACGTATAGTACTAACATTTGTATTTATTTTTAATTTACAGGATGGAGGTCTGCTTCTAAATAATCCTTCTGCACTGGCAGTTCATGAGTGCAAGTGTCTTTGGCCAAGCGTTCCATTGCAGTGTCTAATATCGCTGGGCACTGGTCGATATGAAAGCGAGGGAAAGACGAATGTCACGTACACCAGTTTGAAGGCCAAACTCACAAATGTTATCAGCAGTGCAACTGATACAGAAGGTTGGTGTCTTAAGATACCAAGATACTTAAGTATTGTGACTGGTTTCAGTTTTTTATGTTTCTTACAGTTTCAATTCAGAGCGCAATTTGCAACCTTTTGTCTTTCCCCTTCTCCTCTCTGCCTGCCCCATTGAATCTACTTGAAACATGTCTCTCCCTAACTCATTATGCATAATTGGTGTTTACTACCAGTACTACAGTTCTTCTGGAGATGATAACGTGAATTTGTTTCTTAGCATTATCTCCACGAGTCTTCATCTTCTCTATGTCATTGCTAAGCTTTTTTAGTTTGAGTTCTCAGCTGTGGTTTAGTCCTAGCTGTGCAGCTAAGCACCACGCAGCTGCTCTCTCACTCCCCTCACGGTGGGATTGGGGAGAGAATTGGAAGAGTAGAAGTGAAGAAACTCATGGTTTGAGATGAAGACCGTTTAATGGGTAAAGCAAAGCAAAACAAGGAATTCATTCACTACTACTCATTGGCAGGCAGCTGTTCAGCCATCTCCAGGGAAGCAGGGCTCCATCACGCTTAATGGTTTCTTGGGAAGACAGGTGCCATCACTCAGAACATCCCGCCACCCCTTCCTCCTTCTTCATCCCAACTTTATATATCAAGCATGACATCATATGGTATGGAATATCTCTTTGGCCATCCTGGGTCAGCTGTCCTGGCTGTGTCCCCTCCCAGCTTCCCATGCACCCCCAGCCTTCTTGCTAGCAGGCCAGCACAAGAAGCCTTGACTGCCTAGCAGCAACTCAAAACATCAGCATGTTATCAACATTTTCTCATCCCAAATCCAAAACACAGCCTTACACTAGATTCTGTGAAGAAAATTAACTCTATCCTGGCCGAAACCAGGACAATGAGGTTGATGACATAGGTATACTAAAAATAAAAGATACCTTGAAATTTCTCAGAATGCCAGCGATAATCCAACAGGATTTATACCATGTGATACGTTTTTTCTTGTGCTTTGGAATAAAGGTATACTCAGGAATTAATTTCTATAGAAACATTATGTTTTCTTACATTTGGTTTGTTTTTTCCATAAACAGAAATGCTCATAGTTAGTATAGAACATTGATTGGTTTTCAACAGCTTCATAAAAAGTATTCTAGTTCTGTTATTTTATATATAGATTTTTAACATGCAGTTTTCCAAGGACTAGACTGTATCTGCCAATGATCATGGCTTCCATTGCTGTCAGGAGGAGCCACGCATGTGTTTTCCCTGTTTTCCCAAACTCTGTTCCTAGGATGGGACTACACTGGAACTCTATCACTAGCAATTTCCATCTGTTTTGTTTTTATAAACTGAGGAAATACTGATATGCAGATGCTTTTTGTTTTTTCCTTTTACAAGGGGAATTGATACTGTATAAAGCTAGGGATCAAAAAATACTCTTACGGTCTAGATCCCTTGCTGCATGATCTCCCATCAACTATCATTAATAAGAAGAAGCTAGATTTTGGGCTCCCTTTGTTTTTTGCACAACCATGGAAAGGCAGTGGGAACTGTGGGAAGGAGAGACGTACTGTCAAGGGAAGAAAACGTTTTGTTGCAGCAGAAAAATCAGGCAAGAAATTTGATTGCAGAAAAGGACGAAAGGAAAGCTTATTGTGGAGACCAAAGGAGAAGAAATGGAAAGAGGGGAAAGTAGATTTGAGCAAATGGGAATTTACATTATGAAGGAAAAAGAGGAGAATACTAAATAAGGCAAGAAGGACTGGATGTGGTGATACAAGAACAGAGACACAGCTGAGAAATTCACAGGAGGAGGGACCAAGCAGAGAAGATTTCAGGTTAACAAGAATCTTTTGCTGTAGTCTTACCCATAATGTTTTTTTCACTTTAAAATTTTTATGTAATAGAATGGAGAAGCAAGGTAAGAATGCAAAGAAGATGAAAATAAGAGAGGATGAACGATGAAAGAAGTAATGGAAATGGAATTTTAAAGGAGCCAATGAATAGAAGAGATCTAAAAGGAGAAAGAAAATAGGTTATAAAAGAGAGGAAGAAAGGGAAGAGAAGAGAGGAACATACAAATACCTAACACAGCGACTTTATTTTTATTGTACTAGTTAATTAAACTGTTATAATTTAACATGAATATTTTACATTAAATAAATGTTAAATTCAGTCCCCAGATCTGTAGTAATATGTAAAAAAAATTAGTTGCAAACAGAAGAAAGCTTTAAAACTATGTATTTTTTACTGCCGTCCTTGAGATAAGAGAAGAGTATATAGCTATTGGTTTCGTAATACCTACTTCCATTAGTGCTGAGTGGAACAAATCATGGATATCCTGAATGGGAATACATAAGGTACATTCCTGCTCTTCAGAATGCACTCTGATTTGCAAAGGAATGGAATGTACATGTAATTAAAAATCCGGATAGCTGCAAAACCTTCTTAATTGTCATACCAGAGAAGTTGTCTTAAAATAAAAGATGAAGTTTTTCTAGAGTAAACAGAGCTACAGGGTCATTTGCAAACCTTCTGATAAGAAAGGGGTTTTAATAAGGCAAAAAACATTCATTCAGCAAAGCAGCACATATTTACACTTACCGTGTCACTCCAGAGCACTTGTTGTTCAGAGGCTGGAGGACGATTGTCTGTCTCATGCAAATGTAATTGTTTCCCTCATTTGTTTTCAATACAGAAGTTCACACCATGCTGGATGCACTGTTACCTCCAGATACTTATTTCAGATTTAACCCCCTTATGAATGAAGACATACCGCTGGATGAAAGTCGTAAAGAGAAACTCAATCAGCTGCAGACAGATGGAATTCGTTATTTAGAACGAAACGAAGAAAAACTGAGAAAAGCTGCAAAAATATTAACACAAGAAAAAACGACTTTGCAGAGACTTCAGGACTGGATAAGATTAAAGGCTGACATGTATGAAGGCCTTCCATTTCTTTCCAAATTGTGAATAGGTAATGCATGAAAGATCATAAATGTAAATCTTGTACCAGAAAATCCCGTCAGTACTGTAAAGGAAGAATGTTTACTGGGGGTAAATGACATCTTTGGAAAGCTATCATAATTCTGGAGAAAGTGATTCAGGATGGCAGTTTTGTGCACACTTCCTTGATATAAGGTTTTATGGTGTTAATTATTTTTTGAACTTTACAGGTCTTACTGTTGCTCTACTTTGTTAAAGTCGTTAAAACTGAAAATTATGAAAACAATTGTGCTATGCATTTTTGGATTTATGTACCATAATTATGGTGGCAGTAAAGTTTTATTTATCAACTACCAGTCTTATTCAAAATTGACAAAAAATAAAATCCTCATTCACTTTAGCGTAGGCAATATACCTTGTTAGGCTCTAATATAGCCAGTGAATTTAATAGAAATGTAATGTTCTTACAAAAGCGTTGCCTGTGTTAATTGCACTTTCACATTTGAAAGGTAACATTTAAATTCTTTTTTTATTTTCGGTGGGTTTTGTACATAACAGTCTTGAGTAAGATGTTTGGATGACTACAAATGGCATATTAAATTATCAAAATTAACTGATATTTTTAGGACTTGCTGCTTTTTCTTTTTATTGTCATAACTTCAGATTGATTCATTCAGTATTTGAAAATAATCCCAAGCCCCAAAACTTCACTTGAGGAGCTGTCACAGGACAAAGAAAATAAAATCTTGAAATAGTTCACTTACTGAGTGAATTAGAAGCTTACTATAGAAGCTTCAGTTCTGCATGCCAAACTTCAGGTGTCTCTAGTCAAGAAAAAATTAGCAGCTGATACATGAAATAATAAATTACACGTGTCCTTTTGTATATATGCATCATCTTGAAATTAGCTTAGAGTTGTTGTGGTGGGTTGACCCTGGCTGGGTGCCAGGTGCCCATCAAGCCGCTTTATCACTCCCTTCCTCAGCAGGACAGTGGGGGAGAAAATTAAGACAGGAAAAATCCCGACATGGGTCAAAATAAAGGCAGTTTAATAAAGCAAAAGCAAAGGCTGTGCACAGAAGTAAAAGAAAACAGAAGATTTCTTCTCTACTTCCCGTCAGCAGGCACTGTCCAGCCACTTCCTGGTCAGTAGGGCATCAGCATGCGTAGCGGTTTCTGCGGAAGAAAAATGTCGTAATAAGGGATGCTCCCGCTCTCGTGCTTCTTTCTCTTAGCTGTTATTGCTGAGCAGACATCATATGGTATGGAATCTCCCTTTGGCCAGTTTGGGTCAGCTGTCCTGGCTGTATCCCCTCCCAAGATCTTGCCCACCCCCAGCCTACTGGTGGTGGTGGGGAATGTTGGAGAGACAGCCCTGATGGTGTGTGAGCACTGCTCGGCAGTAGCCAAAACACTGGTGTGTTATCAACATCCTTCTAGCTACTAACACAAAGCACAGCACTACGAGGGCTGCTATGGGGAAAATTCTCTCCATCTCAGCCAGACCCAATACAGTTGCAAATTTATATTTAGAGCTTACTACGATCTTACTACTCTTTCCTTTGCAACTTTCTGCTCATGTCAAGAAGGGTAATGTGGTAAGCCATGATGATGTATCAGTGAAACAACAATTTCAACAACAGGAAGGTACATGTGAGCTTTCAAAACAGTATGGCTGCAGTGACATTTGAGTTACACAGCTGCAATCATACATTGAGAACGTACCCATAAGATTGCTTGACAGGTTTCTGGGTAAGTTTTTGTCTCTTGACAACTTTAGTACATGAAAATATTTGCTAGGTAAAATGTATGTTTTATGTAGTAGATAAAACATCCAGTTTCACCAAAAAATGGTGCATTTGTCACTTTGCCTTTGGGGACTAATCACCTGCCATTGCATTATCTACTAAAAATAACATTTACTTTGATAGTTGTACTTGTTGCCTTAAAACATTGAAAACATTAGACTGCCTTTTGGAAAGGAATTTTGAGGAAGACGGCTGAGATCCTTCATTATCTCTGGAGTTACTACATAGTATTCTGTGACTGTGCAAGAAAACATTTGATTGAGCTGGGTTTTTTTTAATCTGAGGTATTTTTAATTTTTACCTGTGTCATTTTACTCAGCTGTACTTTTTTTGGTGCTCTCTCAGTTCTCTGGCTTGTTTTTGCCAATGAAGCTAGTAGGTGTCATTGATACATGAGCTGTAGCCTTCACATTTTTAAATTGTTCCCAACGCAAACAAATTCTAGGTGCATAAGGACTAAAGAAGACTTTGTCATTCAGTATGTGAGGAAGGGAAAAGAGGAGAAACAGAAAGAAAAGTTAAAAAGCTACAGCAATTTAAAGATAAGTGAAGGAATGTATGTTGTTCATCCCCCCCCCTTTTTTTTTTTACAATGAACACCAAAAGTAGTTCCTTGAATAGGGTAATAAAAATACTAAAAAGGAAAGTTTTATGAACTTGGTATGACTGTGCTTTATACAACTTCCCCTCTTCATTCCAGTTACAAAGAACTGAGTAAAAGAATAAGAGATCAAGGCTTTCCCATTGGTGTGAGAGAGTTTAAGCATATACAAAAGAGATGTCGACATTATTCTGATCAAGGCACCTTGTACAGAGTTCAGCTGAGTTGCCAGCATCCTAAATCAAAAGAGCCAATATAGGATAGTCTCGTGTAACAACATAGATAACACACCACTTCATCCCCTGGCAAAGAGCAAAGTCATCCATAAGGCTGTCAAAGGAATTCTGAACTCCTAAGTTTCCAGTCATGGGGTTTTGGGATAAGCATTTATCTAAGACAACACTTACCTGTAGTGAACACAAAGTGATAGCATTTCCACTTAATTTTTATACAAATAAAACCTGTGAGTTACTAATGTTCAGACAGTGGGGTAACTGCATATACTGACTGAGGATTGCAGGTGGAATGTTGTTTCTGTTTGCTGTAATTCAAGAATTTTTCTTCAATAAGTTCTCCAAGTACCCTGTGCTCTTCTTATGGATAAATTTAACTTTATACTAGGAGTTGATTAGAGAATGCAATTCAGGAAAGCTACCTGTCTTTTGAAAGAGTACAGAATATCGCAAATTAGCTTTATTTAAATATCGGGTTTTTCTAGTTCTTTATGAGCTGCCTACAAAGCTTTCACTACAGCTCTGTTGAAAAAACAGTCACTTTGTATAGTGCCTTAGCTTTTCTAATCCACCTTCTGGAAGAGTACATTAAACACACTTGAGGCTGATGAGTGCAGCTGTGTGGCTGACTTTTTAGATCGCGTATTTAAGAAATTGCAATATACTTGCAAAGACATCTACGTTGTGTCCGTGTTACTTGAGATGGCCTTCCCAAGTGGATATAGATAAATGCATTTAATCAGCTCGCATGAGCAAAGGCAGGTACTGTTTTGCCTGCAGAAGGATACTTGCGAAATGGTTCTTGCAGCTGGTTGCTTTCTGTCTGAAAAATCTCAGTGTGTGTTGCTTCAGCCCACAAACTGGGACATGAGAAGTGCATGGACTTCACATTAGACCTCTGTAAAGCTTGATTTTAATCTTTGTCTTGCACTAAAGGAGGTCTGGTTCTGAGATGGATAAATAGTAATATTTGAGATAGAGCATATGCCTTTAAAGAAAAGTGATAGCAACAACACTAGGTAAATCTCTCATGAAGCAGCGGTTTGCTCTTGTGACTACAGAGGGTAAAAAAGTCATAGCTCTTAAATAGTTGAGGTCAAGGCTACATATAAAGAGCAAGAACAAAAGGCTGTATTGAAATCTGTTCATTCTATGAAAAGATTCTGATTCAGTTTAAATGTACTGCTAATTTAATGCATATTGATGTCCTGAGGAGAGGGAAGGAGGAGTTTGTTTCTGTTAGGGGACAATCTGGATTTATGATTACACTGTTTCTGCTGGAACCTACTGTCTTATCTTCATTCACCCTTTTTCATAGAATCATACAATAGCTTGGGTTGGAAGGGACCTTTAAAGGCCATCTAGTCCAACCCCCCTGCAATGAGCAGGGACATCTTCAACTAGATCAGGTTGCTCAGAGCCCCGTCCAACCCGACCTGGAATGTTTCCAGGGATGGGGCATCTACCACCTCTCTCGGCAACCTGTACCAGTGTTTCACCTCCCCCATGGTGAAAAGTGTCTTCCTTATATCTAGTCTGAATCTGCCCTCTTTTAGTTTAAAACCATTGCCCCTTGTCCTATCACAACAGGCCCTGCTAAAAAGTCTGTCCCCATCTTTCTTATAAGCCCCCTTTAAAGTACTGGAAGGGAAGTAAATAAAGCAATGAAGAAGTCCTCTTCTTTATCGTGTAACAATATTTTTTCTTAGGTGTGGCTTTTAAAAGTACACATGGAATTGAGTTGAGCTATAGAGTAATTAATTCAGACTGTTTTAGGCCACTGTGTATAAATTCACAAGATACATGTACCGAATCCTTTCAAACAGCACTCTTTGATCCTTGGTGTTGCAAGTGCTGCACTGTCTGTCAGGCACTAATTAGGAGTTTGCTCTCCTCTCTAAACCACTCTAAAATGTGCAGGCGCAACAGTCTTATCTAGCTGTAATTGAGTTTTAGTTACTTCAAAAAGGATGATAGCAGATTGCAAAGGATCCCAGCTATCGTGGATGTGTTCCTACAGCACTGTGTATAAAGCAAAACTATTTTTAGGAAGTTTATCTGGGCATTAGATGTGGAATCCCACGTGATACTTTAATAGAAGAGAACGGAATAAGGAGAACTGTAGAACAATCAGGACTGGCTAAATAAGGAAAAAGAATTTTAAATTAATGGGGTTTATTGATAGGGAGCAGCAGGATTAGTGCTGGGTCAAATGCTTGCATACTTTAGCTAATCATTTGGAGGGACTGAAGAACAGAATTATCTTTACAGGTAAATCTAGGAGGGATCATGAATATCTTGAACAATAGGATCTCAGTGCAGCCTGAAGTTGAGAATAAATAGGCTAGAATGAAAAAAGTACATCTGAAGAATGAAAATGTAAAATTAACAATGAGAGAAGGAATAATCTAATGCAGAACATCATGTTGAAGGACACCTGCTTTGAAGAAGTACCCTTGGGAATGCTGTGCGGTTATCCAATTAAGCTGCAATTGAGTCATCAGTCACAGCTACAAAAACAAGGATGTATATTAATGCACCAGAGAATTCCTTGGCCAGGAACATGTGAACAAACCTGAAAAAATGAGATATCACTGTGAATTTTGAATCTAGAATAAGAAATCACAAGAAGATAGCAGATAACCGTTCCAGGTTACTCAGGAAGTCAGGGAAGACAACAAGGCTTATCTGCCCCGGTGAGTGTTCCCATTTGAAATGTGCCAGGTTTGCATCCTGGAAAGAAAATCATGAAGTTTGTGCTTTAATTTAGAAAGTGATTGTCATGAGTTGACCTTGGCTGGACGCTAGGTGCCCACCAAGCCGCTCTGTCACTGTCCTCCTCAGCAGGACAGTGGGGGAGAAAATGAAAATAAGATGGAAAAAACCCCGACATGGGTCAAAATAAAGGCAGTTTAATAAAGCAAAAGCAAAGGCCGCATGCAGAAGCAAAGGAAAACAAAAGATTTCTGCTCTACTTCCACGGCTGGTGATATCCAGCCGCTTCCCAGTAAGTAGGGCTTCAGTACGCGTAGCGGTTTCTCCAGAAGACAAACGTCGTCATAAGGGATGCTCCCGCTCTCCTGCTCCTTTCTCTTAGCTGTTATTGCTGAGCAGACGTCATATGGTATGGAATCTTCCTTTGGCCAGTTTGGGTCAGCTGTCCTGGCTGTGTCCTCTCCCAAGATCTTGCCCACCCCCAGCCTACTGGTGGTGGTGGGGAATGTTGGAGAGACAGCCCTGATGCTGTGTGAGCACTGCTCGGCAGTAGCCAAAACACTGGTGTGTTATCAACACCCTCATAGCTACCAACGCAAAGCACAGCACTACGAGGGCTGCTATGGGGAAAATTCTCTCCATCTCAGCCAGACCCAATAAAGTGACAATTTCAAATCTTTGCAAAATTGACATAATGCCCTTGCTCTGATTTTGAAAGGCAGGAAGAAAGAGTCCAGACCAGGAAATGAAAAGGTATAGACATAAAATAATCTTCCTTTCTGCAAAGTCAGAAAGAGAAAAAGCCTCTCGGTCATCTCTTAGTTTCTAATTATCTATGCAGAAGGAGATATTAATTGAAGGAGGTTTCATTACCAAAGGAAAGAAAATAAAGCTTCTAAATTTTGAATTGTGATCACTGGTTTGAGGATATTTCCTGTCAGAGTCCATTCCAGCAGTGACAGGAAGATAGTGATTCTATTGCACAAGGCACAGGCAGCAGCAGTTGAATATAATTATAGTTTTGGTCAATATTAGAGAAAGAGAGATTCAGACTAAAACAGATGCAAAGAAGGGCTGCCAAAGGGGAGATTTAAGAGAGCATGTTTTGTTTCATCTAACAAAACAAGGGCTAGAAGGAGTGTACATGCTACTGTTTAAAAACACTTCAAGAAGGCAAAGATAGCAAGCTGAAGGACAACACTTGCATAAAAACAAAGGTGCTTAAACTGACCAGAAATATATTTAGCCAGAAAGTAAAAAGGTGCTAAAGTACCAAGGAGCAAGATTACAGAAAGCTATACAGAGAACTAACGGAGCAAAAGAACATGGTTTCGTGTAAGTTTTAGAAACAGAGCTCATGAATGGTGTTCTATAATGGAGTATGAGCACGGCTATCATCTCCATGGCCAAGTGAATCCCTTCTAACCTATGTGGCAGGTAGGAACTCGTTAACCATTTCTATATAACAGAATCCATAGGCTTATGGAAGCTTCTAACAGCTCCTTCTCATTAGGCCTATTAGATAAGGATTATGTCTTGTCTTTGATCCATCACTTACAGAGCATTTCATTTATTTTGAATGAATAAATGAAATTTATTTACCTTTCCTTGCCTAGGTGGTAAAGGGAGCTGACAGAGGCTGAAGTAATAGAAGACACATGACAGGTGAAGGAAAAATCTGGCATGTGCTTACTACTCATTGGCACCATTAATTTTTCATCAGAGATTAAAACACTGATATGCTGCCGAGTCAAGAAATAGTGCTGATTTTCTTCCATTAAAAGACTGTTCTCAAAATCACAAGTATTAAATACAGACAATCTTTTGCAGGAGAAGCTGTGTTAAGGCATCCTGTTTCTGCTTAAGGACTGCACTCCCAGGCACAGCTGTGGTATAAACCCATAGTCTTTTACACTCAACTGCATAAGGCAAGAAGGAAAACCCTTTTTTTTTTTTTGCACTGTTGCCTAAAAGGTGAGTCAAATTTTCAGACCTTGCAGAACAGTTCCATTTGAGGGACAGTTCAATGCTAAAAGGTATATTATTTGTGTAATAGTATTTACAAAGAAAAATAAGCATGCAAAATCCCTCTTCCTCAAACTGTATTGGAAGAAGATGAGTAGGCTCTTTCCTTGCTCCAGCCCCACATCACTGAGGTGTGAACTCAAGGGGCTGCTGCCCCCCGATTCCCCTGTTTGCTGCTCAGCCTCCTCACTGCCGGCCTCCTCACTTCCACACCTGCAGTCACATATGTTCCTCTAGGTGCCAGCTGCCTGGTTCAACACTCTGCTGATGTCCTTCACTGATTGCAGCTACATAACAAAAACAATTTTTTTTTAATTGTTCTTTCTTCAAGATTTAGCAAGGACAATTGAATTATTTATTTTAATAAAAATGGCAGACTTCAGTAAGGGGGAACCATTAGTGATTTTCCACATAATATAAAAATGAAACAAGTACTGAAGCACTCCGGTACCTATATCCCTGGTAATGCATGTTTAATCTTTAGTAGCAATGCAATTTTGCTTTTTATTTACGATTTCATTTAATTTATCGGTTTCTTATAACAAAATTATCAATGGCAATTTTACCATATAGTTGCAATAGCATAAAAAATACACGGTAGCATTTTGAAATCTTTACCTTTCAGGATGAAGCTATAATATAGTATTTTCATGTAAAACCACCACGGAGGAAACCGGGACAGATTACTAATACCATTGAAGTGCAATGCTGAGTTCAGCAAACTTATGATTTTAGCATTTAAATGCTTTTTTGCATGTTCAAAACCTTGTAAACTGCAAAGAGAACAGCTTTTTGGGCTCACACCATTATTTTATAATTAAATGAGATAATAATCATCACAGTAAGCATTATAGGGAAACAGTCTTCCAGAATGTCTCAAGATTTTGATAGCAGACTTACAGAAGTAATTTCTTAAAAAACAGATCTGTGTCCACTTTTGTGCATAATTTCAGCAAAACTGCTGTTCCATGCTTCCTCACTGGCTGCTCTGTGGAAATCAGAAATACGGTCCTGTCCTGTCCTGTCCTGTCCTGTTGTACACCTCATTTGAATACCTTTTCAGGCAGGCAAGTCAGGTAGTCATGGAACGCTTCTAAAAATGAAATGACAAGACATATATTGTAGAGGAAAAAAAGCAGAAAAGTTTGAGAGTTTAGAAGTCGAGTAGGGAATATTTCTATCCTACAAGAAAAGGCAGATACCTCAGGTACTGCTTAAAATGTGGAGCCAAAGGACAAAACCATTGGCACTACTAACTCTGACTTCAGAGCATTACTTTACAGAGCCTTCTAAGGCATAAGCATGTCATAACTTCAAAACTTGGAGCTTTGTGTCCATTCTAGCTGGTTTATTTCTTGCTAAATATTAGATTTAAAACCGTCACCAAGCAGGTCTGAACAATACTTAGACGAAACTGGGTATGAATACAGCAGGAAAGACAGTAATATTCCTATAGCAGAGCGAGTTTTAAATAATTTGCACTAGATATGTCATAAATCCTTGGCAAGAGCTACAGATCAGCAAGGAAAGCTTAGATGAGATTGTCGGGAAGCAAGTGTGCTCTGGACAGCTTTTTATTGCGTGGGTTCAGATATATATACATAGATATATAAAAAGCCATGGTTGTATATATTAGAGATAGTAAAGAAAAAACCAAGACAAAGTATTTCCAGCACGATGCTGTTCCTATGTATTCTATGCCTGCAGAGTGCATTCACTTCAGGCTGTCTTTGGGAAAAGCAAAGCTTTTCCTCATCTGTTACACCAGGCTCAGCACACTGCAGCCTCTCAGGTAAACATCATCTCTTTTCAAACCAATACATTTACAGCAGGCGCATCGTATTAAAACAAATACTATTACTAAAGAGACTCATTTCCAGAACCTAATTTATCCAGCATGTGTTAGATCAAAACCGAGGGGTTGCTACTGCCTTTTGTCAGCACCTGGTACGAGTTGGTTGGAAGGTACTGCCATCGGGACACCCAGAAAGCAGCATTACTTCCATGCGGTTTCTGTGGCATGGTCACTTGGTCACTCTGCAAGCGGTCCCTGCTGGCACCCGAGGCTGCGGCAGCCGTGCGCAGGCAGCAATCGGTTATTCAGCGGATGTTCTCTCCCTTCACATCACAGTTGTAGCCACTTCATATTAGTAGTTACTCTGACCAGTCAGACCTTCACAATATCAAACCACACAGAAAAAGATACTTCTCTTTCCTTCTGGAGATAATGAGGAAGACGACTTTAGATCATTATTACAGTCCAGAACACAATGCCTTTGCTCTCCCTCACAATAACTACTTGTAAAGAAGCTCTTGCAGCAAGGCCTCAGAAAACAATACTCCATGGTCACAATAGCCCACAGTCAGCTCAAAGCTACTATGAAGCACCGGAAAGGACTATTTCTCACATCCCCAAAATACTCTGAAATGTCTGATTTCCAGTTGGGTTTAGACTGCCAAACCCAAAAGGCTTTGTGAAAGACTGGCAGTGTCAAGAGGTCACTCTGAAGAAGGTCCTCACAGTAAGTTCCCCATTGCAAAAGCACTTCCAATCTGTGAGTTTCCAGAACAAATAAACTCCAGCTGCCAGTAGGTACCTTGTTCTGGTAACCTCTTCTATCAAGAGCATCCCTGACAGACCTGCTATCAAGTGCCCAGCTGACACATAGGGGTGTTTGTGAAATGGGCAGAGAGTTATTCTTAGCATGGAACTGGTGCCAAGCCTTCTCTTTTCCGCCTGGGAGAGTTCCTTGAAAGAAGACTCCCGTGCCAATCTTCCGTACTGGAGAAATCTACTGTACAATGAGACAACAAAGATCCCAAGCTAGGTTCAGTGTTGGGGTGAGGGGTGTTAGAGCAGGTTTTCAGGTGTGTGAGGAAGGGATTGTGTTTCTTGAGCAAACCAATGGATAAGCATGGTGCTGCTCTGCTAACCCTACAAGCCACTTGTATGGCTTTTGGTTGTCATCATGGGGTGGCGTGGGGATAGGCAGGCTGCTATTCCAAATGTCATGTTTTCTATCATGTGAGAGGGCACTCTTCTGTTGGTGGTGGAAAAACATAATTGGTCCCAATATGTGCCTGTGCTGCCATGCTTTTGCAGACATGTGCCATCTGTGGGCAAAAGCATGCACCCGGGGGGTGGCATGGAATATGTGCTGGCAGTCTCCAATCACTGCAGACCACATGAGGAGGTGATCTGAGTGGTAGTCCAAGAGTCTTGTTCTTTGAGGAACACGGCCCCCAGACGTCATCTGGAGTCTTCCTCCAGAGCCCCAAAGCATGACGGGTGCTGCCAAGAGGCATGCTAAGGGAAGACAATGGAGGAATCTGGAACTACACAAAGCCGTCCCGAAGACTATACAAAGTAGCGAACAGAACTTCTAATTAGGTGCTCAGAAGTATGTACTTTGTTTATCATGACAGTTCCTGGACAGCTTTTCTTCCCTAGTTACCTAAAAAGAAATGAGAATAAAGAGCTGCTTCAGAAGGTAAGTCACCCTGTCAGACGGTGTTTGTAAAAACAAACACATTGCATCTCATAAACCCCTTCTTCACAACAGTGAACAGCAGATTAGAAAATGATTGAATGTAGCTGATTTTCTAATCTGATGCAGACATCCTCCAATAGCTTTATAGAGATACAGCACTGCAGCCTTCATTTAGCTTGAATTAAATAATACCTGCTACGGCTAGTCTGTATTTTAGTGTTAGCCTCTTGTCTGCAGTCACCTACTGTGAAGGTCAAGAAATCAGATCACAGAAGGCTCAATGTTAGTATCTTGCCTCTTTGAGCTTTTATTCAGGTATATAGGTCAGAGCGGTATATCTCTAATCTCTACGCCTGTGTCTCTATCGTTACTAAAACCAGATGTCACAGTGGATGGTGGCAAGCAGTCAGCTGTGCACTCAGCTGCATCTACTCCTCCACATCACTGCGAAGATGCCTAGGGTTTCATAGGTTTGCTCATACAAGTCATCTTGCCTTATTCTCAGTTTGCTTTCAAGGTCTAGAATAATAGCTGTTGTGAATCAAGGTCTAGGTTTACTTCCCTAGGGACAAAAGGTATGATAGCATTTCTATATGAGTTCCTACCTGAGTACTGCTTCAAGATCTTCCCTTTCTCTTTCCCAGAAAAGATCATTTTTTTGCTATGTCATTGTTTCACATTCTGAAGAATTCTTATTTTTTTAGCTCTGCCCTGTGGGCTTGTCTGTCTTTGGTTTGACCTCTGATGCCCCTGTACCTCTAATGCTGTGTTTTAAAGTACTGTCTTTAATGATCACATGCCTAATTTTGAAACCTAAGGCTGCTGCTATAAACAATTGTTAAATGGCTCATAGAACAGTCTTTGTGCTCATCTATTTCTCTGGACAAGAGTGTACTTGCCTAAGATAGCTCTCTTCATGTTACTTCTTGAATTTGTGCCATAGAACAAAGAATGATAAAAGTGTTACAGCAAAAAAAGCAATAGCCTTGTCTCTCCTGCTCAAAAATGTCGATGTTAGAGCATTTCTAAACCTTTGAGCAAAGAACAAATGTTTCTCAGAACAACAGATGATTGGAGAAATGAGAAAATCATCATTACATAGCTAAAATAACAGAAGATAATAGATGGTGCCAAGGGATTGATTTTGGGTATGGTAGAAGGTTCCTCCCTAACCACAATAACAAAAAATAATTTCAGAAAATAAGTGGATGTTAGCAGAAAAAACAAAATTTTATGTCAAAGGTAATATATATATACCATGTTTTTGAAGAGAAATCTAGATGACAGATTTGGCTTGAAGGCACAGATTGAAGCAGTAAGCCACAACTTCATTTGTGTATTGATTGCAGATAGTCATATATCAAATATGCAATTTATTATTGAATGTGCTAAATAAAATGATTATTTAGTATATTTAGATATGTGATGGAACTCAGACTTAAAGCTGTTTCTGCGATCCATGGTAGTGGAAAATAGCAAACAGTTGCATGCACACATACAGAAAAAACCCGGATATATCCACACCCAGTTAAAAGTTCCCTGTAAAAGGAGTACAGGCATTCTCCTGGCTCCATTTCAGAGACTGTATTAGATTAAAAAGTCAGGGAATCAGTCCCATAGATCCAGAGGTTTCCACTGCCTCTCCTAAGGTTGGTTAACCCACCTTGCCTCCAGCTGTGGGCATCAGAGTCCTCATTGCTTGTCACCACTACAGACCACATTGCTTGTCACCAGCTGGGATTTACAGCACCAAGGAGCAACATGACTGCATACTTTGCCTTTTTAGGCTTGCTTCCACTCTGCCTTTATTATTAACAAAATGAAAAATTCAGCTGGTATTAGTTAATTTGAGTAAACCAGGAAAACTTTTTTTCAGCACTGTTGGTGATGAAGTACCACGTAGTCTGTGCTCTGTCACTTCAGCCATCTGATCTGAGGGCGTATAGCTGGTAACTATATTAATTTGCTTCTGCAAGTTTTCAAAATATTCAAGGGAACTCCTGAGCTGAGCAAACTGCTGGACTCTTGTAGCAGTCAGCATCACAGCAAGCAGGGAAGTGCGTTCCAGCACTGGAGGTGAGTGATTATCCTTTAAACGTGAGCCCTGCCCGAGTGCTTTGGAAGGTGCAAGGGTACTTATGGAATGAAAGGCTGACAATCGCAAACACAAACTGGCAAAGGGCTCGCTTCCAGTGAGAGGAAAGCGTGAACACCAGGGATCATGCATCATTATCTAAGGTTTTTCATGTATTTGAGTGAAATAGAGCACATAGATGGAAGATACCCAAACTTCACGATAATTGCTGTATGTGATACTAGCTCTGCCAGCAAAGTGTAAATAGTGAAATGGAGAAGACTCACTTCCAGTATTCTTTTCAGAAATTGTGTTACTTTCCTTCAGTTTGTGAAAGGAAAATTATATGCTCTTGCCAGAAAAGAATGGAAAAATAACAAAGCTCAGGGACTGTGCAGCAAAGGGCAGGGGGTTAGGGGACATCAAGCAGAAGAGGACACAGTGAAGCACTCGGCTGCTCTATTGAGAAGTGCATTCTATTCATGTGGAATACCATGAATTGAAAATGATCAAACAAAATACAAAAACACAGGCAGAAGTGCATCTGCTAGAGACAGAATGGTAAAAGTAAACAGATCTGCTTGCTGCTTATGTATCAGTGCAATTTTCTATTAGGAATGAGAGGATAAAAGAAAGGTATTCCTTCCATTTATGCTGAGGCTCCCATCTGCACATGCAACAGGACCTTTGCAAATTTGCTGCACCTCAATTTAAACCGAAAGGCATGGGGAAAATTATTTCCAACAAGATGCTACCTGTCAGCATTTGGAACATCTCAGCATCTTTTCATTTTAAAAATCCTTTCTTCTGTTAAATGTGTATATACTACATTTCTTGTGATGCATGAATGCATTGGTTTTAATTCATTGGTTATGTTTCACGTTAAATGTTTTCAGTAAATTTTTTTCTGAGCCCTTTGAAGTATTTCATTCACCTGGATCAGGTCTCTTGAACTCTTCTAAATTCCCAATTCATACCTGGAGGTTATCACAACTAGAACGTTCCCAGGGGATCTCTCTTCCAGAAGCCTCTTCCAGGCTTCCCAAAGGGCTAGTGATTAGCTATTGCGGTGATCATCAATCACATCTTCTAAACACCATTTGGTTCTTGGACTATGACAGACCCTATGAATTATTAACTAACCTTATTGCCAGTTAAAGCTGAGAATACTCACATATGGCATTACAGTATACACTGTTACTGAGGTGATGGGAAGTGCAGGTATTGCTTTTCCTCCTATCCTGGGTGTTTTGCGTGGGTGAATTATACGTTTTCATGGTCAGAACTAATTTTTTCTTTGGTATTTTAGACTAACATAAATAAAACCACAAAGTATGAAACCTTTCACTTAAAGTAATTACAGTTTTCTGGACCTTTAAAATACATAATTATCCTAATGTGGTGACCAATACAAGAGAATCTTGGAAATATGTTTGGTTATGAAGAAAAAAATAAAGCTGATTGATTGATTGTTCACTGTTGTCTGCATCAGAAAGCTACAAGGACCATGCACTGATGTCTCTCCTCTGGGGAACTAGTAGAGCCAGTCAATTTATCCAGAGATTTTCTCACTTAAAATGCTTCAAGAAATACAAATATAAGCCATTAGGGCAACAGTGTGTTTGCAATTTAAAACTAATCTCATCCTTAGAAGGTCCAATAGACTTAAAGAACAAGGTGTATCTTAAGCAAGCAGACAAGAAAAACCCTTTGGGCATTTTTCTTGATCAAGACTAAAGGCTAACTTCAAAAGCACTTAATTGATGTAATTTTTCACCAAAGTTTTCCTCTCCTCCTTCTCAGTTTCCCAGGCAAAACCTTTCCTTCATTCTAAGCCTTACTACATGTGATCAAAATTCATATTCATATGTTGAGAAAGGGAGCAGACCTTACTCTCTCACCAACTTTGCTCTTTTTCTCTGTCATCTGAAAAGACGTAAGCATATGCTTAATTTTTTTGTGTGTGAAACATTAAGTTCATTCATATTATGAATGCAGCTCCATGGAGAAGGACCTTGGAGTCCTAGTAGACATTAAGTTATCCATTGGACAGCAATGTTCCCTGGTGGCCAAGAAGGCCAATGGTATCCTGGGGTGCATTAAGAAGAGTGTGACCAACAGGTCAAAAGAGGTTATACTCCCCCTCTAACTCTGCACTGGTGAGGCCTCATCTGGAGTATTGTGTCCAGTTCTGAGCTTCCCAGTTCAATAGAGACAGCGAACTTTCGGAGAGAGTCCAACGGAGGGCTACGAGGATGATTGAAGGACTGGAACCTCTCTCGTACGAGGAAAGGCTGAGAGACCTGGGGCTGTTTAGTCTGAAGAAGAGAAGGCTGAGAGGGGACCTTATCAATGTCTATAAATATCTGAAGGGTGGCTGTCAGGAAGATGGAGCCAGTCTCTTTTCAGTAGTGCCCAGGGATAGGACGAGGGGCAGTGGACACAAACTGCAGCACAGGAAGTTCCACCTCAACATGAGGAAAAACTACTGTGAGGGTGATGGAGCACTGGAACAGGCTGCCCAGAGAGGTTGTGGACTCTCGTTCTCTGGACACCTTCAAAACCCGACTGGATGTGTTCCTGTGCAACCTGCCCTAGGTGACCCTGCCTTGGCAGGGCGGTTGGACCAGATGATCCTCAGAGGTCCCCTCCAACCCCTACCATTCTGTGATTCTGTGATTATGCATATGCACAATAAACAAGCATGTGAACATTTGGTGGATTGGAGTAAAGTTTCACTAAAGCAAGAGTTATAGCTCTAATAGCTATTTAGGCATTTTCCAAAATCTTGCATCCTAGCTCATTTCCATAATGGAAAACTCCCCACTGAAGACAAACTCTCTTAACCTGTAAGACACTTAGCTGAAAGATGTAACAGGTTACATCATAAGGTCAAGCTAGGCTGTAAGCTCCTGTTTTTGAAAATGGAGCTGCTTAGTATTCAGCATTTCAGAAGTCCCTTGGATAAACTGCCTGGTGTCTGTAGACTTCTGATCTTCGTGGAGCAGTTTTTCAAGAACCTTGAACCATGAATTAGGCTTGCAAGAATTTTTAACTGTCTCAGCCAATTTCTTCTAATGGAAAAATGTGAATTCTAACCATGTGCACACAATGTGTTTGGTGTTTGCAGACAGTTTAATCCACTGTGTGTGATGGACTTCCTTCTTTTATTTATACACCAGATAATACGTTGGTCCTGTTGAAATCAATATCAAATTTCCTTTGACTTGAGCCATTTTACCATGTTGAATACAGCTGTCAAAAATAGATGTAGTTTCTGTAAGAAGTCACAGATCACATTAAATACATATTTTATCTAATCCTTTCTCTCTCAAGTTTCTGACAAGTTCCAAAGGTCCTTTATGTTCCTTCAGATCACCTTCTGAGCATGGCCAAAAGTACCATGGTCTGCATGCTTTGGTATTTGTGGATGTTTTAAAAAGTTCATCTCTCTCTTTTACCTGAAAAACTTAATCTCTTAAGCAATCTCAGGGCACATCCATCTGATTGATTGTTTGACACAAAACCAAGATGATGGTATATCTTCCTATGATTAGAATTGTCTAATTGTCTGTGTGTGTGAGACCTATGTTTAACTCAACTCCTTTTTCAGCCTTTGCTACCTAGCAGCTAAGAAATGGGGGTATTCCAAAACAAAATGGTGCTGTCATCTCTCCTTCCGAAGGCACTGCACTTTGCATGGAGTTATTAAATACTCATAGGCACAAGATAGAACACTCTAATCATTAGTCTAGATAGTCAAGCCATTGGGGAGAAGGGAGGCCAGTTACAAATCTAATTAAAAAAAACCCAACAAAGACACAAAAATGCAGTGAAATATGTGCAGGTATAGGGTTAGAACTCAAGTTTCCCCATATATAGGCAAATACAGCAATTACAGAGTTTCTGTGTGCTTGTGTGAGGTGTATTTTTTGTGTGTAATGTTACTTTTTCTCAGTGTTTAACTATCCTGTATAAGGTGGAAGAGTGTCAATAGAGTGGATTGAAAACTCTGTCTTCATCCTCAGATTCTCCTGGATGCTGTTACAAGGTTTGTGCCCTCAGAAGTTAAAGTTCATTAAGCAAAAGAAACAACTGAACCTAGACCTCCTACTTCCTGGGTCAGCACTCTAATTATCAAGCTAATGGAAGATGGCACAGGTGAGAGCACCGGCAGCTCCTCCTCTCCATCTGCTTCTGGAAGAACAGGATCCTCTCCTTCCATTCTGCATTCAAGCATCTAGTTGCTGAAGGAAGTTTCAGCTGTGTGAATCTCTGGCAGTGTCTCCCAGTAGCTTGGAATATCTAAAGTCCTAAAAAGGCAAGATTAAAACCACAGCATTTCCATGTGGTTGTCACTAACTGGCTCTTTGCTTAGCCTGCTACCTGCCTTAGGTGCTAGAAGAACTCTGATTTCTTGTAAGGGAAGCCTAGGTGGTAGCTTATGTATCTGGCATGGCAGTACCTAACTGTAGTCACAAATCATCTTTTGAGAAAATAGTTCTGAAGCCTTAAATTAAGTATTATTTTTCCTTTTTTGATAGCACATCACAACACGTCAGTGCAGCGTCTTTCCTGTACAATTCTCTTGCTAGCCTAGTTCTCAACATATTTTACATCAAAACACATCCTCTGCCTGGTTCTCTGTGAAGGCTGATTCTGTTCCTGTATACCAAGCAGTGCAGCTTTTAACATTAGACATTATTACTTAAGCTTTTGATTGCATCTTTGGTCTCTTTTCTGCTTAGAATACTCGTATTTTATGCTGCTATAGTGAGTAAACACTAGCTTCTGAAAAGTATTAGTCCAGCAGTAAGCATACTTACTGTACTATTACAGTATCAGAAGATACTCCGAAAGAAATTTGAAATGCCCATAAATAAATTAGATTAAAATTAATCTCAAAAGTTGTTCAGTTTTTGATTGGGAGGGCCCCATAATCTACTGAATATGATTAGTCTAAATTTTATTGACTTTCAATATATTCAGTGGGGTATTTCTCACCATTTTACTTTGTGAAAGGTACTTTGCGTGCCACACCATGCTCCATTCACCATTGTAAGACCTCAAAACAAGTGGAGCAGTGGGACAGTGGGACAACTCATGTTAAAAATCACATGGGTGGCATTCAGCCGAGTAAATGCAGACTCTTACAATGTAGACATTTACAGCTGAACAAGACACCCACTGGTCCTGTTACAGTCAATGGAGAGAAATGGGCATTTCTAGGATGCAACTCAGCTTATCCTAATGTAGACATCTAAAATAGGTTAGATGAATCATACACTAAAAGTGCCTATTTGTGGTTCCCTTTATATTCAGTGGAGAGAGTGACTAGCTCAGATGCAGACGTTCACATAGTAGACATCTAAAGTTAGGTGAGATGAACGACCCAAGATGTCTTTCCATGTCCTTTAAAAACGTCTGGTCTAGGAACAAAATGTCAAAGAATGCTTTTCAGCTAACACTAGCCTCTTCCAATGTATGAGCCCTCTGAATTTTATTTGGTAACCTCTTCCTAAAAACACTTTGCAAATGCCCCAATCATGACTGATAGCCATCACAGATGAGTTTTTGATAGCTTTTCCTGTGTCACAATACTGCCATCATCTGTATGTGTATCAATTTTGTGTATTGATTAAATGAATGTGTCGTGTACCTGATCAATGCTTCCCTAAACAAAGACTACAAAAAAACCTAACAGGTTAATATGGAAGAAGGTGGTAGATAGCTAAGTGAATCAAAGTTGATATTAAAGCATCATGAAGACTAAACCACTATGTTTGAAACTGCCCATCCATGGATATAGATATTTTATGCAGGCAAAATGAGGAGAAATGCTACCAAAAGTAGTATGACTACAGAAAAGATGCAAGGCAGCAGAGAACATTGAAAGCTAATATTCCTTCAGCCACACAACTTCTGCCTATCATAATGGCTGATGTTGTTTATGCCAACAAGCCCACCTGTTTCTTTTTGCTTGGTGCCACCATCCTACTGCCAGTATGGATGGCACTCATCCACAACAGTGGATGCCATCACCAGCAGAAGTAGCTCCTATCTGTGTAATGGCCTGTATAAACTTCTGAATTTACTTGTTTACTAATTATTATATTTATGCCACCATTTGGAAAGTTCTGCTTTGTGCTATTGAATGTGTGTATTTGTTTATCTCAGTAATATAAAAAATACAGAGCTTAAATTCTTCGGGGAATCATAAGGGTGTAATCATACCAGCTGCAACAGTTCAACCTAATCATAAATGAATATAGAGTTGTTTATTACACCCTCCCTGCAACAGTGAAATCTCTTCATTAATTTGGTTTCTGTGGTCTAACTTGCACCAAGTGGTTTTCCACAGCTCATTGGTTTGTGCTTATAAAATTTGGTCCATTTGCCATCCAAATACCAACCAGATCTTTGCTCCTACATTTTAAGAAAGTTAAGCTTTCAACGTGTCTTTCCCCCGAAGTGTGCCGAAGTTCTTCAGTCCACCTCCTGGAGGTTTGGTTCACCATGTTCCCCTGGGAATCTGGCAAGGATGCAAAAAGATAGTTGTTTGAGAAGTCATGCTTCTCTCAGTGTTTTATACCCATATTTTCTCAAAGCCAGGAGTGGCTACGTATTCTCCTTATGGAATTCAGTATCTTGGAAGCAAAGTCAGGCAATATCCTAACGTTTCAGGCCCCTTGTTTACACACTGCTGAATGTTTACTTTGTAATGTTTTTGTGTTTAAGATTAAATAAATTAGTTGGGAACATGGGAGTTGTATAGCAAGAAAAAATGTAAGCAAACAAGAGTAAAGCACATTTAAGGGTACACAATAAACTCAAGCACATACTTCCCTCTCTTTATAAAAAGGATTTTCTTCACATCCATCTAATCTTCTTTGCATATTCAGGTCTCAAACAATAATATCCTGGCCTCAGATTGCTAGGAGCTTGAATATCTCCAAAATCTGAAGCAGTAGTGTCTGACTTACTGTTTAACCCATGGATATTTATATGCATGTGCTATATAATTTATAGAATCTGTTTTTCATCCTAGAGTGTTTTTCAGTAGGTCCGTTGTTTAGATTTAACTTGCCAGAGCTGTAATGGGGTTTCTGCAGAGATGCAGAGTATGGGGTTTCTGTAGAGATGCAGAGTAAGGGCTTTTTGCTTATCTTGGGCATTGCGTTTTGCACTATTAAGTCATCACCGTAGAGTTCACCTTGAGAGCTGTTTCCTGAAATGGATGATAAAGAGTTAACCGCTATAAAAGTTGCCACCTTGCAATGCACAAAAGGCTATTCCTAAAACGGCTGAGCCAAAAGCAAGTTCATCAGCAGCAGATAATCACATTTACTACATGTTAAATGTAGACTTGGATTAATTTTGAGCAGTATTAAGCATAGCCCATAGAAGTCTCAAAACGGTATTAAAATGCTTTCTGACATTGTGCATTAAATGAACTGCAAGATGTGAAAGGAAAGGTGAGCACTGCAAGAGCTTCTCGATGGAGAGAAGCATTCAGCATAAAGGCTTATTTGGAATAACCCTCATCTGAGACTCTTCTCCGAACGTTCTCATCCAGAGCTTCTCTTTAAGTGATCGCATCCAAGCGCCTGACTTCCTGAACTTGTGAACTGGAAATTTAACCTAATTCAATTTTGCTCTGACTGGTGAAGAACGCGCTGGTAGGAGCCGTGGGCAGGCCACCGGCTCCGTTATTTGCGGCAGTCCCCAGGACAACCGGCATGCCGCGGAGGCTTCCACCGCCCCCCAGAAGAAGCCGGCAATACAAGCCTGTCTTTCCGAAGTCAGTTTAATTTACTGTATTGTTGTACCCACGACGGACGAAATTATTGGCTCCAATCCTGCAAACACCCGTGTTTAACTACACACATGTGAGCAGCGCTACCGAGTTCAATAGGACTATTCTCGAGTGTAAAATAATATCCTTGTCTCCAGTTCGGGAACTAGCTGAAACCATCTATTTAGAGGGGCACTGCCGGGCTAAAATAATGCGTCTATTTAAAACGCCGCCTTTGCCAGGGCCCGCACCGCTGGGGGGTGGGGGTGGGGATGCCCCGACGAGTGCTTGGCTTTCCCCGGCCGGGGGAGGGCAGGGGAGCGGCCCGCCGTTGCCCGACACAGGCGCTGAGGAAGCTCCCGCCGGGCTGGGGGCCGGGTCGGTTACCTTCCGGACGCCCCAGAAGGGGCGGCGGTTAGGCGGGGCTGGGGGCCGAGGAGGTCGAGAGCTGGCACCGCCTGCAGGTCCGCAAACTGAGCACGGTGACGATTTTACTCTGTTTTTTTAACCCAGGTGGAGGAGGGAGGGACGGAGAGGGGTCGGCGGCCGCCCCCGCGCCGGAGGCGGCTGGGGCCCGCTCGCTCCCTTCCCCCGGCGGTGCCGCGGGGCGATGCCCAAAATGGAGGCCGCCGCCCCGCCGGCCGCCGCCTCGCGCCACCTCAGGTGCAACGGACCCGCGCCCCGACCAGCCCCGCCCCGCCCCGCCCCACCGCCGCGGCTCGCGCAGACGCGCGCCTTCCCCGCCTCCCCCGCGGGAACGCGCCCCGCGGTACGGCGGGGGCGCCGGGGAGGTGATAGGCGCGGGAGCGCGCCTGCCTCGGTTCTTCTCGCCGGGCTGCCGAGCGGGCAAGAGGAGGAGCAGGAGCGCGGTCGCGGGTCTCCCTCGACCCTCTTCCCGGGCGCGAGGGGCTGTAGTTTCCCGTGAGTACCGGCTTGATCGTCCCTCTCACCGCGCCCCGCTTCAGGCTGCGGGAGGTGCCGCCGCCTCGGCAGCTTGTGCCCTGGCCGCCCCGACGTCGAGGAGCTACCCGCTGGGTACCGGCAGGGCCAGGTCCACCGTGGGTACCGACGCCGCCTTGCACTAACCCGGGGTTCCTCTAGAAGGGGAACGGGCGAGCGGGGCTCGCCGCAGGTGCCCCCGCAGTGCGGGGATCCTTGTGCGGGAGAGGCCGGCAGCGGCTGCGAGGAGGCACCTGGTGAGCCCGCCCGGTTCCAGCGGCGGTTGCCGCGGCCGGTGAGGATCTCACGGGGATAGGCAGGCCGGTTTGGGTGCGTCGCAGTCGCGGAGCGTCTCCGCCTGGCCCGGCCGGGCGGAGACGCTCCGCGACTGCGGCGCGCCCACATCCCTCAGCGGGTAAGGTCGCCATTTCGTGCGCTGGCCGGCGGGGGCGAGGGCCCGGCGGGGGCGGGCGGCGTGTGCGGGGGAAGGAGCTGTCTGTGCTGAAGTGCCGGGTTTCGGCTTTTACACGTTTATTTTATCAGTTTTCTTTTTTTTTTTTTTTTCTTTTCTTTCCCCCTTCCTTCCGCGCTTTGCCTCTCGCAGCGAGTAACAACGCTAATTTTATTTAGGTGTAAAATAGCTAGAATGTGGCTGGATCCTGAGCTGTTCCTATATGCTGTTGTTTTGCATCCTCTCCCTTGATGGTGATTAATGCAGAAAATTGCAACAAAATCTGAGCAGCAAATCCACTCGGTTGTCGGTTGAAAAGTAATAATTAACCAAATCTTCAGCTACCACTTAACTCTTCAGCACAGATGTGTTCGTTTTGAAGTCTGAAATGTGTTTAAACTAAGGTTTTGGAGTCTGAGTGTAAACAGTACCTGATTAATAATGCCAAGCTGTTTAAATATTTAAGATCATGGTGTGCTTCAGCGCAGTCAATAAGGCTGTTCTATATTGACAAGTACGCTGTGAAAGGAATACTATTTCTTAGCTGTCTCCATAGTTAAATAAAACAATGGAAAATGTGATATGTAACTACAGCGGGACCTATAGATCAGTGAAAAGCTGGACCTTTATGGATTAAAAACCATCATGTTTATTCAAAAAAATCTCCTACTGGGTCAAGCCAGTATTAACCACATGGGTTCCTTTTTTCTAATGTTCCCTGTCTTTACACATTTCTTTCTCTGTTTCTGAGTATTAAAATACATTTTGATTCTTAATTAAGTGTATTATGGAAAAGGTAGATGAAACCTGAAAACTTCATTGCATCTAACAGGTGCACTATTAATCACTTCAACTTCTTCCATAAATTAACATAATAGATGTGGTAATTTATGGATAGCAGTTATATGGGGCTGTGCATAGGTCCCTGTACAACATCAGAAGGCATCTGGACTTCATTTTGAGTTTGAGAGCAGTGTATATGCCAAGAGACACATGTTGCTGGTATACTTTGGCAAAGGATATCAGCTGGAAAGAGAAGGATACTATAGTGTTACCTACAAACTCAAAGGACCCATAGTCAGAAAACTGACTTGCAGGTGCAGCGTATTTTTAATATTTGTCTGTTCTGTTTGATATTAGCATTTGTATGGATACACCTCAGGCATTTGTTTAGCTGATGGTTGTCCTTTGTTTTGAATAGAAATTGCAAAGCAAGTGACCAGAGTTGCTAAAGAGTTTGGATACCAAAGCCTATGAAAGCTACTTGAATTTTGAAGTACTGTGAAATTCTCTTGGGTGTCTAAAATTAGCTGTCAGACTATATCAATACAGAATTGGGAAAGTGTTGTATTCTGAGAATATTGAATGTAAAGGAGCAAACCCAGAAAGCTGCTTGATGTTGACAGAACTCATGATCCACTGAATGAATTCACATTCTAGATTGTGCAAAGGCGATATAGCCAAAGGGCAACTGTACAGCTGTGTGGCCACATTGGATGATGGGGTAGTGTGTACCAGCTGATGTTAATGATGGAGCAAAAACCCTCTTCACAACTCACAGAATAAATCCACAATTAATCATACTTGTATTGGTATCTTAGTTCTGTAATTAGTCTTACTGGCTACAGTAAAAATACTTAAAAGTAATAATGTTCAAGATGAATGAGATCACCACAGTCTGAATCTTAGTTATCATTCCTTATCTTCTTGCAGGGAGCATAATATTTATCATAGATACTGCAGCTTGTTTCATAAGAAGGGTTGTAATAAGAAAATTCAGCTTTTAAAAATGGTCTTTATTATCAGGAAACGAAGTAAAATAACAAATCCAGTGAAAGCTTGCTGATACCTCTTGTTAGCTTGTCGTGTTTTGGTGTTTCTGGTGCTCAAAAAGGTAATGGCAGAAGCTTTAGTAACCAAGTTAGAGTTTCTTGGGGCTAATGAGATGTCTTTCTAATTGACAGATTTTATTGGTTTGAGAATTGCGATTTAAAGTCAGGACAGGGTAATGCTAGTCTCCCCATTCTTCCTGCTGCAGGGAAATGACTCTCCATGGTATCTGGACGTAAAACATACTGAATACACTAAGCTTTCAGGTTTTTGTTAAGAGATTATTGCACAGCTCAAATAGCTCAATCAGGCTAAAAATTAAATCTGTTTTGCCTGTGGCTGTGGAATTCCTGTTAGTCTGTAGTTTTATTCTGTTGTTCCAAATCACCTTGAATTGTGGTTACTTACCTTCCATTATGTTGGAATAGTACAGTAAAACTGTACTGTTCAGTTTTCCCTGGATATGTTCATTTTGTTATGTTTTGTGAACAGAGTTGGTAAAATGGGAAGCCATACAGAGAAAGTAACGTCTCTGTAACGTAAGCTGAGGGAATAATGTAGGAGGTTGTCTGCTGGGGAATATGCAGTGAATTTGATTTTTCCTTCCTGAGTGGGCTGATAGTATTCAAAAAATTCAGTTATACTTTCTCCGCAGTGATAATTTGTTGCATTTTAAATAGGTAAGCGTATGTATTGCCTATTCAGTTTAGTATTAAAGATATTGTAACTTATACATTTACGAATATTGTCTTGTAAATATAATATTAAGGGAATTCGTGAAGAGTTAATCTCCAATAATAAGATTAACACAATGCACCATAAGTTTTGTCCTACTGTTTGTTAACCAGGAAAGGATAGTTGCAAGCTAGCTCTACGGCTTTCTTCTGAGCTACTGGAGGCTGGCTGAGCTCTCAGTTATTTACCTCAATAGAAAACTGAAAGGGAAAAAGTGAACAAAGGAGGTCTGTTTTGCCTGTCCCACTTGCTGGGCTGTTGTCTTTGCCCTTTTCAGTGAAGGAGGGGGTAGAGCTGGGTCAAAGTTGAAGAACACTGAAAAGGAATTCAAGTCTTATATTGAAATGTGAATGATAGCTTAGTTTGAGTGCTGAACACATTTGTTTGAATTGGTTATTTTTTTTATATCTGTGGGAGCTTTAACTGACAGATGGTGATGGACTGGCATATAGACTGCTAGAAGGTACAGCTAGATATGTGTTCAGACCCCGATTAAGATGCTCAGTAAACAAGTACATATCTGATGAGACTTTTAATACTGGAGATACTGATGCTAGACATCGTGCGACACACTAGACATTTGATTGTGTGAATTAAGGGCAGGCCCCTGCAGCTGGCATACATTCAGACTTTTACTTGTCTAGCCTAATTGCATTGCAAATACTCCTCTGGATTGCACTTTAGCTTCTCCCTTCTAGTAAATGTTGAATAAGTGCAGAAATGTTCATCTGGATCTTCTATTAACTATGGTAAGAAGCTTTCCATTTTTTTTGTTTTGCTGTATGAATCAGGATAAATGTATCTTAGTATTCATGTTGTGAATACACTGTTTTCCTACACTGTTTCGGTTTTGAAATGGCTCAATTCATAATGTGATTACAGCTTTCCCCTTGTTAACTTTTTAGTATGGAAGCATAACAGCTTGAATTATAAAATGTTTCTGTAAGAGCTCACAGTACCCCCATTCTACTTTAACTAGCCAAATTTTATATAAAAAGCAGCATTTCATGCAGAGCCTCTCAGATGCACAAAAATAGCCAAGCAAGGAAAAAAAAGGCCAGTTAAACGTATGAGGACGTGATAACTTTAAAAAACAACCACATTAGAAAGGAACTAGCTGTCTAAATTGTCAATTAAATCGGACAGAATTAGCATGAATGTAGTCTCTCTAAATTCTGTAAATACTCATGGAAGATTGCTGAATCTGGATGTGTCCCAGTGGGAATGCAGTTGTCCTAATACTTCACCTGCACCGTTAGGTACATATGACCTTTTAATTTCTTCTGTTTTGAAGTATGTAATTGTTTCTGTTTAACAGCTTGTTTGAGGGAAAACAAAAGTTGATCTATAACTTCCTTATTGTAGGAGTTAGTCTTTGGCTGCTAATTAGGCTTTTCTGGACAGCCACCCAAAATATTAACATACCATTTTCCTTTAGACTGTTAACTAAGGGAGGAGCTGACAGTGTTTATGCATGAGTACAGATGTTTTTCTGTGTTGCTGTGTTTATCCAACTTGATTCTGAGGGTACATGAAAAGGAGTTGCCTTTACATTGTCATAACACAGTAGGGTTCTGTGTGTGGCTGTATGAATGCAAAGGCATTGTATATAATCAGCTAGTGCAAAAGCCAGCTGTTGTACAAGATTTGGAGTCAAGGAACAGTGGCTTCTGCTGGTGGAGAATAATACCATGGAGTTAACTGACCAGTGCATAGGCACTGGCCAAGGGAAGTCTTCCTGCTGAATATTGTCGCATGGACAGGGTAGTAGGAATGAATAAAATTCAAAGAAAGAGGCTGAAGATAATGAATTATGAAAAAAAAACCCAAACAAACAAAACCCCCCCCCCCAAACCCAAAAAACCCAAGCCCGCAATCCATGAGGAGGACTACTGTAATGAGGAGAAGAGCAAAATGTATTACTCACTTTTACATCAGAAAGAAGTCATAGAAGTGAGAGAGTTGGGAATAAAATTCACTGAAATCTTAAAGGGAAAAGGCAACAGTCTTGGGAGCTCTGAGTAGAATGACTTGAGAGGGAATGTACATACAACTCGTGTATAAAAGCGTGTGGGATGAAGCAGGGGACAGCTCCTTGGTGTGCGGTGGGAAGCGCAACCATTACTGAGAGAGGGAAGAATTTTGAAGAGTGTGTCAAAAGCAGGGAAATGAGTTACTTGAAAGGGAGCAGAAGAATAAAAACAAGAATTTGTCTTACTTATTGGTGAAGGGTTGGGGTTTTTTTTTTTTGCTAGGAAATATCGAATCAAGCAATTTGAAGGAAAGTGTTATGTACTCCTGTTATCTTCTTGGCGTATTCCCTGTCATTTAAAGGGCTTTTCAAGAGTATTTAAGAATTCAGCATTGTTCATCAGTAGGCTAGTACACCGCTAGTTACCCTTCGTAACAGAGTAGATGGTTCTCTTCACTACTTCTCCAGTGTTTAGAAGAAATAAAAAGTGGAGTTTCCTACCCTGCTGCTGTTCACATCTCTAGAGGAATCAAAATGCAGGAGGTGTTTGATATGCCGTCCCTATTACAATTTTCAAGTGATAGCAGGAAGTGGTGAGCTTGGCCATGGCTATTCTTTGGGTGGGATAAACAGGTGTAGGGACTTGGTTACTGCCACTTTGAGTAAACTGGAATCTGTGGGTCTCTCCACTGAGCCCTGCTCCCCCCGCCTTCCCCTCCTCCCCCCTTAGACCAGTGCTGTGGTGTCTGGACAAACTAAACGTACAATAGGAAGTTTAACCCCCTTGAATTGCTGCTCTTTTCTTGAAAATGGAAGGTATTTTTTTTTTTGTTGGCAGCTCAGCTGAATTTGAGCTCAGCTGAGTTTGTTATTTTGTAACTGTTACATGACCACATACAATCAAAATCTGGCTCTTGCTTTGAGTGAGGTTAATAGGTTGTGCTAGCCATTTTACTGTGTTTTAATCTGTTTTGACTAAGTATTTCTTACTGAAGCTCAGAAACGGGAGCTATATTCCTTCTCCTTTCCCATCCTTTCAAAATTGTACAGGATTAGAGTACGTTTACAACAGGGGAGCTCTGCATTAAAAGACAAAAGAACAGAAATGGAGTTTTTGCATGTAATGTCAGATAAACTGAGGCCTCTAATCATTCTTGAGTCTTGGAACAGTAAGTTTTGTGTTCTGGGTCTGGCTGCTGTGAAGAGTTGTGATATCCAGGGATGATGAGCATTTTCTGTTATGAGCAATTTAATGGTTCCCAGTGTAGTTAGATTTTTGTTGTTGTTAAATCAGTTCAGGGCATAATGGCAAACCATTTTCCACATCGTGAATTGAGTTCTGAATAACATTAAAAGTTGGAGTCTGCATCATGATGTGTTACAGAGTCCTGTCACATTCTGAGGAGGTTGTTGCTTTCTCTGGAGTGTGGGGAAATCATTTCAGTATTGCAATGATCAGGTCTGTAAGTCGTGAAGACAAGAGCCCTTGTGACCAGAGATGTTGAACAGGATATGGTCTTTTCACCAGATGCAAAAGATTCCTACTTTCATTTACCACCATATTAATTTATTACTAATTTGTAGTGAAGTTCAGAGACACCCCGAGACAGGGAATATCTTGGCAATGCAGATGGAAGGAGGAGCATATGTTCTTGGGGCTGTTGCAGAGAATCCCCAGCTCTTCTGAGCTCTTCCATCTGTTGCAGGTGTCACTATTCTTCCCTACGTGTAGGTTTGATTTGGACATAGGTGCAGATGAGAACTATTGTCACTATTACTGCCACCCCATCCAAGTTATACTACAGGGGTGTTTGGGACATCTGTGGGGCTATGAAGGAACCCACCCTTCCTGTTGGAGCTGTACGTACCTTATGTATTATTTGCCTTGCTTTTGCTTACTTCTGAGCTGGCTTTTGGTTAGACATCTAAAATAACCAACAAATCCTATGTCAGTGTTTTACATACCAAGTGTATTTTGAATCCTCCTGAAGTTTGTGTGTTTTTTACATCATGTAATATCTTTAAAAGCATCAAATAATGAGGGAGGATTCCACCTACTCTTCTCTGACAATGAAGGCTTAGAGCTGGAAAACAGTTTTCTCTAACTTTTTCCTGGATATATAATACAAAGTAAGAAAGGAAGCTGTGTGATTCCTCCCGTCACATGAACTAACATGTGGCTGTCAGAGGAGTGGTGCTAATAACTGGACAACAGACCCTGGTCCATCCTTATTGAATGTTTTTGTCCATGTCGATCTTGCATGATATACAAAGTCATTGAAGTTTCTATATAGTACAACTCTGACACCTTTAATGTGCAAATACTCTTTTAAATATCCAGCTTCTCCCTCAGAAGCATTTAATGTATTTATGGACCTTGGCGTCCAGTAGCCAACATTTTGATATATTACAAGGTGTAACATCTTTTCCCAAACAATATCAAACATATAATCTCATGTAATCAATATAATTGAAACTTCAGGTGTTATTCTGGTGAATTTTTGCAAGTTTTCTCTTTTCCTGTAGTTTGAGTGCTTTAAAAATTGGTACCTAAACTTCGTCCTAGGTAAGGACAGAATGAGGAATATCTGAAGTTGTGTGGGCTATTTCTGCATGATAAAATTTAAATATAAGCAACTACATAACTGGAAAGCAAGCTAGCACAGAGTGATTAAAAGTGCAATTATCTGTTAGACCTTGTAGGTCCTAGTTGTATGAAGTGCATTTTTAACTTAAAGGTAAAAATGTGGGAACATACAAAGGTGAGTGTGACCACCAGAGGGCAGACACATTGTTTAATGACTCCAAATCAAAATCCTTAGCAAGGAGACTACCTATGCCTGTAAAAACACAGTGAGATAATGACTGAATAAATAACACAGTATAGCTCCACAGAATTTCATAAATCTTAAATAGAATGATATTTTTCCAGTGTGAGATGAAAAGAAATACATCTGCTCAGAACTCACCTGTGGTTTTGTATTCCTACAATGGAAGTCGGAACAGTTCATCAGATAATGTAGTTTGACCTCTAAGTAATGAGTTGTAAAACTTCACCCATTTGTATCTATATTGAGTCCAGATATTTTAATTCAAGCATGAGGGTAATGGTTTTAAACTAAAAGAGAGTAGAATGAAGACTAGATCTAAGGAAGACATTTTTCACAGTGAGGGTGGTGCAACACTGGCACAGGTTGCCCAGAGAGGTGTTAGATGCCCCATCCCTGGGAACGTTGAAGGTCAGGTTGGACGGGGCTCTGAGCAATCTGATGTAGTTGCAGATGTCCCCGCTCACTGGAGAGGGGCTGGACTAGATGGCCTTTAAAGGTCCTTTCCAACCCAAACTATTCTGTTTTCCAGGACAGTGTCCATATTAATTTGAAAATGAAAAATACACTCCTTTCTCAATAGCTTCTCTCTTGTAGATAAAGAATAATTCAATTCTGTCTGAATTAAAGTTCATGTTTTCACAAAGATCCCCCAGCATTTGCATATTTGTCTTTTCCTTTTTATTATTAATAACATGTCCTTTAAAGCACATAATCTTGCTCTTCAGAGCATTTCAAATCATGGAAAATATTTAACATTAGGGGCCTAAAATTAAATTCCTTTTGCAGAAATGCTGTGCTGTATTTTTGAGAGAAGGATGATGTTCAGTAATTTTCATTTAGCTTTCTTGCTAGCAACGTAGGTTCTTACAGCATGTCTTGTGTTGGCTTTTACTGCTCATGCACCATCTCTAGTTACAGCAGTAGTGTCTTGTCTTTGAATTATTTTCCTCTAAAACCTAGCAAGTTTTTTAAGGAAAGCAAAGCCTTTATCCCATTGTTTCAAAGTCACAGTATTCTTTAGAGGCAAGTCTTAAGAGCTTTGGTTGCTCTCTGGAGGTCTCAATTCTACCAGTTGTGCTGGTGTGAAGCATCACCAAAATAGCCTTAAATGCTGTCCCAGATTTCCAGTTTCTGCAGTCATTTCCAGCAGACACAGTTCCCTTACCACCAGGATTTCTGGAGAGGTCCTTTGTAAGATGGTTTGCAGATATCATCCTCAAAATTTTCTTCGGAGGAATTTCTGCAAGTTCTGAATTTTCATGAACTTCTTCACAACCTTCTCACCCCCTCGGCAGTGAAGTATGGGAGTAGGTTTCTCATTGTATCCAGGGAAATGTACTAGCAGAATTGGCAGCATCAGATACTCAAGAGTATCATAGGAATTAATGATTTATTAAGATTTGTATCTTCATAGTTCTCTTGGCTAACGTGTCCTAGCTTCTTTTTTTCCTCCTCTATGTCTAGAAGCCTAGAAACATCTAAAAGTAAACCTGAGTTGCTCTTAATAATCAGTTGATTTTTGCATCTGTGTTTTCGAAAAATTCCATTAAACTTGTGAGACTTGACAACTCTCTACAAGGGCTGAATTCTGTCCCTTAAATACAGTGACGGGAACACTATTGCTGAGATGTGCAATAGCTGTAATCTGTTGGAAGTTGAGTGCCAGGGCTAGTGCAAAAGTTATCATGAGTAGGAGGATTAACCTTTATGTTCATTATGTTAGACACTTAACGTGTGTTTCCTTTATCTTCTGACCTAAAGCTGTCCTAAAAAAGTCAAGGATTTATGTGAGTTCTGCCCCCCAACTTAGCTAAACTGAGATTGTATTGAAAGACGCACTGACAGTTACTAACCATACTCATGACAACAGTTTCACACAGCAAGCTGAAGTAAATAAATACCAGTGTTGTTTTTATTTTAGATGGGAAAGTTAAAATTACAAACTAATATGTAGGTTCCTAGTTTGACTGCTAATAAAAAGATTAATTAACTGAAATGGAAGAGGTAAGAGTAAGAAATTGCTGAAACCAGAAGAAAGTGTGGAAGATAACAAAGCGAGGGGACGCAAAACAAAGAGGTCTAATTACATACAAATAGCTACTAACAGAACAGAGCTATGATTTCTTGTTTACTAAACAAAACCTCAAGCTATTGTTTTAGCAAATGATGCTTATAACTATGAAGTATTGTCTGAATTGGCAAAGAATTAACTTACAACTGATTCTTTTTTGGACTATTTTAAGATTCTTCTCATAAAGACTGCACATCTGTTCGTTGTCTTGCTGCTCACAAGTGGAAAAATGGCCTTTCGCTGATGGTGTCTTCATCTAGGCTCCAGTGATTATTCTACACACTAATATATATATAAAAGATCTTAATTGTGACAGAATGCTGTTACTAGAAGTTACTACAAGCACATGTTTCTCTGAAGATGGAGAATAATGCTGTTACCTAAAGTTGAGTGCTTGGTTTATCCTGGGTGGTAAAGGATGGAGCAAGACATCTGTTTCTGGATGCATGTCTACAAAAATAGTAGAATATTTGCTTTCATTAGTGGGAGGTTTTATCTCTGGTTGTGGGAAATAATTTATAATTCACTATGGTGAGCTTTCACTAATATTTGATGTTTTTCAAAAATAGAATTCAGATTAGTGGAATTATGAATTTGCATTTCATAATGAATTACTTGATTATAATTAGCTTAATTTCCCCCCAGTTTCAATATTAATTTAACTTTATAATTTACAAAAAAGGAACTAAATTGATATTGTGTTGGTATTGCCTTGAAATATGACTTGGAATTTAAAACATTTTAGGTACTTTTAAATATATTGCCGTTAAACGTTACCTATCAAAAATACAGCTATTGATAATTTTTTAAAGCTAAATATTGCTGGAAAAAAATAACCCTTCACTTTTCTGATAGAACACAAAATGTAACTCAACCTTGCTAATGTAATTCAATTTCTGAACACTAATCCTCAAACAAAGACTTGCACATAGTCCAAAATGAAACACATGCAAGTCTGTAAGTAGGACCCAGAAGAGCAACATTTTTTTTTACTTCCCTTGTCATCTTTATCCCTTCATTGCTGTTTCTACCATCCTATGATAGATTTTTAAATACCTGCTATTCATGCGCAAGAAGTAATTAGTATGTAAATCTTTCTTTGAGTGCAACTGTGTAATAGTAGGCACAGAACTGTAAAACAAAACTTAAAGGTTCCTTTTAAGAAGGTTTACATACTTAAATATAATTAGACAGTCAGACTTTGAAGTACGTATCTTAAAACCTTTGTTTGCTGTATAATGACTTCTGAGTTTTCATATAAAATTATTTTGCAAATTTCTGTGTGTTCTTTGAGGCTGTGCATATCTGTCCATACACTGCCACTCCTAATGAGGTTGTAATTTATGATTACAGCTCCTAGACACAATTAATGAGTACTATGCAGTACTGGGGTTTTTTTAGCATTTACATTTTTAAAGAATATTAAAGCTTACTCTGCTATATACAGTCAAATTGGCCAGAGGAAAAAAAAATTGTTATACTGTTCAGTACCAGCGTTTAAAAACAGTGTGTGAAAGGAGATGTTTAGTGTAAGTATTCCACTTTCAGAAGCATTTCTTGTAGCATACCTCACTCATCAAAAGTTTTCTTTGCTATTAATGAAGCTGGATTTGAGGCCCTCTATCTTATTGGGGATGTGGAAGGGAAAACTTAGATTTATATCCAGCTAGTTGAATTCTGAATAGTGCTTCAGTACCGGATGGCAAACAACTATGTTATAAAGAAAATATAATATCCTGCAGATGGCTGAGGGAGTAGGCAGAATTATAGAATTTAGAGAATCAGCATGGCCAGATTGTCCTCACTGACTTGACCTTTAGCATGAATGGATGATATAAAAGTGTAATCAAATTATTAATTAGATTAACAAATACGAAACTTGATGGCAGAAAGGTGATGAGTTTCGAGACTTTATTTTATTACATTTTCAAGGGGAGGGGCTGTGTGTGGAGCTTCCCTTACACATCCAGCCAACTGTCCTGAGAATTGATAATGGTTTTAATGTTACACTGCCGGTTTGTAATCATTAGAAGTATAATCATACAGTAGCTTTAAATAAAAAGCTTTCCATTATATATTGGTTTATTCTCCAAGCTATGCTTTCTTCTGAGGATAATTTATTTGTATTTATTTTTCACGTTATGTATTAACTGTACTATAAGCGTAGAAGAGCCCAAATTCGCTTCCTTTGAGCAAGCTTAGAGTAGGAGAGTTGCTTTTATACAGTGCTGTCTGATTTGAGGTCAGTATTAATCAAGAGATTTGTGTCCTTTCATAGTCAACAGTATAAATGACCTCTTTGGCATCAGTTATACAGTTGAGTGTTCTTCTGTAACTTAATATATGTCCACATGTCTTATCCCTGTGGGGTCTTTTCCTTGATTATCTGACCCCTTTACTGCCTTGGGTAATTGAAAATTAAATGTGCTGTTTAACGTTGGCAGGATGGGAGATGAAGGTGGGAATGATATCTTATGAGTTGATGACTGTATTGCACATCAGCACCAGTTCCCAGCTGGTCCTAATGTGCAACCTGTGTGTAAGAGATACTGCCACCCATCACTATCAGTTCAAGACAGTCGCAGTATAAAGGTCATATCTAAGGGAAACTGTTGGAATCACTTAACAGTGTATATATATAAAAAAAAAAAATAAAAGAAAACTTGGCTATTGTGGTAGGGTTTTTTGAGAAGCCGGAGTTGTGAAGCTGATTTGCACTTGGACTGATCTGAGAACTTGCAGTGTAAGTGGTAGATGCAACCTTCACTTGGGAAACACTGTTTTAACTGTGTCTGGGTAGTATTTTATAGTATTTGCAGGAACATTGGTGATACAGTGAATTTACTTCAAGTATTTGTGAAAAATGTGTGAGGTTCTATTTTTCCATCTGGTGTCACTACTTTATGATTACATGAAAATATCTCAGTCTTCAGGGCTTTTTCTGGTCTGCCATCTATGTGAAATGGGAGTAATGCCTCCAGGATTAATCTGAAGCTTGAATTGGGCTTTTGATTGCTTTCTGTCACTCAGTTCAGTGCAACTTTGATAAAACAAGTATTTCTAGGTATTATGCCAAAAACTTCAATCTGGAAACCATTAAGGAAGCAACACAGATGCAGACGAAGTAGGCTTAATGGGATGGCAAATGTTGGGAAGTGACCGTAGTGTTTTCCTTGAAAAAGACAATGTAATCCTTTGTCTCCAAATAACTTTCCCGATGTTGTTGCACAGTCAGACAGCTGTTTGTTTAAAGGGTGGATGGGAAAAGTAATTGACTGGATTCTGTTGCATTGGGTAATGCTCATCTGGGGAATCTAATCTCTCAGACAGGGTCTGATGGTCCTTTACCGGATAGTGATGGGGATCTCTTCAGCTGGATTAGATGAGACTCCACAAAATGTTTTCTGCTGTTTATTCATGATCTGTTTCTCTTGGTTAGGTTAAGCTCTGTATGAAATGTTTCCTGGCTGTCTTGCATATATACAGGAGACGGCTATGTAACCAGGAACAGTTTCGGCTGCCTCAGGAGGGGTCTCTGAGAGTGCCGGATTCTCAACCTGGGACACTATTCGTACATTTAAGCATACAAGCAACTCCTTTAGTTGGCCTATGCACAGCAGGAGCTGCCTGGGGAAACTTAAGTGGCTGTCCCCAATTCCCAGCTGGAGGGGTCCTGTTTACCAGCTGCCTTGTTGTAAAGGCAGGTGGGAGTTCAGTCAATCACCATGCTGGGGGAGTGGGCACAAGGGACTGATTTGAGAGAATTCAGCTGAACAGGTCCTGCACCATGCTGGGAGCTGGTGAATAAGTGTGCTGGGTATGCACAGAGGCACAGTCCTGATACCTAGGACTCTTAACTGTAGGACACACTTGAATTTCTTTATTTTATTTTTTCCTCCACAATTATAAATTCTGTAGACCTTGCCACAATATACAGTATGTTGTCTTAGACCATGATTTGATAGTAAAATCAAGATAAAGGAACTGATGCACACTTGAAAAAGCTTCTGGAAAATTTTTATGGTGTTTTGCCTTTTTTTAATGGAAGCACAGTATGTCTTAAGTCTAGTTTCTATACTAGTATTTATTGCTACCTTTATGACCGTTGCCACTAACAGCATGTAGTGTTTCAAATAGCGTACTATAGCTTCTGAAATTGGAGGTGTTTATTCTGGTGACAGCAATGGTGCAAAAATGTTAGTACTTCATCAAGACAGTATAGTAGTTGAGTTGAGCAATGGGAAATTGCAACACGCCTCTGAGCTTGATGAAGGCTAGGAGAGTATTGCCACAAATGTATTCTTTTCCCTTGGGCATCTGCTTTTAGCTGCTGACAGAAATGAGACCTTGGGCTAGATGGATCTTTGTTATTATGCTGAGTGCCAGACTTGGTAGGACATGCAGCACTTGTATTTGCAAATTTAAAGAGAACATCAGACTTTAAACCAGCCCAGGGCTTGGAAACCTACTGGGCTCTCTAGGGTATCTTTCTGAGAAATTTTAGTGTAATAACTGAATATATCTGTAAATGCAGCCCTGTGTGTGTGTTTTTGTGTGTGTACAGGCTAAGACTGAGATCCTGTCCTCCTAACTTAAACTCAGCTGTACCAGAATTTGAACTATTTGGTATAGAGTAGTGAGCCAGCCTGCCCAATACAACTTTCTTTTAGCATTTTGCCTCATGGTGAGAAATAAGAACTCTCTGAAGACCAGTCCGATGAAGTGCTTGTCTTTCATTAAAAGCATTTAGGAATCATTAGGATATTGTATCCAACTTTGAATTTGTTCCTGTGCTGAACAGGGTGGGAGGCAAGTGTTTAAAACCAGGTGACTTCCAGAAGTCCCTTCCAGCCTTAGCTACTCTCTAGTTCTGTGATATGTCCGCTCTCCATTTTGGAACAAGTCTGTCTATAGTTCTGCAGGTGGATGTTTCAGAAGTATTGGAAGGAAGAACACTCTTTTACCAGTGATCAGGGCACAGAAGAAGTGGTTCTGGTTTGTTTTTTTGTGTTGTTTTTTTTTTTTTCTGGCCTTTACAGGGTCTCAGTCACTTCTGCTCTCTGTGTCCTAACTGCCAGCACCCAGCGTGTGCTATGTGAAAGCTTCCATCTGCTCTGAGCCCCTGTGTAACACGGAATGGCTGGGAGAGCATGTATGCCAAATCACGATCTCTGATGAGCCTGTGTTCTGTAGTAAATCAGCATCAGCCCTGCTCAACTAGCTCTTCTCTTGTGGGGCTTGAAGTTGCATCTCCCATCCTTAGCTATGTGTTCTAACTACCTGGCTGAGGAGAAAGTGGGCAACAGTATCACTGTTTCCGCTTCTCAGCAGTAGTTGTGGTCCCCCATCACATCTGACTTTTCCAGTTCTCCTAGAGAACCCTTGTAGACTTCAGGTGCTTAATCGCATCTACTTAGAGAGCTGTAGAGTGTTACACAGAACATAAGTGTTTATCTACCCACAACATGTGTTTCTGTGCGCAGGGGGATGAAGTCAACTCTAGGAAATTCGAAGGCTGCATTGCAACTTGCGTAGTGTATTTGGGTATCTGCCTACATCCTGGGAGTTTTTCATGCTAGAAAAGGAATTGCTGTTCAGAATCTGAGTGGGATAAGGTGGGTTAGCATAAGGTTTAATATTAACTTCCCATCGTAAAGTTATAATCTGCTTTATTAATGGCAAAGTTTTGTGTTACCATCCCATCCCCCATGGATGTGAATAATTATCCAAACTGGAATATCAGGCTCCAGTTTAATTTCCTAGGACAAGTGGTGATAGTTCTCTAATTTAATTCGTATTTTTACTGAAAGACTAAACTTCAATTCATACCACTGCTCTTTATGCATACCACAAATGCTACAAAAGGACTACTCATAAAATAAAGAAAAAGCCCAAAAGCAGTTCTACTAGATGAGTGCAACTCCTGGTTTGGATGTTGCGTTTGTGACTAGAAGACATTGATTTGATGTCAAAGTATTGTTAACAGGATTACAAAATGCAAATAGCATTATGTAAGACAGATTACCTATGGCTTTAATACAGGATTGTTTTTAAGCCAGAGGCTACATTTTACTGGGTTGTGTATGTCTGTTTATAACAGAGCACATTAAGCTCAGCAGAATACTATTTTCCAAACCCTTGATATTTTCAGGTTAGATGACTTTATTTTTTTAAATTTAAAATTGTGAACTTAATCTGAATTGTGATTATTTTGCTATAAGAGCTTTCGAGGTGGATAGCTTCTTTGTTTAGGATCGTTACAATCAACCTGATTTGTGTAGGTAAAATTGGAAGTTGCTGTTGTCCATCATACCCCCTATAACTTTTTTCCGAAGGCAGAGAGCCACTTGATTCCCAAAACAACACAAAAGACCAAATGCATTTCCTGCATGGCAGAACCTATGTGGATGACATGTCACATTACCAAGCAAATCAGTGAAATGTTAGCCTTGTACTAAACTACAAGGCAGCTGAACTCCAAATAATTTCTAAAAGGCCTCATATGTATGGTACCACAAGTTCTTGACCTTTTAGTGAATGAAATTTCAGGAGGGTTGCATAGCTGGCACAGAACAGCTTCATGTGACTCTGCATTGTTGTCATTGCATTATGCTCTGAATGCCTAAAATGTGCCACTTCCTATCAGACAGACATGAGAAAGAAAGTCTCTTACAAAGGTAATGTTTCCTTTTGGAAAGCTAAGATCTTTGATGTACTCAGCAGTCAAGGTTCCCTGCTAACAAACTTAACTAGAAGCATGCTCTTTTTTTGTGTGTGTGTGTGTGTCCCTCACTAGTTTCAGTTTTCATATTTCACTGTGGCTTATGTTCAGTTTCATTCAAATATGTTGACATCTTCTAGTTTGAGCACCAGATTTCTTCCAAACCTTTATTATCCTGGTGTTTTTCCCAAAGAAACATTTGGCAGCATTTCCTGCATTACAAGGTGCATTTAGTATATGCATACCAAGGAAGAAAAAGTAGAAACTTAAGAAGAAAAAAAGGATTTAAGCACTTGTGAAATGTTAGTATTGCACATAAATTCACAAGCAAAAAAACCCCCAACCTGTAGCTTGCATGTAGATAGTTTCCTCTCCTATTTAAAAGAATACAGGTTTTCTTGTATTCTGTGGCTTGTGTTTATATGTCTTACAACAACTAGATAGTTTTCCCATTGGCTTAGTTTTCATTTCAGCAGATCTGTTCTCTAACTGCTAAAATATAGCTCCCAAATGCTACAGGCCATAAGGAGTTTGAATGTTATGGAGATAATCAGAGCCTATCCTTTTAGAAGATAAATTCCTGTAGCAGTCTCAATCTGTGATTTCTAGGTAGCATTCAGATGGGCACCAATGTGCTCCACAGGAGGATGATTATTATTTCTGAGAGACCTGAGAAGTAGGATGCTGACTTTCAGGATTTTTTCATGGTGATAATTTCCGGTAAAAATTGTCTGGAACACCCCTTAAGAAAAGCTCCTTCTAAGTGATTAAAGAATCACAGAATCATTAAGGTTGGAAAAGACCTTTAAGATCATCAAGTCCAACCGTCAATCCAACACCACCATGCCCACTAAACCATGTCCTGAAGTGACACATATGCACGTTTTTTGAACACTTCCAGTGATGGTGACTCCACCACCTCCCTGGGCAGCCTGTTCCAGTGCTTGAACACTTGGTGAAGAAATTTTTCCTAATACCCAGTTCTAAACCTCCCCTGGCACAACTTGAGGCCATTTCTTCTCGTCCTATTGCTAGTTACTTGGGAGAAGAGACCAACACCCACCTCACTACAACCCAGTTTCAGGTAGTTGTAGAGTGATAAGGTCTTCCCTCAGCCTCCTCGTCTCCAGACTGAACAACCCCAGTTCCCTCAGCTGCTCCTCATCAGACGTGTGCTCCAGACCTCTCACCAGCTTTGTTGCCCTTCTCTGGACACGCTCCAGTGCCTCAGTGTCCTTCTTGTAGTGAAGGGCCCAAAACTGAACACAGTATTTGAGGTGTGGCCTCGCCAGTGCCAAGTACAAGGGTACAGTCACTTCCCTACTCCTGCTGGCCACACTATTTCTGATACAGGCCAGGATGCTGTTGGCTGCCTTGGCCATCTGGAGATTCTCCTTGGCGCTCTCTCTGTTGTTAATATATTTGAAAAACATTTTTTTTACCCTTTACAACCATGGCCGGATTGAGCTCTAGGTGGGCTTTTGCCTTTCTAAATTTCTCTCTGCATGACCTAACAAGATCCTTGTACTCTTTTTGTGTTGCCTTCCCCTTCTTCCAAAGGTAGTAAAATCTCTTTTTTTTTTTTTTTTTTTTCCTGAGTCCCAGCAAAAGCTCACTGTTCAGCCAGGCTGGTCGCCTTCCCCACCAGCTCATCTTATGGCACATAGGGACCACCTGTTCCTGTGCCTTTAAGATCTCCTTCTTAAAGACTGTCCAGCCTTCCTGGACCCCTTTGCCCTTCAGGACGGTCTCCCAAGGGACTTTCTCAACCAGTGACCTGAACAGGCTGAAGTCTGCCCTCCAGAAGTCCATGGTAGTGTTTTTGCTGACACCCCTCCTTATTTCACCAAGAATTGAGAATTCTGTCATGTCATGGTTGCGAAGCTCAAGACAGCCTCCAGCCACCACATCTCCCACCAGTCCTTCTCTGTAAGCAGCAGGTCAGCCTACCTCCCTCACTTACCAGCTGTGTCGGGATGTTATCATCTTCCACGCACTCCAGGAACCTCCTAGACTGTTGCCTCTCTGCTGTGTTATATTTCCAGCAGACGCCCGGTAAGTTGAAGTCAGCCCCACCAGAACAAGGGCTAGTGATTGTGAGATTTCTGCCAGTCGCTTGTAGAATGCTTCATCTAATGACATACAATTTATATTCAGAGATAAAAATATAATGGGACATAAAGTTTGATGTTCCTTAAATACCAGGGAAGCAGCTGAGAAAGCCCATGGCTTATTAGTAAGCTCAGCTTTCCCTGTATCCCTCAGTTTTAAGTAGGCAGGAATTAGTCCTGGAGACATTGTTTGCCCTGCTCTTAAACGACAGCCTGGTTGAGGACATATCCATGATTTGCAGTTTTCACATCTGTGCTCTTGAATTTATGGGACTACTGGGCGTAATGCTTTCTTGTGCTTATGGTCTGTTTCTGGTCCTGAAGTGCTGAAACGGAGAAGAGGAACAGTGTTTGGAAGGGGAGAATGAAATGTCTATAAAGTCATTTGGTGGCTTGCTTGAGGCAGTAGTGATGCAGTCATTTCCTTTAGGTGAAAATGAAGTGTGGGTATTCCCGTTGAAACAGGATGATTCAGTGGTGGCTGAACATATTTCAGCAACTAAGTCCTCTCAAACAAAAAGACTTTTTTTTCCCTTACTGCTCCTATGCTCCCATGCTAACCCCTGACCTTTTCGTGCACTCTTTTAAAGGGATTTGAGCAAACAAAATTCTCCTATTACGTTGTGTGACAAATGCTATTAAAATAAGTGCTTAAAATTGTGTTTCAAAGTGACAGTTTTGAAATGTCTGGAACACACATGCAATATAGACTAACCAAGCTCTATGTCTGTTCTTGTTTGCTGTACTAGACTTACGGACTGTGAGTCCCTGGTAAGACCAAGATGTTAACTTTTCTCACCCTGAATGATTTAGGCCAGTATAAGATGCTTAAGCAAACTTTATAAAATATTATAAAATAAACTGAAAGTGGGAGAGAATAATGAGAGCTCTGTGTTATGGACACTAACTTCTCCTTTTTGCTGGATTAATACCAGTGCACTTTTTAAACTTCATGAAGTTGCCTCCTGTGATAAATAACACATGGGAGAAGGTAAAGGGAGAGGAAATACACGCAATGCAACTCTTCTCTGTGTTCTTCCCCTCTCCCCACTGCACCCTCAGCTGGCTCTGAATGGGTGGGAGGAGAGGAAATGGTGTATGCTGACCATTGCCAAATGTTTTCTGTGCTGAGCCTGCTCAATTTGTAAAAGGTGAAATGATACATGTTGAATGGTTGTGGACACTGAAATGTTTATCACTTCATTTCACACACAAAACTTGGGTATCTACCCTGGCCTTGAGTTGCAGAGAATTATTTAAAATCTATGTGTTTTTAATACAGATACAAAAAAAAGATAGGGTGACAGGGAGTAAAACTTGCCACTTTCATATTCTGAGAAATCATCTTTCATTTTTTACAAAAGGTAGCAATGACTCATGTTTAGAACATTGAACTAAACCCTTCTGTGATACTTCCTTTGAATTTTCATTTTCAGAGTGAGGTCTATGAATCTTGCCCTTGTATATGCATCTGTTCAGAAATAACATTTTCACTGCAGTTGAAGTAAAACTTAAGTTCAACATCAGCCTTTTAAATTAGGTAGTGTAGTTTGTAATGTCCAGTATTATTTTAGGCCTTGCTATAAGGCTAGCTAAAACTACCATTTACCTTGATTCTGATTTAATCCATTCTGTAGTTTGATACAAGAAGCTGATATTCTCATGGGTTTGTAACCTCTTTCTTAGTGAACTAATTATAACTCTAAAATTTTTCTATTAATCATATTTATGCATATTTTTTTTCCTGTGACATGTGGGATACAAATGAAGACTCTTTTGGACAAAAAGGTTTTTCTAGCTCTTGTAGTGAAGGCTACAATAGTTGGCACATAAAGATATGTTTAGTATTTGCACATATGGCTTGACTTGGCTTTGAGTACTTTCATCCATTGTCGAATTTGGCATTCATTAGTAAATTAATTTATGTATAGAACTGATTTTTTTTAATATTTCCCCTGTGTCATTCATATAAATATAACTTTTTTTTTTTAAAGAACTTTTATTGGTGTTAGTGTCTGGGTAATCTTGATGAATGAACAGGACGGACTGGTTCTCAGAATAAACTGTCTCTTGGAATAAAATTTTCATAAGCACTTCCTTCTCCAGAACTAAGCACATCTCTCCCCTTCTTGCCGCCAAGTGCCAAACACGTTGATGAATCCAAGGATCTGAGATGATGTAGCCCTTGACTACCATTGCCGGTTCTTGGTTTTTCCAGTATGTACCTGAAGTGTGAGCGAGGTGAATGGGTGTGAAACAGCGCCGCGATGGAACAGTAGATGGAAAGCAGTGATCACTTCCTGGGATGAGAGTGCTGCTTGAAGAAATGGCCCCTTCCTCTATTGCCTGCACACTTATTGAGCCACACATGTTGGTTTCAGTCTTGTTCCTTTGTACAACTCCTTGTAACCCTCTGTGCAACTCCTTGTAACCCTCTGTGCTGCCTTGTGGTCTGGCTGAGCAATCCACGGGCTGCGTGTGCCACAGGCACGCCTAGTTTGACACCTGAAGCAAGGGGGAGGTTTGAGTTCATCAAGTCAGAAATTTTCCTTTTCTTTGGAGTGATACAGGGCAGGGGTAAACATACAGATGTGTGATAGATCTAAGCGCAGAGTGACACCTGTTAGCTTCTGCCACGTCCTTACCCTATAAGCTCATTTGAAGAAGGGAGAGAAGTGGTGCCTCCTGTGAAGCTTGAGGCACATGACAGCTGGTTGGACTTGATCTTAAAGGTCTTTTCCAACCTTAATGGTTCTGTGATTCTTCTCATTGGTACAAATGAGATGGAAATTGGCAGAGTTGTTTAACAGTGAGTTAGTAGAGCTGAGGTAAATACAGCAGATGTCTAGCAAGTTCTTTTCTGCATCCATCCCACACCAGTGTATGAACTGAAAATGTTTTTTCCTTCATGAGCAGAACGATGCCTGTCCACCCAGGGAGGGTGGAACCACTGGTCTGGCAGCTCTAGAAAGGTTAAGTCCAAACGCTGAGTTTCATCTCCTTGAAGAGGCTGACATGGTGCTCTGACCAAAAGGTCACGGGTTTGTTTTACACTGCAGATGTGAGTATGGTGATGATCTAGCCTTCGTTTTCCAATGTATTAAACCAGTGTGGCCCAGCCTACATTACTGCTTACTAAGCCTGTTCTAAGAATTCAGACAATTAGCTGTAGATAATATCACCTAATTCCTCTATGAAATGAAAGAGAATGGGTGGTCAAAAACCTCCTGACGAGAGCTGTTTTGCTTCAAATAATGCAAATGAAGCATCCTAACCGAGTGAGCAGGGAGCTTTTCTCCTGTTGCCACAGGTCTTTGTTCCCTTTTCTGACAGACTGCATATCCTTTCATCTCCGTGATTAGTAGGGCTACTGTCGGTCTGAAATGGTGAGTGTACATCTAGCTGATGTTGGCCTCCCTTGCATTTAGGAAGTCTCTGCACAAGCATGTTTAGCTGTCTTTATGTCTGAGCTTGTTAATGGTAACAAGCTACTATAAATTAATTTGCAGATCACTGCTTACTCTAGTCCTTTTGTCAGAGATGTGAGGAAAAACTAGTATCTCTGCATAATAGAAGTGCTAAATGTATTGCAAGAGAGGGAATGTTTAGCAGAAAATCTTCCTCCCTCCCCCAGTGGCAAGTGATGACTTTAATATGATCTCTTCCATAATCATTTAAAGGAAACAGAAGTTGGATTCTATTAGTTCATCATGTTTTTTGGTGAGTCTTAGTGAGAAAGTATCTGTATCCTAAAGCCATTTTTGCAGACATCTGTTTGTCTATTAAAAAAGTCATCTATTAAGATTATACTGTGTTATTTCTAATAAGAGAAATAACAATTTCTATACATGTAAGACAAGACTGGAAGATCGTTTTCAAAAATATTTTCCAGTGTGACTGTAGGTTTTTTTCCTGATATTTGAGGGAGAAAGAGGTTTTTGAGGGAGGGCAAAAATCATACACAAATGCGGATGCAGCTGTGTCATAGATTTATACTGTAAATATCAGATATGTGTATATACAGTATATGTAAAAAATATGTGATGTTTCTCTGTTGCTTTCCCAGTACTTGATTTGTTTTTTTCACCCAGTGATGAGGGTTGCACTGACCTTTCTTAGAAAAACTAATCATGAACCCAGTATTTAATTCTCGGTATTTTTTTTTAAACAATGAATTCAGAATTCAGTGTGTAGATAATTTTTTTGTTTGACTTTCTTATGCTATTTTATTATCTGCTGACTTCGTACTGCAAGGCCCTTCTTCAGTTACTTGTGGTCAGTCCTTGTCTTTACAGTCAGAATGATTTGGGAACACTAGGAGGCTCAGACTTTGCTCCTTTTCCAGATCATTTTTGAGTATAGCATAAACCTGAGCATGGATCCCTGCAGGACTCAGGATGGCCTCCCTTCCTTGTATGACATGATTACCTAGTTAGAATTTTAAAGCTACACCTTTCATAATAACCAGAGTCAGTTAAGGCTCCAACCTTGTACTTTTTCCTTTCCATTACTTAATGCCTCGTCTGCATTTAGCAACCAGTGTTCAGTAGCAATGACTGCTGTTGCATATTTTCTCTGTCTCCTAGTTGCTGTGGTTTTCACTTGCTTTGGTGTCCTAAAATACAGACTAAAGCAGTTAGACATTAATAACTCAAGGCTACTGAAACTTAGAAAGGGGCACAGGGAGGAAGGAGAGTGTGTAAGGAATGACACAGATAAGATCTGTTCTGTGTAGTAGCTTGTTGGAAATTGTTGGGAGGAAATTCATAGCTGTGTACAAATTAATGTATTTTTTTTCAAGGTCTAATACTATATTAAACGTTAGGATTTTAAAATTATGTTTAATATAGTAATTGAAAGTCTGATGATTTTTTTTTTCTATATTCTTTGAAGGCAAAGTATCTCTAATGCTTGATTCACACTTTAAAACAACCTTGTTGTAACATGGATGTGCATATCTGGACTGACTTAATGATTATTGCTTTAACTACTTCTGGCATAAATGCACAACTCAAAGCATGTGATTTCTCTCCCCCAGAGATGTAATCATTTAATGATAGTCACATTTTTGTATAACTTTTTTTTTATACAGACACTTGTTCCAGTTCGGTTGTTTGATATAATATATTGCCATAGCTGAAGATGAGATCACTCTGCGCTCATTCTTTTATGAAATGTTACTTGCCTTTGCATCATAAAAGCAGAAAAACTAAAATGTGTCAAACCTACAAAATGGCAAGGTGTCTGTGGAGTGATGGTGTATTGTTTTGGGTGTGTGAGCAGCTACCAGGTCCCAAAACTGGACTGTGGAGGTGGGGAAAGCAGCAGCTTAGGCTGCGGGGCACAGCCTCCCACCAGGGGGAAGATGGCTTCACTCAGTGCTCTCAATGAGCATGCTTGACTTATAATTGCATTTCCAGCCTTTACTTGTTTCAAAGAGCTGTAACTTAAGGGCAGCATGACAACATTGTCTTTCTGTGTAGTCATGTTGAGAAAGCTGACCATTTCAGACTTCTTTTTAAATAGTTGCATGTGTAGAGGCTCTTCTGATTTTGCAGTGCGTTGGTGGTTATGTGCTGAGTTGGACTGGCAGTAATTCTTTCCTATAACGTAGTCTTTTGGGTTTGTATTTTCTCTTATGATTCAAGTTTCTAGTAAATTGCAAATAGGCATCTTTGTTCTTTATTTCCCCCTTGTTTCGTTAGTCAGTGTAAGTGTAAGGATTTCATTGGGCAGGACATTAAGAAAGAACAGATAGTTGGAGGCAATCAGGAAATGAAACCTCAGAGCTCTCAAGGGATGGGTAAGTGACTGGTAATGGCAAGATAACAAAAGACTTCTTTCAAAGAATGGTGTGGAAGAAGCAGAGAACTAAAAATGTTTTCAACTGTATTGAGAGAAGAAACAGTCTGCAGACTAGAAAACTGGAAAAAATTGGAGGAAAACTACCTGGAGAGAATTGGATTGTCTTAAGGACAAAATTTTAAATGAGAACAAGAAAATACCTTTGTACTGTAACTTCTCAATATATTTATGTGATAATGTAGACTTTCAGGTAAGTGATCATGAGATTGAACATTAACTTTGGGAACAGAGCAAGTTGTGCGTGTGTCATATTCCATCTCGTTTGAGTGGACTCTTGAATGTGCAAACTCCTTCTCTATAGAAAGACAGAATCAAATGGCAGTTTCAATTCTTTCCTTTGTTATTACAGACTAACACACATCTGAACGTATAAGGAGAAACAAAGCCATAGCCTAACCAAAATGTAGCAGGTGGAGGGAGTTTCAGTTTTGCTATATCTGGAACTAAGATTAGAAAGGCAAAGGGTAGCTTCTATTTAAGAAGAGGTGGCCAATAGAATATGAAGCAGTAGATTTAGTGCATTTAGACATCTGAACGACCTGAAAAGATGCTTAAATATTGCCCAAAGTTTGAATTAAAATGGCCTTGTCAGCATCCTCTGGAAAAAGGCTGGGCAAGTGTGAGTACTGGGTTGGGCGGGTTGGCAGAGGGAGTTCATATAGCTGAGAAATGGTGTTGGAGATAGTGGATAAGGCTAAGAGTTTGGATATTGCTTTGGATAGCATATTTTGTCTGAAAAGACTTTTTGTAGATGCAGCTTTACTTTTTTTTTCCTCAGTTATTTGCTCTAAGGCTTTATATAATACTGTATTGCAATTAATCTACTCTTATCAACAGATGTCCTGCTTGTTCTCAACCCTCTGTTGCCATAATTTCCTTATTAACCAGGGCAGCCAATATTTTTACTGATAGTGTTAGTGCTCTAGATATGCTTGAGATCTGAGCCACTATGGTCAGAGGAAATAGTGACGTCAGGGATCCAGCAGATTTTTCACTGACCCCCCACCCACCCCACACCCCCAATTACTTTATGGAGTTGGGTGTGCATGAATTTGGTTCTCCAGACAGGTCAGGGACAGGTGATGGAGAAGAGCTTAAAAAGAAACTAGTAGACAAAACTACCCTGGAGAACCTGGTTCCAGTCCAGGGCTGAGCTGGGCACCTTCAGCTGCTCCTACAATGTTAATTGTCCCTGTTAAATCAAAGACTTCAACCTGTGCTTAAAATCTCTGGCATGGCCCTCCCAAGTCCCAGTTGTCTGACAGAGGTTGCGATCACGTTGTTCAGGCATAGTTTTGTAGAAAAGCATTGGTCCTTGCTTTAATAAAGCTAATTGAGATTAAAATTGCCTTTCTGGAAGAAGGGAGAGGAGAAAACTGTATGCATTTTTTTCTGCAAATTAACGGTGTTAATTGTTTATCTGTTGCTTCCTGCTATCTCATCTCTTCTATCTGTATCAGACGTGTTTGTTCGGCTCCTTTTCCCATTTTCATGAAGCACCAGTAATATCTTTTCATTGCATTATTCAGTGGTGAGACAGCTTTTAAATTAGTCAATCATCCTCTTATAAATATAGAAAACATGCCTATTATTGCTGCGTTTTATGATTTTTATTCTAGTTAAAATCGATAGGATGTTTGTACAAAGCTTTCTTACAACAAAACTGGGAGGAAAAGATGATTTACTGTGAGTGAAGAATGATCTGTTTAATATACATTTGTATATTAATTTGCTTTGAAATTGTTTAATGTTGCTGCTATGGCATCTTTCACTCCCTGCTACGCTGTTGCTCTCGGGCTCGTTTATATAACTTGGAAAGGAAATGTAAAGATTCCACACTGTCTCTAGAGCAATAGCCTCATGTGAGACATTTTCCCTCAGTCTTTTTATATCAAAGAAATATGCAATTAAAACACAAAGAAAAGTCCTCCCATATTCTTCTCCTGGGCTGGATTCATTAAATGTGTAACAGGCTGTTGTAGCACCATCTCTGTGATCACAGACATGCTGGTAGAGAACAGAGCTGACAGATGAAGGCAATGTGATGCACTGCTGAAGAAGAATCTGTCCCAGGACTTTTTTCCTCACTTTCCCTCAGGCAGTTCTTTTCAGCACAGTAATCTATTTCGGTCCTACTGGGCTGTATTGCAAATATCATTAAAATATAATTAAAATTAAATACAACAAAACTTTTAAGATAAACTTGATTAGAAGAGGAACTATTAAATTTGCGTCACCCCTAGGCGTTACTTGATGATTATAACTTACATTTTATTTGTATTTGAGAGAAATGATCTGTTCTAACTAAATCTTGATTTCTTAAAAAATAGATTTTTTTTTTTTTTTTAAATCTTGTGTTTTGGAAGATTTAAAAACCTTAATTTTTGTAGTTGATTTATGTCTGTTAGAGCCAGAATTCTTTACAATTTTTACAATCTTTACAATTTTTACAATCTTTACAAAGTCAGACTGTGTGTATTGTTCATCTTCCTGAACTGAGACGTCTTGGGTGAAGTTAGAAATAATGTTGAATCTGCAGTTTACTTTAAGGTCAGTCTTACACTCTTGCAATGATAGTAAATTTGCGTGTTGATTGACTGAGTGGGCTTATGTGTTCATTGAAAGGGGTTAATTTATCATATTGGTTAGCTCCTAAAAAATCAGAAATGCCTTAAGATGGGGATGAGTGCGGAACTATCTCTGGGAAGCATCTGTTAAGAGAGGAACTGAGACTGTCCTGTCTGGAGAGGCACAAGTTCAGGCCTGAGGAAATGACATTTTCTTTTGGTTCTGCCACAGAAAACAGGCTTGTGGCCCTTCCTTTTTACTGTTTTCCTATTCTCCATGGGTTCTCACCTACACCTTGTGCTACATTACATATTTAGGTCGGACAAGACATATTTTATGAGACAGAGCCCTAATTCCCCATCTGTGTGCAGTTGTCAGACTTGCTATGAAAGAAGTAAGCTAGAATAAAAACTCATCAAGCCCTCGCTTGCTCTGTAACTGCGCAGGGCCCCATTCCCTCTGCTTGACCTGCTCAGATGTGACTTGGCCTGTGGCATAGGCCAACAGAGCTCATGGGAGTCTGAGATGGCCAATGAGCCACCCATGCTTCAGTCAGAGAACATTATCCACTACTCTTGTGTAGATCTAATGGTCAACACTATGAGGCTATCAAGAAAACAAGCCCTTCTCCTCCATTTCTTTTCTAGTGAGATACCTACCTGTCTGCATTGATTTCTGTTGATTGGACTATTAGTTTGTAGTTAAAGTGAGCTTTTTAGACCCAGCACTTTTATGGTAGTGCCTAGTTAATTAGTAATAACTTCAATGTAGGTGTGAAGAACATGGTGTTAAACCTCTCTGCCAAAGGTTTTCTGCACTAGTGCAGAGACCTACACGCAGAATTTAGTCCTACTTCCACTGACAGAGTAAGAGCCAGCATCCTGGATCAGACCAAAGGTCTGACTACCACAGTGTCTGGGGTCTGATGGTGGATGTCTGAGAGAACAGAAGTGAGAGTCAGAAGTAATATGTAATATATTCTAGCAGTTTTTCATCTTGGTAGCTTTCTGAAGTGTAGTTGGTTTTTGGGGTGATTTTGTTTTGTTTGTAATATCATTCAATACCTTTCTTCACTTAATTTGTCTTACTACTTTGTGGACCCATGCAGACTTCTGTTGTTTACAGAATCCTGTGTCCTGGCTTACTTACACTTTATGTGATGAGTCACATAAATCACATTTATGTGATGAGTTTGTAGACATTGATGCAGATTTTGTATCTAAGTCTAGTGCATAACTTTCATCTAATGTTCACTATATCCTGTACTAAAAAATAAAATGGTTGAGTAAGAATTGACTTTGTAACTGTGACTTCTGTTATCCTGCCTTTTCTAGTCTCTACTACTCTAGACAGCTTTTTGATAGCCTGAACATTAAGTGCAAATGGCTGTTTTCTTTTCAGAAATCATTCAGCGTTCATAATCATCCCTGCTGATGACTTCGGTTTGAACAGTTACCTTGTTCTGAGCTGGGTAGGTGGGAATGATGCACACCACTCGGGTTACATGGATACTCTGGAATACACTGTTGGGTAATGAAGTATTTCACTGCCCCCCCCCCCCCCCCCCCCCCCCAATACCCAACTTCTAGCTTGCCAAAATTATCTTTTTTTTTGTACCAGTCCCCCTGGAACTTGTTACTGACTCTGTTCATGGGGTGCGTCCCACTGTGTGTTACCTTCCTGCACTGATTTCATTTGCTGTTGTATCACTCAAGTGGTCAGTCTTACAGCTGGACTGCAGTTATTCATGGTTGGCCCTCGTCCCTGCGGCTCTGAGCAGTATCCTCAGCCCCGTGTCTCATCTTGTACTTACTTCATCCATGTTTCAGGTGATATCCAAGCATCCTTATCTCTGGGAGGTCTGGCATGGACTCTCTGACCTTTCTCAGTATGAAAATTAACTCCTTTCCCAGTATGAAAATTAATTGGTTTTATTATTTATTGTTTCAGGCTTTCCCTCCAAGCTCTTGTCCAGATATTTGCCTTTCTTTTCAGTTGTTGATTATTTAGGTTGTATTTTTTTTAAAGGGTTTTGACAGTATGATTGAAAATGTTTTAAGTTTGAGTAGTGCCTCTGTCTTGTCTCTGCCTACTTGCTAATTCCTTCTGGGTTTATTTGCAATTTCTTTTTGGAAAGGTATGTTCTTTATTTCTACTTTGTGTTTGTTCTTTTGACTGTAGTAAGAACTAAATTAATGTCTCTGAAGGCAGTTAGAGGTTTTGTTCTTAGTACTGAAAATGGAGGCCTGGGTGCACAAAAACGTTTACATGGGAATTCGGCAAAGCTTGGTGGAGCTCACAGAAGGGGAAGGTGATATTTATTTTAACCTGATTCTAGTCATTCTCACTAACTCCTTCTGACTTGAGTTACTTGCTCTCTCCATATGCAGATACTCACCAGCACGAAGGTTTCTGTCTATGTCCCTAGGTGCTCACATGTAAAAACACTCCGTATTTAGTCCATTACCAATCTTAATGTTTGTTATGAAATTCCTGCTTCCACACTTGAAATGCCAAGGATAATAGTAAGTTTATAGAAGTCTGTTGTTATACTTTTCATGAAGACAAGTTTAATGTTAAGGTAGTAATTTGAGTTTTATTTGGTTCTGAGGATAAGATATTAATCTATAAAAAAAAGCAGTTCGGGTGGAATAAAGATAATTGACAGTTACACTGTCTTGAGATACATACTAGATTCTGAAACTCTGAGAACTTGCTCTTAGATTTATGGAGGTGTGTGTTAGATTTCATACCATTATACACACTGAGTGGGAATTTACTCACCATTAACTTCACCAGAAAATTTATTTCAGTTTGGTACTGAAAATATTTGGTTATCAGTATATATGCCATCAATTTTGTTCTGGCTTGATGTTTCATATGGTAATCTACTATTCCCCAACAGCAATGATGATTTGGGAGTAAGAAAGTAGTTCAGAGACTTAAGAACACATTGCCATAAGCTTTTGTGGCTTATTAAATGATGTTTAATTTTAGTGAGACTCAATTTCGTTCATTTAATACAGTGTTTCAAAATAAAACTAAATGGTTATTTTTAAGCTTTTTGTTTAATTGATCATTAATCTATGAAACAAGTTTTTATCTAGGAAGGTGCTGATCACTGAGAAATAATTTTACTGCTCCTGGGATTTTGCTGGGAGAACCTGCTCTCTGTCATTCACAGTGTAAAACTAAATTATCTGTCTCGTGTGGTAAAATCTTAACATCCCATAGTGACCAGGGTTTGCTACTGCCTGAAAACCTCTCACACCTTGGCACTTTTTTGTTTGTAAGATGATAGCACACTGCTCTTAGGGTGGAAAAGTGTTGTCCTTGTGTGTATGTGCCCAACTAACTGACCACATGCACGTAAGCACTTGTGTGTTTTGACATCTGTCCTGGTTACTGTAAAGTCCTCCTCCAGCCATGAAAGACTTTTTACACTAGGTCCAAGGTATTGAAAACAATACTTTAAGGTACCGAAAACCATACTTTTGGGGGATAATGAAATGCCCATCGGAGGTGGAAGGCTGGACGAGCTAGGTCAGAGAGGTGCGAAGGGTTCCTGCTCAGGGCTCAGCACTGGCCCTGCCTGGACTCGAGCTGGCTCCGGCTGGCTCCATATGGGATGTTTCTGCTCTGTGGTCCTCAGCAGGTGCCAGGAGGAGTTTGGCTTAGGTTCAGTATTAGATCCAAGCCAGCCTTATGCATTAAACATGCAAGCTAACAAGCTCTTTTAGAGTTCAGGGTGCTGGGTGTGTCTAAACTCTTCCCAGGTAAGCAGCCCAAGATCCCAGCATGAGGTTCAGAGACCTAGTCCGACTGCTCACAGCCTCCTCAGGCCTGGTGGGATTTACTAGCCCAAGGCCAGCACAGAGAATCTGAGTAGGTGTGCTGTTCCTCGTGGGATATCTGAAAGGCTGGTTATGCACAAATTTTCATACAGAACTGCTTTACATGGTTGTAATGGTGCTGGGCACACCTGTACCACACTTCCTCTAATAGCAGGAGCAGCAGGCTGGACCTCAGAAGAGGCCAGCTTATCTCTGTTGTCGCTGTGGGAGGCAATGCCTGGGCCCATGCTGCCCTGGAGATGGAGGTTTCTGGCACCTGAGCCACTTCAGGTGTAGCTATGCTGTGCCATGCTGCCTATGGACACGCGCAGCCCGAGGTAAATTTGAGGCAGTCTGAGGCTGAACACTGCCTCACTTTTACTATTAAGAACAAAAGCGAGTACAGATAGCTTGTAGTGAAATGGGGGTGGGGGATAAAAATAAGAGATAAGAAAACAGAAAAAAGTGTGTCAAAAGTGCATCTTTGCTTATGAGAGAGGAGTTTCTCTAGCAAAGGAGAAGTGGGTGGGAGTAGTGGGGTTTCCCAGTTGTGAACCCTGGACTGTCTTCCTTGTTAACAGTAGTTTGATAGAAATGACTCAGGGTCTAAACTGTGTGGTCTGTCCTCCAAGACAAATACCTTATCCCAGCTCCATGTCCTAGGCAGGAATAAATGACACCTTCTGGACCTGCTAGATGCTGTAGGGAGGAGTATCTGACACCTTCTGTACTAATGAATTTTTCCATGCTAGAGCATGCAATGACCCAGCTTACAGCAAGAGGAACTGAAAGTGCTCTCAAAGAGTAATGGCTTCCTATGGTTTAGATCAGTGCCCTGGGTATGGGAACAGGACAGTTATGCTCTGTCAGGGAGGAGTGGGTGTTGAACCAGGAATGCGGTGGTGGTACTATTCACAAGGTAATTGCAGTCTTCACCATGTTTGCATCTCAAATGACTACCTGCCATTCCATTGTCCTATGCCAACTCAAACTAAAGTGATAAACTCACTAGGTATGTGAAGTAGGAAGACTCTTCCTCTCCTAGGGAAGTAATTACCTGAAATCTAGGCCTGAAGCTTTTTCTCTGGACTGCTTTTTGGAATTTTGGGTTTTAAATTTCAGTCAAGTCAGAAGTCCTGGCTGAATGCTTGGTTAAATGTCTGCCTAGATGAAATAGGGGGAGAGAGAAAACCCATTTGCTTTTTGCAGTTTAAACCAAAGGAGAAGTTTGTCAAGATTTACCCATTCTATTTAGCTTTAAGAGCAGTAGTTGCAATGTAATGTTTTTTTTTGTTCAAGCTAGCAGGTCTAAAACTAAAATCTCCAAGAAGAAAAGGTTTGCTTTAGATGGAGAAAAGCTGTTGGAACGTGTGGTAGAAAACTTCAAAATATGCATTTGTAGTTGAAGGTTGAACAATGGAAGACTTAAATAAGAGAAAGAGGTGTGGTGTTTCAGGGTGGGCTTTTTTGTCTTACAGTAATTTAAAACTTTCATTTCATGTTTATTGAAGTACGGAAAGACATGGAAAGCAGAACTTGGGTGTCAGGCTCAGCAGGGATTCTTATGACTTTCTTTCATGTTTCCTTCCTGCTTAGTCTCTCCTAAATCGAGAGGAATATCTTTTATGCTTCCATATAACCTCTGTGTTTAGGACCATGATTAGTGTTCTTGACAGGCATACTAATTTCTTCAGTAAATAATCATGAGTGACTTAAAAATATCCTTTTTTTTCTCTGCTGCGTTTCATATGCTACTTGTTAGGGCAAGCTAAATAACTTTGTTGTCTTCAACCTATTACAATAAGTTGCCATTATTGTCCTGTATTGAATTGTAGACCATAATATTGTTGTTTCAGATTCTTCCTCTTCTCTGTGCAAGACAGCCAAATATGCACGTTTCTGAACTACCTTTGTTAAAATAATTGATGAGGTGTTCAAGATGATTTATAGAGAACAGTGGGTGATCCTTCTTTGTTGGCGTGTCCTTTGTAATCCTGAGGATGGCATGTCAGTGTGGTATGGCAGTGAGTAGGCTGTAAAGAGCAAGGGTGCATATGGGGTGATTCATAGAGTACTGAAATGGGATGATTTCAAGTGAGGCTTTTCTAAGCTAAATTTCAGAATGCAGAGGATTTTTTCTGCAAGTACACACACTGTTATGAGAATACGTGAAATATTTGCTATTGTACGTTTCACTTAAAGTATTAAACCAGATTGAGACAGTTCTCGACTTTGTCTCTGCTTTCCCTTCTCGTGCTGAGTGTATTGCCTCATTTAACTTCCTGGCCTTAACAATAAAGACCTTGGAAAGACTTTTGTGTATTGCCAGACAGATGATGCAAGGCATAAATACAGCCTTGGGAACATGTTCTGTGTCTGTCTTAGTGAAACCTGAACATAAAGGTTGATATTTTCAACTGTCAAGATTTCCATAGACTTTCATCACTGTTGGAGCCTAAGTATGTATTTTTTTTTTTCCTTGCTGTACTCTGCAAAGTGATGTAATGTGAAATGCTGTAATCTTTTTTTTTTTCCCCTGAGTCAGGGAAGAAAAGCACCCATGGCATCTGAGCGCTGGTTTCAGCATTTCTTGGTACAAAGGGGAATGAGGACAAGAACTCCAGTTCTGATAATGATTCCTAGTTAATCATTAGAAATTATTACACATTAAGAATGTGCTGTATTCAAAACTCTATGCTTTCCTGACAGAATTTTCTGTTGATTTAATAGGTGTTAAATTTGACTTGATCTCTCTATGCCCTGCTAGCATGTCTTGTTTTGGAAGGCCCCTTTTTCCTCATTAGCTCTCTGTATCTTCAATTACGTTCTTTCTGCCTGCAACAGGAATGTAATTCAGTTTATTACACTTTCTAGCAATCAGTGATATCTAGGCAATTGTCAGATGTTGTTTGAAAAACAAGTAAATTGCCCCAGATGACCTCTCAGGGAGCTTTGAAGCTGTGTTGCCTTCTAGCACTGGACCCGTAAATTATTTTTTTGAGCAGAGTGAAAAGAAGAATTCAGTCAAGGTGTAAGGAGAAGCATACTCAGTTTCTTTTTTACACAGAATACTTGTAGAGTTTTTACTGGAGAAAATATTTTGCTTTTTCACGTTTTTCTTAGGATGAATTTATGCTGGGTGGTACCAATATCCTTCAGATGACACTAGAAAATGATAATACAGAAAAGGGAAAAATGCAAGAAGTGATGTAGTAGGGAATATTTTTATTTTTTTACTTAAAGGCCATCTTCCTGTTCAAACCACTAATACTTGACTAAAGCTTTTTCTCAAATGAGCATCATGTGAAATACAATATTTAGTTATACTTCTAAAAGTGCAGATTCTACAGGAAAGCCGATTACTGTTGTCTGTTCTCTGCATTTCCATATTGCTTTTCAGTTTGGTTGTTTAAATGTCAATAAATACATAGTTTTGCAGTTTCTAATTATTTAAAACTCTTAAAGGAATTATCTTTATGTCAGCAGATAATTTGTGAAACCACATAGGATGATGAGTAATTTGATGCAAGTATTCACCTAACAGTAGTTTTTAAATAGGCCATAACAACCTCCAAAACCTTGACTGATTTCAGTATTTAATAAATATTTTAAAAGACTTTCTCAGAGTATCTGTCTCATGACTGGCTTTGAGACCTATATGGGTTTATTCTGTTAATGCCATTAATTTTGAGGGGTGTCGTCTTTATTATTTTTGAGTAGTCAACAGTGTGGCTTTCATCACCAAACTAATCAAAAAGAGTTCACTAATTTTTTTAATGTAACTAGAAGTCTTCATAGTATTTCTTTACAGAGCAGAAAAAGACAATTATTGCTAGCTATTCTGGAAATAAATATGATCAAATGCTTACTTTAATATATTGTTTGTGCATTTCCAAGTTTAACATCTGTCAGTGATATTTGAGACCTAGAAAAAATGACTTAAAACCCAACTCTGTACTTGGTGAAAATGGTGTATATACAGGCCTTTTAAAAGGGTTGACATTAAGACTCTTTTAATCCTGTGTGCTTATTACATTGCTTTAACACTTCATTATAAGAATGCATTATGTGGAATATATTTGCACACGCAGCAAGTCACTTGGTATGAATTAGGCAAACTCTGTCATGTAGTCTCGGCCCTGGTGTGTAATCTGCAGGTGACTGACAGAGGAAACTGTCCATGCAAAATCCCTGGAGGATAGTCTTCCCACAGTCACTTGGTCTGAACCCTTTAGACAAGGAGTTGGTGACAGTGTGGTGCATGAACAGGTACCGAAAGGTATCTCTGTGGAGAAAGCAAGCTGTCAGAAGGATTAGAAAGCCAAACAGGAGGGTCTGTGCAGGGCTGGACATGAGACTTTTAAAACTCTTGCGCATCTAAACAAGACAACTTGAATCAGCAGTCAGTGCGTCTTGTCCTCGCACTCAGAGCTTTTTTAATTTTTTTAGTTTTTTGGCTTCTTAAGGTGAGAAACCCTCTGTATGCTCTATAGGAAAGGTAAAGCATCAGTTTTAAAGCACCTGGTTGCTTAGTGTTCTCTGTTAGGGGGTTGAAGTTCTAAAATGGAAAAACAGTTCTTGTTGGATTGCTTCTTTATCTAGAGTGGGTTCTTAGCCCCCACATGGGAATTTCCTTCTGTTTTTAATTTCTCTAACTATAAACTCCAACTGGGTTAAAAAGTCTATGTAGATTTTTCTCAAAATGTAATCAAAACCACTAACTGAGCTGGGGGGAGCGGAATTTAGCAGCATTTATTTCAAATACAAATCTCTGCCCACTGTGCCTAAATTAACATCAAATATTGCAGTGACTTTTTTTAAAGGCTTATTGCATAATTGAAAGAATCTTATACTTTTGTTTCTATTTATTGATCTATTTCACTTAATGTAAAATGAGTGCACACAGCATGTACACAGCAGTCTGACTTGTGTGGCTGAGCTGAACAGTGTGTATTGCAGAGTTCCTTATCCTTAAAAATATGATAATACTGTAGGTATATGGTGGAGGTTTGCTTTTGTTAAGGTCAGCCGCTTGGGAGTTCTCGATTTGGTGAATCATGTAGGGTGATGCAGTGCTTAGATGCCAAGTCACGATCCAGCGCTTTGAGCTAATTTTACTTCCACTGTGCTGCTTTTGAATTTAAAGCTCCTCTCACTGGCACTGTCACATTACCCACAGGAAAGGAGATCTCCCTGAGCAGCTCAGGGTTGCTCCTTAATGTTGGGCTTCTCACGAGGGTCTGTGCATTGCAGTGCAGTCTGCCCAGACCTGGGGGTGCGGCTAGTGGCTTCTAAGTTTGGGCTCTAAGGATCCCAGCTGCTTCCCCAGTCATTTTAGAGGATGACATGTACATACGTAGTAAAGGATAATCTGCTGCTTGATGCTTATGCTTGCTGCAGTTCTGAATCCAGAGTAGGCTCCTAAGAATGTGGGAACATGAAGCCAAAAGTCAAGTATTATTTGCTCTGAACAGAGCCGACGCTGCTGGGCCACCTGAATAAGCTTTGTGCTGCACCAGTTCTGTATGCAGCCTTTCCTCTAGTGGTTTTTAAAGGTTGAGAACAATTTTCATACTTTAATACTTCAACACTTTGAAGAAAATTATACCTGAAGAAATTGTTACACAATGCTGAAATAAAATTAGAACTCTTTTCAAACCTGGAGATTAGTTTTTGTTGTGTGTTTGTTCCTATTCTGAGTTATTTTAATTCATGGGGGCACAGTGATATCAAATTGCTTGAAATAAATGTAACTTGTAACAGTTGATCGTGTCTCACCCTTTATTATTAAAGGAGGGGTTGTTAGTGCTATCTGATTTTAAAGCTGTTTGACAATGGTGTTTGCTGCAAGCTTAATTTGTTTGAAAAACTTCAGCCAACGTGATTCAGTCACTTCTGAAGTTGATGACAGAGTAGAAGTTATTAAAAAAGAAGAGAGCTTTTTTAAATTTAGACACCTTTGCCTTTCTGTCAAAGATTGGTGTTTTGCCCTCTCTGTGAACATTTGCCTATTACTGGCTGAGTTAAAGAACCTTCAATATATTTCAGCTTGTCCATTTTCAGTTGCAATGCATAAGGTGTAACACAGTCAGTGTAGAGAACAGTATTTATACCAGATCATACTTGCAGGTGTCTGAGAAGGCCTGGAGCAATGAGCCGTTGAGGGCTGGCCAGGTGTGGGGCTTGGCAGAACAACTGGTGGTTTAGGGGAATAAGGAAGTTTTCCCTTTGATTAATAGCTTGTCAGTAATTTAGAGGGATGAATAGCTGGTAATGTGGAGGAGCAAGGAGAGTCGGCAAGAGGATGAATGGAGGGGCCCAGAGCCTGAGGAGCTGATGGAACTGGGACTGGGAATTGCGAGACAAGAAGCGGATCCTTGACTGGTAGGCAATCATGGTAAAGTGCCTTGACTTGGTGCTGCAGAGGGCTGTAACCCTTCGTAGCCTGGGTGCTTCCACACTGTGTGGCATTTGGTGCTGGGTCTCTTCCAAGTCCTACATGGTAATCCTGTGCCTTAAATAAGTTGATGGTTTTGGAAGGTTCAGTTCAAAGTGTCTGGTATAATGCCAGGACTCTGCTGCAGCTCAGCAGGTTGTTCTGTTTTTATAGTATGGACTTGGTTATGTATGTTGTGTGTCCTGGGGAACATAAGAGTGTATGTGTGACAAGATGGTGTTGGAGCACTGTTGAATGAAATAAAGTAATGCTGTCCATTGCCAGCAGCCCCCAAGTGAGGTAATATTTTAGAAAGCTAGCTGAAGGGACTTAACGGTGTGGATGGTCGAGCAGCTCAGTGCTTAAGCTCCTGCACATACCTTTTTTTGTGAGCAGTATGCATGTGTTCGATGTGCCCAATTTGGCAAAGAGGTTAGGCCTGTGAAGCTGGGGGATGGAGAGAAAAAGATTGGCCTAAAGGACTGGCAGCTTGTTTATGCACATGGATTTGGAGGACAGAAGGAATGAGTGGAGTAGATAAGAATAAGAGCTGGGAAAAGAGGAGAGACGAGGAGAAACCCTAAGGAACTGGAAAAGCTGAAGTTGATTAGCAGAGAGCATGAGACAAGGTTAAGGAGTAGCAGTATAAGAAGAGATGGGACATAGATGTACAAATAGTTCATCTAGGCTGAAATGTGCTTCTGAATACTATCCATTACACAGCTTCAAAGGTTGACTCCAAAATTTTGGGGTCATCTTTCTACTGCTGTGTAATTCACTGCAAAAGCATGTTACCTTTTCCACTGGTAGTGTTTTGCAAAGAGAAGATAACTTTTTGATGTTTCTTCACTTTAGATCACTTGTGCACAGGTAAGGCCAGGGTTTAGATCGCTTGTAACAGATCTAAAGTTCCCAGCTCTGCCTTTAAGCTATGTCATTATCTATAATGATGCCATCTGAAGAGTTTCTGTCTCCAAAAATTACACTGAAAATCAGGTATGAAGGTTTTGCTGAAAGAAATCAGAAAACCTCCAAAATCAAGCACTCAACAGGAACATTAGAATAAATTTGCAAGTGTGATACAGCTTTGGTCTCATAATACATGTGCATTATAATCATTACATGGTGAGGCATGCTGAAGTTGATGTAATAAATCACCTGCTTCTTATATAAGGGGCAGGAATGAAATTGCTGCTGGATTGATTTAATTATTGATATGGGTATAGAGATCAGCTTAAAGGTAACAGTTCACCCTGCCATATGCTGTTAATGAAATCTATGGAATTGGATGCTGGGGGAAGTGCACATAGAAGGAACTGACAGGCACTCTGAGTGTTAAATCTTCTGGAGAAACACTTCGTAGAAACTCCCCCGTTCCCTAGGACTGAATTCTCTATCGCTTCTAGCATGGATGGCTTGACTCTTCTATTTTTCATATACCTGCTGAGAGTCGTATGGGTCTTTTTCTCACTCTTGTCCCCCGGAGTTAGTGTTTGCAGCATCATTGAACCCTCAGCTTCCAGGCTTAGTGACAGCGCCGTCACTGTGGCACTGACGGATGCTCTGTCAGCTCTTTTCCTGCTGGTCAGTGGGGGTTTGCAGCACACAAACCCCCTGTTCCCACTGCCCTTTGGGAGAGCACAGAGCTTGGCAGCTTTAATCACCCACCAGCTCACAAAAACATGTGGGGTTTTCCAAACTTGTAGCCAAGATCAAAATCATGTCTAGTGGAAGTTTGGTTTGGTTAGCGTTCCCTGCCACTCCTCTTGGGGCAAAAGCAATCCCTAGGTGTTGTAAGGGAAGAAATACGGGTTTTATTTTCTTCATTATCTGAAGTTTTGCTGCTTATTAGAGAAGCCAGCTGGTGTGGCTTGCTCACATTCTCAGCAGGTGGTGAGAATTAATTTGATGCCCTGTAGCTTTGACAGGTGTTATCAATATCTGTACTTGATGCAAAATGAAAATATCTTCCTGTCATTTCACACAGGCAGTACTGCAGACTGTGTTGTTATCATTTAGTCTGTCTTTTTCCAGTGTTTCAATACCCAGGTGCCTGAAGTAGCTGCATAAATCCAGATGCATTTATCACTTGCCTTTGACAGGTAAAAAGGGGAAGGATGTACTCTTCAGTGATTTCAGTGAATGCAGCAGAGTTTATCTGAATGGGAGGCTGCTTTAGACTATGTTGAGCAGAAAGCACTCCTAACACAGGTACATTGCAGTGTTTGCTAAAAAACATGACTTATACACGGAGATTCTGGCCACTGCTGATGTTTAAAAATAACTGCCTGGTTTGAAGAGTGGAGTGGGAACTGGGGTGAGAAGAATTGGGCTGAGGAGAGGGTGCGAAGTTCTGGTAGCTGCAGAGCAAGAAGGGTACAGAAAGCAGAACCAGATAAGCTTGGCAGGACCATGCAGAACAGAGTATGGACTAGTATCTGTTATAGTGATCTTGTCATCACCTACAGAATCATTAAGGTTGGAAAAGACCTCTAAGATCATCAAGTCCAACCATCAACCCAACACCACCATGCTCACTAAACCATGTCCCAAAGTGCCATGTCCACACGTTTTTTGAACACTTCCAGTGATGGTGACGCCACCACCTCCCTGGGCAGCCTGTTCCAATGTTTGACCACTCTCTCAGTGAAGACGTTTTTCCTAATATGCAGTCTAAACCTCCCCTGGCACAACTTGAGGCCATTTCTTCTCGTTCTATTGCTAGTTACTTGGGAGAAGAGATCAACACCCAAAGTTATAACACCTAAGTTATTTGTCTTTTGAAGCTCATATAATTGTCATACTGCAGGATATCATCTGCTGCTGCTCTGCCCTAAGTCATTTCAGCTCTCACAGGATGTGTAAAATAAGAGTTGCTATTAGACTGTGCCATGTTAAGTGCTAGTCTGAAGCTTGTCGAATACTCTGTAAAATAGTCTTAAATTTAAATCTATATTAAACAGATTTTTTTAAAATTTTTGTTTTCCAAATAAATGAAGATACTTGGACTTCACTTTATGTGTGCACATCTAAATTTTATGAACTTGCATATTAATATAGGACGGATGAGAGAACATACACTTTCTTCAACTGGTAGATACTGTTACTCTACTGTTTGATGTCACCTGAGTTAATGTAATCAGATAAATGATGCAGAACTTGGATTGAGGAGGTCAGGCCTTTGTAAGGCTGGCAGAACAGCATGAGCTGTTTTAACCAAACTGCCCTCAGCGTGAGGTTTCAGTGTGTTAGTTCTCCTTCAGTTTAAGCATAAAACTAGAACGACATCCTTAAATTATCAAAAGCTGTCATTATTTTCCCAAGATTGTTTTTACAAAATGTTTAAGTCAAAATAACAACATTTTTTTAAATGCAGATACCTTCGTTGAGTTGGCAGTGTTGTAACTGTTGTGAAGTCCCCAATCTTTTCTTTTACATAATAAGCCTGTAGGTATTTATTGCTTTTATGTTATTCATAATGAACTTTACTGTTGTTTAATGCAAAATTAAATAGTAACTAAAATAATTCATATTTAAATTGGTTAGTTTTACGTTTAAGTATATTTAAAAAAAAAAAACCCTAAAGCTTAGCAAAGTGAAAACAGATCTTTATTTCTGTATTTGTAGAAAAGAATTGCTTAAAGCTTAATTACCAAATCAAGAGCTGGTCTACCTGAATAACGTCTTAATTAAGGTCAAAAACAAATGTTTTCATTTTTTTGAGGCTAATCCATTATTTGTAATAGGCTGTATTTACCAAGGTAGTTTCCAAGTATGTTTTGCAGAATTCCAGTAAGACTCAGGATTGTCATAACTTGGTATTTCATCCATCACAGTTCCTGGACCAAAATACTCCTGGTCTGATAACAGGGTAACTTCTCTGTCTGTCAGGGTATGCTTTCAGGAGAGATGAATTATATATATTGATATCCACAGACCATAATAATATAACTAAATGAATAGCTTTAATTAAATTTCCAAGACTGACTTTTCCAGTAAATAGTGAAGTTAGACAAAGACGTGAAGGTTGTTGGGAAGAAGGGCAAGTGTAACTCATGGGAACTGGGGGCTTTATTAATATGAAGACGTATTCAGTCCAGATGGAAAAGTAAATGAGGGGACCATGTGATGAGTGGATGTTAAAGCTTTAATGGGGTATTCACAGATCCCATGATCTTCATGATCACATGATTTTCTTTGTGTGTCAACATAGTGACTGATACTAGTATATTGAATGAAACAACATCAATTTTAGTCATGTCCTTAGAAGTCCCTCAAAGGCAAACCTCTCACTTTCTATGATCACATTTGATTACTGTATATATTGTAAACTCATTGAGCTTTTAACCTTAAGGCTGCATTTGTTACATGCGTGTGTTATCTGCACTTTTGGAGGGGAACACGCACGCTTCCGTTACCTCAGCCATCTGCTGGAAACTCATTGATTTCCTGGCCATAGCCATTTGGAATCCAGCGCTGCAAGTTCTTGTACAGGTAAAACCTGTCGTAGGGATGGAGATGCTGAGTTTGTAAAACAGGTACTTATTTTACAATTCTATGTATGGCATACAACTTGGTAAGCAAAAAGTGTTTAATATGGATTATATTTAAATTACATCCCTTCTCCTCCAGTTGAGAAGTAAAATAATTTGAGTCTCCCACAAAGACCCACCTTTGGACTTGTGTCATATGCTCCTAATGAAACGAGGAGACTGTATTATTGCAAAGGGGCTACCTGGGCTCAGGAGTTAATCCAACAAGCTGTACCAGTGTTATGGCTGTGCCATTTTTCCAGCTGGTCTAGCTCCGTCTCTGCAGCAGTTCTGCTGCTCATCAGCCTCTTTGACACCAGCAAAACAGGCTTCTGCAAAGGTCAGGTTCTTCTGGAGACTTCTAGGCTTTTTTTTTTTTTATAAAGCCTATAGGAAGTCACTTGATGAATGTGTGAAGTAAGGAAAAAACTACAAAGGGCGCAACTTCTCTGTTTTTTTTTTAAGCTGTGATAAAGCCCATTTTTGTATGTGTGTGAATATTTCATTTCTTACTGTACATGCAAATCAAAAACTGAGCCTGCTGTGAGTTTGGATGTGTGGGAATTTGGCTATAATGGACCTGACGATAACTATTTTACAAAAAATTCTGTATTAAAATATTTTAATAATGGCTCTATCTCTTCATGAATCATACCCTCCTTTTTGGTCTTTTTGTATACCATATACATCCTACTGCTTTTTTTCCTCGGCTGATAGTATTTGCATACTGTATTTTCTTGCTGAAGCTATGTTGTGAGTGTGTGATCTTATTGTTCAGTTCACCTCACCGTATGGTTTTATGGTCTTTAAAGAAAATACAAATAGCTCCATTTTCTGTTGTTGTAGAGGTAAAGAAGCCTTTATGCTCGCGTGGCTACTGCTTAACACTCTCTCAGTGGCTATCCTAAAATGAAATATCTACTCTATTCGTGCAACACAAGTTCAGAGAAGTTAGTTGCTACATTACATTTGACAACTCACAAGATATTAGTAACATGTAGTCTCTTGCACATGTGAATGGCACACTGAGAGGCAGTACTTTGAAATCGGGAGTATAATTACAAAGAAAAATATCAAATGTCCTCTTTCCATAAGTAATACCAAATTATTCAAATGTATTTAAAATCAAGTGCAGTTCTGACTGGACTGCGGGAATGAATGGTTTAAAGCATTTGAATTTCTTCTAATCTCCAGGTCTATAGTTGAAACTCCTTCCAGATCAATAATCATCAAAATTAATTTACCTATCAGATGACTGACAAAAAGACTTTTTAAAATTGAGACCTTAGAGTCTTAATCATAGAGTATGAAAGGGCTCTGACATGTTGGAAAACTTGCAATGCTTTAATAACTTAAACCTGAAGGCAGTTTTCGTGTGTGATGAGCATAGGTGTTCATGGTTTAGCCTCAGAAATAGAAATGAGGTTTCAAGTGAAAGTTCAGGGAAGATGATGCCCAGAAATGCATTTATGTACAATGTGCAACTTTTCCCTTTAAAAATGGGCAAATACATCAAAACAGCAAAATGAGGGCTTTCTACATCACAGGAACTCTGCCAGGTCTGGGTGTGCATGTGTGCACGCAGGTGTCATGCAGAGCTGCTCAGTTTGTAACACCCGCCTTTCCCACTTTGTGCTGCACCAGTTGTTAATGTGGGTGATGCCTGGAGGGCCCTACTCTGGGGCCAGCAGCATGTGGCTATGAAGAGCTGGGCCATCAGGAGGTGTCTCCATCTGTTTTTCTATTCAGACTCTGATTTACTGCCGGGTGCTGTCTTTGTGAGTGAAGCTCTTAAGTTTGAAACTTACTGGGAGAATTACTACAGACTTACACCTCTTCTGACAAACTGCCATGACATTGCAGTACTTGCTGGAGGAGAGACTTGAGAGAAAATACATCCTTTTTCAAAGTAGATTCAAGCCCACATCTTTTCTCTCAGAGGAAAATCCCTATTCATCATGTTGTAGGATCTTTGGACAGAAAGGACAAAGGGGCCGAAGAGAGCGCCTCTTTTACTTGAGTGTGTTCCTCGGATCTGATGTGCAGGGGGAAGAGACTATCTTCTGTGTCTGTCTACGGAAGTTGTGCTACTGAGGACAAAATGCTGGAGACTGGATGAGCCACAGCCAGTCCTGCTCTGTGTAAAGGAGAAAGTGCTGCCATATGGCACTTTCTCCAGCTGTCATTTTAAAGAAAATCACAGCCGTGCCAGTGCTTTTGGGAGCCTGGTCCTTTTTTGCACTAGGCATGCTCTGTGTGTACCTACTGAAAACAGCCCTTTAGGAGTTCAGGTGGATAAACTTGAAACTAAGTTGTCCATCAAGATGCTTGGCACCATTCAAGCAAAGAGCTGCTAAATTCTTTCAAACTGTTACAGAGAAAGAATTGGTAGATAGCTAGAAAGCCTTCAAGTAAAGTTTAAGACTCTGATGAAATTAGGTCATTCTAGGTGTGATGGCAGATGAGGTTGGACAGAGGAACATCAGGTGTGGAATGAAGCCCCATTCCAGCCAGATCTTCTTTGGGTATTGCAGCCTCAGATATAGCGTGTATATCACAGGAAGAAGTTCAAACAACACGTGCCTTACCAAGAAGAAGAAAACTCTTGGGCAGCTGAAGCATCCCAAAAAGATTTCTGCAACCAAAGAAGACTCACTGTATTTTTTTTTTTTCTCCTCCCCTTGAGCATGGATTGAAAACTGCATATGCCAGAATCTTGATTCTGTGTTTTTGGTTTTTCTGTTTGCTTGTTTGGATGGTTGGGGTGTTTTTGTTTTGTTTTCCTGTTTGGTTGGTTTTGTTTGTGGTTGACTCTTTTTAACCAGAATCAAGATTCTAACCTTCCTTTGTAGCTGTCGTCATCTTCTTTTTATCCTCTTCCATTTCTCCCTCAGGCTTCATTCTGTTAAATCTTTTTTGTATAGTTGATGTAAATTCATTCAGGCCATGCATTAGATGTGTTTAGGAGGGTTTTAGTTTCAGTAACTTCTTCCCTAGTTATCTGCAGGCAGTGCAGCATCAGCAAATCTGTTTTGTTCCTGAAGCTGCAATTGGTTTTCTAGCTGCTTATAAATCTCCTTATCCTGGGGTTAGGAAGTGTACATTTGTCTGCACTTACACTACGTCTCTCTGACCCATGTATTTAAACTGCTTTAGGCATCCAGCAGTCAAAGACACTCATTGTGCACAAAGATGAAGGAAAACATTTGTTCCTTTATGAAAAAGGATGGAGAACAGTACTAGAGAAAATCTTAGTATAATTAAAGTTAATGCTCTGAGTCTTATTATGTAACATCCTCATCAAAAAGTAACATGAAAGCAGAAAGAAAGCCCATGTACTTGAATCTGTGGCAATACTAAGCTGTATGTGCTATAGCTGGTAAAATAATAAAGTGAATGAACCTTGAGTTGTTTGAAGAGGACTCTTCTCAGTCTGCTGTGCTGGAGTTACTTCTGGGAAACCTCACTCTCCTTGACAACTTCTCTATGTGGTAAGCAGCTTATATGCCTAATGTGGAGGAACAAAGTCTCTCCCTGTAAGAGATTCAAAGAAATTAAACCAGTATGAGTCTGCATACCCAAAGTGTTCGATAAGTGATTTTTTTTTTTTTTTTTTTTTCTGTAGCTAGCGGATAGCCAGCTTTGGCTTGTACAATGAATACAAGGAAAATGTAGAAAGGAGACAGAAAAGTCGAGGAATGATAATCAGGACATACATGCTACGGTGATTTTGGAGCAAAAGAATAGGTTATTCAGGTCTAGTTTAAAATTACTTAACCTGCTTTGCCTACCATAAACTGTTGGTGACTGTAGTAAGGAATAACTGGCTATGTTCTGGTATAGAACATACGTATGTATGTTTGTAGGAAAGAATAAAAGGAGTAAATTATTACTGAGGAAGTGACAGCAATGAGTTTACTTCAAGTTAGTGCATGAAATTTCAGTGATAACAGCTAAAACCAGTAGAAGTTGTTATGATGATGCCTTACAGTAAACAAATAAATTTTACAATCCTCAGAGAGTCCTGATCTTCACAACTTTCACTTCATAATAGCACTTAACTAACGAGCCACTCTTTAAAATTCGCCTCCCAACCCAAATATTTGGAATGACTTCTTGTGAGAAGGATACATAGGTGACAGGGAATATTCTTATTTATCTTGATACGCCTCTGAAAGTATGTTTTTGTATGACATCTGCAGTTTGAAGTCTTTTCAGAATCCTTAATCCTAAAGGCATTTTTCATAAGAAAACTGGAAACAATATGGATCTTACTTTTGCACACAAAATTATCATCCCAGAAAACTTTACTGGTGAATTAGAGGAAATAGCAGCTGGAAAATGAAAAAGGAAAAAGTTCTGTTTGCAGATGTGAAAATGTGAAAAACAATGATGAATTACTCTATCAAAACATGTGCAAGGAACGAAACTAAATCAATGGCTATGCATTCTCTAAATTCCCACGTAGAAAATGGAAGTATTTTCTCTCTTGCTTTTCAAACAAAGAAACAGTAGTAGTAATAATATATATAAGAATATGTATTTTTTATTTATATATATATTTATTATATATGTTTTCATATATATAATATATATTAGATGTATATAATTATTATAGCTACCTAGTTAGTGTATCTACTCTTGGTCCTCATGTGATCATCACAATGAAATATTGTCAGGTGGACATGCCAGAAGACTTAACCGAGGTAATGATATACCCAAACATACCTTTTTAATACTTAAGTCTTTACTCTAAAAAGAATAATATTTATGTGCATTCGGTTGGAATCATTAGGCATACAGAATTTTTAAAAACATACAGTATCCAAAATAACAGGTGAAAAAAACCCAGCCCCATTTCATTACAGTACTATGCTAAATGAGCCTTCAGTATTACACAAGGGAACTATTTTATCTTCGTAGCTGCACTGGCCTAACTACACAAGCATCTCTTTTATCTTGGGTTTATTCTTCCTATGCCCCATCCTGGGGTACTTGTGAACCACGTTGTCTTTCCGTAGCTAAAGATCCCATAACTGTTTTCCCAGTCTGAGCTGCCATAGTCTAAAAGGCAGGCATGGGGGGTTGAACTCTATGAGTTAGCTGTTGAGCTCCTTGAAGATGTCAGCTGAGTATTAGGAGTATGACTTTGACCTCAGAAAGCATAAATGGTTTGTGTCTTTTTCTGAGTATTATATGTCTGAAAATAGTTGAGGATGTTTGAAAGGGGAAGCAAAAAATGCATAAAAAGGGAGATAGATGAGAAATTGGTATCATCAGGCAACTGCTAGATAATTTTCAGAATCTGTTTTTCATCTTTTTAACAAACATCTCTAAGGTATGGAATGTTAGATGTGCACATCACAGTTATTTTCAGCTTAAACAGTTCAATAGGTTAAAAAGTAGTTTTGTTAATATGTAAATTGTGCAGTAAGACATTCCTAAATGTTATATTAGTTTAAAGATTTCCTGAGGCTAAGATAGCAATAAGATGTAAAACAAGATGCCACGGGTAAGATTATGATTACTAAAAAATATGCGTATCTTCGTGAACATTTTCAGAGGCAGACAATGGTTGGACTTGATGATCTTAGGGGTCTTTTCCAACTCTAATTGTTCTACGATTCTATGATTATTTCTGTTGAAGAAAAATATAACTGCTATGACTGAAGACCTTTTCCTAATAAAAATGTATTGAGAGATAAGAGAACCAGTTCAAAGGCTTCTTTTTAAGTCTCCATCACAAAGAGTCTGTTTTATTATGATAGCTGCCATCCTGACAGTAAAGTGACAGATTTTGCTCTGCATTTTTGAGCTGTCCGTTAAATATAACACCTCCATTTTTTGAATGTTTTGACTAGCCCACTGAGTAGCTACCAGATGAAAAGTAAGAGGCACAGTGGGAAGCTGAAGGGGAATGGGCCTCCAGAGCATTTAGTGTTTAATGGGTCTACAGCTGTAGTGAAGCAGTGTGCAGAAATAATTCTGATTAGGCTTGGTCAATCAGATGACAAAATGAGCCCTGCCCCTCTGTCATTCAGCCCTAAAATTCAGAAAACCATTTCTGCTTAAACCCAGGTAAACAAAAAATCTGTTCAATTAGTTATATTTCAGTTAATTTATTGATATAATATGCTGTGAAAAGCAGAGAGGAGCGAATTGTTAAGCTATTGTATTGGCAAAATTGCTTGTTTCGTCTGGGACATAACTTTGGAAAGGATGATCGAAACCATGAAAACAGCAATTTTGAGAATTGAGCTTTTACAAGAATGAAATGTTACTAAATACAAATAATAGATCAATATTGTGCCACATTTGTGGCATGGTAAGTAGCTTCTTATTTACAGTTTCATGTCGGCTGTTGTCATTAGAATATACAGTTGTAAATGTGCAATTAAAGAGCAATAACTTTGAATGGCAGAGGTTTTGCCTAGTCAACACTATATTATTTGATGATAAATCTTCACATCAGAAATAAATCACCTGTAATGGTAATTTCTGTTTTTTCAAGCTTTTTAGCTTTCTCAGCAAAGTCCTTTGCAGCTCTAGAAGTGTGGTACGTATGTGAAGCGGGAGCTCAGTTAAGATACTGTGGTTCTATTTCAGCAAGTTTAAGAGGTCAGCTGGATGCAGTCATTGATGAACCTCACTGGCAATCTGCTTTGAAGTAGATTCTTAAGTAGAGATTGTGCTTTCATGAAGAAAAGCATTGTTCTAATAATAAGTCTTAAGAACAGAATAGGTTTCAAAGGAGCAGATGAGGTTATTGTTCTGAACTAATGCTGGTGCTAATAAACGCTGGCAGAATTCTTACTGTTACCTATAAAAAGCTGTAAAACCCCTAAAGTTGGAAATGTTTTAACTGGACTTAAGGGGAAAAAAAAAGTAAAATCTGGGTTTGTGGCAGAACAGAAATTAAAAGTTTTAATAGGTTTTCTTTCTTTAGGAGTTGAAAAAAAGCCACTGTTCTGTATCAGTGTTGCTTCTAGGTAGTTCCTTGGAGACCAAAGGTGGTCCAGAGGTTCACATGCTGTGTGAAATTGGTGGCTTTAATACTGTGGGCAAGCACATTTAGCTCTTCTGAAATGTTTTCCTTTATTTCTCGGTATGTTTGAATATTGTTTCTTGTTCTGGAATTTTACCATGCTGCACAAATAGTAGCTTTTGCAATGATCTGCCTCTCAAACAGTGTCAATGGAGACCAGAGGGTTGCCCCATTGGCAAGTTATCAAGTAGAATGAACATAAAGGAAAACTTAGATCTCTAGTTTTGTTTAAGAGGCAAGTCACAGGTAGTTGCTTAGGGAGAAATTGTGGATACGGTAAGATCTGGATAAAAATATTAATTGATTTTACTGTCTGCATTGTTTATGCACTGTGTATAATAAAAAGGAACTCTTTTTTTCATTGATAGAAGCCAGTTACTCTTAAACAAACAAATGGAAAAATTCCCTAATACAGTGAGCATCATTTTACTAAAAGGTTCATGCAGCTAAGCAGATTTAGTTCTGCTTTTAAATAAATACAGGGAAATGTTTAACCCCTATTGTATGGCTACAAAGCCTGTGCTGATCACCCAGAAGCTTGTGAGGGCCAAGGACAAAGCAACGGGCTGCTGGAAACGGCTCCTCTTGTACGTGCTTCTGCACACAGTCCAGCAGCAGCAGGGCTTAACAGCAGAGTTTTGTCAAGATTACAAACGTGAAGGGGAGCGTATTACAGATTCTTACCTCTTGCTAGCAAAAAGAAAGGGGAGGGGGAAGGGAAGAGGGCTAAGAGGACTATATAGCTATATGCACAAGGTAATGGCTGATTTCCCTTTTCTATTCTAATTCTTCTTAATCACTTACATAGTTGAGATTTCTGGACCTTAGTACTGGTTAGTTTGATTTATTGGAATGAAGTAACATGAAGAAATAGAGTTTATACCCCTGAAGAGGAGAATAAATCTGTTCTGTATAATTTACTGAAACCTTTCGCTTTGGTTATCCGTCTAGGGATTGAAATCCATGCAGCTATAATGTGCATGGAGGAAGAGCATGACTTTGCAATGTGTTAAAGATCAGATGAAATGTTTATTCTGTTTAGATTATTATATGTGTAAAATTACTGCATTGTTCTAATGGGTGTTAATATAATCTAGGCTGGACTACTTGCCTTAGGAAATGTCTTCATGAGGATGTGTGTATGATAAACACCAAAAATAACTGTTCTTTTTTTCGTATTTCCAGGATATTTTTTTCCATTATTACTTTGTCAGAATCATCTGGGGTTGAGCACTACCAGAAGTAAGATAGATATGACTGAAAGATGGATCACTGCCCTCATCAACCAACAGGGTAGTTTGTCCTTTTCCGAGGGCTCCTCATCACTCCTTAGTTCTGAAAGAAGAAGTGACATGAGGGTGAATAACAGAGCTCTGCAGTACTGGATTGCATAAAACTGGGCTTAAATACACTAAATAACATTTATATGTCACAAAGCAAATATTTTTGCAGGTCCCCTGAAAATGTTTTGTATTAAATAACTTTCTGTGGTATTGTAAAGTAAAAGGAAACTGAATTATATGTGTGTGTGTATGTATACAGATATATTATTAATATTAGGAGAAAGCTGTGTATTGTCTCCTTGTATTGCTATTTAATGTTACATTAAGAACATTAAAATGTCTTAACTTTTTAATTAATATTTTGAATACATTTTATATAAAACCGTTTGGCCAGTCGTTATAAAATAAAAATGGAATTTTTGTATTTTGAATTTTTTACATTTGAACTTTTTGCATAGTTATGTATTACACTCTATGTATTTTTCATTCTAAATTTTATTTCCCTGAAGTCTATCAACACTATTAGTAGAAAAGTTTCTAAAGTGACAATACTATGCAAATTTAGGTCTCTCACAGATTTCTAAATTCATAAGTAGACAGTAAGCATAATATCAGGTCCAGAAAACTAAAAAGTGTGCTTTACATTTCTACTATATGCTAGTGGCCAAACTCATACACAGAAAATTAGAAATTACATCACTCCAAATACATCTAATAAATTTTAAAACATTTCATCTAATCTATAGACTTTTTAAACCATCTTTTTTACCTTCCTTCTTGAAGTTTTTTTTTTTAAATCCATGCTCTCTCACTCACTTATGATTTTCCTGTAAGGGTACACATGCTCCTCTCACTTTGGAAACCAAACATCTGCTTATTAATTTACATGTTTGAACATGAGGGGTTCCTGGCTAGAATAAAATATATGGGACTTTACCTCTTGACTTCTGTAAGATCATGCCACCAAGCCATTCAAAGTATCCTCTTCATGCACTTAATATTGTGAATAAGAGTGCAGACTTTTACGTCAGCTGTCAGACAGCGGAAAAAAAAAAACAAAAACGAAACCTGAGACTGTTTCTTTACTTCTTCATTCCATCGCAGTTAATTTTTGGATGTTCAGTTGCTCTGTACATGTTTTACAGAACCCTTCATGGGTATGATTTCCTTGGAGTTTTAAGCTTTTGTTAAGCTCCCTCCTAAGAGACTATCAGAGAAAATAAATAACGTCACAGCAAAAGAATCTGATCATGGACTGTAAATAGGTTAAAGCTGAAGATGTCAAGAAGAACTATAGCAAATATTTATTTTTGGAGCAGCATGTCCAGGCATCTGAAGAGATTGATATTCTGACTGTTTCTTACCCAGCAATTGAAACCAGTTTGACTGTAGTACAGTTTCTTTTCTCCCAATAAAACATTGAAAATTGTAATTCATGATAGTATGTCCCAAACCATATATATTATTACATAACCATGCTAATTTCAAAGAGTTAGGGGAACCAAGCGATGAAGTCTTTTTCATTTCTTTTAATGAGTGCTAGAAGTCTGGGAAAGGTTACCCACAGTGTCAGCAGAGCTGTACGTGAGGTCTTACACACGCCATCCCTGGGTTTAAGGTCACGCCTAACTTTTAAACATAGGCCTTGAGGCTACCGCTGTTCTTTACTGGTAATAACAGCAAGACAGGGACAAATTACTGTCATCAAGGTAGGCTAGTTGGCAAGGGCTGGTGTGCCTCTCCATTTTGAAGTTTTAGAAAATTAGACTTTTATAAGATAGACTGGCCATAATCTGAGTTTCACTGGAGTACTGTGGTGTTCCTGCAGCCCTAATATGCTGCTAGTGTTTTCAGTTCAGAGTATCTGAGATAGTGAGAGCTGTATTGCAGCCCGTCAAAGTTATGGTTTCGCAGCCTAACACAGTAAGTCCATGGTGTCTGCTCTGAAGTGTCACATGGAGGCAGCTGGAGTACGCAACTGAGGATGCAGTGCCTTTCATGGGAGAATTGTGGGACTGCCTAGAGTGGAGAGTCAAAACTTATCCAGTCTTACCCGCACCACCCTTTTGAAAGGTCCCTGGGGCTGGAGTGTTCCCTAAACCAGTGCTCTGGTTTTGTCCTGGAGACAGTGAGTTGTTGGACCAAACCAACTGGGAAGCAGCATGAATGGCAGGGCAGGTGTAGCCATTACCTTTCTATAATAGAATACGTGTGATCATTGTCGTACTCGAGTGTGTTGGTCAATTAGGAGTTGCATGCATGTAGTGGTTCTGAATGCAAGTTCTGTGTTTACTTTGGCTCATCAAGGTCCTGTCGGTTTGCAGGCGTCTGTTCCAGCTGAATATAGATGCGGTGGGTAGGAAGGGATTAGAGTGTCTGAATAAAGATGAAGGCAATGAAGTGAATTAGCCAAGTGAGTGAATTTCACCCCAGTGAAATAAATTATATATGCCAAACTCCCAAGGTTACAATGATAACGTATTATTTCCAGGGCTTTATTATGTAAGAGCAACAAGTTGAATTGAGAGAGCATGATAAAGCACAAATTATAAATGCTGTTTTTTACTGGAAGAACAGCTACAGGAGATTTCTGATCAACAGTTGGGGTTTTGCCAATTAGAAGACCAATTTAACAATAAAAAAGCTTTTAAAAGTATACCGAAAGAAATTGTATGATTGTGTTATCAATTTGATGGGAAATTAAACTGATCTTACCGTATCACTGTTGTAAATTGAGATTTTGCAGTCTCTCCTGTTTTACCTTACAAAATAGCGCTAATCTGCAGTAATGAGTAAACAATGAACTTTAATTACTTTCCTATAGATAAAATTTATATAAAATGTACAGTATCTAAAATAACAGGTGCTGCAGTGATGCTAATCTGTTACTAATAGCTTCACTCCATTGTCGGTTCATTGAAATAAGGACTATGTATAGTGGCTAAGTTTGCAGATAAGCAACATGTACTGTAAAACTAAAAGACTGTAAGGGGAATCCTCAGAAATTTTTTGAAGCTCACTTTCAAAATACATGGTCCTACTTGAACCTTGGTCACGTGAAAGTTCAACTCCACACATGCATTACCATGGAAAAATAAGCAACCTCCATCTCAACAAAACCTCAAATATGTTTAAAATGTGGCATTCAAGTAACAAAGAGGAAGAAGAGAGGTACTGGGTGCATAATTCTTGTGAATAAATGAAGAAGGTAGCAGCTGAATTAAAAACAAAACCTCTCCTGCTGTTTCCTCTTTCTTTGTATTGTGTTTTCAGTTTGGGAGAGTTGGGTGGAGGGAGGGGGTTGTTTGTCCCATCTCTCAACTAGAATTTAGGATATTCTCCTAGGAAGTGGGAGATCAATACAAATTGACTATAAACCCAGACCTCTCTTAGGGCAAGTGCTGTGACCGAAGGCTTTTCCTGTGGTAGAGGCTTGCTGTCAGCTGCTGTGACCTCTTCCAGCAGATGTCTTCTTAGAAGCTTGGGCATCTATATCCCAAAGTCCACTGAAGTGTTTGGTCCTGAGGAGATAGAGATACCTGGTTGGCCTTAAGTTATGTTACTGAATGTTAGAAAGATGTGGTTAGGCTTCCCTATTGGCTTGTTCAAGCTTTGCGAAGCACTGACTATTTTCCACTGATGGTACAGCAAACCTGGATAACTATAGAGGTGGTCTGGTCTGATCTGATGTGACCAGCTATATTACTTTGGAGAGTTAAATGCAAAACATGATTTTGAAACCTCGGGAGCTTCTTTTGTTCCTAATCCTTCAGCCCAACATATCTAAATTAATTCCTATTAAAATACCATTCCACTTGACTTAACTGGATTTAGCACTGCAGCTATATCAAGACATATCTGATGTATTTGTTGCAGTTTAACAGTGAATCTATAAATATTTCAGGTTGTATATTATTTTTTCAGGCAAGGCAGTAACATAAAGAACTGTCATACAGGGGAAAAGAGAGAGACCATCTTGCTCTGAAGCTATTTATACAAAGGTAAGATAATTTTATTCCTTCTAAATTTCAATTTCCCATGCTAACTGTGGGGAAAAACCCCTACGTTTCTATTTTTCTATTCAGTTTCTATTAAGTACTATCAGAGTAGTCACATAACGTGTTCTGTGTTTACCTGCATTTCCATGTTTGAGTTAACAGTTTGTGATTAATATAATTTTAAAAAATGTCAGATCAGCTTTTAACTGAAAGGCTCATATTACATGTTAACTAGAAAAGCAGCTGAAAGTATTTCATAGCTTCACAAAATTGCAGGTTTAATCATCTCTGTTGTCCCTTGCTGGAGAGAACGGGTGTTGGGACAAGTCAACTAGTAAAAAAGTGAGGCTGGAAAAATGGACTTTGAAGGAACTCAAGATATTTTTATACCAAAAATTAGAAGATTTTTTTAATTCTGGCATAGATCACAGATTTGGTGATGGGGACATTCTGAAATCTTCACTCTCATGGGTTAGGTCCTAAGGTTAAAATGCCTGTTTCAGAAGTTTTGAAGTAAGCTTTGATTTTTCTTTTTTCACTCTTCCTCCAGCCCCTCCCTGCTCTTGTATTTGAATTGCATAAACTTTTCGGCATAACAACAGAGATAGCCTTACTTGAAGTCAGTAGTAGCTGCTGAATAGTCATCTGTGTCTTAATATCTGATTTCTTTGAATGAAAAATCTGATTTGGGGGTCTTGAATATAGTATTGTATACAGTCTACTAGAACAGACCTTTTCTATCTTTTATAGTGCGTAGGCGTGGATAGCTGCACAGTGTTTTATCCCTCATTTGTGCGTTCAAGCAGACAGAACATCTGAAAGCATCAATAATGTTAAAACAGAGAAGGGAGGAGATGGGCACTGAAATGTTTTGACTTTTGAATTACATGCTGGCAGTGTTACTGAAAGTAACATTCAGTGCATCCTCTCCCTGCAATGAAGATTTTTTTTTTTTTTTTTTTTTAAATCTTTCAGGAATCTCTTCTGAAACGGTTCTTATGTTAGTCACTCAGGAGTTAAATGTAGCTTTGGATAAAGAGGACTGTTACTGTAAGGTTTTTAAACTAGACTGCTCTGAAAAAAAGATAACCATTGAAGACTCTGAAAGGCTTTTTGGATGGTAACCAAGTTAAGGAAGCTCTGAAGTTCTTTGGCTTTGCTGCTGGCTGCTCTCGCTCACCAGGATCCTGGCACCCTATCACTGTGCCCTCATTGCCTCCATAGCTCCAGTTCTCCTGTCAGGGAATGCCACCATACAATAGGTCCCCTGGGGCTACTTGGATGAGTGACAACCAGCCAGCTCCAAAGTGACAAGTGTTTGAATGTCTAATTGGGTCAGTGCACAGGTGCCTACTCCTCATGAGTGAGATGTTCTAGCTTTTCTCTGTGATGTTCTCTTGGTTCCTCTCATTTTTCCTTACAGTTGTAAAACGAAACTGTCAATAGGTTGATGTGAGAGAACAGGCATTAAGAAAGGAGAAGGATGATTTCCCATTAGCCTGTTTTGGTTAAACTAGTTGTACTGCTTGAACACTGGCTGGAGGAGAGGCAAAGAAATCCATTCAAGTGATGGATGTTTGCTGATACAAATGGACATTGTAATAGACAATAAAGTGATTTATTTGACTGGTGAAAACAAATTGTCTTAATCTCTATGTTAGGTAGTTCTCATACGGGCTAGACCTAGAGGCTGGGGCGTCAAGCAAATGTATGAGAGAGAAACAGAACTTGTTTGGTTGTATCTGCACAATGAGGCTTTTCCCAAGTCTAATAAACAACTTGCCTTCATAGAATGTGGTCAGGGTTGTGACACAATGATGTGCAGGGGAACTGTTTTATCCTATTAAAGGTTTGATCTGTGGAGAGAAAACAACTGACATTAAGTCCATAGTACGTATTACTCAGATAGTTTCTCTCCTTTCGTCTCTTCCTCAAAGAACCACAGAATACCTGTGGTTGGAAAGGGTGTCTGGAGATCGTCTAGTTCAACATCCTCCTGCTCAATTCAGGGTCAGTTAGAGCAGGTTGCTGTTTGGACAGCTGATTCAAGTGTTTGACCACCCTTACAGTAGAAAAGTGCTTTATTTTGTTCAGATGGAATTTCATCAGTTGTAATTTGTTCCCATTGCTTCTTGCCACATCATGGGACACCACCGAGAAGTGTTGTTTACCCCTGCTCCCATCAGGTATTTATACACATTGATAAGATCTCCCTGAGCCTTCTCTTCTCTGGGCTAGAGTCCCAGCTCTTTCAGTCTCACCATATATGTCAGATACTCCAGTCCTTTAATCATCTTTGCAGTCCTTCACTGGACTCAGTCTAGGATGCTTATGGTTTGGTTGTACTGGGGAGCCCACAAATGGACACAGCACTCCAGATGTGTCTCACCAGTGCTGAATAGAGGGAAAGGATCATCTCCCTTGACCTGCTGGCAACATTTTTCCTAATGCAGCTCAAGATGCTATTGGCCTTCCTTGCTGCAAGGGTATACTGCTGGCTCATGGTCTACTTGGAGTCCACCAGGACCCCCAGGTGTTTTCTGCAGAGCTGCTTTCCAGCTGGTCATCCCCCATCCTGTACTGGTGCCTGGGGTTTTTCCTCCCTAGGTGCAGGAGTTTGTATTTCCTTTTGTTGAACTTCATGAGATTCCTGTTGGCTTATTACTCAGCTTTTCAAGGTCCCTCTGAATGTCAGTGCAACCAGTCGATGCATCAGCCACTCCTCCCAGTTTGTGTCATCAGCAAACTTGCTGAGGGTGCACTCCATCCCATCATCCAGGTCATGAATGAAGTGGTTAAATGGTACTGGCCCCAATATTGATCCCTGGGGTACACCAGCAGTGACTTTCCTCCAGATGGACTTCATGCTGATCACAACCCTTTGAGCCTGGTAGTTCAGCCAGATTTCAGCCCATTTGACTGTCCATTTGTCTAGTCTGTACTTCATCAGTTTGTCTATGGGGATTTTATGGGAGACAGTGTCAAAAGCCTTGCAAAAGTCAAGATAAACAACATCTGCTGCTCTCCTGTCATCCACCGAGCCAGCCAGTAGCTGGTCTGTTCTGCTCAGAGTGTCTCAGTCCCAGCAGGTGCTGCTGGCAGGGTTGCTCCATGAAATCAGTGTCTCCCCAGTTCAAGGTTTATTTAAAATACTATTGTCAGTTTTGCTTTGGCTGACTTGCATGTGTGTTTCTAAAATAATGCTTTTTTAATGATATATATTTAAAAGTGTGAAGAGTAGTCATTTAAACATTGTCAAGTTCAAAGGTATTCTAAGTGGTGTGAAGTCAGCAACATAGCTATTGTCAACATTGTTTATATAGCAACTGTTTATGTTCCTTTCTTGCTGTCCTTACTAATAAAAAGGCCTGCTGAGAGAGGTGAAAAAGAAAGACAAAAAAAGGTTTGACACAGTGTCTTAGAGCTATTTGCTATAAGATAAACAGACCGAAGAAAGGAAATTTTTAATTGGTAGGAATCAGAGGAATTATTTGCTGTAATAATAATAACAGAAGTACAATTTTTCAAATCTACGTTATTCCTTGTAAAATTTTTATTGTGAAAAATGTCCTCATTCTAACAGGACTGGCATATCATCTAGTTAAATTTAGGAAACTTGATAGGAGAAATCATCTGGAAAAGAGAAGCATATTTCAGTAATGCATAGTTTCTTAACATTAGCAAAGGGAGGATGAAAAGGATTTCTTACTCAAGAATGTAAATGTAAGTATTTATAAATGACAGAAATTCTCTCTAGAAATCAGAGATATTTTTAATGGATTGGAAAATGCAAGGCTGTAGAAAGAGAACACTGCTAGTTTCTTTTATGGAAAAGCATGAATTTATTTCTGTTAAAAATACCTCCCAAAGCTTTTATTTAGTGATAACAAACTGATGTGTTTCATAAATTAATTTACAGCTAAACAGAGTTTTAAACAGAAGTAGTTGTAACGTATTTAGGGATCACAGCCACTCTGGTTCTATGAAAGCCTACCCAAATGTAGTAAGTGTATGGTTTCTAGGATACTTGTAGTGTACATGTAAAACATTAGGTTTTGTCCAGCTTTTTTTTTCCACTTTACAATCTCTGATATCCTCATATGTAAATTGGTTAAATTGAATGGACCATTTTCTTCAGATGTTCCTTTTTTAACTCTCTTGCAATGTGTTTTTTCAATATGCTAAAGAAGGACAGCATGTAAGGAAAAGATATAATCAACAGTTGCTGATGCGTAGAGTCTTTTCACAAGAACACCTCGTGATGATTTAGGAGTATCACTTTTATGCTACATTCATTATAGCAAATTTGAGTCAGTTCCTGCAGTAATCATGAATACAGCCACAGGTGCCATAAAGAAACATTTTATAAATTTTTTTAAACATAATGTTAAAAGGGGAGGGGACATAAAGAAAGAAAGGAGAAAAGAAACATTAGAACAGTTTTTGTTCTATTTTTTCCTGTGTCTTTGAAAGCTTTCTGAGATTTCAACTTCCTGCGAGAGAAGGGATGGTGAAAGATCTTGGGAATGTATTTCAGTGCCATATTTTTATTCCTTGCTGCTTATGCATTCACTAATATCCCACTAAGACTGACTGTGAAATATAGAAGGCAGCAACCACAAATATTAAGACATGGATTCATTCTCCCTCATTTTAGGTGCTTGGATACCTCAGTTAAACTAACAGCATAGTTGTTTCATCAATGGGAATTGGTCAAATTTAAGAGGAACACAATTTTTCATAGGCAATTTTAATTCTTTTTTTAGTTTACCTCATTTGTCTGCCTGTATGTCTACTTGTACTGGGTTGCGCATGGCAAGGTATTGGTAGCCAGGGGGTTGCAGGGGTGGCTTCTATGAGAAGCTGCCAGAAGCTTCTCCTATGTCCAACAGAGCCAGTGCAGCCAGCTCCAAGATGGACCCACCGCTGGCCAAGGCTGAGCCCATCAGCGACGGTGGCAGCGCCTCTGGGAGAGCAGAGTTAAAAAGGGGGAAAAAAACCCATCACACAGCATTTGCAGCAGGAGAGAGGAGTGAGAAGATGTGAGAGGAACAGCCCTGCAGACCCCAGCCCAGAGCAGCAGGAGGGGCAGGAGGGCTCCAGGCGCCGGAGCAGAGGTTCCCCGGCAGCCCCTGGGGAAGCCCATGGGGAGGCCGGCTGTGCCCCTGCAGCCATGGAGCTCCACGGGGGAGCAGGTCTCCACCTGCACCCGGGGAGGGCCCCACGCCGGAGCAGGGGGATGCTCGAAGGAGGCCGTGGCCCTGTGGGAAGCCCAGGCTGGAGCAGGCTCCTGGCAGGACCTGTGGCCCCATGGGGAGAGAGAGGAGCGCAGGCTGGAGCAGGGTTGCTGGCAGGACTTGTGACCCCACGGGGGACCCAGGCTGGAGCAGTTGGTGAAGAACTGCAGCCCGTGGGAAGGACTCACGTTGGAGAAGTTCATGAAGGACTGTCTCCCATGGGATGGACCCCACGCTGGAGCAGGGGCAGGGTGTGAGGAGTCCTGTCCCTGAGGAGGAAGGAGCGGCAGAGACAACGTATGATGAACTGACCACAACCCTCATTCCCTGTCGCCCTGGGCTGCTTGGGGGGAGGAGGCAGAGAAAATCTGAAGTTTGTGGAACTTCAGTTTGTGACTTTCACTGCTGCTTTCAGCTGTTCTTTTTTTCCAGTTCTCTTAATCAAGTTAGACTTGTTATTCCTCCTTTAAAATGTTGTTGCACCCATTCTCGCTACTTTTGTCCATTTTTAAATATACTTTTGCTAGTATAACGTGGGCAGCTTTAGGAGACATTTTTTGTTACTGTTGCTTCTTGATATTGAAACTATTGAAAAAAGCCCAAACTCTCAGTAGAAAGATCTTTGAAAATCAACATACCTTGCTGTTACCATACAGGATTCTTTTATTAGAATAAAGTATTTATATGCACCATTAAAACAGCTTTTGAGTTAGCTATATTTATTTCCATATGCTTTGACTCCTGTAACAAAATTCATGGTTACAAGTTCACAGAATGGTTGATCTCTGGAGCTCATCTAGTCCAATCTCCCTGCTTAAGCAGGGCCACCTACTAGAGCTGCTTGCCCAGGACTATGTCCAGATGGCTTTTGAATATCTCCAAGGATGGAGACTCCACAACCTCCTTGGGCAATCTATACTGGTGCTTGGTCACCCTCACAGTAAAAAAGTGTTTCCTGACGTTCAGAGGGAACCTCCTGCGCTTCAGATTGTTTGTGCCCTAGTGACCTCAGTACACTAAAGTGCTTTGCTTTCCAGAGATCTGTGACTGCACCTTTTCTGTCTTTCCAAGCTATCGTTTAGGAGTGCTTGTAGTTCAAGAGTTTTATTTAAAAATATTATACTGTTGAGTGTACAAACTGGGAAAGAAAACCACATACCAGATGTTCTTCTTGAATACTTGGGCCAGGTCCAGTAGTAAGAAAGCCTCCTGAGCTTGGAAACACTTCACTACTCAAAACTTAGTTGAAACTTGGGAAGTACTCTTTTTCTGGATCAGAGAAGTGGAGGAGTGATTTAACTAACATAAGAGGAGTGATTTAAACTATTATAAACGTTGAAGTCAGTTACATGCTTAAATTGGTACAATCAAACATCTGTTATGAGTATGTCACTGGATAGAAATAGGTCCAAAAGCCAAGATAAGGCACCCTCTTTAACACAAATGCTGTTTTCTTGTTTTAATTGAAAGTTTCACAGTTGTTGACAGTACTCCCTGTAGCTGATCCTGCTTCAATTACAGAACAACTACTAGATTCCATATAGTTTTCTCTCAGTTAATACATTAACACCAGCTTGTGCATATCTTTGTTTTATAAAGAAGCATAGACGGGGGATAGGGGAGAGGTAATGAAACAGTAAAAGGTTACCATAAACTGTTTTTACAAATCTGACAGAATAGGGAAAATACTTAAGTTGACCAATATTAAACAAAGTTTTTAAGCTCCAATTGAAGAATTTTTTTATGTGAGTGCTTATAACTTTCAGTTGTGACTAAAGTCCTCCTGAAGTTTGAAAGACTGTGAGGTTTATACAGTTTTGTCAATAACTTTGCCCCCCATAAAATAATGATGCCTCAGTGGAAGCTTAGGTGAAACTTACACACATGCTTTTATTTATTTCAGCTACTCTGTATGGCAAATATATATAATTTGATCTTTAAAGACTCTTCAAACTATGCAGTTAGCTGAATAATAAAATAATTTAGTTTTGAGGTCTTCTGGTGGGCCTGGAAGTCATCCAGTCCAGACTCCTGTTCAAAGCAAGGCAAACTTTAGAGTCAGAGAAGATTATTCAGCGCTTTGTCCCATTCAGTTTTAAAAATCTCCAAGGGTGGACATTCTACGGCCTCCTTGGGCAACCTAGTATGTCCTTAACTGCTCTCCCTGGAGAATTTTTTATTTGAGTCTGGTTGAACTTCTTGCTGTAACTTGTGACTACCACCTCTTGGCTCTTTGTAGGGCACATTGAAGAAGTCTAGCCATGTGTTTTCTGCAGCCCAGCCTTCCACTGTGACTTTAGGGATTGGTATTGGGGATGCGCTAATGTAGCTTAGCACCACCCTGATTCAGTACTTTATAAAATACTAAGATACTGTTGGGAAGCTTTCTACTTACTTGTTTCAAGTCTAATATTCCTAAATACTTTATGGAGCACGTTAACATGAAAAATGGGCAAAGAAACAGTACTGAAAAAGACGGCAGCATTGTACCAAGACCTTTCGTAACTGAATCCCAGAATACATCTTTTTTCCCTGGTTCTGTCATGTGAAAAGCTTGGAAATGCTGAATTTTTTATAGAATGGTTTGCAAGCATGTAAGCTCATGCTCACATTTTCAGGAGTGTGTAGTAATAAAGAAGCTGAAACAAAGGACGTAATCGAGATTTCAGAATAACTTGTGATACTGTATGACACAAAAGATGAGCTTAAAAAATCAGTTAGGAGAAGACCACTGGAATGGATTACAGCAGAATATGAAGGACAAAAGATAACAATTCAACATGGAGAGGGATAAATTGTTTTTTAAATCACTATTTTTTATTACTGCCTATAATAAAAGAAGAAAAGAAGATACAGTGTCTTGCTTTTGTTATAAATTTATAGAAAAGTTAGTAAATGTAATGAACAGACATACTATTATTAGATGATCTGGACAGGTTTATGCATCAATAAAATGTAATGGATGTAATAAAGGCAGCAAATGCGGTGCATTTTAATATCTGAAGGGCTTCAGCCTTTGTTGAAGGCCGATGTCCTTTTGCAGAGGAGTATAGATAACCCTTAGTTATCTGAATATTTTTCTAGTGTTTTGCAACAGGAGTGTATTATGTCTAAATGCATATGAATATTTAAGTGACTGATACAGTGTAACACTTCATGTTAATTTTGTGTTATTTATTTCAAGGAAATCATAGTCTAAAAGCTTTAAGACAGTAGAGTCATTTGTGCATTACTGATTGAGCTACAAGTTCATCTCTGAAAGAAGATGTTCGTGTTACCAGTGTTACAAATTGGTAGTATATGAAGAGGTATCTAGAATGTATGGATTTATTTCTAAGAAGCTGGACGTATGATGGGCTAACAGATCTAGATCTGTGCTTAAGATAGAAAGAATAAAGGGAAGTAGTGGGTTGTAACTAACTTCTCCCTTCCTCTTTGCTCCCCAAAAATCATTGTGTCAATCACTCCCCTATATTAGAAGCATATAGTAACACCAGGGGAAGGCACAGAATGGATAGAAGCTTATTTACTGCTGAAAATAATAGTAATTGCTCCATCAAATGGGCTTTAATCTTTACTTTGCTCCAGTCTTCATATTGTGAACAATATATTGTCATGCTATCTCTAGGAAAAAATATCAGTCCATTCCCTAGGGTCTGAATCACTTACGTTTTCTGAGTCTCGGTTGCTCCTGAGTAAACTGAAGATAACCTTCTGAGACTTACAGAAGCATTAAGAGTAACGAGGTGGAAGTAAGATTTATTCCTCGTGCTCTGCGCTGCTCCCAACACGATGCTGTATGTACATCACCCACACTTAATTCCTTGCTTACCCCTATTGTCTTCAGAATAGGATGAGCCTGGTGCCTGATCTCAGGACAGTTGTCCATGTGGCTTATTCTTTTCTTTGGTTAAGGAATCTGGCCTGTTTGCAGAGACAGAGAAGAAGCAGCTTTAGTATCTCTTGCTCCTTTTTGAGATTGGTAGGAGCACTGTTGGTGTATGCCAACTCCTCCGCTGCCTGTATCAGGTGTGCCTCTGCAAGCAGGTCAGATTGAACTTTAATATAATTTAACTTTACTTGGGTTCTCGTAACTCAGTCTACTTTCTGAAATACGATAAGATCTGTTCAGATGGCATTTTGTATTTGTGTCCTGTGATGAGTAATCCCAAACTTTTCCTTGGTCGCTCCTTCTGGTAGGAAGCTGATTTTTCTATTTCCAGTTTTTCATTTCATTTTTTACTAGCAAAGGTTCCTTCCACTCTTTCCTTGTACAGTCTCTCAAATGTCTGCATTGTTTGTAGTAGATAATTTTCTTTCCCTCATTTGAAGCCTGAACCAAGACATTCTTGGGGCTTTTTATCTTCTGCTACCCCATGGTGCTACATATGATAATGAAAGAATCTGACTGAGGATACTAGGAAAGGAAACTAGTCAGAGGTGGTTATCATGGAAGATTAAGATTAAAATAATATGTAGATGCCAGCCTTTTTATTAATTGTTTTTGAAAATGAAATCCTCATTCTTAGTTCTTTGAATATTTTAAAAAGTGCATTTTAGGAATCTCATTTGTCAAGAAATGCAATGTTTTTCATTTTTGACTCATGCCATATTACATATGCATTCTGGTATAATATGTAGACCTATAGATTTCAGATAAACAAAAAGTGTTAATGTGTTCGATGTATATGGTTCTGCTTTCCATTCAAGACAAGTCTAACACAGATTGTTCTTAATGAACTTTATGCCTGCAAGGGAGGGATCGATGCCAAAGGTTTTTCCTGCAAGAAAATTTGCAGTTTATGAAATCTCTTTGCTGTCAACAGCACACGTTTCACTCTGTGTGTGTGTGAGAGAGAGAGAGAGAGACGGAGAGATGTAATCTTGAAACGACAATATTTCTGTGAATGTAAGGTAGTTTCTGCCTTCTGGGTACCAGTGGAAGATCGAAAACCCAATCAGAGGATCAGAGGACCTCCCTGACTTTCATGTTCTTTCTGTGTCTCTCCCTGTCTCTCTTTTCCTTTTTGACTGTCTTTACCAGACATAAGAGGTGCTTCTTGCTTTTGTAGTCCTACAAAGTGTCCTTTGGGTCAATGGATGCTGTACATGTTTGATAATTCTCAGTGAATATCAGCCTGTTCTATTCCTGAAATGAGACCATTTCTGAGACATTTTTTAATCCTGTTTGACCTTGGATATAAACTTCCCAATCTCATTGATTTCACATCATCAGACATGATCAAAAGCCTACCAAAGCTTCCACCCTCTCACCCCTAACATTCTGTATCTGTTTTACTAAAGACATTCTTTCAGGCTGGTTCAACAGGACACTAAGAGGCCTTGCCAACTTTGTAGGCAGACAAGAAGGGCCAAAGATGGTATTGCAAGAAGGGGCTATATTTTTCTGCACAAAGTAAGGTTTTCTTTTTTTCAGAGACATTAGCTGAGGTTAAAACATAGACACCATATAAGAAAACTGGTTTTTTAACACTTCTTGGAGGATAATTAAAAAACATTACTTTCAAACTTAGGTTGCATTGCTTAGTTGTACTATCAGAAACCCAAGCAGTCACTGTACAGAATTCCAGGATTGTGCCCTAATGGGCCATCTATTCATGTAACTATTACATTAGTGTGAGTCCACTTCTGGGTGGAAGACTAAGTGAGAATTTGGTAATAATTTGAACTTGTGGTGGGTTGACCTCGGCTACATGCTCTATCACTCCTCATCCTCATGTGGACAGGAAAGAGGAAGTATAATGAGGAGCTTATGGGTTGAGATAAGGACAGGGAGAGATCACTCAGCAATTACCATCATGGGCAAAACAGCCTCAACTTGGGGACATTAGTTCAATTTATCGCAAATCAAAATTAAGAGTAGGATAATGAAAACTAAAACCAAATCTTAAAACACCTTCCCCACACCCCTCCTTCTTCTCGGGCTCAACTTTGCTCCCAATTTTCTCTCCCTCCTCCCCCCGACCGGCGCAGGGGGTCGGGATATGGGGGTTGTGGTAAGTCCATCACACGTTGTCTCTGCTGCTCCTTCCTCCTCAGGGACAGGACTCCTCACACTCTGCCTTGCTCCAGCCTGGGGTCCCTCCCACGGGAGACAGTCCTCCAGGAACTTCTCCAACGTGAGTCCTTCCCACGGGCTGCAGTTCTTCACCAACTGCTCCAGCCTGGGTCCCCCACGGGTGCCGTCCTTCAGGAACAGGCTGCTCCAGCCTGGGTCCCCCACGGGGTCACAAGTCCTGCCAGCAACCCTGCTCCAGCCTGGGCTCCTCTTGCCACGGGACCACAGGTCCTGCCAGGAGCCTGCTCCAGCGTGGGCTTCCCACGGGGTCACGGTCTCCTTCGGGCATCCCCCTGCTCCGGCGTGGGGCCCTCCCCGGGTGCGGGTGGAGACCTGCTCCCCCGTGGAGCTCCATGGCTGCAGGGGCACAGCCGGCCTCCCCATGGGCTTCCCCAGGGGCTGCCGGGGAAACTCTGCTCTGGCGCCTGGAGCCCCTCCTGCCCCTCCTGCTGCCTTGACCTGGGGGTCTGCAGGGCTGCTCCTCTCACATCTTCTCTCTCCTCTTTCTGCTGTAAATGCTGCGTGACCTTTTTTCCCCCTTTTTAACTCTGCTCTCCCAGAGGCGCTGCCACCGTTGCTGATGGGCTCAGCCTTGGCCAGCGGTGGGTCCATCTTGGAGCCGGCTGCATTGGCTCTGTCAGACACAGGTGAAGCTTCTGGCAGCTTCTCACAGAAGCCACCCCTGCACCCCCTGGCTACCAAAACCTGGCCACACAAACCCAGTACAGAACTTTAAAGTAAAAGTTAAAATACAATTAAATCCAATTGTCTTTGTTGTTGTTTTTTTTTTTTAATGCCCCTTTCAGTAGTGTCATACCTCTTTTAAGGCAAATGATTCTTTTTTTCAGGCTGTGTCTTAAGAGACCCCTTCCTGATCTCTGTTTTCCTTTATCCTACAAGTGTATATATATTTCAGTACTTAAGAAACAATAGAGAATTCAAATATAAAGATCTGGGGAATATAGAGGCACACAGATTGGAGCTTCCAAGATATTTTTCATTTCCATTGTTTCTCCTAAATAATTTACTCTCTTTACAAATCTTTTAATGTTTGCTGCTCATCTGCTGCTCCATTTTTTTCTGTGCTTTTCTATCTGCTGTGTTGCTAGGACATGCACAAGTAGATGGAAGGGTTATAAACCACTGAATGAGAGAAGCTTCTCAGTGAAGTGGGAGAAGCAGTAAAAAACAAATTGTATGAAGATCCTGAGCTACCGAAGTAATATCTTTAGTATGAATTTGCATGCAAAAAGCCTATCTTTAATTAAAAATGAAATAACGCAGTTAAGGTTAGCCCTTTGTGATAATGTGTTCCAACACCCTTAGCAGGCCTGAGTATCTAGTGTTTACAAATCTTGATTTTTCTGAATTGATGATTTAAAGAGTGTTCACTAAAATATTAAAATATTGATAGTAAAATGTGTCATGAGCGATTAACAGTCTGTATTCTAGCATTACCATTTTTTAATGTAAAACAGTTGTTTCCAAACAACGAAAAATAAATAGATTATTCATACCATGAGAGGCATGACTGCAATTCAGTGTTACCTCTTTGTTTTCCTGACAGATAACAGATTTTCCAGAACTGCATGAAGTACATAGTTTACAGTAATGTGAAATGATGTCAGCACCTTTAGGATTTTTACTACAGTTATTCTGCATTTTCATTAAAAAGAAATTACTCCATTTTAACCTTCATATTTCCTGTCTTGCAAGAATTTTGAGTCCTTTTGCTTTATTATGGAAAATTATTTATTTTGAGAATACTTGAAATTGAGAATCTAAAATTGTATCAGTAAAGAAATATTTTAGTAACTTAATGCTCCTCACCACTGTATTTATGTTGTGTCATCATTTGAACCTTGCTAACTTGAAATATATGGTAAGTAGTCAATCTGGAGGACCTGCCAAGAAGGACTGTGTAAGAGAAGCTAAATAACTGTAGAAGTTCAAATTGTCTAAGAAATACATTTTCAGATATGAAACACTTTCAAATTTGAGTTGTAGTGCTCATGTAGCTAGATCCACTAATTATCTGAATAACTATCCCAGTTCTCAAAAGTATTGCTGCAACGTAACTTCAGATTGTGTTTGGTGAGAACTGCTACCTCCGGTATAAAGCCATATTTAGCTCAGTGAACTTCGTCCAGTCAAAAATTGATTTTCATGGCTGGAGGCCTGTAGATCAACTCTGCATTTCTCACCGACTGTGGAAAGATGAATTAAGTATTACAGGCTGCTCCCGCTGGAGTCTTTCAGGGCTGGTCTACAACTTGAAAGTTTTCTTGGCAATTCACTGGGCAATTAAATTCTCAGGAAGTACTTCAAAGGAAAATGGATGTTTGGCTGGCAGGAATGGATGTTTTCCAGCTAGAGAAAAGAGAAGAATGTTGCAAGGAAGATTTAAACCCTGTAGGTATTTTTTAAATAACCTACCACTGACTGTCATATCTTCCTACCAGTTTAAGTTTGTTCAGACAGGTTTCTCCAGTCCTCTACGTGAAATGGTAGCTCATAGGCCACACAGGCTTTGAAAGTATTGAAGCTCCTTCTTTTGTAGAACAGCAAACTGCAGAAGGACAGCATGCTTCCACCTCTTAATGCCTTTCAAGGAGTTGTAAAACTCATGAGATAGAGATGTATCTTGAATGGTGATACAGCAACCATTCTTCCAAATCAGTCACATACTTAAAGGACATAAAGGACAGTATTAGTTGCCTTGGACTGTTTGCAGGGTCCTAGACAATCAGACAGCTTCAGTTCATGCAAAGTAAATGGATTAAGTTTCTTACAGTATATTTTAACATTTTTTCCACTACACTTCTTCATGTCTCATTGATTCAGCTAGTACTCGCTGTTGAAAGAGTAAAGACAGTATTGTGTTCTTTTGGAGACTTTGGGATATTTACCAGAACAATGAGATGGTTGAGGAATGTGGAAAAGGACAAGTGTTTTAGATGCAGCGCTTTGGATCTCTGGTTAGTGAAATGTTGATGAATTCACTTAGTTTATAGAAAATGCTGGAAAGACTTAAAATATTCCTGCAGCCTGCAGATGTTAAAAGTGGTTGTGGGATTTAATGGGAACCATAAAAGAGTTCTTTTTCTACATTAACAATTGAATTTTGTTTCTTTCCTTACACAGTTCCCTCAAAACAGTATTTGTTGTGAAATACCATTGTGATTCTCAATGTTTTCATATGTACGCTGCTATCAGTTTTTAACTTACTTTATAAGTAAGCTTTTTAAGCTGAAGTGTTTGTAAAATCGATTTGCTCACTACAGAAGTATGCTTTGTTTAGTCAGTTGAAAATTAACACAAGTTTAAAAAAATGGGGCATTTTGACTAATTTTTTTGGCACTGGTGCAGAAAAGTGATTAATAACTCATGCTTAAACTATAAGGAAATTGGATCCACACCTGCTCTTTCTAAAACCAAAGTAGTCCTTTCAAGGTGTGTGATGCTTGTGCACTGGTGCCCCAAAGTAAGTAATGAAAAGGATTTTGAGAGCTTGATTCTTCATTCTGCGTTCACAAAAATCATGTGGGTAGGCCTGTGTGAAGTTGTAGAAGTATTGGTAAGTAGGAAGTAAAACTGGGAAGGGTGTTTGGCCCATATGTTCTATTGAAACAACCATATTAAAGGCTTACCACAAACAAGTGTAGTATACTGACTGAAACAGTCATCACCATCCTTGTGTTTTCCCCGTATTAACTGCAACATTTCGATAATGCATTTGAAACTGAAATGAGATCCATTTATAAATTTAAAGCTATATCTTTGGAGGAGCTGGGAAGAATGGTGAAGTTGAAGAGGATTTAAGTAATTGCATTTTGGTATGAAGAGCTTTACTTCAGTACTTACAAGGGGATGAGCCACAAAAAAAGCTTCCTTAAACCTCTGTTTATTGTGCCATATCAAACTAAATAAAGATATCTTTCATGGATGTAACTGTTTGTTTTACTTAAAGGTCAAAGAAGGATGCTTAGTTTTATTATTCTCATAAACACGCTGTAGCAGGGTCTACTCTTTACAAAGTGTGTCTGAGCACTCTTACAGATTAGAAATAACTTCCACAAAACAGCAATTAGTGTATCAGAGTATTGGGTTCCTATTAGAGGACAGCCCTACACAAGAAGACACCTAGATTTTGGAAGATAGCATACTGCTATGACTTGTTTGCAGTATATACTCCATAGACACAGTTACTTACATTTCTTGACTGTACAGTGTCCCAGCTTCAGGAGAAATAAACTCCTGAGAGTCTCATGATTTTGGCCTTTTGCTAGCTTAGACCTGAACTGGAAAAAGCTTAGCATACAGGTTTCTTCTTACTCCATAGCTGCATTACCACACTACTGTGCAAAGCGTTGCTGCATCCTTCTTCCATACTCTTAAGTCACGGCATGGTCTCATGACTGCACAACAGGTTTTCATCTCTGATTTCTGGTTTCATGCTGATATAACAGTACTTTGAACTCTCAGGAGAAAGACAGAATTTAAAATTTTTCAGTAGTTTCTGTTAGCTGTGATAGGCATCTCCTCACTGAGATTGATAGTTGTTGTGAATACTGTGCACAAATGTCTGTCTCTTTTGTGTTCAGTGTAATAAGGAGATGCCCAAACCAACGATGTGAATTCTTCTCTGGAGCTAAGTGCTTACGTCCTTAAGGTGTTCAGTACTGGGAAGCCTGTGTCATTTCTTGGTTTGGTCCAAGGTGTTCAAGTAGGATGTTGTAGCTTGCATGTGCAGTATTTGATATTCTCAGGTTGTTCATCATCAAGCTATCGAATATCTCCAAGTTGCATAGCATCCAGCGATGAATGGCTTAACCAGTCAAGAACAAGGTTTTCTTCCCTGAAAAATACAAATAAACAAATACTACAAACACTTGAGTTGCAGATTGTAGTAACAAATGTTCCTGCACCCATGATTCTTCTTGCAGCTGCAACACATAATCTCCTTTTCTTACAGATCTTCAGCTGTTCTCCTACACCTGTTGTTCTGTGGTGGTCTCTGATGTAGGCTATAGATCTTGCCTTCAGGGCTGCAGAGAACCTTCAAGAAGAAGAGATGTTGCACAGAGAAGTAAGCATATGAGAGAAAGGTTGCAGAGAAGACAGGCTTAGGACACAACCAGACTGCAAGGGCAGTACATGGTATGTGCATCTGTACCTTGACAGATGTCAGCATTTATCTCTGTTACTCCTGCAGTTACCTTACTTGTCTGTTTAGTACAATAACTGCCTGTGACATGTTGTGTGTCTGCCAACAGTTTCCCTTTGGAGCCTGTGAGATGTGGTCTGCAGAGCACCTTTGCTCTCAGGCACTGTTGCACCCTGCTGTCTTCTCATAGACCTCAGGAAAGCAAATTACTTGACCTGTGCTCCTCTTCTGAATTTAAAGCACGTTAGTTCAGCATAACATCCATTTTGTCTCCAGGAGGCACCCACTTTATAGCAGGGTGTGTAGCTCCTCTGGTACTTGTACTTAACCAGATAATAACTGTATTTGATTTGAGGGACTTGTTTGCATGCAATCCTGTCTAGCTGAGCTCAGCAGCAGGATTCCTATTGACCCAGCTAAGTAAGGGTATAATTTGTTATCGTTGGCTGTCTGTGATGAGATGGCATTTGTAGTGGTGTATGAAAACTGACAGAATAGGTTTCAGATTATTTAATTTACTTTCCCACTTGATTTTTGTCAAGCTCTTTTCACCTGTACTAGTTTACATAAGTAGGAAGATCCACACAAAGATATCTATGCTTTTTTCCACTAAATTCATTTGAAAGGAAAGTGGCCATGGCAGGATATGAAAAGCTTTCTGTGACACAGTATGTGACATTTCATACAGCAAATACACCTGGCCCTTGTTTAGATATTATCACTAAACAGCAGTTATGAAGACATTGCTTTTTGAGATACCATAGTTCTTCACCATTCCCAGTAGGAAATGGCTGAAAGGAGCACACCATCCCATGGCAATGTAACTGTTACTTTCTAACATGACTTCTCAATATAGCGTGTGGGCAGATGGGTGTTCTTCAAACAGCTGAGCCAGCAAAATATCTTACTGCCTCTCAGCCTGCCTGAATTTCTCCCTGCTGATGGGTACTGCCTTCCTGTGAGAGCCAGCTAAATCACTCATCTGATATTTTACCTGTTTAAATCTTGTTGATTCCTTTACTAATTGAGTCAGCTGGAAGACGACATTTGTCCATAACCTTACAGAGCCCGTAGTATGCTAGTGATGAAATTAAATTGGGCATAGACCTATAGTGGTGGACCAGAAACCGGCGTAAGTTGATGAAGAGTTGCGGGTAGTGGCTCTGGTTTTGTCAGGTGGGTTTGTGGAACCTAGTCTAGCATGTATAAGTCTAAGGAAAGAGAACTAAAACTTTTGGCCCTAAACTTACTTGGCAGAGGCAGGAAGAATAACATCACTTTTGAATAGAGCTCAGTTAAAATCTCACTGACCCTATAACGTGATCAGTAAAGTACTAGATTGGGCTGTGTGGGCACTATCATCAGAGGGAAAAAAATGCTTACAGTATCGCTTTGCATTGTTAGGATCAGTATTAGAACACTAAAATGTAGCAGATGATTTCAGACTTCTCATTAAACACCAGGGATTGTGTACCCTATGTTGCAAAAAGTGAAATCTAAGATTTGTGTATGAAGGTTCTCCAGTTAAGCCTTTTTTTGCAACCCATGTAAGTCCTTTGTGAAATAAAAAAAGTATTGCATTTTGAAAAGCATCTATGGAGCATCAACATTTTCAGGCTTTTATTAAATGATCTATTTATATAGGATTTGTGGAATTCAAAGCAGAAACATTGTTAAATAATGCATGCTGAAGAATACGTAATCTCATGTTTATTCCACAGAGGCTTTTGGTTTTGTTTTGGGATTCATGAACACTCATGGGTGTTCTAAAAATTAGCAGTTGCAAGTACTGTAATGGCTCAGTAATGTCATCTGTCTGGTATCAGGAGCCCTCTTTTGCAGTAGCTAAGTGTCTTTTGATAGGTGTCGCGGTCCAGTAATGTTGTAAAGCTCTCTGGCTTCACTAAAGAGTAAATGACTGAGTATCAGCAGTTTGTAAAGCCTTTTAATACTGCTGAAAGAACAGATAATGACAGTGTACAATGCTAGAACAAAACAACGAAGACTGGATATACAAATGTTGATGGCCACTTAGTTTCTAAAATAATTACAGTTCATGTGGTTTTGGCTTTTACAACTTTGGAGTATAATTCGTTTTTGCTGAATTTCTATAAAGTGTTATTCAGGAAAGACATTTCTGCAAGAAAACTGTCAAATATTTAGCCACAGAAAGCAAAAACATTTCTTTGAAACCTGTCATCCAGTCATCTGTCAGTATGTTCATTAGTTTTTGAAATGCCACCAAACCAGCCATGAATTAAAAAGGAAAAAGATGTTTGGAAAGAGGATATATTCTTCTCGTGTTAAAATTTATGCTAGAGTTTAAGTAAATTACTGACCTAATCTAGTGGCAAAATGACAGAAGAAATTAAATATTCTGCCTGGCAAAATACAATAAAAATTGAATCTGTGGATTATTCACAAAATGCTTTTATCCCTGCCTTGTTTTGTAATTCCCTTAAAGCAAGTCATGACAGCCTGGAAAAAGGATGGACAGGCTCTCTGGGAACAGTAGAAAATGCCTTTTGTGTCTGCCTGCTGCAGCACTCCATCTCAGTCAAGTGGCAGAAGAAAGACTCTTCCTACTCTCGCTACCAAAGGAATGCATTCACCTCTGTTTAAAAAGTATACTTTCATTCATCAAAAAAGGTGAATGTGTTTTTCATTGCATTCTGTATGTGATAAGATCGTGTGTAAAGGACTGAATTATTAATTTCTGAGTAGAGCATCTTTAAAACTATGACTAGTTTAGCGGAAAACTTCCTGCAAAAATTCTTGACCTTTTGACATCCTTCTGCAATTGTTAGTAATGCAGTTGGTAGTTCTTTCATGTTTAAAGTAGCTGGCTAGCTTTAAATTACAGAATAAATGTTTAATTATTGCCATCTGATAAAGTTTTTTGATGCTGATAGACTTAGCTACTACTGTTTGTTGTGACAAAGCTAGCAAGTTAGGTGTCTTTCCACTCAAAAACACGATTCCAGTGAAAAAACCCCAAGCAAATAAGGGGTTCCTACAAATTTGAAAAAAGAATAGTTTGCACGTGTGTGCTCACTCACACAGGTACGAATGAAATCCGTTGAAGACAACAACATGCTGAAAGGGAGAGAGAAGCTTCAACACAGCCTAAAAAGTCACTGGGTGACCCTGGCAGAAGTGGAGGCAGTGAGCTGCCCGGGCAGGGTGTTGCCTGAAAATGCTGTGAAGCATGGAGCACAAAAACAGCATCTGATTTATTTTTGAAAGAATGGCACGTTGGACTCTCATAGATGAATGAAATGTGTTTCCAAAATACTGTTTTTGAAATAACTTACACACCAAAGTGCCTCTTGGCCAGCATTCATGTCAAAAGTGACATTTCTGTTATTTTACTATATTGACAGTACTTTGAGAATGTTTGGGGGTTTTTTTCCCCTTCCTGAAAGTATATCAATGGTTGAAATGGAATTAGTAGCCAGAACCTCTTGCAAATCTTTATTCCCCTATGAGCATTTCTTCAACATGGCATGCAGTTTAACTGATTATTTAGCAAAAATAGGTTTAAAATTCTGATAGAGCTCGGTGAGTTTTGATCGGGAATCGGGTTAATAGTACTTTTAGCAGGGCCTGTTGCAATAGGACAAGGTGTAATGTTTTTAAACTAAAAGATGACAGATTTCAACTAGGTATAAGGAAGACGTTTTTCACCATGAGGGTGGTGAAACACTGGCAGAGGTTGCCCAGAGAGGTGGTGGATGCCCCATCCCTGGAAACATTGAAGGTCAGGTTGGACGGGGCTCTGAGCAACCTGATCTAGTTGAAGATGTCCCTGCTCATTGCAGCGGGGTTGGGCTAGATGATCTTTAAAGCTCCCTTCTAACCCAAAGATTCTGTGATTCTCATTCTCCCTCTGTGTCATATTCTAGAGTATTATATTTACTCAACCAACGTTCTGTCTCTTTGCACCTCTTTTCCAGAAATACCTTAAATATGACTTTTCAGTTTCCTTTTTAGTAGCTGCTTTCACTTTTAGATAACTTAATGATTTCTATATAATTTGCAAACTGATGTGCAAACGGAAACACTCTGTTGTGCCAGACGTGTATTTGAGATGCAAGTGAGCATAGGAACTGTACAGTCAGGGTGCTTTTTTCAAGGAGACTACACATCAAAGCAACAGGTTCTGATTAAGTTGAGAAATACCGTTCTAATTTGTCACAGGGCAGACTAAATATTGTTTTCATATGTGTATATACACACACATATATATTACTAATTTTTTATATATATAGTTTTTATATACATATATAAAGTATATAATTTAAGTAACTATATAACTTATGTATGCAACTAATTTTCCTATCTTTAGAAATAAAAGCCTTCAAATATAGAATTTACACTGTTTATAAAATTCATCCTGGTAAATATACATGAAGAACTGTGTCAGAAGTATTTTGCAGGAGACTGCATACATTGATGTATGGTAGTTGCCTACACTTTTTGGAACTATTTTATTCCAAATAAACCAAATAAATGTTATTTGAATAAATAAGTGTAAAAGGTTGGTAGATATAAAACTCAGGGAAATCCAACAAAAGTTTAACATTCCTTTTTACACGATCTACAGATTTTGCAGAACATAGCACTTATTTTTAGAATTTAAAATTCACATATCTAACAGACTACACTAGGAACAATGCTGCAGCTCATTAGGAAGAAATACCAGGACATGTTTTGAATCATTAAGATAGTAAAAATGAAATGTCAATGCTAGTTTTTAGAATGGAAATGTGCAGTGAATTTTATGAATGCATCTGTCATCTTTTGAAACCTGTCTGAGGCATGGTGAAAAAAGAGTCAACATGGGCTTTACAGACTGCTGTGTGATACAGACATGTCACAGGAAAGTGTATGAGGGCAAGAGACCCAGTTCTGTTCTCTTCTTCCGTCAGGAGTGCGTCAGGAGTAATTCCACTGAGGTTAGTGCAGTTCTATGCATATGAAGGGATGAAAATAAAGTAGAACTCTTCAAGTTAGTGTTCTTGGTAGTTAGTTCTTGTTGGCCAGATTGTTACATCTGGAATAATTTTTCTGTGAGGTAAAAATTTTAGTGCAGGATTTTTAATGGTAGGAGGACTATAACATTGTTTGCTTATTGCATCCTGCAGTTCAATGTATTTAAACCTGAAAGTGTTACCATCTAGAAGGAAATGGGATATGGCCAAAGAGCTTCCCTTTATGAAGGAAAGGGGGGAATGGTCCCAAAGCCTTTGAATGTTAAGGCCACGTCTCCATTGCTGTTCATGAAAGAAGGCAAGAGGAATTCAAAGATAAAGTGAGGTTTAAGATGAAGTAGATCAATTCTGAATTATTACTTACATGGTCTGAAGATATCAAAGCCTATTCTGGACCTAATTAAATGTCCATTAGGTAGGGAGAAGTTTAGCATCCCTTCCCATTGTTAAGTTCATCTATTGGTAGCCTGCTGCTTACAGTTTATCCCTGTGTCATGTTTCATCCAACATCTTGTCCTGAACATGTGAAAAAACATTGAAGACTTATTGTGCTCGGTGTGTATTTTAAAGTTGCTGAACATGAGACAAAGATTCTAACAAGTTACCTCAAAATAAAATGCATCTCTTATTTTTCCACAACTATTAAGCATTAAATGATTGAATGGTATAAGATTCTGTTGAAGTCAGCAAATGGGGTGCTAAAGTGAAAAGCACTTTAAAAAGAAAGTATCGATGTGAATCATGGGGTCATGAAGAAAGTGGGTCCTAGCTGAAGGCCATGCAAAAGAATGGTCATATTGAGTAAGTGATTAAGCTGAATGGAAGGACTAAATATAAATGAGATTTGAACACTGTCAGCAGCAAGACAGAATTCCTTGGGAAATGCAGTAAGTCTGCAATTCTGAGAAGTTAATTCTTCCCCATAGCAAAATAAGTGAAGAGAAGGCCTGTTTGGGAGGCTGTCTTTGAATAACATGTATTTTAACTTTGATGGACTTCATAGAGATTTGAAAAATCATGATGGATGTTGTTGACTTTCCATTCCTTTGCTTGGCAGAGTATTCCTCACCAGTGCTTCAGTAGGGAGGAACAGAGTCAACTTAGAGGGAATACTTCAGTGTGGCATTGACCCAGCCCAGATCCATGAAGATGTAGGCTGGGGGTATAGTTTCACATGATGCTTCACTTTGTTTAATTTCAGGCAGTCATCCAAAAGAGGTAGTTCCTTTTGGGAAATCTCTGTCATGACAGAACCTAATCTTTTCTTGCATAGGTTTGTTTTCTCTTGGATCAATGAACTGATGTAGCTCACTGGGGATACGACAATTCTTAAATGCAAGGAGAGAGGGCAGGAGCTTGCAGTGAGGAACAGAAGTGCTCAGGACCTCTCCATATCTTTTTGACAGCTACTTGTCATTAGATCAGAGAAAGCCTAGTGTGAAAATCCACCCCTAAATAAAATACCACATTTTTCACTCAAGTGAAAGGCAATATTGGAGAGAACTGTAAGGACCGGTCTTGCAAAAAAGGGAGTATGGACAGTGAATGGATAGCCCTAATTCCATCCTTGGCCAGGTTCTATTTTAATTTGTAGAAATTAGTTAGATGCATAATGCTGTGACTCTACGCAGCAAACCAAAGAAGAGAAGTGGTTGTTCTAGTCTCCATGAACCTCCTTTTCAATACCTGCAGTTGTTTAGGATATATGGAAGATTAAGTGCTTAAATATACCTTCTAATAAAGTACTTTGATGGTCAAGAGACTACAGTGATTGCTGGCAAAAAAGAGGAAACTATTTTTCTAACCTGGCCCTTAATGCTTTTATAGTAGCCAAGGCAATTGTATGGCTAACTTCACTTTTACTCAGCGGACACGTTAGTTCAAGTTTAATTGTATTTGTTTTCTAAACTCAGATTTCACTGGGTACTTTTTCGGTGCAGATGCAGGTGCCTTGACCCAAATACATTAGAAGTGCTTCATTTTGTTTAAAACAATATTTCAACTATCCTCCTGTCCTTTTTAAATCTTTGAGTTTTTCCTTCCTCGTTCTCTTTTCCCGCTGACATTCAATATCTCTGCTAAACCAGTGCAGTGACTTAGGTAAACTTTCCCTCATTAAACATGTGAGAAAGCATATGTGAAGTTCAAAGCCTCTCAGTCATGCCAACTGTTGGCTTTATGTCTGGAAATTCTGGTTTTTGATATTAAACAAAAGGTATATCACACTTTTCCCATCATATACTGATGTGAATACATCTTGCAATGTTAAAAATAGCCAAGATGTCAGCTGTTGTGGAAAAAAGGAATGTGGTTTAATTAAGCAGAAATTTTATTATCTTACCTGGCAACAGCCCCACAGCAAGCATTATCTGTCAAAATGCATGTAATTTGTTAGACCCAGTTTAATGCTGGGAACCCACTATCAACATTAAAGAAAAGGGAGAAAAGGTCTTACTTCATCTTTACCTCCTCCACAGTTTTATGGAGGATGCTTCCGGGCGACTCCTTTCTGAGCTACCAGCTCCTGTTACAGAATGAATTATGAAATTAAAAATGAGACATGAGTGTGAATTTGAAGATCCCTATGATACACTGTGAAAACTTGTAACATTTTAAAATAAATAATAAGGGGTGCAAACAGGTCAGTGTTCCACTTCGGGTTCAAATGTAAGAAAAGCCCGATACCTTAAGATGTGAATCTTATAGGAGACACAAACTCTTTCACTTTTCTGCTCTTCAGGGTTATAAAAAAAGTATTCCTGTACCCTACTGACAAGACCTAAATATGTTGATGCCCGTTTTATGTTTTTCTTGCTGGAAGGCAAGGTTTGCAAGGATTTCCTTGGTAAATGTTGTCTGCTGACTGCTGCACAGGCAACCAACATGACATAACCTCTTTCATCAATTGGAACTTGATCCAATTCCATCTTAAATATAGTGCAGAAAGTTTGCTCCAGAATCTCAAATGACAAAAAATGAAAATCAAAGCCACAAAAACTAAAAACAAACAAACAAACAAAACAAAAAAAACCCACCCAAAAAAACCCCATCCTTGAGACTTTAATATCTGACTTGATATGAAAACCATTATTTTCATACACATAGTGATGAAAGTTGATTTGCTACTTTAAATTTAACTCTGACAGGGAGTGAAGCTATTAGTTTCAGTTTAAATGCCTGGACAAATTGAACCTAACTTAATTGTGGAATATAGTTATGAATTTAACTTGTCGTTTAGGCTAGAAAATGGTGAACTGCCTACCAAATCATTGCAGTGAAACAGCTTGAGTCAAGTTCCAGCTAAGGAAGGAAGGAATCAGGGCTGGGAGCGAGCTGCCCTAATTTTGCTGCCTGGTATTATCATCCAACTGCCCTATGTGACAGGGTGTTTTATTATTAATTTAATATTTTATTGTTCTGACGGTAAGAAAAGTCATATCTCAAAGCCTCTGCTTCAGTACGATGTAAATTGTTCTTATTCAAAGTCTGACTGATTTTTTTTTCCCTTGATGGATTTTATTTCTCATCACCCTCCTCCTTCATAGATGCCTACTCTCTCAGCAGTATGGAGGACAGCTCCTCTACCGGTGTGGTGGTGCCTGGCTAGCTGAAAGCTTTTAGGAATGAAGAAAAGGCAGCATCTGTCTGTCTTTGAGAAGGAAGGATGCTTAGGAGAGATTGGGAGGGAGAGATGTAGTACATTCACAACTGGTTGTCTAAGGTCCTGCCTTGATTTCTTGCTCCTTTTTCTAAGGAGGCACTGTAATCTTTTAGTGTACGCACACAGTGGCAACCCTCATAAGCATCATGAAACTACGTGCTGGGTAGAGTTGCCTTTTCCTTTTGCTCTGTCCATGCGCCCAGTGAAGCGTTTCCCAGGAGCCCTACTTTCGGCTTCAACTTCTTCCCATGGACCATATGGAAAATTTGGTAAGACGTCCCCATTTCCACAAGTCTTCGTTTCCAGAAGTAATGCTTTGAGACACATTATTCTTCTGAGCAAATCTGAATTGGGAATTGAAGCAGTGGAACCCTAGGGAATAATGCCTGAAGGGAAGTTAAAGGTGAGACTAAAAACCAGGCTGGTTTCAGAAATATAAGAACAGGAGATCAAAAATTAGTTTCTTCCCAATGGTGCAGTAGTTTCTACATGTCCTTACAGACCCAATTAAAATAACATTTGATTAAAATGAATACAACAAAGCACAGTTTTAAGTGTTGCTAGGTCTCTGGATAAATTGAAAAACCAGCAAAATTTAATTTTATATTAAAGATTAAAGAGTACTTTCTGGTCTTAGTTATGTTATGGTTTCTCTGGTGTATAAGCAATAAGGCAATTTAATGTAAAATTAAAAATCCTTGGACAACAGCATCTCTCTCAATTTAAATTAGGATGGCTGAGAAAATCATTTTAGCCTTTAATGTTGATTTATAGCAGTTTTGCATTCTTTACATGTTGAAATCCAGAACAGTATTATGCTAATACGGCTGTATCACCTGCAGGTGTTGCTTGAGTGAGCAGTCCTTTGTATTTTCTTTGAAGGATCAATATTTCAAGATGTGCAAAGGAGAGGGGTCTGATTGACAAGCTGCCTTGATACACTGTTATTCTGCCTATGACTGGATTGACTGAAAATTGCCTCAGAGAGTAAGATAATTTATAAAAACTATAAAGCACAGCTGAGTGTTTGAAATAATCAAAGTTAATTATGAATATTATTTATTTTCACTTCCTAAATGTCTTGCCTTCCTTTTTGTAGTTTCTTGAAGTTTTTCCTTCTGAAATAGTCATATTTCATACTGCATTTTTATGAAAAATAGGCATTAGATGTTACAGCTATGCAAAAATGAGAACTGTCAGAATTTACCGAAATAATTTCTAATAATAGTGCTGCAAGAAATTATTGTTGAGTGTACCCATATTACTGGAGAGAAATTTGTTTTTAATTTTTTGTGCATGTCTAGAAATTTAGCAAATAATCTGGTTTAAGGAAAAAAAAATGGTAGTTTGGAAATAAAATGGATGCGTAAGTATAAAACAGTGTCTTTTCATGAGAATAAGACTTCTTTTGTGGGGTGAAATCATGCTGCCTAGATGTATTGTCACAACAAGCAAATGTTTCTTGGGATGCCTCATTATGTGATACAAATATTATATATGTAGATATGTTAATAAGCTATTTTTATTTTCAAATTATTAAATGTAGTCATTCTCTAGTGTGGATAAAATATGCTTATCAGTCTGCTAGTACCAACATACAGTCTGGAATACAAGTTGTGTAGTAAAGTGGTTTTGCAGTACTATCAGCAGAATTTCAGGAAGGTTTTTTGTAGTAATTTTGGGATTTTGTAGTATGTTTTCCTTTTGAAATGCTATTTTTTCCTTTACCTTGAAGAATCTTTCTTTAATTCAATATTTATTATTAATTTTGTGGGATGATATCATATATGCTTAGACTAGTATTCATAAAATGAGAAAACAGACTATTTGAAAGAGTACATTGAAAGGAAAGAAGTTTTTCCTCATACATTTGTACAACTGTGCAGAACTGCACTGAGCTTAATTTAAACAGAAAAAAAATTCCTATTCTTGCAATGTATACTGTTTGCATTTGAGATCTTGATTTAAAGGATAAATTAGTTGTAACAAGCCAAAAAAACCAGTAGTAAACATGTCAGTATGAAAGAAATGTCTTTTATCTCCTTGGAGGTAATGTGAATATGAAATTCAAATGAATCTGTGAACAATGTAAATTTTTACATCAAAGTGTAATGTTTACTTACATAATAGATATGAAGTCCTGGGTAAGATTTTTTTGTTTCATTAATGAATAGCATACACATACAAAAAATGCAGGGAAAGCTATTTCCCAGTTAGGGAACAAACTGGATTAACTTCTTGATGAATAAATGAGCTTTTTTTACCCTAAAGGTTTGAATTAATGATTTGTATAAAAAAGCTCACTCAGGCTCTAGTTATTGGTTCTGTCCTATTGCTGCTTGCCTAAATTGCACCTAAAATAATGTTATTTTAGTGGTGGTAAGTGCCTTTTCTGATTCTTCTAAATGGAAAATTGAAAATATTCTGAACGTATAAATTATATTTCAAATGAAGGGACAACAGCATGGGAATGTAAGTTAGCACATCTCATTTAGAAGGTTTCAGTTTGATAATGGTGTTTTAAAACTCTATTAGAAGTGCAAGATTTATTGTGAGAATTTAAGCTTCAGGGTTTTATTTTTGATACATTAAAATAAAAAATACATTCAATTAAAAAGCCATATTAATCCTTTAACATCATAATAGCAGAGAATTTTTCCACATTTACATAAAAGGGAAATGGATAAAAATAAGTCCTTCATTTATATTTCTGAATTACTTTTTTTTTTTTTTTTGTCTTTGATAATGCAGATACAAGGGAATGACTGGGGAGCAGAGACTTAACAGAATCAGCTGCAGTAAAGATTATAGAACAAATCTTAGCAGTTTTAATCAAGCTAAGTTCAGATGAAGCCAGTGACAGATTTTGTTGAATAACACCAGCAAAGTGAGGGATTAACCCTAAAAATAGGAATTGTAGTACATTGTATGTGTTACTTGATGTTGTCCCACTGAAATAACATGACAGTATTGGGTCTGTCCACTTGTGTATTTAGATAGATGAGGTTTAACAGTCAGTGGCAGTAAAACTGGCTTAAATCACAGTGTGTTTAAAACAAGAAGGAAAATATAGTAATTAATGGTATGAATGTGGTAGTTGTGGATAACAGTAGAAACCAGGGGGAAGTAATAACAGGCGAAATGCTGGTTCATCCAGAACGTCATCTTTGCTTCCAGCAGTTTCATCCAAGGCTCTTTTCCTGCTCTGAACTAAAAACCTGCATTTTTATGTCTGGCTGGCAATAGAATGGACTAAAGGAGAAGCTGCATGAGGAGGTGGGATACCCATGATTTGTACTTCAGAGTGGGAGGTCGGGGTGGTGACAGTCACAGCGATCTCTGCTGAAATCCCTCCGTATGCTTCAGATTTTCGTGAGCTTGCCTTATGATGGATATGCAGTGGATCCACAGTGTGTCTGAAGCCTTCAGGCCTTAATGCTTTTAAATATTCCCTAATTACAGTAACTTTTTTTTTTTCACCTTTCCCTTGTTCTTTCCTGTGAAATACCTATAGTGCTTTTGTAACCCTTGTTTAAAGGTGAAATCTATGCTGGAATAATTCGTCACTGTGGATTCATTGTGGCAGGGGCTGGAGCTGTAGGGAACATTCATGTACAAGCCACTAGGCTGTTAACAGGGTCCGTTTTTTTTCCCCACCATCTTCCAGATGGTGGCTTTCAATACTGCTGGAAAATTATTTTTCTGTTTTCATGTTAATATCATATTGAATACTTTAAATTCCTTGATATCTAACTTCATGTAGAGAAAATTTTAACATGTAATTCCAACCTTAATGCCTTTAAATATGTGCACACTTTCTTTCCTTCTTGCCTTTCCCCTCCATTTAACAAAACCCAGGAGGTGCTATTTATCTGGTATCTTTTCAATCCCATCGCAGTGTTGTACTTCCACTGTTGCCTGCCCCACTCCTTCAACCCTCTTCCTCCTTCAAGCTCAGAGAAGCGCCTGCCCCGTCCTCTCTCTGGGTCGATCTGCCACCTAATGGAGGACTGACATTATTGTTAATATTTGTAGGCAGAAGACAGCGCGTCCAGACCGCTCTGTGCCCTACTCATTGACAACGGCAGAAACCCTGGCAGAACTGACCCGCGCCGTGGTGGTGAGCTCTCTGCATGAGCTCCTGAGGGCAGACACCAGGTCTCCTTTCTTTCTCAACTGCCAGCCGAGTAAGTCAGCTCTCAATGACAGCGACAGGCAGCGAGGTTGTGTTGTTGTTCACAGCACGGTGTTGCACAGACGCGGTGCACGTCCTGTCAGGCCTTGCCCTGTTGTGTACTCCCACTTAAATCTTCCTTCCCTTCCATTCAGGGAGCTGGAAGCTCTGCAAGTTAATATAAAAAAAACCCCCACAAACCAAAACAAAGAAAGAAAGAAAGAAACAACAAACCCCAAAAACAAAGGCAGCAGGAAAAAAGGGATTTTGAATGCCAACCTTTCTTGCTTTACTTTATAGAGTTGAGGTGGCCAGCTGCAGCAAGCAGGTTTTATGAAGGCGACAAAAGTAATGAGCACTTAGCATGTGTTATGATTTATTTGAGAGTGAGTGGGATCTAGAGATGTTCATATAGAGAAGTGATAAAGTCAGAAAATCATAAAATTGGCGAGTTCTTTCTGACTTGTTAAGGCACTAGTCATCCCCTTACGTACGGTCCTCAGTAGCATACCTGAGCATGGTGACCTGGTTATGAGACATAGCACAACACTGGTGATACCTGCAAACAAATTTTAAGGAGTTGGTTCCTTTGCTCTCGCATCATTCTGTTAGGAACGGCGGCAGCAGGAATTAGTGTTGTTTAAAGCAGGGACAGACCTGATTTGTACAGCTGTAATCATTGTGAACATTATCAGCACTTGTAGAGCGAAAGGCAGGAATACTTCTACAGTGTAGAAACCTTTATGTCTGAGCGCTCGGTTCATTTCAGTTTTTAACGGTGGGCGGAGATTCCAAGCTAACAGATGAAATTGTAACTCCTTTAACAGAATTGATTAAAATAAACCAGCAAACATGCTAAGTTTTGCCTGTTAAATAGATGTTACACATAGGTGGCCAGACCCCAACCCCCATCTCCAAAAAAGTCTACCCAAGGCAGCTAGCTGGAGTTTGTACAGTTTGTTCCCTCAGCAATGTTTACCCTCCTTTGTTCATGTACTTGTTAGGGTTTTATATCTGACAGAATGTCTTAGTCCTCAGTTTCTGGCACTGTCCCTATTCTCAGTGACCTCCTCCCTAGCATAACTATTCTGGCATTTCATGCTAATATTAGTGGTTTCTGCTCTACTTCCCAAAGGGAGGAATTTCCCAGTCTTTGAATCAGATTCTGCTCTTTTGCACAGTATGCTTTTCACAAGAGTATCTCCGAGACTGTAGGAATGCTTCTGGACAGATACTGCTTTTGGGGTTAGCTGTAGGGATGTAAAAAAGGTAATTAACCAGTGTAATACAGAATTTATTACTTTCTCCTAAGCGAGCTCTTAAGCCCGTGCTCTGAATTCTGGTGGTGGGTTAAAAAAAAAAAATGGGGGAAAAAAGTCTCTTTCATCATATCTCCTGGGTAAAGAAATGAACATTTCAGGGAGGATTTCAGCTGAGCATTCCTTTTGCATATTTACAAGGAACTAACTGTAGTCATTGAATTGGGAGTCTTCACTCAGGATGATGGTGCATTTTTCTTCTGCCCACTCTGCAGTTTTCCTTCTGGTTCTGTTTGCACGATATGGTATGGCTCTAATAGCAGTCTGATGATTCATGGAGACTTTTCTTATAAGCACTTTTTTGCTCTATTGCAAAATCTTTCAGAGGGAAAGAGATGGGCTTTTGGAAAACCTTTGTCTTGTTGAAGTTCAGTCTGAATTAAATCTCCTGAAAGTGGACTTAATGAGTGACTAGGTCTTTTGCATGCTTCTAAAAATGTGAAAGCATAGCCTGAATAACTATCCTAGTGATACCATCATGTGAGTACGTGTTTTTAACATCCAGGTGCTGTAAAAATGTGTTTTCCCAATTTGTTTTCTGTCACTCACTCTGAATGATTTCTAACTCACTGAGAAATTTAATAATCAATCTGAAGTCTTTATTATAACTATTCTGGTGTTTCATGCTAATATTAGTGGTTTCTGCTGTACTTCCCAAAGGGAGGAGTTTCCCTGTCTTTGAATCAGATTCTGCTCTTTTGCACAGTATGCTTCTCACAAGAGTATCTCCAGGTGATCACCATATTTAGTGATGCGCTTCAAGCCAAACTATCTCTCTCTAAACCTATGCAAGTTATGTTTTTAATCCCTCCTGTGTAAACCCATAGTCTTCAGCAGATTTGCAAAGTTGCACTCAATTCAAGCACTTCAACCAAGTCTTTGAAAGACAGCAAAGTATACATACATGCATAGGAGATGAAGCATATTTGTTCAGGCTATTAACGGCTCTAAAGGACTACTGAAATAAATGGCACTCAACCATTATTTTTATGCTCCATTCCATCATCTGTTGTAAGCAAGCAGGTAAAAAAGATTAAAAAGACTGAATCCCGTGAAGAATTTAGGACACTAGAAAGCACCCAAGCAAGACTGAGACATCGGAGTTTCAATTGCAATCCAGAAATTCTGTTCAGCTGATGATTTGACTCTGGAGGCATCTAAACTTGCCAGGCTTACTAGGCTTACCTCCCTGTTTGAGGGCTATCCACAGCTTTGCTCTGCCATGTATGTAATCGCCCCAGCTAAAGCAGCTTATAACTTAATCTGAGCAGGATCTAGAAAGTAAGTGCTCCTCTGTTTAAATCCTCAGAAGGGACAAATCCAGTATAGGTCCTCAGGGAATATGTAAGACAACTGTAAAAGGACAGATCAGCCCTGCTCCAGTCTTTTAAAAATCAAGTCTAAGTGGCTGCACTGAAGAGAAGAGTCTGTGGATCATGACTGAGCTTACGGACTTACCTGCAGCCCTTAATTAGACATTTGAAATCTGTGCTTAGTTGGTTTTTTTCACCCTGCATTTTTGGGAGCTCCTAGGATGTGGCACTTGTACTTCTTTTCAGGGAAGAACAATGCTAGAGACTCCCAAAAGAAAAAGGGAAAAATATTTGGAGAGAAGAAAATAAAAAAACCCAAAACCCACACACAAAAAAAACCCCTACCACAAAAAAACAAAACCCCAGAAACGAGTAAACAAGACAAGATCTAGATTGCCTATGCCTTATCAATGTGGAAAAGATCAAAGCTAACCTGGAACCCAGGGGTTTTCCACTGTCTCTCATTCAATGGGTGAGTGGGAGTTGGAGGGAGGATGTCTTACAGAATTGACCGAACGGACATATCTTCATTTATACCCCCACCTGCCCTAATAAAACACTGTTAAGAGACTGATATGGTGTTGACTGTGCATAGGTAGACCCTGAGCATTCATGCCCTTGTAGGGCCCTGCTCAGTCCTGGCTGGACCAGAGGAGTCAAAGCTTGTGCAAGGCTGCATCAGCTGGGTGGATGTCAGATGACCTGGTACAAGGGCAGTTCAGTAGCGATGCAAAATGGGTGGATAATGAAGCTGTTTTCCATTCCTAGTTCAGTAGTTGATACTGAAGTTACGCTGGAAGCAGTTGGATCTAATTGTGCTGGGGCTGTGCAGATGCGCAGTCTGTACTGCTGCTCGTGTGAAGGAGCTTCTGTTCTCATGGCAGATGTGTTGGCCATTGCCATGGAGGAGACAAGTAGACAAATATTTGGTTTATTTTTATAGGACCAAGTGTTAAGAACAGAAACAGGATTAGCACTGTTTTGTGAGATACTAATATTTTTCTTCTCTTGCTGTTGATTTATTATTGCAAGTAACACGATGAATTAGAAGAAAAAGTATGGTGCATCATGTTAGGATGAAGAGCTTTTTTAGTCATAATAACCATATTTATCTAGTAATAGATATTAAATAATATGTGTTGAAGATATATATTTTTATTCAGCAGGTCTAGGTGCGATGGATCTACCTGTGAGTTCTGGAGGAGCTGGTGGGGGAGATTTCTGGTTCACAGGTTTTCATTCATAATATGTTTCTTAAGACTGGAAGAAAGCTGGTGTTCTGCCCAGATTCAGAGTAGACAAGCAGATTGAGCAGGGTAAATATAGCCTGATATAAATCACCACGAACATATGGAAAAAGCTGATTGAGGGTTCAGCTGATTGGGAATTAAAGGCCATGAGTAAAATTAATTCTGCTCAACATAGTTTTATGGCAAGTAGGGCTTTTAAAACGAATGACAAAAACTTGATTTTAACTTTCAATATTTTATAAAATTACAAGTTTGATAAGATGATGCTGTCAATGTAATAGACTTTGAAAAGTACTTGACTTATTGCCATGTGAAACCAATTAATAAAAACATAGATTGAACTACATAGTTAAACAGACCACACTTGAATGAATAACAAACCAGCTAGCAGGTCTTCATGCAGGATTGTCAATAAAGGAGCTTCAAGGACTAAGGATTTTTCCCATAGTGTTCTCCTGAGGAGCATTGTAAAGGCCAATGATAGTTTCTTTGCTGACTTTATCAGCTGTAATTTTACATGTTGAAATGAACAGGGGCTCTGAAGATTGGCAAGACAAGAATAACCCTGAAGACAAGGCAATCGTTAGGAGATAGTGAGATGACTAAATCATCCAAATTTTTATTTTTTTAATATGGAAAGATGCAAATAATCCATTTAGGTAGAAGGAAGCTAGCAGACCATGCTTGGAAAATAGAAGATGAGGGTAGGGAGATTAGAAATTGTGTCTGGGTGGTGAGAAGGAGGAGACCAGTGTGAGTGCTGAAGTGCTATGTCAGAGCGAGAAGAGTAATGCTGTGTGTAGGAGGAGTTCAGAAGCAAGACCATTTTTCTCTGTATATAGAACTGCTAAGAACGTTTAGAGTGCAGCACACAGCTTTGCCGTCTGCCTTCGTCAAAAAAGCTTAAAAATGGCTAAAGTACATACAACCATCTAACGCTAGTAAGTACCTGCAGCATCTGAATTAGTGCTGAGGAGTTCGTTGAATTCAGGAGTTCTGTGTGCATAGTTTATTCTTGATCCAGTCTTTACATGAATAACCCCATAGCATGTACAGTGTAGCCAAAAACAAAGCAATGGGCTTAAGCTTCATAAACAGGAGGTCAGAAAAGACAATTTAGTATTCCCTGATGACTTCAAGTGATATATCTATAGTAGACTGTGACAAATTAATAATTTGGAGGAAAGCAGTGTGGTGTTTTCCAAAGTTCTAGAGGATTAGAAATAGTTCTAATTTGATGTATCTTGGAAAGTTTTAAAAGTAATTTCTTTTGATGTACACCTGTATTCAGCCACCCCAGAGCTATGTGTCCTGTGCTAAGTAGGTTAAGACCACCTACCGGTAAACAGACCATACCTTATACAGTTTATATTTAATAGGTGAGAGATGGATGAGGAAAGCAAACCAGTGGCAGCTGAATCAACTACATGATTATTCGAGAGCAGAATTTTGTGTAGGAATCAGGTCCGTTGACAAGTACATGAGTGTTTAGTCTATTAAGTCATGCTACCACCATAAAAATAGCTAGAATAAAGGCTGTATCTGAATAGCATTATTGTTTCTGTTAGTACTGTGTCCATACCACTTAGGCAGTATAACACTAAGTGCATTGTTACCTGTTTCTATTGAAAAGATTTTAAATGAAATAACTGTTTCCAGTCAGAGTTTTTAATGTTACCTATTACTGTAAATGCTAGATAAGCTAAAAAGAAAATGTGAAATTTGAAACCAGTTGTTCAAAAATATTTTAAATCATTTTATTGATATTTGCATAGTTAGCATAGTTGTATAAAATACATAAGCCCTATAAAGATCTGTTATTAAGTGATAAGGATATTGCAGTTGTCCTCAAAAGCAAACACTTTGTGCTTTCTATCTGTTAGAAATGTAAGTAAAATGTGTATTATCAACACTATTTCATGAACAAGTCATTAAATCCATTTACCTCATTTAAGGAGGATCCTGGGAACTACAGGCCTGTCAGCCTGACCTCTGTACCAGGGAAGATTATGGAGCGGTTGGTCTTGAGAGTGCTCACAGGGCATCTGCAGGACAACCAAAGGATCAGGCCCAGCCAGCATGGGTTCATGAAAGGCAGGTCCTGCTTGACCAACCTGATCTCCTTCTATGACCAGGTGACCCGCCTAGTGGATGAGGGAAAGGCTGTGGACGTTGTCTACCTGGACTTTAGTAAAGCCTTTGACAGCGTCTCCCACAGCATTCTCCTGGAGAAACTGGCGGCTCGTGGCTTAGACGGGTTTACTCTTCGCTGGGTGAGGAACTGGCTGGATGGCCGAGCCCAGAGAGTTGTGGTGAACGGAGATAAATCTGGCTGGCGGCCGGTCACAAGCGGTGTTCCCCAGGGCTCGGTTCTGGGGCCGGTCTTATTCAATATCTTTATTGATGATCTGGATGAGGGAATTGAGTGCTCCCTCAGTAAGTTTGCAGATGACACCAAGCTGAGTGGGAGTGTTGATCTGCTGGAGGGTAGGAGGGCTCTGCAGAGGGATCTGGACAGGCTGGATCGATGGGCAGAGGCCAACTGTATGAGGTTTAATAAGGCCAAGTGCAGGGTCCTGCACTTCGGTCACAATCCCATGAAACGCTACAGGCTTAGGGAAGAGTGGCTGGAGAGCTGCCTGGCAGAAAAGGACCTGGGGGTGCTGGTTGACAGCCGGCTGAACATGAGCCGGCAGTGTGCCCAGGTGGCCAAGAAGGCCAACAGCATCCTGGCCTGTATCAGGAATAGTGTGGCCAGCAGGAGTAGGGAAGTGATTGTGCCCCTGTACTCGGCACTGGTGAGGCCGCACCTTGAATCCTGTGTTCAGTTTTGGGCCCCTCACTACAAGAAGGATGTTGAGGTGCTGGAGCGTGTCCAGAGAAGGGCAACGAAGCTGGTGAGGGGTCTGGAGCACAAGTCTTATGAGGAGCGGCTGAGGGAACTGGGGTTGTTTAGTTTGGAGAAGAGGAGGCTGAGAGGAGACCTTATCGCTCTCTACAACTACCTGAAAGGGGGTTGTGGCGACGAGGGTGTTGGTCTCTTCTCCCAAGTAACTAGTGATAGGACAAGAGGAAGTGGCCTCAAGTTGCGCCAGGGGAGGTTTAGATTGGATATTAGGAAAAATTTCTTCACCGAGAGGGTGGTCAGGCATTGGAACAGGCTGCCCAGGGAGGTGGTGGAGTCGCCATCTCTGGAAGTGTTCAAAAAACGTGTGGATGTGGCGCTTCAGGACATGGTTTAGGGGACATGGTGGTGCTGGATTAATGGTTGGACTTGATGATCTTAAAGGTCCTTTCCAACCTAGTGATTCTGTGAAAAATGCTTTTCGTGTTTCTGTGTAGCTTTACATAATGTTACTTTGAAGCACAGTTCCTTGAAAATTGTTTATTTTTCCTATATTCTATCTGCCTTTTGCTGTGAGAAAAAATACAGGTATTAGACAAATGAAGCAGAGGAAGTTTATTGCTCAGGAGTAATTTTTCTCTCATTTGCAGTGTCTAACTTGTTCCCCATTAATTTAATCATGACTGTATAGAAGAGAATGCTTTTTTTCCTAATGTGCATGAAATATTCTAGTTGTTCTTTCTTGCAGTTTTATAACCCTTTCACATTTCTAATACTGACCTTGATTTCATTTCACATTTATAGAGACCTTTTTGTCTTAAAATAATGTAATTGAGTAGAAATGCATAATCAGTTGATGCATCAAAACTCTGTGGAACAATATTACATTTAGAAAATACTTTCTTTAACTTTGCACAAGGATGGATTTCAGTAAATACACTCCCTTACACCTCTTATATCCTATTAAAGAAATATTGCAGCTGCACTTAACAAGGACATCAAAGACATCATGTGCTTATGTTGAAGATAGCTAGAGGAAAAGCATATTCCCTCTGTTAACTGGTTAAATTTTGAAGTGTCCATTGAGAGTGTGTTTGTATATAAAAGAGTATAATATAATATAATGCAATATAATAAAATATAATATATAATAATAATATTGTAACATCCCAATTAGGAATTAGTAATACTCAGTACTAGCATAGTACTATACTAGCACAGTATAGTAAAATATACCATACTATGTGTGTTCCACAATCAGGTATACTGTTCAAGTGTTAACACTCTCCCTGTCAGATTTTGACGTGAGCCAATTGTATTTCTCCCAGGTGATCCCTGGACATGATTCAGGGAGTAGCACAGTGCGTAGGGAGTGCCCCTCTACTCCACTCTGGTGAGACCCCACCTGGAGTCCTGCATCCAACTCTAGAGCCCTCAGCACAAGAAAGACATGGACTTGTTGGAGCGGGTCCAGAGGAGGGCCACAAAAATGATCAGAGGGATGGAACACCTGTCCCATGAGGACAGGCTGAGAGAGTTGGGATTGTTCAGCCTGGAGAAGAGAAGGCTCCGGGGAGACCTTATTGCAGCCTTCCAGTACTTAAAGGGGGCCTATAGGAAAGATGGGGACAGACTTTTTAGCAGGACCTGTTGTGATAGGACAAGGGGGAATGGTTTTAAACTAAAAGAGGGTAGATTTAGACTAGATCTAAGGAAGAAATTTTTGACATTGAGGGTGGTGAAAGACAGGTTGCCCAGAGAGGTGGTAGATGCCCCATCCCTGGCAACACTGAAGGTCAGGTTGGACGGGTCTCTGAGCAACCTGATCTACTTGAAGATGTCCCTGCTCATTGCAGCGGGGTTGGGCTAGATGACCTTTAAAGGTCCCTTCCAATTCAAAGATTCTATGATTCTGTGATAGGTAGTATGGAGCCTTCCTTCAGAGGGAGAGGATGTAAGCCATGATGTGTCAGTTTCTTCTCCCAAGTAGCAAGTGATAGTTGCACCAGGGGAGTTTTAGATTGGATATTAGAGAAAAATGTCTTCACGGAAAGGGTTATTAAGCATTGGCACAGGCTACCCAGGGAAACAATTGAGTCACCATCCCTGGAGGTATTTAAAAGACTTGTAGATGTGGTGCGTAGGGACATAGTTTAGTGGTGGACTTGGCAGTGTTAGGTTTACGGTTGGACTTGATGATCTTAAAGGTATTTTGCAACCTAAATGATTCTATTATTCTGTGATTCTCTGATTCATTTGCTCTTAAGCTCTTAAAATCAAGGAGAAGGTCCCTATCCCATTTGATTTGTAGTATGAAAAGGAATCTTGGATTCTGCCTCCCAAATGATCCCTTCCATATGCATGCTGTTTTTCCTAGCTCCTTCAATGTTTTCAAAGTATCTGGTTTTGGTTTTTATGACCCAAAGTGTCCAGACATGTGAGTCACAGCAAAAAGATCACTGGCACCAAACTGTGTTTTGTGCTCTTGCCAGATACTCTACCTCATGCTCACTGATGGTTTCATTCTTCCAGTTGTGTCTTTGTGTAGCTCATCTGTAAAAAGTAGCAATATCTTAAAAAAAAAATCCTTGTTCTTTTGTCATACATAAAAGCCCTTAATTTGAAACCTGATATTATACTTTGTGATAAAGTATTATTATACTCTGCTTATGCATTCATATTTACCTTGACTCCTGTTTGCTACACCGTAGCTTCAACCTTTAGTCCATGTTTTTACCCACAATCAGCATCTCAGCAAGAAGCACAGAAGATATAACAAGTGGTATTTTGTTATGTACATCAGAGGTATGTAGGGATAGAGAGTCTTATTTTGTACAAATCAGTGAATAGACTTCTGAATGAGCTGTCAAAATATTCTATGTGTTTTCCTATGAAAAGGGTAGGACAAAATGTCTGAGTTATGAGAGATCTTAAATAAATTACCTGGAGGAAAAAGCAATCTGCTGGATAAATATTTCAAGTTTTGAAATCAAAGCATTTCCATTGATCTGCGCTTAGAGGCCTGGCCTTGTTTTGTAGCAGATAATATTGTGTCGAAGCAATTTTTGCTCAGAAGCTCTTGTATTTATACTACATTATGTCAGATTTAATCTTGAGTATATTCAACAAGAGTACCCAGTTGTGCTGACAAACCTAAAATAATTTTCAGTTAAATATGTTCTATCACAAACTATTTGGGCACATTGTGTCTCTGAAGAATGACAAAGTCGGTGTGCAAGCTCGACTTTACAATTCCTGCTACCTGTTGAATTCCCATGTTACATTCTCATATCCCAGCAGTAGACTCAACAGGTATCCTACTGGAACAGTGCAGTAGCAGAGGTAAATGATGTGAGGCATTTTCTCAAGAGTATTACTTTCACAGTCATTTTAATTGCACATGCTTGATTCACCACTGCTTGTGTATTCATTTGTACTTGTACAAAGGGAATGCAATTTAATTTTAAAATACTCTCAAATCACTGCCGTACTCATTTTACACGGTGAAAGAACAAGACAATAAAGTGGATAATCAGGTTCTCTGAGTTTCATAAGGAGAACTGAAATTTTGCTTGGAGAAGAAACAATAGAAGTCAAGGTTCCCTTGTAGAATAGTTCAAAGAGTATCCTGTAAATCCTGGGTCAAACACATTGTACAGAGAGGGCACCTTGTTAATTGCAGTGAAGCTGTGGTGAGGAGATGACATAAAGATCAAGAGAACAGTGTGTGAGAACCTAGTTTAACTGGAGAGAGCAGGCAGCTGTAGTTGGTGGAATAAAATCAGCTCTTCTGGAGAGCACTTCATCGCAGGAAACACACTGGAGTGCTCTCAGGCATTCTCAAGAGAAGCCCTTCTCCTTCCCCTTACTCACTGCAGCAGGAGCACAGGAAACTATATGTGCCAAAAGTGGGATGGAAGAAACACTTCTTCCCTTGTCCAGCTACACCCCCAGCGTGTTCGGGTGCTCATTTAAAATGTAGGAGAGTTCAATTTATTTTTCTAGGAAAGTCTGAGTACTTGTCATGCTTCCCTGCTGTATGCCTTAACCACTTTCTGGGTATTTTGGAGTTAGGCTTATCCCCTTGTCTGCTTCTGCAGTTCCAGTTTGTATAAATAATTATGCAAAGGCTAGAACTCAGGTGTTCTCTCTTCAGATGATTTTTGTAATCTTACTAATCTGCCGTGACAAATACTTAGTTGTTTCATTATCGTGTGTGGTATTGCAGATAGTTTTGAATGTGAATAATCAATTTGTCTTCTCACATGGTGCCCCCCAAAGTCAGGAGTTTCCAAGAGCTCCAAGGAGCAGTACATCTCTAGGAGTACTGGAGTTTAACCTGCTGGGATATTTTGATTTTGAAAGAAACATTTGTGTTATAGATAGTGACAATAAGAATCAAGAAGTTTGATGTGCTAGGTTAGGATGACAGCTCTACACCTCAGTTCTGGTTTCCAATTTTAGTCTCTGCTCAGAAGACTATACAAAGAGAAAGACCATTTACAGCAACAATTATGAGACACCATTTCTTCTGTAACCTGAAGAGTGAGGGAAATCCATAGCATAAACTGATTCAAGTAACTTCAGTAAGCACAAATAACTATTGAACATTTGTAAGGCAGCTGCTCCTCTGCAACTAACTTCTTACGGACTTTATAGCATTGTGTTTCGCATCTGTAGGCATAGCTGAGGAAGTGCTCTCTTCAAGGTAAATTAACGCTCATCACTGTGAACTTTCTGATCAGTCTTGCGTCTGGGAAGTACTTTCTTAGCTCATGTCCATTTACTGAGAATGCATTGTGTAAGCACCATTTGGAATTCTAAGACTGTATTCTCATATCTCTTTGTGGGTCGCTGGTGATGATGAGGAGGCTTGGAGGCTGCTAGTTTTTACTCCTTCAACATTATTCTAAGTTAGAGCTTGGTCTGGAATGCAGTAAAAATAAGGAGGGAGCCAGAATAATTCTGCCATGGCTAATATGATCTCTCATGCTTGGTTGAGGAGGAAAATCTGGCACATTTCAGAGAACAGTTTTCCCTTATGTTTCATTTCTGCCACCTTTTCACATAGGAAAGGAAGAGAAGAGAGTTTGATAGTGTGCTGCCAGTTAATTAGATTTTGGTTTTAGGCTAGAAATGACAAAGTATTTTGATGTTATGTATTTTGGGTGGAATCAGGACTCGAGGAATAGGAGCCTAGGTTCCTATACAGTACATAAGCTAGCACCTCAGCGTGCAGTCCATGAAGTCTTCTGTATTCAGTCTACAGCTATCTATTAGAAAGAGTTCCAAAGCGGGGAGAAGCTAAGATACTTAACTCAAAGCTGCAGGAAGATTCCACAATTTACTTAGCAAATCTGTGTCCAGACATGTTTTCATTGGAGTAGATGCCTAAAATAACTCTTTCCAAGAATTGTGCAGGGTGTTTGAAAGAGAGTAGGTGGGCATTCAGCACTTTAATCTTCTAAATTACTTCAGACCACTATTATCTTTACTATATACTGTTTTTTAGCTAGCTGGACCGATGCTTAGGAGAGGCATTTGCCTATCTTTCTTAGGAGAGGCATTTGTATTTTCATTTAACAAAGTTGTAGGAGTTGTTCACTAGCTTCCTTAGGAAAATGTTATGATCTAGGTGTCCTGAGAACTTCTGGATCTCTGCTTGGATTTCATTACAGCACGTGGTATAACTGTTATCCCTGGATGTAATATGTAGACTGCTGGTATTTCATAATATTGTTAAGATGTGCTCATTCACCTCTCCATAGTATCTATACATTGTTATTTTCTTATTTTTATTTACTAGGTTTCTTGTCTATATTTATTTAACTATTCCAAGCTACCTAGTCTGATGAAGTTGAACTTCATTCTTCAAGTGTGATTTACTCAATACAGCCTAAAATCATGATGAAAAAGAAGAGCATATCTGCAAGCAAAGCTTCCTTGGTCCTCTTTCTGTGCCAAATGATTTCTGCATTGGATGTACCTCTTGACTGTAAGTATTAACCTGCTAAGTACATGCAGAATGATGGAAGATTAGTTAAATAATTACTGTATAGGAAGATGAAGATAACTCCAACATGGAGCTAAACATGGAGTGTGTTTGCTCACTTCAGTCAGGAAATTATGATTATGAATATTTACACTAATTTACTGAAGATTTTTAAAAAAATGTATATAAAATTACTTACATTGTTCACTTGAGAAGGGTTAGCATAGAATTCTCATGGATACTCACACTTCAGTGTGCCTTTATTGAACACTTCATTTGATGAAAATGAAGAAGGGCAGAGAAGCCCAGTTAAATGCTAATTATTTGTGAAATTAAGATCATATTGACAATTTGCTGAAAACCCCAGGACAATTCCTAGTTGCTGTAAACAATCGCCCTTATCTTCATATAAGAGGTTTCCAGGAGCTTATATGAGATCTAGTAAAAGATTCAAATACACAAAATTCAGACACTGGAAGCATCTTGCTTTTTGATCCAGGAAAGTAAGTTAGGCTCTTAGATTTCCTAAGCAGTGCCTGGAAACAGTTAAGTACCCAACGTTGAGTTAAAAGCGTATGTGCTGAGCAGGGAACTCTAGCATTAACCAGGGAGGAAATATCTAGAAGAAGGGAAATCCCAAGACCTGAAATTCTTGTCTAATATAATACTGTGTTAGTGGAGAACCTTGAAGGTAGCACTCCATGCTGAAAAGGAAGCAACAGTACCTGCTACATTTTATAGCCCTACTTGTTAATTTTATGAAATTATTCATGCATCAGGTTGTTATTTTCTTCTTAAGATAAGCATGATCACATTTGCAGAATTCAGTGAACCATGCTGTGCCTCACAGTGACTATTCATTTGTTAAACTAATTACCAGAGAAGAGAACATTAGGGCTGGTGTTCAAGTGATGGATTAATACATCAGTAAATTTGCCTATGGTTCTAGTCTGCATGGCTTTCTTTACCCCCATGTTTTTGATACCTTCCTACCTTCCATAAATGCATGTTTTTCTTTAATAATCATTGATATAAATTGCAACTGCTTAGATGTTTTTTCCCATGCATATTTACAAGCTTCTCAAACCAATGACCTGTATTTCTGCAACAAGATCAATATATCTGAATCACATCAGACTTGTTGTGTTGTGAATGCCTTTAGAGCAATAAAGAGAGTTTTGAAAGTTTGATGAATTAATGTTTTATTTTCTAGACTTAACTTTTCCCCCTAAATATTTTTGCAGGCTAGAAATAGTGTTTTAAACCCACTTTGTAGTTTAGGAACTAATGTAAATTGTACTCCCCTCTAATATCTTTTGTGTAGAGCAACACTTCAGTGTAAATTAACCAGAAATGCCTCAATAGACAAAAATGATTAGCCCTTTTAGATGTATCACGTTAACTCTCAACTAACTTGTTCCCTATTACATAATGTGTAATAACTTTTTTAGGTCTGATAAAGTCACATACTTGACTTTTTAGCCAAAATTAAATCTATAATGGTTATTGGTTTCATAAATAATGATTACAATGGTCTCTGCAAGAACACCTTAAGGGAAGGACTTAACATTTTCTGTGGGTCTTCCCTACATACCAATCACAGAGACCTGGTGGTGAGAACATACTTGATCAATTGAACCTTTAGGTTTCATCCAGGTTAGCAGTTCCTGTGCTCATCGGTGTCTCAAAGTAGGAAAGGGATGACTGACAATGTAGTTGACCAAAAGCAGTTTGACTTGCTCTAAAATGTTATTGATGAGGAGACATGTATGCAAAATACTTGAAGTAAGCGATAAAGATGTGACAACTAGAATGATTTTTTATGTTTAGTTATTTTTCAAATCAAAAGAAATTGCATGTCTGTTGAGTAGAATTAGGTGCTTTTGTCTTTGTAAGAGTAATTTTAGCCTAAAGCATTCTCTTTGTTCTTCCATATGATCATATGTGTGGATTGATTTTGACTGCAGCATGAGGGCAGTGCACTCCATTAATTCTGATTTGCCGTCTCCTCAGTACCAGTGTTTTTTGTCCTTGCAAGGCCAAAATCACATACCATGGTTGCCCTTAAAAAGTCAACACTTCAGAAAAGTTTCTCATACCATGAACTTTGAGATAAATGCAGTAATATGTGACACAATGGGAATCATAACTGGAATTTCAGGCATCACTGCATGGGTTACAGTGCTAAATGTTTTAAATGTTTTCTTTTTAATGGTGACCAATGTACTTGTCAGAGATACTTATCTTCCCTCTCAAAAATGCTAATTTTCTTTTAACTAACAAATGTTTCTCTTTAATCTCCATTTGTCCATTCAACTGCTGATTCTGATGGGGGAATAAAAGCAAAACTTCTAGAAGAATGTAAGTTCCTGTCCACAAAAAGTAGGCTGTGTGCTGCTGAAAATTAATATTGATTGTGTTACAAATTGAATTTGCAGTACAAAAACGTGTGATTCTGACATTTTGTTGATAATTTGGTTTGCTGTGGCTAGATGTTTTGTGCATGCAGTGTTCAGAAAATACTACATTGCATAAATCAGTGTTCTGCTATTTTGAACAAATTAACTGTGTGATTTTTGGTTGTGTGCTATCTGAACATTAAAATTTTTACTCAATACCAGCATGAGCAATGTTTTATTACTACTCTCAGGAGTAAATATATTTGATAAAAAATAAATTCATTGGAATATATGTACTTACATACTATTTTACATGTCCAAGTCGGAGATACTTTTGTATCCTTTAAAAACAGTGGATACAGTTATTTAAGTAGACCTCATCTTTTATGGGATCTCCTACCTCAGTCTAGTGTCATTGTTAATTTAATAAGTTTTAAGTACAGTGCATAGTGCAGGAGTGGAGACTTCGGGTCTTTGATGTGCATCAGGTGGAATATCCTGTCCGTTAGACAATGTTCATGTCATGTCCCTTTTCAGAGTGTGCTTGCTTTTCCCAAGTAAGCATCTGGTGTGTACTGACCCGGAAAACTGCCTCTGAGAGGGAAAAGGACTGTCTTCAAAGTGCCTCCATGAAAATACACAAAAAGTCGTCATCATCTTAAAATGTTGCCTTCCTCTTTTAAGCACTGTCATCTCTGCAGTGAGGAAGAGGAGCAAAACCTGCTCTGCATGGCCTGTTCTGTTCTGCTTAGCTGCTATATGTCATTATGATTCTATGATCTGATTTTTTTTCCTGGCTATTTCTTGTGGGTAGGGCTTTACAGATGGCTACCTCTTTCTGTGCAACAGAGTACTCAATGTGTAATGGTAGGGAAGACTTAAAATAAAAATCCCATTTTTTCAATTTTAACTGGCTAGACTGAGTCATGAGAACACAGCTAACTCTAATGATTGAAATATTTTGCTAAAGTGGCTAGAAATGTCCCCAAAATACTAGCAAAGTGTATTGCTGGACAGACAATTTACAACATTTAGATGGGGATGATCACGGGCATGTTATTCAATTGGTTCCTTTAGATGACACTGAACTATAAACAGATGAATAATGTTGAGGAGGACACCTTTCTCACCATCTTAATATCATAAACAGGATTTTTTTAATGCAAAAATGGGCATAGATAATGGTAACAGATTATAAATTACTTTTAATAGGTAGGCACCAGCTCTGTTTTGTGCTACTCATTCTGAAGTGCATAATAAATCATAAATATTAAATGTTTCTGATGGGGCAGTTCACAAGATTGACTATATTTTTGTTGGGTTTTTTTGAGGAGAATCAGTAGTAGACTTTTCCTACATGTTTACTCTATTTGGAAGCTAGTTACTATTTTTGTAATTTTTTACAGAGTCTTTTACTTGTAACAATTTTTTACTCCTGAAAAGTCGCTTCTAAAAGCATGCTTTGTAGATTAATTCAATATGATCCCACAGGGAATTTGGAAATACATAAAATATTTAGAAACACAAAGCAATGTATTTTTTTTCCTTCTGTGTGGTAAAAAATGTTTTGTGTGTGTATGTCGCACAACTCTTCATTCAGGATATGTTGGATTTAGAATTCCACTGTCCTTTGGTTTTGAGAAAATCTGTTGAAATCTGATGTGTAGAAATGATGTTCATTAAACTTTTTGGACAAGATCTTCATCCACTGTAAATCAGCATAGCTCAGTTGGAAGTTAGTATAACTACACTGATTTACAAGCGTAGAGGACTTCAGCCTCCTAACACAGAGGATACTGTAATCCCACTCTTCTGCCGATGATTTGGTTGCTAATTGCAATTCTGCTTTCTCTGCTTACAAAACTGATACTTTGAAAATATTGTTAAATTCCTTTCTGTTTCTTACATTCCATAATGAAGTGTCGCAACCTCCTACGATAACTCAGCAATCTCCAAAAGATTACATTGTTGACCCTCGAGAGAATATTGTAATACAGTGTGAAGCAAAAGGAAAGCCACCTCCTAGGTTAGTAGCATTTTGTTTTGCTTTTGTTGGCCTAACAGCGTAGGAAAACTAGGAGAAAGTAATGTAACTTTTGTAAACTAACAAGTATATGCTTATGTTACGTGCTTGCACAGGCAGAAACATGCACGCACTCCTACCTTTGTAATTTAAACAACTACCAGATAGTAGCATGTTTGACTCTTCTCATACTTTATGTTTAAACTTTTCTATATTCATCAAGCAACTGTAGTATTTTTTTTCTCCTCAAAGCTCTAACAGTAAAATAATACTCGATTATTACAAGACCAGACAGGTAAATGCCCGTGGAAAGCAGTAAGAGGGCATGCCGTACTATGAACTGGATCACATTCCAGATTTAGGCATAGTGCCTAAAGAAGAATGGACATTGAAGAAATTCAGAGTAACACTAATAAATGCAAACTTAATGTTTTGTAAATCATTCTGATTTATGAGGCTCACCTTGAAATACATAAGCATTTTGTCAGAAGTTATGTAAGGTGTATCAGGTTTAATGATCAATAGCCTTGATTTACCAAGTGTATTTAATAGCCTTAGGCTTTGATTTTGGCAGGAGTGGTAACCCTGTGTATAGATCAGATTCCTGATCATCTGGCATTTTAAGGCCCTGTTTCAGTATCTTGAAATATTTGAGCACTATTCATTTCAAGATACTGAGTACCTCCACTGGAAACAGCAGTAGCCGTGATGCATTCTGGCATTGCTAGTAACTGCTTCCCATGTCAGAGACTGTGAAGAAAAATGTGCGCAGTAGCGTTATGCAACAACTCACTGGCAAGGTCACTCTGTAGTTGTTCATTCAGACACACGGAGAGCTCATTAAATGTACTACTTCTGAAGGTACTGCTACCAGGGTTTTCCTACATTATTCCTTCTGGGTGCCTTGGGATCATAGTCATTATCATGCTGGGCAGCAGAATGGAGAAGATGGAGATTATCTGTGATACTGTCACCCTTTCTAGTGTTCTGTTCATGGTAGGAGCGCCATAAAACGGCTGTGCTTACCAGCATTTTAATTTAGGAGACACAATACCATTCTGAAGAGTGTGGGTGTTCACCTGGAGGACCAGATGATTGTTGGGCACTTTGGGACAACTGTACTGCTTCTGCAGATGTTTCTCTTGAACACGTTTTTGGGTTGGATTTATCTAAGAGAACAAGAGCACTGTCTGTGAGACTGACATATCTGAGTCATGTGCCAGGGCTCTCTGCTGTACAGCCTCATCTTCCCCATCAAACCCGTGTCTCACTTTGTTCCCCTGCTACAGAGGAAGTGACAGTATTTAAGTGCAGAATTTTCTGATGACTTTTGTAAGCTTGTGCTTAGTTTTGCTTATTTTTGAAGATGTGACCTCCAAATAATTTATTTCAATAGTTAGTCTGGTCCATCAGTCTTGATGACCTGCAAATGCATATTGGAACTTGAGCTGCTTCAAAGCTCTGAAGTTGAAGATGAACTTTTTCAGCCCGAAGTGTGAATTGTTTGTTAAAACAGGGTAACTTCCTATTGGTGAGCGCAACTGTCAGAAAGGTTTATGGATCTGCTGCTACCTATAGCTTGAGCAGCAAAGGTTCTGACTTTCATGTATCTGAAATTCAGGGTTTTATGCCACATTTTCCACCTCTCATTTGAAGCTACATTACAGTTCCCTGTATCCTTCGGTGTTAGTGGTTGCAGAGGATTACAGAAACTCCACATTCTGCAGTTTCACCCGCAAGGTCGTAAGAAACAGGTTCACTCTTGGTTCACTATGGACAGTAGTCCTCCCAAAGACACTGCAGTGTGGTGCAGTGCTTCTGGTCAGGCGTGGTTCTTCTGCTCTTCCTCACCACAAAGTGCAAATAGCAAGTCCAGTCCTGCCCTCCTACTGCAGAAGGACTGCACAATTTGAGTCACTTAGAATTTGAGCTTTTCTAGTACCATGTAAGTTTATACTAGCCAGCAAGTATATTTAGTGCTACGTTTAAGATTACGAAGCCAAAATATAACAAGTACAAAAATTGCTGTTCACAGCATTTGAACCTGTGAGTGCTCAGCACTTCACAGGCGTTGGTCTTGCTCTCTCTAACCATACTTTTGACCATTAACAAAGCATAAGTAAGAAATTGGTGTTTACAGTAGTATAAGTCGCAGATTGTGAATCTCTGCTTTTTTACCTTTTTTTAATGAGTTCTCCTAGCCTTCATTTTTAGTGACTACTTTTCAAAACATCTCTTGCTTTGAGTAACACCAGTATAAATTTACTAGATTAATTACGGACTATCAGACTGCAAAATTTCATTTAAAGAATCATGGTTGTTTGTGTAAGAGTAGTGAAAAGAAATCAAACTCGCCAGTCTTTAATTCACTTGCATAACTTTAAAATGGCCAAACCAATTAAAATCAATGGTCTCCTGCTGGGTCCTGAGATGACACATTTCAGCCCAGAGCAGGTTTTTAAAGGCAGGTTTATAAACCCTTCCAACAATAGGTTTTATAATGGAAATGCTAATGCAGCTTTAGCAATATCAGTTCTCGCAGATGTTAGTGTATCATCTTTAGTAGAAAGAAAATCAGTTCTTTTCCATATACGATTAACTTCAGAATCATTTAATGTAATTTTTTTTAAAATATTGACTTTGAAATGGCTCCTGTTAACAAGTTCAGCCAAGCATTTTATCTTAAACTATTGCCAGATTTGTTATATTAAAAAGTGCTCTACTGCTTTATTAGTTAATTTAGTTTGGGAACAAGTCTTACTTACCTGCCTAAAGAAAAAATACTGTATTATTGAAAATTACTTTTTTCTTCTTTCTCTCCATACAATCTACAAAAGGCAACTGAAGAAGAAACTTTTCTTTTTGCTTTTATTATTTTAGCTTCTCCTGGACACGCAATGGAACTCATTTTGATATAGATAAAGATGCACAGGTAACAATGAAACCAAATTCAGGGACCCTTGTCATAAATATTATGAATGGTGGGAAGGCAGAAGCATATGAAGGAGTATACCAGTGTACAGCAAGGAATGAACGAGGAGCAGCCATTTCCAACAATATTGTTATAAGGCCTTCTAGTAAGTGAAGCTCTTAATGTTCACTTCAGTTTGCTTATTTTCATATTAATGTTTCGCCTTTTTTTTTTCCTGTCTTAACAATTTAATCATCAAAGTGATCGTGTTAGAAGGTATTGTATAGTTTGTGATATTCAGATTTAATAACGTATCACATGTTCTTGCTAATATGTCTGAGAAAATTGAATAACCAAAATGCTTTCCTGAGTTTTTTTGGTGCATCTGGATGACCTATCATATTTAAAATTGGGTTGTATGTATGACGCTACAATTAGAATAAAATTTTTAAATCCTTAATGCACATCACTGATAAGGACAATTTTTATTCTCTTTCTGATGCATGTATTCGATAGTTTTTATAATAGCTTTAATACAGTACAGATTGGGACTAAAAAGAAGATAAGCTAAAAAAATTTTTATTAATGGTATGTTTCTACCGATTTTTATGTGATTTTTATCTCAGATTTGTTTTTCAAGCTTCTCAGATTAAAATGCGCTATTCTCACATGTTTTAATAAAGCTGTGTATGTATAATACTGTTTCAGGAAGGTCTACCTTTTTTTCTAATTTAGTGCATCACTTTTTTTTTTTTGCATTATTGTAGTTACAACTTTCCAAGATACTGCTATAGAACCTTTAGCGAGTAGCCAAAATAATTTCAATCAGTTGATTCTACTTTCAGCAAATCATTGCTGTAGAAAAAGTCTTAAACAAAACCTACTTTCAAGAAAACATAAAAAAAGAACAAAAATTAAATCTTCAGTAAACCTGGTAGGACTTAACATTCTGATACATGTAGTTCTTCTGTTTTTCTGGAATATTATGTGCATTTCTTCCTTGAATTATGGATTTTTTTGTCAATCCATAGTTTGTATGTATGTTAAAATTACTTTCTATAGGATCCCCTTTGTGGACGAAAGAAAAACTAGAACCAAATCAGGTTCGAGAAGGTGATTCACTAGTACTACACTGCAGACCTCCTGTTGGCTTACCACCACCTATAATATTTTGGATGGATAATGGTGAGTTTGTTTCGTTATGCAGAATCAGTTTACTTTTTGTAGTTTTTCTACATAGTTGATCATTGCTTACCAAGACCACAGATGGTGGAGATTCCCTCTAAGTTAAAATTCAAAGAATTTCCATTTCTGTAGAAACGAAGAAACAAGCAGACATGCAGCCCAAAAGCATGAAGCCAAAAGCAGCCGGAGATCTTAATGTAAGTTGTAGATTAACCCACTGGGGAAGAATGGGAAGACAAGGGAGCTTGAGAGGAATCTTAGAAAGGTCTATACATTTACAAACCCACAAACAGCGTAATCGAGTGAATGTGGAGTCTGCAGATCATAATAACGGAGTGTGTATTATAACGGAGATAAATGTGTTCTTGTTTTCCCTTAGCTTTCCAAAGGTTGCCTCAAAGTGAAAGAGTTTCCCAAAGCCTAAATGGAGACCTTTATTTTTCTAACGTACAACCAGAAGATACCCGGGAGGACTATATCTGCTATGCAAGATTTAATCATACACAAACTATACAGCAGAAACAACCCATTTCTGTAAAAGTCTTTTCAAGTAGGTATTGCATTACCTCATTAAATACTTGCATCGTATTTATCCAGACTTCTCAAGTTATTTGCCAACGTTAAGTAGTGTTACGCCAGGGAATTTTGTAACTTTAATTCTGAATCAGAAATTACATTACTGTATAAACTTCAAATGTAATCTCCAGTTTTCCTGACATATAATTAACTCTCAAAGCTGTCATTTTTTCCCTTTATAAGGCTTTGTCTTTTGAAAAAAATGTTTTGTAAGATTTGAAATACTGAAAAAATACAGTGTAAAAAATAACAGTTTTCAGATGGTTTTCATATCGAAGAATATCAGGTTGTTATGATTATGGTAACTATTGAAACAAATTAATCAATCATTTAATTAACTTGCCGTGGCCATATCATCACCTTTTGATTCCCAGTACTTTGATTTATCCCTCTTTTATGCATTCTTCATGATATTCTGTTTATTTCAGTGAATTCATTGAATGACACTATAGCTGCTAATTTGAGTGACACTGGTATTTATGGTGGTGAGTTACACTGGTCCCCACTGATACTCCCTGTTTCACAGTAGCATTTAGTCAACTAACTTCACCTCCATGGCTATTTAACCTTTTGCTCCTTTTCAGTTTCTAATAAAGGTATCTATTAGTACTGGTGATAATACATACTTTAGAAAGGGACTGCGCAGTGTGATCCCTTCAAATATTTAATGTTTCAATGTTACTGTAGCATATGACTCATAAAAAATATAAACTCTTATAATGAATTAGTCCTTTTAACAGTGGGGCAGATTTTAAAAATTGTCTATTTAATTGTTTCTAGACCATGTTGCTTTTTTATATTTTCCCTCCAATTTACCTAGTCGTTTGATATGTTCATTATCACTAGGACTATTCAGTATCACATGCTGCATAATAAATAACAACAATTAAGCATTTAACAGATGCACTTCACGTTTAATAGCTTATTGAATGTACCATTCATTTTTAACATATTTCATAAGTGAAAACCTGGAATTAATTAAAATCTAAACGCTTTAATACTATCCGTATATGTAACTTCGTAGGGGCAAGATGAGTTTTGTTTGTCTGGTGTTTAAGCTGATCTTTACATTAATCTGTGTTGAATGGTCTTTTGTATATGGTGAATTAAATCTTTCTGAACAAGTGTATGTGTGTTTAGCAAGGCTGACTTTGGAGCAACACTGGTACTGTAACACTTGAGGTTCTAGACTCTCCACTCGATGTTGTGTGAGATAGGTAGAAAATACATTATAATTATTCTATTTTCGTCTTTTTCCGTGTCAAATGAGGCTTTGTACATATTAAACCTAACTTATGGGAATCTAAAATAAAACAGGGACACAGAATATTTTAATTCTCTGCATAAAAATAAGATGTCATTCAGGAACAAACAAGAAATACGTACCTGAACACAGAATGACATATTAGCACAATTAATGAGGAGGACACCATTTGGTTGGCTCACAACTCAGAAATACCAGGAGTAATTCTTCTGAATTTTCACAGTCTTGCAAAATGAGTCAGCAGTCCTCAGCAGCGCTGAAACTGGGTAGATTAGTTATTACCTGTGACTATCAGCTGCGGTCTTGACTCTAGGCCTCCCTTTTCTCCCAACTTTTAAGTTTTTAAGGAATTCATAGCACATAAAATTATGTGTTCTATTTATGTTAATCTATCAGTAAATCCTGTGCCCTAATAAACACGAGTTTATTATGTTTCTGCTCACATTTTTAAAATTACAATGATTTACTGTAATGATTCTCATCATAGTTCAGCCCTAGCCAGCAACTAAGCACTACGCAGCCGCTTGCTCAGCCTCCTCTCCCGCCAGGTGGGATGGGGGAGAGAACAGAAAAAACACTCATGAGTTGAGATAAAAACAGTTTAATAAAAAAGCAAAGGAAGAAGATGATAATAATAATAATAATAATAATAATGACAAAGGAATATACAAAAACAAGTGATGCACTATGCAACAATTGCTCACCGATAGCCGGTCCCCGAGCAGTGATTCCACCCCCCAGCCAAGTCCAGTTTTATATATGGGGCATGACATTATACGGTATAGAACATCCCTTTGGCCAGCCTGGGTCAGCTGTCCTGGCTGTGCCCCCTCCCAGCGTCTCATGCACCTCCCCGCTGGCAGCGCATGGGAAGCTGAAAAGCCCTTGGCTTAGCGTGAGCACCACAACTACTTAGCAACAACTGAAACATCAACATTATTCTCATACTAATCCAAAACACTGCACTATACCAGCTATTAGGAAGAAAATTAACTCTGTCCCAGCCAAAACCAGGACAATGATTCAGACTGCTACTGCACTTCAGAGCAATTTAATCCTGTATTTTAAAATTGCTATAAAAGAACATCAGAGTATTTACAGAAAGCACTCTATTATTAAAGAAAGCACTCTTATTCTGACTTCCATGAAGGCACATGAAATACCGTAATATTTCAAAAGAGTATGTCAGAAATGGGTCTTATATTTATAGCTCTCTTTTTATTGTGGTTATTTCTTGCAGGTTAATCAATGGTTCTTTATTACCAGACTGGGGAACAGCTTGAATTAAAGTTAAATTTATAGTAAGAGGAGAACATAAGGCTTAACTTCTGAAAAGATGCCTCACATTGTCTAGAAAATATTGAACAAAGCATATTGGAAAGTGGAGTGTACCTTTTATCCCCTTGGTTTATCTTTCTGAATACAATAACTTTGCTTTATTTGGGTTTTGATAGAAGACCAGAAATTCTTGGTAACTTTCAGTCTTGCACTATGACTCACATCAGTGACCTCTCATTCCCCGTAATCGTTCTGCTGAAGTGAATCGGGGCTGCTTAGGATTAAGGCTCAGCATCCATCCATCAGGCTGCATAGTTGCCAATGTAAAAACTAGGTATCAGTTGCTCCCATCTTTAATGAGAACATTTTTCATGTATGTGTTTGAGATTACAGCATTTAACAGGTTGAGCTATGTTATGTCTGTCAAAAACCTAATTTGTTGTGTTGTGTCGTTGTGTAACAAACGCAATGATTTTTAATTAAATGGCAATGTGGAGGAAAATCTCTGTCCAAAATGTGAGCATAGATGTATGCATTTGATCAGTGTTAAAATAAAATTTAGAAATTAATTTTTTTTTTCTTCTTACAGCGAAGCCAGTTACAGAGAAGCAGCCAACTCTTCTAACACCAACAGGTAGCACAAGTACCAAAGTGGAACTCAGAGGAAATGTGCTTTTGTTGGAGTGCATTGCAGCAGGATTGTGAGTTACTTTTTAGACAGTGTTTTTCTAAACAAAAATACAGAAACAGAGGGAAACATTTCAGAGGTGCTTAACATGTCACCACTGTATAAGTTTAGGTGTTTCAAAGGAACAGAAATGTAAAATGGAAAGAGCTCTTTTAAAGAAGTCTACGATTTACTTGGGCATCAGCAGATTTTAAAACTGACCATGAACATAACTATGGCCTGTGCCTTCTCATATCCCCAAACCCTACGCACAGGATTCCAGGTTGTATCATTGGGTTTTTTAAGGACACAAGCAAAAAATGCCATGGGGTAAACTCAGACACACGTCTGCAGAATTGCACTCAGGAATCAAACCTCTGGTGTTTTCCTAAATTTACAGTCATTAGGCTCTCAAATGATATAAAAATAGATAAGAATCTGCTGGTCTAATCTGAAAAAGCTGCTTACATATGCTAGTAATTACTTAGTAGATCAGCTAGGTGGGAGTTGTTAGAGCATACCTGCCTCCAGTTTCTCATCGTAATTGAGTTTAATTGGTACTTGTTTCTTCAGTGTAATGCAGGTTTGCTTCTGCTGGTTACTGTGCAAGTAGGAAATTACTAAAGAGCAATTTAACTTCATGAAATAGTTTGCTCTTAAATCAGTTTCATTCTCAGGAAGAAATCTGAGAATAGATTGGTTAGTGCAGAAGTGGAAAATCTTTAGTACCTATTTCAGGAACTGTAAACAAGTTTACAGTGCACAAAAGCATATAGTGCAAAGTGCTCTGAGTTAGCCCTGAGGAAAGCCAATAATTGCAAATTATGCAGCGTAGCAGCATGCATATGTGCTCACTTGCATAAGCTCTACAGGGCATACACATGCACAGCTTGACACAGCTTGATACAAGCATCAGTGCAGTGTTTCTGTCTAGCTGTGCCCTGCTCAGGTGTCTGCATCAGCACCACTAGCAAAATCACACCAGAAGTGGGAGTAGCATCAGCTCAGGTAATCTTCATCTGCAATATAGTTACATGCTTTTTGACAACCCTACAATAAAAGTATTCAGTGATCCAAACTCCAGTAAAATGGCTGGATAAAAAGGGGGGGGGGGAATAGAATATTATACATTATATGGCTTTGTGTCTTTAGATATCATGTAATTTTTAAAAAGATAATTCAATGAGGGAAGTTTACATAGTTGTCCACAAAGGGCCAGATTCAGATTTTAAAACAGCTATTCCTAATTACTGATAGCATAATTAAAAGTCAACTTGGCTAGGTGTCTCTATTATAAAATACGTGATATTAGGCTGCTAAGGGAATATTTGCCTTCAATCATTGCAATTTGAGAAAGGGCATTCTACTCATTAAGCAACACCTTGTAATTTCTTGTAATTTTAAAAGTATATCTCCGTGTGTTTAGGCAACTTTCAACTTCAGTGGACAATGTCGGGCATAGCCAAGATGTAGACATAGTTCAGTGACAAGTAGCTATACTTGTCTCAGCACTGACATTTTTTTCTTGATTTCTCATAGGAAATAGTTCTGTCTCCTTAATGCTCTGCTGTAAAATTTATGACGTTCATAAAGGACAATTATAAACTTGTCATTATCTAGAGGCGACCTCTTAAAGCACCATGAGCATCAATTTAATAGTATAAATGCAATAATATTTGAAATACACTTTTATTCATTTATTAACCATCAGGGTTTTTAGATTAATCAGCAGGCAAATGTATTTTATAATTATTAATCCTATGAACAGATGGCCATTGACAGTGTTAGTGAGGCTTGTCATTTCCTAGACACAAATACTGGCGTATTTTGTACGTTTGCTGGATGTGCCCCAATATCTGGGTAAAGGCTCTTAAAATAATTATTTGTAAAATATGTGTTAAAAAAATTAATGTATTGAACTCTCATCTTCCTTTTCTCCAGTCCCTAAATTTGATCTGTGCTTTTGCTTCTCCAGACCCACACCGGTAATCCGTTGGATTAAAGAGGGTGGGGAACTGCCAGCCAACAGAACATTTTTTGAAAACTTTAAGAAAACTCTCAAGATTATAGATGTTTCTGAAGCTGACTCTGGGAACTACAAATGCATAGCAAGAAATATATTAGGTTCTGCTCATCATGTCATTTCAGTAACTGTGAAAGGTAATACTAAAATAATCTTTAATGTAATATTGTCAGTGTCCAGAATGCAAGATTGAAGTAAGGTTTCTAGGATAAAATATGAAAGGATGAATGATAATGGCAAAAAAAAAAAACCCTGAGGAAATTATCATTAAACTGATTGAATTCTACCGCTGGAAGGACTTTACTCTCTCTAATCTCTTTCTTTTTTTTAATCTGTTACTTGTAAAGCATCAGGCTAAATTGAGATTGTTCTGTAACAATAGTAAAATAATTTCTTAGCTTGTGCCTGTGCTACATGTATTTTAGATCCTTTGATGATCTGTCGATAGACTGCTCCTCTCCCTTGTTTTTTAATCTTCCACCCCATCTATCTTCTTCATCCCCTTGTTATTTTCTTCGTCTTTTCTGCTCTCCATTCATATAGCCCAGATTCTTTCTTTTCCCTATTTTACTATTGTTTCATGGTCTTATGTTCTTCTTTTTCTCTCTTAATTGATATTTCTGTTTTTCTATCTTCTTCATGTTTTTCACCCGAGATGATGTCTTACTAGTTCTAAAAAGACTTACAATATTGTTGTCCTAGTAGGAATTGTGTGTTTTGAATACCATGAAACAAAAAAACTGGAATGACAGCTAATTAGTCATTGAAATAATCAACTGTAGTGCTTACTTTGCATGCTAAATAGCCATTTATTTTGTTTAGACCAGCATCATTTTATGATCACATTCAACCTCCTTTTTAAGAGCAGAAGTTTAATTTTCTGTTTGCATCTGTCCATCAATCTAAAATCTGAAATTTACTTGCAAGATGTGATAACATATGCTATTTGTGGTTATTTATTGTAAAAGAGATGGATGCATAGATGAGTATCTTTTGGTAAGGACAGTGTTCTATCCATTTTGATCTCTGTCTGTTTTCAACTGTCTCAGGTAAACATCTGGCCCCACTGCAATCACCCATTGAATTCAGCAAGACCGAGGATTTTGCCACTTCTAAATTTCACCCTTGACATGAACTCTTTATGTAATCAGACCTCTATTCATTTCTAACACTCTAACTACTGTGAACATGGATATCTCTGAAATTAGTCAAAAGACCACTCTAGTCTCTGCAGGTGCCATACTCAGATTAATTTTGCTTTCTTAATGAAAGGCAAATTAGATTCAAAGCAGGCAACCCTGAACAAACAAAGAACTTCTTGTTGCTTATCTCAGAATTTTGATGCAGCAGGTAACCAATAGCTTAGTTTAGCCGAAGTATAATCTAGCCGTTAATCATTATCACACACACACACATATATATAAAAAAATTGACAGTGTAAGTGTAAGTCTCTATCTATACATAACTTGTTTGGATTATCTTCTGGTTACCATGTCTGTGCCTTATGATTTTCTGTACATAATTTTGGAAAACAATTGCTGTGTTTCTCTTCCTAACCCCAGCTGCCCCATACTGGATAACAGCACCCAGAAACTTGGTCTTGTCTCCTGGAGAAGATGGGACATTGATCTGCAGAGCTAACGGCAACCCAAAGCCTGACATAAGCTGGTTAGCAAATGGCGTTCCCATAGCAAGTAAGAGTCTTAATTACCTTAGAGGAGAATGAGTAAGAGAATATGAGGAATATCAGGATATTTTTTCAAATATAAATGAAGAGTGTACATTTGAGTAGTTTTTGCCTGACAGGTAATACTAAATTGTAAATGAGGTGATAAAAATACTGTGGTTCATAAAAGTGGAACAATAAAATGTGCCTCTAATGTGCTTGAGAGCGCTGAAATTTGTGACCTGCTTATTCTGTCTGGTGTTCTGCTGGTAGTATCCTTGTGGAGCTGGGGCTACAGTAACAAAGCTGTGCCATGCCCCTTTCACAGGGATCTTGCTGGGCTGTCGTTTTTACCATTGTGTTTCCGTGGCAGTCATGTTTGCTAGATCTCTCCTTTGCTGCCCGCTGCAACACTAATTTTGTCTTGGAATTATAAAGGTGATACAAAAAGTCAAGTCCTCACTTCTGTGGATGTACAGAGCACTTTTGCTGGATTTGAAGCTTAGAGTATCTTTGAGGCTTCAGTATCTTTCCAGGCTTCAGCACCAAAAAGCAGCAGCAGCAAAACTGACTGAATGTGTCAGCAAGTGCCTGGAAAACAGCTTGTGCCAAGTAGGTGTCAAAGAAAAGGAACCCCTAAGGCAGTGAAACATCTGTTTCTGTGTGCATGGGTAAGAAAAGCAACCCTGAATTGATGACTGAGTCACTTAATTGTCGCAGCGTTATGACTGGCAACGCCGCATAGCTGCTATATATAGCACAACTTTACTTGGGAAGAACTTGCTGGAGGACACTGCAGGGCATTGTCAGTTGGGTTTGCACTCGGCATAGCCTGTACCCTAAAATGGTTCTTTTACCTTTATCCTTCCTCTTCACAAAATGATCTTACAAGCACAGACAGTATCTACCCTGTTGACTTGTGAGAAATAATGTGCTCTAAAATACTGGTCTGTGCTGACCTATTGAAAGTCTGACAGTGTAACTTTCAGGAGTTTCAGGACATCTTTAAGTCTGTTGATGAAGTGAATGTCACGGAGTTTGGGAAACGGGAGGATTCTTTACAGTGAGAATCTAGAAAATAGCAACAAGTAAACGAGAACCCTCATTAGATGTATTCAAAGTATTTGAGATACAAGAGAGATTAAGCTGAACCGGAGGGAAAAATATGCAATGAGAGGGGGAAAAGTAAAGGTATATATTGAAACAGATAGAACTGTTTAGCAAAGAACCTGTTTCAGGAATCCTAATTAAATGTAAGTTGAGATCTCTAGCCTGAGATTTAAAATGAGAAGTTTCCATAAGTTATGTCAGTAAGTTAGTTATGTAAGCTGACATTAACCACCTCAGGAACCAATGGTATTATAGGAAAACAGGAAAATAGCAATGTAATTTTGTGTTGTATATAATGTATGTAAATATATCATAATGCATGCCTTATAATCAAAGTTTGGTACCTGTCTTGCTCCTTCCTTTCTGGGTTTCAGTGGTCGCATCTACCTTACTATTTTCTATATGGTTGCCATTAACTGTTTTTGATGAGATTTTTGTCCTGCTGTCCTGATAGTTGAACTCTTCTTTTCACGCCTTTTAACTAGTCAAATCTTTTTCACCTGGCTGTGAGAGTCACCTTTGCCTTGCACTGCTTCCTTGTCAAAGCTATGGGATGTGCTGTTCGAATGACAAAGTACATTTTCCAGAAAACCGATAATGTCTTCTGCATTGTTGCAGGGTAGCAGTACAATATTAAGAAAGAGAGATTTTTCAGAAGCAGCTGCAGGATGCCACCAGATTTCCCAAATACTGGGAATATTGGCTGTCTGGCCTTGAGGAATCAGTACACAGAGTCTTATTGAAGGGAAGTCAGTAAAAATTAAGAGACTTTAATTAAATTACCCAGTGAACCTCAGTAGGGAAAAAAAAATAAAAAAACACAGGAAATAAATAGCTGAGTAGTTAAGCCTTATGTTAAACTTATGAAAAAAGCTGAAGTTTTATCCACCTTAAATATTTAAGTGCAAGTTGATTGGATGCTCCAGTACACTGAGTCTGTCAGGGCATCTGAGAAAGAGAATCATCATGGTCACAGAAAGTACAGTTCTTCAGATTCTTGTGATTTTGTATTAATCTGAGTTATCAAAAGCTGGTCTGGAAACTACCAAGTACAGTGTGCCTTTTTGTTCGCTTGTTACTAAATTATAGAATTGAGCCCCTCTTCTTCCAGCTGAATGATTAGTAAATCACTGTAAAAGGAAACTAAAGCAGCTGTTTCAGCTTCAGGGCAGTGCTGAGCGCGCTACACCCATGGCAGAATTTCAAGAGAGAGCGCTACATTTGAATTTCAAAGCCCTGCTGTCATCATATATCCCACAATGTGCCTCCTGTGGCCCAGTAATCTGTTTGCAATACTTTAATTTTCTATTGGAAAGCGCAACTGGGAGAAGCTTAATTCTTCTGGTTTTGTTTTTCCATAATAGAGTCAGACAAGGAAGGGGGAGTGTTGAAGAAAGAACCATTCGTCCCTATCTCAGTCAAAGGGTGAGGCTTAAATACCATAAGGGAAAAGGGAAGCATAAAGAAAAAATGTAGTGTGTCTTAAGCACCTATGAAAAAAAAAATTGCAATTACATAAATTTTGTTCCAGATTATATTAATCAGAGTAAAAAGATATTTTTAAAGGAAGATTTTACATTGCTTTGAAATATTTTAATTAATTTTATTCAACAATAATGATTAAAAGAAAAAGTCCAGCATATCTGAAAACAAAGCTGCTTCAGAGATGCTGGAGTCATAAGGACCTAACTTCCTACTGCTTACTCACAGGAGTAATTTGAACTCACATGTACAGTCCTGTTGAGGTCAATTAGAATTACTTTGGTAAGTAGCAATTGAAAGTTCAGGCTGTGACTCTGCCTTGCCTCGTGCTTCAATTAACACTCAAGAGCTGCATTATTTATACCGCTGCATAATCTGTTGTGTTTTACTGCTTAGATATTCAGCATGGTTTTACAAAAGGGAAACCATGCATAAAATATCTCAACTTTTAAGAAAGTAACAACCCAGATTAATTGGGAAGGGGAAGCACTTTCATAATTGGACTTCAGAAAGGCATTGCAAATACTGCACAAAAGACTAATTTATTGGTTCAGTGGTTTATAGTTCATGATGAGCTATTAAATATTAAATACACACACTTAGAGTTATACAAAGTAGTGCACTGAAAGGCACTGTTTATCTTTTTTGAACATGTTCTTCACTTGTTTATATCACATTTCACATTGAATCGTGGGTTTTAGTCTCCATTAGTAATCACATTGAATTTAAGGGAGAAACATTAGCCCTTAGATTTCCTTCGTGAAAGTCCTTGGTAATCCCTGGCTCAGAGATTCATCATCCATCGTGTTCTCTGTGAGTATATGCACAAGCTGTTCACCGCAGTCATGGGAGGATGGGGAGAAATCACTGGACTCTGATGCCCGGAGGAGTTCAGTCTCAGGGAGGAGAGGACTGCCATTTATCCACTGCTTCTGGTGTCATTGCGTTGGAACTGTGCATCTGGCCTAGGAACTGCAGCAGATATGAAAACCTTTGATAATCGGGGGTGGGGGGGCTGTGTTCTGCACAAGATAGTCAAAGGACAGTCTTGTCTAGTGCAGGAAAACAGGACCTGTTGTCCCTTTGTATGTTATTGTACTATCAGAATCAGAAACTTGAAAACAAGGATTTCAGTGATCATGGGAAAATATTTTGCTGAGGAGCAAGTGAGATTGGTAAGAAAAGGAAAAGGGCATCTTCTTCCATGTCCCATCTCTTCCAGAATTAAGTCTTTGTCAGTTCACTGTAAGGGGTAGAGTAAGGCAAAAGTGGATTACTTAAGTTTCTTGTTTTTCTTGCTTAGGTTCAGTTTTGGTTTGACCCTATAGGTTCTCAAGTGTCTGATCCACTATACTGCCCACCCTTGCTATTTCACTACCAGTTTTGTGTTCAACTCCGAAAGCATAGCTTCCACCACCCTCTCCCAAAGAAGAAAAAAGGATTCTAGTCACATAACATTCTCTAAATACATAATATAATAGTTAAGCAATATGATCAGAGATTTGAGAGAACAGGTCTTGTCTTGCATAATAGCCCCTGATTTGGACTTTCAAATGTTAGGAGGAAAGTCAGCTACAGCCAGAGGAATGTTAACTGGATGCTCATTCATAGACCATGTGGTTTATGATCTACAGAAAACCATGAGGTCCCTCCATAAGGGACATATCTTCTTATCAAGCCACCTCAATGCCTACACACTGGATGTTCCTTCCAGTTTTCGTGGCTGGTTGATTGTTGTTAAGTCTGGGTTCTATCACATTCTCCTGTTGTTGTATAGCTAATCTACCAGAAAACAGATGTCCAAAATTATACAAACAATTCTTAAAAAATCCCATTTCAGTCAGTCAATTGTAGTTAGTTTTAACCACAGAAAGACTTTTCTAGTTTTGAAAATGGTTACTATATTCATAAATTACTCATGAATGTGAGTTTTTGGAAGAATAAGCAGATCAAGAAGAATGATGGGATACTTTGAGCAAGAGTTACTATAATACAAATGATCCTGTGATCCTGTCACAACTTGAAAAGCATACATGAGCATGTCTATACAAGGACTATATGTTTCTACATTCATATCGGAAAAAAAGCACATAACCTTCTGTTTTTGCTTTCTTCATATATTTCCACAATAACAGGGTCTCCAAAGCTATCTTTGAAATTTGAGTTGTTGAAAATCATGGCTTAAGAGCCAGTGCTGATCTCATGCTCTCATTTACATTCACTATTATTTGTGCATAAACTTCAGGACAGAATTATAGTAATAGAACTACAACAACAAATATTCAGTATGAAAATCGAAATCAGGTAATTGTTTCAGCTTCTCGGAAAACTAATATTCTGCTTATTGATGCAAAATGATAGCTCAGCTGCACTAAAGAAATGACTGACTAAGCACTATAACACTTAAACAACAGACTTTGTGTTATGACATTCATCTACAACATCATATATGTTCGTATATATATATACATATTTTGATTCATAACTTTGACTTACTAAAGAAGATGCAGGCATCTAAAGACAGTAATGAATATTTCTGCTCTTTTCTAAAGAGAAATTATTCTCTGCTTTCACTGTGTTTTTCTGTGACATTTTACTGATCTAGGTAAGATTAGCTCTTACACATGCCAAAGATACATGTGTTCTTATTGATACAGGGAAAAGCAGTCATTTTGTCCCTTTCTTTTCCAGCTTGTTTTCAGCCAGAGGGAATCTCTAGTACAACATCTGAGGATGACATCAGCATTTTCACTATAAAATAGAAACAGTTAATACTCACATATCTTACAAACTATGCTTGTAATCCACAACATGCTTCTGGAAGAAAAAAAAATATTATTACCTTAGGTTACATCATACTTCTCAGGCAACAAAAAACACCCTAGTTCAGTGCCCTCTGGGACCTGGAGTCCAAGTTAGCAAAGCTGAGAACTTAAGATGTCAGCTGCATCTCAGACTGACTTTGTTCTATTTCAGAATGTGGTAACAATATAAGGAACTCTGATTTCAGGAATTATGATTTTCACATTAGTAGCTTTTTAAACAATAACGAGTTACAGAATCACAATCAAAGGCATATACTTCCTTCCCAGTGAATTATTTTCAATCTACATTGTTTGTTAACATGGTTTAAAACCACAGTAGAACAGCATAGTTGAGGTTGACAGGAACAGCTAGTCTAACCTGCCTGCTCGAAGTAGGGTGTTATCTGGATCTGGTTGGTCACGACTATGTCCAGATAGATTTTGATTATCTCCAGGGTCAAAGACTCCATCACCTCCTTGGGCATCCTGATTCAGGGTCTGACCACCCTCACAATAAAAGCTTTCTTTTTATGTTTAAGTTAAAAAAACTCCACAACTCCAAGCAATAGATTTTTTTCCCCACAATTTTACACAGAGCTTAAAGATCTGAGCTAAAGAATTTAAAATCAGTAGACCAATTTCATGTCTTAATAATTTTCTGTCCAAAATGCACATCTTTCTTATAGATGAGGCTGAAGTTTGTATCATTTATTTGGACTGATAACATTATATTATATACTGCATTGTCAGTTGACAGTTGTTCTGTTCTTTATTGTGTTTAGCTTCCTAAGTTTGCATAAATGCACATTGACCGGCAATTAAAATTGATCAGGAAAATTAAATACTTCAGTGGAAAAGAGTAAAACATCTCAACAAAATCTGGATTTTTTCTTCCAGTTTTAAGCATAATAGTGTGTTTTAACTGCTTCTGTTCAGACAGCACATTTCATTCTGTTTGGTTTTTTTTTCTAGGAAAAAAGTAATAGTGGTGCCATAGTGGTTATTTAAAGATAGTAACAAAATAATTGCTTGGGCTGTCTGAAGATTATGAAACAGATGGAAGTATGCTTTCAGATGAACAGAAGATACTCGGGGTGCTGACGACTAACTATGACAAAGTATCTGATGGAGGCTATACCTTCTCTGTACAGGAATATGCTGTACATGGCTATAGAGTCAAGAAGCTGCCGCCTTATACAAAGTCATGGAACAATTAAGTCAAGCCAGGCAATCAGGTCTTCGTCCAGAAAGGGCATAAACACGTTCATAACCTGAGACTCGATGTTATTGGGAGTAAATGTTGGCTGTTACCAGGCACATGTTCAGCTGCCCGTTACAGCAGCAGAACTCCTATCGCAAATCCTCATCATTCATTATCCTGATTGTACAAACCCATTTTAAGTATTACGTAATTCTTTGCTGGTTTGCCTATCAGTGCCAAATTCAAATTTGTCAAACATGTCAAAAGCACTTTCTCCTTTTCACGCAGCTATCCTGTAATGTGACCAGAATCCACGTAAAGGCAAACAAGCAATACTTGAGTAACCCTGCCATCACTCTCTTTGGCAAAAAAAAAAAAAAAAAAGGGACATGGAAAGGGCTGAAGTACTGCATGCCTTCTTTGCCTCAGTGTTTACTAGCAAGATTTGGCCTTCAAGAATCCCAAGTTCCAGACACTGGAACACTTAAGCAAACTGGACGTTCTTAAGTCCATGAGCCCTGATGGAATGCACCCACAAGTGCTGAGGGAGCTGACAGATATTACTGCAAGGCCACTCTTGATAATCTTTGATTGATTGTGATAACTGGGAGAACCGCCCAAAGACTGAAGGAAAGCAAATATCACTCCTATCTTCAAGAATAGAAAGAAGGAGAACCCAGGGAACTACAAGCTGGTTAGCCTCACCTTGATCCTCAGGAAGGTGATGGAACGGCTTATTCTGGAAACCATTTCCAGGCACAGTAAGGATAAGAAAACCACCAGGAGTAGTTAGCAATGGCTTCACCAAGGGCAAGTCATGCTTGACCAGCTTGATATATTTCTATGATGAAAGAAGGAGAAGAGCAGTGAATATTGTCTACCTGGACTTCAGTGAGGCTTTTGACACTGTCTCCCATAAGATCCTCATAGACAAACTGTTGATGTATGGGCTGGATAAGCAGACAGTGAGGTAGACAGAAAAATGGCTGAATGGCTGGGCCCGAAGAGTGGTGATCAGAGGCACAAAGTCTAACTGGAGACAAGTAACTAGCAGTGTACCCCAGGGGTCAGTTGTGTTTAACATCTTCATTAATGATCTGGATGATGGGGCAGAATGTACCCTCAGCAAGTTTGCTGATGGCACAAAACTGGGAGGAGTGTCTGATACACCAGAGGGTCATGCTACCATCCAGAATGATCTTGGCAGGCTGGGGAAATGGGCTGACAAGAACGCCATGGAGTTCAAAAAGGAGAAGTGCAAAGTCCTGCACCGGAGGAGGAACAACCCCATGCACCAGTACATGCTGGGGGCCACTCAGCTGGAAAGTAGCTTAGCAGAAAAGGACTTGAGCATCCTGGTGGACACTAAGTTGACCATAAGACAGCAATGTGCCCTTGTGGCAAAGAGGCTAATAGGTTATCCTGGGCTACATTAGACAAAAATCTTGCCAGCAGATTGAGGGAAGTGATCCTTCTCCCATCTGAACATGGGCCTGGGCAACTAGCTCTAGGTGGCCCGGCTTGAGCAGGGGGTTGGACCAGATGACCTTCAGAGGTCCCTTCCAGCCTCAGCCATTCTGTGTGTGTGAGTGTAGCAGTGCGTGCTTAAGGTCATTAAAGCAGATGGATGATACAGCATCTAAATTTTAGGGCCTGGCCCTGCAAAATGCAGTGTAGTACATGGGCAAAGACATGTAGGTTCTGTTGGTGTTGTGTGGGAGGATGAGGTTTGTCGCAAGACAGACTGTTGAATAGATGCCAGTCTCAACAGGGAGCTTTCTAAAATCGGTGCCCTTCAGCATGCAAGTGGCTGGACCAGGCAAAAGGAAGCACTGACTAACCTGACACTTTCCTCGGGTTTTTTTTTCCTTCTTGGGACCCACAGCTTGAAGCACTTTCCTGAGGACAGGCACCTACCTCCTTTCCTTCAAATAACTGAAGAGGGATATCTCTTTTTTTCCTTAAATATAGCAGTGGAAAGAGAAGCTGTTTCCCTTCTTTTTATATGATAATTTAATGGCTAGATCGTTCTTTCTTCGGTCGTAGTGGATTCAACTAATGGCTTCCATCTTTCTGAAGGAGCCCTGCCGTCAGCCTGTAAGGTATTATGTGTGGGAGTGTGTGTGAGAGGGAGAGTCTGTGCACCATTAAAGCTCTGTGTGTGTGCAGAACAAGCTGCAGGATTGAGGGGATATGAGTGGAGGGAAGCCCAGAGCCCGGGGTGGGAAGTAGCTGTGACTGGAACGGCCGTGGGCAGATCTCCTGCCTCCTGGGAGGGCGGTTGTGCCTATTTTCCATTTAACAGTGATTTGTATGCAGAAACAGAACGCTTCTCGCAGCTGACTGGCCTGCCTGCTGGGCTACTCACCTGCTCTGTCTATTTTCAGCCCATGAATCTTTTAATGAAAATGGCATTTACATAGAATAGGAAGCGCGGTGGAATATGGAACACAACAGGAAGTAAAACGAAAGAGGAGAAAAATAAATGCCAGAAGCCCAGAGAATAAGCATCTAAAATTCCAGGAGTACCTTTTTCTTCCTTGCCAAAATTTGTGAATTTGTGATATTGATTTGAACTCAGGGTGATGGAAGATCAGAGTTAATAATGGAGTCGAATACTGTTCTTGAAGCATCTGTTTGGAAATTGATGTAATTACTTTACATGCAAAATGACCTTGGATTCACCCAAGATAGAAATACCCTTAAGCAGGAGCACAGAACTGTGGTCCCCTTCATCTGTCCCCTTTCATTCTTCTCTCTTAGAGAATTCAGCAACAGATACTTCAGTAGATTTGAGAAAATGTGGGAGAAATTTCTCCTTTTTCTTTACAGATGAGTACTGAGAGATTATCTGAAGCAAAAGGCTTTGCCACTTAGAAAAATGGATGCTAATTTATTTAATTGATCTTTTCTATGAATCCAAAGACATGAGAAATGATTTTATAAGAAAATGTCTTCCGCAAATATACTTATTTTCTCAAGTTCCAATAATATATATGGGTGTCAATTTCAATAATGCAACCAAACTATTATGCATTTATGTATGCATATACTCATTTATTTTTAATATTAATATATAAATAAGGTCACCATTAAATTTCAGTATTAATAAGACATTGATGTGTTTTGATTTAATATTTACTTAAAATAAACTCTCCTTTGTGCATTTTTATGCAGTGCGGTATTACAAGCTAAGTTTTTTCTCTGTTATACCTGTCTAACTCCATCCAGTTGTATCATAACTGACAGCTATTATTCTTCTTCAGTAATATCTCAGAATTTTATTTTCAGTTACATTCTCGATTCTTCTGGGATGCAAGAGATGTTTGACAGCTTAGGCTACTACAGAACAGTTAAAAAAATGGCGTTTAATTCTTATAGAAGGGAAAGAGTGCCACCTACTGAATTACTATCACTGCTTTTGGGAAGACTAGATTTTCTGTGAAAGAATTACTTTTTTAGTTTAGAATTACTTTTAATTACTTAATTACTTTTTAAAAAATAATTTTCAACTGAGTAAGGCTACTTTTATGTTTGGATAATTATTTATGGTATAACAACTCATTTGAAAAGCTGAAACCTTTAAGTCACAGAGGATTGTAAAGTTGTAATGTCATTCTAACTTAATTTTCTTTTGCGCTCAGAAATATTTCCTTATTTTTTCTAGATATTGTCTGTATTTGCCTGAATCTTGTCATATCAGTATTTTTCGTCTGTAATGCATGCAAAATACGACCTCAGCTTCACTACTTTAAAAAACAAACAACAAAAAACCCTCAAAAAATGGGAACTCTACCATCCAGAGTTAATATTTGTAGAATTGGAAGAACTTCCGTAATCATATTGAAATTCACATCTTAACCAGTGAACAGTCACCCAGGAAAATGGAAGAAAGGGCATACTGGCCTTCCAAATTGTTTCTTCTTTTCAAAAGTATGAAACATTTTATTCAACAGCAGTTTAGGAAAAACAAATATTTTTTTTCTTTACACCAACAGTTGCACCAGAAGATCCTAGCAGAAAGGTAGATGGGGATACCATTATTTTCTCACATGTGCAAGAAAGGTCAAGTGCTGTCTATCAGTGCAATGCTTCTAATGAATATGGATACTTGCTAGCAAACGCATTTGTGAATGTTTTGGGTAAGAAACAGATTTTCTATTTTTCAGTTTTCTTGCATATTCAGTCATTTCCTGCTATTACACGGATTGCATGCTCAAGCCTCGCTTGAGGTCTTTACTGGGAATGGACGTATTTTTCAAGCCCTGTAAAAGGCAAGGGTATACATATATTGTTTTTTGTAGGATATTCCTGAATTTCACTATTCCTGAGTAAGAAGGATAGTTGTAAAAGCTGGAAAAACTTGGAAGAAATTTTATCTCTTTTTTAAAATTTATTTATGTAAATCAAGCAAATAAAAGCATAACAAATAAGGCAGCAATTAATATTCCTTAAGTTAGTGTGTTTCGGTACACTTTCATTGGTTGTGGGTGTTTTGAGTCAGTTAAATAGATGATTCTAAATTGCTAGTGCAAGGGGACATGCTTATGCATTTGTCTTGAAGGCCTTCCAAGAATGTGTTTCTAGTTATGAGTTATTGTGGCCTCTCTAATTCTTCTCGCTGAATTTAACAAAGGCAGTAGCAAAATCCTGGGCAGAATGTCCTCTGAAGTCTCTCCTGCAGGAGCTAGCAGATCTTTTGATTGAGAGACACTGTCTTTTAAATGAAAGAGCTCTCTTTGATTCCATGGTTCCTTTAAGAGATGTAGGTGTTTCACCCAAAATACATCTTAGCTTCTTCCTGCCTGCAGGTTTGTTCAGAATTATATAGTTCTATCTGTTGCCAGGAGTTTCTCATCTTGAAGTACATTCTGATTTCAATTTTCGAAGTGAAATCATTGCCTTTGGTGCCCATCCCTATTATTTGTAAACAGGGAAGAAGCATTTGTTTTTCACAAGATAATTCTCCTACATCAGTGTTTCCTCAGGCTACTGGCAGTATAATGTATTTGGACCTAGTCTGAGACCAGAAATCACTTCAGAGTGAATGTATGTTAGCATATAATTCTTTAGGCCACTCTTGATGTCGTAGTATTTTGTATTTGCATCTTCGTATCTATATCTGGATATTTTTGTCTTTTCAGCTGAGCCACCAAGAATTCTAACTCCTGCTAATAAACTGTATCAAGTCATCGCAGATAGTCCCGCATTGCTAGACTGTGCTTATTTTGGTTCACCTAAGCCTGAAATCGAATGGTAAGCTATGGTCATTGTGCTTAAGTTACGTAAAGAGCCAGTTATAGCCGTGGAAATGAACATTTAAAGCTTTAAAACTGTTTTTGCTCTATTTACAATTTTAAAATAGTGTATTTTTAAATATATGCTGATTACAATATGCTAATACAATACTACATATATTTAATGTAACAACAGTTAAGTTCTCCTTACAGAGTCAAGTTTACATTTCATTATGTGATTCTGTCTCCGTTTTCTAACATGGCAGTCCCAAGTTTGCATCTTCTGATAATAAAATACAACAGAATTTAACTATGAAGTTGGATAATGATATTACTTTTTATATAAAGGTTTAGGGGAGTGAAAGGTAGCATCTTGCGTGGAAATGAATACATTTTCCATGATAATGGAACCTTGGAAATTCCGGTGGCTCAGAAGGATAGTACTGGTACATACACATGTGTAGCAAGAAATGAATTAGGAAAGATACAAAATGAGGTGCAACTGGAAGTTAAAGGTAAGAAATGAATCACTTTTTCATCACAGGCCAGCATAGACTTTCAGACTTTCTAAATATCTAATAGTCATTTTAAATTTCAGATCCAACAATGATAATTAAACAGCCAGAATACAAAGTGATTCAGAGATATGGCCAAGTTTCATTTGAGTGTATAATAAAACATGATTCTACCTTATTACCAACAGTTATATGGTTGAAGGACAATGATGAACTGCCAGATGATGAAAGGTATGGACAAAATAATTTTCCTGTATTTTTAATTTTCTACTTTCTTTTGTCTGCTCCATTTCCTGATCTTTGCAAGGAACATACTGACCTATTGACATTTTCCAAAGCAGACTGATAAATATCATCACTATCACATGTTTGGTGATTAAAGGACTGACTTAGTGTGGTGAAATTGTTAAGATAGATTTCAAAATAAAATGAGATGTAAAGATTTTTAATTGTGCACATTGACTGTGTATATCAAGTCTGAGGAGATAATTGGCGTAAGAGACCAAAGGGGTAATGGAAGATTGCTCTAGATCACAGATAATGTAAAAGTTGCTTTAGTGTATATGGAAATAAAAGCACATTAGAATAGAGAGTTACTGTGGGAAGATGGTCAAGAGCAATGTAGAAAAGGCTGACATAGTCCCGTAGCTTACATTGCTGTCTTGGTATTTGCTGAAGTACACAAGTATATGGGATTTGGGAATGTCTTATGCAAGTTTCTTATAACAGTACCAGTTATTGAAACATCAGTGGCTGAATCTATTGTATTTACAGGTTTCTAGTTGGTAAAGACAACTTGACCATTATGAATGTAACTGATAAAGATGATGGAACATACACTTGCATAGTTAATACTACTCTGGACAGTGTTTCAGCAAGTGCTGTGCTTACTGTTGTTGGTAAGAATACTCTCAAACTTTATGATAGAAGAACTGTGTTTAATTACTGTTAAGCATGAAAACAACGTTAGATTTAAAATTAAGAGCACAAATACAGTTTTAGTTTCTAGGACAGGACAAAGGGAATGTCACCTATTTGTAAATATGTTTCAGTTTTTTAAAAATGTAGTCTTACCCTAAAGTTTGCCTTTGAATCAACTACTTACAAAAGGATTGAATAGCTACAGGGCATGTTCCGTTTCATGCTGTACAGGGGTTTTTTTTGATCATATCTGAGCTAACACAGTAAATTACATATTGCAGAGTATTTGAACATAAACATGTTATTTCAGGAATCTCTTTCACAGCTCAATTATGCTTCAGAAAGACTGAGCATGCGTGGTTGTATGACTTTCAAAGGATTTTCTTTTTAAATTAGTTCTCTCTGTTAAGTTTCTATGATTGCAGATTGTTGTAAAATATGTTATTTTGCTCCTTCTCCCAATTGTAAGAAAGCTTTAAGTAGATGTTCTGAATGATTCTTACCTGATTTCAAGCTGAGATTCAAAGTCAAGTATGCTTGCATTTTAAAATTGTGTTGTTATCTTATGCCTATCCAGAAATGACATATGACAAATGTCTAGTACTTTGTTAAAAACTTTTATCATATTGCTTACTTTATTTATTTTTTTGATCTATCCTTATTTTTAAAATGAATAAAATATTCAAGAATACTTTTATAACTTTTCAGTGAAAAATTATCAAGGTATTACTTAAAATCAACCATTTACTCAAAATACGTTAACTTTTCTTTGTGTGTCATGATTATAGTCTTTAACTACCTACAACATTCTGTTTCTTTGGCTACTAACTGATTAAATCCTTTATATTAATGTTCTTTTCAGCTGCTCCCCCAACTCCAGCTATCATTTACGGTAAACTAATATGAAGTTCTCTTTCTACATCATCTGCCAGATATATTTCTCTTTTGCCTATTGCAAAGTGCAACATCTTTTCTTTTTTTCCCTTTTTCCTGTGTGTGTGTGTGTGGTTTCATCCTATTTTACCAACTGCTTCATTACTGGAGTACTGGGCTTTGGAATTTTACAGTGCAGGCTGCTTTGTGTTTTAGGGAATAAGTAATTTTCAGAGACAAATTATTTTTAATTAAGGTTGGTTACAGTGTGATAATGTTTTTCTCACAGAGAACACTGTAATGCAAATTAGTTATATAATAAATGAGAGATCTAAAAGGTAAACCCACCTGTTCATTGAAAGCTAATTCACTATCAAAGAACTTGCACCAGCCAAATTATGCTATGGTTTTACATTGCTTGTGATGACAGCTTTGTAGGCCTGTTGTGCTTTATTTCATAGTTTGTCTTCATTTTAATTCACTGTCATACGGATAGGTCCATATTGACCAGTTTGGTTTATAAATTATAAAATTGCTAATAAGCATTTTAAAATTAAAGCTGAAATTCCAAAAAAAATCTGTCAGGTACAGTCTTAAATTTGATAGCGTACAGCCTTTAATTTGGTAGCATTTTCTCTGAATTTGGATTTTAAAATGCAATATAATATGCCTAAAACACTTTTAAGTGTGACTTAAGCACTTTTATGTAAAATTCTCTCTCATTAAGTGAAAATGCTTATGTATTCTTAAATGAATTTACTCATTAGTCTTGATTTTTGTGCAACAAATCATATAATGAATTCTTTTCAGGAATTTGGAACAGACAATTACATCTTTATGCATTATGAGGATGTAGATTAACAGCTTGCTTGGTATTTCAGGATTTTCTTAAAACTACAGCAAAAAATAAATGACTTAGTAACTTGCAATTTCTATTTGAACTACACTTGTTTTAAATTCACATGCAAAATATTTGTAGTGATTCTAGAAAAGCTTCTTTGATGTGAATGCTTCTTTATTTTCTATATTTTATTAAATATTCCTTGTTACAATGGATAACCACCCATAATCATTCAGAGATAAACTAAACACACATTTCATAATTCTTTGTATCTCATTACATTTTTATACCACATTGCAATCAGACATAGATAAAATAAAATATAGATTCTTGTTAATGTGTAGAAGTTTCCAGATACATCAGTTCTCCATTTTATCTCTGTTTTGTAACAATTGCATGCTAATGGTCATTAAGTCATGCTTACGTAAGTGAGTAGATCTGCTCTGCTGTATTTGTGGAATTCTTTTGATTGTAATGTAAGAGTTTTTTCAAAGATGAAACGACATATTCTGGTGTGATTATTTACTTTGTGTTCATTTGCTTTACAGCTCGGCCAAATCCACCCTTTGACTTGGAATTGACAGGTCAGCTAGAAAGAAGCATTGAACTCTCATGGATACCAGGAGATGAAAATAACAGCCCCATTACAAGTACGTTTGTAGCTATTGCATTACATCAACATTACGTTAACTGTTCTCAGATTCCAAAGAGTTCTGAGATAAATTTTGTGTGCAGCATGGGAGAATGGAAAATTCATTCACTACAGTTGCCATTTATTTACATAACAAAAATTCACTGACTGTCTTCTACTAAACAGCTGAGCAAAAAGACTTATTAACTGCCCTAAAAAGCAGGCTTTTGGATCAAAAGCCTGTGCTAGTTAGCATAGAAGTTGATACTCATGTGAGCTGTCTGACAAGGTCCAGTCTTATGAATATGTAGAGAGTAGACTTCTTCATTAGTTGAGTTAACAGTTACTCATACATGCTTCTGAAAGAGAGAGCTACTAACATCTTGCATTAACTCTTTTGGTATTCCCATGAAATTGAAATAACATCAGTAGCAGTATCTTTAGTCATTATCCATCACTACTGATACAGAAGCTTATTCTTCATGGAAATTTAAGGAATATAGTTCTGTTTTTTTCTAGTCCAAACAGTTGAAGAAATAAAGCATATCTATAAACTTTTGAAACAGGACATTGATCTTAAATGCTATTGTTCCTCCCAGTAGAACATGATGAAAGATACTCTTGCTTATATTGAACAGAGAGAGTGGAGGGGGAAAGTAGGGGCAAGGAAGAAGGATGTCACTGTTTGTCTTCCAAAAAATAATAGGATCAGAAAGATTTGTCATGGCAACTTTTTCATTATGAGCAAGTTAAGGTAACGCTTTAATTATTTATGCAGTGTATTTTTAGTTAATAATTTCCACAAGTTACAAAGACCAGTGTACATGTTATTTTTGGAGTGAATGAGTTAGGCTGATTTATTGGGTGTTACTCTGCACACTCTGATGCTGGTCAGTATCAACACTGAACACAGACTGCAGGGATCAGGCATCTAGAAAGGAAGTTTTGTAAAAAGAGAATTTCAGAAATTTCAGAACACATCAAAGATTTTGCCTGCATTTTAGTGAAACACCAAGGGATTTTGATGAAGTTTTACACTTTCAGACTTGTCTACTATATATAAACTAGTAATATACTTTAAAAAATATAATATATAGAAGTTTAATGTACATAGTTGAATCGTATTTAAGTTATGGCTTACTCATATACTGTTGTATCAGTATTTTCATTTTTTTCCAGACCAGAAGACACAAGTCTTACCTTTCTATAGGTATGAGATCACACTGTTTTAAAAGAGATGATACTAAGTGGTGTTGGCTCATGTCATATTTTTTCTAGAAGCAAGATATTGAGTGCACTCTGATATTGGAAGTTGAGCTCTTCTGACTAAATAATGCTGGTTTTAATTATGATATGCTGTGTGGTCCTCTGAGAGCCTGCAAAATAAGGCATCTGCTTCATACGTAAGCCTGTTATTGCTGCTGCTGCTGCTATCACTTCAAAGTACAGATCAAGACTCAAAGATAGCACTTCATTATGAGAGATCCCTTTACACAAGTAATATGATTGACATGCTAGAATCTCTCTGAAAGCTCAAATAGATCTTTTTTTTCCTTGAAGTCTCCTATAAATTGTTCTACCAGAGTTGCAGGCAGAATACTAGTTACTAGGGAAGCAAAAAGCAGTAGTGAAAACTTTGTCGGTGTGTTTTTTTTTTTAACATGTGATGTTCTCACCTTTTCAACAAAGACTTTAGTCCAGAAAACAGCCCATCGCAAGACCTTTATCCCTGAGTGCACAGCACCAGCTATAACTCAAGCAGTAACTTGGGGCCAGTTCTACCTCTTCCTTACCGCTCAGGTCAGGATGAAATCTGCAAGCCTTAAGTCCAGAAGGCTATGATTAGTATTATTTTACTTCTTGAATATATTGGCTCCTCAAATTGTTGTGCATTATTTCTATGTAGTACTTTAAGTATTCTTCTAAAAGCAATTTCTAGATGCCCCTCAGAATTTCATTAGTAGTGCAAACAGGATATATTACGAGTCATATACTGGCTCCGTGTTCCCACCTATACATGAGATATGGGAAAATATTTGTTAAATAACACACAGACATTTGATGCTCATGCAAATTGTGTATATCTAAACTTAAGGTTCCATGGAATATACTCAGACTATGCGTTCTTCTCTCATTTTATTTATTGCATCCTAACAATTCCACTTAAGTATTTCAAAATTTATATCTCATATCTAAAAGCAGGAAGCCTTTTTGGCTGTTTCACAGCTGAAAAAAAAAAAAAAAAGTCCTTTTGTCTTTGATAATGAATATGTTTTTCTTTTTGGAGTTCTACAAACCTGTTTATCCCTGAGGTTATATACTCTGTAGGGTCTTAACAGTAATCATCGTAATGTTCACACAAAGAGCTCTCAAGAAATTTAGCTTCTGAACATACATCCTTTGACTTAATTTAAAGATACTGAAAAGTGCTCTCAAAAACCTTCCTCAAGTATTTGTTCTTAACTTTAAATAGTTCTTCACTAAGCCAGTCTCACTGGGGAAAATGGAAAACTCAAGAGTTTTAATATTGTATAGATACTACTTACTGTCAGCTTGATACAACTAAGACCAATATATTTGTCAGCCAAATGTTACCTTTACATCAAAATTACAATCTTGTCCCATTTGCTTGCTGTGATCATTCAAGGGTTCCTGTTACATTAAAATCCAGTACCTGAGAGAGAGCTCTTGTAATAATGTGTTACCTGACAAGTAGCTGCATTAGTGAGAATACCAAATAATAAAGTAAGAGTGTTTCTATTACATTTCTACCTAGACGATACTTTTGAGATCAACATTATAGATTTGTGTTTTGGTTTATGTACTTATATTTCAATTTCCATTATTTTTAAAACCATTGTTTGCATCACTTTTTTTTGCTTAGCTCATCCAGAAATGCCTACACTGATCTGAGAATGTGTTGCAAGTTTTGACATAAAGTTGGATTCCATTCCTCTTTACAGACTTTGTGATTGAATATGAAGATGGGCTGCATGAACCAGGGGTATGGCATTACCAGACGGAAGTTCCTGGAACTCAGACAACAGTACAGTTGAAGTTGTCTCCATACGTCAACTACTCATTCCGTGTGATAGCTGTCAATGAGATTGGCAGGAGTCAGCCGAGTGAACCATCTGAGCAGTACCTGACAAAATCTGCAAGTAAATAACTATTCCCGCTTACCAGTAATTGATTTATACAATGAATGGCATTGAATTTGCTTGGAATGCAAACAGCAGTCATTCTTGTTTATGTGTAAATGTTTTCTTTTTAGATCCTGATGAAAATCCTTCTAATGTACAAGGGATAGGCTCAGAACCTGATAATTTGGTAATAACATGGGAGGTAAGTTTGGTTTTTTGAGCTTTCATTTGTATGTTTTCAGGTCTGTAAGAGGCATTTTTTTAAGAGAAATAATAATGATCTAACTGTGAACACACTATGAGAATACCCAATGCGTTGCTTGCTTAAAATATTCTTGAAAAAGAGTAAAATCCACATATTTTCTCATCTTCATTTTCAAGGAAAAGCTGCATGCATTATGGGAAAAAAAAACAATTCACAGTGCTCTGTATTCCTTGAGTGATTTCTGAAGATAATTAATTTAGTAATACAGGATGTTTTGCTGCCAATTTAGGAGAACTTAAATATGTAAATTGTGGTTTATCTCAAGTAGACTCTTATTTTGACAATGAATTCTAATGTGAATACTAATCCTAACCTCGACTTTTGTGATAAACTAAATTATTGTGCATTCTTAAGTGAAAAATTTTTGTGGAAAAGTTTTCTCTATCACGCCCTTACTGTCGTGACAGGAGCTCAAGGAGAGCCATGCAAAACCAATTTCCTACCCCAGGCAAGAAGTATTGTCTAGGGAACACTGATTATAGGGAGTTGGTGTAAGTCCATGTTTCCCTCTTCCACCATTTAAGAAATATTTGAAAACAAATACATATACAGAAATCACAATGTATGGTTGCATGAGAACTGGCCAGAATCACTATTCAATATGTTTTGTACTAATAAATGAAAAGCAACTGAAATGATCTCCTGTAAAAGCTAAATTGCATAGCTTGGAAATTTCAGCACTCTCTGTTGCAGAACACAGTGGTAATTTTTCAGTAAAATTCTGAAGAAGAATCAGTATATTTCCTTTGTGACTTTGGATTTTTCAGATGCAGAATATTTTTAAAACAATTTCATTTACTTTTTTCATTTCAGTCTTTAAAAGGTTTTCAGTCTAATGGACCAGGGCTTCAGTACAAAGTCAGCTGGCGTCAGAAAGATGTTGATGATGAATGGACATCTGTTATAGTTGCAAATGTATCTAAATATATTGTGTCTGGTACACCAACTTTTGTTCCCTATGAAATAAAAGTACAAGCTTTAAATGACCTGGGATATGCACCAGAACCACCAGAGGTGATTGGACATTCAGGGGAAGACTGTAAGTTTCGTAGTTTTGACTCAATTGTACTAATTAAAAGCAACTAAATATGTAAACTAAGTGAGTATTTAAAATAGTAAAATATTGAAAAAGGAGGATAGTAATTTTTTTTTAATTAAAATGAAGTAATTTGGAGATAATAAGGTTTAATCGTACTCTGTAGTATTAATCCTGAGGTCTGCTTTTTAACATAGGAACATTTTAACCTACTCCTTGAATGCGATGTTCGTGTGGCGTCTCATTCTAACTGGGTACTTGTTGCATCCTTTCCACACAGTGCCAATGGTTGCTCCAGGCAATGTGCAGGTTCATGTTATTAACAGCACGTTAGCAAAGGTGCATTGGGACCCAGTTCCACTAAAAACTGTCCGAGGACACCTTCAAGGGTACAAAGTAAGTACAGTCGAAAGTGTTTTGTTCCTCGTTTATTAAAATACATCACTTTTTCTATATGAGACTGTATCCACATTGGAGTATCTGACATAGAAGAGGGCTCTTGCTTTTCACTGAGCTCACAGGTTTTGCTGACAAGAGCAACAGCATTGATGCAATTCATTTGAAGTTCAGCAATGTTCCAGCCTTGTAGTGCTAGTCTCCTGTGACATTGTCCTTGAAGAAAAATGGGATTTGTTTGCAATTAAGTTTGCACACATTATGTAGATTTTAAAAACGATAATAGTTTTACAGATCTTATTCCAAAAGGATATTCAGCGGATGAGGAGAAATAGTTTCTGTAGGAGTCTCTTCTAGGTCTAATGCTAAGATTACTCATATTCTGCCATAGCACGATTAATCACATCTTTAATTCTGAGGAAACTGGCCACTTGCTAGCTTATGCTGCATACTGTGTCTTTTGGGGACCAGGAAAAAGCTCAGTTTAAAAGCTCCATTTAAGGAGATAGGAAATAGGAGAAGATTTGGGGTGTACATATAATTGAAGGAAACTTAGTATAAAATAGTGTGCTGGCTTTGACAATAACTGAGAAGGCCTTGTTAGAGACAAAAAACTACAATTAATAGAGAATGGAAGACAGAAGGACTTCAAAGTTAGAAACTGGGGAAACTGGTATCCGTGGAGGACAGGGAAAATCTGATGGCAAAAGTTGCTTCAGATGTTGCACGAGAAGCCCATCAGAAAAAAACCCAAGAGTGGAAACTGCAGAAACATGGTAGACTGCTTGTGGAGGGAAGAGTGGAATGAGAGGCTATACTGAATTCCTGTGCAACAGTAGAAGAAAATAAAACATATTTAGTTATCTGCTCCTCTGCAAGAAGCTAATAGATATGTTCTAACAAAACAGACTAGTTACACAGCCTGAACTAGGTTACTTCATAAGAGAGACTAATGTAAACTACTTCTGTTTAAATGAAAGGAGGAAAAAGAAATATTTAAAAAATGAAAAGAGACTATCATACTTACAAATACTTATAAAATGGAGGACTAACATTCAAGCATATTGAAACCAAACTTCAGTGCATTACAGCTGGTTATCACATGAATGCAATATGTCCTGGTATGTAGATATCACTTATTTGGCACAAAATACCACCGTCCAGAGAGACTTAAGCTAGTTCTGTATGAGCTAGCATAATTATTTGTAGTGAGTGCAGTGCTTTGCCCTAGATAATAAACTCTTCTGAGCAACAGGACTTACTAGTCTGTTAGATGTTTATCAGTTAGATGACAGTCTCATATCAACCTGGTATTTCACAAACAAATGGGCAGCCAAAAGAAAATGTCCATTATATGAAGATTACAGAGTTAGAATTTAGTGAAGTTAATGCTTATTTTTAATCCTGTTACAGCAACACTAAGGCTCATAATGCAAATCGCTAAATTTCTGTTGAAGACCATTAATAATACAAAAAAATCCATAGACACAAACATCTGCCCATACATCAGGTGTTAAGTTCTCACTCGTCAAAGGCATGGTTATGGTGAGTTGTCATCACCCCAAGTTTACAGAGATTTCTTTTTCCTCAGACTTGGAATCTCTGAGGGGTTTTTTGTGTCCTGTATTTGCTAATGGGTTGCACACTTTCATCTCCAGTTGGTCTAAGGGGTTAGTCATGCCATGATTACTTCTGTTTAGTGTATTAGTCCTTCTCTGCATAAAGTATGATTATTTTCTGTGGGGATGAGAACCACACATTTACACAAAGGTAAGCAAAACTGAAGCTAAACTAAGTTAGTCAAAATCATAAGTAAAACAAGGTCAAGACAGGATTGGCAACAGACCTGACTACTGAGTAGTTTTGCTGTTATGTCTAGGACAAACGAGACAATGGTATATCCTTGAATAACTTGCAGATGCAGCAGAAGTTTCGTAATTAATTTTTGCAGATACAACTAAATCAAGCTAAATTAGGTTAAAATTAGCGTGATGTATTCTAAGATCTAGTGGATAGTTGTTGTTATAAAGCTTTCTCTGAATTCATGCTGAAAACTTCTCATGGATGCCAAGTATGCTTTAAGTGTCTTAGTTATTGACATAGCTTACAAAGTACATGACTATCTCTTTTTAAACACATCAGCAAAATCCTACTATCAAAGTCAGGCTTTCCTAATTAATAACATTATTTCAGACAGTAGACCAAGATGCAGTGTTGCATTAAGGACACATAATAAAGAGAGGGGTATTTCTCTAAAGAGTCACATCATGAAGACAAATGTATGAAGAAAGCAGGAAGGCATCTAACTAGCAGCAGTCTACAGCACATCACTCATATTTTGCTCTTGTATTAATCTAGCTATTACTTGATACACTGTGGTACATTAAAGCATTTCACACCTACAAAGAATTTTTAAAAATTATTCTTTTCATTGTTACTGCTGCCATTTTTTCTGTTATTCTTACAAATTCAGTGGTCATTCAATACAGCATGTGAAAAATGTGATGCAGTCTCCTTTACTGTCATACTCCTCTTCCAAATCACTGCTTATCAAACCCAACTTATTAAAGCTGTCTTTTAATTTCAGCCTGGCTAGTGACAAGTGATGACCCAACTATAATAATGTGCTTTGTGAAAAGTTACTGGCTAAGAATTCTTAAAATATCATTAATTATACCTGATGAGTTTCAATACTAATAGTACCAACACTTCAAGCTTTTGTTAGCCTGTAAATGGCTTTCTACACTAGTTGGTAGGATGAGAGCTACAGGATGACAGCTGGCGGTGTTGAAAAACATTAACTCAAGCCATGTAAAACACAGTGGCACTTAACAGTGATTAGTGTGAAACGATATGTTGTTAGCAATAGAAAGCTGGTGTTATTGTAACATTGCTTTACAACTATCTAGTTGGGCTTTGCAAGTCTTAACAGTTCCCTTTTTAGAATTCATATGTGAAATCCCAGCTTTCTTAATTAAAGAGGTGTTTTGCAGTTGGCCGAAATGGAACCAGAATTTTACCCATTTACATTGCTTTATCAGTTTTGGTGTGTGATCATACATACATGAAAATTACGCTGTGAAAAATGAACATTGATATATTTGAAGGTGACAATACGGAGTAACACAGATCTTTGTAGGGGCAACTGTTAATACCTTTCCAGATATCATGGTAGAGAGACTGTGTAGTAAAGAGAGTGCAGTCAAGGTAATTACCTCAGAGGCACATCTGTAGTTTCTTAGAAACTCAATCGCAAAATGGACCCCAGAATCTTTGTGGTCTGATCTAATTGTCACGTAAATGGAGGAGTAGTCTTCTGTCCCTAGGTGAAGATCATTCCATGACTGTAACCTCAGAGTCCTTTCAGAACTTGTGTGTTTTTTCAGCCACGACAATCTATTGGTTTCTTTCCCATTTAAAAGTATCTACTTAGCTTCCACATCACAGGGAATAGCATAATCAGGTGTATGACATAACAACGTGGCAAAGTGCAAGTCTGCTTTGGCAGCTGTGTAGACATCTTACTGCAAGAATGGATGGTATAAACGAGTCCTGCTTCTCAGACGGACTTGCTAACATAAGAATCATCATACTAATGCCATTCCAAATCACAACTTGTGTCAAACTGGCCTTGAGCATTAGCTGAACTGGCAGGTTCACCCAGTTATGTAGACATGACTGTTTCTGGACAAGGTCTGTTTCTGGAGCAGGAAAGCTCTATACTGTGTCTCACCTGAGCTTATTAAAATTGCAGTTATTCCTACCTAAAATTCATGTATATTCATGGAAATGCTTAGAGTTTATAAAATCAGAACACCTAAACACTCACTGTAGATTTTCTTTTGCCTTTAGGTTTACTACTGGAAAGTGCAGAGTCTATCCAGAAGGAGTAGGCGGCATGTAGAAAAAAAGATCTTGACTTTCAGGGGAAACAAGACTTTTGGAATGTTGCCAGGGCTGGAGCCCTATAGTTCTTACAAGCTGAATGTTAGAGTTGTTAATGGTAAAGGAGAAGGACCAGCAAGCCCAGACAAAGTATTTAGGACCCCTGAAGGAGGTATGAAATGAGAAAGCTAGAGAATAAACTTCAATGTGGTATACTCAGAAATAGAACACTAAGGGTATAATTGCTGAATTTGCATCTTTGATGTCATAAAATAATAATCTGGCTCAATACAGTAATAGTCTTATGAACTAATAATTCATGAGCTGTTTTAAGTTAATCTACTTTGTATTTACTGTATATTCTTCTTAAAAGTTCCTAGCTCACCCTCCTTTTTGAAGATCACTAACCCAACGTTGGACTCTCTGACTCTGGAGTGGGGTTCACCTACCCATCCAAATGGTGTTTTGACATCATATATACTGAAGTTTCAGCCAAGTGAGTTAATTATGAACATATAACTCTAACTTAGACAATATGTCTACCAAATAGCAATCCACTTATTAAGAAAAAATTATGGTAAATTTATAATATACAAAAGATATGATTGCATTGTAGATGTCAAGTTTGAAAAAGGTTAATGTATTTTGACACTATAGATGACTCTATCTGGAAAACTTCACTTGTTCAAGTACAAGGCTAGCATTTTTCGATTACTTTTATTTCTTCAAACCAAGCTTCACAGAAAAATGGAGATGAAGTCCTACATATTGACAGCCAAGTTAGAAGCAAGATACTACCACTTACAAATCCTATATTCTAGCCACAGAGAAAATATCACTGAAGTAGATCAAAATACATCCAATTATATTGTTCTCTGCTTCTTCAATTTTCATGATATTTTGATTTTAAAATGAAAAACTCACAAATGTACCATTTACTCATATCAGAGCTATAAATCACTTCCGTAGGATCCCCATGCCACTGCTTACTTGCCCAGAAATTTGTCAGCAGTGACACAGAGATTAGGAGATTTGTGTGCATGGAACAGGTGAAGGAAGTTTGTTTCCTTCCACTTACCAACTTCCACTCTTCCTTGGCATTAGATACAAGTCACTTTAGTATTTTTTTCCCTAAGCATACTGAATTTGTTATGAGGCAGCTAATTTAGAGTTTCAGAATTTTTTAATGATCAGTGTTTCAAATGTGTTCAGATGGTTTGGATTCAGATACTTACAAGAATGGAACCTGAACTTAAAAAACTTGTGGATGTTTCCTATATCTCTGTGTTGAATTTTAGCCCCTTGCATAGATCCTTTTTACACAAAGATGGCTTTCTTTTGAAACTTTAGATTATCATTCATATAACCTGAAAGGAACAATGCAGCAGACAAACAGATCAAATAAATACAAATTTAAAAAGTCTGTTTTAACATAATGATGATGTAGGAAATTTTCCTGACTCAATCTTTTTTTTTTTTTTGTAACAACAGTTAACAACACACATGAATTAGGTCCCTTGGTAGAGATAAGAATTCCTGCCAACGAGAGCAGCTTGATATTAAAAAATTTGAATTACAGCACACGGTACAAGTTTTACTTTAATGCACAAACTTCAGTTGGATCAGGAAGTCAGATAACTGAGGAAGCAGTAACAATAATGGATGAAGGTAAGGTTGGTATGTATAAAGAAAACCTATTGACTTTAAAAACCACTATGAATTTTATTACAAGTATTACTACTTCTTCCTTTCATTAAGGAAATAGCCCCTATTAAAGTTTTCTCTAGAGCTTTCTTAACTGTGTCATACACTAATAAAAGATTTGAAATATTTTTTAAGGAAAGATGTGCAAATGTTTTCCACTGTAGTGGAAGCCCAGAAAGAGGTGTAAAGCCCCTCTTTTTGATAGTAAAACCCCTCTTTTTGATATAAACTTACAAGACCGAAGACTGGCTTTTCTGGGCTTCAAAGTTTCATGTAACTGTACATTTTAAGTGGTCTTCCTCCATTGTGCTTCATTGACCTTCTCTGATCACAGAGAAGAATACTGAAATGGTGCAGCTTTATGGCTAGAGGAAATTATTTCTCTTTTGAAGTATACAACAGCTTCTGTGAGGTCTAAGTGTTTTTCACAGGGCTGGCAAAAACTGTAACTTCAAAAAAGCTGCAGAAATAAATTTGTCATCTATGGCCCCAAGTAACTGGTGGCATTGTATAATATTTCAGTACTCTTAAGTATATTGTCCAATCCTGTCACTATTGATTTTTACATTTATAGCCATTCTAGATCTCTGATTTTGGCAGTTCTTTTGTTGAAGGTGTTATTTATTCAAATATGAAAGCTTAATAAAATAAGAGTAATTCAAATGGGAAATTTGAGCGGAATGCCTTTTATGATTTTGCACAGCTTAATATTAAAAGTCCATTTTGATACCATCTTTTCACATATTTTTAGACTTAGTAAAATTATAGTTTATTGGAATTTCCATAGATGAGTTGGTATGCAATACAATTTCTCCAATCGTGTATTAAGGTTGCATGTGAACTACATTTATTTTAAATAATGAATCTAAACAAGCATGAGCAATAAAATTTTGTAAATGCATGTATATTAATTTTTGTCTTGTAATAGTCTGTCAGTGTTCAGCATCAGTGGATTGTTTCTAATTTATTTGAATTAATACACTTTATCTGGTCTGCATGCTTTCATGGTTTATAACAAAATTATATATGTATGTTCCTTTTGGTGTTGTATCTAATTATATAGTGTTCCTATTCTTGTTTTCCTCCATTAAAGCTGGTATTCTCCGTCCTGCTGTAGGTGCAGGCAAAGGTAAAATGAAACTGCATGATTTGTTAATGTGTGGATTTTGCAGTGTTGCAAATGGGGAAATTGCAGTGGTAAGGACAGAAAATCTTGGACTACACATTGCTGTACAAATTATTAATCAGTGCTGGAAGAAAACATTTGCAGGTTTTGTTGTTTGGGGTTTTTTTTTGTAAAAAAAAGAATCCAGAATGCTTATTAATACTTTTCATCTGTTTATTTTGCCACAGAGTTCCAGGGGAATTCATTAGCTTTGCTTCAGCAAAGTCTAATTATTTCTAAACACTTAACAAATGTATGTCACTGCCATAAATATTCAGGATCCAGGTGCACTAGCACTGATTAGCTGGAGTAGAAAAAACAGCACTTTTGCAAAGGAGATTTTTTTACTGCCTGTGCCATGTGCATTAGTTGTTTTAAAAAAGTAGGTGCGTTCTTTTTCTCACTGATGATTAATGCTACCCATTTGATCATATTTATTTCATTTGCGAGCCAACTGTGCATAGGAGACAGATGACTGACAATACCCCCTGTATACTTCTCAGTTTGAGTATCAGATTGAATGTACAGGCACATGGCTTCCTGCTGGCTTAGGTTCACAAATCCTGTGAGTACTTGAGGACATTCCAGTGAGTGGAACCTATTATCATCCTTATTCTTGAATCCAGTCATATCTAGTTCTTTATGATGCAGTTCTTCTGTCAAACAAGGGTTCTTCACATTTTTGCACACAGTTTTTATGAATTTTGACACCTTTACTGTCAGAAGCAAAGATTGTCCTGAGGACTGTTAGGTAGCTATGAGTCAGAAAGGTGTCTCTATACGTATGTGTCATTTTATCACAGAGGTGTTATTCACACTAATAAACATCTGTACTTCAGATTCTCAGACCGTAAACATCCCAAATCGAACTCTGCACATGAAATACCCAACATTTTTTACAAACTTGAAAGAGACAGCATAATGGTTCTACGTATATTTTCTTTGCACTTGATTATCAGGTGTTTTGAAGGATAATAGCCATAAAAAAGAACTTCATTCACTCAGTCTGGTATAAATCAGATTCTATATATGTACGTGTGCATGCATCTGTGCATATATAATATATATTTATATATGTATATACAAGTGTATTCTAATATCAGATGTATTTCTGGTAAGTGTATGGCACTGTGGATTTATTTTAATGACAAGTCTTTCTTACTGTTTTTAGTCTAGCTGTAGCTAAGTCAGCATAGATTGGAACAATCAAACTGGCTTGTAGTCCTGGACATTAACAGCAGAAATGTAAATTAAGTTCTCATTATTTATAGCCGACTATAAAAACTCATGGAAGGAAAAATGGATTCTCTGTGTGAAACTGAGGTCTAATTATAGCTGTATCACAATCTGTGGCTAGCAGAAAGCATCTTATTTGTAAGATCAGCTGGAGCAGCTCACATTTCAGAGCTGTCATCTCAGATTTGCTGAAAACTAAACAGATGTCTTCGTTTGGTTCCATGCCGTTTATGGTTTCAAAGTTTTCACATATTCCTGTAGCATATACCTCTTACAATTGCAAAGAAAACTTCGGAACTGCAAACAGGATGGAACTAAAGCCATGACATCTGTTAGGACATCTGAGTTGCTGCAGGTCTGAGATGAACGTTCTCAGTGGTTACTTACATTAACATGATTAACTGTTTTGCTGCTGATCAGGGGCTATGAGGAAGGGAAAGGAGGATCATATTATCAAGATCAAGTGCCAAATTATTTGGTCTCATAAGTGGGTGGATTTGGAAGATAGAAATACTCAGCCCACTCAAGAAGAAGTGAATTCACACCCAGCAGTGAATTTTTACACCTCCATTAAGTGCAGGAGGGCCTATACGTATATAAAGTTCTTACTAATGTGGACCCAAAGCTGAAGCAAGGAGGTGTTGAAATTTAGATATCCTTAACTTTTTTATGATCTGTCAGAAAATCTCAGTTTTTCATTTTGAAGGGCAGAACTTACCAGGAAAATGTAATTATCCTTTGTATTTCAATTTGAGCACATTCATCTTGGAAGTTAAGATGAAAATAAGTCCCAGATTCAGGCAGCCTAAATTGCACTGAAATTTCTGTACTTGGTGTTTTCTGCTGGCTAGCTGACCATGGAGACCTGCAGCTTGACCAGCTAGAAACATGAGACACAAGATGCTGAAGGAATTCAAATCATCTAAACCTGGGCAAACTGTGCAACTTGTGACATATTTCACTTCTCAGGGCAAAACTATATATTAAAGTGTAAAGGGAAATATTGCTGTGGTAAATCTAAGGATCTTAGGGTGTCTCAATATTTTTATTGCAGTTCTTGACACCATGTGTCTTTTGTCATCTTTTTAGACAGGCGTGAACCCTTCGTTGTCTTTTACTACTTTAAAACCAATGAAAGTAACCACAGTCTGCTTACTGCTACACTTGACACTTATAATATTTGTCCCAACTGAGTTTGATTATAATGACTGTACTGGTGTTAAGTAAAGATATCCAGTATATTCTAAACATATAAGTAGAGAAGCAAGTTTTGTGTATTTTTCCCATAAGGTAAAATAACAATTTTAGATGAAAACATGAAATATGAGGTCAAGGCTAAGGGATTTAGATAAAGGAATCTTTTTTTTTTTTTTCTGTAGGTTGAATAGAATTTAGAAGCTCTATTCAAATGGGGGGCAATATAAGGAAGAAATTATTGTCTCCCTACAATATGGGCATCATCCTAATAAAAAAGTCATTTAGACAAACAGTGCCATTGCATCAAGCAGCAGAAATGCAATGGATCTTGGCAAATTACAAGAACTGAGGTTTTTTCTTGTCTAAGGGAAACTTAACAGAGCAGTTCCATGTCATTCTCTCACAAGCCACATGAGTAAATCATGAGACACGTTATTTTACTAGACAGGCAAGCTATCCTGTTATAGTCGATGCTCCTATTTGCCTTGAACTATGTTTTTTCCTAATACTGTGATGTTATGAATGACTTAAATTTGATCAAATTATGGCACAACAAAGAAAAATAATTGTGTTTTTTTCTTAGCAACCTGTATTCTAAGTGTCTGAAAATTGCATGTACTAAACTTCATGTATTATACCCAGATAAGCAGTATGCACTGATATTGACATTTATGTATTGACATCTAGCAACAGGCATGAGGTAACAGAGGTGTGAGAAAAACTGGGGAACCTGATTATATATAGAATAAGAACCTGATTATATTTAAAATAATTACAGTAGCAGCTGGAAAGTGACTCAGGTGATCACTGGAGTCAAGTCTTTCCTACCCTTTTCCATTAGACATTTTAAATATCTGGTCTATAGAGGAAGGAAGAGAAAACAAATTTCACCAGTGGTAGAAATGAAAGTTCATGATTAAAATCAACTGTTACAGGGGCTCATTATTGGGTTTGTTGTAAGCTGAAGTGTAGGGAGTCATGGCATGACGTGTCACTCTCATTTCACAAGCCATCTTGGTTCACTTTTCAATTTCTTTTTGATTTAGTCAACGTTTTTATTTGAAAGCAAGGTCTTGCAGTCTGCATGCACACCAACACTGGTAACTGGCAGTCCTGAACTGCAATTAAAATAAGGTTGTGAGATCACAGTCACCTTTAACTGAAGGTAATGCTTCCTGTCAATGCGGTTCTCAGTCTGGTCTGCCTTCTTCATGTGAACTTCACATCTCAAGTATTATTGACAGAAATACTTTCATTGCAAGGGAATAAAACAAATAGTCTAGCCTTCGGGTTTGAAATGCTTCTTTATTTTCTGACTGAATCTCCAATACATGGCTCTTCACTGTGGACTAGCAATCATTCTCAGCTGTGTTCATATCTCTGATCTCTTTGTAGAACCATATATTTTCCCTCCTTCGTGGAATCATTTCACATAATGTCTCCACATTTTTAGCTAACAAGTTCAAGCTGTTTTTTCTTTTCAAGTTGATTATAGTATTTTTATACTGCTCCTTCAGCCACTCCCTCCCTATGTACTTCTCCGTGATGTATCTATGTGATTCTTTCAGTACAGCCCGATATGCAGAACCACTATTTTGTCCACCTTTAAGTCTGCTGGGAACAATGATGATGCTTGGCATGCTAGACTAGAGAAAATGATGATTATAGCAATGCAAAGTTTCCTGCAAATACCTTTCGCTTTGTGGACATCACACAAAATCCATGCCACGCTAAATGCTTATCAGTGAAATGATTTCTTACATTTCTTCTTTGTCTTCTGTATTTCTTGCACTACAGGAATGCTCTTGTAATAGCCTAAATAATCTTAGAAGTCACTAATTCCCATTTCTCACTGCCAGAAATGGAATTCACTCCTACTGTTACACCAAGGCTTGAATTTCATACTGTAAAAGTTGTAGGCTAAAAAGCACACAAAAGCAAAACCCTCCTCTGTGTCTTACAGGCTCTGGTGGAATCTATTATGCTTTTCCTTCATCTTTTCTTGGGGGGGTTCCTTTGAATTTAATTTTCTCTTTATATATGCATTTTAACTAATTGTCTATAATATATTGCTTTGCGGTTTTTTTCCATTTAACACCAATATTCAGATGTATGCTTGTCACCTCCCTGCCATTTTTTCTTGGACATCAGGTGAATCCCATGAAAATTCCTAAAGTTTAGACACTTTGGGGACTATTTAATTTATTATTCTGCTGAACTAAATCTTGAGAGAGAGTACCTATTCAGTTGTTAAAATCTGTTCATAGAATCATAGAATACTTTGGGTTGGAAGGGACCTTTAAAGGCCATCTAGTCCAACGCCCCTGCAATGAACAGGAACAGCTTCAACTAGATCAGGTTGCTCAGAGCCCCGTCCAACCTGACCTGGAATGTTGCCAGGGATGGGGCATCTACCACCTCTCTGGGCAACCTGTGCCAGTGTTTCATCACCATCATGGTGAAAAATTTCTTCCTTACATCTAGTCTGAATCTACTCTCTTTTAGTTTAAAGTCATTGCCCCCTTTAAGTACTGGAAGGCTGCAATAAGGTCTCCCCAGAGCCTTCTCTTCTCCAGGATAAACAACCCCAACTCTCTCAGCCTTTCTTCATAGGAGAGGTGCTCCATCCCTCGGATCATTTTTGTGGCCTCCTCTGGACCCGCTCCAACAGGTCCATGTCTTTCCTGTGCTGAAGGTTCCAGAGCTGGATGCAGGACTCCAGGTGGGGTTTCTTCAGAGTGGAGTAGAGAGGCAGAATCCCCTCCCTCAACCTGCTGGCCACACTGCTCTGGATGCAGCCCAGGAGATGGCTGGCCTTCTGGGCTGCAAGTGCACATTGCCGGCTCATGTCCGGCTTTTCATCCCCCAGTATCCCCAAGTCATTCTTGGCAGGGCTGTTCTCAATCCCTTCATCCCCCAGCCTGGATTGATGCTGGGGGTTGCCTCGACCCAGGTTCAGGACCCTGCACCTGGCCTTGTTGAACCTCATGAGCTTTGTACGGGCCCATTCTTTGAGCTTGTCCAGGTGCCTCTTGTCATACCTCATGTCATGTCTTACTAAATTCTATTGAATCTGCAGCCCAAATGCAAGTGTGTTATTTGGAGGAACTGTGTTCCTGAAAGGCTAGAAGATTAAATACAACTCTACAAAAAATTCCACCTAAGAAAGCACGTGGAGTTAACTTGAAAAGAAAGGAAAATTTTACTTTGAGCCTAGGCACCTTTCTCAACAATTGGGAAATGCCTTTTAGACCATATCTTGCTACAGGAATGAAGCCATACTCAGAAGTGCCAGCTGAATTTTGCATTGTATCGTAGCGTGAATAAAAGTGCTTAATTAACTGGAGGTAGCTGAACAAAAGTCGATCTGTATAAAAAACGTAACTTACTAACGATCCATTCCCATCAGTTTTAGAGCGACGCTTTTGCCAGCGCTGCTGCACGGAGCCCTGCCTGGTTACAGATCAGGAGAGCACAGTGCTCCGCTGCTGAAAAAGCCCTGCTCCCCGAGACAAAGCTTTCTGCCCCCACTTTTACCAGCTGGCGCTTGCACACGCTGAGATTTCTGCCAGCTGACAATTACACATTTTGCGTTTGCGAACAGTGCGGGGAAACATGTTGAAGAACTAAGAGGTTAATTATAAAAGTGCGCTGATTGAGAAGACAAGAGTCTGTTTAGATTGGAGACAAGCTTTGAATGTTGTAACTACTTCGACTCTAGGCGTTCATCACCTCAGGATCCATCAGCCAGCCATCTTTTATCTTCTTATGTGTGTGTTCACGTTGCAGATGTGACACATTTAACAGACTTAACCAAAACTTTCCAGACCTGATGGAAAATTAGATCAAGCAGTAGTGAGAAAGAGGGAGAAATAAAAAAAAAATTATTTTTAAAATAAATGTGCTACTGAACACGTTTCTTGGTGCACGGTATTCAATAGGAAAAAAACCATAACTTAAATCTAACCAAATACTACACGTGGATAAATTTATGCTAACAGCTGTTGTAAGAATCAGATGAGAGTACATCTGATAAATGTGAGCTTAAGTCGGTCACTTGAGGGGATTTAGAAACTAAGACACCAAGAGAATGAAGGTAATTTTCAGAGCCAACTTAATTGTTATATACAGTCATATCAACAGAAAGACATTTACCAGATACCAAGTCTTTAATCTAGCAGGCAACTCTTTGATCAGAGCAGAAACTGGAAATTTGAGATGGAAAAAAAAAACCCAGAACACAAGATATGATGGAGGTTTTACAGGGAAGGTGATTATCGAATTTGCTTAGTAGTACAGAAGCTGTCTGTCCTCTGGAGTCTTTCACACAAGATGAGACAGTTTCCTTCATCTCCAAGTGCTTGGGCATGAGGAGGGAGAAGTTAGGTATAATTCTGTGCAATTCTTTTTGCAAGAGTTTGAAACAGATTATTACTAATAATTTCTTCTGTCTTTAACGTTGCTGACAGCTATCAGTCATACAGTTGTGCTGCTAATGAGACATCTTTTGTGGAAGAGCAAAATCCAGGAACATACGGGTTTGAAAAAATACAATTTAATGAAACAAAACAAAGTCATATTTAGAATATAAACCAATTGTTTTCTTGGTACAAAACAAATGCTTCCATGCTGATTGTAACTAACACCTGTTCCTATGTGCAAATGGGGAAGGAAGTTTATATATCCTGTCGGCAATCTCAGACTCTGTGCCCTTCTAAATTTAGAGCTCGCTATTCTTTCCTCTTGCTGACTTCAAGTGGCACAGAGGAGCAGAATCTAATCCCCTTGCATCACGATAGTGTATATGGTTACAGACTAGATTTCCCATAGACGGCTCTAGCTCTGGTATTTCTTAGGGGTTTTGTTGTTGACTTAGGAACCTTGATGGCTTTTTTTTTTTTTTTTCAATCCAGTGCTTTCTATTTGATTTTGTTCAGGTGGTTTTAGCCAAGAAATAAATATATTCTTTATTATCAAATAATTAAATTTATAATGAAATAATATATTCATCATCGGTTTTGGTTGGCGAAAGAAATTATATATAAAATATACAAGCACAACTTACCTGCAAAGACGTCAAATGTGGGAGTAATTAGTTTAATACAGATTGAAGACTTGAATGACTACTACTGAAATAGAGTTAAGAAGAAAAATTTGATGCAAATATGGGGATAAAAAGTCTGATATTGTGAAAATTTGTAATCATGAGGCTGCATTTTCAGGAGAATTGATGGAAATTGCATCATTTAGGTATTTTTTTAAAAGACTCAGAAGGTAATTTTCTAGACATAGTACTCATATTATTTAGTCTGTGTTAGGGTCTTGTATGGAGATTTATTTATTTTACCATGCCAAAGCAAACCGTTTTCTCTTTGAATCTAATTTGGAACTTCTTCCAGTCAGCCATATGGACAAGGCCATCCTGCTTTGAGGGGAAAATAATTTAAGTACCTAGATAAAAATCTATGCAGCACCTCTTTCCTTGAGAACAGGCTTTTGCCTGTTTTATTTTCTGGTGTAGGTGAAGCCATTGGAATTCTGCCATTTGTCTTTACTGAGACTAGGTTTTCACCTCTGATGTTTCATGGTCCTTTGGGAAGTACTGTTAGTGTTGCTTCCAGCAGAAAAGATATTTTTAGCAAGACAGAAATGTCAGTGACAAACCAAATGAGGCATTTTCATTGAAAACTAATGTCATGCCTTCGAGTAGCATCCTCTTTGTATCTGCGCTATTACACTATTAGAGCTGTTAAAATCTATTTTTCATTAATATTAGGCAAATAAAAGTACTGAAATATATGTCCATTTGTAACAAGTATAATTGGAGAACAAAGAATTAAGGTATGAGCAAAGACGTGGCTAATACAAGGCACTGAAGAGAGAAGCACTACTTTTCATAGACGCGGGCACTAGGCGTATCTGTGAAAAGTACTGTTGTCTAACAAGAATGTCAGCAGTAAGACACAGTACCTTAGAAGGAACCCCTTCTTGCATTCCAGTCATTTGTGTCCTTCACAACAGAGTATTTTGATACTGGCTTTCCAATATCTGAGGTCCAATGTTCCAATGTCTAAAGGTGCCATGAACCCGTAACGAAGCTGATTTTAGGGACGTTCTGTGAAAGTAAAGGTGTCAGTATACACCTACCTCACTTTGTTTTCAAATACATGTGTATCACTTAGCCGTTTCATATTTTAACGGGTGAAACTAATTGAATCCTGCATGAACTTAGAGTGTGCATGCGTTATTCGTTTAACAGGTAAGGTTTTACTGTTATTTGAATGTTACTTTTCGATGCAAAGTGTTTTCACTCTTTATTTTTTCTTTCCTACTATCCCTGATGGTGAAGGATATTCAGAAACCCTTTTTGCAACCTCCCCAGTCATGCATACTGTCCGTCCAACATTCTATAAGGGTATTGTCTTCCTTTTTTATCATTATCAATGCAATAGAGACAAAATCCTATCAGGGCATGCAGTTGAGGCATTTGCAGTCCGTTCAGTGACATGTGGCATAAAGGGAAGTGTGTACCGCCTCGTAACTCTGTTCTCTCCTACCATTTCCCATTATCCTGACAATGTTTTCACTTTCCAGCTCTCTGCATTTTACTTCTAGAGGAATAGAAATAACATTTTCCAGAATTTTGGCAATTAGGTATTTTTAAGTACTTGGCAGTTTTTGTGATACAGGGCATGCTCAGTAGAGTATATAGATTTTACTTTATAATTTCACAGTGTAGTAACTGCCTAGGATACAATTACCAAATACGCTACTTTAGTCACTAATTTCCAGTAATGGAAGCAATGACAAATGTACTATACTTGCCCTCTGTATGGTCTAATTTAACATAGTAGCTTCTTAAAATATTTTTCTTTAATGTATGAAGTCACAATTTCGTATTCTGCTTTGTTTTTCTGTTGTGTATTCAGTGCAACCGCTTTATCCAAGGATCAGAAATGTTACAACAGCTGCCGCTGAGACCTATGCCAATATCAGTTGGGAGTATGAGGGACCAGATCATGCGAACTTTTATGTTGAATATGGTGTAGCAGGCAGTAAGAAGTCATTTCATTAAATTTTGCTAAAGTGTTCAGATATATTTTCAAAGATTTTTATAGTAAATGTGGTCCTAAATTGACCCAGTGTTAATGATAGCTCTTAAATGTCTAGAATAATTATTTTTTTAATTTGATCAGGAAGATCAAATAATTTTTGTTTTAATAAATATCAATGTGTAGCAGGTATTTGATGCTTAGATAGAATATCAGCCTTTGTTCCTTTGTATTATTTTATAAATTCTTTTGAACGTGAACTTTTAAAAATGCAGTTTGCATGAAATTGTCTATCATGCAGTGATTACCTTTGTAAAAATATGATTGCTTGCATTAAAATAGGATATAACAGTTATCCTAAATTATCCCCAATTCAGAAAAAAAATTAAATAAGAGAGCCAATAAAAACAATATTCTTTGTTAAATTAAACCATAAAGCAAGGTATCAACCAACTTAGGTGCTTTAATTGGCATAATAGCAGGTTTTAATCTTTGATAAACACACATTTAGCAAATACAGCCAAGATACTGTTCTTCTAAAGTTATGACTAAAGATGACCTATCTGAAAATTGGAATATAAATGCATTTTTCTGGATATTGGTCAAAAAAGCAGCTGAGACTGTACTTGAAAAAGATAGAAGAGGATGACCAGGAAATATGGTAGGTTCAGATTTCAAAGTAGAATTTCTCGACTAAAGTAAATATTGACTGAAACTACAGACGTGTAATTTAATTAAATTATTAAAATCTATTTTAATGTACTTTATAATTGCAATTTCAATAAGACTTTTAAAAATAAATTAAAATAGTATTTCTCTAGTACAATGGAACAAATGTTTAAAATAGTCTAGTAATTCATGTACAATGTCTTCTTCAATATATTGCATGCAAGATATTATTTGAAGTCATAATTTTATATGATTTTTTTTTTTTGAGAGAATAGTTCTTTTTTTCAGCCAATCCATAGTTTAGTCAACTAACTGTTAATAGTATTCTGTCTAGAAACTTTCAACAGTACAGAGAAAATTAAAAATCCTATATGTTGTTTTCCTAAAATTTTTGTAGGCAAAGAAGATTGGAAAAAAGAAATTGTAAATGGTTCTCGAAGCTTCTTTGTCTTAAAGGGTTTAACACCAGGAACAGCATATAAAGTCCGGGTTGGTGCTGAGGGCCTGTCTGGTTTTAGGAGTTCAGAGGATGTGTTTGAGACAGGTCCAGGTGAGGCACACCGTACCAATTCTGTATCGTAGTCAGAATTGTGGTAGACCAAGTGCTGAAACGTTGAACTGCTTCTAGCTAAGAGATGTTGTAGCTAGCATCTTTGCATGTTCTTTTTTTTAGAGCAATGTTGACTTATTTAATAAACTCCTAAATAATGCCAGCACACTTATTATGTAGATTATCAATGTTTGCATCCTTTCAATTCACTCTACTTGTCTGTTGTTTATATTAGGGGCAAGATACTCACTGCTCACACTCCATCTTGTGTGCTGTGCACTGGAGATGACCTATTTCATTTATTTCTAATTAATATCATTAGATGGCTATATTTAAATAATGTGTAATTTAATAGAGACAAGTATATATATTTAAAGCTAACAACCTGTATATGATCAGTTTTAATACAAAAAATCTGTGCTAAAATGTTTGCATAATCAGAAGTGCGGATTCAATTTGATGACTGTGTAATCTATTTATCCAAGTGTTAAGAGATTCCTGCCTGTAAACGTTTCTGTTCCTGTCATATACTGGTTTTATGTAGATTTTGAAGTCACAACTATATCCTGTGAATCAGTAAGGCTGTTTAAGTTCCTTACGTAGATGTTTCAGTCATATTTCTTCATCAGCAAATCAGTAATGCTTATCTATTTAACTCAGAGAAAGAGCTTCACTGGAAGTTTGTGGATGTTAGCTGAATACGTCGTTGCCATCACAGCATGTTCTTGGTCAGCTGTTATTATTTGTTGTGTATTTGCTAGCCACTTCTGCTCATTCCAAGCATTTTGGTCAGTACATAGTTACTTAGCAGTAGCCTCACCAACTTCCGAATGTTATGATTTAAGAAAGTAGTTTAAATGTGAAAATACACTTGAACAATATGTAATAATTATCAGACAATGGGGTAAATAATGAATATGCCGGTTTCAAAGTGAGCACTTTCTAAAATCATAATTTTTTGCTTTGTTTTGTTCCATTTCTGTTCACAGTTTATCGTGTTGCAGGAAAGCTTTGAAAACATGGTGCTAAATAACAGTGCCAAGTAAATTTGTAGGGGCTAAACACAGAGGTTATTTATGCCAGGGACAACTAGTGGTATAAAGGCAGATATGTAAAATTTTAGGCAAATACATATCCAATGTCTAAAGCAGTAGTAAAGCAAGGATCAAGACTGTAGTATAATTCAAAACAAGCCGAATGGAAACCTTCCCAAAAGCATCTTTCTGCACAAAAAATACTGAGCCAGTTGATAAGGAATCCCGTACGTACCCAGTCACCTTGGCTCATGCCCTTGAGTAGTTAAGGAAGAAGGAACTGTAAAGATGCTCTTTTCTGCTTCTTGGTAACGGAAAGGTTCAGCATTAATTATATGCATAGCATATTTCTACATACAACAAAAATACATAGCATATTTCTACATACAACAGAAATGTTGTGTCATGCTGTCTTCAGCCTAGATCAAAGCGTTTAAACACTACGAAAAATGAAGTGGACAAAGAGGAAAATATTGGAATATGGAATGTGTGCTTAATTAGGAACGAAACTGAAATATTTCATATATGAGACTTTCGCCACATTTTTTTCTTTGACAAGCATTCCTATAGAGCAACTTCGTAGCGTGCAGGTTTGTCTGTTTGAACATACCAGTACAGTGGATTGCACTGACTCCTGCATTAGCAGTTTACCAAGAGTAAATGTCTTTCTGCCTGAAGCAGATAATTTGCTTAGTGTAAGCAGGAAATGTTGTGCCATTTTTAAAGTTTCACTGAGATCTAGAAACCCTTTCCTACTGGATATGCAATAAGTTAAAGAATACAGGAAGCTACATAAGTAAGTTTTCATCTTTACTCTCTCCCACCTATCTTGCATATTTTTATGCATGACTTGTTTTGCTTGATGCTATTTCCTACTACATTTGAATGTTAAATGTGCTTTTGCATTTTGTCACAGTATGTATTATACAACCTTTAATGCCTTATTATAAATGCATATGTGCAAAACTCAAAGTATTTTTAACCTTAGTGTGGAAATAAAAATTTATTTTAATTTGATTTATTATTCAGGGGAAGATTGCCCTTGTGATTTTGTTTTTTGAGACCGCCACATATATATTTTTTTATATATGTATATATTTGATGCTTTTAAGCCAGCTGTCTCAGCCTTTGTCTTAACTGATAAATAACATAGAGACATGGGCTTGAATTCTGGCCTGTAACTGAATATTGTTGCATTTTATTGTTGGTGTTCTTGCCAGCACGGTACAGTCTCTTGTCAGCTAGGTGTCTGCCCAGCAAGGCTGTATCACCTGGAATTGTGTCTAGAAAAGTCAATGCTCCCTTGAAAACAGATTGATGTGCTTTTATGAACCTTCCCATATAGACATAGCTTCTCTAAGGAGAGGTGGAAATCTTTGTGGGGCTCTGGGACTTTCACATTTCTGTGTGTAAAGCTACAAATGCGTTGTGTCCTCCACTTCAGTGGAAGCAAGTCTACAGACCTTCCCTAGCAGATACGGGTGAAACACGTTGTGCCATGAGAGCTGATGTACTCCCAGCATCCGAACAAAGACTGACTGAGGGTCTCAAGTATAATCCGGTCCTAGTGTGAAGTGACTACTAAGCTGAGATCTGAAGTACTATCCTAGATAATGTACTGGCTGTGAATAATCCAATACCGTATCTCATGAAGCCAGAAAAAACAACAAATGCTGAATCAAATGCCATGAGTTATGCATAGGAAGTGTTGCATTTCTTATTCATTTGGGAAGGAGATCTTTGTCTCTCTTTCCAAATAGAGAGAGGTCTGTTGGACAACTCTTCATACAGTTTCAAATTCTTGGGTTTGGGGCTGGAGGAGAAGATGAAGAGGTGAAGAAGGTGAAGAATGCACAAGATAGATAGGTTTGGATGGATGTCCAACTTCCTCCATTTCATGTCTTCTTCTGTCTGTAGCGCACATCCCTAACTCCTCTCACCCTTCCCACTTTCTTCCAACAGCAAATCCTAAGGCCAGTTGCCTGTCGCAGGTTTCCAAACAGGAGAGTAGAAAATAAACTTCACAGGAAAATCCTCTTATGGCGCTGAAGACCAGTAGGAGGGATCAATGCCCCAGACCGCACAGATAATTCCTGTCCTTATTAGTGACTGTAATATTTCCTGTGTAGTTTGCTTACCATTTACATTATCTTCCAACTAGAGTCAGCATTCGGAGAGAGACGGTGACAAGGAAAGGCTTCCCAGTTGCATTGTGCTAAGCCCTCACTAATGCTAAATCATGGCAATCGTGATAAATTGTAGGATGAAGTACAGAATTGAGGAGAGGAAGAAAACATGATGCTTAATAAGGCTTTAAAGGATGCTTCGTTGTTGATTTTTAGTTGAAATTTAATGTTAGGGTCTTGAATGACCCATCTGTTTCCCAATTTCAGACTAATGGGAGTGCATTAGCTAATGAGTATTGGCTTTTTATTCAATTTGAGAATGCAATTGACATGTTTGTGTGAATTATAATTTGCAATTTTGTTTTGATAGTTTAATTAATGTAAAATGGTCAAGACTAGTTTTGAGGTTTGTGAAAAGCAATGTAGTATGTGCACAGGTTTTGCAAAGTAGTTGCTAAGCTTAAATGTTCACAGAATTCTTATATACTCGAAAGCAAATTCTATGCACATGTACTTGGAACATTTTAAATAATGAAAATATTCACAAAATACAGTATCACTGTTTTTCTTAATATGATTTGCACAGTGAATGTCATTTCTGAAGTAATGAACTATGTATACTGGCTATTATTTATTTGAATTAGCACAGCATTTAAATGCAGCAAAACATTTCATTTTTCTTCTTTTATTCTCTAGCTATGGCAAGTCGGCAGGTAGACATCGCTACTCAAGGGTGGTTCATTGGTCTTATGTGTGCTGTTGCTCTTCTGATCCTGATTTTACTGATTGTTTGCTTCATAAGGAGGAATAAGGGTGGCAAATATCCAGGTATGATATATAACAATGAGAGTGAAAATCATCTACTGGTAATCCATTAACACAGATCTCAGGTTTACTGGAGGAATTACATTTGCTGTTGGTTTACATTTACGGTGTGTATATGGTAAATCAGTCTTATTCAGTAGGCTTGTCAGGAGCAATCTGCCTGTTGGTAGAAAACCTCAATCCATTTAAGCATAAGAAAAGTATCTATCTATTTCCTTCATTCCTGGAGAGTCATATTACTGCATTACCACTCTAGAGAGGTTTGAGCTTTGTTTGAGATACTTGGTCCTCCCACCCCACTTTCTGAAGTCTAATCCAGATGGGTTTAACCCACTAAAATGAGCTGAGTTAGAATTTCATTGGTCAGAAAGTGTGGAAACATCAGATCATACCCACCATGTTGCATTAATGTAGTGGGAACACATTTCCTAGGACAAATCCCTTCATACGTTATTTTGTTTCAAATACGTTACCCTCCTTCTCAGAATCTGTCTTCAGCCTCTGCATTTTTGCAGCCAAATTTGAAGGTACCATCCTTCAGTTAGGCTGTTTTTTCTTCTGTAAGTTTTTCTTGGTAAGAATTCTTCTTTTTAGTTTTGGGGGGTTTTTTTTAGTATTAGGCCTAGGAATCACCAAGAATATTTTATAATTTGAAAATTTGAACTATACAACATACATCCTCTAGGAAAACTCTAATTCCTCTGGGCGTACATATTATAAAAGGCATTTATGTGTGTATGTATGTATGTGTGCATATACGTGTCTTACATTTGTGTTTATGGAGTAGGTCCATAGACTAAAGCTCTCTTGAAAAGGATAGTGACAACCAGTTTGCATAGAAGAAGAGCAGTGCTGCCTGATAGGATCTCAGAGCAGCTGTGAGGTATGAGTGGATATGAATGGACTTCAAGTGGGCATCAAAGGATAATCTGATGTTTCTTTTTCCTCTCCTACCTACAACAGAAAGGACAACAGCTAACTTCCAAGTAAAATTGTGATTTCAGGAAAAAATTCTGTTCTATATCACAGACTTCAAATGTTTGGAAATTACATAAATATCCAGACTCTGGAATGCTTATCTGAATTCAACTCAAACTTCTTAAAGTTCATAGTATTAATTTGGACATGAAAAAGATAGCTGTACTTACAGAAGTACAGAAGAAAATAAATCCACACTCTGTTTTAATTTCTCCTCCTTGTTTTGACCAGTGCACTTCTGAAAACTTGTGTCAGTGAACACTTAAAACTTTTCCTCTTCGTAAGCAAATCTTTTGTAGCTGAACTTAGCATAGCAGATTATTTTTATAAGAAGATAGAATCACCTTATTAAGTACAAGAATCCTACTCTGCTCAATCTAACTGTTGAATTATTTTATGGAGAGAACAAAGATTTGTAGTGATAGCAAAAATTAAGTAAGAGAACCTTCTGTCCCAACCGACTATGCCCATGGAGAAAAGACGGATGATTAAGGAACACAGTGTTAGATGAAAGCTGAATGACAGGCTGAAGATATCATAGGTTTTTTCCTAATATTTGGATTTTTTTTAAAGAGAAAATGAGATTACAGAGGATATAGGAAAAGTGACTCTTAGTGGAGAGAACTGAGAAAAGAGAAGGAAAATTAGGAGGGTGAAACAACTGAAGCGATGAAACTGAAAAGAGTAGCGAGGACTTGGAGTGAGCCACCATCCAGAAGAGGTTAAAACATAGAGTAAAAGCATAGAAGGCTGTTGGATGCTATGGTTGTCATTAATTTGTACAGACCCCTGCTATGCCCTTCTGCAGAATTACTAGGTGTAAGTTATTAATTTTTTTATGCACACATACATATGGATATACACACACGCGTATAAAAATGCTATCAATTGGCTAGATATGATAGACTTGACTGTTTATAAAATTCCCGGGTTCAGTATTTACTCCTGTTTATAGCGGTGACTCTAGAGCTAATTATATTTTTTGTGTCACTGCAAATGTACTGTTCCACAGATCGCGACAAATGCAAAACACGAAGTTAACTGACTCTTTTGTCGCAATTTTAACATGTCGTCTTGAGATTGTGGTTTGAAAAAAGTGATACATTATTTCAGTATGAAATTATAGCAGCCAGATACATTTCAAAGTGTTATGCATTATTGTAATTATAGACTTAGAAAATATTGTCAGGAATGATTCATATCATCTTAATAGCATATAAACTAATGATGTGTAAACTAAGTGTGTAAATTACCAGAGTAAAAGATAAGAGATTGTATATTGACTTATGTAATTGTATCTGCTAAAAAAGGGAAAGATTTGAGTAGTAGCCAGAAAAACAGAAATGAAAAGGCAAAGGGAAGAACCATAAAGATAATTCTAGAAGTCAGTATATTGTTTTACTCTGTCAACAATCTTAACTTAGAGGAATATATCTCTTCTATAAATATCTGTCTTCTCAGGTGGTAGTGGGTTTCTGTGTCAAAGGACACCATGCTACATAGGTTGTTTTATAGGGACAAGTTAGATGTGTAGATTTATTCCCACCAGCGAATGATGACTAAACCTCTGACAAGGATGTGCAAGAGATACAATTGTGTTAAATTTAGTTTCCAGTGTAGGTGGTTTTGCTTTGCTTTTGATCATGTTATAGAAAAGAAGAAATGAACAGACCAAACCTATTTTTTCCGATATTAATAATTCTTAAAATAGTACTTAAAATTCTCTGGAGTCCTACTGCATGAAATGAAAGCAGAAAGTGTACAAAATGACAGTCAACACAAGTGAATCTGATTCAGTTATATCAATCAGTATGAGAGGAAAATCAAGAGGAAATAAGGAGCCAGGATAAGTAAAACTAAATTATTCAGACTTCAATAAACAATAGCTCTATTAATGACATAAGAAAGTATTTTAGTAGGATTTTTAACAAAACTTTTTCTTCAGTGCTAGAAATGAAGAAAAAGTTTTACTAATTCTGAATGACATACAGTATTTTGTACTTGAGTGAAAATAAAATTTTACAATTAGCAGATCTTTCCCTTCAAAAGAAAAAATGTAACAGCCTAAGGCCCAGCTCAAAAAATGATTTTTATTCAAACCACATTCCTGCCAAATGTGATCAGTTTGAGAAATCAAGGACTTAAGGTTTCTCGTCTTGCAATTTAATCATAAAAATTACCATTTCAAATATTTTAGTGAAGGAAAAGGAGGACGCACATGCTGATCCAGAAATACAACCTATGAAGGAAGATGATGGAACATTTGGTGAATACAGGTGAGTAACTGATGTGGTTTGTCATGTTCACTGTTCATATCACACATGTACTGTGTTTAATATCACACTTATTAATTCAAAACTAACTTTTTTTCTGTCTTGACAACGATTCTATACTCAGTGATGTATAGAACTATAGATAGCATTTCAACCACACTATTAGAAGAAAAAAATTTAACTTCCAAGCTTAGAATAAGCCATTCACTAATGCAAGGTGAAATCCAGATTCAAACATGATTGTCTCAAAGTGAGGAATCTCTATTTACAAACCCATCTTTCAGATAGGTAAAATACCAGATACAGTGTCCCAGTTAGGGCACATTTAGCATTATGGGTTTTGAAAATGCGTTTTAAATGGCTACCAGTACTAACACCTAATCCAGTAACAAGGAAGTGATGTTATACACAGAGGTGAAGGAATGTCAGGAATGTCCTCCAAGAAAAAACAAATCTCCCTTTCATGTATTTCAGTACAAGATACATAGCAGGCAGCTTCAAAGCATGCAACACAGCTCTTATTCTTGACTCTCCTCCTTTCTATTAAATGTAGTCTAGGTGAATCTCCTGGTATCACAAAAAGCACACCTCAACAAGTCTGTTCATAGAAAAATTATGAGTATAGTTTACTAAATAAACAGCATTTTATTTGTTTTTTTTTGATTAGTACAGGAAATAATGTTATTGTTTCTAAATATGTCAATATCATTATATTTTACATGGGTGTTAGAATAGATTTTATAATGCATTCCTGTGTCAAAAGCATTGTAGAAGCCCTTTATTATTTTGAAGGTGTGACATTTACAAACGCTCATAGAAAAATCAGTTTTTTCAAGAAGGTTCTACTCTCTTGCCATAGCTTGTTCATATAAGGGAAGTGTTCCTCTTGATCTGACTGGAAAAGGTTTACAGTTCTTAATGCCAAAGACCAGTTTCTGTTTAATCTTCCTTAATTTTAAAAAAATACAACACTCTGTTCTTAGGTTAATGAGTTCAGAATAGTATTTTATTACAGTATTAAGTGCATATGGATTAATTGAATTCAACTGATAAAAAGGGAAGTGTGAAGCAATGTTTGGAAGCAGAGGTAAATAAGTACTGTATAAGTTTTCCTAGGCAGTCCAGTTTGCATTCTCCTTTATTGCTCCTCTGTTTTTCAATACTTGGAACTTTCAGCAGCAGAAACTGACCTCGTACAGAATTGTACAAATTATATGACCTCAATACATGTTTTCTCAGGCAGAATAAGACTATTCAAGTCTGCTTTCATGTGTGACCTGTAGCAAGATTTGAATTTATGTCTCCGTATTCGAGTGGCTTGAGTTAATATATAGAATCATCTAGTGCTTTATTAAATTATTTCATTATGCATTTATCCACCTCATGTCTGGTGAATGCGGATAGGTGCATGCCAAGCTTTCAGACTTGTTCACATGAAAGAGCTCATCCTATCTACCATGCAAAAACTCCTTTCTAAAATGTATTTCTATGTAATTAGTCTATATTGGGCTTTCCTCTTTTTTCCTTAGAGACAGGGCAGCAGCAGCAGCAACCAGTCAGATTACAGAAGATATCTTGGCACCCTCTCTGCAGCCCAGCATCACTGCAGTCCCTCAGTTGCCAGTTTGTCTGCCTCACATGACAGTGGTCATGATGCAGTGCTTCCTTGAGGAAAAAGGGTATAGGGTTTCCCTTGAAAAAAAAAGTAATTTTTGAAAGATCTAGGAATTCGAGTATTTTGAACTTTTTTCATCACTTCAGGTCCATGTCTGCTTGGACAGGAAAGAAACTGGACAAGGAAAAGAAAAGAAAAGGTAGCTGTGCCAATTCTCCTGAAGCAGACCCTGTCTTTACCAAAGCAAAGTCTGTGAGATCTGAGAGATCCAACATCTTCAGAAGGTCAGGGGATCAATACTCCAGCACGAGATCAGAGACCTCCTACACCAGGAGGAGGGCTAGGCAGTCTTCAGAGCTTACAAGGGTTAGTTCTGTCTCTGCTTCCCTCTGCCGAGAGGAAAAAAGGACAGACGAATGGAAGTACAGGCATGGCTCTAGACAACATGCTTCTGAGCAACAGATAATGGGGTCGGAGGAGGGCTCAGATTCTCAGGCAGGACAGCCATCCCCTTTCCAGCAACCCCTCAGCTGCAACTCAATTCGTGGCTCACTGGCAAGGCAGCATTCTCCTCTCCAACACTGGTTCAGCCAGACCCCAGACTACAGCTCAGATTCAGAAGACACTCAGAGCTCCTACCACAGGAAGGTAAGACCTTCTACTACTCCTCACTTCTCTGAATCTGAAAAGAATTCATTAATGAAATCTGTAATTTTGCCTGAGTTAGCTACTGTCTTAAAGGATGCTTTGACAGCAGCCAGGCAAAGTATAACTTCTGTGGCACAGGCTAGGTCCCATTCAGTAAAGCATCCCAGGGTACCAATTAGAGAAGTTCCAGTGGTTCCTCTAGAAGCAACTGGGAGCAGTTCCCAAACTTTTGAGTCTGACCATATGGACAGTTTAAAAGATCAGACAGCTTCTGGGAAGGAGAAATCTGAGGCTGACAAGGCCTTGGAGGTTGAGTCATCCCCTGAAGAAGGGGAAGTGTCATCTGAGTCCCCTACAGAAGACCAAGAAGGACCAGATCCTCTGCGTAAGTTTGACATGGAGAATCAGAATTATCTGTTCAAGCACATAAAGAGAGTGTTAATGCTAGAATCTTCCAAATCTGAATGTGCTTCAGAAGAACTGCCTATCCCCTCTGAAGAGAGCAAGATAGATAAAGCACTTCCTATCCATTCAGCAGTGGAAGATCTTGTCTGTAGGATTTGGGGTAACCCTGAGGCAAAGCATGAAGTCCCGACAGTCCTACATAAACTCTATCCTTTTCCAGTTGATAAAGCTGCTTTGTGGGGGACCTTGCCTCAGGTAGACAGAGCACTGGTTACTGGTGATTCTGTACTATCAGTGCCTGCTAATATGGATGCTCTCCCTAAAGATCCTACTGATAGAAAGGTTGAGGAAGCAATTAAAAGATCTTTCAAGCTAGTTGCAGCCCAGCTTGGAGTATCTATCTACTGCACTTATGCTTCTAGAGCATTACTAATATGGTTGGAGGAAGAACAAGCCAGATTCAAAAAGAAATGGGTCCCATCTAGTGCCATGCAGAGGAAACGCAGACTATGTAAAATTGCAGCTGATTTTATCCATGACGCAGCTGAGGATTCTCTTAGACTCACCATTAAAAATACGGCATGCCTCACTGTAGCCTGGAGAGCTATATGGCTACGTCCTTGGACGTCGTCACTAGATCTGAAATGTAAACTGCTGTCTTTACCATACACAGGCGGCAAGCTATTTGGTGAATCCTTGGTCCGGGTCATGAAGGATTTCTCAGAACACAAACACTCCTTACATCAGCTGAAAAAAAAGAGCTCTGTTGGAAGCTCTTCTTTTTCTTATCCTCACAAGCATCTGAGTTCCTTTCGTTCTCCTCCGAAGTTTAAAGGAGGGAAGGGAAAGTATAAGGTCTCACAATCATTTCATGCCAAGTACAGAAGGACATCTCACTTTCAGAGAGACACCAGACCATCAAGAGGAACTTTCTAAGAACATAGACTTGCTTCCTCCTTTCTCAGAAACCGGGAAGACTGAAAGAATTGGAAATTTATACTGAATAGACTTCAATATTTCTGGACAAGTAAGCCCAATGGGGCTTTAAGATTTAAATTATTAAATTACTTAAATCTTAATGACTAAATAAGGTATTCTAGAGAAGTTATAGCTCTCAATTTTAGGGGAGGTTTTTTGTCACATTCAGTTTCTAGGCTTCCCAGTATTCTTGGGATGGTTGTCCAAACAAAAACTTCTTTGAAGTTTTGCACTCTTCAACTTCATCAAAGAGCATACTTTCTGCAGAACCAGCCAACATCGGATTTTCCTGCCATATCAGTCTAATGAAGGAAATAGTGCTTTAGAAAACGTAGGTGTTTTAGGAACCACAGAATGAGTGGGTACACTATGTTCCTGTGACAGGAGTCATACCTGCACTTTTACATAATAAGGGAGAACAGTACCTCTGTAGCAAGCTGCACTACAATCCCAGTGGTTTCCTGAGTTTTGGAAGACTGAGACAGTAAATTGTGGACAGTCAATGCTTACACCAAGAAACTGCAAGAAATACAAAAAGTACCATAAATATATGTTTATTTAGATTAAAATTAAAGACTATCTAGTGCTGCGGTTCACATCGGAGTGTAGGTGTATAAATCGGCCTAAATTTCCATCCTGGGCCCTAAATCAAGAGAAATTAAGAAGTTACGGTATCTACAGACATGTGGATTCATGAGTAGGGAGAGAATGCAAACATGCATTTCTTAGTTAACTTCACAGCAAGTTAGAAAGTCTAGTGTCTCATTGCAGTCTGCAAAATGTTCTTAGGAAGATCAAAGAGGACAAGGCAACTACAGTGGTAGGACTGCTAGTGTGGTTACACAGGACATTTGCACTTTTTGTTGCATTAATTTCCCTCTTTTCTTCAATGTTTTGCCACACAGTATTTTTCCTAGAAATTCTTGGATATGCTATGGGAGACTTTCTGGAAATGGGTGGTGGAGAGTTCTGAGATTGCTAGATAATATATTACTCTTCCTTCTTGTTCTGGGATGATTAACCATGAGGATATAGTTTGTAACTACAACAGCTTTTTTTTCTCTTGTAGTTATTCAAGTTTTATTGCAGCTTTGGTGTGTTTCCAGGGGACCTAGCAATCATAGACTCATAGAATCATTTGGTTTGGAAGGGACCTTAAAAGTGCATCTAGTCCAACCCCCCTGCAATGAGCAGGGACATCTTCATCTAGATCAGGTTTCTCAGAGCCCCGTCCAGCCTGACCTTCAATGTTTCCAGGGATGGGGCATCTACCACCTCTCTGGGCAACCTGTGCCACCACCCTTATTGGGAAAAATTTCTTCCTTATATGTAGTCTATATCTACCTCTTTCAGTTTAAAACTATTACCCCTTGTCCTATCGCTACAGGCTCTGCTAAAAAGTTTGTCACCATCTTTCTTCTAAGCCCCCTGTAAGTACTGGAAGGCCACAATAAGGTCTTCCCAGAAGCCTTCTCTTCTCCAGGCTGAACAATCCCAACTCTCTCAGCCTGTCCCCACAGGAGATATATTCCATCCCTCTGATCATTTTGGTGGCCCTCCTCTGGACCTGCTCCAACAGTTGATTTGTGCCTCCACACAAATTCTAAGCTTGGTCCCTTCTAGCACAAGAGATGGTGTCAATGGACTGCTTGAAGAATTATTGTCTCTGAATTGTCTGATTGGATTTGGCAGTGGTCTTACTGTGTCCTCATTTGTGCACATGTACTTTCTTTCATAGAATCGTAGAATCTTTGGGTTGGAAGGGACCTTTTAAGGTCATCTAGTCCAACCCCCCTGCAATGAACAGGGACAGCTTCAACTAGATCATGTTGCTCAGAGCCCCGTCCAACCTGACCGTCAATGTTTCCAGGGATGGGGCATCTACCACCTCTCTGGGCAACTTGTGCCAGTGTTTCACCACCCTCAGTGTGAAAAAATTTCTTCCTTAGATCTAGTCTAACTCTACGCACTTTTAGTTTAAAACTATTACCCCTTGTCCTATCGCAACAGGCTCTGCTAAAAAGTCTGTCCCCATCTTTCTTCTAAGCCCCCTTTAAGTACTTGAAGCCTGTAATAAAGTCTCCCCGGAGCCTTCTCTCCTCTGGGATAAACAACCCCAACTCTCTCAGCCTGTCCTCATAGGAGAGGTGCTCCATCCCTCGGATCGTTTTTGTGGCCTCCTCTGGACCTGCTCCAACAGGTCCATGTCTTTCCTGTGCTGAGGGCTCCAGAGCTGTACGCAGGACTCCAGGTGGGGTCTCACCAGAGCGGAGTAGAGGGGCAGAATCCCCTCCCTCCACCTGCTGGCCACCCTGCTCTGGATGCAGCCCAGGAGATGGCTGGCCTTCTGGGCTGTGAGTGCACATCGCCGGCTCATGTCCAGCTTTTAATCCCCCAGTACCCCCAAGTCCTTCTCAGCAGGGCTGCTCTCAATCTCTTCATTGCCCAGCCTGTACTGATACCGGGGGTTGCCTCGACCCAGGTGCAGGGCCCTGCACTTGGCCTTGATGGTTCTTATTTTGATTGTAGAACATCTGTGTCACTACTTTTTAAATTGGTTCTTTGATTTCCCTTTTTATAATTTTCCACCAGAAATAGTAAAGGTGGAAATTTTGGTTTAATTTCTCTCAGGCAGATTTTTCTTTAAAATTTTCATAATGAGTGAGTCAGGTTCTTTGACTAACAGCAATTTTTTCAACCCATTTCCATTTAAAGCCAGATCTTAATCTACCAGTTTTTCCAGCTTTTTCCAAAATTAATGACTGAGTATTACAGAAATGCCAAAGAAAATTGACTCAGAAAACTAATATAGATGTGCTTATGTTTTAGCTAGATTAGAAATAGTAAAACTTTTTGAAGTCTGGATTGATACAGGTGCATAAGTGTATAGGGAAAGCATTTTTTAGCTGCACAGTCCTATTAATTTAGGAGCGTGAGCAGAAATGTGTTAGATATTGGGGCAGAGGTTCTCCTGGAGCATGCAGGGAAGCCATAGTGTAAGGTACTTCTATGGCTTTACATGACTGCTTATACTTAAACATTTCTGGGCTGTTGACCTGAGGGCACAGGAAAAGTAATTTACTGCCAGCAGTTCTCATTGTCTGCATCCTTGTTCTGCATCCAATAGCCCAGAATGTTTTACCCATTTTGTTTGTTTTATGTTGCCTTTCATCTGAGAGTTGTGTTATAAGGAAAAGTAGTATATTGCTAACCATATATTGAGTCTTTTTGCATGTCCATGAATGTGGCAAAGTTTAGTGGGAACTAGTTGCCTGCTGGACTGCAGAGGCATCGTAAAACTGTCTTCCCCATTCTGACTGGTTGCTGCATGTACCCATATCTAAGGAAGAAAAATTGAAAAGTTGAAAGAAGAAAGGAGATTTCAAGGTACATATTTCTTTCAATAACTGATGAGCTTGTGAAATGGAAGTACTTTTTTTAAAAAAATAAGTTTGTATTTGCACTTACACATGTTATTGTCACCTCTGTACTTCGTGCCTCTTAATCATTAGCTGCAAGTTTGCTATGTGTTTCATTAAAGTAAGAAGAAAAAGAAACATGCTTTCATATATTACCATTTGTTTATGAAAAATACTTAAATCATGCTTTTAGAGTGTGCTTTAATATTAAACACTGTTCTTACTAAAAGGGCAAGAAATGTGTGTGGTACATATCAGTACTTATCAAAATGACTGGTACATATCAGTCTTCACTGAGCAACTTTCATCCCTGAAAAACTAGTATGGAATTTATTTGTAAGACAACAAATAGTAAAAGTATCCGTAGACTTAACTTTCATGGCTGTCTGATCTAAATATGAAATTCATAGCCTTTCTCACCTCCTGTTTTGTTCCCTCCCAGTACTCATTGTCTATTAATTGTATGCACTGCATACATGACACATTTCAAAAATAACTTCTGTTTTCCACTAATTTTAGTCAACCCAATCTGTACTTTAGTTTTCATTTCAAGATATTACAATAGATAAGTATAAAAGACAGTAAGCAAAATCACTTACGATCTATCCTGGTTGCATTTTGGGATATTTTTATGAACGATCATAAGCAAGATTAGCAAATCTTGCAGATATTGTATCAAAATTTATGGCTTTAACATGTTTTTACAGTATATTATTCTGTATATATTCTACAATATATTCTACAGCCTAAGGTGTTCTATAGCTCTTTGGGCATCAATATTCATAATGCAACAATTCAGCAGCTTTTGCAGTTTGCTTCTTGGCAGCACACAGAACATACATTCATTTCCCCAGAGCACCAGGGTCCCTTCTCTGTTTCGCACCCCCAGGGTTACAAAAGTGCTGTCCAAAACATTGGTATCTTCTTTCTTTTTCCCCTCTCCTACTTGGTGGGGTTTTTTTCTCCCTCGATTTCTTTCCCATCCACCCAAAATATTGCATTCATCTAATACAAGAGTCATAATTCAGTTTGATAAAGAATATATCGTACCATGGCATATGTTTCCTTTTCCTGAACAAGGAGTGGAAAGCACCCTGGATAAACCACTTGTTTTTCACTGCCAGATTCTTGGCAGAATCTCTTTCTGGACTTGTATAGTGCAAAAAGGGAGGGAATCCCCAGGTTCAGATTGGTTTTTTGCATCTTCTGTAACTGTGCTCTCACACTAGCATGCACCTCCACGCAGGTACACTCCTGGGTAAATCTGCAGTTTTGTTTGTTTGTTTTTAATTATACAGACAGTAGAATCCGCATCCTTACTAAAATATAGGAAAATCACAGACACAATGCAACCAACTGTGTAAGTATTTCTTCATTGTTTAGCTTATAAATAAATTTTGTTTACAAAAATATAAACAAGAAAACCCTAAGAGCAACCCGAAGCAGAAGTTCCCGTACCCCGATTTATCTAAGTTACAAATGAAAATCAAGCTTTTTATTGCATTAAACACAAAGATTTGGATATTTTTAATACAGTGATGGTGTATAATGTATTTACTGTATATTCCAGCCTCGTGAATTACACTGGATAGGGTCACACTTCAGAATATTTGCACAGAGTTTGTTGACCAGTTGAAATATGGTACAAATGCAATTTTAATTTATTTTCATTCCTACATATTATGCTGTAAGCAATTATAAAGTTATTCACCTAAAATTGAACAGCAAACCATATGTGCAATGTTCTTTACTAAATGGTATTACCCAGAAAGCATTGACCAGGTCATTCTTCGTTGGGAATAGGACCGGTTACTGTTTCAAAGTGAGGCTCTGGGCTTCATTTGGCTTGAGTAGCCTGTTTTAATGACTCTGATGCCCTCTGATGAGGGCAATGGAGCAACTCATTGTGTGTGATTTTTGAATACTCAATTCTATCTTCACCCTTTTAAATATAGGGTTCTTCCAAACTGAACTCTCTTCAGTGACGTCGTCGTAATCTGCTTGTGTTTTCACTGTTCTAAACATTTGCACTTTGCTGCTGGATGCTTGACATTTTGGAGTAGCATTCTTTTAAATGTTACTAGCCTATATGTTTGCAATATCAGTGAGCACAGAAGATCAATGATATGATATTTATCCTCACGCCACGTACACAGCAGTAACTAAACAAAGTCAAGACTAATACAGTCGAGTTTAGAGTTTTTGCCTTTGTGTATTTTAAACATGAAGGTTTTCTTACATGTTAATAAAATAGATGTTCCTAACACTTCTTTCTTGTGTATGCATAGAAGGGTAAAATCTCTAGTATGCTTTTTCTGTAAGTATATGCATATTAGAAGCGTGCTTCTTTCAGAATGTGATAACTTAGAGTCTTCCAAAGCCAGAAAAGATGAGGAGATGAGGAGAAGCAGCTTGATGGAAAATTGGTGTAATGGTTTTCTAGCAATAGTGAAGTGTTTCTCAGCAGGTCATTAGCTAACGATACAATCTGTGTATATGTTATGTATATAATTTCTCTAGGTGTTCAAATATATTAATTAGGAAAAAAAATGAAAATACATTATTGGAAGAACTAAGATATTTCTTTTTTAGGAATTAAAATAATTTGCTGAATATATATTCAGTCTAATATTTTGGATATTGAAAAATGTATTTTAATTTCTTTGATATTCTAGACACGTTTCTTTGTATTTTCCATAAGCTGGGAGTCCTTAAATAAAAACCAAAAATCACTTACTCTTTTGTAGCCTGTATGCAAATAGAGACACATGTTCTGGTTAAGACAAGGTGAATAATTGCACCTAAAAGTACAGCTGGCAATAGTATTTTTTGGAGCTGCTGCTCCAAAATCTTCATCTTGAAACTGAAGTGCAGTGTTAAGGATTCTGAAAAGAGCCAAACTATATCAATTTCATGAAATACAAGCCTACTGCAGCTGCAGATTTATTTGAGGATGCTGATGGTGCTGCAGCTTTCCCACTGACAAGGGAAAGACCACAGGACTTTGCCCCAGGGTCCTCTCCTCCCCACCTTTCTTTCCTTTTTCTGTTGTCCTCCAAATCACCATCATCATTGTCAGAACGTGTTATCAGTTATGGATTAGGATAGAGCGGTTGATCTGATAAGTAATGAAAAAAGCTAAGCATGCTCTCAACTCCTTAGTTCTAGCTACTGTAAGGTAAATTATTGCTTCACCTCTAATACAGTAAATGTTTTAGCAATTTTAAGAGCAACTTATTATTGATAAAATACTGATCACTATCAGGATATGGACTTTGCTTTTCTTCTTAGGCTATTTTCATTTGTTTCTTCTGCACCCTTTTAATGGAATATGTAGGTCTCTTGAAAGGTAAGGTTGAAAATTGCAAGCCTGGCCTGCATTATGTAACAAATTATTTGAAATGCAGCACTTTTATTTTCTTTATACTAGTAAAGAAAATCAGTATATTTCATTTAACCAAATTCATTCTTCATTCATGTTCAAGGAGTCCAAGAAATTACAAAGTTTAACAGACTAACTTCACGGCACATCATAAGCTTGTTACTTTGTAGAACAAATAAATTTTTTTTTTTGTAACTTTACAACCCACATTTTAATGCTTGCAGTTGCATCTAAATTGCTTCCAAGCCAAGGGCCCAGGCCTTATCATTGAACAGTCGTGCACGATGGGAGGAGGAAAAAAAAAGAAACCACAGATACTCCCCCCTCAGAGCCCCCCTCCCTCCACTGAAGACATTCTCTGTTTAAACCATTCCTACACCATGCATTCATGTCAACTGCATCATATTGATTTGTCTCTACAATGTAGTGTGGGTTTACTAAAGGATTATAGGGCTGCCCACATGCTTTTTATAAACTCTGCATGCATGGCTGATTTTGTCTTGCTATATAATACATGAGCTAATTCCTTTTGTTTGTTTGTTTGTGTCTCCAGTGATGCAGAGGACCATAAACCTCTAAAAAAAGGAAGCCGGACACCTTCAGACAGAACTGTGAAAAAAGAAGACAGTGATGATAGTTTAGTTGACTATGGAGAAGGTGTAAATGGTCAGTTCAATGAGGATGGCTCCTTTATTGGACAGTATAGTGGTAAAAAAGAGAAAGAACCTGCAGAAGGAAATGAAAGCTCTGAGGCTCCTTCTCCTGTAAATGCCATGAATTCATTTGTGTAACCACAGAACTTGATCCCCTTGTGTCTTCAGTTTGTTTAAAGCACTTGTACATCCTCCTTCTCATACTATGAACATGCAGGTAACGGAGCTCCTCACCACAAGATGTTTATGCTATGAGAATATGCAGGTCAATACAATTATACAGCATAATGACACATTAAGTGGTATCTTAGTATGAATCAAAATACAAAATTCAAATTTTGTTCAAAACTTGGGTATTTTTACTTTTTTTAGAAGGAACTGACACAAACAATAACATCGACTTATAATTTCGTTTCCTGTTGAAAATACAGTATAATGCATGGAAAAAAAAGCTACACAATTCACAGATAATCTCGTGTACACTATAAAAACATGGTTTGACAATGTTACGCAGTCCTCAGCTGAATCCCTGGATATGAATTCTGTTTTCATTGTCAGAGTGTTATAGTAGTATTACATAGAACTTCAATGTCTTTGTGGACATTGTTGTGAAATTGGTGACTTAATGTCTAGCTATCATATGTCTTTTTGCAAGACACTTAGGAACAGTATGTACAGTATATAATTGCTAAATGATTTAAGTATGACACTTGCATTTGCTGATGCTTAATGAGACCCTATTATCTGCTCTTTGCTCCTATTACTTTATAGCCTTTTTAATCTATCAAGTATTACAGCAGTACAGTGTTCTATTTTTACATCAAAACACATTGGATTGATTTTAGGGCATAAAAGACACGCATTGCAATGCATTTTGGAATTTGTACAGTCACTGAAAGAAAAACTTTAAAATGAGAGAAAATATTCCAGAAAACACAGGGCAAAATACATTCAGTGCCTTTATACAATATGCATTCCATAATGCACTGTACTACTAAATCAGTTGGTGCAGTAAACTGTGATTAGTGGACTACTATCATTGCCAAATAAAGTAAAAATGTGAAGAAAAATAAGGTGTTATGAAACTGTTGTGCTAAAAATGGAAGGTTTAAAATATTTTAAATTACACAAAGAAGAGTATGATTTTTTTTTTCCTTCAAATATACAATAAATGCTTTCTAGACAGCTACAGCACAATACGTTTTCATGGCCTTAGAAGATTTAAAAAAAACCCAAAACCAAAACACAACCAGAATTAAATTATTTACTAACACAGCAAGGTATAAGCTCTTGTAAAATAAATTGTTAAAAAAACAAACCAGCCGACTACACCAGCGAGAGTGGATTTCCCTCTGTGTCCCAGCCTGATCAGTGTGGCAGCTTTGTAATTATCTACACCCTGAAGCAGTGTGGGGGCTACTGCTCGGAACCACGGAATTCAATCTGACAAGTGCTGATGTGGGTTAGTGGTAAAGGATTACCATCAGCCGTTACAAAATTATTTTCTCGCATATTATATCAATCAAATGTTTACCTCCGAAAATAAATTTTTATAACAACCTATGGTTGAAGGAATGCTCAGTTTCATTTGCCAATAAATTGGTTTTTCATAACTTGCATCAAGTTTAATTTTAAGTAAGCTTTTTATATGTAGATACTTTGTTGAATTTGTAAATACACTTAAAGCGTAGATGCTATATGCTTCTAGGTGTTACAAATAAAGCAAGAAAGCTTATGTTGTACTGTGTAAGAAGTACTATAGCCAATGGTGTGCATGGTATTTTAAAGCATCTACTTAAATATATATATTTTTTTGCTGTGAAAATGAAATAGTGAACTGTTCTGCTTATTTCCTGCAGATTCCTAACTGAACCATTCAGAGCTTTTGCCGGTGCGTTACGTTAGACCATAGTACACCTCGCAGCTTCCATGCGTATATTGTAGGTAAAGCACAACTGGAGTAATCACAAATGTAAGCTGGCTGTAATAAGCTTCTTTCGCACCTTTGAGCTTTCCATTGATCAGTTTTCTTAATGGGAACCGAAATAAAAAATGAATTCTACAAACGTTGATTACAAAGCACAAAGAGAACATTTCTTAATAAGAATTGCCAATGGGTTTGGTGAAAGAGAAATATAATTTTACTCTTATTTAATTGTAGATGCTGAATTATCTGTGCATGTGGGGGTAAACATACAGGCTCACTTCTGTAATAGTGCAACAGATTTTGTATTAAAAATAAATGTGGTTTTAAAATTTCACTGTTTGTTCTGTTTACACTAGCAGTAAAAATCACATCTGATTCACCATGTAATTAAGGATTCAAAGTGGAAAAAGGCATGAAACAACTCTGGCAGAAGTTGTTCCCATGACGTTACAGGACTGTAACTGTCTATGTACTGCAGCCAAATTATTTACGGAAAGATGCATTTGAAAAAATATGAATTTGTCTGACCGTTTCCCATTGAAATCACCTGCCGTTTACATTTTACTTCCATGGATGCTTTATTTAGCCATATTTCTGCAAAGAAAAAAAATGAAACAGTTGTGTTCCATACCTGCAAGAGTGAGTAAGAGGAAATAAGAAATTAAGAGCCCTCAGGCAGGATCCCAAATGAGGATTTTGTGTCCTAAAGGAATTGTCAGGCGTACAAAATTCTGGACAGCTGTTTAAAACAGTACATGAAGTGAGGAAATTTTAAATAACATCTTTTACAGTACACAAAATCCATTGCAATGCTCTTTTCATACCTTGTCTATTCTGTGTATGAACAGAAACAGGCTGGGCAGCAGGGCAGCTGCTCTGCAGAGAGGACTGCAGGAGAGCCACGGGTTCCAAGAGATACAGATGCTTCAGGAGATACATCAGACAGTTGATGTTTGGCCTTGATGCCTGAAAAAGGGATTTTATCACTGAATCAGAAGCCATTCTCTCAGCCCTCCTACGTGTGATTGGAAACCCCTGGCTATTCCAGCTTCTGTCACCTGCATAGTCTCAGTTCTGGCACCTTCCGATACTGGGCTGCCTATTTCTCTGTACAGGTATCTGTTGATTTTTCCAGCAATGTGTTGGCTGGGAGAAACGAAATACAGCTGTTTCTGTTTTGATTAAAGAATAACTCCTGAAAAGAGGGGTCTGAGTTCCCTAGGCTTTGTAGGGACAAAAGATTTCATACGATAACCATTTCTGGAGACACGCATACGTTCTTTGTGCATGTTCCCCAAAGTGTATTAATACGTATTAGTTGCTACATTTTCCTTTTAGTGATATACCTTTGCTTTTGGTTTTATTCTCACTGAAGTGATTGTATAAATCCAGAGGGAATTAAAGAGGATAACCCAACGGTAATTTTTCTTGTAATCTTCTATTCTATTCTATTGTTCCTAGGAAAATACAGTTTTCTTGTGGCTCCATATAGTGGAGGCAAAGTGGCAAAAGATTTGGGAACCGAATTCTCTTCATATGCTGTCTGGCCCATTATAAGACAGAGCCTATAGAAATAATATACAAAGAAATACTGTCTACATGTATGGAAGTGTTTTCTTTGAAAGAAGAATTAGGGAGAAAATCAGGAAGAGGATGAGATTTCAATAATTTCTGAAAAGTAGTTGTCCTTTGTTGTGTTTCTGCCCCCCTCCCTCTCTCAGTCTTCCCGCTCCTGCTACATTAGCAAAGAACATTTCAGAGAGCTGGCAGAAGCAGCAACTGGTATCATGGGAAGATGGAAAGATCTGAATGTGCTACTTGTAGGAATATACCCCCAAATGATGGCCCCTGGGGTGCAAATAAATCCAACCAGCCATCATTTTTTAATCTCTGAAGGGATCTCTTACTGCTCTTTGTACACATGAAGTGGAAACTTTAGACCAAACTGTCAAGACGAATACATGTCGACAGGACTTTGACAGACAGTTGATGTGATCCATCTTGACTGTAAGCAAGGAGGAAAATTGTGATTCCTGTGATCTCATTACTTTTGGCAACAAAAATAGACACAAAGTTCCTTACTGTGCTCACATGTAGATGAGCTGATAAAGAATTCAGGTTGTGTTTAGTATCTGAAAGATGGATCCTTCATTCAGGGTTGGAAAAGTTTGCCCAGCTGTGAATTTGGCAGCACTGGCTTTGTCTCCTGGGGAAGCCCCGCGGAATAAAATTGAAACCAGGTTGCAAGTAATGGGTTTGCATATGTCACGAGCTGGAGAGCGAGGCAGGGCAGGAGACAGCTCCTGTCACCAGGACCTGGCCAGCCTTTCGACCTCTTCTCCCTTACCCTGAGGTGCTCAGGTAAAATAAAGAAGATTAGAAGATAGTGTGGTTTCCCTGTCGGCTGAAAAAAAATCCATGGCATCATGTCAAAAATGTAAGCCACTACTGTAAATTTGATTTAATTCTGCCTGGCTTTCTGTTACATTTCAGATAGAAGCAAAGAGGAAAAACACCTCGTCCTCAGCCTGCCGTGTTCTCCAAATATACGTGCCCAGATTTTCAGACGTGAGCCTTCAAACAGAGGAAGTGTAGACAGTCTAATTCTGGTGCCTAACTTCTTAAAAATTGCTAGGTCTCATGCTGCATTAAGGGATGAACTACATTTACCTCTGATAAGAAACTGTACTTGATACGTATCTTCCAGAGGGTGCTGCCCTACTTCCCGGTCCAAAGGCCTCCGAAGAGGGATGCTTTGGTCTTGAAACCCAGCATCTTATCTGACAGGGGATAGCAGAACACTCCATACATTGCTCTGCCTTGTGTTTGCAAAGATCCAGACGGTTTCAAGACTTCACAGGACTACGGGGTGAAATTAAGCTTTCTAAATGGCAGTATTCAGAATATATTCCAAGTAGACGGTCTGCAGCATGTGTGCTCTAGCGAGTTAGCCTGTCTGGTGTGGTAGGAAGAAAAGGAAGTGAAAATGAAACTGCTGGGACGGAGAAAATGAAAGAACAAAGGTATAATAGTTGAGGTTTCTTGTAAAAATTTGAGAAAGAGCCAGTAAGATAGCTGGCCTGAAGGGGAAAAGGAGAAAAGCAGCCAAAGGCTACTTTCCCACCTGGAGAAGCAGCAGGGGCCCTTGCTGGTCCAGAGCAGCACAACCCGCTGGCTGTAGGCCAGACTACCTGTTGTTGACCAACATTCTCCTTCCAGAGAATTTTCTGGGTTGTTTTTTTTTTTTTCTATTTATCCAGCTATTGTTTCAAGAGATTTAGAAGGACATAATAACCTCAGAAAGTTCTGTCAAACTTAACTGAAAATTGCCAATAAGTTTGTAGGTTTGGGGTAGCGGAAATAGTTGGACAGATGGACAAACAAACACAAAGCCGTTGCCGTTGCTTTGATTTCCTTACTTTTTGAAGCAAGTTAAACTATCTCCCGGGAAGTAATGCTTTCTGTAACTATAGGCAAGGCCAGCTGGAGAGAGCCTGTTCCCTTTGCTTGGGAATTTGACTAGTTCCAGTAATTCGAGGAGAGTGGGCATTTTCCATGCTGTTGAGATAAGGAAGACACAAGGGAGCCGTACAAGCTGGTTGGTAAATGAAGGACCTACACAATGACAACTCCAAACCTGGAGTGCCAGAATAAATGTTTTTGAAGAGCTGCTTCAAGAAAAAAAATTGCGGGGGGAAAAAAAAGGCAGGTAATCACAGAATCACAGAATCACAGAATCACTAAGGTTGGAAAGGACCTTTAAGATCATCAAGTCCAACCATTAATCCAGAACCACCATGTCCCCTAAACCATGTCCTGAAGCGCCACATCCACACGTTTTTTGAACACTTCCAGGGATGGCGACTCCACCACCTCCCTGGGCAGTCTGTTCCAATGCCTGACCACCCTCTCAGTGAAGAAATTTTTCCTAATATCCAATCTAAACCTCCCCTGGCGCAACTTGAGGCCATTTCCTCTTGTCCTATCACTAGTTACTTGGGAGAAGAGACCAACACCCTCGTCGCCACAACCCCCTTTCAGGTAGTTGTAGAGAGCGATAAGGTCTCCCCTCAGCCTCCTCTTCTCCAGACTAAACAACCCCAGTTCCCTCAGCCGCTCCTCATAAGACTTGTGCTCCAGACCCCTCACCAGCTTTCGTTGCCCTTCTCTGGACACGCTCCAGCACCTCAACATCCTTCTTGTAGTGAGGGGCCCAAAACTGAACACAGTATTCAAGGTGCGGCCTCACCAGTGCAGTTGGTTCGAAACAGTTTCTGGCCAAGTCAGAGGACAGATGAAGGGAAGAAAGCTGACATGGACTGGAATAGTTTGATTTCCAGTAAGGAGAGGAAAAGTGTCCTTTGCAATGCCATCTGATGGTCTCTAGACACAACCACCACATAAGGAAGCACTAGAAAACTGGTTACACTGCCTACAAGTGAATACTACAGCTTTAATTTTGTAGTACTCCACAAGCCACAGTTTTTAGGTGTAATTATATAACCTGAACAATTAGTGAGCCAATTAGCCAGCAAGAACTTTTATCTAGCTGAGATTATTTTTTCTTCCTGGCTTATTCCGAACAGATGCTTGGTTGCAAATTTTTGCTTTAAAAAGAAATCAGCCTCCGTTTTTCTATTTAAATTAGGCAATCACCATAAACTTTATCAAAGGGGAAGCTTGTATGTATTTTTCTAAAACAAATAATTTTTTTTTTTTTTTATGTGAGAGGCAGCCCAGGCTGTGATCATTAGCGTTTAAAAATAACTATTGGCCACTAGGGGGGAGTCACAGTTGTTGGTGAGCAGAAGCCTGGGGAAAACTGCTGCCCGGAGCAATGCGTCTGAGTTCACACCACGTGTCAATGCATATATATATCTGTATGTATAAAAAAAATAATAAAGTAGTGGTTAATAAAAATAAGACACAAGTTCATAATGATTTGCTCGTTTTGCAAAAAGCAATAATGCTATTTGTGTAAGCAATAATATGAATGACCTTTTTCTAATTCGCCCTTTTGTTATCGTGATCATAAATTGCAGGGACATTTTGGGCAGAATTGCTGTTTGAAAAGTAAATTGGTAAAAAGTGTGGGTCAGGGATGCTTGGTCTGAAATCCAGCAGCCAGCCTCGTCCCAAAAGAGGATGGAAATAGCCCTTTTTGGAGGCAGAATCAGGAACCAGCCGAATGCCTTGCTGGATCGTCAGCTCCCGGCGCAGTGTCCGTAGGTGCCTGTGCTCGGCAGCTACGCAACAACACGGGTTGGAAGAGCGCTGTTGACCTGGGTGGCTTGTAGGCCATTAGCTCAGCTCTTGGCGATTCGTGTAAAGCCTCCAACGCTCAGAGTGGGCTCAGGCAAGGGAGATGTGCTGCGTACCCACGGAACCAGAGGGGACGGGTTCCCTGAGAAGCCTGGGAGTCCAGCCTGCACCGGGCAATTTGCGGGCCAGTAGTCCGTCTCGCCGAAGCAGCGTTGCTTGATCTGGTTTTGAATTTGTCAGGACGCCCTTAATCTCTGCGTCAACGCAGCAAAGCTTACGGTCTTGACGGATGACGACGGGAATAGCTGTCACCCAGCAGATCGCGCTCAGCAAAGCTCAGAGCCGTGCCTGCTCTGCCTGCCTCGACCCTGCCGCTCCTGGAAGTCACCGCTTGTAAAGCCTGTCCAGGACGCTTGCCGCTATTAACCCTTTCGGTCAGGACAGGCAGCGCATAGCACATGTTCAGTATCGCACCACCAGAAGCCCCGTTGGTCTGAAACGAGGTGAAAAAAGCACTAAATCGATTCGCGCTGTCAGAGAGCATCATCTTCAGAGGGAGCGAGCCTGTGGGAACCGCCTCAGCACGTCAGGGCCCACTCACGTGCGGGGGACAGAGCCCTTCGGGATTAGCATCACGTCTTCCCCGCGGTGGCAACCAGGAGTGGAAGGGGCGGACATTTGCAGGGCATCCACAGCCTTGTAGCGGGAGACTTGTTGCGTAGATCGAGGCAGTAGAATAAAACAAGAAAACCTCAGGTGTTAAGAATAAAAGTTTTCAAAACACTACCTAACAGCGCCAAACCAAACGCGATAGACACACCATCATGTATCGGCATCATACAAAACACACAGGTACGAGATGTTTGAGGTTAGAGGTGGGAACGCGGCCACGGGCTAATGATTAACAAGGAAGAAAATTTGGCACATGATTGTTTCCTTTGGCCAGTGGTGAGAGCAGAGAAGCTGAAAACCGGAGCCCGGGCAAGGCCGTTGAAGCTGCGCTCATTCGCACCAGCGGAGGCTTCTGCTTGTGGCATTTTAGGCAGGTCTTTGGGCAGAGTTTGCGTAACGACTATTTTTTTAGTGAATAACTGTCTAACAGAGCGTCAGGATTATTCCGCTAATGACAGCAGCCTCCAGCGGGGCCACCACAGCCACAGCCAGTTTATGTGCTGGAGACAGACACGTGGCAGAGCCACAATCCTTCTTTTCTAAATCACGTATTCCAGGCTACAACCAAAAAACGTTCCACTACAAATACATATAAAGCAAAACACTTTAATTACGGAGCAAATTTTGGTAAGATTATTGCTCATTGGTTGTCCATTAAAGATTTGTAATAATAAAAATAATGTGAAAGGACCATTGCGGAGGCGTAGTCCGTGTTTTTAAGAGGCTGGCTCTCAAAGTATACATTTTAATTCTACACATTTTTTAATTCCCCAAAAGCTTAAGGAGAGTCATTGCAACATCTTTCTTAATTGTAGATAAAATTTTCTGCTTTTAATGGCTGGAATTTGATGTTCCTTGTAAAAGATAATAGAAGAAACAAGTTGAATTTGCCTGTAACTCATCTCAAGCTTGTCTGCAGGTTTAGTTCTGGTTTCGGTTGACTGTCAGGCATTTATTTTTTTTAATACATTTGGTGTAATAGGTTTCAAGTGTGATTTACATCCATTCATCACTGGATGATGAGGTTTTCAGTAAGATGTTTAGAGAAAAATTGTTGTATACCATATGACTACGTCTGTCAAAAATCAGATATGATGATCAATGCAGCCTGATCCTGCGTTTAGCAGTAGTCTTTCACTGTAGCTTAGATTGTAATTTAAAATAAGCTTTCCATATGAGACTGGAATTGATATAAAAATATACACATATTGAATATGAAAAGTTTAACTACTTCAGTTGACAAAATAAAAGCTAATGTATGAAACATATGGATTGCTCCAGTTTTCTAGATTTCTTAGCGGAATGAAAAGATGGTAAATTCGGGGGGGGGGGGAGCGTGTTGAAGATAATGTAAAGTGAAACCTACAGGAGCAGAAATGATAGCCTTGTTAAAAATTTTGTCATTAATTTATGTCTCCGTCTCACATCAAGAGTTACGCTTCCTCTTCCCCGTGCACAGCCTTGAGGAACCGGCTCCGCTCTGAGGCTCCCCGGCGCTGCAGGGCTCTCCGCAGTGGTGCGGTCTCACCCAGCACCCAATCCCACCACCACTCCAAAGAGCAGAAGTTACAGGGGGAAAGGCCACCTAAGGAAGGTTAATGCTTAAAGGACATTTGGTTTTCCACCCCTTCAAAGCGCTGGGTGAGCCTTTGGCATGCTAACCAGGCACCCACTGGAAACGGTTCCTACAAACAAGGCCACTGCGACCACTTGACTTTTTCTTAACAAATATTTCATGGCACATTTTTAATAATTGGATACTTTTATAAAGAACTGGCTCATCTGGAGTTATTTCTACAAGCAGGTGATGAAATGGAGAATAAACCATAGTGGCTGACCCCTCAAATAAGCTCTGACTTATGTAAAAGTCAAGTCACAGGACACTGTGCTTTTCTGTTAATTCACATTGTTGTGTGTATATCTTCACCTGCAAAACACCCTTCAGAAATGAGTACGCCGTTATGTTATACGAAACAAAATAGCACATGGGATTATTTTGTCCCCACTGCATAAAACACTCATAGACCTCAATCCTGAGAAAGCTTGTGGCATACAAAACGAGAGCCCATTCCTGAGATGCAGCAGGTTGGCCGCGGCCACGTGCGGTGAGTCACGCGGTGTGGCGCAGGAGGGATCTGTAAGTGTCTCCATGTTTCCTTGCTCCTAACAACAACAGGCAACAAACTGAAAATGCATCAGTGCAAATCTTCTAAATCCGAGAAGGTTTTTACATGGTTTGACTGGATAAATATGTTCACTGAAAGGTTATTGTCCAGACTGAATAACCCTGGGCATTCTGCTTCAGTTTTGGTATGGGTCTGCACATCACCCTTGCAGGAAGGCTTGTCAACTTCAGTAATCTATGCACTACAGATTTTTTCACCTTCTAAGATCCTAATAAGCTACAAACATGCCTAACCTTGAAGTGATAGCCCGAATCAGATTTGAGGAGCTGTGTTCTGGAATAAAACCACAGATAAAATGGAAATATAAACTAGTTAAACTAAATGGCACATAGCCTAGCTGCATGTGACCAAGTGATAGTAATGTGATACCATAATTACCAACTGCACCCCTGCCTTTTCAACAGGTGTGCTCAAACAGCATCCAGACTGTCTACATCCACCCAAGAGTACTGAGAGAGCTGGCGGAGGAGCTTGCCAAGCCACTCTCCATTATTTATCAGCAGTCCTAGTTAACAGGGGAGGTCCCAGACAACTGGAGGCTTGCCAATGTGACACCCACCTACAAGAAAGGCCAGAAGGAGGATCCTGGGAACTACAGACCTGTCAGCCCGGGGAAGATCATGGAGCGGTTCGTCCTGAGAGTGCTCACAGGGCATGTGCAGGACAACCAAGGGATCAGGCCCAGCCAGCATGGGTTCATGAAAGGCAGGTTCTGCTTGACCAACCTGACCTCCTTTTTTTATGACCAGGTGACCTGCCTTGTGGATGAGGGAAAGGCTGTGGATGTTGTCTACCTGGACTTTAGTAAAGCCTTTGACAGCGTCTCCCACAGCATTCTCCTGGAGAAACTGGCGGCTCGTGGCTTAGACAGGTTTACTCTTCACTGGGTGAGGAACTGGCTGGATGGCCGAGCCCAGAGAGTTGTGGTGAATGGCGTTAAATCCACCTGGTGGCCAGTCACAAGCGGTGTTCCCCAGGGCTCGGTTCTGGGGCCGGTCTTGTTCAATAACTTTATCGATGACCTGGGTGAGGGGATCGAGTGCTCCCTCAGTAAGTTTGCAGATGACACGAAGCTGGGTGGGAGTGCTGATCTGCTGGAGGGTAGGAGGGCTCTGCAGAGGGATCTGGACAGGCTGGATCGATGGGCAGAGGCCAACTGTATGAGATTTAACAAGGCCAAGTGCCAGGTCCTGCACTTGGGTCACAACAACCCCATGCAACGCTACAGGCTTGGGGAGGAGCAGCTGGAGAGCTGCCCGGTGGAAAGGGACCTGGGGGTGCTGGTTGACAGCCGGCTGAATATGAGCCGGCAGTATGCCCAGGTGGTCAAAAAGGCCAACAGCATCCTGGCCTGTATCAGGAATAGCGTGGCCAGCAGGAGTAGGGAAGTGATCGTGCCCCTGTATTCAGCACTGGTGAGGCCACAGCTTGGATCCTGTGTTCAGTTTTGGGCCCCTCACTACAAGAAGGACATTGAGGTGCTGGAGCATGTCCAGAGAAGGGCAACGAAGCTGGTGAGGGGTCTGGAGCACAAGTCTTATGAGGAACGACTGAGGCAACTGGGGTTGTTTGGTCTGGAGAAAAGGATGCTGAGGGGAGACCTTATTGCTCTCTACAACTACCTGAAAGGGGGTTGTGGTGAGGTGGGTGTTGGTCTCTTCTCCCAACTAACTAGTGATAGGACAAGAGGAAATGGCCTCAAGTTGCGCCAGGGGAGGTTTAGATTGGATATTAGGAAAAATTTCTTCACCGAGAAGGTGGTCAAGCATTGGAACAGGCTGCCCAGGAAAGTGGTTGAGTTACCATCTCTGGAAGTGTTCAAAAAATGTGTGGATGTGGCACTTCAGGACATGGTTTAGGGGACATGGTGGCGTTGGGTTAATGGTTGGACTTGATGATCTTGAAGGTCCTTTCCAACCTTAGTGATTCTATGATTCTGTGATATATTTCTGATAAAATATACATATACCCAGATATTTTCAGTCGTAATTTCTCAGAAAGCTCAAACCAGTGCTGAAGCCTCCCCGTGGTTCCTGCCTAAGGCTCAATGTAACTTTGAACCGTGTTAGTTTGCCTCACGCTGCGCTTGGGCAAACAGCTGAAGTTGTCTGAGCCCTACCGCGCGCACACCTTCGGAGCACCGTTGGCTCTGCAGGGGCCGTGGCAGGTTTCTCTCTGCTGCTAATGGGAGGCAGCCCCGGGCCGGGCTGGAGCCCCCAGCAGCCCCTCAGCATCTCCATGAGCTCGTTGCCAGGCTGTTGCGAAGGGCTCTGCGAGGGCCCTTCAGGCCCTCAGAGGTACCCGCTGGCGAGAGGCAATGGGGGCGGGGCCACAGGAGCTCTTGACTCCCTTCAGCGCCAGCTCAGCACACTGCGCGCGCGTGGCCAGCGTACGCCACAGCCACACTGTCGGAAGGGCAGGCGCCCAACCACCCCCGCAGCTTTAGGCCTGGGGACGAAGGAGGGTCAGGCTGAGCCCCGGTAGGTGCAGATCATCCACTGCAGAGCCAGGTCTACGCAGGGAGGTCACAAACAGATCTGTGCTCCCCAAGGCCACCAACTCATCCCGTGCCCTCTTTTATTTGAGAACGTGCATATAGCTGCACCGCCGTGCCCCCATTGCCTGTCTATGACGACTGTACCACTTTGAAAAGGGAGGGGGGAAGACAGAGGGGGGACCCCTCAAACAATGATTACTTTAAATAAAATAGCCCAAAGCCACCCAATCACATTTTCTGGCCACGCTGAGAAAATAGTTGGTTTAGAAACCTCATCTGTGCATGTTTCTTATTGCAAGCAGAGTGGTGACCATGCCCACCAGCAAGTGAGATGGGACATCCCACAGAGTTCACCCCAGCATGAGATAAAATCACAAGTGGTAACCAGGGAGAATATTCTACTTTTCTCAGAGGTGCTGGAGATTCTCCCCAGCTAAAGACAGGATATGGGAGGTCCTAATGGCATTAACCGATCTTGTGTGGCTGGTGTGTCCTACTGCTGTGCTCAGTTTTTGCTCTGTTTGTGATCACAAATGAGTTTTACCTCAGGTTAGGTTGTCAAAGACTGCTTTTTTCTCCTCTCTCTCTTGTATGGCATGATCTATTTCTTAAGACAATATGCAGTTAAATTCCTTTACTTGCTTGAGACACAAGAAATTGCAACTATTAAATATGCTTATTTAAAGTGTGCTTTTCAAAGAGACCGTGAATATCTGTGCAATGATGCTGAGAATGGATATTCCAGGTAAGCAAAATATTTTAATTTTGAAAGCCATGAATTAACAGCAGCAATGAACAGGAAAAAATGCATGGGTCAGAGAACATGAATGTATTGTATGCATATAGGGTGGCTGGTATATATGATGTAGGTGTACCAGATGTAAGGCACATTTCATGTATACACTCATTCGAGCACTAATGCCTCAACAAAATTCAGGGTCAACCAAAGAAGAGAGCACAGAAGGAACGAGGATGGTGGGTAATTAGGCAAGCAACAGATTGGAGAAAAAAGGCAGAGATAAGGAAAGTGTAAGTGACCAGGATAAGACCTTTCCACTAGAGGTGTATTTACGTATAAAGCTTTGAAATTAATTAATCTGTAAGATCTTCACATTGGGTTTATATGAATAGGTAAGAATAAATCCATCTAGAAAAACTTCATTGCCACTCAAACATGATGAAAGAAGGATTAACCTTGAGGAAACAAAAAGCAGCAATGAATGGTTTTATGAACCAGCAATGAATCCTTTTAGCCCAAACCTAAAAGGAGACTTCCTGCCCACTGCCACATGTACACTTGTGTGATGCCTTAAAATGTTTTTGTTGGAGGAAAAAAAAACAATTTTAGAGCCAAGTAATTGCCACTCTTTTATTGGATAGTAGTTAATAAGACATCCAGGGAGAATTGGGTTGATTTAAATACCTTATTCTAAAGGGTATTCAGCAGTCGTGTTCTGACTAAATGGATAATCAAATAAGTCACACTCTCCATTTAAAAATGCAGTCATTGTTAATGGACCTAATATCTGAGAGCACAGTTTTGTCACTGAATCCAGACACGGGTGAGTTAAAAGCACAGTCCCTTTGGGGGCCCACAGCATTCTGTAAGCAGCTCCAAGCACCAAAGAAGGTGAGAAAATCCTGCTTATGTTTCGGATACTGAAACTACACGTGGTAGACGATAGATGTGCATGCTATCAGTTTCAAAACTTCCTGTAATTAATAACCTTATATCTAAATTGAGATTTACATAGCAGTGAAGTTAATTGAAAGATCAGATTTTCCCTGTTCTTACCATATCCTTTGTTGATTTTTTTCCCAGCAGGTTCATCTCTCTGTTGTGGTGCCCGTACCTTTCCAGTAGTGAAAGAGAACGGACTTGATCTTCAGCTAGTCCATATCAACCTTCTCCCATCGAGCTGAGTAGGACTAAACTGATTTGAAATAGGCAGGTCTATTTGTTAAGATGAGAAACCTGGACTGTCAGAATCCAGGCAACTTAGATCTCAAACAGATGTCAGAATAATTAAATATGTCTCTTTTTCCTACTCTGCCACATCTGTGAATTTATTCTGTGAGATCAGCTCCGTCACCAGAAGGAATCAGTTGTAGTGGCTTTTGTTATTTATGTTACAACAGCGCAAAGAGGCTCTTAGAGATCCCAATGTGTTAAGTGATACTAAAACCAGGGTATGGCCCATCCTGTCTGATTTAAGTCGTTTTAAAAAAAGGAAAGTGTTGTCTTTAAGTTTATCTTATCTTTTTCCTCCCACAAGACACACATTCCCCCTATTTTTATCAATTCTCTTGAGTGGCACCAACCATTAGACTCAGGCCGACCTCTTAAATCCTTCTGCCAAGAGTAGAACGGCACATCACAGACGGGGAGAGGAAATGGAGAGACAGGGCAAGCTGCGTGACTCCCAACTGTCCACTTACTCATCTGGGATGTTTATTCTGATCAGCCCCTGTCAGCAGGAGGGACCGGCTTTATGTTTTTTCTGTACTTCCCAAAGAACTGAAAAGGTTTTGCTCAAGGGCCAGAGTTTTACGTAAAAAATACACACCTCCAGCTAAAAGTAGAAGTTAAGGTATACACAACTTGCTTCAGTAATACCGTCATAGACCCCTGAGCAAGCTGACATATCAAGATAGCTATGGGTGCAGGACCTGTCTGTGGGGCTGTGGCGGGGTGGCGGAGAAGAGGAGTCATGGTAGGCTTTCAGTGGTCATGGGAAAGGCTCTCGTTTCCTTCTTCTGCCACGATCCTCAGACCTCTTCTCCTTCCCCAGCTCCAGGATGTCCCGAGCCCTGTCGTAAGCATTGTGTTCAGTGGTAAGGCTGAAAGCTTTTTGAATATTAGTCCATTGCTGCAAATTTACTGCTTATTCTCAAGGGAATTTAATTTGTTAGCTTTGAAATGGGAGTGTCTCTTCAGTATGTTTTGAGCATACAGCCTTCACCTTAACTTGGTGAAGGCTGTGTAGGGTAGATATTTGTCCCGTGACTGCTGTTAAGATCTTGGTCCTAGAAGGTCTAACTTCTTTGTACATCAACAAAGTTCAAGAACTTGTTTAACAAAACTTATTTTATACTAAACGTTAGATTTAAAATTAAGCAGATGATTTAGCAGCTGAAGTTAGCAAACTAAGATGTCACAGTCCAGAAAATTAATGCAGGAAACCAGGAATTTAACAACAAATTCTGGGTAGTTTAGATTTTGAATAGGAACAGAAATCAACGGGATTTACAGATTGTAAACCCTTACAGAGTCTGGCTGTAGGTACCAATAATTAGCAATTTGACATCAGGAAACTCAGAATGCAACAAGTTCATCAAAACAGGAGGATAAATCAGAAACTGCACAAAAAAAGACACATTTTTAAACCACAGATTCTAAAGGAAATCAAATGTCTGTCCTTGAAGAAAGGGAGACACATATTTTGGTCTCTTAAATCCAGGCAAGGGCAAGTTGAATCAGTTGTGTCAGAAGTATAGTCATCCTATTGGAAGAACTCCAGAAAAGATATTAGCGGTTGTTCAAGCAGGCAGTAATAAAAGCAATTCAGCCTCCTCCAGGGAAAGGTAATACCACAACAATGTGATGTTTCTGGGCTAATGGAGCATTAGACTGGTGAGTGAGTTGATGTCATTGATAAAAGATAGACTGGAAACCGTGATTACTCCAGTTAAATAAGTTTCCCTCTAACAGAAAGGGCATAAATCATGCCACATACCTGAAAAATAGCCTGACAGTACTCACAAGGAGATAAAATGGCAAACACACCTGTGTATAATACAAAAATTTTAAAGATTGTATTGATAGTGATATTCCATCACCTAGTATTTTAGGTATCAAGTGTGAACCTCAAGGTCCCACCCGAAATCAATGAATTATGGACAACAAATAAAATTTCATAAAACTGCTAGTTTTGTCCACACAACTGCAGAACAAAATGCTGAATTCTGACCCTTTGGCTCCTTCAGAGACCAGTTTTGTTGTGCATTGACACCTCTAGGAATTGAGGTCCCATAGCCCTCTTCCACACTGAGTCCATAGCTATTAGTGGTAGGTTTTCATAGTGTTGTACTTTGAAGAATCACATTAGAATAATGAGCAAGTAAGCACCCAAGCCTGCAGCTGGACAAGCCACTTAAAAAAAAAAAAAAGGTATTATTTCAAACAAATGCATTATACTTTGTTTAATTATCCTTCCTAAAAGAACACAGAACACAAAAAGAAAGTGAGCCAGTAGGACATGAAGATAAATACAAACTAAGAGTAAAAGCACTGAAGGCAATTTGGCAACCTAGGGAGTACTGGAGAGACCGATGATAATGAATGGGAACTGTTTTTCCAGGCACTGAATACAGCTAGTGTGATTCAGATCTGGAAGCTGTATAAAGGTCTGAGTAGAAAAAAGCATTATTGAGACTCTATTGAGCAGGTCCTACATAACCCCAAGGGGTCAGAGCTTGGTGCTATGATAACACAGCTGATTGCTTAACTGCAACGTTTTTGCAGCAATATATAAAATGAACTCTGGGAAGATGGACCTGCAACTGAACCATTTAGCAGTATTTATAGACTGGCTGGGTCCAGACCCTGTCTCACGGGCAAAGTTGCCCCTCATGGCTCCAACTTCAAAGCATACACACCAGCGCAGACATCCTTTGCTCCATGACTGGCATTCTTTTCCTCTGCTATGGAAATGAAACAAATCTGGACTCTGCTGTGGCAAAGGATCCCTTAATGCCCTTTCTGATCCAAAACAGTCCCTTTCCAATTTCATGGGGTCCACATTACCAAGCGTGGAAAATTTATTGGCAAAACACCTGAAAGAACTCCAGTTAGTGTAAGAAAGATAACTTTCCTTTCCCAAAGTTCCCAGAGAGAACTGACAGAAGAACTACTCATATTTGGACAGAGGAAAAATATGAAGGAAAATCAAATATGACTGCCAAATAATGGAAATTAGAGAGACTAAAGTTTTGAATTGTGCCAAGGAAAGGAGATCATGGGGGGAGTTTGGAAAGATGATAGAGATGCTGGGAGGTCTGTGTCCCAGACGAGCAAGAGAGATCGGCTGAGACACAAGTCTGAACGGAGGGAGGCAACAACCAAAGGGTTAGATCTGGAAGGTGTCAGGCTGGAAGCTCAGCCTGTCTCCAACTAATGAGATAAACTAAGTAGGTACAGGAAGAAAACAGAGCTGAAGTGTAGGAGAAGGGCAGATGAGTCACAGAGGAGAGGGAGATCTTAAAGAGGGTCAGGCAAAAACTCCCATAGGGTGGGATATCAAGAAAAAAAGCATTGGCTGCTCTGCTGAATTGGAAGACACAATATTTCTTCCTCCAAAAATCTAGTAACAGCTCTGTGCAGAGAAGTTTCAAAAGGGAGGCTGAATCAATCCAAATGGAAGCAAGGAAAGAGCTGGGCAGAGGAGCTCTGTGTAGCAGCCGTAGATGGTTCATTTAGTAGAAATATAAAGGGAAAGATGAAAAGAGGAGACACATGGAACAGGCCAGGAACTGCTCTTTTGGAACAGAGAAGTTAGATACCAAAATTGTATTTATACCTTGGTATTTCTATTGCATAAATATACAATGAAAATTCTTTATGATTTTATATGATAAGAACCATTTAAAAATGAGATAACCGATACATTTCTGAATTAGTTACTTAAGAGCAGTTTCTGCATTTTGCAAGTATGAAGGCTGCAATGTAATTAAATGGGTATATAAACCAAGTAGATATCATGGTCAAACAGACATAACCTATTGCAGGGAAACACAATTGAACTTGTCCCATATAATTAACAACCAATGATAGGCTTGCTCGGCCCCTGCAGAGATGCACTTTCATTAGCCTGAGCTGGCTATTGATAGCCTCCCGTATTTCCAACATCCCCCGGAGCACGAGGCAGCCTTTCACGCGTGTCTGTATTCAGGACTGGTTGGTCAGACGGGGGAAAGGCTGCTAGGGGCCAGCCGGGGTAATGATTTTTAACAGCTGAACTACAGAAACTGAGGTGATTATATAAAATGCATTCAGTTTGTGAATCCAATTAAAAATACGTTTTAGCATCATGAGAAAACAAAGCTTTTTTACTGTAGTTATAGAAATACGTTTATGCTAATTTTTTTTCCTCACCAGAATACAAAACAGTGTTTAAGGAATACAATTGTGCACCATCAGCAGTTTACAAATATTGTAGAAGTTGTGCAGGTTTGAAAGCTGGTCAAGAGAGAAATGAAGCAAGTCTGAGCAAGTTCCCCCACAAAACTGGGAATTGGATCAAGCTTTTTATTTAATGGCACCAGGAGCTACCCACTGTCAATGGCCAGAGAGATTCTCACAACTGAAGAAGCAATTCCTTGTTTAATAATTTTAGGCTGCCCATTTACACTGGCTCGTAGCCACAAGTTTGACAGTAAATGAGTGCAGCTTTTGTGGGAGTGCAGAAGTAGCTCCCAGTGACTGTGTGATTAGAAGTTTTTAGCATTCATCTGATAAACATGATCAGATATTCTAATCAAGCATGTTGATGTTCTAAAAATGTGATCAAATAAGCCTTTAGTAGTCCACCGGTGCAATTATTTTTTCTGTTGTTACTGTATGTGATATTGCATATCTTTCATGGTATCCACATGGCACCACAAAGAAAATAAGTCAAACACCTTTAAAATAATTTCATTCAAAATTGCTATGAAATATACCATTTCCTAAATGCGATAGGAATGAGTGCAAATTTATCATCCAAGCCCATAGACAACCTTGGCGATCTCAATTTACATGTCTTTCTCTTCAAGTGTAAGGACAAGTGTTTCAGGATGAGAAATTCTTATTTTCAGATAGCGTGAGTGATATACATTGGCACTGACCTTCTTTTCTTGAGGTGAAGGGGTGACTACTCTACCTAGGCTGAGGAGAGAGATTAATTGAAGTACTGTTGTGCACTTTTCAGTATTGGGACTAATTACATCATTAAAGTACATCTGAAAAGGTTGAGGTACTCGCTGTGATATTTAATTCACAATCTTTATTCATCTAATGAGATTTATGGCTCTTGCTGCCTGACTCAGCACAGCCACAGTTGCTGTACACAAGGTATCAGGTAGGTGGAAGACCCATAGCCACAATTCCTCATCTTCAGTAAGTCTCCGCTTCTTCCAGATGTCTCTTTCATGTTGGCTTTCCATAGTCACCCAAAATCTTGTATTACATCTCAGTACTTTCCAGGTCTTTCTTGTGTCTTCACAGTCCCCATCAACCTTGACAGCTTTGACCCAGTACTTACTCTACAAGACTCGGACTGCTTCCAGCCAGGGAATACAGAAAATGTTTGACAAAGCGTTGCCAAGCACTTGGTGGCTGGAAAACTGTAAGGACCCATAGGAAGGTGTGAGGAGCATGACACTTCTTTGGGAGGCTTGTTGCACGGGTTGTGCACTAAATCTGAAAACTAAAGTAGGCAAAACCCTGATATTTATTTTTTATGCAGCTGTCTAACACTGGAACTTGAGGTTAGCAGAAGGACTTACTTTTCACTTGAGTGTGTTCAGTGTGCTCTGCCCTTCTGTGCCTAGGAGCCTCTGGGAGCCCTGGAGATGGAAGCAGAGCAGATGGAAGGAATCTAACATCCGCGTGTGGGCCGCCCTCAGCTTTGTTGGACTTCCAGATCTGCCGATTTCAACCCTACTCTTTTTCCAGCGCGCTGCAGAAAATCTCAAATGATGAGAAAATCTCAATGAGTCTGCCTTCCCTGAGTAGCAAGGCTGTGCGTCTCAGACCAGTCTTGGCTGTCTCCCAGCGCGGGGCTGTGTGCCCAGCCACCGATGAATGAGCCTCTTCTGCCATATAGGCACACGACGCACATTTCTTTTGAAGGGAACTGCTGTGAAGTGAGGCAGTCACAGTTCCTCAGGAAGGACAGTAATCAAACCAGGTGTCCTTTGAATTTGGTAAGCTAAGATAATGCCCTCATGTTTTAAGGAGGATGTGCTATGGAGATAGACGACTTGTATGAGATGTGTGTTTCTTTAAAGAAAAGAGGAATTTTGGGAGCTCAAGGAAAACCAAACTGTGCATCTCTCCTCTCTGTAGTGAGCTGATAAAAACCTTAAACCCCGCAGTTATTTCACTTTCCTACCTGTTTACTGCCTGTTAAAAGCACTTGGCAGCCCTCTTGACAAGCACTGTGCCGACGACAATGAGGGGTCTATGGGACATAAGGGGTGCCCAAGTAGTGCCTAAATATGTCTTTCCAAATTGTGGACAATATTTAAATGACACCGAACCCATGATAGTGGCAACTCAGTGAGGGGTAAACATATGCAAATGAACCCTTGGCTTGGTTTGCATTTCCCCACCCTTCTTCCTCTGTATGCATATAGACTTATGTATGGAATATCAAACATACTGCTGTCTACCATATTTCCTTTGGTTGGCAGAGGGTGAGAGTGCCAGTTGCTTTGAATCCTGGTGTAGACATCTGAGCTTCCATCGTATTTGGGTAGGACTTTTTTGGGGACCTAATACAGTCAGTTCTGACTCTGGATCCTGGCGTCTAGGCACTGTAGTGCTGCATGCCACTGTGTCCCAAGCACTGTGTTGAATGACTGTCCTCTTCTGGCTTTGTTAAGTGGAAGGCTAAGATTAGGTCAGCCTGGTGAGATAAGGGAATACCTAGTTATACGTCTCACTAGCATTTAGGGGTTACAGAGATGGCAAAGCAGCTCATTTATACAGCCTACACAATTCAGTGTGCTCCAAGGGGAGATACTTGCAGGAGAGCGCTGCCAAAAATACATGTTTAAAAAATTTAGTAGCTTTGGGGGATAAAAATTGGACTTGAGCAGCTATAAGGATGATTAGCTCCCTAAATCTCTTCTGTGAATCCTATTAAATTAAACTTCCACAGCCTGAAGAGCTTCTGTTCTCTCCCTCTCCAACTCCCTAGATAAAGGGAATATGTTGTGCTGAACAAAATATTACTCTAATAGATGGCTTCTCTCATAAGAAAAGCTGGAAAAACACTCATCAGATCCCTGAATTACATGGGATTCAGTTCTATGTGCAGACACCTTTTCTGACCTGTTTTTGAGCCAGTTTTTTCTCCCCTTTACTAACTTGCAGAGCTGTTCATGAATACTTGATAGCTATTGACCTTCCTACACAACTTCAGAAGCAACCAAGGAGAATGTTTAGAACCACTCTATTTCCAGGTATTTCTTTGTTGTTGTCTCTTCGTGTGGAAACAAAGAAAACTAGAGCCTAAAAGTATTCTCTTTTTTGGACTTAAAAATATTGCAATTCTGTACAATGGTGCAGATGGTGAGAGATGGGGCTTGTTGGTGAGAATATCTGTTCCCTTTCACAAAAGCAGTGAATTCACTGTGACCCCATCATCCTGCCTACGTTCAGCTGAGCTATCTGGACCCGAGAGAGCCTGGAGACTGGACAGTGTCTCCAAGATGCCCCTGTGCATGCTCAGCTTGTCCTTGTAGGCAACCTGAAATCAGAGATGCAGTTTCTCCCCATCCTCCTACAAACCAGAATATGCAGTGCGTATTAACCCTCTGACCTCTCATCAGTCTGCATCTGCAGAGACTTTCCACATTCATTTTGGTGAAAAGAATAGACATGTAAGAGTTTAAGTCCGAGATTTTAAGAGGCGCTGAAGTGCTTAGCAATGTGCATAAACAGCTACGTATGGCACAGGCCACGTCTAAGAGGACGTGGAGGGTTGTGACAGGAAGCTGGTGAACAGAACCTGGACGAGGGCCTTGTGGAGTTGAAAAATCAAGCACCTCCTGAAAAAAAGGACAGACACTTGAGAGAAAAAAAATCTCTGTTTTTCACATGGGACAGACACTTTGAAAAAAAGTCCCTTTTTAATGTAGCTATAATTTGTTTGAATGGCTATCAGCTGTATTACTAATATCTGATCTTTACCGGGAGCATTTCTCACAAATAAACAGTCATGCAAAACCACACGGTTCATCTAATTGCTCCCTCAATGAGCATGCGGTCACAGTTCATGTTGAATTTTAATCTTAATTGTGGCCATTTTTTCCCATCCTCGAAACAAGCACGCTCCCCCGAGCGCGGTCCTGAACCTGAGCACCACGCGCTGTTTGACTGCCAGCCAAACGCCGCTGGCTCTGCGCGCCGTTTCCGTGGCACGCTGACCAACCCGTCCAAAGGGTTCAAGGAAAAGGAAGGTCAGGAGAGGGTGGCCGTGTCTGCTGGTGATGTAATCCAGCGTCCTCACCGTGGCGCTGCCATTTCATCGCTGCATCTGACTCTAAAATATGCCAACCGGTACGTGGAGTCGTGGAGAATCTGCAGTGTGTTCCTGGGAGATAAAGGAGCGGGGGTTTTTATTACGAGGGAAGGGTCTGGATTCGCCTCATGACACGTGCATGGATAATCCATTTCTTATGGAACTGGTCGCCTGCATTTTAAGGCACTGAAATAATTACCAAATGCCAGATGTGACAAAAAATGTAATCATCGTGATTTTGACCCTGTTTTTAGTCTTGTGTTAGCTTTTTATTTAGTGTACACTTACAACTGATGCCAAACAATAAGGGGGTTTTATACCATTGTGACAGAATGAGTACATATTTTGCCTCCAAATCTCATAACTGTAATAAGGGATCTGATGAATAAATAAAATTTAATGTAAGCTCTGTATTAAAAGGTTGACTCCTTTTAAGTCTCCTTGTCTGACCTATTATCTGTATCTCATATGTTCCTACTGCAAAGCAAAGGCTAGATTATATTAATTACACATCTGATTTAATTAATATTTAAAAGAGGTCCAAATCTCATTTATATTATCTGAGCATATTAGAGGTCATCACTTGTATTTCCATCCCTAAATCTTCGTGAAGTTTTGAACTAACTTGACACAGCTTCCCTACCAAAAAGCAGGGAAGGCTGTTGGAGGATGGTCTCCTTTGTGGGTAAGACCAACACTGACTTTCTCAGGTTTGAATTTGCACAGGTGCTGGTACGTAGGCCAACAGAAGAGTTCGAATAACGTATCTGAAGGCAATTCATTACAACCCTAGGCACCCTGTGGAACCAATGAGTCCTTAATTTTACCATCTGTTCTGTTTACAGACTGGTCATCAAATTTCTCCACTGTGTCTGGTACCACATACAGAATATCTGCCGTGATTCCTACTGGGAAGCTCTCAGATGTGAGCGATGGGTGTGTTTGTAATTAACTACAGCCTGTCTTTTTTCTAAACTCCTTTTCCCAATGTTAAAGCAATGGCTGTTCAGCAGCTCATTACTACAGCTATAAGTTGGTAACATGCGCAGGTACAAACAGTGCAATGCCATCCTCCCAGAGTTCTGCCTGAAGAATGGTCTAGGCACTTTTATCTGAAACAAACAAGCAAAAGTGCTTAAACTATTTAAGCACAAATATTGTCAGCTGATTTTTTTATTTCTAAATTGCATTACCTAGCGGCTTTTGGCTTAGCCGTAGTACCAAGGATGCTCATGGCATCCCTGTACTCTCAGTGAGCATAGGCTGAGTAGCATGCAGAGTAGCACACGGAGCTACTCTGGGGATGTGTTGGCACTATTTAATAGGGAATGCTGCTCACATGGCCTCAGCCCTGAGGTTGTGTCTACCTGGTGCTGTTTGCCCTGCCCAGGCACTCCCAGTCTCTCCAGCAGCTCCAAGTGGTAGTTCTCCAAAGGTAGTTCTCCTTTGCCCTGTCTGATCCAGTACCATCAAACCTAGCAGGTAACAAGTCAGGCTTCTTCTAGAACAATGCCAGGACCCCAAAGTGAGGAGAAGGGTTTCCTAGGGTTGGGCAAAAGGAGCTCTTTCAAGAAAAGCTTGGCTTGCCGCTGGTAAGTCTGGGCCAACATACATGCTCTGTATGTTGTTTGTGCAACTCAAGCTTGTTTAGGAACAGGGAGAGTATGAAACATGTTTGTGTGTGAGGATGACACACAGGATCAGGAGCTCTGAGGTCAAGGCTGTACTAGTAAATTCAATAGTCTCAGGGCACTGACACTCACGTGTCCGTGCTCTTAGGTGATGGCACAGATTTGACCTGGGCCAAGAAGCACTCCGACAAACAGTTCACTGGCACCACTCAGAAATGAGAAAAGCCAGGGGCCTTTCCCAGCAGGCAGTGGCAATGAGCCCCCCTGCTGTAAGGAGAAAGAGAATATAATGATGTCAGGCCAGCTGGTCTCTGTACCAGAGATCAGGCACATTTAATTTTTTTTTCACTTGAATATACTCTGAGAGTCTCAGTCATGCTTATTGCATCCTGACTCATTACACCTTTAACCTGTAAACCAGCAGCAGTCTTTACTCACTTGCACAGACAGTTTGCCTGAGCTTGAGCCAAAATGACAGATGTAACAGTACGAAAACTACCTCCCTGTCAAGTGATAAATCCTTGTCCAAAGAATAAAGTCCTAGGGTTTCCTAAAAAAAAAATCAGCATCTTAGGAATTCATTAAAGACTGTATTCTGCGTATTTAGGCATGGAAAATGTCAAGTCATGTGCCTGAAAAAAAAATAGTTTGGAAAAACTATATGCAAGTTGAACAAAATTTCCTAATGCAAAGTATAAGGTGACATTAATAATACAGTCACTCCATTAGTGACACGTGTAAAAAGCTCTTTTGCAAGAGGAGCAGTAATGCTGCAGAGAGGAGATTCACTTTTCTTAGTTCCACCAGCGGAGCAGTGGAGAGCTCATCAGCTTTCGCGGCGCTTAACCTGTCGTGCGATCAGACCGTGTCTTCTCTCCAGCAGGCTGCTGGCTAGTAATTTCTATTTGAGATGCATTAAAGCCTTAAACAATTTTCAGCAGTTTTACCTTCCTCTCGATCACGCAGGAAGCACCGCGTTCTTTCCCAGGATCTCTCTTAAAGGTCAGCTCACCAAGTGTGGCCTTTGCAAAGCTGCAGGAATGGCATGTGGGCTGCCACATGAAGTGTCTGCAGCTGGGGTTTAGCAGCTGTGAGCTGACGATCAGTGTAGAGCTCAAAAAAGGCTGCTGCCAGACTACTAGCTTGTTGGATTTTTTTTTTTTTTTAACTACCTAACAGTGGCTTTTTCTGGTCTTGGCTTTTTGCTTTCTTTATATATGGCACCAAAATTCTCATTTGCTATGCAGTCGTTACCGGCAATTCCATCTTTTATGCTTTACTGATGTCAGGTTCATACACGGAAGGAGCCTTTCTGGCATACAGCTGCAGCATTTTGCAGAGATTACCGGGTCTGTCAGAAAGTATCGCTTAACAGTACGACGGTGTCACCGCTGACGTCCGAAACCTTTCCTCATGTGTTTAAAGGCCCTTAATGCAGTTGGACTTTACTGGACGGCTGATTTTCAGATTCCGTTTGAAAACGGAAACTGGATGGAAAAATAAGTCACGGTCTCACTCGGCACCCGTGGCCGTGAGCTGTGGCTGCTTGAGGGCCAGTTGCGTGGCGTGTTCGCGTTCTCCATCACCGGTGCTGCTGCCAAAGGCCGGACCAGGAGCAGCCTGGCCACAGCCAGAAGCGACCTTCAGCGTCCGCTTCCGAGGCAGTCAGAATGGACAGTTTGCATGTTGCCCTAACCTAAGCCAGACGCTAGGCAGATCAAGCAGTGCCTTTTGCATTCCGTTCTGATTTGCACTCAATCTATTATCTGATCTTTTACTTGTTTGGTTTGTATTTCTACTGCGTTATGGAATATCTCACAGGTATTTGGGTTCTCCAGCTTGGAGCACCTGCTTCTTTTTGTAAGGCAATTTTGATCATACTAAGGGGTACATCGTCATTCTCAGTGTTAACTCCGGAGAGAAATAACCGCGTGGCATTCTAGAATCTGCTTATTATCTGCGTATTTCGCTTTTTGTGTCTATGTTGTTTATTTATAACGCAATTTCAGGGACTGCAGTCTGGAACATACCAGTATATGGAGGTCACTGGAAAATAAGTAAATATGCACATAAAGTATTGATGAATCATTTTTCCTATGGTATTTAAAATGCTAAGCAGGAAATTAAGAGCTTGATCCAGCAAACTTCACCGTGTAGGTAGCTTCGTTGACCTCATCAGCAATGGCAAGCCTTCGTGTGTGAGGGTGTCTTCAATCTTTGTGCGTGACAGTGACGTGAAAGTGATTTAGGGATGAATAAATTTCTCTAGGAATGTCTGAATTTCAGTGCTTAGCAGTTTAAGGAAACATAACAGTTTTATTTGTCATGTGTTTCAGCGAAGCCACATTCAGTGTATTACTGTTTAAAATAAGCTGTTGATGTTTACTGAATGAAGGCACGTAATGGTCGAGTCACAATGCAATAGTGTTGCATGTCATATTTACAATTTATTTTCCACAGTGTAAAAAAATGTTTAGTATTTTTTAAAAGGCATAGTAGTTCTATTTTTTTCCCTTGAGCAAGATTATGGGGTTTTACCTTGGAAGATCCATGGAAACTTGGGGATTCAAAATGTCAAGAATATGAAATTTTCGTAGCTGTTACAAAAGCAGTGGAGTTAATGAATAACTTTCTCCACACAGTCCTTTTCCATCTCAAAACAAGTCCCAAGGAGTTATCTAAAAACATGTTCTTAATGAAGCTCTAGGGACTGCCGCATAACCCTCTGCTGTTCAGAGGAAGGTTCTTCAGCCTGATTTTTCAGGGCTCCAGTGTATCTGAGTAATATACATCGAATTCTCAGAAATCTTCTTATGATCACTAGTTATTCCATCAGGGCACTTATTCTGTTTCATATGCAAACTATTTCCTGCAAAACTTGATGGATTTTTTTAGAAGGCTTGAAGAAATACAGTCCAATGCTGTGTATATTTTCAGGGTTCTGCAGGGCAAACGTCTAGAGGATGGTCTTTGTCCATCTTGATTGGCTTCTGTATTCTAGATCCTCAAGCAATCAAACAATTAATCCTCTATGCACTTGAGAAAACCTTGTTTCTAGTAGCCCCTGAGCTAAGAGTTTTCTTCTATTTTTCTCCTGCAAGTGTCTGTCTGAGGGTGACTCCAGCACTCTGCAAAGCGATATTCAGAATGGAACTTGGCAAAAGCTGCTTCTAACTGGGTACATACACTGTGGCCACTAGCATGGGATATGACTGTCACAGGCAATCCCAGAACAGAACATTATAATAATATAAAGAGAGAGAAATATTCTGGGGGCAAATGCTGAAGAGGGAATAGGTGAGAGAAGGGCGAGGTGGAAGAGCTTATGGAACCAGTCAGGATGCCTGGCCCTTCAAAGGAGGCACTAGTAAAAACCTGTATATTTGGTAAGATTTCAATTTTATTTTATTTAACACAGTTGTTGAGTCCAGAGGAAAACTATCTGATCTTGTAGAGGAAGGCAAGGTTAAAGACTCAATGACTGAGGCTAAAGAGTGCATTCTGCTCTTTTTTCAATTATAAAGTAGTGTTTTACTGAAAATGCTGAAACAGGAAAGGCAGCCATTTTCCAGCAAAAATCTTAGGCTAGAAATGAGGTGAAGTGCTCCTCCCTTTTAATTTTTTTTTTAAATGAAAAGATAATAATCTGATAATGAAGATATAACTCCAGACATAGCATGAACCTGACCTTAACACTTCATCTGGAGGGCCCAGGGGAAGAAATACTATGCTTGTCAACGTAAGTGGTCATTCTAATTCAACATAAACACCAGTGCACTGCAGTCGTGTACACAGCAGTTTTAATCAATTGACTTTTTAGCTGAAAAATATTGGCCCTGATTTTACATATGAATTCTCTGGTTTTAACATAATTTCCATGATCATACTCCTTTCTTAGGGGGTCAGTCATTTCAACTTTATTACGATCTCTACCTCCTAGCTTTATCTGCTGTTAACAGCTGTAGGAGTTAATGGAGGGGTGAAGTGAGGTCTTCTATTACCTTCTCTTTCAAACAGCTGCTAGTCAGCCCTATTGTGTGTCTAATATTGTTATGTGGATACTGTTGGACTCTGAAATCGATACACCAGAGAGAATTTATCTTAGAAAATGAGGATATTTGCCATGCAGATTTCTCCATCTGAGCTATTCATCTAGCCCGCATCTAGCCAATAGAGAAAAATAAGCACTTCTGTTCATCTCATCCTAATACAGACATCTAAAATAAGTCAAATGATTGGCATCCTAAAATTGCCTAGTTTTCTCTGTTCACCATCAATGGAGATTAGCATGTGTGGTGCAGTTGTAGACATTTATACTGTAGACATTGAAGGTAGTGAGATGACTATGACCACTGCCTTGGCATTTTCAGCAGTTCTCTCTGCTTCATAACTGACAGGTTTTGCTATGGCTGAGCAGGTCCCAGGCAGGGCAATAAACGAAGTAACTGCTGCCTGTGTTGCAATATCTTCTTATGAAGAGAAGAGCAGGTGTTCCCAACATCATTCAGGTAATGCAAGGTAATACTGGCAAAATAATCTTTTACAGCTTCAGAATACAATAGTGCTATGGTCTGGATAACATAAAAAAGGTACTGAAGATATTCAGGACTCAGTTTTGCTGGTGCTTGAGGCTTTTGCTACAGGAAAACAGTCTAGCTGAGATTTAGACATCAATAAGACATTCAATCACAGGGATGAAGAAGCTTTAAAGACATCACCTAGTAGAGCCAAATTCCTGAGGCAAGATCATCTTTAGTGAGATCATTCTTGCTTTTACAAAGCTCCTGAATTGGGGACTTCAGATCACTAGTATCTAAGCTGATGCTTCCTTGTTGTAATTTACAGCCATTATTTCTTGTCTTTTCTACTATGGGCTTCAAAGACAGGTGAACCTCCTTTTTTTCCACCTTTTACTTAATAGACTGCTGTCACATCACACCTAGTCCCTCGTCTCTAGGCTAAACAATCTTGTTTTGTCCTATTTTTCCATATGGCACAGTGACTCTTCTGAGCATGTCTCAGTTCTGTCCGACGGCTCCACATCCATTTGCTGTCACATCCAGAACCAGACGTGGTACTGTAAGAAGGCCTTGACAGATCTGAGTAAGGTGGAAGGACCAGCTCACACGTTCTGCAGCTTCATATTGCCATTTATAAGTCCCAGTCTGATGTTCAATGTTCTTGCAGCAATATGACGCTATTTGCCTGTGCTCGGGAATCATCTCGGATAATCCACAGATCCTTTCCTACAGTGCACTACTTTTTTCACATTGAACCTCCACTTGTCAAGACTCCACTTTGAACTCAGATCTGTCTGCTGGTCAGATAGCTCCCTTCCATCTAGACCATCTCTGAATTCACTAAGCCGTGGAGTCTCTTCTATCATTCCTCTCAACAATGCAAGTATTAAACAATACCATGCCAGGACCGGCCCCTGACAAACATCTCTCAGCAGACCTCTCCATTTTGACTCTGAGTCAGTGCTAATTACCCTGAATATGCTTTTCCAGATGGTTTTGTAGCCAGGCAATAGCATTTTTATCTGAATCCTCTCCCTCAATTTGATCAGAGTCTGTTTTGAGAAACCTTAAAAAATACCTAGTATTTGACACCTACTGCCTTTTAGCTGTCCACAAGATTGGTTAGTCTGCTGTGTTGAGGAGATTAGCCTGGTCTGATACAGTTTGGTCTTGACATATCTCCGGAGAAGCAGACAGGTAAGTTAACAAAAGGACTTAAGTGCCACCTAATTGTCATTTCAGATATCGAAGACTCATATTGTCAAACTCAAAGCTTCTAATAACCTAAATTCCTTGGCTTTTACGTTTCTTCTAGGAAGTGTGTGTTTTCCCAAAAGCAGTCTGCACCCCAGTAACATTTAGTTCTTAAATCCCAGCGGGCTTAAGACTCTCTAACTGAAGCTATGCGGAAAATAAATGAAGATTTAATGCGAGAGATATGAAGAAGAAGAAATTATGTCATTCATCCAGGACAGAGGCCTTCAAGGTCTGATTGCTGTTCAGAACAACTTCTGTATTTTTTATTAGAATGTCACTGGATGAAAAAAACCAGATGGATATTAGGCTGAACTTAAATTTCTCTTTCTAGTTAGAACTAGTTAAAACTACCCTTTTAACAGAGGAATTGTGTGTACTGCAGTGTAATGATGCAGCTTGTTGTGATTAGTCACTAAAATGGTAGGAACTACAGAGGCATTAATTGTAAACTGTAATTGTTGGGGGTTTTTTTTGCCCCTGAGGTATAGCATCTGCTAAACACAAAAAGCACCGAACCACCACGAAACAAATACTAACCTCACTGGAGCTGTAATTTCTGACTTCACTTATTTTTATAGCCTTGTTGACATTAAATGAAATGTTATATGGGTAATACTGTATTTTTCTTCAAATTTTTATTTCTGTTGTATTTATTTGCTTTCATCTGTCACTGTTAACTGTTAATCAAGAAGAAAAGCATGCAAGAACCAATGTGTAAAGCACAAAATCAGGTAGTGGTAGAGCAAATCTCAGACACTAATTCAACATGGTTTATATACCAAGCAGACTGGACCAACTAAAACTAGGCTGTTTCCTTGTGTTTTACTCTATGAAAAATCTCAGTTTTGAGTTAGTACTGCACTAATCCTACAGCATTGGAAAGAGATTTTTCTTGTGGATAAATTTAATGGGTTATCCTCAGAGCAGTTTATGTTGAATTGGGACTTCTATAGGGATTCTCTGTATCATGCAGATTTTATGATCTTTAACACAATGTAGCTCTTCCTTAAATCCGGCCATTTACAAAATATTTCTACTCTGCCTTGCCTTCAGTAAATGTGTAAGAATTTAGCTTTGACGCTTCAGTACTTCAAATTTGGCCAACAGGTTTAGAGCTCTTCAAATGGTCACATGGACAGTGTGATGGAAACATGTACAGTACAAGTATAAAACATCAATTCTATCAAAAATCATTAAAAAGTTGAGAGGTAGATAAACAAGGCTGACCCTGTCATTCCTACAGCCCCTGGAAGGATTTACCTTAAGGAAAGATATTCTGCCAGTCTAAAATGATAAATATTGACTTTTACTCTGAAACCTAAAGAGGGGAGGTAAGAAACTACCACACTGAAAACTTGAGGTGCCTATAACCCATGTTGCCTAAATTTATGAGGTCATTAACCCATCTTAATGATCTCCTATTAAGAAGATGAGACTCAGATAGTTTTTACATTTAGCAAATACCCAGTTAGCAGACAGTACAGACTTCTAGAAGGAACATGAGACTGTAGAAGAGCACATGGATCAGCTCCACTCCTTCTGAATGGCAGAAAAATAGGAAGTTTATGTCTTCCTTGAAATGGTCCATATAACATCCAATGATGCCACCATATGCAGCAAAACACAAAACACTTCCTAATATATACTTTCAGTGAGTGATGAAAAGATTCAAGCACCATGTACTCTGCAAAAAGAGAGGGGAAGATCAAGACCATGACTAATGCCTAGGCACCTGAAAGAGTGTGTGTGGTTGTGTGCATAAATATATTATTTTTCGGCTTGCTTCTGAAATTAATTGTGCAGTTTTTATAGCTTAGAGTTGCTTGTCATGACATACTCCACTCAGAAAGAGGGTGTATTTCAGAGAAGGATTAAGCAATGCAATCTGTAGAAATATTACAGTATCTGTAATGAATGCATTATAATACCTAAAAAGAAATTAAAATCCCCAGTTCTGCAAATACTTAGGGATGTATTTAACCTATGCCAAATCTTTATTCCTTTGGAAGAATAAGGAATGCCTCTGATGTTTCATTATACTATACATACACATATGTGTACACATGCATGTATTTATCTTAAAATGTCACTGTGTTAAGAAAACCTTCTGAAGTATATCTGTATTGAATGTACTGTATGAACCATGTACTGAAATTATGTGGAAAAGTCTCGTGTCCTGAATATGTAGAGACTGCAAAATTGTGTTCATTATAGTTTAAGAGTTGGAATTTTCTGCATAAAAACACATACAGGACAGTATCCCGGTCACAGAATCACAGAACCCATGAGGCTGGAAAAGATTTCTGGAAATCACCTGGTCCAACTGCCATACTCAAGCAGGGTCAGCCAGGGAAGGTTGCTGAGGGACATGTCCTGGCAGTTTTTAAGTATCTGCAAGGATGGAGCCTCCACAGCCTCTCTGGACAACCTGTCCCAGTCTTTGACCACCCCCACAGTAAAAAAGGGGTTTTTAATGCTTAAATGGAATTACTTGTATTTTAATGTGTGCCCATTGCTTCTCATCCTGTCACTGGGCACCACTGAGAAGAACCGGGCTCTGTCTTCCTAACTCAGCCCCCATCAGATATTTATACATATTTATAAAACTCACCCAAGCCTCCTCTTCTCCAGGCTAAAACATCCCAGCCCTCGAAGCTCCAGAGAGCGAGCCCTCTCTTAGGTCAGATGCTTCGGTCCCTTAATCATCTTTGTGGTCCTTCACTAGACTTGTTCCCGTTTATCCACATCTCTCTTGTACTGGAGAACCCCGCACCGGGCCTGGCACTCCAAATGCATCTCACTGATGCCAAGGAGAGGGGAAGGATCACCTCTCTCACCCTGCCGGCAACGCTCCTCCCAATGCAGCCCCCGATGCTCTTGGCCCTCTTTGCTGCAAGGGCGCCATTTCCTGGTGGAAATCCTGACAGCTCCGGCTTCTACCGCTGGAAATGGGAAAATATTTTAACACATTTCCTAACATTAAAACAATTGAAACTTGAAAATTTGGAACACATTATGCAAAACACACCACCATACTTGTGACTGTAGTTTTGCAAAGAACTTTATGAGTGTCAGTTAAACCTTCACATAAGCAAAGGTTTAAGAATGTTTTTTTCAGTATCTTTCTCATTGGTAATCTGTTCTAATCCACAGTTGACATTCATCAAAATATAATCAGCAAAATTAACTGTAACTTATATTGAAAATATTACTTTAAAATATATAAACCTTTTAAAGTGTGCATTTTGTTACATATTGCTTTATTTCTTTACTTTTGTGTCCTTTTAGAAGGAAAACACCTCGCTTGAAAAAGTATGAGTGAAAAAACTACAATCTTTTGAAGTGGAAGTTCCTGGTCTTTGTAATTTAAAGATTAGCCTTTCATTAGATGATTCTGACTGCTGAGCAACCAATTTGTGTCAATCCTGTGAGAATTCTTTAAATTAAGTTTAGCTGTACATTGCTGAGAAGATTAAAGACTTTTTGGAGCTCTAAAAGAAAACACTATTGGATGAAAATTAGGACACAGTCCTTTTCATTATTTTCTTCCTGATGAAAACTGTTCTAAATTCATTTATACATAGAGGCATGCACACATGTATGTCTCTCTATCTAATCTGTATCTATAGCTACCTATATGCACACGCAGTCAAGAAAAGGTGAACAAGCAGATTTCAGATATGGAGGTTTCAGGGTTTCAGCCTTTTCATTTGCACTAGTAGGTATGTGACAAACTCCCGTGTCACTTATGTTGTAGCACGCTTTGGAGAACGTACATTGCTCACATAAAAGCTCACCACGGTGTTCACACGATGTGCAATCTTATCAGGACAGAAGGACAGAAAAGCTGTACTAGATGTAGCACAAGTGATGAACCTGATAAAGCCGGGGTTAGGCCACCTAAGACGGGATATTAAGGAAACAAAAATACAGAGAGAATGTGATGCTTAGGCAAGGTTGTTCTGCCTATGAAACAAGAATTAAACTAAGTGGTGACGATGGTAGTCTTTGGGGATGTTGTTTTGATGCTGTTCCAAATTCCTTACCACCAGTACATCATTTTGACACACCTTCTCCCCTGTACTGATATCATCAGCCAAATGTGTTAGGGTTGTGCTGGCAAGCAGTAAACTTGGCCTCGCCTTTATCACCAAGCTGAGACCGTGGTTGTTATAAGAAGTTTGAATGCCGAGATCTTCTCGCGGCGGCTTTGCAAGCATGGCAGCACGCCAGCCTCGCCACAGACCTGTCAATGTTCCCCAGCTGAGGACAACAGCAGCAACAAGGAAACCACCCGTTACTGACCCTGAAGGCAACTAACAGCACGGATAACGGCAGCCACACAATTTTTACCACTCATCTCTTTCTCCCCTTTCCTCCCACAGTCAGACCGGGGCTGAATCCCCTTCCGTCCCTTGTCCTGTCAGGCTGATTTCAGATAAGAGTTAGGAAACAGTAGAGGTTAAATCCCACACTGCTAATCTGTGATGACTAGCAGGCTAGTGAGTGTAGAAATAAACGCGCTAAAAGTCCAAGGCATCTGTCACACCTTAGTGGAAAGTATCCAATAGCTAATGCTAAATACCTAATACCCAAATCTCTACTGTGACTGAGAGTCTTCCATCAGATACGCTCCTTCTAAAAGAGCTTCTGAAAATATCGTCAAAGAACAGTTCAATAATCTTCAGAGATCTGGAGCATATTGTCGCCTCCACAGATGTGCTGAACCCTACTGCACAGCATTTCTTCTCCTCTTAAGTAAATTAATACTTTCTTTTTGTATCTGATGAATATTTTATTTAAAAGAGCAAATAAAAAGTAGCATACAAATACACATTATATATTTCCCTCCAAAAATGATGCTGAAAGAACAGCAAATCCAAAGGGCAAAGTAACGATTGTGTGTGCATTATCACTGAGGTTTGAATTAAGTGATTTTTCTTTGAAATCTGTCTGTTTTTTGTGAAAGCCTTACACTGCATGATTTCAAATAGCAAAAACTACTTAGAACAAATTAGCAAGATGGAAGAACTAAGCTCCATATCTTTCACAGACTATGGGTTACTGTGCAAGTAATTTCAGCAATTTTTTTTTCCAAAGATGGTAGAAGTGTTCTTTATTCTCCATTCAACCAGCTTGAAGTGCCAGCCTCAGGCCTGATTTTGGGGAATCTTTTCTATCTTCACACTTCCCTGTAAAGAATACGGAAAATGTTTAGCATTTCGGAAAAAAACAGGCTATTGATATTTTGAGTTGGACATCTAGTTGCTGAGATATTCGCAGTTTATTTAGGAATTTCCACGTCATTTTGTATCTCAGCTGCATACACTGAAATGAAGAGACTATAATTTTTTACCCACTTGTGTTTTTGCAAGAAAAGTTTCAAAGCCAGAAACCTTGGAGAGCCCTCCTCGGGAACTGCACTTATTGGCACAATGAAAAAAGAACATGAGTCTTTATTTAGCACCATTTAGCTGTAAATATCATCTGAATTGATTGATCGGTAAGAATATGAAGAAACACCACAGAGATGCTGTATCATATATTCACCTTTTATACTGAATGAGGCAGGAATTCGTAGAAAAAAACACTGAGCTCATGTAAAGGTTCACATAATGCATAAAAGCAGGGTGACAAAACTAAGCTAATACAATAATTCTTAAAAAACTTGCAACTGCAGCAAGTACTAGTATTCTTTTTGCACGGTGTTGATGCAGATTTTCATATATACTTAAAGAAAACTGAAACATCTTTCCAATGTGTAGAACTGTCAGTAAACGGTGGAATTTTGTGTTCATGACATGAACATCTCACTTGGGCCAAATGAGTAACTGTGGGCATCAATAGGTATTATCACGTGTGAGAAATAGCCAATATAGGACCACGTTCTTTATTTTGGTTTTCTCCTTTGTTTTGCTACAGGAAGGCTGTGGCTATGTGAGTTTAAGCAACTATATGCATCTGGCTATATGCCTCCATGAAATATGGACTGGACTAGCGAGAGATTGTATTTTTGACTCAGGAGATAATCTGGGCAACTTCTGCTTCTCTGCAGTGACACTCGAGTCACCTTGTCTTGTGGTACAAATCTCATAACTTGGTAATAGCTTACAGAGAAAACAATTTCATAGGAAAGTTAAACATTTTAATTTGTGGGACTAGATTCATGGGAAAGTCGAGATCTACTTACTGAGAGAAACGGATAATTTTATATTCACCCAACCCATGATCTGATGTGACTGCTTCTTAAACAAACCCCAGGGTAACTTAGAGCAACCTAATGTCCAGAGTTACAAGCTATGGACTGGTATCTGGAGCTCACAGTACCAGTCAGTGATCAACAGAGTGTAAGCATACTCTCATGTCATCCTCTTAATTTCTCTCCTGTTCCTGTTCTTTGTCAGATGTGAATATTCTTGTTTGTACAGAAAAATCTGGCTGAGCTCCAAGCTACCTTTTTTGACAGATCTCAAGTTCTGACTCCCTCCTGTGGAGGAATATAGGAACACTATTACAGAATCACAGAACCATTAAGGTTGGAAAAAACCTCTAAGATCATCAAGTTCAACCATGAACCCAACACCACCATGCCCACTAAACCGTGTCCCAAAGTGCCATGTCTACATGTTTTTTGAACACCTGCAGTAATGGTGACTCCACCACAACCCTGGGCAGCCTGTTCCAATGCTTGACCACCTTCTCAGTGAAGAAATTTTTCCTAATATCCAATCTAAACCTCCCCGGAACAACTTGAGGCCATTTCCTCTTGTTCTATCGCTAGTTACTTGGGAGAAGAGACCAACAACCACCTCACCACAACCCCCTTTCAGGTAGTTGTAGAGAGCGATAAAGTCTCCCCTCAGCCTCCTTTTCTCCAGACTAAACAACCCCAGTTCCCTCAGCCGCTCCTCATAAGACTTGTGCTCCAGACCCCTCACCAGCTTCGTTGCCCTTCTCTGGACACGCTCCAGCACCTCAATGTCCTTCTTGTAGTGAGGGGCCCAAAACTGAACACAGGATTCAAGGTGCGGCCTCACCAGTGCAGAGTGAGGGGGCACAATCACTTCCCTACTCCTGCTGGCCACACTATTCCTGATACAGGCCAGGACGCTGTTGGCCTTTTTGGCCACCTGGGCACACTGCCGGCTCATATTCAGCCGGCTGTCAACCAGCACCCCCAGGTCCTTTCCGCCAGGCAGCTCTGCAGCCACTCCTCCCCAAGCCTGTAGCATTGCATGGGGTTGTTGTGGCCGAAGTGCAGGACCCTGCACTTGGCCTTGTTAAACCTCATACAGTTGACCTTGGCCCATCGATCCAGCCTGTCCAGATCCCTCTGCAGAGCCCTCCTGCCCTCCAGCAGGTCAACACTCCCACCCAGCTTGGTGTCATCTGCAAACTGATTGAGGGAGCACTCAGTTCCCTCATCCAGATCATCAATAAAGATATTAAACAAGACCAGCCCCAAAACTGAGCATTCCTATTAAAAGAATGGTTAGAAAAGTTGTTTCTCATTAGAAGCACCTAACTTTGTCCTTTTGCATTCTCAAAAACGTCTGAATCATTTTCCAGAAACATTTGAGTCATGAAAGAGATCAAGCATAGGAAATAATAGCCTCAATGATCAAACCACAAGCTATTGAAAATAGACTTGTAAGATACAGGAGATAATTTCAACCTTAAGTCTTGCTGTATGCTCTATTTTAAGCTCTATAATTAAAATTACCTTTCTGACGTGTTTCATTCACTTTGGAAACTATGGAATTCACCAAGAATAGTGTTCAGCTCACTGGTGTCGACTCTAAAACTTCTTACTTTCATTTGAAAATTTTTAATACCACAGGAAATATTTTGGGAGCAATGAAAAGGAACTTGTGTCATCCACTTTATGGATGAAAGGCTTGGATGTAGTCAGAGTTCAAATTATCTCTGCAAATATACATCTGCAATTCAAACAACAATGGATTTTTCAATGGATTGTTAGCATTGTTGGCCTTCTTACAGCAGTGTAAGCTGCAGCAAGATTTTTCAAAGAGCAAGCTATTTTAATGCATTACCCACAACCAGGCAAGACTCCACAGCAGGAGAGCTGAAGGGGAAATTAATTGTTTCTTTTTTGTAAAATTTGCAGTTGGAACATAATTTTCATTCTTTGCTTTTAGTAGTATTCTGAGGCAGCATGGGAGTATGGAGTAACATATGGTCATTTCTGTATGTTTACAAGAAAAGCTATTTTTCAAATAAACAGCCATTAGCAAAACAATAGGGGCTTCTAATCTTATTAATCCTCTAAAAGATTGCTGAGACTGGGTAGGGGTATTTTAAGCTCATGCTGGTCTGTGTCTGCATTTAATATAACAGAAATAATTTAATATAACAACAACAGAAAGCTGTTGTCCCCGCTTCATATTCCTCCCCCCCTTCCTCCCATGGTGGATGCCACGAGCGTCTGTTGTAGGAAACATGGAGCGAGGGCAGTGGTTGCCGCTGCTCCTCGCGTGCTGCAGGCTGCAGCTATTGCCTCTTCCATCCTTACGGTTGGACCCCGAAGGACTTCTGCCTCTCTCCGGGGAGCAAACCCCTCACAGGAATCAAGTACCCGGGGATGTAGGTACGTGTATGAGCTATGGATACAAACTGATCGTAGGATGAGAGCGTTACGGAATAAGGGGCAGCTGGCGATTACAAATGCACAGGGTGCTGAACGCACTCTGTTCCTGCTTTTTGCACATTTTCTGCTCCCATTTCGTTTTGCTGGCTCCCCGGCTCTAGCAAAGGATGTTTAAATCAAGCGAAGGGAGAGACGGGGATGTTCTGTGCAGTGCAGAGACACCCACTGGTGTCTCTGCCACAAAATGCATATGACAGCCATCTTAACTTCTGGCAATGAAATCGGAAACTGGAATTACTGAACGTTAGGGAAAAACATCCTTGAGAGAGTATCCTAAATGTTAAATCCACTGTGGCAGTACGTAGCTGCCTGTGCCGTACATCTGAGGGGACACGCCGAGCAGCCCAGCTGCTAACCCTTCAGCAAATCACCCTAAAGCTTTCGTGTTTTAGTGCTCCTAGCTGCAAAGTGCAGCCCGAGGCAGTTTTGGAACCGAACACCATTCAGAGCAGTCCTAAGACTGCTCTAAACCCTGCCAGGGGCTGAAACGATTCTATGGTTCTCACTGTAAGAAAGCAGTTAAGGTGTCTGAAAACTGCAGTTCAGATGAAGTCTGTGCCAGAGTTTCAAAGCTCACCAATATTTTAAATGCTTTCTGTTCCGTTACTATACACTGTTTGCCAGTATGTATAATCTAACCTGTTTTACCCTAATATGCTCTGCTATCCTGTTTTTATGTCCCGTTTTTTCTGCACCTTCGGTACCACCCAGTTTTCTCCCTGGCATGCAACCTCCATCTCTTTTGCGTTGAGAGCACACACAGTGACAGCTCGTCTCCTCTTCTGCATGTTTGTGTACACATACAATGCTCAGTATAGGATTAAGACACAGGGATTAAAGACCCAAGCCTAAATCTCCAACTCTGGAATGATTAAATGAGAATCTATTAGGGTTTTTTTATGAACTATCTTTTTTATCCTTGAACAACAAGCTTCTGACCCATATGGTTGTGAGAGCATGATCTCACTGTAATTGACGTGACGGTCTTTGCTGCAATCTGCAGACTGTAAAGCCATAAGGTCAGTGGTATCTCGTGTTTTAGAGGAGTGAGTTCACATCCTTTCAGACGTGCCAGAACTACCCTGAGATGACATCTACAAGTGAAGCAGTCCCGACTTACTTCCTCCTGCCCCTCCTTACCTCAGGTTGCTGAAAAAAAGGACTTCAGGTGCCTCTCTACTGCAGAGACCCGATTTCTCATAAGGGGAAATGCATGTGCTTTGGTGTTACTCCCAACGTAAAGATGGGAGTAACATCATAAAAATGTTGATCATGGAGCAACAAGGGACCTCAGGCTGTCAGGGTGGGGGCCTTGGACTAGCTGAAGTTTGTCACTCTCTGGTCCCTATTGCCGTGCAGGTGGCATAACCTAGTCAAGTGTTATTTGTGCTCTGCCAGCTAGTGACTGTCTGGATACAGCAGACTGTCAGACTGTGTTACCTGTCACTTTCTGTAAATATAAAGCATCACAGTTTCAGCCCCTGCTGCCCCCAAAAGTTGTGTTTTATATACAGTGGCAATTCATGCCTCATAGTCCTGCAGGTTCTATGTTCCATCCCTCACGAGTCCTTCCTGCAGCACCCATCTCAAATTTGGCATCTTGTGACTCCTCAGTGGATCATTGCTCCACTGCAGCCCTGCTTGCTTTCCCCCAAGCAGGTATGCAGCAATCCCATACGTATTTTGGGACAGGGCACCTTCCTGCCTGTGCATTCACACAGCCCTTTTGTCTTTTCTTCCCCCCCTCTGGGAGTTTTGATTTCTGCTGCAATTTACGAAGTGGAAAATACCACGACTTGGGCTGAAGGGAGAGGTAGAGGCTTCAAAAATAAATATCTAGCCTTTGCGGTAAGCAAGGAGAATTAAGAATTATGACCCTGCGATGGAAGACACAAAGTCCAGAAAATAAACTGAGGCTTAAGAAAAATCCTTTCGTTGAAAATTTATTCTCCTAACTTGGGAGAAGGGTATTACCTGGAAGTTTGGGCCTGGCGTTGCTGGGCACACCCCGCGAGGATGCCGCGCATCACGCCGCTCGCCCAGCTGAACCCTTGAGGTTCGTCTCGCCTCCCGCCTCTTCTGCTGTCAGTGGGTGCGGGCGCAGTTGGGGACACGGCCCGGGTATGGGCAGCAGCTTCGCTTGGGCTTCACCCTCCCTCTGGGCATGTGCCGAGCGCACGGCTGCCCGTGTGCGGGGGTGTGTGAGCGGGAGCGGGTGTGCGGGACCGCCAGCGAGCTGAAGCCCGCGTAGCACCCGCTGCCTGCAGAGCGCGGAGTGCCGCTGCCCCCGAGTCCTGTGTCACAGCCAGCGGGACAGCCGTGGGTGGAGGGACGCTGAACCCGCCCCGCGCCGCCGGCGCTGCTCACCCTCGCCCCTCCTGGGCTGAAGGGGCGACCCTCCCGCTGCCTCGTCGCCCGGGACCGTGCACCCACCGCAGCCGGGGCCCCCCCCGCCCCTCCCCGGCCCAGGTTCACCTCCTCCGCGCGGCCCTCCTCACCATGCTCTCACCACCCGCCTCCCCTCGCCCCCCCGCGAGGCGCTCGCCCCTCACCTCTCCCCCGCCACCGCTCCCCACTCTCCACTCACCGCCCCCCTCGCGCGCGCGCGCGAGTGACATCACCCCTGTCCAATCAGCCGCCGCCGCTCCCCGCGCCCCGCGCGGCCCCGGCGGCCCCGCGCGCGGCGGCGGCGGCGGACGGGGGTGGTGGGCGCGCGCGCGCGCGGGCGGCTGTCAGGCGGGCGGCGGGCCGTGCCGCGCCGCGCCGGGTTGTGCGCAGCCGAGGCGGGACGCCGCGGGGTGACAGCCCGGCTGTGCGGCAGCACTGCACAGGTAGGGCACGGCTGGCTTCGTAGCGGGTGCGGCGGTGTGCCCCCCGCCCGCTTTACGCAGCGGGGTCCCGCTTTAGGGAGGCGAGTAAGAGCCGCCGCCGCGGCGCTACCTCCTGTGAGGGGAGGGAGGGTTTGCGCCGGCGGGGGCCGTGCCGCGGCGGGGAGTCAACTTTCCCGGTGCGGCCGGGGGCGCTGGGACAGGTGTGGCGCGGCGGGAGAGCCCCCAGCGGCTCCACGGTCCGCGGGCGGTGCGGGAGCCCCGGCCTGGGCGGCGGGGCCCGCTCCTGTAAGGCGGGCGGGGGCGGCGGCCGCTACACTGCGCGGGCAGCGAGTGGGGGCGGGGGTCGCCGCCCCCTCCCAGGGCGACCGGACGCGGGGGAGGGGATTACTGGGACCCCCGGGCCGCCGAAAGTGGAACGACTTCCCGGGGTCATCCCCTCACGAGCGCGGACCCCGCGGGGTAGAGGCGAGCTGCCACGCGTGCACCCGCGCCGCGCCTGCCGCACGGCTCGCCACGGGGAGAACCCCGCTCCCGGTTTCTCGCTGGCGGACGATCGGGTTTTGGCAGCGTGTGAAAAATGGTATCATCGCTGCGCCCCGAGACCGCACCGCTTCAGCAGCGCCGCGGCTGCGCGGGTTGTCCTCCCGAGCAGTCTGCGCGCCCAGGGGCAGTCTCGCTCCGTCTCATTTACTCGTTCGCGTTTTGGGTGTTTTAAATGGTGGTCAGCTAAAAAGGGATTTTTTTTTCATTGCGCCTTTTTGCAGTAAAAATTGTAGTGTAGCACTTTGTTTTCCCGTTGTAAAATGCTGATTGTGCTTATTTTCCGTGTCACTTTTCCGTAACTGGCAGTAATTCAGATTGACTGTAGTAACACCTGCTGGTGAGAACAGAAATACCACTTGCGGACGCTGCCATTGCTGAGCTCTGCTAAAAGCCACCTGAAGGGGCTGAGCATGCCCGTGATGCTGTGCCTGAGCTGCAGACTGAGTGAGGGGCTTTTTAGGAATTCCATCTGCTCTCTGAAGCGCGGTTTAATTCTGCTTATAAAACCTACTCGAGATTATTTATGCGGTTAATCAGCTATGCTCCATTTAGTAATGAAAGTAAACTGTGACCTGTGAGCTCTAAGAATGTTTTCAATGGTTATTACATTACAGCACATAAAAGAAATATTTAAAGCGTTCTTTAAGGTTTTAAAAATAAACCATTATGTAATTACTGATGTGTACAACTTGGGCAAAAAATTGCCTAAAAATGCAGCCACCTGTGAACAGATGGCTGTATCAAAGGATGTGTTAACAAATATACTTTACTTGCTATCAGTCATTTGTATAAAATTACTTGTAAACCAGTAAAAATAATGAATGCAGGAATTGAAATTGCATAAGAGCACGGGAAAACTTTTTGAAATAACCTGAAGTTATAAAAATTACTTATTTTTCTCTTCTACCATTAGTAACTTTTAAATGCCTCTTTTGTGGTGCAGATTTGTACAAATCCATATGAAAGGATGATCTTTCATAATGTTGTATAAATAATAATCAACCAAAAATTCTTTAATAGGAGCTTTTCTTAATGTTGCAGGAGCCTGTTGGTAATATGGAGCATTTGTTTGTTTACATTTGAATGTGTATTATCAGCATCGGTTCTGTATTTGTGTGTAGTGATAGTTGATGTTGCATCAAAGTATACCTTATGCATCCCTAAATTTTGCAAAAAGTCAAAATAAGCAGCTAAGCAAAACACTTCTGACCTTGTCCCTGTTTGTATTATCTACAACGCTGTTCTAGATCAGAAAGAGATTTCCAGTTTTACTTCTGACAGACACCAAAAAGTAATGCAGCCTCAACACAGCTGCATGATAATGCAGGAACTTACTTGATTTCATAGGATCTTAAATCAGGGATCTTAAACATCTTCTGTAGAAGAAATCCCACATTATTAAGGTTATGGAACAAAGAACTTCTAAGTGCCTTTTTGAGCATGTCCTTCTGATGCAGGCTTAACTACATGATCACATGCTATCTTTTTTTCTACAGGAACCCTGCCTCATTCAGTACATGGGAACTGACTTAACACAACTCAGTATTTTTCATTAATCACTCTGTGAGCCCATGATTTATTTATTCCACATTACTCAACTCTGCTTTGAAGACAGAACTGATAACATCTGTATGGGATTTGCTAAAGTGCTTATCATTACATGATCAGAATGCCTCGCAAATAATTATTAGTGTATCAAACACTACCTGAGATGAGACAAGACTTTTACAGATGGTGAACAGAGGCACAAAGAGGGTTAGGTGAAAAATATTCCCTCCTTTTTGGTGTCCAGTTTGAAATTTGTACAGTTTTTGTAATTCAAGTTACAACTGCCACTGCTTTTAGTAACATTCTGAGTGCTCCACACATCTGTGAATATGTCTGCAGAGTGGGTGGGAAAAAGAGGAATTCACAATTGCAAACTCTGGAAATTTTGGGTTAAACGGTGTGCATGACAGTAAGAGGAATGGGGGAAACTACAAAAGTGAGGACTTAAAGTGTTAAAGCCTTTGTAGCATCTTACAGAGCCTCTGTCCCTTTTTCTTTCTGCAAGCCCTGCTTCATTCACTACACATATTCCTAGTCTTCAGTAGTTAAGACAAGAGTCCTGCCTGCATTAGATTCTGTATCATCTTCTGTGCGTGTTCATCCTGTGCACTGAATGAGGAAAGATAACTTTGAAAAAGTACATGTTTATTTAAATATTTTTTAAAAGGTACATGCTCAAGAGAAGTGAATTATGGTTGCACAGACAGCAGTGTTTGTAATTTTAGAATTTTTGAGTAGTTGATTTAGTAAACTTAATAATATTTCTTCGTGTTGTTTGTGGGGTAAAAGGTGCACACGTGTCCCGTATACTTTCTTAAAACCTAGAAAATTAAACTTAGGGGCATTAAGAAAAAACAAACCAAGAAAACACAGAAAATTTTCAACTCTCAAAGTAAATTTCTTCTTGTGTTACTCTGTTGGACCCACAATCAACAGGATTGGAAAAGTCGAATCCTTTGCAAAAGCTCTTGAACTTTTAGCATTATGAGAGTGCAGTCCCTTTTATATACATATACCAGAGATAAAGCAGAATGGCATGGTTTGAAGTGTATTTGCACTGGTACTTCTAATAGTGAAAAAGTGGTGAAAGACTGGAGTCCTTTCTACTCAGCTTTAGAGAGAATGTATCATGGTGGATGAGGGCTCTTTTGCCAGTCTTCTGCAAGTACAGTCCTTTCCACTTCATCCTTTATACATGTATCCTGGTGACAATCTCCTTATCCTCCTGTAGCCAGATTCAGTCTTCATTTTTTAGATATTCCTGGTCTTGACCATTTTAAATTTTTCTTCGGTTTCTTGTCTCCGTCAGCCCTCTCTCTCCTTGCCTTTTGCCTGTCAGCATTCCTTCCATTTACTTTACTTTACTCCACAGAGCTTTCCCTTTTGAATTGCTACCTCCGTCCAGTCTAGTCTCCTCTTCTCAGTCTCCAGTCACTTTTTCTGTGCTTTTACCAGACATTGGTCTCCTCTTCATAGACTATGAGGTGGCTTTTGTTCTGCAATGAAACAACACAGTGCTTTCTTCTTAGAAGTTGGTTAGTTTTTGGTACGTTTTTAGAGATACAGGAAGGAGCGTGGAATTAATTCAGAGCTTCAAACCATAGTCACTAACATTTTTTGAAGTAAGATACTTTAGCTGGAAGAAAGAAGAAAAAAATTGATGTGTTTTTCTCCATTGCTCCTTTAAAAATTGAACTCTTGAATGATTTTTTCAGTGAGGCATGTAAGTATGTGTTTCTGTATATGCATTGGCAGAAAGCAAGGACAGACAGGACACTTACTTTGCCAAAGTTGTAAATAGTAGTAAACGTTAGGAATACTGAGCGGTTTAAATAGTCCAAATTATGAAGAGACATCAGGAATTCTGACTGGAGCAGATACTGTGTTTTTGCTTAACTCTGCTAAGTTTTGGGGGCTTCTGGGCTGGCAAATAAAATAACTGATGATTTGGGTTTGGTTTGGATTTATACTTATTATTCCATTTTACGTTAAAGTTTTGTACAGCTTCTTTAGAGAAATATTTACAAAAAGAAGAGGTAAGCCGCTCACTGAATTGAGATCTGAATAAAACTGACTGATGGAGTTACCACCGCCCCACAGTGTTCTGTTTACATAAGGTAGTCCTTTTGATGTGTCAAAAATACTATTTGCAATAACTTAGTAGCTCTCCTGTCTGGGGGGCATGGATGAGTTATGGTTTGTACCACACACTGAATATTATAATTAATGTGAGATAATATGTAAAAAATTTTTGTATCTGTGGAATCTTCTTAAGAGCTCATACGAGCAGTGCAGTGTTGAAATGAAGAAATACAAATATACATACGTGACAAGTTTTTTGCTTGTATTTAAGTAATGCTTTTATAATTGACACACAGTGGCCGGATTATGTGTTGTTCTGATGCAAAGGAGTTAGCTTGTACCACAGAGATCATGATTTAGTCATGAGATGGGGTGGCTTTATTGGAAACATCCTGCTTTACCATAGCTAATTTAGCTTTCCCCAGTTTAGCAAAATAGTTGAACATAAGTGTACCTGTAAGTTGCTGTTAACCCCATGTCAAGCCAGTACTCAAAGTTGTTAGGTATGTACTTGAATTTACTGCTGTATTAGTTTCTACACGAAATTGTTATCCATAAAATTTGAGTAATGCACTTCAACTTAACAACTGCTAAATTTAGATTGTTTGTGAAAATCAAGGAAAGGTGTTGATATATTCAGTCAAGCATTGGAACAGACTACTCAGAGAAGTTGTGCAGTTTCCCTCCTTGGAAGTTTTCAAGATTCAAATGGATAAAGCCCCCAGCATCCTCATCTGATGTCTTAGCTGACCCTGCTTTGAGCAGCAGATTGGGCTAGAAACCGCCTGATGTCCCTTGTAACATGAATTATGATAGTGTCCTGTGATGTTATCCTGTCATTCTCTATAAAGGGGAAACATACAGTCTGAACAGTACTTTCTGAAAGGGGAAGGATAGCTGTGCCAGCAGGCAAAATGTTTAATGTCTGAATGAAATATTTGATGTTACAGATGGAATTCCCGTTTTAGTTCTCATTGGTAACTGTATTTAAATGCACTGCTAGATTTGCTGTGTGCATTAGGTAGGCTTGATGTTACAGGTCTGTTTTATGGGAGGTAATAACAAGATTCAGTAGCTTTGTCAGTTAACATTGGTATGTTATAATGAGTTGTAGTACTTAAGTAATGATACCTCTTCAGTTTTGTTGGAAGAAAGGATCCCTTTTATTAATATAGCTCTTTTATATTATGAAACTTAAATTTTTCCAATTTTAAAACCCAAAATCTCACACACTTAACCCGAATGTAAATACATAAAACAAAAAACTGGGTGTTGATAAATGGAACAGGCTGCAGTGTTGTCTCAGTGTTGTACCTAGTTAAGGTGCTAATCTTTTTGGGAAAGATCAGTGCTTGTTGACTGAGGGACATAACCAGGTGCCCTGTCTCAAGTAGAGGCATGGGACAACAGAAGAGTGACTGGTGCTAACAAATCAGCTGCAGTAAGATGGAGAATTTTGGGTTTACCACAACTGGGAAAGAAGTCCATGTCATTTTACATGTCTGTGTTCTGTAAACTCAGTGATTTTTTTGAGTCCCTGCTTATAATTCAAGTAACATGCAATGCAGTGATGAATACTTCATTTTTTGGAAAGCTGTCTTGATTTTATAAATATAATAAATCCACCTTTCATGTATAGTTTTGTTTTTCACTATGGCTGTTCTTCAGGCTTTTCGTGTTCAAGCCTTATCACAGCTTAGGAGAAATAAAATAATTTATCGTGTTTTTTGCGTGAGAAAAGAGAAGCAGTCTTATACCTTGAATATTTCTAAATGAAGACTTCCTTCTAGATAACCAAATTTCCAACTAGCATGCTTTCTTCAAAACTTGAAATAAAGCTGACTTTGTTTTGATAAATGCAGTCAGTTGTCTAGCCAACTACTCACTGGTAAGACCTAAAATAAATTTGAAAAGAAATTAAATGTCTTGATATGTTGAGGCTCAAACCTGTATTTTCCTTTACCAACCATTATTAGTGAACTGCTAAAATTGCCTAGTAGGATAGCTTACCTGTTGATAAGACTTGCTGTTTCTAGAAGTTAGAAGACTCACTGCTGTTGCTAGTAGTACTTTTAGCTAAAATATTGCATTTTTTCACTAAACATCTTTGAGCAGAGCAAAAAGAAAATAATAAGGATTAAGATAAATTGGAAAGAGCAGCTAGAAATATACATTTTTTGTTTTCTGTATTTCTTCTTGTGAAAAATAAGGCCATCACTCTTTTGTACTGTTGCCAGAAGCTCAGCTCCCCTTTCTTCAGCTGTCTACAGTTTAGTTCTTTTATAGAAATGAACTTTGGAATATTGAACAGTTTCCACTTCAGATTTTCATTATAAAGGAGCTCCAAGGGACACCAGCTGCTGTTGAAATAGATCTTGGAAAGCCAGGCATTCTGAAATGCTCCTTTTTCCCCTTCTTGTCGCTTCCTGAAGTCTCTTAGCTCTTGATTTTTGTTATACCTTTTCTCTCTGACTTCTCCTGGCCCTGTAATTTCTCAAAATTTTTTAACGTATTACTGTTTGAAAAAGTATCCTGTTATGCCACTTAAACTAGGTGTAGCAATGTTATCTCTAGAAAAGGCATAATCAGGCCATCGCAGTGGCAAGATTAGTCTACAGCTTGACTGTAGTAGGTTGTTTTTGAAAGTCACTAGTCACAAACTAAAGACTGATTAATGTGAAAGTTCAGCATTATCTGAGCTTAAAAAATTATATATGAATTTCTTTTTGATTGCTTTTTTTCCTTGACTCTTTATAAGAACTGTGACAGCTATTGCAAAAAAAACCCCCAAAACCACTGAAGTATATCTAGTAGAATAGTGGCAATGCTGACTTCTAAACAACTGAAATGATAGCTCATTTATACCTTGTTGTTTGAACATCTTCCTTTTCGGTTTTGCATTAGGTCTTGTCAGAGGGATACTATGGTTTTGGTTGTATGGGGGTTTTGTTTTTTTTTTTTAAGTCAGTGTAGGAGAAAAGGGTTATCCTCAGAGTTACGGAGTTATGGAAGGAATGCTGAATAAGATACTCGGTTCTTTGGCTCATCATCATAGCTCATTGCCTCTTTCATTTCTTGATGTTGATCTGCCCCATTAAAAAGTAGATTTTGGCAAATTTTACTGATGCATTAACGGAAAAATTACAGTATATGGTGAATATTTCCTATCACAACCAATTTATCTTAAAATTCTTGCCTTTTTGTAAACATTTTACCTGTGTAAGCATAGTATTAGCAGTTTAGATGAAGAATTAATTTTGTTATAAGTATCTGGTATTTTATAAAATAAGAATCTGGAAACCATCGGCAAGACCTAATTAAAATTGTTAAAAAATTGCATAATGGAAAAAATACATAACTGTCTCATCTGACACATTGATCTGGCCTCATCTGGTCACTGTTACATTAATATGTATTTGTATGCATACACAAACATATCTATATATGTGGTCTTTTTTTTCCCCCTCCCATTGCACTCCTATTTGTCTGAAGACAGTGGGCTCAAGAAGAAAGTTATCTTTAATAAATACCCCAAAAATGCCAAAAGGAAAGAGAAGCAGATAATCTCAAGTAGGATGATTTTTAAGAAATTAGTTTAGAAGTTGCTAACTACATTATTAAACTGTCAGTGTAAACAGTTCTTTGAGGTACTTGTGTTGTATTAATAAAATTAAGAAGAAAAGTAAAGTATGCTTCCTTGGTAGTGGATGCTTTTTATTCTTCTGGGCACCTTCTGCCAATACGTGCAAAAAATGAGTCATTACTTGAGGTGTTTTCATGAAGTATTTCTCTCTGTTTCTTCTTGGAAAAATCATATTGAATATGAATCAGGAGCAAAACCAGTGTAAACTCTCCCGCTGGGATAGTGGAGCGGGTAATTGTTTTAAAAATACTAAATAGCTTTTTTGCTTTTAATGTGATGGTGATGTGTGTTTTATTAGCTAAGAATACTTGAGAATGACTAAAGGGTTTTGAATGAAAAAGACTTGATTGCATTTTCATTACTGCAATTTGCTAGTTCATTTATTATTAGGCTGTGTGATTACAAAATATGATTTGGGAGCATAGAGGAAAGTGGTATGTCTGAGAAGAAAGACTAATTAGCTGTATAGGTGAGATACAGAAAAAGATAAATCTGACTAAACGAAGTATTCTGTTGTTGTGGAAGTGGGAGTTTTGAATCTGCTGCTCAGAATGGCAGAGAAACTTAAAGGCATAAAGAAAGTCTTGTAGTTAAGACAGCCCCAGGTTTGTAATAAAGCATAGCTGTTCCCATTTCTGCTCACATTCTTCTATTGCAATACATTCTGTGGGTTCTCTGCAGACCAGCTGACCCAGTCTTAAATGTGGCTGAACCATAAGACCTGTTTTGGCTCAATTCTATGAGATCTTATTTGAAGCATTCAAAAAGTATAAAGACTTTTTTTTCTTCAGAGTGATTAACTCCACTCCAATGTGACGTTTGTATCTGAAGTTACAGCAGCTTCATATAATTCAGACCTTGCCTGTGCGTATATTGGAAGAAAGCACAGAGGTTTAGGATGTTTTTTTTTTTTTTTAAACTAGGACAACTCTGAAAGAATCACGCTTTAGTGTATTACTATATATTTATGTATTACCTCAGTTTTATTTACATTCATGTAGCAAGCTTTTATGGCTACTGAGTATTTTTTAGCTGATCTTATGCTTAGCAATGTTGCTAACTGACAGTGATTAGGTAAAGCCTACAAATAATCACTAAGGTTTCCTATGTGTGGGGGGTTTTTTTTGTTTGTTTGTTTGTTTTTAAAAAGCACTCTTTTTCTGCATCTATGCTAATGTTTACTGGTACTGATGTGACAAGAGAAGAAAGAAAAGTATGGAAAAAATACATGTGCCTTTTTGGCCACTGTAAAAAAAAAAGTAATATACCACATAAACCAATGAGGACAGGTCACAATTTACTGTTGTGTTATTACTACTATCAAAGCACCTACAGTCTTTTATGTTACATATGTTATGTTATCTTTTACTCAGCTTTCAGACATTCTTTGCAGATCAGCTTGAAGAAAAACTGGTGGATTAATGTAAGTACAGTGAGGGATATGGAGCACCTTGAAATGTAATTTTTATTTCAGCAATTTGGCACCTGAGTCTAGACAGCCTCTTGCCCAGCTCAGCACGCTTCTAGGTAGAACTATTTCGATACTTTGTTTGTGACTGTCTAAACTAAAGCACTCCAAACACTTAGGATATTCTTGGCCTATTTTTCAAGGAATCAGTTGTTAAATACGTGTTCCAAATACTTTTTTGCTTGTCACTTTATCTTACTCATCTGAAAGTTTTTTTAATAACACAAAATTCAGTAAGGACTTTTCAGAATTAAATATAGGCAGGTGTAAGTGGGAGGACTTTTTATTAACTGTTAGCATTAGGCCTGTAACCTTTATCATCCAGATGCAAGTTTTGGGCTGGACTGAGCACTCTCTGGCTGAAGATGTTTACTGTCGTATAGAATAACAATAGTTAGGTGTTTGGAGTAATGTCACAGGACGTATGGACACTTGTGCATCTTCTAAACAGTCCTTCAGGATGTTGCTAAGCACTTACATAAAAAGTGTAGTTATGTTTGTGGCTTTATGTCTGTTAATCTACAGTTGTTTTTTTTTTATTCTGGCTTCATTATTCCCATTCTGTGGGATCTTTCCCTGCGAATTTGTTTAGTACATGGGAAACAATGCCAGTGTGTGCATTTGGGTAATCTTTTAAAATGTTACTTAATCTTCCTGGCAAATAGCAAAATTTTCTGTTGCTGGATATATTAGTAATGTTTGTGCTCATGCTTGTCTATCAATTCATGGCCCATGAAAACTTGTAAACCTGGCTTTCATCCTGGATGGTTCTCTCATCTTCCCTGGAAGTTCTCTTCATGGCCTGGGGAGAACCCCTTGGGCGAACTTGATCTCACTCCTAGGGGTAGGGAGTAATGAGAAGCTGGGTCAGAGGAGGTAGTAGATGACAGCTAACACATATTTCTTAATTTGCCTAGCCTGTTTTGTACTTCAGTCTAAAGTTGTCTGCATGAGCTTAAATTCACATCAATGTTCTAAAATAAATAGTCTGATTTTGCCCTAGTCTGATTAGGACTGCTTATAAGTTTAGTGATTATGTCTCAAAACCAGAGAGTCATCTGAGACAGATGTCAGCAAGTAGTAGGAGTGCAGCCAATTCTTATGTTCCTGCAGTTGTCATGTTAGGCCTTTCAAGAGTCTTCCAATTTGGAACATAATTACCTGTGAAATTATCTGTCTGCCTAGAGGTAGTCGTCTTTCAGACAAGGTCCTGACTTGGTCTGTGAACATGTTTGCTGTTAATTGAATGGTAACTTCAATAGCATCTTGGAAGGCTTGCCAGGCCAAGATTATGGGCTTCAACTGATCCCAGAATGTAATATGGAAACCTGATACTTAATTCATAATTTGTACTGTGAGCCTGCTGTCTCTCAAAATACCTAAAAAAAGAAAGAAAGATTAAGAAGACTGTAATACCAGATAAGGACAGATTTTCCTGTATTAAGTACAGGAGCATATAATCAAATCAAAGTTGCAAATTAATATAGCATGATTATTATTTTTAATCGTTATGTGAAGATTTAATGGAAGAAAAAATCTGAAACTTTAATTCAAAGCCAAGAAATTCAAGAAACTGCTTGATGATTGACTATATGGAACCTATGGACTATGTTATTTGTTAAAACCTTTCACTCTGGCATGCATAAAATGCCCTGTTTTCTAAGTATTTGTAGTTCAGTTATTGCGGTTATATTTTAAACAATTTTATTGCTTTTCCTATACTTCTACATTATAAATGTTTCCAAATAAAGATAATCTTTCTTATTTGGCATACTATGCACATTTTTGCATGCATTTGTGATTTCCTGTATATAATTGTACCATTTCTGAGGGAGGAATCATAGTCTGCCAATTAATTTATATTTCAGTTGATTTGTAGGAAGATAGGGACACTTGCAAGCATGAGCTTTTTGGTTGCAAAGTTTTGCATTATTGCATGTAGGTAAGTAGAAACATCTGTATTCTTGTTTTTCAATTAGTCAAACCTAGTAGGCTGCCTTAGAAGACAGCTGAAAGCAATGAATGAGTCCTTTATAGATCAGTTTCTTAAATTGCTCATTCAGAGCTTTGCGTTTAAATGTTTTCTCAGTTCAGTGTGATTTAAAAGCAAAAATACTTGTTGCAGACATTTGGAGATACTCTTTTATGGTTTTTACAGGCAGTTGCAAATAGTGCTGTGTTTTGGGGGTTTGTTTTGTTAATTCTGACTGCAGAAGTTTATATAAACATTACTGTGTCTATTTTTTTCTCTCTTGGTCTAGGGACAGTTGGCAGGTGCTAGTTTCCAATAAGTCAGAGCTGTAAGCTGCACAGCTTGGCAATTGGCATACAAGTTGGGTAAGGAAATTACCTCCTTCTCTTATGCTACAATACAGTCTTTTTAAGACAAGTTCTTTTTATTTTCCTTTTCCAGAGACAATCAGCCCTCATTCGCTTTTCTCAAAGAGTGCATACATGTAGGCAGCGTGAGGAAGAAGTATTTGTCTTCAGAATGGCTTTTGTTTTACTGAACCAACAAGGAGTTGACAGCTCAGTCTCACCAATATTTTTGAAAACCAGTCTAAGAATGTTTGAAAGTTAAAGAGGGTGCCAGTTGGGGAAAACTTCAGGGGTACCTGTGTGAAATGAGTGGCAAAAGATACTCCTGTACGAGGGAAAAAAAGTTTTCAGTTTGCAGTTATACAGAGAATGGCTTCTTATTTTCTCTCCATTAAAAATAACATTTCTATACTGTGCATCTGAAAATATGATTCTTTGTTCCTTCTTGTTTCTTGCCGCTTACTGGAAAATGAGGAATAAAAGTTATCTCTTTGCAAATTAGAGGAGAAAATACTATTCTGAGATTCTATTGCAAGTTATTTCTATTGTTAAGATGATTTGTTAGGAATGTGCTTATAAATTAATTTTCATTGAAGCAACCCTTCTGTGTGTCACTCAGAATCAGGCTGCTGTACAAACATGCTTGGTATGAATAGCAATGATAAGGTCCATTAAGTAGGTAGAGAAGCCTGATGAAAGACTGGAAAGTGAAAATGGTACAGTTAAAACCATTAAGACTGCTGTGAAAAGCACAGGAATGTCTTGGAAGACCCTCACTGAACATCCCAGCTCCTCCTTTAAATTCATGAAACAAGGAATTTTCTTTCAAGAAATATATGATTCTTAGGACAGATAAGTAACTGTTCTTTGTATGATATTTATATCTGAAACCATTTAGGAATTTCTAATACAATACAACTTCTGTCTTTACTTTTTGTTTAAACCAGTGTAATTATGCATGTTGCTGACTGTAAAGGATTCATCTTGAAAACGGTATTAGCAAATACTAGATTCTCTTGGTAACGCTCCCTGACTTGACATGCATCTTGTGTTATATCTTTGTACACTTTTGGTGTTAATACTTTATTCCCTCCTCTTAAGCCTATATTACTCTTGCTACTTTGAGTCAGACAATCTTAGTGTTAGTCATCTGAAAGCAGATGCCCCTCCATCTTTTATCAATAAAACATTGATAGAGCAATTATGCAACTTATTTTGTTTATATTTAATATACCTAGCTATGTAAATATACTTTTATAGTACAGTTGTATTTTAGTATCACTTGAAGCTTGTTAATTACATAAGAATTGTATTTGTCAATACAGTACTTGTTTAGGAGTGGTCAGTTCAGACTTCAGAGATGATTTAGCAATGAGGCTTATGTAATTTGAGTTACATGTGGGGTTTTTTGCTTGTTTTGTTTTATTTAAATGGAGCAACAGCAGAGTTAAGGGTGAGTTGTTTTGCAGGGTATTACTGCTGGAAGACATTTAAAAGTGTACTTTGCTTCTAACAGTTACTGAAGATTTTGGCATCATGCATGGATACAAATCGTAGTGCACTTCAAGTCAGAATTACGGAATTCAGAGAAATCTGGCATTCTGTCAGCCTAGAGGAGTCCCTTCATGCATCAGATACAAGATCTGGGCTGATAATGTCTAGTAGTTTGTAGAACCTATTTTTCTTACTGGAAGTCTTAATAAGATATTTCTTAGAGTATATTTTCAGAGATGGCTTAAATGGTGTGAAGAACAAAACCACATGTTGAAAAAATACATTATTCTGCAGGTATTATAATGCATGTCAGGGTGCGTAGGAGATTGGGTCCTGATCTCATTTAGAGCACCCAAACACACTTGTAAATTCTCCTTTCTCTGACAGGGGAGTGACTCAGAGAGACAGATCCCAATGTAAATTTATTAGAACAACTTTTATTGATTAAGCTTTTATTACGAATAGAATCAAGTTATTATTACAAGCAGATAATTATTTGCACGGTACATTTGCATCTTCCCTCCCAGTGTTCTGACACCCAGAGGTACAGACTATCGCACAGGCCCTGCCACACACGCAGTCACCCGGGTGGAGGCCAGCCCAGCAGTTTGCTCACAGGGGAGAGCCGCGCTGGCCTGACAGTGGCTTCTAGGCAGGGGTGCAGAGAGTCCCTCACGGGGTCCCTTGTTTCCTCAGGAGCACATGCGGTCCTGGTGCCTCTGACGGCGCGCGGCTGCCTCTGCCACCTCGGATGTGGTCTGAGTTGCACAGCCCTTCGCTGGTGCCAGCAGACTCTGGGTCTTTAATTTCCTAAAGATGCATCAGGACAGCAAATCTCCAGAGCTTGTCAGTGTTTGGTAGACTTTTACACCCTTCTCCAGATGTACGTTTACTCTTTCTAGCCTGCTGTTTTCTGGTGACTGTTACTCCTCCGCACCTGTAGAGTCTATTTACAGAAACTCCCAGCAACAGGGTTTTTATGACAACACAACTCGTGGACAACTGGTACTTCAGCATGGAACTGCAATGGGAAGTCATTGACCTGTCAAACATTTTTCTCAACTTTTTTTCAATCTTAGCTTTACATTTGGAATTGAACTGTAATCAGGTTGAACTTTGAGGAGGTTTTTTTTTGTATTCTAATATACTTCTATGGAGGTTTTGTTATTTGTTCTGTTGGGACCAAGTTCAATCCCATTTTCCAATTCTTATAAAAATAGTAATGGAAAACATGTTACATCAAATGCATTTCATGATAATTTTCTCTGACTTGTTTTATTCAATTCAAATGGCAACTGTATTTATTGTATCTGAATGAACGATTTCTGCAGAAGTAGCCATCTTTATTTCAAGATTGTACTTCCCATTTCTCAGTCACAAATATTAATAACTTTTGTTCCATTCTGCAAAACTTTCATAATTCAAAGTTCTGCTCTTGAAGCTTGTGTTACTGTGAAACTTTCTAGCTGATGCTGAAAATGGAAAGAAGTTAAATCTAGTGGTTTACCATAACTTTAAGGTACATTGCACCCTCGGCAGGTCTTGTAATTCCTAGAAAGAAAGAGGAGAAAGCATTATGGATTTCCACTGTGATTAGCTGGTTATTAGGTTTGACATTAATCACACATGTGGAAGTATGCTTTGGGAATAATTTAGCTGATGTCAAGAGAGTGGCACTGACATAAAACTAATTTTAACAAGCTTTATCTTATCTACAGACAACTTTGAAGATGAGAAGCATTTTTCATAACATCTTATTTTGTCCACAAAAGAATACATAAATTCATCTTTTTAGCTGCTGTTAATTGGACAGCTCTCTAGGTATTATTTGTTCACTGCAAGTAAGATGAAAAAATCCAATCTGGAAGTGTAAGAGCACTACAATTACTGTTCTGTCAATGCTATTCAATATTATTCTATCAACTACTTTTACTACATAAAGTTCTTTTCATATGTTATATTTCTACATGCCTGAACAATATCTGAACCCTCTCCTAAGAGGATCCCTGTATTACCTACTGTCTTAGCTGCTTGAAGGTTGCTCTAGGTCCCTATGTAGGTTCTCAGGCAATGTTTGCATTAGATTATACAGAACTTGTAAATGGCCATATCCCTCAGACGATCTCAGAATTTTCTCATGTAAGTACCTTGTTGCTTTCCATGGATAGGTATGTAGAACAAAGATTAAATTAAGTTTATCACTTTGCAAAAGCCTTTTCACCAGCTCTGTTTCATATGTTGATTTGGCTGCAAATGGAATAACTGTATTTGAAGAAGAAGTTTTAAATGCCGCTTCTGATCTAATATATGTCAATTCCTGTGCTTGCTAAAGGCATCTTGAATGCTTCATAATGCAGATAAATTTACGTTGTGCTTTTCGCCTCTGAAAAAAGTTGAATCTCTTACAAGTGTTGGCATTAGACATCAAGCTAGTTGGTTTTACCATTGCATAAACCAGGTAGGTTATTTCTCTGCTTTTTGCTGTCTGTGGATGCTTAGCTTTTCATATATCCTTTAGATATAGATTGCTACACAGAGCGATGTTTTAATTTCATTTCAAGACTTTAATTACCGGAACATTTCATTTGGCTCTAATATGTACCTTCGAGCATATTGGCTGCAGAGTCTTCACTTGATGGTTTCACAATATGGGGTCGTCAATTTTATGTGATGAATAGCTCGGTATTACGACGGCATTTCATACTTTGTAACTCTACAGTGAATTGTGAATTCCATTTATTCTTAAAGAAATCTAATTCAGGTTCTTTAGGAATCACTAAACTGTATTTTTAAATAGCATATTTATAACTCTGAGTCTTGAGATAATTTGCTGAGAGCCTGCAAGTAAATTAGACAATTAGTTTTAATTAAAATTAACAAAAATCTGTGGTTTTGCAGGAAATTAACATCTTCCTCTGTCTTCTTTTGTTTCCATTTTTGTTCTGGATGATTATAGTAAAGTAACTAAACAATTCAAATTTGTCACCACTGTTAATACTGACATGTTAAGTATAAATATTTGAATACTTCAGTTTGTAGTAAGTAAAAATTAAGTTTTTTATTTTATAGGCTACCAAAAGGCCATGTAAACAATACTTAACACTGTGATATTAATAAAAAAAAGAGGCTATTGTTATTTTGTGATAACAGTAAACAAGTATGTAACAGTTCTTGGCTCTAAATAGTTAAGATTAGCATTGATTTAAAGTATAGTGAGTAAAGACCAAGCTTTAAAGTATTTCAACCACTGTTATATTGTTATTGCTTAATGACACTCAAGGAAAAAAGTACTGGCTGTCAGATACCAGATAATATCTGTGTTCCCCTAAACTTTATTGATTGGTGTGTAAACGTAGCACCAAATATTTGGGAGTGGGGAAGGAAGAGAGTTTTTGGTAGCATTTCATTTTTGGATAGTTTTGCAGTATTTTTGAGCTTAAGTTGCTGTTAATGCAATTCCTCATTTTAGTGTAGTTATTCTGCTTTCTTCTGACTCTTTTTATATGAGTTATTAATCCTAAAGATTTTTGTTCTGATTTTTGCTATCATAAAGATGCAGAAATTGAATTTATGAAGAGATATAGTGCTGTATTTTCAAGTTGCACACTCTGATTATTCGTTCATTTGGAATAGAATTGAATATGTTGTTTACAAATCAGTAAGGTTTTGGGTGGAGAAAGTACAGCATTTTCAACACAGGTTTGGATACCTATTTCATGGCTCTTTGAGTTAGTTTGAATATTGAAATATATGAGTAGATCAAGGGAGTGAATGATATCCCAGATGATTTAATCTGTTGCTTGCCACAGAGGCAATATATTCATTTTGAGGAAAAGCAGAGAGTAATTATATATTTTTTTAGTAGACAAGCTCCTGAAAAATTTAAGTTATTGTCTCCCACTTAAAAGTAAAAATAATCACCTTAACAATATCTTGGTTTTATTAAATAGCAGTGGGTTAGGACAGGATTTCTAAAACTCTTGTAGTGATATGTTATACAACGTAATATTTCATATAAGGAGCAGTAGAAGAAGAAGGAGGTGACAATGAATAGCGTTTAAGTGTCACCCTGCAAGGGGATTTTTTTTTCTGCTTCTGAGTGTCTAATTTATTTTTTTTTTATGTGAACAGAATCAACCACACCAAGCTCTTTTTCTCAAAATGTTAACCTTCGTGCAGTTTAATGCTTTTTTCCATATTTTAATGGAAGTACCTGATTGCACCATTTAATTTGGAAGAACTCTGAGTCCTTGGCTGGAAGAAAGAAAACACTTTCAGGAGAACCAGGAAGAACACACTGACCCCACAACTACTGTCTGAACAGTGCAAATCTCAATGGTCCTTTAAAAGCAAGTTCCCTTGAACTATTTGCCAGCGTAATTTATCTCCTTTCAGCTGTCTCTGTAGTTTAGTTCAGCTCACAAGACATGCATGGAGTCTCACCAGATAATCCCCAAAAGACAGTGCTTGTATTTGTTATCTTTCTGGGCACAGTGTTTTATCTCCTGTGAACCCATTTGATACGGGTTTCTGGTCCTCTTATGAATGATAGCGAGTAACACCCTCAGATGTTTGGATGGAGGATTGTGAGCATGCTATTTTTGTTGATGTACTGTCTTTTAGTCCTAGTTTTCTTCTTTTTTTTTCCAATACTACTGAAAGCTATTGAAAGGTATAAGCACAGTCAAAAAATAAAAGGAAGTTTGAATAATTATCATAGATGCAAAGCAGGAAGAATTCTACCTAATTTCATTGCTTGATGACAAGAAGATCTATTTCAGTTTAAATGAATAAGTAATGCCGGTTTGGTTTTTCGATTGCATCATGCAGTAGGTTGGTAGTTTTAGAATACTCATTCTGTTTAATTTTGAGTGAGTTTTACGTTCTGTTTTGGGATTTTGGTAGCTGTTCAAACAAGAGCATCTGTATCAACACGTTCGGACAGATGGTTGTCCTGTACAGTATGTGCAAGGATGTTCTTTTCTCAGGGACTGAATTTCAGCTTTGACTGTTGAGAGTTGGGGATTATGTTCATTTTCCATCTCTGATTCAGACACTGGTGTGGCCCCTGGAGAGTAGTCTTCTGGTTATCATTAGAGGCAGTAAATGAAAACTGTAAGATGGAAGAAGTAGGTCATGTTTTATGTTCTATTTTTGAGTTTATCGCTAAATGGCATAATAGAAAAGTCAACGCATATTGAAACCTCAGGGCATCATTTGCTGGTGCTGATACTGTCATGAGGTGGAGTTTGACAGGTCACTGATTAAGTATTTGCATGATTGGATTTCATGAGAAACAAGGTGATGTTGATGTTTCAACTTGAATTTGTGTATGATTCTAGTCAAACAGAAAGTGGGGTTTGCCCTTGACTTTTTTTTCTGTATAGATGTGGAATTGGTTTTAGTTTATTTGTCTCTGAAGAATTTACTTTTAAAAGGAGATCACCTTATTAATGACTTGGTAAATTCTAGGAGGAATGCATTAGAAATCACTTAAAAAACCTGTCACTGATTACATCTTTTAATCGAAAACATCCTTTTGCTTCTCAGCCAGATATCTCTTACAACAAACAAAAAACCCCACCTTCCTGGAATTCTTAAATTATTTGTGTTGATACAAATAAATTTGAGTGAGCCATCTGAACAACCGAAATTCTACAAGTCGTGAGGCACAGAACATCTCCCATTGAAGCAAAATGGATGCATAATAGTGTTATTAAAATATTTTACTTCAAATTTTACATTCCTCTTAAGTATTGGCATGGAAGATGTGGAAATTTATTTAACCTGTGTTTTTTAATAAAAGAGAAAGCAATAGGTTTGATGGTTTTTCAGCTCCTTAGAAACATATTTTTGTCCTACTGAGCACTGAGAAATTAAATTCTGTTTACAGACGTTGTTTGTGCATTCCTGTGGGATTTAGCAAGAAGTACCATAAAATTATCAAATAAAACATTCGTAAAAATTAGTTCACTGAAAAAATCATAAATTATTCCCATCTTTGTCATAGTAATAGTTTAATGTTTCACTGTCATTTGGTAAGACAAACGTGTAAGAAAAAGATGAACAGAAGAGTATTTGACAAATACGTTTTCCAATACTGAATTTGTACGTGAACATAAAATACAAATCATATATTTTCTCATTTTAGATAAATGTGAATATGTGTCATTAAAGACTTTAAATTTTCAGTCATTCCAGTTTTTATAATTGAAAACTTCTAAGTATTTTGATTTGACGTTGTCCATCTGCTGATGCAGGTAGCAGTCATGTCAAATAAACAGAGCCATTTTCACCAAAGTATATTGTGACCTAGCAACACGAGGATTTACTAAACACAGAGTGATAGCAGCTAGTTTTCTAGCTGATCATCCAAAGTGATCTTAGAATCAAAAAGACAATAATGGAAGCTTGTTGGGGGCGGGGAGGGGGAAGGAATTTGAAGATTAAAAAAAAAAAAAAGAAAGAGACTTCTGCGTACTGCTAATTCTGTATTCCGGCATGGAAAGCAAACACACAGAGAGAACTTAATTTACCCGTTCTAAACCAATCTAAGGCAATGGGGAAGCAATGTTGTTTTGTATTCTTGCTGTTGGTTTTATGTATTTGTTTACATTTTTTGGATTTGTTTAGATTGTTGGGTTTTTTTTACTGCTGTGGATGCAACTGCCAGAGATGCTGACCTTCACAACCAGGTGAACTGTGTGACAAGAGATTTTTGGCGATTGCATTATTTTGTAGATAAGTATCTATAATAAGTAGTGCTGGTATTTATTGACTGTCACTACCATGTTTGCACGTAAGTTTGTGTATCTGAGTGACCACTTTATGCTTGCTACAAAATTATTATTTTGTCATAGTGTTAAGGTAGAAGTTGTAACAGTTACTGGAAGTCACATATTGCAGTAGTGGTGTACTGGTTACAGCACGCTAATAGAGATTTAGTATTTTTTATCACACATAAATGGCAAGAGATACACATGCTTCCTAAATGCAACTGAGCATGTCAGCATGATAGTGTGCCTTGCTTTGAGCTGTCTTGCTGTTTTGAATGGTTGTGGAAAATGATCCTTTAATAATATCATTTGCTTGCTTTTTTAATAGAATAATAGGATTATGGGTTAAAAGCTCATGTTATGGATGTGTTCATTTTCTCTTCAGTCTGAGAGCAGTTACAATTTATGGTTTTGATTTCTGTTTCATAATGAAAGCTGCTGATCTGACTCAAAAAATGGAACAATACAGACTCTGAACTGGTTTGTTAAATACTGCTCTGCCATATGCAAATATCACAATTGGCTTTAGTAAGTAGCCCTGTCTTCCAGCCTTTCTTGTATAGTATCTGATGAACCAATTTTTTCATGTTTTCTTTGGGAAATGTGTAACCTGAGATCAACAGAATAGTTAACCTGTCTTCTTTGATCTGCTGGCAAGCATGAGTAGATAGCTCGGACCTACCTCTTGCCCCGCTGGTTGTCGTGGTTTAGCGACACTGGTAATTCAGGCTATGAGAGTCTATGGGAAACCTTTCAAGAGGTTGGATGAAATCTGGGAGGTGTTTCAGGAGAAGAGGCACTGGGAGGGTTGTCCTTGGGGAAGGTGCCTATAGGAGAGCATAGTACATGTTCCTGGGAAACTTCCTAGGGACAGCTTGTCTACTTTAAAATAAACTTACATTAAATGACAGTTTTTCATCCTGGAAGTACAGTTCTTTAATATTTGTGTCTCAACTCCTTCAAATGCACTGAAAGCATGTATTTACAAAAACAGTTGCTTTTTTTTTTTTAAATACCCTGAGTGTGAATAGTATGCTGAGTCATTCCCAAGCAGTGCCAAGTAAACTTTATGCCTTATAAATTTTCTGGTTCATAAGCTGTCTTATTTTTGTCAGCTCCTGTATGTAGTGAATACTAAAAAAAACCCCCAAAACCAACCCAAACAAAAACTGATGGCCTGCTGTATTTCAGAGTGTCATGAGTATAGTTTTGGGTCACGTAATGTTTTTGGAATTCTTACATGCTTTGGTTTGCAAGGTTTCAATCTTCTCTCCCAAATTAATAGGAGTTTTTTGTCAGGTATTTCAGCGAAAGTAGATTAGGTCACTAAGCTAGGTTTTTATTATGCAGAAATCATGAAGCTAATAAAGTCTTAATGAATAAAGTGAGGAAGGAAGAATGAGAAATTCCTGCAGGTGGAGGGAATGCTGTTACTTGCGAGGGTAACATTGAGTCCTTCAGGCTGCTCGGTCCGTAAGGCTGAGTGGCCAGGCTGCAAATTAAGCAGCACCTGACTTCCCTGAGCAGCCCGAGCACTGCTGCGATGGCCAGAAACCCCCTGTGGGGCTGGGCAGCTGCCGCAGCAGTGCTCCCCTCTTGGGGGTCCAGCACAAACTGGCTCTGAATGAGGGGCTGTAGGCTCCTGTTAGGTGATACCAGGTATCTCTCACATGAAATCTCTTCCATTTTTTCCAGTTTGTTGCCTCTTCATTATGATAGTCTCATTCATGTGGATCAAATATAACTTGTGTGGACCTATTTCCACTTGTGGGATTCTGGGGTGAAAAGAAGTGATAGGGGATGGTGGGGTTAGGCTATGTGGATCTGCCTAACTTTCCCCTTTCATCTCTGTGGGCTTGACCTCTCTTGAAGTTAGAGTGGTGTTTTGTTGTTATACTGTCATGGCCCGAAAGGAGCCATTTAGGACAACGACCAGATTCTTGATCCCCCTGGACTGAATTAAGGTGAAATGACACCAGCCAACCAATGTAACAATTTAATAGTACAAAAATGCAAGGCATGAGGTTCCATGGAATAACTCAATGGCAACTACTCCAACTAAACAATCCAACTAGACCAACAAGTCCCGTGCAACATGTCTTTCACAATTCAACAAAGAGACCAGGAGACAGAGAGAGACAGAGAGAAACACAGACAAAGAAGATATCACCACCTGTGGATCCAGTGGTGTCCCGTTGGTCCTCTTGATTCTTGTTGTTCCTGGGTGGTGGGGATCCCCCTCAGCCACAGTGAGCACTGCCTTTCATCCTTTTTAGTCCCGCCTTTTTCACTCTGGTTGCCCAAGGAAGTGGCATGCGGTTGCTCAAGGAAGTGGCATGCCCTTAGCGCCCACGCGACGACCATGTTGTGTCTCGCATGCTTGGGGAGGGTTGTTGGTTGTCGGGTGCCCTCGTCAAGTGCCGTATTGACGAGGCTCCACTCAGGTTTCGGTTCAGACAAACGGTCTGAGCCGTTTTTGCAGCTCCCCCCAGGTCATCTCTGATAAGGATCTGTCAAGGTGAGACGAAGCTGAGTCGATTCACAAGCTCCCTGCATCTCGCCTTCGTGCTCTGAAATGGGTCTAGCAGGCCTCCGCACCAAGAAATGTTTAAGACAAAGTCCATGCATTGGTCCGCCATGTATACCTGTCCTTGAATTTCCTGTGCTCTGGGCAATAAATAACAAATGCTGTTCCAACAGCAGCTTTCCAGTAATACTGTGAAAGAAAAATTCCTTCACTGTGAAAACTCTTCTCTAATGGTTGCCATGGAAATGGAGAACTGAGTGATTATATAGATTAATATCTCAGTTACATGCAAATGTTCTGCAACCTTTTGTGCCTTATCATTTAGGAGAAACATTGATTCTGTAACCACTGGGCCATTAGTGCTTTCAGCTCCATTATAGCTAAGATTTGCGCCAAATCTTTAATGCAAAAAAATAGCCATCTATTTAAAGAAGAGGTTTGGTTTCATTGAGTTCTGCTGGCTGTTCAAGGTTTTAGCTGGCAAGGTTGTTTTTCTGTTGTTGTTGCATAAGGTGCATTTTGTAGTTTAATTTCATATAATCAATACTTCAAATACTGGACCAATATCCAGGGAATATTACTACTTTTTCCCCCTCCCATTGCCCCTGTGACATTTCTAGTAAAAAAGACTATGCAAGAAGAACATTCCAGAGGAGCTGTAAGAGAGGACATAACGGCTAAATTGATTGTAATTGCCTCAATATGCTGCTTGTTATAAATGGAGGCAAATTATTCTCATGCATTCTGGTCAGGTAGATGAGTCGCGGGGCAGTGTTGGAATGTCATACTCCTCCATCCAAGAGACCATTAAACTTTTTTTGGAAAAGTGACATGTTAAACTCAACTTACTTATTGTCAACTGGTTTATCTTCAATAAAAGCAAGTATTGTACTAGATTTGGTTTTTTAATGTGGTGTGACTTCACAACACTAGCAGCGTAATACTGATCCTTTGAATGTCTTTCCCCATTTCTGTGGAGTACCTAACATGAAATGTTACCTTCTAAAGATACTTTTAGTTTGATTAATTTCTAGAAGAAGGTATTTTTGGACATTATATTTTTATTTAATTCTGACTCAGGGCTTTTCACTTTGTTCAGTAGCAGTGTAAATGTACTCTTACACTAAAAAAAAATCACAGAAAAAACCAAACCTACTCTATTCATGTCATATCTAAATTTTGGTTTATAGTTGGTTTTATGTATTTAAGTGCTATCTGGATTTACATCAAAGATTGCAGTATTTCCATTGGACATGCCAGCTCTCATTAGCCTGTGCACTCCTCTCCAGCAAGAGTGTACTGAGTGAGTCTTCATGGTTCGGTGAATAAGTCAGGTTAAAGTTGAAGGAGAATACTTCAAGAATTACCACAAAATGTTAGTTTATTTTGCTTTGCTGGTAACTGAAAGCATAGCTTGATTCCTATTCCTAATCAGTATTCCTTAGTGATTCTCCTTTCTAACATCCATACGGTTTTGGTGTTTTTTTTTGCCATGGAAAGACCAAAAAGGCTGTTGTGTTTGAAGTCGTGTTTTGTAATTAAAAATTTATTCTCTCGTAAAGATGTGACTGTGGATGGAAGTTAATGTCAGCAGAGGTAGTCTGGAGCCAGAGAATGACTTCTGTTGTAGCTTGAGAATGATACATAATGAGAATGGAGAGTACACAGAACACAGTGACTTTGTCATGGGGATCCAGATGTATAGTTCTTAGTTGATAATGTTTTTTTATTTGTAAAGCCATTGTAGTTAGTAATTCAAATGTTAGCTTCTTTTTCATATGAGCTAAGAATTCATATTGCCATTGTATGTTTGTGGTATGAAACTTGCATGCTTATACTTTCCAGATGCTGTATAGCTTTAAGGCAGTCTCAGCACTGTCAGCAAGAGCATCTCCCTTTTCAACTGTATTGACTGTACTGAGTCAAGGTGGATATCACACAAACTCAGCATCTATATGCTGAGATCACATTGGAGGCATAATGTTCAAAATTATAATGGGCTTTTTAGGCCAAGAGGAGCATTTTGAATTCGGTATGGTTACACTTGCTGTGAATCTGAAATTGTGTGTGCAGTTCCTCTGCAGCAATATAAAGAGTAATTTGAAGGACATACCAAGGTTAAAAAATCTGCTGAATATTGTATTGATTAGCCAGAGATTTAGGAAAAGTGACACACGTATTTGAAGGTCTGGAAAATCTTATTTTATCAATGTTCCTTTCCCATCCCTTGGCATAATATGTTTGTTATATTAGCGTTTCTTGTGTTTTACCCTGGAAAACTTTTATCAGTAACTGGGTCTGGTACTATTCTACAGAAGGCAGTCATTTTGGTTTGTTTGAATATATTGGGCCACCTGTGATTTCTCCAAGTTAAGGGTTGAGGCAGAGCATTACTTTCTCAGATTCCAGACAAACATGCCTGAGTCCAGGTGAGTGTGGATTCATCTGCGCCAACAACCTGCTAATCACATTTCTCTTTGGGACTTTGTCCTGAAGCTGAAGGAAGTTGTTGTGATTCACTGTGGATTGACTGTATGCCAGCGCTTCATCTTTCCCAAGGCAGATCCTCCTGTGAATAGTGGAACTCTGTTTCTGATGCAGCAGGAAGAAGGGTTTTGAGTTGTACCCGTGCTTCTGACCTAACCACCTTTTTTAATTACTCAGTGGCACTGCCAAACTCATTTACAGAGCCATGACACATAATGAAATATGGTATCAAAGCATGTAGCAAACTCAAAATCCAGGTCACACAAATGGTTATGTTGACAAATCGAGATGAGTGGTAGAGTTACAACGCCTGGGGAACTGTAGTGTGTACAACAAGGAAACACTTCAAGAGCAGTTCAAGAAAAAGGTGTGATAGTTGGTTTAAGAGACTGTATTCAAGGGGAAACAGGGGAAAATGGTATCTATGGGTAGATATAACTATACCGATCATATTTTTAGTGTTTAGATTCAGTGAGATTGATGGCCAAGCATACACTTCATGATTGTAATGAAGGCAAAATGGCACATCCCAAGCTATGAGGAAAAAGGAATGGCCACCTTCTGATCTGTATGGACCACATCTCTTTTCATAGCACAGTCCTAGACTGCAGCAAGCATCCTTAATATTCTCCAATGCGAACAGAGTGTAGCTCATTGCCCACATGCTGGTCATATGTTTTATGCATATATTTGTGGATAAAATAGGGTTGTACTTGGTCATTTAATTCCACTTCAGTTTCTTGTTTGTGGTTTTTGGTTTTGTTTTTTTTTTTAACCCACCTGTTTCTCTAATTCAGTAATTTATTTCACAGTTAATCATTCATTGCCTAGGGCTTACTCTCCTGAAAATATATAGCTCCTACAAAGCTACAGGTGGCAATCCTGTTGCTTTAGGAAGTTGTCATCCTAGTTTTGGGAAAAAAATTCAAAGCAAACTAAATCACACTGAAACACAGAGTAATATAGGTGCATAACAGCAGGTTTCTATTCCACCAGCAGAAACATTATTATTAGCACTTGTAAACATGCATGAGCTAACTTTAAACTCACTTGATTGGATTAATTGCTAAGAAGGCAGTCCAGGAGAATGGGCCTCAACAATGGTTGCAAAGTGTGCCTGGGCTTCTGGGCAAATTCTTGAGCAATTAACCACAGTTTCTCCCATGCTGCCACAGTAATGTTACTGCCAACACAGGACCTAGCTAGTGTAAATATTCTGCAATTATAATTTTGCATAAATTGCATAAGTAGTTTTAGAAATGGTAGCATAAAATCAAAGTGTTGTTTTGAAAGGATATCTTTCAACCAGAGCAGATTGGTGTTGGTTTAGCCATAAACTGACACTTTTGTTTTGTCTTCATCTTCAGTTCCAGATAAGAACTGTAGTAACTTGGACAGGGCCACATAGGGATCTTGGTGGCATACGCTAATGTTAAGGAGGAGGCAAATCCTGTTAGTCTGCAGAATTATGCCCAAGAAAAATTATGGGGAAGCTACAAATGAACAATTTCGAATAACAGGGTTCCAGGCTTTGTCATTAGTTCAGGCACACCTCACCTCCCTTACCCACTAACACACACCTCTCTTCTATGTATCTGTGGGGTGGAGTGGTTTTTTTTAATGTATCTGTGGGATGGGGTGGTTTTTTTCCCCATTCAGTTCAGGGTAAATAATTCCCATATCCCATTAAACCGTTCAGCTGTGTCATAAATCTTATGAATTAGATGTTCATTTGAAAGCAGTGTCAGCATACAAATATTGTAAAGTAGGTCATACTAACTTTTCCACTTTCTCAGGGTAAAAGGATTCTCTGAAGCACTGACCTTGATGCATATGTTTGAACAAAGACTACTCGGGAAGGCCTAATGTAACTGGTACTAAAGAAAAAACTGCTGTTTGGTCCTGGGGAAATTGTTCTGGAATATAACACTTATTCTAAGTGAAAGCGCTAGCTTTTAAAACAGGTAAAACATCAGGTGTGCTCTTGGAGAATCCCTGATGACCTTTAAAAGAAGCCATTTGCTCATGACAGATATTGGACATAAAAGGAAAAAGTATGGGAAAGACAAAGAGACTAAGAAACGACACAGGCAGCGATGATGGATGTTTTTTGGGTGTATTAGTTCCCATTAATTTAATCACCAATTGTATGAGATGCACTGGTTTCTTATTGCAGTGTCAGCATTTGGGTATTTTGTGAACTGGTTGATGTTTATTGTGTCTTTTGAATTCAGAAAAAGTATCATAAAATACTTTAGCCTTGCTATGCATTTAATTTGTGTACCATTTATTGGTGTCTCTGCAGAGCTAAATGTCATAGTAAAGTGGAACATTAGATTACCTAATTAAGTATTTCAGGGGGATATGTACTAAAAATAAAACTGATAAGTGGTAGCAATTCGCTGTTCTTAGTAGTTATAAACGTGTAAAATATAGAACACAACTTCAGGCCTATGCTTTAATAGGATTTAGTTTAAGAGCTTTATTTACAGCCTGCATCATCAGGGGGAGTCTCTCAGTGATTTCTTTCAGACCTGGATCAAGCCCAGTAATGACGGAACCACTTACAATCTCACAACAGTTTAATTGCCAATTATCTCATTTTTTATGTGGCCTTCAGTCCTTAGTAGGATACTTTACAGAATGACAGGCATGAGAGTAGTAGTAGTTAACCCTTCTAGAAATATTATATGCCATTGTGTTGCATGCAGCACTCATGGCACAGCATGACTCTCGGAGGACTCGTGACATTTGTTTGCCAGCAGTGATAATACTGTCCATTGTAGTTTTACTGACAATCAGCAAAGTGATTATGAATTTATCTGGTGCTGTGGAATTGTGTGGCATGTTAACAGCTGCAAAAATGATTTAACTTTGGCTCTGTACAAGCATGCAGCTAAGTGCTTATTAATAAAGCAGCATTTATAAAGTAAATATTATGATGACTTAATGTGCCCGCAAAAGTGCAATTCATGTTTCTTTTGGAAATGAATGGTGAATTAGGAATTCCATCACATGACAAACAACGCTAGAAAAGAAAAAGATACAGGTAGAAGAACATGACAAACGCTTTTGTTGATTTAATACAATTGAAAGTTTGCTGATCCTGTGGAAATGTGATTCTTTTTCTTCAACTAAGGAGAGCTCCATTAATGGCATTTAATACTCCATAAGTCTATTAAATAAAAGAGCCTTAGGATTTCCTTGACAGAGAAGATATAGGATGTGTTGTGCGTTGAAATGTAATTATTACTTAAATAGCAGTAATCCTAAAGTTATTACGAAAGTGAAATCATTCAGTGGGCATTCTTGAACAGTCTGTGTGCATGTGTGAGAGTGTATATTCCCGTAATGTTAATCAAAATGTCATGGAGTTTGTGTGACATTTTTTGGATTAAATGTAAGGACTTGGTATTGAAGGTTAAGCCCAAGAAAATCAGATAGACAATGTGATATCTTTTACAAAAAATAATGAAATAATTTTATTTAAAAATACAGATTTTCTATGTGTGTGTAAAATGACTGTTCAGTGCAACTTGAAGACAAATCTGTTCTTTACAAAAGATTTAGTCATGAGAGTAACCTGTAAGGCTTAGTTGAGTTGAGTTTTGCAAATTGGAAAGGAGGGAGACCGTATCACTCTCTACAACTACCTAAAAGGAGGTTGTAGCGGGGTGGGTGTTGGTCTTGTCTCTCAAGTAGCAAGTGATAGGGTGAGAGGAAACAGCCTCAAGTTGTGCCAGGGGAGGTTTAGATTGGATATTAGGAAAAATTTCTTCATGGGAAGGGTTGTCAAGCACTGGAACAGGCTGCCCAGGGAAGTGATTGAGTCACCATCCCTGGAGGTATTTGAAAGATGTGTACATGTGGTGCTTAGGGACGTGGTTTGGTGGTGGACTTTGCAATGTTAGGTTAATAATTGGACTTGATGATCTTAAGGGTTGTCGTGCCTTAACCCCAGCCAGCAGCTAAGCACCACACAGCTGCTCGCTCACCACCCCCGCCCCCCGGTGGGATGGGGGAGAGAATCGGAAGAGTAAAAGTGAGAAAACTTGTGGGTTGAGATAAAGACAGTTTAAGAAGTAAAGCAAAAGCTGTGTGCACAAGCAAAGCAAAACAAGGAATTCATTTACTACTTCCCACTGGCAGGCAGGTGTTCAGCCATCTCCAGGGAAGCAGGGCTCCATCACCCATTAATGGTTACTTGGGAAGACAAATGCCAAATGCCCCCCCCTTCCTTTTTCTTCCTGCAGGTTTGTATGCTGAACATGACGCCATGTGGTATGCAATGTCCCTTTGGTCAGTTGGGGTCAACTGTCCCAGCCGTGTCCCCTCCCAACTTCCTGTTCACCCCCAGCCTCCTCACTGGTGGGGTGGTGTGAGACGCAGAAGAAGCCTTGACTGTGTGTAAGCACTGCTCAGCAGTAGTGAAACATCTCTGTGTTATGAACACTGTTTTCAGCACAAATCCAAAACACAGCCCCATACTAGCTACTATGAAGAAAATTAACTCTATCCCAGCCAAAACCAGCACAAGGTCTTCTCCAACCTAAATGTTCCCATGATTTTATGATTCTGCATTTTCCTGCTTTGATTCTGTGTATACAAGCTCATGAAGAGAGGCTGTGAGCCATCCCTTGATATTCTCCTTGCACCTTAGTTCTATTCTCTTTTGACCAGAACTTGGATAAGTAATTCACAGTATATTTCACATATAGGGGAAAAAAGTTGGAGGCTGGCTGAGGCACTCAATAATTTCCACAAGCAGAGAAGAGTTTTCACAGGTTCGTGGTTCCTTTTTGAAATGAACAGGCTACCTATAGTACTGATGGGGTTTAGGCAGTTACATGCTTGTTAGTCAATTATTCACCTTGACAAGAAATTTTTGATGATCTAGTTAAGCAGATAGATGCCTGGAACATATATCCTCTCATTGGGTAAGTATAATTCATAGACTTATACTACTGTTTGAGCTCCTTTGATCAGTAGTTTCAAAAGGTAAGTTTTGAAATTACTTCATCAGTATTCTTTTTCAAGTTTAATTAAAGTATGCAGACCATTCCTTTGGAAGTTTTAACAGTATTTAAAGCTATCCTACAATTACTTGTTACGCAGTGGAGGTGAAGTTTGTTCAATGTTTAGAACACAGAATAGGGAAAGACAGTTTAAGTGAAAATATTTAGACCGAAGCTGGACATTTCTTGAATGACTGTTCCATGCATATCCTGCCTCTTCGACAGTAATTACATAGCTCCATTTAATGCTGATAGCTAGATTTCCACATGGTTGTTTAATGAGCTGATAGCAGACTGTTATTAACATGAGATTTGCAGGTCAATAGAAGCAGTGAGACAGTCTGGACTGGAAGTACTTTCTGTTTATTTCCATTGCTCTCTGTCTAGTTTGGTTATATAGGAATTAGCCTCTAAAAGAAACGTGCTAATCTTGATCTCAATACCAGCCAGATGGGTAAAGAAAAAAAACCCTACACCTTAGAGATTTTTTTTTTCTTCTTTCTGGGATTAATTCCTCTTGCCAGTGACTGAATAGTCCTGTCTCACTCAAATCAGAGATGTGTTTTGCATCTTAGGAGTTTTATTTTTTTCTCAGAGTCAAGAATTGTTTGGGTTGATGTTAGCAACAGTAATGGCGAAAATTTACCAAGAAGCAGAATGTGAAGAGTGTTGGTACTTGTTTCTATGTAGTGATTCATTTTGGTTTATGTTAGAAAAAATTGCCAACAGAAGTAATAGCAATAATTATTGCTAAAGTCCTGCAACCCTCAGGAAGCTTATTCTGATGAAAAATAATGTTTGGGGGGAAAAGAAAGCAAATAGAAGTATAGAAGTCCCAACTTGTGCTTAACAGGTACTTTGGTTTTTCCTTTTTTTTTTTAAATTTATTTTAAAATTATCTTCCTGTATATTCGAATGAATATTTACTAAGAGGAAAATCTTAAATCTCCTTGCATATAAATGTCCTTTGAACAGCTGGCAGGTGTCTCTCGTATTTTGACTGACTATTTTGCCTCTAATTGATTTTTCGCATAGGCACTTGTTGAAGTTAGGGTTTGTCTAATTATTTACTGAGTGTGGGTTAGTTAATGCTTTACTTTCTATATCAGAGTGTTATACTTGTAAGTACCGTAAATTTTGCTCATTTTTTTGGGTAGTCTCTTGGTCTTTGCTATGAAACGTAATAGGGAATTTTGAAATACTGCATCTTGTGTCTGTGTCCAACTCCTGAATAATTTCAGAAATTAAAAATAAAAGAATCAGGAAGTTCATTCAGAAATGAAAGAATATAACAGCTACTGGAAGGAGATAGATGTAATTGCACTGTGGTTTTCTAAGCCCTTAAATAAGCATGACAGTTGGGAAATTTGGTTTTCATATACTCATATGGGAAGTCAATGAATTAATTTATCATATGAAGTAATAAATGTTAATTTCAATAGAAAATTATGTGGGTGTTTTGTTTTTGTTCTTTCACATATATTCAAAGGCAAAAGAAATGGAGTTTGGAAAGACTGATGGTTTACCGTTTCTTCCCTTTTTTCACGACTGTGAGAAAAGGCACAGAGCTCATTACAAGAATGCTTCATGGTCTGGCAAATACACCTTGCAGGGACAGACTTAGGGAGCTCAATTTAATTGGTTTATAAAGATGAATTCAACGGTGACTCGATCAAAGATTGTAAGTACCTGCCCTGGGAAGAGATAACTACTGCTAGAGAGCCCTTTAATTTGACAGACAAAGATACAGCAAGACTATAAAGCTGGAATTTGCAAATGCAAAAAATTGCAGTAAAAATACACGGAAAAATATTTTTTGAAGATGAGGGTTATTTACTTTTAGATTAACGTTAGCCAAGATGGACTATTTCATAAAAGCTGTGTTTTAGGGTTACCACAAGTTACTAGACCCGATGCATGAATTACTGATGATGGTTTGTGATGTGTATTATACAGCAGATCGGCCTAAACTATTACTATGGCCTTTTTGGTCACAGAGTCTTGATTTCAAGTACATGTCCTAGCGGTACTGTCATTGATTTGTTTTGTTATTGTAGGAAGCTAAAAGTATAATTTGTGGTTTATTGTCCTTAAGAGTTAACTACATTCTGTATCACCAAAAATCTCTCCCTCTGGCCCTGGCGTATGTGGCTTTCTGTAATACATTATGGGAGTATACTGGCAGAGAAAATGAAGGTAGTAGCGTGCTGCCTAGTAGCTGAGACATATGGACAGAAGAACTAAACTTAGAATAGTGGTAGTGTTAGTTCAGATAGGAAATCAGGTTAGGAAAACTTAATTTCTCAGAAGCATAGAACTATATATGAAAGAATGAATGCAATCTATACTTCCAGAATTCAGAGAGATTTTAGGGTAAGATATATAGAAGCCTCTAGTTTTTCAAAGTGAATAAAAATGTTCATCATAAGATGTTTTGAAGATTATAAGAGGAGACCATTTTCAAAAGAACCTTTACTCTTCAATACAGTTTGGAGGCTGGAGTAGAGTTACATATTTTGCACTGTGAAGCAATCATGACTGTTAAAGCTGATGTCTTGATTCTTAAAGCAAATAAGTGAAACACTGAGGTCCATGCATATGTGAATGTATACATATGTGTGCGTGTTTGTGTGTATATACGCACATACATAAAAAAAGGCAAAATTCTTAAATGACACTTTCTTTTCCTCCCACTATATGGAAAAAACCCTAACACTGAACAATCAAGGTTTTCATTTTGACTGAAGTATTCTTAAATCCATTATAATGTTGCCTTAGTTTACAACATTTCTTTTGTTTGTTTATCATAGAGTGATGTGGTGGTTTTCTTTCACTACAAGTTTGCCACAAAGTGTAATAAATATTGGGAAAAAGCCCCGAGATCCTTAGATGTAAGAGACTACAGAAGTATACAGATAAATTGTTAGACAGTGGTGCTGCTCAAGAGTCATGTGGAAAGAGAATTTTCCTCCCAAGATTGTTCAGAAAGCCACTTCATTAAAACAATTGCCCATTTTTCTTTCTATTGGCAATTTTCCAGTAGTTAAACAAACAGTGACAGTATGCAACATCCTCAGCATAGTACAATTAGTATGACACAGCAATGACCAGAATAGAAGTAGATCATTTCACAGTAGCTAGACAAAGACTCTAACCCATGTTTTTTAAAGTGTTGTTCTTGGCATGATGTTGCAGTTAACAATTAGTTGTAGCAGCACTTGAGAAGTTTTCAAAAAAGAATCAGGTGAATTCATAAATTTCACTTGAGTTCGTGGAGGAACATTAGACTCCTTTAGAGTTGAAGTACTAATTCAGTAATCTAATGAGCAAGGAAAAACATTTGTGCTGTAAAAATTACTGAATAAGCTACATGAATCCAAATCGAGTTACTCTTATGTTGCACTGTTACGATTTCACTTGACTGAACAAAAATGCTTTCTTCAGTGCTCAGTGGCCTCCAGCTTTCCTTGCCTATTAAATCTTTTCATACGCTTGATTGCTAGAAAGCTGCAGTAAGTACCTTCAAAAGGTATGGAAGAGCTTGCTTGCTTTCCTTTTATCCGTATTCCCTTTCCTTTTAGACATAGCCTTGCTCATTACATGTAATCTTTTGAGAATAATATTCTGTAAACAGTTTGGAAACAAATTGTGCTAATTTCTTGGAAATGTTGTGAGGTATTTTTACTGCCTAACTGGGAAAGTGAGAAGAGGTTACTTCGCTAATTACACAGTGATTCCTTTCCATAATTAGTTCACTTAGCCGATTTAATCTTCCTCTTAACAGACAAAAGAGTTGCATCGGCTGAATCTCAGATGCGAAGGATGTTCTTTTTGGTAGGAGCTGAGAAAATCTGGATGGTGTCCACAGTACAGAGCCAGTGCTGCTGGCTCTCCCTTGCTTGTGGCAGCCCTGTTCCTCTGCAGTTCCATGTTCAGGCCTTGGGAAGTGCGGGGAAGTCTGGAACGTTTCCATGATCCCTCAGAATACTTTCTTAAATACGTTGGTGACATTCAGGTAACCTAATTTAGGCATCTAAAAGGTAGATACTACGTCTGAGTTAATCACACAGGAGGAGAAGGAGATGTATTTACATAATGATTCGTTTAACCAAGTTCTCTCTGAACATGAAGATAAATGCCCGAGTCAGACCCAGGTATTTAAAGAAATAAACAGCAAAGACTAGGTCAGGGGAATTCAAACCCTTTCTTTGCCCTTATGTTTTGGTATCATGTCTCTCAAACTACACAAAGTGGAGAAGTGTGATAACAATATTCACATCACCCCAGTTTAGACCAGGTTTGCCATAAAAGTTAGCTGGGTGATGCTCTTCACTCCTCACTTGTCAAAAGGGAGAGAGGGACTACGCCAGAGTGTCACTTAGAACAAGGAACTGAATGGGAAACAGGCTTTCTCCAAGAGGGGTGCCTAAGGAAATAAGTTGGTGATAGTAGGTGATAAATGTGCTTAAATATTCCAACATATTACTTTCTCTGTTCAGCTTATTCAGACTTTTTGTTAGGCTGAAAGTGTGCAGAAAGGCCCTTGGAGTGACAGTTGTGCAATGCTAAGTGCAGCACGCAGCAGGGAAGGTACACTCAGAAGGCTGGAAGTATGCTTTGGTTGATGTGTAGGTGTGTCTCTACATATTTGCCAGATCCTTCCAAAATTGTACCTGTCCGGAAGAAACCTCTAGACGGATTTGGTTGTGCTCCTAACTTTGTAGTGGAATGCAGTAGATTTTCACTTGCAAAAGTATTGCTGTATTTGTTCTGAATCCTGCCCCCCCCGCCCCCCCGCAAAAAAAGTTATTGGAATGCTTGCTGCAACACAATGAAAATCACGATTGTAAGTACAGAAAAATAGATGTGTTTAGCTTACTTTGAACATTCAGGAACCATTCAGTATGAATGTATTGAATGAAAAACAAATATTAATAATGTGGCTATTTGAAAAAGTGTTTCTAGAATGGTATGCTGAAAATAAACTGAAATAAACTATAGATTCTATGTACTGATATTGCATAGCAGATCTATTTCAGCATTAAAAACTTAATATAGTCTGTCTTCTTTTTTTTTCCCATCAAAACTATGTTAATTCTGTTGAAAATAATAAGATTAAATTCCTGGGGCACAAACAGGCTGCCAAATGTTCTGTAGGTAAAATACAGCTCCAAGCATTACATGCAGACTTTTAAACTTTAGATTTAAAAATTTAAATCTTTTTATAGTCTGAATAAACTATCTGAGGCTAATTTTATAACTACGAGGCATAAACACCAAAGACCATATCCTCAAATGTCTTCAGTTTATATTTGACGCAAAACAATATGTTGTCAGAAATATTTTTAAAAATTACAAAGAGTGTAAGGGAGGGAAAAAGATCTCTGCATAGATTACACCTCCCACCCCATTTTGTATTATTATTATTGGTCCTCCTTTAGGGCAGTGTACTTATTTGGAAAGCATTCCAGAATATGTGCTGATCTGTATAGCCTGATACTACCTTCTGATGAACTCTTTAACACCTTCTGATGAACTCTAATCAAGTTCAGCAGGTAGGAGGCAAACCTGAGTCCCATTTTCATCACACACAAGAATGACTGTAGCAAGTCAACTGTGGAGTCCTTTTTGTAGACAAGGGGTGTAACTATCTGGAGTCCCATGTTCCCGGGGGCCGGCGGAGGAGAGCGCAGTTCATTGGGCTGCTCTCTTCTGCTTATGGGTGCGTGAAGAGCAGCTTTCACCAGGCCACTGAAGTATTTTTCCTTCTGAAATAAAGAGCTGAGTTACAGATGGGCTACGCTTCCTTTCGAAGTGAACCTTAGAGATTAGTGAAGCAGGGGAGTGATGTAATATTTTGATACTGCGATGTCACACATCAGCTTCTGCTAATCTTTTACTTTCAAATTTTAAACTTATTTCCCAAATAAAAGCCAGTCTTTAAATTTTCTTCCTGAAATGGTTTTAACATCATAACTGTGTGCAGTCACAGTTTTCCTATTTCCTAAATTTATATTATTATAAAAGTCAAATAAATGTGTATTTCCATGTTATGCCTTTCAAAGTAAGTTCAGTACCATTACGGGGATTCAGAGCAGTGAAACAATTAAAACTTCATTCTTTTTGATACAGCTACACAGTCCCTAAATGAGAAACTGTAGTTTTTGAAGCCTCTGTTCAGCTAAACTCCATGAAGAGTTTTCTACTTGCATGTGCTTTTATGTCAGTTTTCCACATTGAATTTTCTTTGATAACTGCTTCAGAGTGAGAACAAAGATGTTACTGTGTTCATTTTAGTCACATGTTTGTAAATGATGAGCTGCTGGTGCAGCGATGGCTTTGTTTAATGTTGATCAGTCCATGCTGTCATGCTGTGTAGCTTGTCCTGAATTTACTCCACTGATTCGGAGCAACATGGTGTAAGGGCTTCTTGCTCACACAGCATACCTCATGGATGGGAGCTGCCTTTGGCTCATTTTGCAGAGAGCTCATCAGGAAAATGCAACTTTTGATCTTTAAGCCTGAGCATGCTAAATGTTTGATTTTTGTCCTGCTTTGCATGGTGTTCCCAATCGCCTTGCCTTGCTATTTCAGGAGTATTCCCTGAGTCGGTTTGGGAGGTCTGGGCGTTGTGACACTGGCACATCTCTTCTCGCTGGCTTTCCTCTGTTTTTTGGCTGAAGATTTCAGTTAATGCAAAATGACATAAGACTAGTGATGTTAGCAGTAAGGAATACTTGCGCTTTGCCAGTGATCTTTGCTCGCTGGCTTTCTTTACGTTGTGTGGTTATTGAGGTTTAAAATGTGTTTTGAAAAAAAAGATGATCAGATTTTTTTCTGTGTGACCCGTTAAAACACTTCCTCACTGCTTTTCTGTGTGTATATGAGGCTGCTGATACTTGTACTTACGGTACCATTTTGGATGTATTTCATACTTTTTATTTTATTTTAAGTATAAGAGAGATCTACATGGTAAAATTCTTCTAGTCATTTCTTCACTTGGCAAAACTTTCCTAGTTTTCACGTGAAAGTTTTTAACTGTTTCTGGAGTGCTTCAAAATAAATGCATATTGAAAATGCAGTAATATGGTGCTACAATTTGTAAGTAGATAAGCATACTTATATATTACAAGAAAATCAGTATGCCTAAAAATATCGTGTTTTATTGGAAATACTTTGTCAGTAAATTAATTGGCATTTTAAAGGAAAAATTAAGAAGGATGAGGTATTAAACACTGAATCTTTTCAGAGCCCTTAAACACTGTTTGCTTTCTATCTGTTCTTGCTATGTGATTTTATTAGCATGTAAATTCTAGTTGGTTGTCTTAGTGCATTGAAGATCCAGTTTCAGGCAACTGAAGAACCACTTTTAAAATAAATTCAGATGATTCAGAGAATTTAATTAAAGTTCTTTGAGATTTGATTTAAATTTTTAATTATAGAGAGTACTGTTTTGCTGTGAGAAGAGTGAAGTTAAAATGTTATTTTTGCAATAGTCTTATCTCTTCTAAAATTTTTTTCTTAGTGTGCTTTTTGGAGTTTTCCATTTGAAATCTGAAATAAATTAGGTCAAATAGCAATGATTGAGGGTTTGTTTGTCTAAGAATGTAAGTATTAGACTGTGTGCTATCTGGTAAAGCTGTTCACGGGTAGGAATTTTTTAGAAATAATAAATGGGCAATGCTGTAAGAAGTTGCTTATAACAAAATAATATATTTGTCCTCATCACTAGTTTGTTGTGTCAAATGAACAAAGGGCACCCACCTAACCGAGGTAAATATCAGATGCCGCAGATTAAATAGTATTTACAAATGTATGTCATAGAATCATAGAATCTTTGGGTTGGAAGGGACCTTTAAAGGTCATCTAGTCCAACCCCCTTGCCATGAGCAGGGACATCTTCAACTACATCAGGTTGCTCAGAGCCCTGTCCAACCTGGTGCCCGTTGCACCAGAGCAACACCTCAGAAGAACAAAAGGGGTTCCTCTAGGAGAGTGACACGGCCGACAGCCCAGCTGAAGAGCTTCTGTACCAATGCAAACAGCATGGACAACAAACAGGAGGAGCTGGAAGCCACCATGCTGCTAGAAAGCTATGACCTGGTTGTCATTACTGAAACTTGGTGTGACAAATCCCACGGCTGGAGTGCGGCTGTCAATGGCTACAAGCTGTTCAGAAGGGACAGGCGAGGAAGGAAGGGCAGAGGCGTTGCCCTCTGCGTCAAGAAATGGATAGAGTGTGAAGAGCTGTCTCTGAGGAGTAGTCATGAGCAGGTCGAAAGCTTATGGGTAAGAATCAGGGACCGAGGCAACAAAGGGAGCCTTGTGGTTGGTGTCCACTACAGGCCAGCCAATGAAGGGGAGTCTATTGATGAAGCATTCTCACTCCAGCTACAAGAAGCATCGTGCTTGCAGGCTCTCGTCCTGGTGGGGGACTTCAACCACCCCAACATCTGCTGGAACAGTAGCATGGCGAGCTGTAGGCAATCCAGGAGACTCCTGGAGTGCATGGAGGGTAACTCTCTGTCCCAGGTAATAGACAGTCCTACCAGAAGGGAGGCCATACTGGACCTCTTGGTCACCAACACAAGTGAGCTAATTGGTGATGTCAAGATTGGAGGCAGCCTGGGCTGCACTGATCATGCACTGGTGGAGTTTGTGGTCCTGAAGGATATGGGGCAGGCAAAGAGTAAAGACAGGACCTTGAATTTTAGGAAAGCAAACTTCCAGCTCTTCAGGGAGTTAGTCAATATGACCCCCTGGGAAACTGCCCTCAGGGACGAGAGAGCAGAACAGAGCTGGCAGATCACAACAGGACACTTTCCATAGAGCACAAGAGGTCTCAATCCCCAGCTGTAAGAAATCAGGAAAGGAAGGCAAGGGACCAGCATGGCTGAGTTGAGACCTGCTGGTCAAACTAAAGGGCAAGAAGGAAGCACAGGCAGTGGCAGCAGGGACAGGTATCCTGGGATGAGTACAGGGACGCTGCCCGGTTGTGTAGCGATGAAGTCAGGAAGGCCAAGGCGCGGCTGGAGCAGAACTTGGCAGTAGACGCAAAGAATAATAAGAAGGGCTTCTACAGATATGTCAGCCAGAAAAGAGAGGTCAAAGAAAGTGTACCCCTCTTGATGAGCAAGACTGGCAAACTGGCAACAACAGATGAGGAGGAGACTGGGCTATGCAACAACTTCTTTACCTCAGTCTTCACTGGCAGTGTCTCTTCCCACACCTCTTGAGGGGATGGACTGTAAGACGGGGACTGGAGAGCAAAGTCTGTAAGACAAGATTAGGTTTGAGACCACCTAAGGAACCTGAACATGCACAAGTCTATGGGACCTGATGAGATGCATCCCAGAGTCCTGAGGGAATTGGCTGATGTAGTTGCTAAGCCACTCTCCATGATACTTGAAAAGTCCTGGCAGTCAGGTGAAGACCCTGGAGACTGGAAAAAGGGAAACATTGCACCCCTTTTTAAAAAAGGTGGCAAGGAGGACCCTGGGAACTACTGACTCATCAGCCTCACCTCTGTGCCTGGGAAGGTCATGGAACAGATCCTCCTAGAGGCTGTGCTAAGGCATGTGAAGGACAGGGAGGTGATTTGAGACAGCCAGCATGGCTTCACCAAGGCCAAGTCCTGCCTGACCATCGTAGTGGCTGTCTATGATGGCGTGACCACATCAATGGACAAGGGAAGAGCTACTGATGTCATCTATCTGGACTTCTGTAAGGCCTTTGACACGGTGCCCCACAGTCTCTCTAAGTTTGAGGGATACAGATTTGATGGGTGGACTGTTCGGTGGATGGGGAATTGGATGGATGATTGCATCCAGAGGGTAGTGGCCAACGGCTTAATGTCCAGATGGAGCCTGGTGATGAGCGGTGTCCCTCAGGGGTCCATACTGGGACCAGTACTCTTTAATATCTTCATCAATAACATAAACAGAGGGATCAATGGCACCCTCAGCAGGTCTTGCAGATGACACCAAGCTGAGTGTTGCAGTTAACACGCCTGAGGGACGGGGTGCCATCCAGAGGGACCTGGACAAGCTCGAGGAGTAGGCCTGTGTGAACCTCATGATGTTCAACAAGGCCAAGGGCAGGGTCCTGCACCTGGGTCAGGGCAACTCCGATATCAATACAGGCTGAGGGATGAAGGGATCAAGAGCAGCCCTGCTGAGAAGGACTTTCATCCACCAGGGTTCTGGTGGATGAAAAGCTGGACATGAGCCGGCAATGTGCGCTTGTAGCCCAGAAGGCCAGCCATATCCTGGGCTGCATCTAAAGCAGTGTGGCCAGCAGGTCAAGGGAGGTGATTCTGCCCCTCTACTCTGCTCTGGTGTGACTCCACCTGCAGTCCTGCATCCAGCTCTGGAGCCCTCAGCACAGGAAAGACATGGACCTGTTGGAGTTGGTCCAGAGGAGGGCCACCAAAATGGTGAGAGGGATGGAACACCTCTGCTGTGATGACAGGCTGAGAGGTGTTGGGGTTGTTTAGCCTGGAGAAGAGGAGCCTCTGGGGTGACCTTCTTGCAGCCTTCCAGTGCTTCAAGGGGGCTTATAGGAAAGATGGGAACAGACTTTTTAGCAGAGCCTGTTGCAACAGGACAAGGGGTAATGGTTTTAAACTAAAAGAGGGCAGATTTCAACTAGATCTAAGGCAGAAATTTTTCCTAATGAGGGTGGCACAGGTTGCCCAGAGAGGTGGTAGATGCCCCATCCCTGGCAACATTGAAGGTCAGGTTGGACGGGGCTCTGAGCAACCTGCTCTAGTTGAAGATGTCCCTGCTTATTGCAGGGGGCTTGGACTAGACGACCTTTAAAGGTCCCTTCCAACTGAAAGATTCTATTATTCTGTGATTGTATGAGCTGCTGTCATCTATTTTTCTCATAGGAGAAAAAAAAATTAGTGGTAGTATAACGTTCTCTCTGATATGTGTTGGCTCTGCTTAAAGAAAGTATTGGATAGCTGTGCTAATTTTCACAATTCAATTTGTGATCTGAAGAGATAATGTTATTACTTTATGTTCAATAAGGCTGTTGGATTTTATTCAGAACTAACTACTGTCTAAAACCAGCCTAATTTAATTTTAAATTATGACTTTCCTAAATATGAAGTCATAATCAATTGAAAAATAAATGTTTTTTAACACAAATTAGTTTTTTTACCCTATTTATTTTTGTCATGTGCCTCAGGGCTCAGTAAGGGATAGGAAATGGTTACAGATTTTCCCAATCTGCATTCACTTTTGTTTTAGTAGTATGCGCAGGACTGGAAAAATCATTCATATGTATGTTATCTCCTGTGGAAGTAAATGCTAAAATTAGGTAACTTACCATTTAACTAATTAAACTTCCATTCCAGCACCTCTTAGCTAGCGGTGAGGGAAATGTACCCCATTGCTATTTTTGAAGTACAGCAAATGCTGCAGAGATTGCATAGTCAATCACTGTAGACATTTTTATAATTAATCAATTGTTGTGAAAATTAATCAGTGCTTTTTCATATGTTATTAAGTGAATGCATTTGCAGTATTACCAATTGAAGCAAACAGTACACTTTTTTAGTGGTATAAGGATGTGGTGTAATGATCTTTCTCCCCAGCAAATAGATTAAGTGGAACCAGATTCTTTGCTACCCTACATTTTCCCACTCACATGATGGCAGAATCTGTGAATTTAAGGAAACCATTAATTAAGGGTAGCCTCAAAATGAAATTGAGAAAATGAAATTCTCTAGTGGGGATAAAAAGTAGCATCTCTGCAGGATGATCATCCCTGATGCATGGCTGCTTCCTGAGATGTACGGGTTCAATGTCTCTCTGCTCCCCAGGCACTCATCGTCGCCCTTTGGCTCTTTGGGATAAGGTGAATATACTCTTTAATTTGTTGATGCAGGAAGGTTAAAAATCCTTTTGAGCTGGAAAGATAAACCCAGGCTCTAACGTTGGAAGGTGGCATGAGATTTATGGAGGCAGGGCTGACGTGACTCTTTCAGTCACTGAGGATGAGGTTGGTAGTTGTATTTCTGCATGAAAGGAGCTGAGGGCTGTGGAGGGGAGGCTGCACTCCTGGGAAGAGGGGGAGTTGCTTTCCGTGGCTTTCTTGCCTTGGAAGCTTTTGAATCAAATGGAGATCAGAACAGGTAGAGAGTTAGGTGCCATACCTGAGAAACTGGAGGGTTATGCCAGTGGCAGCACCTGTACATGTTTTATTGTGCTCTCTCATTAGGCTGAGGAAACTACCCTGTGTTTATGGCTTGCTGTTCCTTGATGAAGGGTCAGGATACTGAGGCTAGAGTATCTTGTTTTGGATCTTCTTTGGAGGGAGAGTAGTTCCTTGAAGAAATTGTCTTCCTGTGCGGGGCATTACACAGAATACTATTCCCAAGATGCTACTTGTTCCCTAGGCTCTCAGTATTTTAAAATGTGAACTAGGTGTAACTGATGCCGTCGTATTTGCAAAGCACGTGAAACTAGATCTGCAAAGCTACCTCAGCACCCTCTCTGGGGATGTTGACTCCATTGCTGGTTTTGTAATCCTTTTTCTCTGTTTTTCTGCCTCTCAAAGTGTAAAGAAAGAAGAGAATTTACTGTGCAGATCCAGTAAAGTCTTCGTCATCTCGCCCCTCATTTTACTGCTTGGAGTATATGGATGTTGGAGGAAGCCATGTTTCCCCAGATTTTAAAGACTAATAATGGAGTCTGCCTGGACTGAAGGATCAGCTGTATCTACCATCTACAGTTTGGCATCTGGTTTTGGCACTGACCGTTGGTGGAGATGAGCTTGTTTGCAGAGTTTAAGAGTACTGTGTTTAAGAGTTATTGTGGCTGTGCCTTCCAGAGCCTGTCTTTCCAGCTGGCTCTGCTGTCCTGCTGGCTGCTGTGGGCCATGCCGGGGCCATGCTCCACTCCTGGTGCACTGGTGTGCTGCACCTTTACTAGCTGCAGTCAGCTGGTCCGTGCTTTGTTGGCAGTCCCCAATCTTCCTGGGACTAGGCTTCTTCAGCTATGGCTGGAAATGTAACCAGGTTTGTCACAGGATTTGTCACAAAAGCTTCTTTATCTAGGACAAGTTGATAGCATAACGCTATGTCCCCACAGCTGAAGAGCTGCTTGGTGGGGCCTGACTGTCTAGCAGGCTACATCTCAACTGTGTTTTCTGCTTTATGTACATTTGGGTCAGTTCTTCATGTTGTATGTTGTGTACCACCTGCCAGTTGGTGTCTCGGGTACTGTGCTTTTTCAACTAGTTAATTACTTTTCCCATAAATTAAGTGTATAGATGTAAGCAACAGTATTTTCAGTTGAGGATGTCTGCCTTCAGATGGTACATTTTGACAGTAACATCAGTCTCTTTCATGGAATTTTTAGTCTTTAGCCTTAAAGACATCCTGTTTAGTAGTCAAGTACATAATATTTATCAGTTAAGCTTGCTACGGCAGTTGCACAGCTCCTTTTTCAAGCCTTCATAGCACCTTGACCTGTTGCTGGCTTCCCCTCCCACCTCTCCTTTCTCCTCTGCCCATGAGGTGTCAACATTTGGGATGCTGGTAGAAGCCCTGTCTCAGAGCAGGGACAGGGATTTCACTTCAAGCTGTTTAATGCGTGTGTGGGATGTTGGCAGTTGCTGTTCAGCTGCAGTCTGCGGAACCTTACTGTTCGCCTTTCGCCTTGGTTGTGTTATTGTTAGTCCTGTGCAGTTGTTGTTTGGACCGCTAGTTATAGGGTTGCTATTCACAAGTATTCCAGATTTCATCATTTCTTTAGCATATCATGAAGTATTTCAAATCATACATTGCCTTTTATTTCTGAAATTACAGAGGAACAACTATAATAAGGCTGTAACTGTATAAGGCTGTGTATTCATTGGGGCTGTTTTGTCAATGTCCCAAACTGCCTCACATTCTTCAGTGTTTTTTTAATAGATTTGCTTGCCTAAAGCTCCGAGATCTATGCTCCCATATCTGATACTGGTGATTCCTATAGCTGATATTGGTGATTTCTAGAACTGTAAAGTTTGTTTTGTAGAACTGTAAAGTTGAGAAAACTTCTTTTTGTCTGGAAAATAGTAGTATCATAGAGAGTATAATTATTTATAGATCACTGATCACAATCAAGTAGAGTCATGGGAATTGGTTGAGTGTAACTGTGGCATAAAATACTGTTTCATAATGTTAGTTATTTAGCTAAAATAAACATCAGAAAAGTTAACGACTAGAAATCACTCTAAGAAGGAGAATTTTGTACTTCTAAGTGGAAACACTACTCAGTGAATTCTCTACTTGCACAGGATTTCTGCTCCAAAAACACACTGTGAGAAATGGCATCCTTTTTACTGTGAGAGGCAATTTTCTTTATTCTACTATAAATCTGCCCTGCCATCAAAAGAGAAGTCCAGGCATTCTCCTTGCTCTGAGCTGGGTCTTCTTGTTCTCTGGTTCATGTTGGTATTAGCATTTGGAAGCCCTCACAACGATCTGGATCATTGAACTGGTGCAGTTAAAAAGAAAAATGGATCAGTGAAAGTCCAGGATACTGGTGGCAACCAGTGACTCATCTAGACATTTAAGCTAATCTTAGTAATCTAAAGGTGTGTGTCCAGTTAAACTACTGATCTGTGCTTTCTCTGTAGTCAGCAGTGAGTAGGCTCCCCCCAAAGGGGAGCTGTTCCTCCAGATGTTCAACAGTGCAGATGACTAACTTGGATGACTAACCTGACATCAAGCTTTTTTAGGCAGCAATGTTTAGATGAGAGCCGTGTGTTTTCCTCTTTCAGTCCTGATCTTTGCATAGTTTTAATACTTTACTTTCTTGAGGAATTCTAATTTTGACTTTATAAATCTATACCTCATTCAACTGATCAGCAAGTGACAGAAAAAGGACATTTGTTAACAACCTCTCAGAGAAACAGTTTAGGGGAGAAGGTAAGTTCTGCTTATTGAGCTATAATTCTCTTCTAGAGATAATTGTGTAAAAACAGTGCTGGTTTTCTGCACTGAATACAACTGCAACCTAGCTGAGATAATTGAAATTACTATTTTGATTAGCGACTATGTAGATATCAGTACTAGGTACTTACAGATCAGATTTTGAGGAAAAAATAATGAACTGATGCGGAGTATGCGTTCTGCTGTTTCAGTCCACAAGTATGCAATCAGAATGATTTATGAACTGGAAAAAAAAAAGATTAATAATTAATGCATAGCAGCTATTCATGGTCGTCTGCTCTGGAATCTTTGAGCCAGTCATCATTTGTCAGTGTTGCATATATTGTTCAGCGTAGAGGAAGTTACTATTTTATAGTTGAATAAGAGCATATTTTGCCAAGATTTTTTAACACATAATAGCATGTCTAAAGAAAGTTGGTGTAGGAAAATTCGAGGAAGATGCAGGTAGCCATAAAACAATTATTTTATTATTTGAAATCCTACCTGATATGTTGTTAAAGTTTTATTAGCTCTTACAGTTATACTCTGAAATACTGTGATTCCACCCTAATGGCTTTCGACCAGAAGTTACTAGTGCATTTTGTACTTGTCAGTATTCATAACTCCTAAAGAACAATTTAAATTTACTTTAAAAAGGGTGGTTGCATTTTGCAACTGTTTTTGTGGAATAATAAATACTGCCTTAGCAGTAAAGAGATGACATGTAGCAGGCAGAATAAGATGTTTCAGTTTTGATATTTGTCCTCAAAACTTCAAAGGCTTAGCACAGTTTTAGGAATTAATAGAGAACCCAAGCACAGAGTACTTACTACATATTTATCTGCAAATCCAGGTAATAAATCGGTTAGTTTTAGTGTTATTTTATTTCTTATTCTTTTAAATTTCCTTAAGAAATAGGCAAAAGAACAGATCCAAACGAGAGCTTTGCCTAAAATAGAACTTGGGCTAACCTTAGGTACCTGAGTTCAAATCCCCAGAAAACCTCTGGCATTGACCACTTTTATTGGAAGTTTCTTGTACAGTGGGCATTTTCTCTGTTTGACTAGTAATTCCCCGGGTTCCTGCACCAATTTTGTTACATCTTGAAACGTGCCCATTTTTAGCAGCCAGATACATACCTAACACGTGAATCACAGCCTGAAGGTGCCCGACTCTCTCCACTCTTTACGTAATGAGCCCTTGCAGAGCGTCTGTGCTTGTAACTTGGACCTTTCTGTGAAATGGTGTAATTAGATGGGATGAGCCGTGGCTTAAGTATTGCTTCACCTAAATCCTCTGAAGAAGTTCAGTCTCCTGCATACGTTCAGAGAATCGTCGTCTCATACATCTGTGTAAGAGCAGACCTGTGGCAGAATGATCTCAGCTGTTGTTTCTTTTTAAGATACAGTCAGTGGATGGGGTACCTGTTTTTTCTGCAGAGCAGTCACCCAAGAACTGGAAGACCTGACTTTCAGCCCAATGGAGTTGAGTTTTTAGTTCCCTACCTGCTATGGTGTAAGCTAAATTGGGGGAGAGGGCGGAGCAGAGAGACTCCCAGTTTTGAAAACATGTCATTGTCACAAAAATAGTCCTTTTAAAGAATATGTGAAGCCCTGCTCTGTCTCCTCAAATGCTGAGTGTATGCATGTCTTGTATGGGAATATGTCGTGCTGCAGCATAGCAATGCAAATGAATTTCTGGGTAATACCTGGCAAATTTCACACTTAACAGGATGGAGTATGAAGTGTGAGAAATCTGACTGTTAAGCAAGTGAATTTTATCTTGAGAGTAGGTTCAGATCTGTAACCTAAATTATAGAGATGGCAGGGTGACTGACTTTTGAACATTTAATCCTGGTTTTATTTCTTACCTCTTTCATACCATCACAATCTGATTTAATAGAAATAGCCCTTGCTCTCAGCCAGGAGTCACGAAGTCAGTCAGTCACCCTTTGTGATAGGCTTTCAGAATAGTACAAACCCTGTATTGCACAGAAAGAAACAGTAAACATATGAAGTGGCCATCATCTTCACAGGCTTGCCAGAAACACAGGGAACACTCCTGAGCACTTTTGGTGCCAGTAAAGTGCCCTTAACTCTTTTTTCTTGTATAATCAAATTTGTGCACATAGTGAATTACAAGCATGCCCAACAGCAGAGTGCCGAATGGAGAGTAATGCAGAGAGCTGGATCACTGTGCTCTTTGGTATGGTGGAGCTGCTTCACCTACTACAGCACAAATGGAACTTGTAGCCTAATGAGGACACTTAGACGTCTAAATTTAGGTATTTAGATCAAATGTTTAAATGTCATCAGTTGGGTAATGTAGATCCTAAGAAATCATATGAATGATTCATCTGTGTGGCCTCATTCATTTTGAAGAGGAAAACAGATAAGGTGCTAATTACTGGTGAAGGCTGATGTACAGCATGGAGAAGATCCAGATCCGCATGCATAATTAGCAGCCACTAAGGTTGTGGATATGATAACTGGTGTAATTGCTCTTCAATCAGATACTGCAAATAATAGAGGCAGTAATAAGGACAACAAGATTTCAGTGTGTCGCTGCTTTTGAGTGTTTCTGGTGAGACTGAGCACTCCCCGGTGGTCGCTTTGGGCCCCGTGCCAGCCCTGCCCAAAGCAACTTTGGACTTACTGGGTGTTTCCATGCCACCTTCTATACTTTCTCTCCCACTTCATCAAGTGAAGGTTACCTCCTTCCTCAAAATACGCTGGCTGGTTTTTGTTCTCCTCTCCTGCCTAATTATCCAAGTGTCCTCTGAAAAGTAAAACTAATGTACCTCTGCTTACCATGATTAGTCTTATTACTGCTTCTTAAAACTAGGTCCAAGTCATTTTGATCTGGTTCTTTCTGTACCCCATCCTAAATTTCCTTCATGCCTTGTGCAGAAAAAATGTCTGCTCAGGAGCACAGGGACAGCAGTACTATCCTGTTACGTATTTGAAGGTGCTTGTTCACAGCGGCATTGAGTTGTTTATGAATGAGAAGAGAAAGAGGCGAGTTTTCCAGTCTCTGAAAGTGGAAAGGACCTCCTCATGACATAGTGTTGCCATAGTGTTTCTTTGTATAAAATACGTGAGTAAGGAAGCATTACTGTCAATTTTACTGTGGCCTAAGACAGAAGCAATGAGCAGCTTCTGGTCCTAAAGAGCTGAGAAAGTAAATGAGGAGGAAACAGGGTGGGGTGGGCCTTTGTAGACTGATTACTTTTGTTAGTTATTTCTGAAAGACAGAGATAGTTAGAAGCGGAGCGATTGTTCACATGACTTGTGTTCCTTGTGAATGAATTGGGATGACATTTTAGGATCTTTTTCAGGTGGTGGAATCTAGTCCTGCTGACATGCAAAGGCCAAAGGACATATTCCTCAAGGTGCCTTTGTGTTGCTTTACCCATAACTGAAAACAGGCCTCCCCACCCCACTGCATCTGTTCTTTCTGTTAGTGTAAAATTGTCCAGCCTGTATCTTTTCAGTCACACGCAGCTCACGGGGATGGTTCATGTCTCTCCAGTGCTGTGTCTGTCACGGTTAACACCAAAACTTCTGCGGGGGGAAGCAAGCCAGCAGGACTCTGGGGGCTGTGTTCCACATCATCCTAGAAACATGTGGTACATCCATCTCGGCACATCCAAAATGTAAACCTTCTTTCTACCTGGAAAAAACTTTTCACCTTCCCACTGTGCTGTGTGTCTTTCAGGTTTTTGTACAGGTGCAGGAAGGTTTGCTAGGTCTCTATTGATGCTTTGACAATTACCCACGAATAATGTAAGAACATTTAGTAAGCAGTTGGTTCAATACCTCTTCAGACGATTTAGGCAAGACAGAGATGATATAATGCTAATGCAAAGCTGTAAAGATAGCAAAAAGCAATAGAAAGGGTAGTGCTTTTACCTCTTGCTTCTCATAACTGTAACAGAAAGAATAGTCATAGGAAACGACGAATCATCAAACTAAAAATGATGATTAAAAATGATCACCTTTGAAACTGGTGCACAATAAACTGGTGGAACTAAGTGACACAAATACCACTGAGGGAGCAAATAACGAGGGATAAATAATGACTAGTCATGCTGTCTGACATTCACGATTGTCAGGCTGAAGATACGGAGGACAGAATTGTTGAAGAACTCTGGCATGGGTTAGCTAATAGTGGTCTTGGATTGGAAAGTAATTCCTGGGAATGCATCAGTAAACAGTTGCCCACTTTAGGGGGTTTTAAAGGCTTTATCTACTGCTCATCGTAATACAGAATGTGAAATCAGTCTACTTGGACCACAGCCCCATCACATATGGCTATCATTTTTAGGATGACAGAGCATAGGAATGGTCTGGAGAAATAAACTCCAGAAATGTAGAGAAGCAGACACGCACCGTATGACATGGCAGGATGCCTCGAGGCAGGGAACCTATCCTGAAGAACCGCAGGTGAAGCATTATGCCCTCCTCTGTCAGAGCAGCATTTTGGGCGACAGTTAGCAGCAGCTGCTGGATGAATTGTTTCAGTGTTTTTCTAATACCCGTAGCAGCACCAAGAATTGTGCACCCTGAGGAAAGGTTGTTAAATACAACTGAGCTGTGGAGGTCACTACTTGTATCTGGCTGATGAGAGAGGTTGGCAGTCTCCTAAACCGTTTGGTACACCTTGTTTCTGAGACTGTAAGAAGAACTGTGTAGTTTCTGGAGTTTGATTTAATACATTTAAAAGTAAGGTGGACTATGCAGGTTTTCCGAGTCCTTTGCTATAGGTAGTAAGACTTCATTAAATTTTTGGAGGGGACTGCTGTATCTGCACAATCCATAAATGATGTTTTCAGTTCTGCCCTTGAAATGTGTCCTGTGCAATGCTGGCAACGTGTTTTTTTCCAGTCAGATACTTAAATGACTTCAGCAATTTTAGACATCTAAAAACCTGTTCTTTCTAGTAAGATTGTCACAGGAGTGACATGCTTTAAGATTCAGTTCTCAGAAGGGGCAGACACTGACTTAAACTTGCAGCTCCAGCAACTGCTTTGTAATGCTTGTTTGGTGAAAAGGTTTTAGCAAAGGTGGTCACTGTAGTCTACAGAGAAAAGTACAGCTAGGTGGTCTTCCTGCTTCATTATCGTGAACTAAAATGCACTTATGAAATTTCTCAAATACGGACAAGGGACCAAAAGATGTAAGCTGTTTAAATAGAACGAATTACTTGTGGGGAAAACTCCATTAACTACACATTGGAAACCCTTATGTGGCACACCTCCAAATAATGCAGTCTCCATTTTCACCAGCAGTTAGTATGATGACCTTCAGGAGACATTTCTAGAAAGGTCCATCTTTTTTGGGTAATCATACTGAAGGAAGGTGCTGCGTTGCTTTCTATTCTGTTCCACCATTGCTTTGTGCTTCTTTCCATAAACAGATTGTCTTTTTAGAATTCTCTGTGTGTGAATATCTTTTCTATTAATCAAAACGAAATTTTAGCCATTGCTTATTAATAGAAAAGTTTAAAAGGGTTTGTTTGTTGTTGTTCTTTTTAGAAATCACAAATCAGGTGAAGCTCTATATTTGGTTTTCTTTCTTCCCTTACCTCCTTTCCAGGCTCAGTGTCTTTCAGTTTAAGTTAGTTTTTTTTTTTACAAGGACACTGCAGTACACCTGTCAGGAAATACTTACATGTGTGTCTGTGTGTATAAAGAAAATATTTCCAGCATACTGTACTGAAAAATAATACGATTTCCACAAGAAGTGATTTGAGTTGACCTAACTTTTTAGTTGCATTATCGTGTGTCTTGCTGCTTTTCCCAATGTTGGCTACAACAATATTTACAGAGTGGAATGAACTGTTAAAGCCCTCCAGAAGTTCTGCCAGCCCCTTTGCGATGGGGTGATGATTACTTGCTTGCTTACATCATCCTTGCTCACGGACTGTGTCAGAGCCAACCAGCACTGAAATGCCACAGGAATGGCCAGTGGCACGTAACTTGCTACTGATACAACTAGTCACATAGACATTTTGTTAATCATTATCCAGATATTCTGAACACTAACTTTGACATTTGGATATAGGAATATAAATACTTTTGTATGTTCAACTCTGAGTGTAAAAATTAATGTCAGTATGGGAAAGCAGCATTGGCTTGCCTTAAAGATCTCTGTGCAAAGTGTACCTTGTGGAGTGGAATAAAAGCAGCCCCCTTGGAAACTAGTTCCTTTTCACAGATGAGTAAGAAAATGTCTTCTAGAAGACAATTCCTTCTAGAATTTGAAGGAGATTCTTGCAATAGTGGGCAAGGAGCAAAAGTTATATCTGAGCCTATATTTATGCAAGATTTTGTTTCTGACAGTCGGTTTATATTTTTCAGAAAATGAGAAGCACTTGGCACTGTTCAAATTTTTAAACTAGGACATGTGACCTTTTGGGGATGCTCCTGGTGGGGAAGCTCAGGAAAAATTAAAAATTAGTAGCTTTAGTTTTAAGGTTTTGCTAATTCATTTTAAGTTTTCTGAATATTGCTCTCTCCAGAAAAACCTGTGGAATTCATTGTCTGAATGCTGTTAGCAGCCATCGCATCTTCTGACTGCCACTGTAAATGACAGCTACTCCTTGCTGTCACCAATTTGGATTACAAAGGTCTGTCCTTCATGGGTGTGACTTCTGTCGAACACATTACATGATTGTGCACAAAGCCTTTAAAATCTTCTCTATTTCCGTAAGACATGCCTATTTTTGTTGTTTAGCTAAAAGAGGACAGGCATGAGGGAAGTTTAAATAAAATGAAAAAAAAACCCACTTAAATGGGTTCTCAGCTCCATGCAAAAGAGTAAGTATCTTTGCCAGCATGATCAGTGGCAGTCCTGTTCCATGTTACGACAAAATCAGGACCTTTTCTCCCTGTGACTCCCAGCCCTGTATTTTTGTGCTGAAAGTAATGCATCACAATTGTATTACTCCAAATAACATCACTTTTAGAGATAAAATTTAAAAAAGTTTCACTAGAAATCTAATCTGCCCTTGTTTCTAGGTACACAACACATTTCTATGCAGTAGGACCCCACAGGAGAGTTCAGTGTAATTGTAGCTCAATTTTCATAATTTTTGAGTATTTGTGGTTTAATTTATTGTGACAAACCAAAGAAATGCAATTATAATTTAAAAAATCCTACTTGCAGATGCTGATACATGTTTACATTTGCCACTAGATTGTCCATGCTGTTAAAGACTTTAAATTTTGTTTTTTTGAATTAGTCTTGTCTTTTTGTTTTCTAATGAGAGATCAAATGCTTATAAAATGTAATATAAAATTGCCTGTAACTACAGAAAATCTTCAGTGCGTAGAGGTAGCATTCATCTTTTCTTGATGTTTAACCCTGTCAGATCATTTTTCCGTCTGATTTCCCAATATGTAAAATGGAAATACTGATGCTTCTGTTTTTCTAAAGTGCTTTGATATTGCTGATGGTAGGCACTATATGAAAGCTTGATGTCAATATCATTATGTGCTTATACATCATGGAAGGTACTGCCAGGTTTGATTATTACTGGGTGATATTCTGCTTCACTCAGAGGACACTATAGTCATGATTGTATTTTCAAATATTTCTATAGCAGATAATATCAGCCTGCTTTCATCAAGACCTTTTTTTTATTTAACTAGACTAAGGCAAAATATATTGACTTCTAGATGCCACTAATTACTGTAAGTTTAAAAAAAAACAACAGAACAAAACGTTAATAATACTGTTCATGAGCAAAAATTAGTATTTGTTAATGAGTTAGGTGCATTCATGGTAGTGTAGGCTACTTACTGTGCATCACTTTGCCACTTCGTTTTTCTGCAGGTGAAAATTCAGAAATCTTAGGTCATTTCTCCCAGTGGTACATTTTGTTATCTTAACAAGGTTTTTATTACACTTAGTCTTTTGATTAATTTGCTGACTTTGGTTCATTCATCCATCATTCCTAGATTGGGGCTGAGCTGCATTTTTTCATCTGAGTTATGCTCATGCTTTTGGGGTATTTGATACATGAAGTCTGTAGATCCTTCCACCCACTTTACAAGGACAGTAAATTCAGAGCTTCGGTGTGTGTAGTTTCCATATGTGAAATTGTAGTTTAACTTTCTTGGGCATTTGCTAGATTTCAGTAACAGGTCTCTTTTTTGCTTTTTCTTTTTTAAACATCAGGTTCTTATTGCTTATTTTATTCCTCCTTCTACCTCATACAGATAAATTGTACTGATTTAATAATTCCAAAATCTACAGTAACAAGCCTATCAATGGAAGTTATTGAATAAACACTAAATAAAGTCACTTTGTTCATTGCTAATAGTAAACATTCAGGGCATGACTGACTGCTTTTTTTAGTTCACCTTTTTGTTAAAACAGATAAAGGTTATTTTCATCTCTAGCATTTGCTGGCTGATCACGGTGTTCCATGTCAGAGAGAGGCTTGAATAATCTCTTTGAAGGCAGTATTGAGGCAGAGAATTAGCATTCTCTCCAGCTGGACTCCACTGCACACAGGTTGGTTTCTCATTTGTCATGGCAATGTTTTCATTAGGTCAGCTGAAAAACTGCCCTTCTCTCCTTCAGAATGCAAAATGAGCAGGGAATAGAGGGAAATGAAATCATAGAAATAGATGTTAGATAATGTGTGTCAATTAACCATGAAAGCAGTGACATTTATTCTTATACAAGTTTTAATAATTTGCATGTGCATACATGAAACTATTTCAGACACATTAAGCTTTCTTACGTTTAAATGAGGATGGTGATTGGCTCACCAGTATGAAATAAGACTGCTTTCACTGGACCAAATTTAAGCTTTACTTCTAAATATGTGGAATCAAAGTGCAGATGGTTGAGTCCAGAGATTCTAAACATGATTTTGCAAATACTACCTACCAATGGAGGTGCTCCCTATTATTTTGTAAATCATATGCTGTAGCTAATTTTTCCTTGCATTTTCCAAGACTAGACTTCTTACCTTTGTGATTTGTATTACATTTTATCAAAGTTTCTTCAGTTTTGAAAGAGTGTCTTAAGAGATGTTTCCCACTAAAATAGTAGAACTGCTATATCAGTATCTCTAAACGATTTGAGAGTTGAGATGTGTATTATGTAAGACGCCTATGCTTTCAACTGTTACTGCTCTTCAACTCTTTAAGAAAGTACAGTGTGTATGTGCGCATATATATACACACACATGCGTATCTCTCTCTCTCTCCTTCGGAGATGCACCTTTTAACCTAGCTTTTTGAAGCCAGAGGGGAAAACTCACATATAGCTAACAATTAATATTCACTTTGGGTGGTAGAGCAAAACCACAAATGTTTTGTGTTGGATTTACAGCTTACCCTCTTTTTGTGAACTGTAGAAAATAAGCATGAGTTCTCTATATGTAGTGAGATTGGACAGGAAAGTAGATGAGGAAATGAGAAGATATATCACCACTCTTGATTCTCTCCATCCCTCCAAAGTCTCTAGAGACATGGTCAGATTTGGAAACAGAGAGCTTTGACAGAAATTCTGATAGGATCAGACCGAAAGGTAAAGCTGTAGTATTTCCTGGCACAACAATAGTTTAAACTTTCATTGCAAAATACTTAAGTCACTAATGTTATATAAAATAGTAACACTGCAATACTGTTTTTTTTTTTCAATAAAAAATGACTGGAGTATGGAGAAGGTTGCAAAAATTTGTCCCTTTGAATATGAAATTGGCAATACCTTTTTTAGCCAATCTACACTTAAAAAGTTCAGTTAGAATGTGCCATTTCATTAATTTTGTTGGAGTGTTTTGGTTTGAAAATAAATACTGTGCATGCAGAAAAAAGTCCAGAGAAGCATAATATGAATGACAGATGACTAAGGAAGATCAGATAGAATAAGAAATTTATAGTGTGTTTAAATTTATTTTGAAAGACTGCTTTTACAATTAATTTGTCTCGCTATCAAACTGTTACTTCCAGTGCTTCCTGAGTTATTTTCAATAAAGCATAATTACTTGCTAGAAATCCAATAAAGTAATATTTTTCTGTCGGTGTTAGGGAAAAAAGAATCATCCTGGTCTAGTCTATGCCTGGACCTGTTCAAACAAAACCAGGTTTCTACCACATGCTGGGTTTTAATAGCATAAATACTTCAGACTTCTAAATTACATAAATAGTGCAGACAGTTGTCAGCTTTGGAAATAACTTACATGCAGCTGGTGGATATGAAGAAGTTGTTTATTTTGGGTGATACAATTCCCCTAAGGGAGAAGAAATTACTGTTTTGCTGTCCTATTTTTATGTTGCTTATCAATTCTTTTTGCACCGTAAAAATATGGTTCAGTTTCAGATTTACTATAGGTTTTGATCAGTCTCTTCAAGACCAAAGGGAAAACTTCTCTGACATTACTATTTCATTCTTGGGAGTCAGCTACGTGGTTTAATACTTCTGACTTTTATTTAGCCAGTTATTGGTTTGGGATCCTAACAAAACAGATGCCCCCAAAGTGTAAGATTCAGTGTACTTTCAGACTGAAAGTACACCCAGCTGCACACCACTTGGCCTTCACCCCCAGCTAGCTCTGCCCCAGCTGGGACAGCAGGGCTGGAAGTGTGGACCAAGAGCTGCCGTGGAAGACTTCCCAAGACCCTGTGTTCTTCCCTTCTCATAAGAGAAACAACTGTGACAGGGATAATCCACTTTTACGTAAAAAAAGCTGCCTTAGAGATCTTAAAATGTGCAGTTCTGGTGTTGCTCTGGAGTGAAACTCGGGCATGCTCTGCTGTCCATGGTGAGGCTTTGTGTGTTCTTAGGTCTAAGTATTTGCTTGTCTTATCTACGCCATCGACAGAAGTAATCCAACATATCCATGTGTGTACATACATGTGAACAATTCATGATTTTACGATAGCAAAATATGTCTGATATATATTTTAAATATGCTGCTCATAAGATACCAAAGGTTTTGCATTTAAAAACAGTCTATTCGAAAGCCTGCTGGCTTCCCCAAGTCATTTCTCAGGGGAGAAGCGCCAGCTCTTGTGGTGAGGGAAGCACACTCCAGGGCTTGCCATCAGCGCCCGTGTTTGACTATCTGCTAAGTAAAACCTGGTAATTCTGGCATTGGTTGAATGCCATTCAGTTCTTTATCACTGAAGAAATGACCGCACCAGCAGTTACAAAGGAAAACCTACTGAATTAAAGGCTTTTGCTATCTAGAAAAAGCAAGAAAAAATGCTGGCCATTGTATCTTTTCATCATAAGTTACCATTTACACTTCCCTGAGATCTCCAAAGGACAAGTTTTTTCAAAGACCTTTTGGACCACATAAAAATGGAATTGGATCTTGGGGTTTTTTTTTTTGAGCCAACTAAGTCATCGGGCTTTGTGCTTACAGGTGTTGTCAAAGAGTATGTTTGGCTGCAAGTCATGTGCCAGACTGGGGCTTTTGTGAATGCTAAGACTAGTAAACAATTAAATACTCCAGCCACATAGAGAAGGTTGAAACAGGACTGAAAAGAAGGTCTGAGACATGAATTCCCAAAGAGCTTAAGGAATGCTTCAGCTAAGGTTCACTGCATTTACTCTTGTCAGGCAATAACCAAATATCACTTTTAAAGCCTTATATGAAAAGAAAGCATGCGTTAGAAACACAGAAATGGCTTTGATTTTCTACAGTTGTGTGTGCATATATATGTATTTTCTTGTTTAGCACGCTTAGTGATGACTGATCATCATGCAGTTTGTAGAGGGTTTCTTTCCTTTGAAAACGTAGCCTTCACTGTGTATGTAGACTACAGAAATATCACGTGAATGCTGTGTAAAATTCAGATACTGCAGCACTACAATCACAAGATTCATACAGCTGAACAGTGCTGGGCTGCTATGTATAATTTGACTTTTTTTTTCTTCTCATGTTTCTCTTTTCATTTTGGTTTCACACGGTAAAGCCATGCAAGATAGCATGGTTTTCCTTTATATTTGCAGGCTGCATAGTCCAAGTATTTATTTCTTATTTTGAATCTTTCAGCATGTGCGTGTTAACCTTGATCAAGGGCCTGACATCTAGTTGCTTTTCAGGGAAGAGGATGGTTTACAGAAATGCACACCAACATGTCTGTGTGCTTTTTTTGGTTGCTTATGCTTCTGACCCCTTTCTTCAGTGCACTTGGGAAGAATGAAACACCAAATACAGGGCAAACTCTCTATATGGAAAATACATCCTGTCATGCCGCGAGAGAAAAATTGTCCATTTAAAGGCATAACTAGAATAAATGGTATTCTGAAAACCATGACATGTATGGTATTTTAAATGAGCTCTTTTTTTTTTTTCTAAGATGCAATAGAAATTACCAAAACCAAAGCAAGACTAAGACATAAATGATAGATAATACTAAATAATGAAAGCTTTATAGCGGTGTCATATGAGAAGGTAGGAAAGTGGAAGCAGTTGCAATCCTGAAAGGTTTGACTTGATACAAGTAACTTTTCTCACTAAGAGAGGTCCTTCACTTTTAAGCAGGGCATCATTTACATGTTTTTCCTGCTGTTTTATATGGTTTTCTTCTTTCTTTCTGTCTTTCTGACTTTTTTTATAAAACCAACATCAAGAATCTTTTAATATCATTCTTATAATACAACTGGTGCACCTTAGGGTATTGCTAGTCACTGTGTGACAGAAGTGTCACGGTAAGAGTTACCTGGTGAGGAAGGCAATAGGCTGCGAATGCAGAGATGGTGCTATTCCCACCTACACTGCAGTTTCGGTATGTAACTTCAGGCATGTTAGTTTAGTTTAGTTCAGTTCCTATGTATAAATATATAATTTCCTATGTATATAAATGAGAGTAGTAATTGTTTAAGACACATAATGGATGAGGTATGTGCTGATTATTCCTTACTTGAAGACAAAGTTAAGATTTAAAACAATGATTGCATAGTACGTTGTGTACTTACAATCTGTGTATACTGACTAGATGGCCATCAGGATGAGGGTGAAAACTACTGTTCAGAGATGACCTTATGACAGTCTGCAATGGAACACCATGAGATACTGGACAGCTATACTGTCCAAGTAAATCAAGCCCTTGGAGAAACAGTGTGCACAGGTTAGCTTGGCATGGAGCCATGCCAAGCCAGCTATACCGAGTCTGTGATTTGAGCTATTGTATCTATATATTCTGCACTGAGGTAGGCACTCGCAGAGCTCTAGTAGCCTGTGGGGAGCTAGCAGGACAAGCATGGACAACGTGCCGCATCCTGACATTTTCATTTACTCTTCAGGCGCTGCTGGATCCTGGCTTGTAGATGAAGAAATGGTTGAGTTAGGCTGCCTGTATTAGGTGGTCTGCTTAGCTTACATACCCAACCTGGAAGGCATGACCACGCTTTTGTGTTATAGTGTGATGAAGGACCTTGGACACTCTGCTGTCTAAATGATTTATCAGTCATCTGAACTACATGTTGTAGTAGACTCTGCTGTACATGGTGGCAAAAGATGTGAAAATGATCCCTGCCCTGGTGGTCTTACGGTGCACCAGAGTGGTAGCAACTGAGGTGGAAGGGGTTGCAGCGTGAAAGCAGTGTGCAAGTTAGCATATGTGATGCCAGATCTTCCTATAGACTATTCTGAGTGTCCTAAGGAGATGACATAATCACGCCATGGAAGTACAAAAAAGAGAAAGAGGCAAAATAAATTTGTGGGGAAGGGAAATAAACTGGACACTGGAGGACCAAGGAATCTAGAGATAGAAGAGAAAGAATAGTTGTAAAAGCAGTCGATTTATGCTGCCTATCTTTCTTTTCTGCTACTTTGTTTTTGTTCAATGCAATAAAAAATTAATCACATACAGTTCAACATTTTACTTGTCCTTAAAACTTGTGCTCTGTAGAATGAATCAAAAAATTACATATTTTTAAACGGGTGCACTAATATCAATATGCACTTATTATTCCCCTTGATGAAGGCAAGAATCACTCCTTTCTAGAGATACATTTGTAGACTGTAGATCTACATATTATGTAGAGATACATACATAAACACAGCTGATAATATAGGATGTAAGTACAAAAACCCAGGTAAGTCTGTAAGTAGATAGAGATGGATATATTTCAAAAGTCTGTCTAGAAGATATAAAGTAAAGCGGACATTTTCAACTTCATTATGTACCTGTGGTAATGTCAAATAGCTCAGCAATGTCTTTTTAGACCATTTCTACTCTGCCAAGTTCAATAAGATACAAGTATTTTCCATGAATCAGAATGGTGACAACTCTGTCAGAGACATGTATCCTAAAAATGACTGTGAATTTATGAGGCATAATACATTATAAATATATATGTTCTTGGGTAAACAAATGTTTGTTACCATATGCAGTGGTCTGCAGCAATCTTTATGTATGGAATGAAATCACATAACCAGTTTTACCCTGCAGTCGCACTGAAGCTTGATCCGGCCACGGTGAAGACAAGAAGCACCAGCTATGATTTCCATACTGTCTTCACAGTCCTGGCAGATGGACTTCAATGCTGAGCAGGCCAGGAAACAAAGTATTTTTTGTTAAATTGGGCAAACCAGACATTTTCCCACAGTTTTTCAGAATTCACAGATTCGGTGGCTACTCACTCTTCAGTGTGGATGATGCTTAGATGATCTTGTAATCAGGTCTTACAACGTACAGGGTACACACTGTGCCCGCTTTCAGTGCTCTAGCCTCTAGATTCCACCAGATGTGTATAGTTGTGTATAGCTAGTGTAGGTAATGTGCAACCGGCGCATTCTTGGAGACGCCTTGTTTTGAGCAGGAGCTACTACACATTGCCTGAGCTGTCTACCTCTTACAAGTAGGCTGCTGTTCTCTAGACACAGTGACACAAGCTACTGGAGCCTTGTAGAAAACTAGGTGGTTATAACAGATATTTCTTAGAATTTGCCTTAATTAAAAAAGATTCTGCTTTAATAAGGAGCATAACAAAAAATTAAGTTTCTCCTTGGCAGACTTCCCTTTGGTTAGTCTTCACATAAATTGAGTTTGCTGTCCTTTTTTTCTTTAAAAAATCCTTTTATAACCAAACTGACAGGTAGTATTTTTAGATTATGTTGCCAGAATGTGAAGTATAATATTTACTTTGATGAACAATCAGAAGTAAAAGCATATTAATAACAAGAGTGATGCAGGTCTGATGTGTTCCCACCTGTCCCCCTCCACTAGAGTATTTTTGCCAGAAATGGCTGATAACTGTCACATTATTATGTAGAAACTCATTACAGGAAAGTAGGTCTTCAGATAAACTGTACATACATTTTCCATACAGATACGGAAAAAATGACAGGTGTTAAAACATAGATTAGCTTTTTAAAGCTATGTAGGCTTCCTGTACCTTAGTAGGGGAAAATAAAAACAAAAGTAGTGGAAATAAATTTTCCTCCGTTTTAAGATGAAAGTATGTACACAGGCCAATTGCTTAAATTGTTTTTGCTGTTAAAGAACGTATGAAGGTTAATCCTAGAGCCATGAGGGGCCTGTGGATTCCAGCAGGTCGTACAGGTCACTGTAGGTGAGAAACTGATAATGTGAAGCACAGTAAGCTGATGAATCTTTCTTTCCTCCTGGCCTCTCCCAAACTTGTTGATGTGCTTTGGAAAAATGCCAGCATGGTCCAGTGGATTTCATTTTTATGTGCGCATTCATCTGCAGTGACAGCGAGGAGCTGAGCACCATTTTCTTCGTGTAATTTCAAATTATTTAATATCAATGGAGAAAAAGTAAATCTTCTCTTGCTCACATTTTCATTCCTGTAGGCTCTGGTGTAGTTGTACTGTAATAAAACTGTCATACCAGTGCCAGAACCAGCCCTGCGATTCAGCCTGTTCGTGTGCATAACCTGTATTTTGTCAGGGCTGGTTTGGGCAATGTTGTCAAGTGTCCTGCTATAAAAATCTTGTCATGGTGGAAGCACAAGATGACTGTAGGAGTGCTGGAGTAGCACTTGCTACTCCAGAGAGCGATCAAAAATAGTTCAGACGCCAAAGGACTTGGCCCCACTTTGATGTGAAAGGGGAGTGTTGGAAGAAGGACCTTAATCCCTCAAGTATGATTCAGCATCACTGTGTTTATGTTGAGCGTGATGTGGGACTGGGTGTCATGTGTGTGTCTCTGTCAGCAGAGCTGGCTGGCTGCCAGTGCCTGCAAAAGTCAGTGTAATCCTCCCGCCAGGGAGGTACCTGTCTCCAGCGCACCGTGTCCTGTACTGCTCCTGCTGCACGTCCACCCAAAGCTGCGCCTCCCGGTGTCGTGGGCCCTTCTTCCTCTCTGCGTGCTAGGGAGGATTTAGAATGTGGTCACTGCCCCCGGGGTCTTTATAAGCCATTCTCGCCATGATCTAAGTTCATCCATATTAGTTCATTTACTGCACACTCAAGTTGTTATTGAATTATTGAGCTTCAATGTAAATAAAAGTCATTATGTGAGGGGAGATACTATGCTGTCAACATCTGCTGCAAGCTGGGCTCTGTGATTTATGCCAGAGTCCTGGGAGTACTTCAGCTGGGGAGGGTTTGGAAAAGCAGCTGTTGAACAAGAAACTAAATGCAAATTTACCATTTTTTCTCTACATCAGAAATACAGAATTTTCAACTCTTGTCTGTCAAAATTCAGAGATGGATAATGCATTCTTCATTAGAATACTGGAAGTTCCTTTTAACAATTAATATTGTGCTATGCTGGCTGTATTCTTGTTACTTTTAATTCTTAGTATTCCTGGGGGTTTTCTGCAAGGTAATGTGTGGTCTATTTTTATATATATATAAAAAAATAGATATAATAGATTATATATATATAATAGATAGATAGCTATAGATATATTCCTATAGAAAAGGAAGCTTTTCTTCAGCAATCTACAAACTGATGGAGCAGTCAAAGAAGCTGTAGAACAATTAGCCCTGTAGGAAATACTGAGAGCAAACTACATTCTCAGTCTCTATTGACAAGTAAGTATCTGTTTTTTCCTTTGTGTTAAGCGACATTACAAGGTGGCAGGAGACATTACCGCTCCGTTAGTAAAAATGCTGTTGAAAAGTACTGGTGAGCTTCCTCCTAGATTCTGCTTCTTCCACTTCACATTCAGTGGTGCTGCATAAAAGGGTTTATTTCAAAGGCCTGCACAAACACAAGCAAAACACAGAGCCAACATACTACAAAATTATATGAAAGTCAGTGAGGATCCGCAGAGTAAGTAGAAGTTACAGTTACAAGTAATTTTTATTGACTTTATATTGGCATTATATCTTCTTTTACTCAGGAAAGCAATAGCTTCTCTTAGTATCTGTGGTGGGTTGACCTTGGCTGGGCACCAGGTGCCCACCAAAGCCACTCTATCACTCCCCTCCTCAGCTGGACAGAGGAGAGAAAATACAACGAAAGGCTCCTGGGTCGAGGTAGGGACAGGGAGAGATCGTTCACTAATTACTGTCATGGGCAAAACAGACTCGACTTGGGGAAATTAGCTTAATTTATTGCCAATCAAATCACAGTAGGATAATGAGAAATAAAACCAAATCTTAAAAAACACACACCCCCCCCCCCCCCGCTTCTTCCTGGGCTCAGCTTCACTCCCGATTTCTCTCCCTCCTCCCCACGAGCGGCGCAGGGGGTCGGGGAATGGGGGTTGTGGTCAGTTCATCACACGCTGTCTCTGCCACTCCTTCCTCCTCAGGGACAGGACTCCTCACACTCTGCCCTGCTCCAGCCTGGGGTCCCTCCCACAGGAGACAGTCCTCCATGGACTTCTCCAACGTGAGTCCTTCCCACGGGCTGCAGTTCTTCAGGAGCTGCTCCAGCCTGGGTCCCCCCACGGGTGCCGTCCTTCAGGAACAGGCTGCTCCAGCCTGAGTCCCCCGTGGGGTCACAGGTCCTGCCAGCAACCCTGCTCCAGCCTGGGCTCCTCTCCCCACGGGGCCACAGGCCCTGCCAGGAGCCTGCTCCAGCGTGGGCTTCCCACGGGGTCACGGCCTCCTTCGGGCATCCCCCTGCTCCAGCGTTGGTGGTGGAGACCTGCTCCCCCGTGGAGCTCCATGGCTGCAGGGGCACAGCCGGCCTCCCCATGGGCTTCCCCAGGGGCTGCCGGGGAACCTCTGCTCCGGCGCCTGGAGCCCCTCCTGCCCCTCCTGCTGCCCTGACCTGGGGTCTGCAGGGCTGCTCCTCTCACATCTTCTCACCCCTCTCTCCCGCTGCAGTTGTGCAGTTTTCTTTTCCCCCTTCTTAACTCTGCTCTCCCAGAGGTGCTGCTACTGTCACTGATGGGCTCGGCCTTGGCCAGCGGCAGGTCCCTCTTGGAGCCGGCTGCACTGGCTCTGTCGGACACAGGAGAAGCTTCTGGCAGCTCCTCAACAGAAGCCACCCCTGCAACCCTCCCACTACCAAAACCTGGCCACACAAACCCAGTACAGTACTTCTGGAAAATATTCAGGGAAAGTCCCATGGTTAGTAACTGAGAAAAATGGCATAATAGTTTCCTGTCCTTCAGTTGGAAGATACATAGAAGATTTTTCTTGCAAGGTAAATAGAAGCAAAAATAAAACAAAAAGATATTAAAAATCACTGGAAGGGGATGTTTTTCCAATATGTATTTCAGGATAAAAAAAAAATACTGCAATATTTCTAACCAAGACTCATCTGCCTTATCTTCTGATTCTCTTTTCACTGTGGAAACAAAGCTTTTATTTTTAATTTAGTTCAAATTCTAAGGTTCTAAATTAAAGTTCTTTGATTTGAAACAGGTCTATTTGTATATATTTAAACTTGGGGAGGAGTTAAAATGCACATTGTTATGCATCACTTGGATGGCTGTTGTGGTTTAACCCCAGCTGGCAACTAAGCCCCATGCAGCCGCTCGCTCACTCCTTCCCTGGTGGGATGGGGGAGAGAATCAGAAGGGTAAAAGCGAGAAAACGTGTGAGTTTGAGATAAAGAACATTTAACAGGCAAAGCAAAAGCTATGTGCACAAGCAAAGCAAAACAAGGAATTCATTCACCACTTCCCATGGGCAGGCAGGTGTTCAGCCATCTTCAGGGAAGCAGGGCTCCATCATGCGTAATGGTTTCTTGGGAAGACAAACACCATGACTCCAAATGTTCCTCCACCCCTTCCTTCTTCCCCCAGCTTTGTATGCTGAGCATGACACCATGTGGTATGCAATATCCCTTTGGTCAGTTGGGGTCAGCTGTCCCAGCCGTGTCCCCTCCCAAGTTCTTGTGCACTCCCAGCCTCCTCGCTGGTGGGGTGGTGTGAGAAGCAGAGAAAGCCTTGACTCTGTGTAAGCACTGCTCAGCAATTACAAAAATACCTCTGTGTTATCAACACTGTTTTCAGCACAAATCCAAAACATAGCCCCATACTAGCTACTGTGAAGAAAATTAACTCTATCCCAGCCAAAACCAGCACAATGGCAAAGAGATGGCAATTAAAAGGTATAAGAAATAATGTAGCGTGCATTGGGGAACTTCGTAAGAGCCATTTCTATACATTTCTATAAAACACAGGAGACTTTATGTATAATATTTGAAGGTTCAAATTGGCAGCCAAGCTAGTTAAACACTCTACAGTTAGAGCATTCAAAAAGGTATGCTGCAAAGCCTTATGGTATTCCTCAGTGTTTATGGATGCTTTCAGATGTTTAGCTAGATCTGTTAAGAATGCAGTGCAGTTCAATTCCCATTTACAGATATGATATCTCAAGGGGGATTTTCAAGACAGACTTAGGTATAAACAGTTTTTGAGGTGGGGAAATAAAGGAAGATTTCCTGAGAGTAAAGTGACTTTAGAAAAGTCTTTGGATGTTTTCCTTTACCAGTTCCAAATCAGGCATGATGAGCATAAGAAATTCCACTCTGAGGCAGAATGAAGTTTGGATTAGAAAAGCAAAGAGGAAGACGATGGTTTTAGCAACAGCAGCAATGTCTATCTTTGATGTGCTCAGGGGCCACTTAGCCCCTCAACCCATTTTCAGGCCAAATAGTATGGCACTATAGGCAACTGTGTTCTATGGGAGCAGGAAAGGAAATGGAGACCCCTAATAATTTTTAAGTGGATGAGCAGGCTGGGAGGTAACTGTCAGTCAGCTGTGGTGTATCAGGACTAAGCAGGCTTGACTCATGACTGACCCTGCTAGACTAGTAACTGCTGATTTGCTGGTAGGATGCACACCTTGACTTTTTAGGAAATCAGCATCTACTTGGCCTGTTTCATTTCCTGATATTCCTTCTGTTTTTCCTTTTCCTAGGACTATGCAAAATGGGGAGGCTTTGTGCTTTTGTAGCTCTGTTTTAAGGCTTAAGACAGTTGGCTGCCTGGAATACCGGATCTTGTCTGCTACTTGAGCTGGTCTAAAGCATCAAACAGAGCTAAAATATCTAACTTCAGAATACCAGTTTCCTATCCAGGTAACAAGCTGCTTAGTGGATTTCCTAATCTGAAAGTAAAACCGTAATTTTGAAATAGCTTTGGTTTTGAAAGATGAAACTTCTTTTGCAATCAAAGCAATAATAATGTTGATTATAGTATGACATGGAAGGTGAGAAGTTTAGAATTTCCATGTTAAGGGTGCAGAAGCAGCAGAGCCAATCACAACAGGATTCTAACCTTAAAAGGATGAGAATTCATTAAATAGTATTATTTTTCTTGGATGACATCGCATACACAGAACTGAGGTCCTGATTTTGTGATTTGTCAATTAAAACTGAAGGTAGCATGTTAGTCTCTTGCTGTATTTTTGCTGGTTCCCAGCTGTCATATAGTCTCGCTTATTTGAATAGACTTAACTGTGAAAAAAAATCTATTAAAAGCATTCCTAGTTTGAATATGCCCTACTTTTAGCAATGAATCTGTCACCATGTCCATCTGAATCTTAGCAAGTTTTTTTCTCTTATTTGTTTTCTGCTAAGCATAGCTTTCTTGGCAATTATCTAATTATGTGAGTTTCAGAAATGTAGTTTGCTTGCTAAGGAACACTGTGGTCTAGCGAAATGAGTTTCTGGTCAGGATTGTCTTAAAACCATAGTGGATAGTCACGGGAGTTGGGAAGTTATTTCCCTCCCTAATTTTCCAAGCTTTGAAAAACAAAAAGCGCAGCAGAAATTAGATTTGAGAAAACATGGCCTGCTGGGTTTGATTGTTGAGGTTTCCTTAATGAAATAATAAAATAAACAATGAAAAAAAGAGCAAGCAGATTGGACCACTCAGGGAAGTGAAAACCAGCCTTTCCTGGGGAGTTGACCAGCCTTCTCTTCAACTTTGTTAGTGAATTGAAGCATAAACTCAGAAAAAGTATACTCAACCTCTTTTTTTTCATCAAAAATACATAACTACGGGAAGCAGACCAGGAAAGACAATCAATAAGAATTTTTAAACAACCATCCTAAAAGTAAGTAAGGAAAGACACATAAACAGTCTGTACAGATCTTGCTGTGTTGGTCCAGTAGCAGGCACTTTCTTAATATTTCATAAACCATTTTGATCTTCTAGAAATTCTCATCCATATAAAATCCTTATCATCTTCTTTAGAGGTTTATTCCCCTGCTGCAGGTGGCTACATTTTTATTACAGGAAATTACTTCTATAGGGTACTCCATTGAGTAGTTGATACAGTAAATGTGTAGCATACAGGATAAATTCCCTTCATAAAACTTTAATTTACTAGCTGTCAAAAAATTGTTACTTCTTGAAATTCACTCTCCAAGTACAAAATATATATTTTTTGTGATGTGTTTGATGCTAAATTTCATGGTAACTCATAGACAAGTGATGACTTGTTTTAAGGGCAATGAAACAAAACATTGCAAAATTTGTGTCACTTGTTTTTTTCATAACCTGATTTATTTTGGAGAATTACCATGGAAAAAAAAAAAAGAAATTAATTTCTAGCCTTCTAATGAGTATCTGAAATAGAATGGAGGAATCAGGTCTCATTTGCAGCAAAACCAATTTCCAGGCTACAGAGAAGATTTCTTCCAGTGTATCAGTCGTGCAAAGGGGCTTCAGTGTGAATAATGTTTAGTAACTCTTTAAACATTGAAGCAATTCACTTAATTTTTGGGAGGTATAAGCATGTATCAAAGTCCATTAATCTCTAGAACATGGGACATTTGTATTTTTCTTTTCTAAAACCGTTTTTGGCTTTTAGCCTACTAACTTGGGCAGTATTGACAGATTTCATAAGCTACCCACTTAGGCCTGGCCAAAGCTTACAGGAGGTGTGAAAGTTTAGCAGGCATGGCTTAGCAAGCCGTGAGGCACAACTCAGCCTTGACACAAACAGAACTGGAGTTTGACAGTGGTGTAAAGAGACATACGTTGTCTTTTGCTAGTGTTAAATGTGAAATGGTAATTTTAAAGTCATTGTGTCTTATGTGACCTTTGCTTTTGAAGCTTAGTCTTAATATGTAAGCACATGGCTAATGTATGTATGCGCCTGAGAGGGCAAAAGCAATTGATAAATCAAATCTAGATGTTGCACATCATACAATCCATCAACTTTGCAACAAAAACAAATATAAGCTCCCTGCTTTCATGGGACCGTGCTGGGGAGGGCAAGGTTCAAAGCACCATGCTTGAGAGAGCAAGAGTTTCCTAAGCAGTGTGCATCTGTTGTAGTACTTTTGTGATATGGAAAGATGAATGACCTTGTCTTAGTTCATAAAATAAGGGGAAACATGGGAGGATGTGGTCACTGTTGAGGTCAGAGATCAGAAGTGTAGTTAGTACAGGATGCTTTTTTCAGTTTGATTGGTGGAAATTTTACCAGTGACTTCAGTCAGAGCAGAATTTGGCTGTTATTTTGCAAGCTCTTATCAGAGCCATGGAATCACAGAAGTATCACAGAAGATCTCGAGTTGGAAGGGACCCGTAAGTGTCATCGAGTCCATCTCCCTGCTCCTTGCAGGACTGCCTAACACTAAACCAAACATCAGCACACTCCCTGCCATCCTCAGGCTCAGGGCCTTTGGGCTACAGCTGCCACTTTGTACTGGGATGGGGCCAAAGGGATCCAGTTTGTACTGGGACAGCGCCCAGTCTGTACTGGGATGGGGATCAGGGGGTCCAGTTTGTACTGGGATGGAGCCCACGTCTGTTCTGGGAGGAGTGAAGAGACTGAGTTTGTACTGCAACAGGCCCAGTCTGTTCTGAGACAAAGCCGGCGGATCCAGTTTGTGCTGGGTCGAGGCCCAGTCTGTACTGGGATGGGACGAGGAGATCCAGTTTTTACTGTGAGGAGCCAGGGGATCCAGTTTATACTGTCAGGAGGCCCAGTGTGTACTGGTACTTGCCAAAGGGATACAGTTTTTACTGGCACGAGGCCCAGTCTGTACCAGGAGGGGTCCAAAACGGACCTCTGCAAGTGCAGGGCCCCAGTGTTGTTGCGGCTGTGAAGAGGCGGCCAAGGGAAGGTGAGGGCCACCAACAGCTTTTGGTTCTGGCCACTTGTGTGTGGGAGCCTGAGGTGGTGGGTGTCCCTTTTGGACCTGGGCTCTGGCTGGGGTGAAGGGGTAGGTGCAGGTGAGGATGAGGTGCCAGAGCAAGCGCAGAGCCTCTTCCTCCCGCGCTGCCTCCCTACAGCGGAGAACGGCTTCCCGCACGCCGCCGGTTACGACTCAGAAAGGCTTTCCTTGCGCTGGCTCATTACAACACAGAAGGGCTTCCCCTCTCCTGCCTCACAGGGTACATCACAGCTACCCTTATCCCGTGCTGCCTCAGCAGGGCAGAGAAAGGCTTTCTCTGCTGCTGACTCCTTAAAACACAGAAGAACTTCCCCAGTGCTGACTCTGTATGACACAGAAAATCTTCCCCCATGATGATTCAGGTGTCTTAGGGAGGTTCAGAGGGGCTACCAAGCATGGACCTACCACTAACATTTACAAAACGTCTCAGGTAGCTACTGTGGAGGAGACTGGGGCTGCTACCTGGGACTTCAGCTGTCTCCTGAGGAACCCAAAAAATTGTTTGCAATTCCTGGGAGAATTCCCAGGGAGATACAGGGCATGGACATGGCTCACACTTAAACAACAGTCCTCAGGCGGCTACCTCAGAAGAGTCTGGGGCTGCTACCTGGGAATTCACCTGTCTCTAGAAGAAACCAAAATGCTCCTGGAGATGCCTGGGAGGAGTCCCGGGGCGCTGCCAGGCATGGACCTGCTTCCAGCATGGGAACAAAATCACCAGGTAACTGCCTAGGAGTCTTATTTGGCTGCTTCTCAGGACTTCAGCTGGGAGAAGTCTGAAGGAGCTACAGACAACACTCCTAAGTACCTTCCATGGAGGAGTCTAGGGCTGCTACGTGAGAATTCAGCTTTTTGTAGGGGAAGCTGACACTCCTAGAGATGCCTAGGAGGAGTCATGGGGAGCTACCAGACGTGGACCTGCCTTCAACATGAACAAAACTCTTCAACAAAATACCTAGGAGGAGTTTGTAGCAACTACCCATAACTTCGGCTGTCTCCAGATATGCCTGAGAGAAGTCCCAGAGAGATACTGGGCATTGATGGGCCTTCAGTATGAAGAAAGCTCTTCAAGTAGCTAACTAGAAGGGGCTACCTCCTGAGGCTTCGGCTATACCAACAAACCAAAGCTGCCTGGGAGGAGGCCCTGAAAGCTACAGGGCATGGACCATGATAAATCAAATCTAGATGTTGCACATCATATAATCCATCAGCTTTGCAACAAAAAGCTGGAAGAAGTGATTTGCAGATGGAATTTTCCATTTTCCAGATGCAAGAAGTGATTTCTTTATGGGCACAGGCATTTTAGAAATAACTAGATAAGAAGGAGAGAACCTTCTAACTTACAAATAACATCATACAATGAAACCAACATTTATGTTTCCTAATTCCTATTTTTGATGAGATTTAAGCACTAGAAGACTCTTTGAGGCTTGTTAGAGCTGTAAAAAGGCACTTGAATATCTGTAGCAAAGACTGGAATAAGGGCCAAGAATTTTATTTTCTCCCTGTCAAGGAGAATGAGTAAGATCTGACCTCCTCAGAGGTAGGTACGGTGCTCTGTCTGGGAGAGCTCCTTTCTGGGCAGGTGCTGCAGAAGCCATGCAGTCCTCGGTGGTAGTGACTAGGATGGCTCTGAGGATGTTCCACAGCACAAATGTGTCCTCTCTTGGAGGCCAGTCTGCTGTAGACTTGTCTGTCTTCCCTCCATTCTCCTGACAGAAGGGGAAGTTTTCTTGGGATGCAGATCTTTTTCTATCAGAAAATAAAATGAATATTCTGTAGTGATTTATTGCTTGTTCCTTCTTGGTTTGTATCCCTTGTCCTTATTAAGAGAAGAAAGGATGGAAAGTAATGCTGAGGTCATAACCTGGTAGATGATCAGGGGTTTCTCTGGAGTTTAAACTGGCTTTCTTCCCTCATGTAGGTACCCAAGTCAATGTCTGTCAACAAAGCAGAATGGATGAGACAGAGGAATAACCAGATTGGTAATTAATTGTGGTTAATTGGTATAATTCATAAACTTGCTTCTGAAAGTGGTCAGAACATATCTCCCTTGCGAGGGATGAGAGCAAGCTAGAAGCCAGCTATTCTCTCATTTGTTTGGTAAGAATTTTCTTAGTGTTTTGTGATTCACAGGCTAGAAAATACCCATTTGTTGTTATCAGAATACCAGGTGCTTTATATGTTATAAGCACACAAACAAGCTACTGTGCTACTCTGTGCCTTCATTCCTTCCCACCTATCGTTTGCCTGTTTTGGTTTCATCTGTCTATAAAATTTGGGGAGTTCTGAGCCCAGCTCTTTGAAATGGCTCAGGCTCTACTGGATCCAGGTTTCGTGACTTGCTGGCAGCTGCGGCGGTGGAGTTGTACTAGCCCATGTCTGGACAGAGGAAGCCCCTCACCTCCTGTCATGCAGTAGCAGAGCGAGCAGCAGCCGTGCAGCGTGGGACCATTTGCAAGCACAAGAGGAACATCTGACTGTTTGGGCTGCGTTTGCCATTCAAACAACTACCCCGTATCTTCTGGATCATGGGAAGAAGAAACCACAGGCTGCGTGGAAGCGTCCCACAGGCTGAGCCATGATGTGCTGTGTGACGTGATACAGATAGCTTAACGGAACGCTGGTCTCATTGGGCTCTGTGATCTGACATAATATACATAATGTTAATCAGGAAGGCTCTCATAGTGTTTTCCTAACAATCCTAATCTTGTCTTCCATGATATGGGCCTGTTTATATCCCTGAGAAATTATTTTGCTTTTCTTCCCTGTCAGTTGAGGTTATCCAAAATCATAAAATTCAGTGCTTTATTTTTGCCATTGGAGAAATCTGTTTATTATGAGTCATAGAAATGTGAAACATGGTAAGAACTTCAGCACAATTAGCCTCCTACATTTACAGTCCTATAGTTAAGTTAAGAATGCTTACGTTGTCATCCTTCTCACTCCCCTCCAGTTTGGGGAAATGGTGGCCATGAGCTCTGCAGAGGAAGAAAAGGTGCCTTCCATCCGCCTTGGATTTTTCATTTCCATCTATACCCACTAAAACATCGCCTTCCCTTGAGGTAGGCAGGTCTAAAGGTGTATAGTGCTGTCTAGTTTATCCTGGGGCACGGGTCAGTCTCTTCAGCAGAGAATTATTCTGGATCTTACGTTTTTATTGCGAAGCTAAGTAATCATCTATATACCATAACATTAAGATACATATTTTGATGCTTTTACTGTATTGCTTCAGAAGCGAGATGACTTCCTAGTAGTATAACAATGGATCCAAGAAATCAGAGTAGGTCTGTGTAGGTCTGATCTGGCTGCATGCCTAATATATGGATAGGTTTCTTACAACTTTCGGGTTTTAAGCCCAGGAGGGAGGCTGAATAGAAAAATGAGGAGATGGACTGTTAGGGATGCTGTGGTAAACAGAGTAAGCTTTTTCTGGGTCTAGAATGCCGATTCTGCCACACCATCTGAAATGGTACGTACTGGTTTGACAGAGGAGACTTAGGTTCACTAGGCACCAAGATAAAATCATTAAGTCATTCAATATGGAATATGAGCTGGTGTCTCAGAAATTGGGCAGTATGAAAACAAAGGATGTCCTTATTATTTATGACATTTTAGACTTACTGGAAAAAATTCTTTGGCTTGAGTTTCTTTTTAACATCAAAAATTGCCTCTGTGGAAGGGCAGTTTGATCAGGAGTGTGTAATGGAACAGAAATGGTTTTAATTTTAATTCAGATTGAATCCAACTCAAGTGATCAGTGTTTTACTAGGATGAATATCTGATATTTAGAGATGGTAGTTCATGTAACAGGAATTGATGATTTAGTTCAGTTCTTAGTGCACTAATTTTACATGAAATAATATTTTCACTAATTGATTCATTTCAGAGAAGTGAAAAAAATGTGGTAAATTTGCCTTATTAACCCAAGAGAAGCTGATTTACCTTGGCTGTATATAAATACGAGATTTACATTGTTAGCATGGCAAAGGAAGCCTGTGACATGCTAAGGGTTTCATCAGTATCTAGTTTTCCAGACAAATATTTAATGAAAAAAATAATCCCGCATATTATTTAGCCTGTTTTTAAGGAAATGAGACTTAGGCCATTGTACTGTGCGCTCGTCAGTGGTAACTTTTGAACCTATTGTGCACTTTACAATTCAAACTTGATGAAGGGCTGGAATGTTCCAAAATGGCTGCAGCTGGCCTCAGTGAGGAGGAGGGTTACCTTGGTGGTTACCTGTTCTGCCGGGAGCACGCACACCTGCAGACCTGGCTACACCTTGTCTGGGTCTTAAGCGAGATATATGGCAGGTTATGGGGACATTCTAAGTGGAGGGTGATTTACAGAACGTGGAGACCAGTTGTAGGTGCCATGGGATGGTGTAGGGTCCTGCAGGGCAGGGGAGGGACCTGGACTTCTACTGAGGCAGCGCAGGCAGGCAAAGTTGTCGGACACACGTACGTAAGGCTTCCTCGGTCATCCACTCCTGCAGCAGCTTCCGTTCGCTACAGGCATTTAAAGAAATGCAAAGGGAAATTTGCCAAGTATTTTCTTTTTTGCTATGCACAGTTGAATTGTTAAGCAATGTGGAAATACAGGTATAAAAAAGGGTATTTACTTTCTGGTACAGCTAGACCTATACGTTTTTCCTGTCCTTTTTTTACAGGTACTTTTTCTTAATAAAGATGATAAATGTCTTAGCAGTATTTCACAAATAAAAATGAAGTGCCTTTAATATATCATGCTTTCAGAGGTTCTGTTCTGTGACGTGCACAATAAATGAAGACTAATACGCAAATACTTTCTTTTTTTTGAAGCTATTTTATTGCATACCATTTAAACATTTAAGCAGTAGTTCGTTTACTCCTGGGGCTTGATGCTTGTGGTAGTGGCATTTTTAATATCTGATTTTTGAACATCTGGTTTTGCCAGAGAAACAAATTAGTATCTTGAGGATTGCAGAGTTATTAGTGATTTTTCTTTTTGTCTTCCAGTTTGAGTTCTCAGACTAATTTATTCATCATCCTGCTACCTAGCAGAAAGTTTAAGGCAATCCTACTCCATTTATATCCAAGGCATGACTAAAAATTGTTTGGTTGTTCCCAAGGAGCAGATATAATGCGCTTTCTTGTTTCATAAGTAGTGCTAAATCCAGATCTCTTTTTAGTTCTTGAGCATGCACTGACTAGCTGAAAATCCTGTAATGAAGAATCGCATCATTCGGTTAATTGGTGTTCTGCATGATAGAAACAAGGGCAGATGCAATTCCTTGCTCTCCCCAGTAAATCCAGGCCTGTGGAACATACTTTGAAGTGCTGACAGTTTTATGTTCTCTGGAGTAGAAATGAATTACTCTTTCTAGACCAAATGAATTAGAGTTTAGAAGGGAATGCAGGCTGCCTCTGAAGCCCAGAAGTCAGCAATCGGGAAACTGAAATGATGTAGAACTCATAATTTTCTGCAATCTTTCTTGCTACTGATTCCACTGATAATTAAATTTGAACCTTTTGGCAGTTCTCGGAACGTTTTTATCAAATTCTACAGTGACGGATTGACGGTCTCAGTGTCCAGAGGTGAACGGGGTTTTTATCGTAACTCTGCCTGAGCAGGTTGAATACACTTTGCTAACCTTATTCTCAAGTGTAAAAGATGATTTCTTTCTTTGATTAAGAGAAATATTTTACAGGTCTTTGACAAACCTAAACTTGGAGGCCCTTGATAAATCGTTTGAGCTTAGTCCACACCTTTCTGATTTGATGCGTTTTGTATCAACAAATTCTTCTATTGTAACCATTTTTTCAAACTGTCAAATTATCTTTCTGAGCAAGTATAGCACTGAGACAATACATGAGAATGAGGGAGTCCTAAGCATTTGATATTTCTCCACTTCCTGACATGTTTTGTCTGAAATAAGAGAGGACTTTTCATATCTAGCCTTAACTGAGCTAACAATTGCTCTGGTTAATGGTGAAGAACATCCTTTGTTTGGAAATCATTTGGAAATACCACCCTGAGCCGCAATACTCGCTGAAATACCACCTAATTCTTTACTGATGTACACTTACAATAACCTAGTGTACAAGGTGTTCTCACTTGTCTGGCTGTTACTTCTCATGCTAACGAAACCCACCCGTTTACAGATGTCCGTGTCGTTTGGGATAGAGACCAAACCCAGATACAGCTGGGACAGGGACACCTGACACAACCTGCTGCATCTAATGCTCAAAGTATAGTGTATAGGCAAAATCTGTGTGCAGCCCAAATATGCTCCCTGGATCACTGACATCCAGTAACTAATGATCTAGTTTTGTCCTTCGGTGAACAGGCAGTGCTCGTCTTTAAGATGCACAAATGTCAGCAAGTCAGAGCTTGAAAAAATCACTTCAGTAATGAATGGCATACAGGGAACTTCTTGAGTGTGGAATAAAATTTACTAATTCCTTCAAAATATTGGTTGCCGTTTAAATATTCCCATCTTTTTAGAGAAGCTTATTTAATTGCCCAACTAGGAATTAATGGTATGTGGGTGGTGAGGGCAGCTATGAAATAGATGATTTTCTTGCTTTTCTGATGTTTGATCAGCATTAAAGTAATGTAGAAATGAGGGGGTTGCAGTTTGGACTGCTGCTAACCTGTTGCCTGCTAACACATTTACTGGAATACTACATCTCACACACAGAGGCAGTTACAAAGAGACTTTTTAGGTTTTCTAGTGCAATAGTGTGTGGTAGGATGATGACTTACTACAATTTATTTTATCTCATAGTTTCCAGAACAATGCTAGGAAAACCAACTTGAAGATTCGCTAGAACAAAAGGTAGTTTAATCAAAAAGAGGGAACTTTTTCTTTGTGTCTTTGTGGAATAGCATGCATCTTTGTTTTTCCTTTTTTTTAACCTTTTTTTAACATTTATTGCAATAGAAAGTCATATATGTACTTAGCTTGCCACAGGCAGATCTTTTTGGCCTTGCCAGAATCGATTTCCCTCTTGCATCACAAATGGTTTAAGTTGTAGAAGGAGGTTTTGAACAGAATTTCACGCTATCCGCTGCATAGCATCATTGCCTGATAAAGGTAAATTAGAGATTTCCTAATACATGGAGAATATCTCCTGCTGTATTTTTTTAACTAGACAATCTGCTGTTCAAATGCAAGTTGTATGTATTATTTTAATAATTTTAAATTTTATTATATTGGAAATCCTTTTATCAGCACCACAGCTAAATGAGTGGTAGAACATTGATATAAAAAATGACTTGCTATTTGAAGTGGAGGCATTATCTATGTGCTGCTTGTATTGGCTCAATTTCGGAAGAAAGACTAAATAAGATCCCTGTCCTGCAGGATTACTTGCACGATTAGAGTTCCTTATGTGTAAATCTTTTCAGGATAAGAGCCTTTGTAATTTCTAGGGCAGGAGCCATATCTGTCTGTCTGCTTTGTGGTGCACCTCCAGTATGAATGCATAACTAATAATACTCACTTTTAAATCCTTGCGAAAGCAGTGACTCCAGCTCTGGCCAGTAGGAGTTTTTCCAGGAGCTAAACCCAGAATAAATGGGGAGCAAGCGTTGCAGAGGCTCTGAACACACTGGTAGCATTCTGTTTTGCACTGTGAAGTTGCCTCGTTTACAGCCTGGGTTTGCGATGGACTCGCCTGTAGAAAGGCAAGAGCTTGGACCTCCACTGCTCACAGATCTAGTTCCCCTGTTTGCAGACCTCGATATCTAATGAAACAGCCTGCAGCTAGTAGAAGATGATGAGATGTTGACATGATTAACCAAAGCAATTTTAAAAACTGCTTAACCTCGTGCCTCGGTGGAGGCAGCTGAAGTGCCAGTAGCTGTGATCAGCACAGGGCTCTGGTGCTCAGCCTGGGGCTGCAGGGAGAGAGGGAGTAGTGAGTGATACGTGGAGCTAAAAGTTTATTTTTAGCCTAACCAAAGTCTTTCGAATCAAAATACAGCTGTTAAGTTAGTCCAGCTCTGTCGTTATAGTCAATAATACAGTTAAGACACGGACTTGCTAGTTCCTGTTCACTTTTCTGGTGTTACACTCACCCCTCCAGCATCCTCTGGGTCTGCAGGCTGGGGCTGCCGATGCTTCTCAAGGAGGGCTGGAGGGGCAGAGGGGTGAGGTTACGATGAGCCTTTAGCACACTGGCACTGGGATGAGTTGCATCCTGACGGTGTGGGTCCCTTACTGCCTCCTCATAAACCTGCTTGGAGGTATTTCTACAAGTTTTCTAGCACAGCTGGTTTACTTGCACATCTTCATTGATTCGCAGTTCCACATTGTACTTGTTTTTCTGTTTGGTACCGGTAAAACTGGTTTTACCTGACACCTTTACACTGTGATTTGTATTTGCAGGCTGATGCTGGGGAAGGAGGGGAGGGAGGAGGTGGCCCAGTGCTTGGGGTGATGGTTTAGGCAAGGTGTGCCTCATTGGGTCGTTCCATCTCCAGCCCCAGCACTTCCAGTCTGCTGCCTGCCTGTCGTGCTTCTGGAGCCAGGGTTGGACTGGGAGAGTGCGCTGATGGGTTTGTAGGCTCTACTTTGGGTTTTCCAGTGCTACCTCTGTAGCATTCCCGGAAAGATCATGGGCAGTAGGAATCTGCATGTTCTATATTTTGTAATTTTTTTTCTTTTATATGAGGAAAGCATTTGCTAAAGCAGCTTCCTGACATCCAAATTCTAAAAAAAAAAAAGGGAAAAAGAGAAAGGAAAAGAATAAAAAAGGAATAAGCTCTGAGCTTGCGTTACAGATTGCTTAAAGGATGGGAACTAAAGTTAGACAGCTGATGTAAAATTCAATTAGCATCTAAACCAACCATTTAATTTATAATTTTCTAACAATATGAGATGAATTTATGTGTGATGAATTTATATTTATTTTTGATTGGTGTCTTTCTGCTGTGACACCTACGATTTTTCAGATATATCTATGACATTACTACCCAAACTGTAACTAAGAGGACAAAAAAGTATGCTTTCTTAAATAACTGCTCTATTTCTGTTTTGAAGCCACAAAGATGGATCTCTCATCTAATGTTTTGTACCATTTTTGTGTTTGTTGTATCTATCATCTCCTCTATTGTACTGGGGCTATATTCTTGCTGGCACTGTGGAACTATGTTCTTGCTTAGCATTTGTGTAGGTTGAGGAATACTCGTTATGGCTTCTGTTCTTTAGACATTTCCTAGACAGTGCAAGAATTTGTTTTACCTTCTTTTTTAAAAGATATGGAAGAAGTTTTATACATTTTTGAATACAACTTGTCACTCACTGTAATTTTCCGGCTCTTTGTTAGCTTTGTTTTCTATCAATCACAAGTGGTAAGAGCAAGTTGAATTTCTAGCTGTTCTGACTACAAAAAGAGCTAAGCTACATAATCTTTTTTGCAGTTTTCAAGCAGGTTTTTTTTGTGGAAAGACTTGTGGGAAAGGCCATATGTGTCGAGCACGAAAACATATATTTAAAAGGATTAGGTGAAAATGCAGAGAAAGGCTTTATGGAAAGGAGGCAAATTATCACTAACAGCTTTGAGAAAAGCTACTAGAAAAATGTCAGAAGTCCTTACCGTTCTGAGTCAGACCTTAAATCTGATTGCAATTTATGCTGCTAGAAATGCTTCATCTAACAGTTGGTACTAAGGTCATTTTTTTAGTCTGAGAAACTGGCGTATCAATTTTCAATTGAACATTAATATCTCTAGATAGATAACAGCTTTGTATCTCTGTGGAGCTTGGAAAATCTAAGCTCCTTGACATGCACAAAAAGCATTGCATTTTTTATTTATGTCGGACTCTGCATATTGTATTCTCATCCAGAAGCCATTCGTAAGAAGACGCTAAATATACAAGTATCTTTCTGATATAAACAAATTAATCATCTTTCAGGTTGATAAAGTTCTTATTTTCCCCATGTTTCTTTTCCATGGGTGATGTTTTGCATGACACACTCCTCCTGTAGTGTCCTCCGCAGTACATTCATATATATAGTAAGTATTACCAAAAAACCTTTTCTCTGAGTGGAGGTTAATTTATATGACCCTTTTTTGCCAATGCTGTGCACGTCCAGTGCCTGGTACTGAACTGATGGGTCTTTCTGATTAGCAAAGATTGAAAGTGGCTTTTTCAAGGGCTACTCATGATGGCTTGTGTATTACTGAGTTCAGCAGTAATCTTTCTCCATCGCAGCTCTCTCTCTTGCCTCATACTGTGATTGAGGCTGAAGAAGTGAGTTTAGATCTGCAAAGATGATCTAAAATTCCTTGTGTTTTTCTATAAATTTTCATGTATGGAGATTCAAGCAAATTACTTCGTTATCTTTTACAGCCCACTGTGAATGGGAAAAGTGGGATAAAATTGAAAAAAAAATCTTCTGCCTGTCTTCACTATGTTATGAGCTGAAATAATCAAATCACGTTTTCATACCACCTGATGCAATATTGTCTGCCTTCATCAAATGAGAAAATCAGGTGGAAGTACCACTGCTTTCCCAGCTGACTCCGGTTCAATTCAGGTACCAATAGATACAAATAATGACTTGCAATGTCATTGCTTAAATATGAAAGAGGAGTATACCGTGAAGGTTCCCAGAGCTGTCTGTGGAAGACAGCTTATTTTGTCAGCAGGAGTGAATCTTGTTGCAGCATCTCCCTCTTTCTCCCGTGCCTGTGGCAAGCACAGGAGAAACAGAGTAGTGAGCACACCTGGATTAAGCTACCTACCCAGTAGTATAGCTTTGGAGCCTGAGTGCTTGTGCCTTTGATGTCCCCCATGGAACTAACTAGCAATTGGACCTAAAATATCTAAAAAATTCCTTACCTCTCATTCACATACTTAAATCATTGTCCATTTGGCTATTAGCACAACTTAAAAATCCTTTCTATAATAGGGATCAAGTACAGTTACAAAAGGAAATACAGGCATGGGAGTATGTATGAGCTGGAAACCTATTAGTTTATGTAGCCAACTTCTGAAGTGAGCAGTCTGTATTACATGCTGCGTTTGGGTTGCATTAGATCTTGGAAGCATTTGAAAAATTGCAAGTAGTGCCAATGTAGTGTGGTTCCTACCTTGGCTCCCCGGATCCAGACATGTAGTGGATATTGCACTCAAACTGCTAAGAGAGGAAATGGAGATTTGGAGGTAGTTTGACAGTATCTACAGCTGTGAATCGGAGAACGTTTGGGAAGAAGAAATAAAAGCCAAAGTTGAGTAAAGATTTTTTAATCTTTCTGGAAGGGCATGCCAAAATTTGATGGATGGAGGCAAGTATAAGGAGGGTTCAGAAGAGATACAATAAAGGGAAGAATGAAATGCGTTTGAGAAAGCAGGAGTTTGATGATGGTATACCAGCATGTATCTGAGCAGGCATCTCAGCGTATTTACTGCAGGAGAGAGCTCTAGGATCGAGTTTTTCTGATAAGGTATTAATGACTTTGAAAATAGCTAAATGTGCACCCAAGCTTATTTTTAAAGGCAGCCTATAATAGCTTGTCTATCAAGTAATCAGGAAAAATAAAACCACATAAGCTCACTCTGCTTTTAAAGATTAATTTTGTTAGGATTTTATTATCATGTCTTCTCTTTATGCAAGAAGGTGACTAACTGGAAACCCACATGTTTATAAATTGCAGGAAACACCTGGGAAAAGCTGATTGTAAGTGAATGTCATGAAAGTATGCATAATAAATTCTAACAACTGGTAATTGAAAAATTGAGAGTTGAGCAAACAACTGAACCCTGTCTTTATTCCATTTTAGATACCGCCTCTGGATCTGCATTGCAACCGAGTCCACCTTCTTAGAGGTTGGTGACTTTTCTTTTTTTCAGTCTTACATCCAGTTTTAAAGTAATTATTTATTACCATGTTTAAGTACTGAAGTAAAAGACTAGCAAATAGTTAGTCCCGGTGCAATGGAAAAAGTAAAAACATTGTTAAATCAGAAATTTATGCTGAACTATATGCACAGAAGCAGTGTTGTGCTTTTGACCTCCTCAACATGATTAGTTTTTAAATGTTGGCTGTATTGAAATATAACATTTTAGCATTAGGTCTACTGGCAAGGTTTTTTGATTCAAATACTTTTCTGGTTTGAATTTATATTTGATATGCATATCCATCAGTTCCTGTTTGAAGGTTGGAGTAGTCTGTACTTCTGAGACTGTATCTACCATGAAAGCCACAACAAATAAGCTTTTTATATATATAATACAGAAGCATAGGACCTGCTCTGTATTTTCATTGTCTATTCACAAATGACCTATTGGGTTCTACAGCATATATATGTTTGAAACGTGGAAGGTGGCACCCGGTGATCAGGTTAGAACAGGCTAAAGCCCTTCCTGACTTGGCTGTCTATATACATATTGCTGGGCAATAGGAAGCCCATAGCTCAGTAATGACTGTATTCACTACATTAAGGTGGACTAACTTTGGGCTACCTATAAAGTCATGTTACACTGCTATAAGCAATATTACATGCCTCTGATGAAGCTAGTCTGGTGGGATGGACAGTTGTGGCAGCTCAGCTGGGCATAGTGATTTCTAATTCATCTAGCTGTCTATAGGAGTATGCTTAGGTTTTCATTAGGGGTATGCAGGCATGATTTTTTCCCCCAAAGATCACTTAAAGATTGCATTAAGTTAATGTATGTTCTAAGACTTATCATTCAAGTAAGAACAAACACAAGAGATGTTTTAATACAATTTTGGAAACAGTTTTCAGTATATGGTTTTAAATGCTTGAAGTGAAATCTGGAATTCTGTCGTAGAACAGGATCAGAGGAAGCCAAAATACGGTGCCTTGGCTTAAAGTTATTTAGCACTGACACATTTAAGTTCTGCGTCTTTTACCTTCTATAACTTCATTAATTTTCTGCTGCTGGACAAGGAAAGCACCAGCTTTCAGAGTTGTGCTATAGGGAATATAGTGCTACAGTATAGCACTATGAGAGTAGTGCTACAGTGAATCCTGTGGATACCTACCTCTAGCCCATATCCTTCTGGCGGTCTGAACCTTAGTGTCTTTGACTGATATTTTGGAAAACTGTTTTGTTGAATATTTGTGTAGTGCTGAACCAAAGGAATCTATGCAATATAAGCAAATAACAGTAATTCTTATGTGTTGTTTTGGGCTTTTTTGTGAAATACCTCCTTGCAATTCTATTTTACATATTGCTTCAGTTAATTTTAATTTAATGAACAAATTAATGTAGATCAGACTTAATTTTGGAGTCATTGTTAGCTAACCTGTCTGAAAAATAGCCCCAAATCTCCCTTTTTACTGTTTAATTAATTCTTAGTCCAATATTTATACGGCTGTTTTTTCTGTTTCCAAATTACAATACATGACTTTTCATATCCTATATTGTTCAATGCTAGTGACATGGCGTATGTTGTAGGCTTGATTCTAGAAAGGTGATTTCTACACTAACAAAGACATAAGTGCAGCTTATTAATAGTTATTTGTGATTGCAGTTGCCTGATCAGAGTTCCTGGAAGTCGGTGGGTGTCTTTCCACTTGGATGATGAGTATGGGATAAAGCCCACTTACACCCTACTGAGTACAGGACACTATTGCACTGTGCTTAGCATCATACAAGACTGTAATAGTTCCGGTCCATACAGAAACTGTGCTTAGGCTCTTATTGTGATTTACAGGTATAAGTGAAGCTTCTTAGCAGCCAGATCTGACGGACATAGTAGCTGGCCCTGCATGGCGACACGGGAGGCCAGTGTGCTTCTCAAACCTGTAGCAGTGCACGCCGCTGCAAGCAGGCTTTCATACCAGTTCTGTTCTCTGCGCTTATGAACGCACCTTATTACATCTTTTTTTTTTTAATGGGACAGGTGTTCATGAGACAGATCTTTCATTCCTGAAACCTCTTTTGTATCTGAGATGAGGTCCATCAGAACTCTCTTATGCACCTTTTCTGTTTGAGAAAGATTTTTATCCACCTTTGTTGCAACTGTTCCTCACACTCAATTTTCCATGTACGTGTCGTCGTACTTTCCTTACCAGTAAGCCCGTAATTGCCATGGCACATGCTGTTACTCTCTTACTAAACAACGACCATTCCCCTGCTTATTGTTTTGTTCAAATGAGCTCGTGATCCCAGGAGCAGCTGGATATACCTGATGCTTTTTGTCTTCATTCAAAATGTCCACAGTCACCTGCTGCTTCGAATTTATAATTGCCATCAATAAATAGGAATACTACTTTTATCTTCGGCTGAAAAAAAAGGCAAAATGAAGGCTGAAGGAGGAGTGGGAGTTGGAAGTGGAGGAGTCTGCACTCCCCTGCAGCGGCAGATAGCTTTGCTTACTCTCCTGCTGGGACAGGGCACCTGCCGGCGAGTCCATCAGGTAGTGCTGTGGGTCTGTGCAGCTGCGGCAAGCCCGCAGGTCGGGTGTAATATCTTACGTGCAATTCCCCAGCCAGTGCTTTTCCCCAGGGAAGGAAGCAGCTGTGGGTAAGCTGCCTGTCTCCTGCCCGGCTCTCCCCTGAGCTCCTGGGACGCCGAGAGGGAGCAGGCCAACGCTAAGCTCTGATCACCATCTTTCGACAGTGCCTGTCATGTAAGATGACAGGGAGGCTGGGGGGGAGGGCGGCACAGCTGTAGCGCGACATTGCAGCCTCCCTTTTACTCTCTGACCTCATGTGATTAGACAGCCTTGTGTAGGATCTGCCAGTCGTTCGTGTGTGGTTCGGGACTGGGAGAGATGCTGAGCCATGCTGAGCTGCAGCAGAGGAGTGCTCTCTGGTAGGACTCGGCACTCAGAAGGACACCGTTTGGCTGCAGGCAAGCGGCACAAGGTGCTTGTTGCGTGCCTCTCCCACGGTCTGATTCAAAGACATGATTCTGTGATATGACCAGGCGTGATGACTGTCACCTATTCGAAGAGAAAATTGAGAGGCAAGTATATTGTCCAGTGGGTATTCAGCAGGAGTAATGATGTGTTCATTATTGCATAAGTTGTAGCATCTCCTCTAACAAAGCTCTTTGAAGTATGCTATAAGCTCATTAAATATCCGGACATTCAAAAGTAATGCTTTCCATATATTGTTGTATTTCTATGATGCAATGCAGTCTCCTCCCACTGAAATTAAGCATTGCGAAGGCCCAAAGTATGAAAGAATTAGATCTGTGTTTGGATGTAACTGTTGCTTCTGACTAAATACTTCTCAACAATCTTGCAGAATTCAGCTGTAACATGTTCGAATGAGCAGAAGCAGTTCAAATCAACATTTTCCTGGAAAGGCCTTCATAGGATAAATTCTGCTTATTCTACATTAATTTCTATAACTATGCAGCTGCCTTTTATATGAGAGGCATTATTTTTGAATTACTGAAGTATTTTAAGAGCAATGCTCTTGGTAAAGGCATAAACAAAGTACAAAGGCCAGTCTGTTTTCCACATAGTAGATTGTTGTTGAAGAGTTTGTGCCAGCCAGTACAGAGTGGAATCGTGTCTTACTCCTCTCAAGAGAGATGAATTACTCAACTGCCTTGGCTCCTGCTGCTCCACATTCTTGTCCTTGAGCTGCATTGTTGGAGTGGCCTGCTCCTCCTCATGGAGCAGCCAGTGTCACTGGCAGAAATGTAAATGCATAGCGTTGCCTCTATGGAAGGTCTTCACCTGTGAGCTGTTTTGGATATGCACCACCTTTCCCAACAGTTCAGTAAATTGTGCTTTTGAGATTTTTTTTTTTTTTAGAGAAAACCAACAGATTTTTTTCAACAAAAGCACTATGCACAGCAGTATCTATTAAAACTGTTGCAAATTTGCAGAGACTGTGTTATTGATTGATACACTGATACATTGCTACAGCCCAGGTAATTTATCTTGCCATTTTTCTGTTCAGAAAATTTGTTCAAGGTTGTCATTTCCTCTGGTGGTTGACACAATAGGGACTGTGAAAAGATAAGGTAGTCCAACTAAGATCACCTGATTCAAGTGTATTTCTGTCTTTAACTCATTTTACTGTGAAGTAGGTAGCACTGTGTGGCTTCAGCAATTAATCTTTCTTCTTAAAGTTTGTGTTTGCAGCTATGTACATGTTTTAATGTGGTTACCCCTGCAGTTTCTTAACATGCCTCAGTACCGTTACACCCGCCTTGGGGTTAAAATCTGACTGGCACGCTGCTGAAGGGCACGTCGCAAGTGCCGCTGCCGCTGGCGGTAAAACCCTTTGAGTTTGGTAGGAACAATATTGAAGCATATATGTAGCTGTTGCAAAGCGTTGAATAGGATCATTGTCAAATCAGCAGCAAATACTGAGGGTCACACACAGACATTTCCTAACTGGGGGTGTGCAAAGAAGTCTTTGCTAGACTGGGTCACGAAAGCCAGCAGCCTGGGAGGAAACACAGTAACTGGAGTGACAGAGACTGTGTGCAAGTCCCCAAAATAACCTGTAGCCCTTCACTGGTGGAGGGAAATTAAGCTGGTGTTTTGCTGAAGAGAACTACTTGTTGCATAAACAACATAATTTATGGTAGATCAGGAGCAGGACCACTGCAGATGCTCAGAACGTTTCCCCTGTTCACTTGTCAGCTCTCCACGCTCCCCAGGCAGGGCCAGCGGCAGGAAGGTTATCCAGATGTTGGTTTAGCCAACTGCTGGTATTGCTGCTGGGGTCGAGTCGTGGGTATCACCTCTTTTTCTTGAGGGAGGAAAGGTCTGTGTCAGGCCCTTACACTGCAGGCATGCCGAAAGATTTGAATCAAGGCAAGATACTAAGGCACTGTTGTGGTTTAACCCCAGCCAGCAACCAAGCCCCACATAGCTGCTTGCTTGCTCCCCCATGGTGGAATGGGGGACAGAATCGGAAGAGCAAAAGTGAGGAGACTCATGGCTTGAGATAAAGAGAGTTTAATAGGTACAGCAAAAGCCGCACGCTCGAGCGAAGCAAACCAAGGAATCCATTCACTGCTTCCCACGGGCAGGCAGGTGTTCAGCCACCTCCAGGAAAGCAGGGCTGCATCACACGTAACTTACTTGGGAAGACAAACACCATCACTCCAAACGTCTCACACTTCCTTCGTCTTCCCCCCATCTTTATATACTGAGCATGACGCCATATGGTATGGAACATCCCTTTGGCCAGCCCGGGTCAGCTGTCCTGGCTGTGTCCCCTCCCAGCTCCCCGTGCACCCCCAGCCTGCTCGCTGGCAGCCCAGCACGAGAAGCTGGACTGTCCTTGACTGCTCAGCAATAGCTCAAAACATCAGCACGTTATCAACATTTTGTCATCCCAAATCCAAATCATAGCCGCACAGTAGCTTCTATGAAGAAAATTAACTTTATCCCAGCTGAAACCACGACAGGCACTTACTTTTATGTGTTGCCGGCTTTCACAGGTAAATAAGAAGAGATTCATATGACTGAAAACTGAGTGTACCAAATAGCCTTGCTGGACTCTGACATCTTGGATATGTGACTTTTCATCAAGAAAAATGTATGCTTTTCATTAAAAAGAGACTATCTGCAAAAAATTGCTTACTGGAGCTTGCAAGAGTTATGCAAAGCAATAGATATTCAAAGTATGAAATTGTGCAAGATCATGTATGTTTACTGCTGTGGGATACAAATGGATCTAGATGGTACAAGTATGTCCTATCTCTATTTTTCTGTTGGGATTTTTTGTTTCATTCTCCTCCTTTCCATAATACTCCATTTTTCTTAGCTCATTTTTCTTTCTCTCACTGTTTCCTTCCTTCTGGAGGAATTTTTTCCACTGAAATCCAATGCTTATTAGCCTGACATTAGAAACAGCATTTTAGGCAGGATCTCTCTTGTCCCTCCCACCAGCAGTTGCTCTCTTCTCTCAGGCTTGCCTAAAGAAGGCAAAGAAGTCTGAAGCTATGAGCTCTTTCACCACATCTGCCCCTTACACTTCTTATGGGTTCCTACCAGCCTGTTCATAACCCTAGCAAAAAAATGCCTACTGCGGTCATCCTATAAGCAGTGAGTAATTTTCCTGTGTAAAAATCATGGGTGTGAAGTACTGACGGTGACAAGCCCACCAGCTGCCCCATGTCTCTACTGGGTCAGCACAGGGGAAAGAGAAAATGGCAGCAGATGCCAGCACATTGCTTTATGGCCACAGGCCAGACTGCATGTTGAAAATGTTCCTTCCTCTGTTTCATGGCAGAGCTTGAAGATGAAAATTCTCTTCTAAATGAAAATATTCTTCTATAGCCACAACGTGCATTGGAGTTAATAAAGAGTTTAATCTTAAATTAAAAAGTGATAGAAAACCAGAACAATAGTGTATGCTTTATTCTATGGTGGTTAAGGAGATTTAGCTTTACTTATCTTTCAAATACATTTTGAAGTTCAAACTCGGGTAAAAGTTGTGGCTTATAATTGAAGTCTATCTCTTGCTTAGGCTGTTGAACTCTGCTCCCTTTTGTGGCTGTGTGCATGTCTTACGTATGTTCTGGGTATGTGTGTATGTATGCATTTTTGTGCCTGCATCACTACTTTACAAAATTCCTTTTAGCAGTTTTTGTAGTGAAATACAGCCAAGCAGTATTGAAGCAACTGGTCACATTTTTGGGTGGAGAAGTCCTTGAAGAGTAGTATGTACCGTATTGAGATTTCAGGCCTAATGTTAAAAAAATTCAACTGTTAAAAGTAACACATTGACTTAGGTGCTTTAGTAGACCATGTGTGAGTTATTGAAGAGTATGTTACTGAGCTGCATTAGCTTGCTGTCAGTTACTTCCCTCTTGATAACCAATTCTGACAAAAATTGTTTTGAGGATCAGATTTAAGGTGCGGGAAGCTGCCTGTGTATTTCTGAGCTCTCTTCCCCTTGTTTTATAGAACAATGGAAAACTACACTTTCCAAAGTGAGTGATATCTGTGCAGGCTGGGAGTATGCCTGTGTGAATTTGGTGTTGGTTCTGTGAGCAGCATCTTTATCGCAACCTCTGTTTTGACAGGAAGCTTTCAGTTGGCTTTGTATATTCATTTCCTAAGAGGCATTTGCATGTAATAGCCAAACTGCATCTGGGAAATTGTGACAGGAGCAATCACGCTGTGGATGACTTTACGGCTAAAACAAGCAGCTGGTTGCCAGCAATACTGCTCAACTCTGAACGACACCTGTCCGAGCAGGGCTGGGAAGGGGAACGTGGAAGTTCCCCACGAGGAGCACGGGGACCAGAAGGGTGTCAGAGGGTTTTTCAGAGTTTTTCTCTGACGGGAAGCCAAGTGAAGCAAACGAGGAGAGTTGTCTGTCCAAAGTATTGAATCCAAACCCTGGATTAGTTATTCCTCAGGTGTATAACTAAGAAAGGAATTAAGAGTCATGTGAATTTTAGGATGTAAATATTTAAGCAACTCTAGGTCTTGAAGAGCAGGATTTCAGAGGATTGCAATTCAGGTCAGAGCCAGCCCACCCTTGGGGAAGGCATGGAAGAGAGAGCAGTAGGGTGGGTGAGACAAAGATCCCATTTGGCCTTTTCTTTCAATACAGAACAAAACTAAAGCTTGTTTATATTCATGCTAAAATTTAAGAAAGAAGTAAAACCCATGAAGGGACTCATTCCCGAGTAGTGCATAGCATGGCTCTTGCAGCTGGCTGGTCAACCACTCCAGCTCTTTGCTTGGTTTAGGAGCTGTGTTCAGATGTAGCTGTGGTAGAAACTGCTGCCAGTTCGTACTCAAACTGCCCAGCCTTGGACATGTGCAAGGATCAGAGGTATCTCCCTCACCCATTTATATTGGTTTCTATTTTCATAAGGGCCTACAGTTAAAAATAATAAAAATCAATACAATTCAAAGACTTTTTTTATTTTATTTCATGCTTTAGATATAGTTACATACACATATACATGTTATATATAAAAACTATAGTGTGTAGGGTATATATAAAATTCAACATATGCATTTAAAAATATACTTTTAATGTATATTTAACTATATTGTGCCAGGCATTTATGTTACATACCACAATAAATTCAATAAGCTGCTGAAATTTTCATAGCGCTTGTGTTGCCAGCACCACTCGTGTGGTGTGGGAGCTTTAACGTGGTGTAACATTTTACCGTTTCCTAAGGAAACACGGATTGTGCAATCACTTTCTGTCTGTCAGTCCTCTGTGTCAGGTTTTGAACTGCTGATCTAGCTCCCACAACATGGGAAGGAAGTCTTCTGTGAGTCTGTAAGATAATTAAGTTCTTACAAGTTTCATGATGGCCGTAGCTCAGTAAAGAGGAAAAAGCCAAATCAGTGCCCTACTGAGTGGAAAGCTGTTATATAGTCTCCTTGGCAGCAATCAACATATACATACCTCCAGGCTAAGCACAGCAGGTGCTGTCTCCTGCCCAGAAGAGATGTCAGAAAGTACATGTGGTGGGAGAGAAGCTGAAATTATTTTGGTTAAGGGCTGTGAGAGAACTAGGACTCAAATCTGTAGGAAATCGTGTTTCATTACATCTGTCAGTCACAGAACAACTCATTACATTTTTTTTTCATTTCACCATTCATATTTCAGTTTTCAAGTAATGTAATTACTGAATTCACCAAATACTCATTTTTAGAGATAAGATGTGTCTGAGATGTGAATGAGTAGCAAACTGAGAGTCTTTGCACATTATGCTTAATGCAGCTAAAGCTATTTTACTTCATACTTTATCTTTAGAATTATTAGCTATGAGCCCTTTTTTTTTGTTTTGTTCTCTGACACTAGTCTGACTTGTAGCTTCAGGAATCTTTTTTGCTGGTCTTTGAAGAGATTTGCATTAGTGTGCACTAAAATATGATAAGCATGTAACTCCAGAAGACCATTTAAAAAAAAATGAGATTTCAGTATGGAGTCACAGTGAATTTAAATACGTAGTTATTGGTATTACTCTGAGAGCTAGTAATTTATGTTCTTATTTTCCTTAGTATCAATATATTTACTTACTGTATTGTGACAAAAGGATTTGAGTACTATAAATAATTTCTAAAAAAAAAGCATAAAATTAGTTCAGAAGCCTTGCTTTTGTAAAACCTTGGATGGCCTTGAGCATCAAACTAACCAGAACAAAGAAAAAGTAGAAAACAAAAATCAAATAACGTGCCTTCTGCAAGCTGAGTGAACAAAGCTGAGTGCTGTCAAGTTTGCTAAATTTGGCTTCTGGCAGGCAGTCAGAGGCAAAGGTTCCCAGCGTGGGGAGACACGAGTGCCACCGGCCTGCTCGTGTCCTCTGTCAGTCATTGGTGTTCCAGACAGCTCAGCAGACGGCTTGTGGTAAGGTGCGGGACGCAGAGGAACTGGTATTGCACCTAAACCAGACTTAGCTTTAGTAAGGAAGTAGGGCAAAGACGACGACAAAAGCAAAGGTGAATGATTTGGCAGCATAAAGGCAGTCACATTTGAGCATTGTCAAGTAGAAGGAGAGATACAATGGGAAGATTAATTTGAATAGTAGTGTGCATTGCTTTCTTTCAGCATCAATCATTGCAGAGGGCTAAAGATCATGTTAGACAACTCAGGAAAAATATTTTTTCAATATACAATAAAAAATAAACATTTGAGTCGTATAAAGAATGGAACAGGTTAGGCAATACCTTCTTACTTGAATGTGTTTAGTTCTTCAAAAATATGAATAGGTATACATTTTAAAGCAATGTTTTGATGCACAGGCTAATTATTTTACAAATTAGTTGATTAGGACAGTTAATTTTGCAGATGAAATACTTCAAGGAAGGTATAACTGGAGAACTACAATGTGGTCAACAGAAGTTGACCATATGTGTATAAAGTGTCACTTACTCTTTCAAATAATACTAAAAAAGAAGTAACATAGTAATAGAATTATTAAAAAAGTAATTTAAATTTAATAAAAGGAAATGTATTTTACTTAATAAATTATTTATTGAAGTTATCACCACAGTATATTATACCTACAGAGGTTAATAAAATTCTAAAGAACAGTCAATGATTATTCCCCGAGAAGAGGTAAGAGGGATACATTTCTTTGTGTTTAAGGGCATAAGCTTAAAAAGGTTGAGGACAAAGGTGCTCATTAAGGAAAACTAAACATTTTTCTCTTTAGCCTCCTCCTTGCTGCTCTTGATTATCATACTGGAGTAGATGAAGGTCAGCTCTGGATGCCCACAGTACATGTGCCATCAGTGCTACACCCTGATCTTGGGTGTGTGCACACTCCAACAGCCCTCATCTGCTAGCCTTTTCTGTTAGAGGATCTAACAAAACACAGCTTCTTTCCAGCCTTCATTTGAAGGGAAACTGGTGCACCTCGAGAGGAGGAGAAGAAGAGGTGGTAAAGAGGAGTTGTCATACGGGTCTCATCTCAAATCAGGACATAGCTGGAGTGTGGCGTATGATGTCAGCATAGTCATAAAATATGGCAAATCCTACGTGTGATCCGATTGCTGCGATGCTTGTCTGTCATAACATCCATTTCATCCTCAGTTCTTGCTCTGCTGCTCTGTCCTTTACCACTTTTATTGTATGAGCCCCCCTATGCAATGCCATGGCATGTTCGAGATGTCCGATATATGTTTGTGCCATCGGCGCAGATGTGGGAAGGACCGTGACATGTAACTGCGACGCAGCAGCCACACCAGACGCTGCCCTCTCCCAGCAGGCTGGGCACAGCTCTGCTGCTGCTGCTTCCAGAGCTAGCTGAGTATCGCTGCACAATCCGGCATCGCATGGTATATAGATAAACTTTGTAATCTAGACCGTCACCCTCTTTTTCTTTGTAAAGCGTTTGTCTCAAGTTTGAGAGCTATGTAGAAGTGCATATAATTAGTGAAATGTTCTTCAGTGGTGTTCTGGGGATTTTTTGCTTTTTATCCCATTTGGATTCTCAAACCTATAGGATTAACCTTCAGCCTGAATGAGTCAGGCAATCCATTTACATTCCACTAGCAGTGCACTGCCTTTTCAGTAATTCAAATATAATTTGTTTTAATACAGGTAATGATATTTGCAGTCGTATTTTCTGGTGCTGAGCTATATTTTATAGAGTTGAAACGTCATGCAACATGTAAATGATAAAATGGCCTTTACATCTTTTCCTAGTTTCTGACTCCTGAATATTATGTCCTTTTGTTCTGGTGGTTTTGCATGCTCCATGTAGGCAGAGGGAGGTGGTATGATTTGAGATTAAAGGTTGTAATTATGTAATGTTGGAACCCATAGACAGTACTTTAGGAACACTGATAATCTAAGCATAAAGGTAGTTGTGAAGGCTTATTAAAAACGTGTGTTATATAAATGGGCAGTGTATGGAGAGATGGGAAATAGATGTGTCTCTGAATGTTGTGTGCACTGCATTAGAACCTAGTGTTCGCTGGCTGCTCAGGGAGAGGAGAAGAGAGGTAGGAATGCACACTGAGGATTTGGTAGGTTACAATATAAAAGTGTCTGGAATGTGGAAAGAGCATTTGAAATGTGATTTTATGTGAAACTCCTCATCTTATGTTTCATTCCTCATTGTGCTGAATTCATTTAGAAGGAGAAATGTCTGTCTAGCATAGGGCAAGTGATAGCCAAGAGGTGTAGGCAGAGGTTTTATTATCAGATACTGGTGACAATTTTCTTGGACTCTATACCTAAAATGAAGTACCTTAAATATATATACAGAGAATAATATTGGTCTGAAATATGAGCAAAAATAGAAAAGTAAAAGGAGATCATGATCAGATGTTGCAGAATGAAAAGACAGCAAATGATTCATGTTGTTCTCAAAAACTGCTGAAGATGAGTTTATTTGGGTTCTTCAGAATTCATGCTGCTGCAGCTAAATCCAGTTTAAATTATATTCAAAGACACTTTTCCTTGATCACTACTCTTCTCATGGTAGGTGTAAAAAAAAGGAAGGTACATACTTCCAGAAAGTCTTGTCTACATTTTAGGCTGAATACGGTGATTGTTTTTTTAAATTTTTAGTGTGCTGACGAAAGTCTGTGGTCAAAACAGAAAAAATTTTCATAGGGGACTCTGAAGAGGTGCACTGCTTCTTTTAAGCAGGTGGGTAGATAGCTTTTGAGAGTCTTGACAAGCTGTGACAAGCTCACAGCCTTAGAGGCAGCCTCTCTGCATCGGCTGAGATAAAAGGGACTGGAGCCAGATGGAGGCAGGATCCCTTCCAGAAAGGTTACAGAGGCTTGGCAGTTTGTTTGTCCGTAACTACTGTGATCAGCATCTACCCCCTCCGCAGGCAGACGTTGCCAAGATGTTTAATAAAATGTGGTCCTGTGTTTCTTCCTTTTCTTCTACAAATTGCAACTGAACGCCCAGATACCTAGCCCACGTCTTTGTCTCTGAAGGAGCTTGAGCAACTGCTTGTTGAAGAATGTGAGTAAAGAAGAAAACATGTTTCAAAATCAGATGTGGAAGACCTGGTTAAGGGTTTGGATTCAGATCAGGCACTTCAATCTTGGCCATACATGCCAGATATAGATTTTGTGACCACCTAGCTATTTGTTGTAATACTGGTTTTAAGTGTGCTTGGGGCTGCAATAGATTTTTTCCCCCAAAATTAGTTCCTATAAAAGTTCTTTGTTTTAATTGGTAGTGTCCCAGAAGAAAGTAGCCCTTTGGAGAACATACGATAATGATGTAATATTGAAGCAAAGTTCAGGATTTCATGGATTAGTTTTATAATGCTTCTACTTGATTTTCCCATTATAGGCTTAACAAAGCCACAATTATCTTAACCTAAGCATGTCAGTCCTGTTCAAATCCAGTTGGTTATTTTCATGATGAAAATTAACTTTTTTAAGTGCTTTGCTGGATCAGGGCCCAGATGATTATTACCTCTTTCAAATGAGTGTTATAAAGCTTCCTTGATCATCTTAATAATGGAATTATACCAATAATTATTAATGAATAGTATTACTCTGTAAATTCCCCTGTGAATCTATCTGCATACAGGAATTAGAGCCTCAGTTCCAGTATTTCATAAATGTGCCTTAGCACTCTTAATGCAATTTATTTACTTTCTTGCCCAGCGATAATACATTTATTTCTATTTCTGGTAAAGAGACATCCTTTGTGATTTGGAGGTGGACTGGTTTTGATCACATGGAATTAGATAGTGAACCTTCAAAACTGCCCCTGTGGTGAAAAACGAGGAGTTGATTTTTAAAAATAACCCTTTGAAAAGGTAAAAATCTCTTCCTTTTCAAATGTAGAAAGAAAAGCATCAGAGACTGAGGATTTAGGGACCTCATTAAGGACCTTGGATCTAGGTCTTTGTTTCAGTAAAAATGAGAATTTAAGAATAAGAATGACTTTAGTAAGTGACAAAACCAAGGTGTGGTCATTTTCACAGGCTTTTCTTACTTTTCTGTTAGCATTTTGCAGCTCTTAGAGGTGAATGTTGAAGAAAAATTGTAGCAGTATCTCCCTTGATCCTTCTTGGTGACTTACACTTGTTGATTCTTGCATTTCCATTGTGATAGACACACTGGGAAGAGCCTCCATTGCTGTCAGTGGTGATTTTGAATGCTGAAGCAGTCCAGGGCAGGTCTTGTTCTGCTTGTGGACTGCTGCAGATATGTACTGAAATGCTACTTAGTAGCCCCCTTCCCTTTCCCTTTCCTTTTCCTTTTTCCTTTTTCCTTTTTCCTTTTTCCTTTTTCCTTTTTCCTTTTTCCTTTTTCTTCCTTCCTTTCTTCCTTTCTTCCTTTCTTCCTTTCTTCCTTTCTTCCTTTTTCCTTTTTCCTTTTTCCTTTTTCCTTTTTCCTTTCCTTTTTCCTTTTCTTTTTCCTTTTTTTCATAAGCTCAGGAGAATTGCAGTGAAACTTCCGGACATCAGCACCCAGGGCAATTCATCTCTTTTCCTCATCCAACTGGGTGACGTGGAGCTGAAGCCCTTTCCCCTAGCAGCAGCTTCCGATAAAGCCCGAGGCTTGGGTGCCTGCTGCTATCTGTGCTTGCCACAGGTCTGCTCACAATCCATATCCCTTAGTTTCCTGTGCCGACACTGCTCCCAGCTCAGGGTTGGTAGGTGTCCAAGAGGAGAAGCTTGATGCCATGGCTGAAGGGAAGCCAGGAGGGACATGGAGAATGTGACTGGAGTCACATGTGAAGTAAATGTATAGCTCTGTGGACAGACTGAAATGGCCAGCGAGTGGGGAACCACAAAAGTCACAGATGCTCCAAGGTTTGGGTTTTTTTTTTTTTTCATAAGAATCATAGGAGTCTGAATTCTTAAAGGAAAGCCCAGGAAAGTGACCTGGTGTGGTTAAAGGGCAAAGGCTATCACAGAGCAATGTTATAACTATTTGTACCTTTGTAAGTCCAGACAGGTTTTTAAAGTATTCTTTTAAAACGAACAGTGTAGGTACTTTCCAGCCACCTCGTAGAACTACAGAGAGTCTCACAGAAGCCACATATTTTCTCCTGTTTGTCTCTGGCGGTTTTGGTCTCTGGCCTTCCTGTCGTGACAAATGCAGTCTTGTTCTGTGCCATCTTTCTGACAAGCCCAACACCACAGAGCACTTGATGCTGTTTATTGGTTTCCTCTAATACCAGTTTCATGCCTCTTTTCTTGGATGAGCCTATATATCAAACGCGCCATCAAGCATACTTACGTTTTGAGAAGTGTTCCTTGGTAACAAAAAGATGGGCTGAGAAGTCAGAGACTTTTTTTGTAGCCCGTGTGTGTGACAAGCTTGTGTGTGTTTGGAGAACTGAGGTCACAGAGGTCTATCTTCTTTCCTATCTGATGACCAATTCAAATGCACCAAACGGGATTTACAAGATAGGTTTCATTAGAACACAAATTAATAAACCAGAATGAGTATCTCATTAAATAGTAAAAACTGTAGGTAAAACACAATAAAATAAAAGGCTTTGAAAACCAGGCCGTCCCTCTGTGCCCTTGAAGAGCTGGCTTTTTCCTCCAGTACAGTGGAGCAAACAACATGAAGCCCCCTCCAGTTGCCCCTGTTTTTTTAACTACTGAGGGTTGGCTGCAGAGCTGCTCCTTATACTACAGGGAAGTCCCTGATCCTCTCAGGGGTTTCCTGCTTGCCTTGGGTTACAGAGTCCCAGCTTGCTTTGCCCCCTCCAAAGCAACTGACCCTACACTGCATGGCAGGCTGCTTCTGGGTGAGAGGCTGCCCTGGGAAGGCAGAGGACCCGTGGGCTTGCCCACCTTGGGGAGCAAAGCCTACAGAGAAATCTCACTCTCTCGCTCCCTCTGAAGGTTTTCAGCCCCAGACTCCACGTGCCAGGGCAGCACAGGCAGCCGACCCAACTCCCTCCTGCCCTCTTGTACAAAATATACTGTGCACATTGTTTTTACTGAAAACATACAAATCACAGAATCACAGAATGCCTAAGGTTGGAAAGGCCCTTCAAGATCATCAAGTCCAACAGTTAACCCAACGCCACCATGCCCCCTAAACCATGTCCCAAAGCACCACATCCACACGTTTTTTGAACACCTCCAGTGATGGTGACTCCACCACCTCCCTGGGCAGCCTGTTCCAATGCCTGACCATCCTCTCGGTGAAGAAATTTTTCCTAATATCCAATCTAAACCTTCCCTGGCGCAACTTGAGACCATTTCCTCTCATCCTATCACTAGTTACCTGAGAGAAGAGACCAACACCCACCTCACGACAACCCCTTTTCAGGTAGTTGTAGAGAGCGATAAGGTCTCCCCTCAGCCTCCTCTTCTCCAGACTGAACAACCCCAGTTCCCTCAGCCGCCCCTCATAAGACTTGTGCTCCAGACCCCTCACCAGCTTCGTTACCCTTCTTTGGACATGCTCCAGCACCTCAGCATCCTTTTTGTGGTGAGGGGCCCAAAATTGAACACAGGATTCAAGGTGCGGCCTCACCAGTGCCGAGTACAGAGGCACGATCACTTCCCTACTCCTGCTGGCCACACTATTTCTGATACAGGCCAGGACACTGTTGGCCTTTTTGGCCACCTGGGCACACTGCTGGCTCATGTTCAGCCGGCTGTCAACCAGCACCCCCAGGTCCTTTTCCGTCGAGCAGCTCTACAGCCGCTCCTCCCCAAGCCTGTAGCGTTGCATGTTGTTGTTGTGACCCAAGTGCAGGACCCGGCACTTGGCCTTGTTAAACCTCATACAGTTGACCTTGGCCCATCAATCCAGCCTGTCCAGATCCCTCTGCAGAGCCCTCCTACCCTCCAGCAGATCAACACTCCCACCCAACTTGGTGTCATCTGCAAACTTACTGAGGGAGCACTCGATCCCCTCATCCAGATCATCAATAAAGATATTGAACAAGACCAGCCCCAGAACCGAGCCCTGGGGAACACCACTTGTGACCAGCCACCAACTGGATTTAAAGCCATTCACCACAACTCTCTAGGCTCAGCCATCCAGCCAGTTTTTTGCCCTGAGTAAAGCTGTCTAAGCCACGAGCCGCCAGTTTCTCTAACATAATGCTGTGGGAGATGCTGTCAAAGGCTTTACTAAAGTCCAGGTAGACAACATCCACAACTTTTCCCTCATCCACTAGGCGGGTCACCTGATCATAGAAGGAGATCCGGTTGGTCAAGCAGGACCTGCCTTTCATGAACCCATGCTGGCTGGGCCTGATCCCTTGGTTGTCCTGCACATGCCCCGTGAGCACTCTCAGGACAAACCGCTCCATGACCTTCCCTGGTACGGAGGATAGGCTGACAGGCCTGTAGTTCCCAGGATCCTCCTTCTGGCCTTTCTTGTAGTTGGGTGTCACATTGGCAAGCCTCCAGTCTTCTGGGACCTCCCCTGTTAACCAGGACTGCTGATAAATGATGGAGAGTGGCTTGGCAAGCTCCTCCTCCAGCTCTCTCAGTACTCTCGGGTGGATCCCATCAGGCCCCATAGACTTTTGGGCGTCCTGGTGGCTTAACAGGTCCTTAACTGTTTCCTGCTGGATTATGAGGAGTTTATTGTGCGCTCCATCCCTGCCTTCCAGCTCAGGGGGCTGAATACCCTGTGGATATCTCGACTGGCTATTAAAGACTGAGGCAAAAGTGGCATTAAGTACCTCAACCTTGTCCTCATCCTTGGAGACAATGTTCCCCGCCTTATCCAGTAAGGGATGGAGATTCTCTTTGCCTCTCTTTTTGTTGTTAATATATTTGTAGAAGCATTTTTTGTTATCTTGTACAACTGTGGCCAGATTGAGCTCTAGCTGGGTTTTTGGCTTTCTAATTTTGTCTCTGCTTGACCTAAGAAGATCCTTGTACTCTTCATGAGTTGCCTGCCCCTTCTTCCAGAGGTGATAAACTCTCCTCTTTTCCCTGAGTCCCAGCAAAATCTCCCTGCTCAGCCAGGCCGGTCGCCTTCCCCGCCAGCTCTTCTTATGGCACATGGGGACTGTCTGCTCCTGCACCTTTAAGATTTCCTTCTTGAAGACTGTCCAGCTTTCCCGGATCCTTTTGCCCTTCAGGACTTTCTTACTGTCCTTCCTTCAGGACAATTCTCACTCGGAATTGAGAATTCTATCATGTCACATAATATACACACACACACACGCACATATATATACAGACATATATAATTAATACATTATACTATCCTTCAAGTTCCTGTGAGTTGTAGTGAGGTGGGTGTTGATGTCTTCTCCCAAGTAACTAGCGATAGAATGAGAGGAAATGGCCTCAAGTTGCGCCAGGGGAGGTTTAGGTTGGATATTAGGAAAAATTTCTTCACCGAGAGAGTGGTCAAGCATTGGAACAGGCTGCCCAGGGAGGTGGTGGAGTCACCATCACTGGAGGTGTTCAAAAAATGTGTAGACGTGGCACTTCAGGACATGGTTTAGGGGGCATGGTGGTGTTGGGTTGATGGTTGGTCTTGATGATCTTAGAGGTCTTTTCCAACCTTAATGACTCTATGTTTCTCTGATTGTATAAGTTACACATACATCACCGAGGATCTAGAGGTGGAGATAGAGCAGACGGTGAAACCTCAGTTGTCAGAGAGTTATATAGGGTTTGTGTTAGACAGACTGTGTTGTCCTTCATGCAGGGTGTCCCTTACACTGATTTTCGTCAGAACAGCATACTCACTGCCCGTGATGCAGTACAGTATTTACTCCTTGCCAGTGCAAACTCACCTCCTCCATCCAGCCTTAGATAGGTGTCAGTGACAAGTGTTTTTGTGTCCCGTTTGCTAGCCACAATTAAAGTCATACTGTTTGTTTTAAAGCAACAGTGGCTTCATTGATATCTCAGGTTGTTCTTATGGAGATGTCTTTGTATGTCTTTGTGATGAACACAACTAATGACTAAGAAACAAACATTTCCCGCACTTGAACAACCTTGCAGTCCTGCTGAACAGAAACTGCCTGTAGCTCTATGGCAGAATTGGAGCCTGTAGGTTAAAACAAGGATTTTTCAAACCCTGACGATGGTTTATAAGCTTGCGTGGGTCATTTAAATGTTACTAATCTGTGCTCCATGTTTTGTGCAGCACAGCAGCAATTTTGGTTTCTATTAGGAAATGAGAGGAAGACTCCAGTAAGAGCCATCTAGCAAATTCAGTGCTCCTTTTGCAAAAGATCGGCAGCTTTTTAAGAGGTGATAACATATCAGTAGTCTGGAAATATCCAGGTAAGATCATAATTGAATTGTTCAGAAGATTCCTCTCCTTCTTTGTTGTCAGATTGTCTTAGGACATTACTCAGTCTCATAGGTACAAAACTTTTTACAAGCTTTTTGGCAGAACGTACACTGAAAACAGGGTGGAGAGATGGAATATGGCCAAATTCCATGCTTAAGTTCAAGATTTACTTACTTAATACTTTCATCTTTGGAGAGCACTAAATATATTTATATTTCATTCTGTAATGGATAAATTCTGCTCTTTATTTGTAAAGTTGTATGCCCACAGTTCTCTTATTTTAGTTCCTCTTCATGCTTGAACAGATAAATACTTTCTATGTGAAATTTGGTGAAACTTCTATTTAATGGAACTGCTACAGAACAGGTGGGCTGTATCAATCACATTTAGTCAAATCTTAAGTGACAGATTGTATATTTGCAATTGTATTTCAGGATCTGATCACAGATTCGTTATTTGGCAGTACCCATAGCTTGTACCGGTCGTGCAAGTAAAAGCTCTGCGTACAAAAGAGTCCATCCCTTTTTGTAAACCCTAAAAATCATAGCCCCCGTGCATACAATGAAGCTAACATGATATCTTCTCATATTTCTCAGAAGTTAAAATTTTTACTTGGGACAGCTAGCAGGCTTGGATATTTGGTATTTTGGTACAGATTGTGCTTTTTATTAATATTGCTGCTTACCTTTGCAGACATGTTATGGTGGGTTACTGTAGATGTCCATTAAGCTAGTCACTGCAGCTTCCTTTCCTTTGAAACATGTTTTGCATTTTCCTGTCAAAGAACTAGTCTCTGTTGCCTCTTAATACTTCAGTGGTAAAGTAAATAAATAAAGGTTAACTTCTATAAATTCAGAGGCCCAAACAGTTAATTTTCAATTATTTACCTGACTAGTTAGATGGAGAACTATCAAAAGGCAGTATTGCAACTGCTACTTCTTGCTGTCTTTTAGCTGATGTATCCCTAAGGCATAGTATTTAGTATTACAGTTTATAGAGAACATATTTCCCGTATTTGACAAGGAGCTGCTGTTAGTTTTTGCAGACCTCAGTAATTCAAAGAGGAGCTTTCTGGAAGCTTTCTTTAATTAACTCTTCATAGGACCATCTGCACTGCAGTGAAGCCACATGTCTCTACAAGCAGTAGGAGAAGTCCTTCAGCCATCCCGTCATCTGCCTAAAAAAAAGTCTGGTCTTGGGAAATAATTATGGCAGAAAAAAGAATTAGCCAATGACTAGAAATACTTAATCTACATTAAATTGCTTAGGGTGGTTTTATGTTTTGTTGTATATATCTGTGAAATTGTTAGCTTAATTTTTGTGTATTAAAAAAAGTCATTGAACATTTACATCTTTGTACCTAAGATGTACGTATGGTACTATTATCTCATTTAGATTTTTTTCTTCTGTTTGTTTTTTTTGGTTTTGATTTCTACTACTAAAATCAGCTAAACTGTGCAACAGTAGTCATTTGACCAAAACATATTTTTCTTTCAGAAATAAATGACACCCATTCAAAGGTTTCCTTCATTTGTTATTTACATACTTAGTATTTACTCATTCCAAGACAATATTCCTGCAGTATATCCCTTACATGACTACATTTCACTTCAGGACTTGAAATTGAGCCTCTACTTCCTCAAAGACAACTCTTTTTTGTCCCAGTTAGAAATTTGGTTTTAGTAACATTATTTTTCTTTCTCTTAAAACAAGCAAAACAGCTTGCATACCCGTGTACTAGTTGCAACCCTTCATGTTTTGTAGCGTGTTATATGTTGCATTTCTGATGAAGTGCTGACTGCTATTCCTTTATCTGTTCAGAGACATTTTTAGTCATTAGTCTGTTCATTTGGGTTCCAGGTTCACTCAATGGAAATATCCTGTTCTCTACGTGTTGGTGAAATCTGCCTTCTGCTGAAAAAAAAATCATATGAAAACCAAAAAAGTTTATGTAGATTACAGTTTGGGGAGGAGGGAGTACTCCTCAAAGCTGTGTAAAATGATTGCATTGGTCTAGGTTAGAAAAGAAGAGTTAGAGGAAAGAGAGCTTCTCATTTCAAATTTGAAGGGACTGACAATCCTGGTTTGGCTTTGTTTTGGGTTTTCCCCCAAAGTGGTAAAATTTACAGATCTAATTGAATTCCCACTAAATTCTCACTGACAGCTCAGAGTTTTCTACTTCCATTAATTTCTGGGCTCTTCTCCCTGCAATTTATGATGCATATTTAGCACTGCTCATCTTATATTATCTGTGCACTTGCAGTTAGTAATTTCTCACAGAGCATTTCTAAGGAGAGAGCGGAGGATTAAAAACATGATTGCTCTTGGACCTGGGAATGGATATTACTGCAGATGAAGATCCTTCCTGGGAGAACCTGAATGTTTGATTTGTTTTTTATTTGGAGGAACACAGTTGTTCACATGGTAAAAAGAACTGCTTTTGCAATTTGTATGTTTATTTTCTCTCTGGTCAGATAGGACTAATGGTGTGTGTTGTACAGTGGAGCATCTGTTGATTCAGAGAACTGTGAACAAATGGAGATGACAAAGTCAATAGCTATGCTTTGGCAAAGAGGAGAGAGGGCTGTGTGCCGGTGGTGAGTAGCAGAGGATGATTATCACTGACAATGCAGACTGTTGGTGGCAGGGAAGTAGGAGGCTTTCTGTTTGTTTAATGTCACTTTTGCTTCTTTACTGGCAAGCTACTGATCTAAGTTGACCTGCATTTGAAAACACTGGGTGGTACTGACTGGCAAGTGTGTTTGACACAAAGATGAAAATTAAATACTGGCCTCCCACCTCAGTTTTCCTGTGATTTGCATGCAGCCAAATGCTATCCCATGCTGCGTACCAGGGAACACACTGACATTTTCTTCATTCAAAAGTTTAGTGTCACATGCAGAGCTACCAGGGAATGGGCTAAAGTCAAGCAAGCAAATAATGTATTTCTTCTAGCGTTCAGTGGGTCGCTGAGGGACAAGGCACCCTTGTTTCCTCTGTAGGTGCAACGGGAAGGACAGCAGCCCACTCTGAAAAGTAGCTATGCAATATGCCCTCTCTGAGTATTTGCAGACTGAGTAGAAAACAGATAAAAATCCAAATGTGCAGATTACGAAGTAAGCAGGAGAAAAACTCTTCTGAGTATTGTGTACTTTGTTATGAGTGTTAATTTGCTGGAGGCAATGTAAGTTGGTATCTTCGTGGTTTGGCATCTGAAATGCTTTTTCAGGGCACCAGGTTAGTACCTGTGGCCATAAGATCTTGCTGAACGGGGACCAGGCTGTTCTCTGGTTTCTGCAGTTGGCGGGGTGCCGAGGACACACCTCTGCAGGGCTGCTGGCCGCGGCGGGCGAGAGGCAGAGCAGGCACGCCAGCACCGTCCGTGACTTCGGCCTCTCCCTTCTGACACATGCTACGCTCTGGGGATGGCAAGGGCATTTTACAGGTAGAAAAAATCACCACCACGATCACCTGAAAACAGGAGGCAAAGGAAAATAAACTGTGGGACGCTCAGTGGTGCTGCCTGTAATCCTTCTTGCGCCTTGCTTTAGCCTTGACCGCCCTGTTGGCTCTCAGTCCACTGAGCTACATCCAGCTGCCATTGAGTCTCTCCCGTTGTTCACCCAGTTTTACCAAACCTGCCCCCCCGTGTTTGTCCTTGCCTCCGTGGTGGCCTTCCTCTCACCGTTCTGCTGATGTCGCTGACATTTCTGGTCAGCTTTTCCATTTCACACTCTTTCTATAGCGTCTGTTCCCATAGCTTCAGATCAAACCTGACATCTCTTCTGCATGTTTCTTTTTCTTGCTTCCCGCCCCACCCCACTTCTCTCACCTCACCAGTCTTCACGGAAAATCTCATCGGTTTTGATTCCTGCTTGTAGCAGATGTCTGTCAGAATCCTGAGTGCACCGACAGGCTCTGCAGGTCCTTCCCCCTTTGAGGAGTTAGCTCCCAGTGTGCAGCCCAAGTCTGAAATGGTGGAGCTGTGTAGCCTGGGATCAGATTTGGAGGAAAGCTGTGAGAAGCCTTCTCCCCCTTTCCTCTAAGAGCTGCTTTTAGGGCTGGTGTTGCTTGGGACCTTGCCTGAGCTGCGTTTCAGCCACCCTTATGTCTGGCCAGGCTCCTTGCTACCCCTGCCCATGCCCCTGCCCCCTTCCCGGCCCGGCCCGGCCTCAGACCTGCCCCACCGCAATGGCCTTGTCCGGTGCTCCCGACCCGCGGCTGCCCCGGTTGCAATCAGCCCAGCCCCACACTGCTTGCTCAGGGGCCACGGGCTTGTGCCCCAGGGTGAGGGGCTGCCCGTGGCCCGCGGCTGCCCGCGCCCCTGCCCTCACCCAGCAGCCCCCGCCCGCCCAACGCTTTTCAGAGCAACCCCAGCAAGACCCTTGGGTGCAGCAGTTTTGTCTCTTGCTTGTATGATAAGCAGCTTGTAGTTGCAGCATTTCAGTCAACTGGAAACATTCACTGGCTTGAGCTGCACACTTAAAGAGCTGGCAGCCATGAAGTTGTTGCTATGCTCTGCACTGGCAGTGGCCTTGAATTTCTGCTCACAGTAATGGATATTCAGCTTTTTCCACTTTTCACCAAAACACATAATTCAGTTGATTCCTGTGGTGTTCCCTGAAGTTTTGTAGGTCTTTGGATGAGGATATTGGAAGGGTCTGGCTTTGAAGCCAGGCATCCCAAGCGGGAATTGCTACTGGGTCAAGCGTAAGAGCTTGCTTTGTTTATCCGGTGATGTAAGTTGTTAGCGTGATGAATGAGGACCAATAAACCAAACGAAGAGAGTTCTTAACTAATGATGGATAGAAAAATCAATCCAGAGGTCAGAAACATCATAGAGGAAGCATGCACAGTAGAGTGCAAAACCAGCAGTAATGAATATATAGGAAAAGATCATATCGAACAGAATTTTTGCTAAGCAACAAGAGCTCAAAATATATGCAAAAGTTCAAGTGCTATAGTGGTCTTGGGCTGTCAGCCCAAGGAGAATGATGTGACCAGAAAACCAGGTGAAGAGAAGACCTGAAGAACAGAATTTCCCCGTCAGCATTACAGTCTGTAGAGGGATATACTGCAGCAAGTCATGCTGCACTTCACGTTAGTTTTGGAGGAGCAGCGATTTGAAATAAATCACTCTGCAAGTGTGGGAAAGCGTTTGGAGGGAGGTTTTGTGTGTTATCGTGGATACAACCTTTGTTGCTGTTTGAAACCAAAGCCCTTAGGGAACATGAAAGCAGTACTGTCTCCAGCTCTGTATGTGTGGATAGCTCTTGAAAGTGAAATGACGTTTTGAGTAACAACTGCCTCATCCTGAGGACCTACACAGAAAGAGAAGAAAGGCTTAGACTTCACATAGAACATGTGAACATACAGAGTGGCATTTTTCTCAGTATGTATGGAATCTCTTTTACACCTGAAATATGGCAGATATCCATAGTAGTCTGTAGCCTATTGTAATAATAACTCTAGTTATTATATTATTTTATATTATATTAGAACTACATAATATGTAGTATGATATTTTAGACCTGTTCTATATAATAGAATACAGTATAATATATGTAGTAGGGACAATTATATTGGCATAAATTTTATGTAATTATATTAAATATTTTGACTGTTTCAGGACAATAATTTTAAAAAGCTTTTTCATATAATTAATTGCTATCTTTGCTATCTTAAGCAAAGCACTTTACTGACTTAAACAGTAGAGCAGAACAAGCAGTTGTTTTGTCCGGGAATATGTTTAAGTATTGCCAGCAACGTGGTCCACAGAGGAACAAAATCATGTTTTCAGATTAAATGACTGAACTGGCACACTTGATTTTGTTCAGCCTCGTAAGATTCCTCCATAGCAACTATGGACCAGTGCAGATTCTACTCCTGACTCCCCAGGTTCTATTAGATAACCCCTGTTAGATGCCCAGTCTCCCACACCCTCCGACACTGTTGATGATTATTGTAGTACTGAAAAGCCACAGTCCTCAACCAGAGACCTCTTTGAACAAACAAAATAAAAACTCTGTCCCTCTCCCAGTGAGAATTACTCCTAAGTAATTATGAGTGGAAGTATAACATAAAAGGCAAAGACAGATGGGGAATTGCAAAGAAACAGTGAAAGTAAATCAGCCATGAGCAGAGATAGTGGCCTATCTATTTCTTGAGCAGCCTACATGCTGTCAATTTTTTTGTAATTATCATAGCAAACAAGATTTAAGAAAGGATTTGAAGGAGGACAATACAGTGACTTTGCAGGTGTTGCAGAGAGTTCTTCTGAAGCATGAAGTGTAATGGGAGGAAGCACAGAAGTGCTTGACTGAAAATTTAACAAGGGGCTAATGAAAAATAACTTACAGACTAATTGTAAGTTGGCTGTTCAGTACCAAGTGAGAATAATAATGAGAGCGGTCCATGGAATGGAACATGAAATTGCTTGTATTTAAGATACCAAAGACGGGAGTGAAGGGAAGGAAGGAGAGAGGTCACACAGTCAGAGTGATGCACCAGAAGAGTGGTCTTTGCAGCAGCACTCTGATTAGGTGCTGTGTTTGTCTGGGACAGAGGAAAAGATTTTGTACTAATTTAGTCTTGAGATGATGAGGATCTGGACAAGGGCATTGACTAAGCCCATATTAAAAGTTCGTGTATGAGCGATATTGTGCAGAAAGATTCTGCAAGATTTGACGTCTCGATTTGACGACCTGAGGATGATCTGGGTTGGAGACAGCATTCAGGCAGGTGTCTTAAATGGTGGGCTAGATGGTGCCACTGTTCACAGTGATTCAGTAAAGATCTGGCATGATGAGTTTGTGGGGGCGGGTAATAAAAACCCTAATTTGGCTATGTTGAACTTGGTCTGATGCCTGAATTTACAGTGTCAGAAATAACTGTCTGAGATAACAATTTGAAAAGAGTGTAGTGCTATTGGAGTATTGGAGTAGAGGTGTAACATCCAAAGAGGAAATGGTAGTTGACACTGAGTTTACAAATTAAACTGCACTAGAGTAAAGTTTTAAGAGGAAAGAAGACCAAATAATTCTTTGCAGAACATAGAAGAAACCATGGAGTTTTTCCTTTGAATGACATCCAGAGCAACAGTTAGGGAGGTTAGGATAAGACTGTGTAACGGAAGCCCAAACTTCAAAAATAACAACTTAGGTCTCCTACCCATGAAAAACAGTTGGCATCTCAGGAAGAATGAGGAACGAGCGCAGTTCCTGAGGTCTGGCTAAATACAAGTGTTAGAGGTTTCAAGAGTTGCTACATTGGCATGCAAAAGGTAAAAGCCAGAAGGAAAGGAAGACAGGAACTTCATGCAGTAGTCTTAAAGCTATGTAGACTTGAAAGAAAGGAGGAAGATGTAATGGTGGCTGCAGAAGCAAATGAGGCTAAGGGAAATGCTAGGGATTTTTTTTCTTTGTGAAAGGAAAAAACAGTGAGAATGGTAGGAGAATAGAAGCAGACATGGATGGGGAAATGAGAGTTTCTGAAGGAAATGATGAAACTGTGAGATGGCTGTGGCTCTGAGGAGGGTGGAACATAGAGCAGGACAGAACAAGCAATTTTCGTGCTTCAAGGATTAGGTAGGGAAATGAAGGGCAAGCAAACAAAGAAAAAATCATGTTGCTATTTTGTCATATTTCTGTTGGAGAAACAGGCATGTGGAAGGAGAAGTATAGACAGGAAGATTTGACAGCTGGAGTCAAGGAGGTGACAGTCATTGTGGATGTGATAAAGAAATGGTAGAATAAGAGTTGGCTACCTAGAAAACATGAAGGAGAATCGAATTCATTTGTTGTGGAAGAAAATAACTCTTGGACAGTGTAAGAAGAAGAGCAGAGGAGGAAGACGTTGAGGATGAACCAAGGCTGGGGTTAGACTACAGTAAGGGAGAGTAGCGAAAGAATAGGTGCATGAAACAGTGGGATTTGAACAAGTAGTTACTGAAATAAAGTGAAGATTTGTAAGAGGTCTACAAGAAATGGCCTCATTAAATGGCTTTGTGCTCTCAGAATATGCTGGAAATGGGATCCTGTGATTGAGAGTACCTGACAGTCCACTGTGCAGCATATCTTAAAACCTCACGGAACCATGAGCACTTTCCGATTTCAAACTGAGTAGAAGATTCCCAAGTCTGAATTTCTGCTTTGAAAGGGTAATGTGCCGAGAGGGCTGTGAGGCTGCGTGTAGTGTGCTGAAACTGGTACTCATGATGAAGGATAAATCTTTGTGTTTATGCCTGTGAGTTTCTGATTTCTACCTAGACATAGTAAGAATGTGAATGCCTGATATGATCATTTATATTAGAAGTGTGGAACCGGAGCAATAAAGCAAGGCGAGCAGGGCATTTTCATTACATGTTTTTCATTACTGGTAAATCAGGAAATGCTAAAAAATACAAATAAATATGCAGAGAAGGGTAATGAATTGTCAGATTTCTTTGGGATACATGCCTAATGGAGTGAATCTGTAGGCAGTACTTCAATGTAATAAAATGCACCTACAACAAAGACTCATGTTTGTGTTTGCTAACACCAGTAACCAACAAAGCACTAATTTGCCCAGTTGTCAGACCTTATCCATTTGACCAGTGAAACCCTTCTTATCTTTGTAATCTTCCAAAGAAAGTGGCACCAGTTTCTCTTTTTATTGTCTGTGCTTCTTACGGATGTTTGCAGTGTGAGGGAAGACTTGCTTTATTCCCCAGAGCTTCTAGTCTTGCTTTGAGGAATCCATCAGATTTTACACAAATTCCAGAATACCCGGCAAAGATTGCAGAAATTGTCAGAGCATTTTTTTCTGTGTAAAATACCTAAGACTGATTTATTACAATACCAATGACTTCCACATGGAGTTGTTTTCCATTTCACATTTCAAATGGGAATATCAGTTCTGAGTTCAATGTGTAATTTACCTTTTGCTGTTAATAAAGTGTAGAAATCTAGTTTCTTCATGAATCAATAATCAAAATTCATATTCTGGACAGAACTGTCCAAAATGGCACTTGGGTTACAGCATTTACATATGAAATCAGTTTTAAGCAGTTGCTGAAAGGATCTATAGAATCCCAAACACAGCTTGAACAGGGATAGTAGGGGATGTCAAAGTATACCTATGTGCCCAAAATTACCTGTCTCCTGCCCTGTACCAGGGAAATATTCTGTTAAACTACATGCAGAGTGGATACGGTGCCAGATTGAGATGTCTAAATTGAGCGGTCCACGTGCTGGTATCTACATGTGATCTACATGTCTGCAGTCTGATCATAATTGGCAGAAACCTAGTCAATACAGTCAATGGAGATGTGAATTATTCAGCTTACTCTTAAATAGACTGTAGGAGCTGGACAGCCAAGCAGCTTCTAAGAATCTTTTGACAGAGGATGGGCATCTTCCTGATGTGTAGGCATGCGCTGCTAGCTATCCAAATTTAGACATCTTTATCTGGAGCACAATCCCAACATAGCAAGAAGTGGCAGATGTTCACTGTAATGGTAAGCGTAGGATGAGCTAGTCTGCCATGCCTACATGAGCATTTTTGTCCCGGTAAACTTCCCACTTATAACTGATTAGAGTAAGATCAGAGCGAGCTCATGGGGATTGTATGACCTGGGGCATGAATCTCATCTCTGTGAGGTTTCTTCCCATTCTAATGTGATTAATTAAGCAGTCAGGTTCACAACATCACGTTTTCCGATACGGCTTGTAACTTCTAGTTTCATGCTTGTCAGAGATGACTGTGACCCAGCACTCAGGGTATAGCAATGGGTGAAGAATTTGACAACTTAACCTGCTGGTTTTGATGTATCACGAAGTAGACGTTAACTGCTGTTATATTATAGCCCTGGTAGCTGTTGAGAAAGGCCATACCAGAAAGGCATATGGTAATTTCTTGGTGACACCTTTGCAGCTCACTGAAATGTTACGGGCGTGCCTTAGCATAAGGGAGGATAGTAGATACTGGATATACTGAAAGGTGAGAGGCAAACCAAGCAAAGCTTCTTCCCCATTTTCCTCTGAAAAAGCCTCTATTCATTCTAGTTTCCAGACCGTATGCCAAATCCTGCTTGCCCCAGACAATTTTCCGTTAATTTAATTGGGAGGACTCTGAACACGTACAATTGCAGGAGAGTCAATTGTTTAGCCCAGATTCAGGTTTTCATCAGTATGTGGAGTGTTTCCATTCACGCTGCAGGCCCATCAAATTTTTTTCTTTTAGCCAATTGTACCTTCTTCTATCCAAGGCAGAAATAATTATTATAGGTCTTACAAGCCTCTTGAATTTCTTTTCAAATAAACCTCAAGAACAGTTCTATATTTTAGTGATGACGATGTATTTTAGCGATAAAAGATGAGATCCAAACTCCATCAAGAGTAAGAAATACTTCCATGATTTCAGGAAGCTACAGGTCGTCATGGTTCACACTCCAGTGACCATGCTGTTTGTCAACACGAGGGTGACCGAAGATTCTTGTTATATTATTTTTAAATATTGCTTTGCAGTTTCACCTCAGTCATGGCCCTAGTGTTTTCCTTTTGCCTGTGTTCCCTGTCTCAACTTTTTCTTCCAAAACAGTGTCAGTTGTGGTTTTCCTGTGTATAGAGGGAGAAGCATGTGGCAGTCAAAGGATGGGGTTGCCCAGAGGCTGCTGGAGATGGGGGCTGAAGACAGGGCTGGTAAACTGTTGATGAGGCTTGTTTACACGATGGGGCTGCAAGAAAAGGGAGTGTACTGAAGAGGCTGGAGGATGTTCAGATCTATGGGAAGAAGTAGAAATTTTGGGAGTTGTGGGAACAGTTGATCTGGCAGATACAAATTATGTGAGCTGTGCTAGACAAAAATTATGTGTATGTGCATCTCTATAATATAGAATATAATACATGCATTGTAATCAGAGGATTCAAGTGAGGGTGGTCTAGTCTCCTGGTACAAACAAAGTGCAGGTATATATGGGGCAAAGAATGTGGCGTGGGGTAGAAAGCTCTTACGCCTGCTCTTTGCTTTTGGAAAGCACTGTGCTTTGAACGTGGGGTTAGGAAAGCATACTTGCTTCTAATGTTGCGTGGAGTTAAAAGGAGAAACAGGCTGCAGGGAATACAGACTTCAAATAAAAGGCTCAGATAATGCAGCATTTTTCGAAGGTCAAAGAAATGCAGAGTCCAGATTAAGCACTCTGCAATATGTAAATGCCACGCCACGTATGTTGGAGCTACGGTTGAGTGCTGCAGGGGGGAAGCCGATGCCTGCATCCTGTTTTGGATGGAATACTGTTTGTTGCAGCAGAGCAGTTGCCCAGCCCCGATTGTGTTAGTGATGAGCTGATCGATACCCCATTACTGGCTGTAACAGTTGCTGCAGGAAGAGCAGAGAAGATTTTAATGCATGAATTATGCATGCTGTGCTCATTCTTTAGTCTCAGAGCAGAGTGACAGAGATTGTAAAGATGACTGGGGTAGTTTCTTGCATAAAGTGACTGCAGTGAAATGCTTCATATTTTCATGCACACAAGCAGCATTGAGTGGGACGGCCTATTTAAGAAGATATAAATCCCCGAGCTTACAGCACAGAATGCTTGATTTGAAAGCATTGCAGCCATGTACAGAGCCAGTTTTCCTGCTGTCTAACCTGCTTTCTGCCGGAGGTTGGCTGAGGGATGCTAACGGCTGTGCTTTGCTCTGAGGTCACAGCTTGAAGTCTCTCTTTTTTTTTTTTTTTAATTTGCTTTCTGCCGCAGGAGAGGATCTGTGAAGTTTATTGGTGCAACCACTGTTGTATTTTTCAAATATACAAACTTGGAATAGTTGTTATGAACAAAAGGACAAGCAGGAATTCACCATCTAAGGTAAAAAGGGGTATTTTTTATTTGTGGATTTGAGTGCAGAAGAGGGAATATGCTGAGGCAGGATTATGATGGTGCAGTGTGGTTACATTGACTCAGATATCTGTGCTGGAATGCAGAGTCAGGATTCTCGGATGGGTATGGCTGCACCCATCCTACTACTCTGTTTTTAAATGGTTGTTTAAATATTGCTGAGAGTAGATTCTGTTATACTTTTTGAATCCTGCAGTTTGTTCAAGAGTGTGCATTTCTGAAAAATTTTTATCTGCTCTAGATGACTGCATTGTGGGGAGGGGCAGGACAGCCACCAAGATAATCATTATAATAACATGATCGGTTTCATTAAGGGTCCTAACAGAATAATGACAATGAAATTTCATTGAAAGCTCCAGTAAAACGTGTGTCAGGCAAACGAGGTCCTAGAATCTACTGCTTGGCTGTCCTGTAAATAACTAAGATGATCAAACTGTTACATTTTGTTTAAAAGTCTGGGCTGTCAATCAGTGAAGAGACAAGCCTGTCCTTATTGTCCTTCAGAAAACTATGTACTGTTGGAGATTTTACGTACAAAGACAGCTATTTCTAATTATGTAATTTACTGGAAATAAAAAAAAAAAGCTTCTGAAAGCATTCTACAGTCTTTTCATGTGCATGTTTAACAACCTAGGATATAGTCAAGAAAATTGTCTAACCAATGTAGATGTACCATAAAGATACCACTTTTTAAAAGAAGAGAAATTAAATTACATTATTCTTGCCTATTAAATTATTTACCACAATGAATGCTTGAAAATTTATCTATCATTAATATCTTCTGCATTTGCAGATTTTGATATTTTGGAAAACACAGTACAACTGCTTTAGTTTCTGTGTTCAGTGACTTGAAGATGTACCCCTAACTTTCAGAGAGAGGTATTGTCACAGAGTATTGAGAAATAGCTAGTTAAATAAACCTGAAAGCTGTTTGCTGGGTGATGTGAAGGAGCAACGTATCGCCAGTAAGCTTTACAGGCAGTCAGGGCAGTATGCTACCACTCCTTGGGAAAATGCCTTTTTATTTGGAGTTTACGTTGCTGTCTTACATTTACATCTAATAACACCTGACGGGCCAGTTTTGGATCCCTGAGTCCTTATGCCACATGGCACAGAAACACGTATGGACCCCTGCCTCAGTGAACAGCGTGCGTCTGGTTGTTGATTACCTAACAATCGGCTGGAAAAACGCCGGACCAGGGATCAGGCACTGTTGATGTTGCTGGGCTGAAAACGTGTCAAGCAGTCATCGGGCGCAAGGGGCCATTTCGAACCCACCGCTCCGTGCGGGAGTGCCTGCCCTGTGGTACGGCCCCGCGGCTTAGCCGATGCCCTTGCCGCCTGGGCAAGCTGCGTTCCGCCTGCCCTTGCCCAGGGGTACGTCCTTTCATCAGCCTTCCCTCCCACGCGGGGGGGGGGGCTGGCTGTGTCTCGGGGAATAAGGAATACGTTCCGCCGGTGGGCAGGGGCGGTGCCGCTTTCTGGGATGCTGAAGGCCTGGCTGGATGCTGAGTCATAGGGCAGGTCTGGGAGGTGCCCGCTGGCCCCCGGGCTGCAGCCACAGCGGCTCTTGCGGCGAGATGAAGCCTGGGGAAGAAAAACACACGTCTAGGGAAGGGGAGCGTCTAGAGGGAAGAGGGAGACGTTGAAAATCCTGCCTGGCAAGCGCCGCATCTCGCGTGCGGTGAGTGCAAACAGGCTTCCGGGCGTGCGAACCCCAGGCTGGGAGCCCGGGGGGGCGGCAGCGGCAGCAGTGGAGAGCTCACACGGGACTAACAAGGAAGATGTGTACGCTAGCTGGCTGCTTGCGAGTGTGCTAGGCGTTCTTCATGTGCCGTGGAGGACCGGTTGTATTTTTCTCTGCTTCTGCCGTGAAAGTTCACGTGGGACGCGTAATTGGCAGATTGAGCAGACTTTCAACCATAAAAACAGATACAAAAGAGAATAAATAACAAGGGGGGGAAAAAAGAGGCAACTTTCCTAAACTCCTCACATCTCCTTAATTAAGGAATACCTAACTTTGTGTATCACTGAAACTAAATAAAATGATGGAAGCCTATTTCTGTGAGAGAGAATGACGTGTACACAGTTAAGGGTTGCACATTCAAGTACCGAATTCAGAGCATATGTTGTTTACTGAAATACGGCTCAGCTGTTTCAGTGCTTTGTTACTATTTCCAGATGTATCAGTGAATAAACGTTACTTATGTTCTTTGAGTATCATAAATAAAAAGCATCACAGCTACACTCACTGTGACATGGACAAATATTAATCTTAGAACATCTTCATTTTTTTCCCCATTTAAACTGAGGTACTTAAATCACCTGTGTTTAATGAGGAAATAGATATGCTAATAGATGGTAAAGAAGTGGAAATACTAGTTTTCTCTAAGAAATAATGACTAGGATTTTCTAAGGCATTTGAGAGAGGTATCCGGGGTCCACTGAAATTCACTAGGGACCGTGATCTTTAGTCTCTTTGGTGGAGATTTTCAGAGGAGCATATATAAATATTTTAGTCACTACAGAGAAAACAGCTTGGATAAAGAGCAAAGAAAACAAAGGCAGCCCAGCAACTATTTGCTGTTAATACAGGTAATTAGAGGAAAAGCAGAATTAGTTGTTGTTGTTGTTGTTGTCCCCAATCTCCTCAGATAACTGGGTAATTATATAATTTAAAATACAAAGACATAATCCAGAGTTCTATAAAAAGGAAAGGGTAAGAAGGGAAGATCTTGCAAGCGCCATATTAGTAAGGGATATTGTTAGAAAAAAGCAGCTTAATATGGACAGAAGTCTCTGTTAATAACCTGTTGGAATAGTCTCTTTCTCATTATAATGTCAAAGATTTAATTACAGTACTTGGTTTTCTCAAATTGCAACTTTGCAAATTATAACCAACTTGGACTTAATTCTGGAAAATTGTCTTGTAATGAATACATTTACAGTCAGAGAATTGATGCCTGCTTACCAGGTCTTATTGATTTTATTCTTGGTCTGGCTGCAGAGCAGACCTATTCAGTACAGTTAATAACCGAAGGGGTGACTACTTGGGAAAATCAGAAGCTTCAAGAGCTGATGCCTAGGCATCGTGTAAACTTGAATGAACAGAAATCAGTTCTCACTCCCTGTTGCAGTAAAGTGTCATTGTCATACTTTTGAGTTATGCCTCTATGATAAATAAAAGGAAAGGTTTTTTCTTCTGGTCTATATTGGTTTTCATTTGGTATTGGAAAGAGAAAGCAGAATTAATGCATATTAATAAAGGGAATTAATAACAGGAATTAATGCATATTGAATGATCATGAAGTTGCAATTGTTCCAAAAGTAGCAAAACAGTAGATTAGCAATAAAGAAATACTTTGGCATATTATCTTTGCTAACAGGAGAATGCTTGTAAGTTATTAATAACACGCTAGAAAGTGCTTTGTCCTGTAACTCACTCTATTATACACTGTTACTAGACATTTATTTATTTTTGCATTTCCTGCTGTGGTGGTAAAGAGATCACTGAGAATAATCAGGTTGCTTATGACTGATTGAGTGTGTCTTCAGAGGTTAAAAATTGTTAATTGCATAGAATAATTTTAAACAAGTAACCTATGAGTACTTCATCAGTGCCTATTAACAGAAAAAGACATCAGTATGTGTGTGTCTGTGTGTAATATCTACTTACTCAACATGCGTTCCCTGAGCTCTAGTTTTTCAGCAGTAACTAAGAATAGTCATGTTTTCCTTCTGTTAGCATTTGCCTGTAAATAACCCTGAAGGGACAACAGAGCTGAGTTCTGCTAAACATCACTCATTGATAGCACCAAAACCTCATTTGACTTAGCTGAGCAGCAGGAGAACTGAAACTCCTTTATCCCATTTGCTGAAGACATTATTCACAGTGCAGTAATACTTCAGTACGTTGGAAACAAGGTCTTTAATCTCTTAGGAGAAACTGGTAAGACGAGCCAGTGTCTTAGGATTTCTACTGGTAGAATTTTTACTAAAAAAAGGGCTAGCACATTAAAGATTACTTTAAAAAATAATTATTCACCCGTCTTTTGAGCTGGAAGCTATAAATTCATTGATTAATGTAGGTCAGTGAAACTGTTTGGAGCTTTTTAGACAAGCTTTTTGAACTACATCTCATTCCTTGTTTTAAAAATGGGTTTAGCGTCTTAAAGGGTGGCTCCGGTACAGGTATTCCTTCTGCCTCCTACAGCACCAGTGCACAAGGGGCGTGTTAACTGGTGGAAGAGTGTGGCAGAAAATAAACCAGTCGTAGACAGCGAAAGCTGTTCCTCAAGTTTTAGTGTTTGAAGCAGATAGACTACATTAAGATAGTGGGACAGAAATCTGCAAACCTTTCAGGATGGGGAGTTCGAACACAGGCTTTTCCTCCGGGTGCTGGAATCCGACCTAACCACAGTGTTTGTCCCTCTTCAGCCCTGAAACCAATCTCTCATCCTCAATCCTTCTTCAATGGGGATGGGAACGATGATCTTATTCATTAGATTCAAGGCCATTTGGTTGTGCCCTGATAGAGGATGAAATTATTCTTGGGCTGTTCATTTCCATGTGGAGAAGCCCAGCAGACTCCAGAAGTCTCACTAGTGCTCTTCAGGTCGGATGAATGCCAGCAGTTTGGCATATTCATGTCACAAGGCTTCGTACTGGTTGTTACTGACCCAAAAACGGTGTTAGAAATGAAATACAAAATTTGATTGGGTTAACTGGTAGAAATGAAGAACTGCATTAATAAGTGTACATATCTGGCAGCGGTAATGATGATCACTTTGATATCCCAGCAGTTACTCTGGGAAGACATAGGCCGTATTTCCTTACAGGAAAACACTGATATCTGAATAAATTGAATCTTTTAACTCAAAAGACCAGCATGTTAGAGACCATCACCACAAAGTGTTTTACAAATTTCAGTACTTGTATCCAGCCTGTGCCAAATTCTAGCTTATGCTCTGTGAGGGAGGTTAAGCTGTTTTTAGGGACCAAAGGCCTTTCATGGTAGGGCCAGAACCAGACTCTTCCTAAACATGCTCTTTATTTAGGTTTCTAGCCTGGAAGACTGGGCCCTTTTGAAAATGTTCTTAGTGGGGGATGAGTGGGATTTCATAGCTGCAGGGAATGACTGCAGAGCAGTCAGAAATTTGGCCAGTCTCTGTCCTCCTCCTGGGGCAGAGCATGCTGTTCCCTCATGCTCTTTGATGGGAGAACTTCAGAGACAGCCCTGGGGAGAAATCTCAGCCGGGAAACAGCCAAAGGCTGTGAGCTGGGAACTGGCAGACTGCTTTCTCCTGCCAAATGGGACAGAGGTATCAGTAGTATTTTTACTTTTTTAACTTCTTTTAGGAAACCTGTTTCTTAGAGTGACTCAAGTCAAGTCCTTTCTACTACATCCACACATAGTTTAATGGGTATGAAACCAGTAGAAACTTCCAGTGACATTGTTTCTGCAGTGACTTGTCATGGGGTGCAGGGGGAAGAGGATTTGGGATGGAGAAGAGGAACCCTTGAGAGGAAAAGCGAGAGCTTCTCCAGACTCCCTTACATCTAACCAGGGGGTGGTCTGTTGGGAGTGTCTGGAGGATTATTTAGGTTGGCATAGGCTTTGAAGGTCTCATAAGGAGCCTTTTTGTCATGCAATATCTGGATACAGTGAGGCCCATTTAGTCACAGCAGTGCCAACTTTTCATAGTGATTTAAGATTTCAAATGAGGAGTACAGGAGTTTACTCATAGCATTGATTGGGATTTTATGCTGCTGATCAGATATTTGGTTATGCAGAATCACATTTATATAAATCGTGATTTCATCAGGCAGCCCAAATAATCATATCTTATATGATTATAACATCTCGCATGAAATAGACACTTCAAAATGCAGCTCAATATGAACAGAAATCATAGCACAGAAATGTAAACTCCCCTGCTTCCCTACATCGGGATTCATGGAGTATAAACTGGTAATGGCAGCCTCAACACCAGATGCTGGTTGTTTCCTCCCACAGCTAAGGTTTCAGATAACCCAGCAACCACATTGCCCGTAGAGGCCATAAGCCATGCACAGGAGCTGAACCTGAACTGCTTTATGAATTACACACAGCTTAAGATCTTCACATTGGCTACTACTGCCAACACTATAACTGCTAATTTATTTTCTTCCCTGCAGTAGCACCATATTTTGTGAGTTATGCTTTTTTTTTATGGAAAGCAAGATAATTTGTGATGTTAACTTGCATAAATAAATGCTTTTTACATCTTAGGACCCAAAGAAATCCCCAGCTGGCTTTGTAAGACATCTTTTTTTCTCTCCTGAACCACTTCATGGCAAAAAAAAAGGACAAGGACAAATGGTCTGAACTTATGAGTCACTATTATATTAATAACAAATATACTTAAGTTTTTCTTTCTTCCATTTGTGCATTTGTTTGCAGCATTACAGAGTTGTGTCCACATACAAGTGTTTCAGGTTCCTGGATATTTTTTCACAATATAAGAGCTCAGGAATTCCTATTACTAAATTTGTGATGGTAATGTAGCATTGTATTAATCATAGCTGCATTTGTAGAATTACTTCTATACTTTGTTTTGTTACTGGTTTCATACTGAGCTTGAGCGAGTTACGTAGTTCCACTACTGTTGCAGAAGAAAATAATAGTTTTGCTGATTGGGTTCAAATGCTTTGTCTTTTGCCAGAAGTGTGTGCTGCAATGGAAGTAGGAATGCTCTACTATTTACCTTTAAGAGCACCAAACCTGTTTTTACGACTTTTTTGATGCCTGCAGTTGAAAAGTACATGAAGAAGGAAAGACGACATGTGTGCTGCTAGTGTTAGAGCAATGCTTACTAGTTACTACTCGTCTTTGTGGCTAAATATGTGTATTGCCAGGAAACCTTGGAACCAGGTGTTTATGCAAGTAAGAGGTGTGTGAACCCCTGGATTTTTCCCTCATTTTCCATCACTTTTACTAGCTAAGCACCTAGTGCTTTCCAGCGGGGCATGCATGGGTTGATTGCATTTCACCTGTTGGGACAGCCTGCCGTGGGCATGGAAATACGCTCCAGCAGAGCTAAGTTACCAAGGAAGAGTGGCACTTTAGTTCCTGCTGAGTTTCTCCTTCCTTCCTTCCTCCTCCTTTCTCAAGTCCTAGAGCTAGCTTGCTCTTCCTGCTCTGTCTCCTCTGCTCCCCTGTTCCAGGGGTCATGTAGTGATAACTAACCTCAGCCCCCAAAGCAGCCCAAGCATCGGTGGGCTTTGTCCCCACTTTCTCTGGGAAATTTCAACCCGTGAGCTTGAGTACTTCATCTTCTTATTAGGCAGCTTCAACACACTGGGTAAGGGTGTTACCGCCTCCTGTGCTGCCTTCCTCTTAGCCCGCAGAGCTGCTCTGAAACCTACTGGTACCTCTCCCATTGGAAAAGTTAGACTTAGCTAATTAATAATTTGACACCAATGATGTATGACACTCTCTTGCATATTTTCTCTTCATGATTTTAGTGGTAAGAAGCATGGAAAAATGCAGAAAGAGAAATCTATCATTCAGTCTATTTTTGGCCTCCCAAGGGTTTCACATCTACTATATGAAATTGTAGTTTATTGGTTAATTCACTAAATAGAGAAGGGAACACGTTCTCATCCTGATGGGAAGGAGCTGAAAGGATACTGTTGTGTATCATTGTCCCTAAAGGCAGGACTGCAGCGCATCAGAGCAAACTCTTCTAAAATGCATGTGTCTTCAACCTGATGGCAATGGTAGAAGTGGCTGCAACTCATAATACAGCTTCAAAATGGAGACTGGCTAATTTATGAGGAAATCCATGTAAAGCAAGTTTTTCTATGGAGGTTCACATGTCCTCTCATGATTCTAGGAAAGGAAGAAAATACAACAATCTTCTGCACTGGGAATACTTCATGACTAGAGATTTGAGCCTGCCAAGAGAAGGACACTTTTCCTTCCATGCCTGGGTCTTACTCTAGTTGTGTGAGCAGGGTGTCAGCTGTACCTGCAGAGGTGGGGCAGGATCCACCTCAAAAATAGCAGCTCACTGCTGAATGAAAAGCACTCAATTCAGCCTTTTCCAGCTGTGCTTTGGTTAAGTCCTCTAGATTTGTTCTGTTCCCCAACTTGGACTAACACTGATAGCAGCAGAGTATGTGTATATGTGCATTTTACAAAAAGAAACATAATTTTACTGGACTTTTGGTGTACGTGAGTAGGTGTGTTCTCTGGGTGACTTAAGTTTCTGGCTCTTGTGCACTATAGCACTTTCCTCCTGAATTTTACCCATATAGAGCAAATCATTCTCATTTTGCTTTTAGAATATTTTAGTGACCGTCTGCTTACTTACAGCAAGCACCAAAAAGAAATACGTGCCTGAGTCATCGTGTATCGTTTTTTGTACTCCAGTTGTTCATATATAGTCTGATTAGTTCTTTGGTATTGCTGAGAAGAGACAACCTGACGTGACATGATAAGAAATAAGAAATAGAAAGAATTTGGTTGTAAAGTGTAATATCCAGACTCTTCAAAACACATGAAATAGCATAGATGTGAAGTAAGCGTCTTTAGCCTTGGAAAGAGATGTCTGAGCGGAGTGAGGAGGGCTCTATGCTGCAAAGGGTGTGCAGAAGGTGAATAGGAATCACTGTTACTGCTTCTTGTAATGATTTCAATCAAATCTCCTTTGTTCTGCAGTGAGAAAAGGTTCAGAATAAACAAAAGAAAGCATTTGTCATGCAAGGAGTGGTTAAACTGTTGGTGTTACTGCTACAGGCTGTCTGGGTGCAAAATGTTCTCATACGGGCTGAGAAGGCGGTGAGACCAAATGGTGGAAGAGCAATCCAGCAAAGGTGGTTAGGCAGAAAGGTGGTACCTCCGATGAGGGAAGTCCCCAAATCGCAAAGTTCTGGAAGAAGAGGATGTTCTGGGGAGTTACGGCATCCTGTCTGGATTCTCTGGGGCCATGTCAGGGGCAGGACTGCCAGGTCACACAGACCATGGTCTTAACCTGCATGGTTGTTCTCGGGTTTTAAGGTGGGTGTTGTGCCAGCGATGTGGCTGGCAGCCAAGCCAGCTGCCGTGTGCGGTGCTGCGGAGGCTCTGGGCAGTATAGCTGTCCATACGCAGGTGATCACAGGCCGCTGGGATGCAGCCAGGACTTTTCTGGGTTATGCCACGAGCCAAGACTACAGCCCAAAATCAGGAGGTTACTATCCCTGGCTTTGGTGATAGTTTCTTCAGAGGACTTGTACCTTCTGTCACTTACTAGGAAAATTACATTGCAGGTTCATCTTCCTAATTTGGGGCTTTACCTTTTGGGGATGTTTTGGGGTTTGTTTTTTTAATGTTCAGTTTGCCATAATCTTAGAGAATAAGTAATGAAAAATCCTTTTAGACATTTTATGTTCTATAAAATAAATGGACCTGTGTTCACACATGGAGTCGGATGAAATAAACCAGTACAAATTGGAACTTGAGCATGGAAGTACAATACTTACCCATGTGAGAGGATCTATAATGCTATATAAAGTTATATGAAGCATCACATACTAAGAAGATGGACTTCTCCCCCGCCAACATCTGCTCCTCTGAATCTCCATTTGGGACACATTTAAAAATAAAACAGACTACATTAATTTTCACCTGAAATGCAATCAGTAATGAGCTAACACATTAAAGAAGGAGATGCCAGACAGTTGAGTGCCATCTGGCGTAAAATATAAACCTCCTTTACCTGGTATTTGTGTTAGGAATATCTGCGCCGGCTACCAGAATTCTCTTGGTGGCCTTGTTAACCATCCAGACCATGATGATATTTTTGAATGGGCTTTTGTTGAGAAAAAAAGAGAACTGTAATTTTCCAGAGGCTGGTAAAGAACTTCGTCCAAGAACTGGGTCCACGTAAGCATTTAGTAGTGTTCAGAGAGCTGATAACATTGGGTTACTTCGCTGTCCTGCTTCCTACAGAGCATCCATACCTTTGAGAGGCCCAGGACGGGCCCTTTGCACGTGATAATTTGGGAGAAAGTGGATACGGTGCAGAGTCGTTGGGTGACATAACGCAAGGCCATAAGGAATGTACTGGGCCGGACCTAATCCAGCACCCTGCCTTGAACGGCCGCTAACGGCAACGCCTCCCCTGCTCCCCCTCCCAGCTTCCAGCCCTCGGCTGCCCAGAAAATCCCTGATCCAGAGCCAGCTGGTGGGTGTTTCATAGTTGCCGATTAACCTGTCCACCAGGCGTTCGTTTAATCTCTTTTTGAACTGGTTTATCTCTTCAAGTGCTCATAAAAATGCTTTGATGACACTCTCCCCTGTGCTTGTAGCATGTTCTCATTTTCAGCCTGATGGGAGTTTAGACAATCGTGTCAAAACTTTCTCAAACAGGGAAAGTATGAGGATAAAAGAACTTAAAAACAGAAAAATGTGTTTTCCCAGAGAAACTTCATTCTTTTAACTACCACAGTGTGTCTTGGATGTTACAATGTGCTTCCTCTTTGTTCCCCACAGTGAAGATGAATGCTGTGCCTCAGTGCTTTTCAAGGTGACTCTTTAAAAGAGTTTTTCTCTTTTACTGTATCTCTGCTGTGCCTGCAGAGGCCTCGCAGGTGACTTTGTTTTCCCGGTTCCGATGTGCATCTTGTCACGAATTCCAGACTTCCTTAAACTGCCAGCTGTTTAAAACGGAGTCCAGAGAAAAACAAAGAAGTAAATGTGTGTTGTTCATTTCTATACTGGCCATATTTATTTTCTTTCTTAGCCTGATAGAAGTATGCACAATTGAGGCCTATATAAATGTTACTATTTTGCACTAATTATTCATTTATTAAATTCTGTTAAACTGTGAAAGGTAAGACGAGACTTAGAAAAAACAGTACAGAGTGTTTTTTTCAGGCGTGAAAGGAAAAATGAAACACAGTAGTTTCCTTCTGTATTTCCCTTTCCTTAGCCTGAGTTTTGTGCACATCCAAAACCTTTCACTTACATTAAATGAAACTTCAGCCAAAACTTCTGATGGAGCAGGTACCTTGAGTAATTAACAGCAGTGGTGCTTGAACTGCTAGCAAAATGAGACTGCAAAAGGTAAGGTTGCAAGAGGTTATCAGCTGTGAACCTAGGGCCATGGCCCGCCCAGTGGCCTGATGCTGCGAGTCAAGTCATTTGATGGAGGTGCCATGAGGCTGTGCAGTGTGATGGCTCCTTCTTGAGCAAGGCTTTGTTGTTCAGAGTAAATACAAGGACTTAGCTCTGCTGTCGGTTGCAATGAAGGACAAGTCGAAAAGGCTAAGCATCTTGTTTTACCCAAGTTCATCATGCTTAATGTGGGAATAAACAATGCTCCCTTCTTCCTGTGTTTATTCATCTTGTTTATTTGGAATGAAAATTCTTGGGGAGCTCAATTACGTTTTTGTTGTACCCAGAACAGCAGCTTTTGAGCCTTGGTTGCGAATCTTAAGACTTTCCTGTAGCACAGATGACAACAGCGCCCTTGATTTTAATGACTTTCCCCAGCACTGGAAGATGTCAGGAGTCTTTCTGTGAATATTCTGTATATCTTTGTCAGTAGTTTTGGCTGCATGGAGTTCAGCTGGCAATGGCTGCATATAACCCACTCACTGCACTTAATTATTCAGAGAGATTTCTGCAGTAATGTCTGTGCTGGAATGTACCTGATGGAGCACATAAACCACAGCTAAGGTGCAGTTGTTCGTGGAAGCCAGAATAACAAGGAATAAGTAAATAACTTATTTACTTATTTATAATAACTTATAAATAACTAATAAGTAAAATAAGAGGGAAAGCGATGATGTCTTTGGGGCAGTAGACAGAGACGAGGGATTTCTAGGCTGAAATGAGAGCATGAACGTGAAGGTTAAATTTCAGGGTGTGGACATCTATGCTGATTTGATCCAATTTCTGTCCTCTCATAAACGAATAGTTAACAGTTTGATTTGAAAGAAATTCTACCAAGTCACTTCATTTTCATCCAGTAGCCACAGGCCAGTTTTGCTTGTTGCCAACTCAACTGGGTATTCCATGGAGTCACAGCTGGCAGACAGCTGTTCCCAGTGGTTTGCTCCATCGCTGGAGCGAGGGACTCCGGGAGTGCCATCAGGGTCTGGAATGGCCAGAGGATCTGAAAGGTGATGGGGATAACATCTCCTTCATTATCAAACCATATAACATGCTTTTGAGTGGACAAAAACACAATTCACCTTGAATTGTGTTTGTTTGATCTATGTTCCCTCAAAAATGTAACTACAAATGCTCAACAGTTGAGAGTGGAGAGTGGTGTGGTGTGGAGTCCCTATAATTTTTTAAAGTAAATGTCATATAGGCAAATTCTATAGGAAAGTGTGAGGCAAACTGGTTCTTCTAGGACCTTTTCCTACGGTCCAGTCAGATTTTCTTCTTGGTTCATATGTGTTTATAACAGGTAACAACTGCCTGAAAAATATAAATGTATGAATGTTTTTCCTTTGACAATTCAGAAATAGTTCAAATTAGATGATAATTGATTAATTTAAAATTATTAACACTTTGATAGTTTAGCATAAATTCAGTTTAAAGAATAGTTTTAAGGTTTTCCCTGCTAATTTATGTTGAAAATATTCTTACTATATGCAGCATCCATACAATGTTGATCAGTCCACTTAATATAGTCTGTTGATTTATATAAGTTATTTATGATGATGCTGAGAACGAAATGCTGAATATCTTGAAGGCTTTATACCATGAGTATATAGTTTGTGGTCGGTTAATTTCTTTTGATGTATAGTTAATAAAACTTTCATATTTTTCATATTCATATTCAGCAAACAATATTTTCATATTTCAGCAAACGTTTTCATATTCAGCAAACAATTCTCTTCCTTCTCTCCCAAAAAAGGATGAAGGATGGGATTTATGCACTATGCTTAGCCATCCCCTTCTCCAGCACTTAATTTTGAAATGATATTTAGATTGTAACTTTAGCTGTTTTTAATTTAAAAAAAAGGTTAAGCAGTTGAAATTAAAATGGGAGGTCTAGAACAAACCCCACTTGGTTTGGTCTGAAAATTTTTTGTTGTTGTCTGAGAAGTGGTTAACTACAAATATTGTTATTTTCTCAACTCTAAATGTACTTTTTGGAAGAGGAATAGCTCCAGATCAATTAATTAACAAGTCCTGATCATGAACCATCACTTAACTACTGTGCAGTCAGCTGGTATGTCACCTAGATAGATACATTTCCTGACATTATGTCAGGTTGTCCTGCTCAGTTGCTATAACTAAAATAAACTGGTTCCTTAGAAGATGCTCCAATAGATGGTTGTGGCCATGTACTTTGTATTGCACCAGTATATTGAGAAAGCAACCCACAATATTCAGCTGAAAGTAAGGATGTTTATACCACTCCATTTTTTTTTTTCAATCAACAGGTAATCTCAATTATGCTAAATCTGCTGGGAATTTTTTCCAAGATAATACTTCTTTATGTCTGCACCTTATTAACATATGCCAAAAGTGTGTCCTGTGTCTGCATGTTGGGCTGTGCAGCCAGGATGGAGAAGCAGGACACCAGCCACGGGAAGGGCTTAAAGCACAAATCCATGTTGGAGCATAGCTCTGAAATGGAGAATTGCTGCATCCATTTGGTTTCTTCCTGGGCTGATCCCCCCACACCAGGATTCTCTATGAAAAGACCCAGAGGTGAACCTTGCAGGCTGGCCTGTGTCCCCGCCCCGTCCCGTCTGCCAGTTCTCTGTGGAGAGGCACGGTCAGATTCTCATGGTTAATCTTTCATTATGATTATTTGAAGAATGATGGCATTACATTTCATTATGACATGAATAATTTCCTCTCAAACCTTTGATGCATGACAAGCTGATCTTAATCTAAAGTTGAGCACCTCCATGTAATTACTTGAATAGCAGGTAAGGATGGAGTTTGATGCAGTGATCTGGAAAACAGCAAGCAGGTGCCTGTGTAAGGGCTTAAGGTAATCAAAGCCCGGAAACATAAAATGCTGCTGTATTCAAATTGTTACTTGTTTACTTTTGAATTAATTTTTTTTGAACATGGTATTTCCTAGTCCTTTACTAGTAATGGATTTATCTAAAAACTGGGGATTGTAGAATAAGGAAAGGCTTCCTGCTGTCAGAAAGCATTGTGTTCTTGAACTTCTTTCGTAAAGATCTCAATTTTTAAGACCAGTTGTTGGCTTCCGCTCCTTGTTTGGAAGGTTATCCCAGAATCCTCCTCCCTTGATGGCTATAAATTTCATTCTAGGCAAAGCTGATTTATTTTTCTAAAGCTAACCCCTGAATCAAATACTTTTTGAAGAGTTATCTGTGAAGTCTGGTTTCTAGCAACCATCCCTGTTCTCATCAAGTGCTTGTGCACATTTCATTGCCTTTTATCATATGCCCGGGAGTGGAAATTTTGCTGCTGTTCAATTTTTTTTACAACCACTATACATTAAATCAGAGACATGAAAAAGCAGCATGCCCAGGCATCAAACCAGGTCTTTCCTTCTCTGTCATCTCTCAGACATCCTGTCATTGTCCTCAGGCTCTTCTGTGGCTTTGCGATACACACGTACGGTACCCACACAGTTTGAATGTGCTCTTACAGATGATTGTTTTTGTGTACATCTTTAAAATCTTTAAAGATTTCAGCGGGGAGAAGTTGTAAGTAACCTTTCTGTCCCACCTTTATTTGTCCAGTCCAGAAGTAACTCTGCTGAAGTCCTTACAGTTATATCAGTATAAAACTAGCATCTCTTCTTGCCTTTGTGTTCCACGCTCCCAGCTCGCTGGCCTCGTGGAGTCATTTACTCTAAAGCACAAGCAGGGACAAGTCTGGCTTTCCCTTGTTGCTTTCCTAGTACAAGTTTGATGGGTGAAATGCACTATGTAATCTCAGATCAACAAAAGGTCCTCAAGGCAGTGATTTCAGCTAGAGAATTTGTCAGGTTTAATCTAAGTAAATGACAGTAAGCCATCTTGAGGGATACTTTTTCTTAAGGCTTTTCCACTAAGGTTCACCTGACTCTGGTGCCATTAGGCTAGTATCATTGAAGAGGCTTGTGTGAACCTCCCTGGTATCTCCTGGCTTTGAAAGCTCATCAAGCACGTTTAGTGACAAATGTGCAAAAATCCCATCTGCAATATTTTGCTTTGTCACCGTTCTGGGGTTCAGCACGGATGGCACCAGAAAGTGCCCTCTGGCCTCTGAGCCAGGGAAGAATTAAAATCCTGTGGTCTACAGATTCCTCTGGAGGCTCTGAGTCTAGGACCGTCTTAAAGTTGCTCTTGTTTCGTTCCCTCAGAACTGAGCAAGTTAGGCTATCTTGTTTGTACCAAAGCCTGAAACGACACAGTACTGTTTTGGGTTTTTTCCACTTTCCAGTTTGCTCACCTCAATCTTCTGAAGATTTCTGGCCAATGTGAGTACAATGGTGTCCTTTCCTGGTGCCCAGCTTATTCAAACACCAACACAGTTCAGTCATGAAACTCAAAGATGTTCTCCATTGATTGAGCTGTTTGTTTAGTGAGGCTAACCCGTTTCTTCTAAAAATTCAGATTTTGCTGCACAATTTTCTTCATGAAAGACAGTTCCAGAGTTATGTAGAGTTAACTCAGGTCTAGTGGCCTCCTTACCTGGGCAGGCATAAAATGAGAGTGGGATGGGAAACCTCAGAGCAGGAAATCTCTGGATTGTTTTTCTGTGGGATGCAGAATCTGCTCTTCATCTGAGCCTGTTGGCAATGAGATGGGCATGACCCTTCAGTAAGATTTCTTAGGTTATCAGGACTGCTGGCGTGGCCACACACAGCAACAGTGCACTGCATCGTGGCTGCAGTGGCAACGCTCTATATTTTGTTACGAGCAGATGAAGTCTGTAAAAAGCTGATGAGAAAGAAATGGAATTCCTTTTCAGATTTGAGCTATTTGTTACTAGCATTTACTTAGAGTAAGAGGTTAGGAATATGAACAGGAGATGATCCAACTTCAGTTTTTCTTGACTTGGAAAAAGAAAGAACTGAAATGGGAAGATTGGAAGAGGTTGTAAGGGAAGGCATTGGGGAGTAAATAACAGCATATAGATGAAACTTAGTCTGCATTTTAGTTTTTAAAAATAGAGGGGAAAAAGGTTGGAAATGAATTTTGATACTTTTGATTGCATGCATTTATCTTTAAAACATTTCATTTTTTATGCTAGTTCTAGCAACCCTAAATTGAAGTGGTCAGAAAGGCTTTTTTGTGGTGATGTTTATGCCTCATTAAACATTTATAGAAATACTAATTTAAGATAGTGAAGCAAACTAATATACTGATGAGGCTTGAAATAATAAATAAGCGATGAATCAGAATCAGAGATTAGGTGAAGCACTCTTTTTTAATTTTTATATTACTCTTCTAGATTTGTGATACTGAAGTGTGTGTGCATGTATACACACATACATGAGGAGTTCAGAGACTTTGCCTTCATTTTGTATCTTACTTTTTAATGAAGTGTTCACAGAATGATTAGACTATTTTAAAGAAGTTCCTAGAGCTAGAAAATTCTCTTGATATGTAGGAATACAATAATTAGAGCTTGAATTATTTTCTGTTACACAAATCAGAGCAGTTTACAGAAGTTTTTAACTACATCGGCTAAACTCAGAGGCCATATAAAAAAAAATTAAACCCTATATTATAATGGGTAAAAAAAAAATGTAAAGACCTTTGAGAGTATTTCTGTAGCAAGCCCTAGTATAGGACACGGTGAAAGAGAGCAATCCATCATTGAAAGTACTGGTTAAAAAATCTCCCCACACCACTCGTTGGTAAGTATAGTGATTGGCCAAATCCAGTTGGCCTTACCCAAGCAGATTCGTTGGTGAGGACTCGTTGATACAACAGACACTACATGTGCAGAGTCACAAGCAGAGTACCAAAAAAAGAAATGGGTGGGGCAGGACCAAAGAGAAGTTTAATTCAAAACAAATGAAAACCTTCGAGTGCAGCTGCCAGATACTCCATGCAAGAGCAGGATGAGGCCAAAAAAGACCTTCTGGCATTTGGAGCTTCCTCCAACCCAACTGTTCTCTGCAAACATTAGTTGGTGCTCAGGCATTAAGTATTTAGGGCATGTCTACACCACATATCACAAAATGGCACAGCACTATACCCAAGTAAGCTGGCGATGTGGTGTGGACAGATTCTGGGCCGGTCATGGTGCATACAGCGCACTTCAAGCTCTTGCCTCTCTTCCACGCTGTGGCTTGCGTAGGTTCCCTGGGCTCGAGTCCAGCAGTGCTGCGTCCCAAAACTGCAGAGCCTCAAATGATGGTATGCAAATAGATGTTCAGACGAGTGTGTTTCCCTGTCTGATCTCAAGTTACATAGTGCAACAGCATATCTTCCCAAAATTGCAACTTGAATGGGTTATAAATTGCTCATAAGAGTAATCTATACCTAAAACTTCGGGGAATTAAAAAATGTCGCAGAACTTAATTAACTCAAAATTATCCCTACTTTAAAATTATGTTAAAGATTAACTTTCTGTATTACTCTAACATGAGTCATAACTCTATGACTCTAACAACATAGGCAAAACCAAACAGTAAAATATGACTAGTAATAAGAAAATTGATAGACTGGAAGTGTTAAATGCAAAACGGAAGCCTTGCAATGATGGGTGTCTCCGAGATAAATGTCAGTGGATTTGCTGTGTCACCTTTAGACCTTTAGACGTCGGAACAGTGTACCTGAGATCGTATTTGTATCATTTGCAACAAGAAGCCTCCTACTTTCCTGGGCCTCTAAAGTTAGCCTCTGAACTCCATACGTTAAAAAAATGTGATCAAGCTTTCAAAAATGCTGACAAGCCAATCAACTCCAAATGGATATGTAGATGCATGACATGTTTAAATGCAAGCCATTTTTATTTAAAAGACCATATGTGAATTTTAAACCTGCCTTTAAGAACCCAGGCTTACAAAAACTTGAGCTACAAGTTATGCTTCACACTGGATCACGTATGAGGTCTTCTGTTAGGGCAGTGCAGGCGTTCACGCTTAGCCAGCCCCTGACATGTCCTTTCCTTAATTGTTTTCTTAAATGATTCCTTCTTAACACAAACGTTTTTATCTCTGGTCTTCATTCAAAGCTGAAATGAGTTTGTCATTCTTTGGTAATCACAAGGCTGAAAAAATATATTTTTTCTTCTTACAAAAATCTGAGTGGTGAAGTGACTGACTGTAGGTGAAACAACAGATTTGAAATTCTGAACGAGTGGCCTCTTACCTGAGGAGATGACTTTTGATGTCCTGGTGAAAAAGGTTTCATTTGATTGACTTACTGGCTTTGAAATTACCTGAGTGAACAGCTTGCTTTTTTCCCCTCCCCCAACAGATGAAATACATGTCTTAGAAAGATGATATCCATAGAGCGCTAATTTCATTGTAAAATGTGTACACAAGGCATGCCCCTCATCCAAGGGCATATGTGCACCTTCAAATAAACCTCATGCAGCCAAAGAAGAATTACAGTGCCTTTAGAGTACATGGCACCATCTGAGACATTGTATGCAGTGTCCTTATTCCTACGTTAATGCAGAAGTGCTCCGAGTTCCCTGGTTCCCAGCTTGGTTGTCCCTTTGCCAGAGGGCCCGGGTAATCACAGGTATTTTAACAGCACTCAGCTCTCGAGAGCTGACAGTATGCCGCACAGCCAACGTTTGGCCACGATGTTGGAAGTTTAAGCCTATGGTGAATACACACGTGTGGATTGAGTTCAGTTGGTTTTGTCATTTTAGCATAGAGTGACCAGGGAGAGAGTATAAAAATGTTCTGTATTGAATGGAAATTGTCTCTGGAAGACAGTTTATGAGCTGTCAGGAAGGAGGAACACATTCTAGTGTGGTTGTGGCTAAACCAAGAGGCCTCGTTATCCTGACTTTGCCTGACACTGACATTTGAGTGGTTTACCATTTATAAACAGGTTTTTTTATAGCTATATAGAATAGTACCTAACTTTTATGCAGTACTTGAACAAAGTCATCCATCTAGCTACGTAAGATGGCAGTGCGACATGACATTTATTGGGCATGGTGGTGTTGGGTTGATGGTTGGGCTTGATGATCTTAAAGGTCTTTTCCAACCTTAATGATTCTGTAATTCTGTTATTCTGTGACAAAGAAAAATCAAAGAAGCTGCCTTCAAAAAGGCTCACGTTTTGTAACAGGAAGAGGAAAGGAGATGGTAACAAAAAACTACTACTGATTTCTTTTGTATGGAAAGGAGCATGCATATAAGATTTACTGTTTTTTGAATAGTGAGACTACACATAAGCAAAATTCTGCATGCAAACAGAAATTATTTAAAATTTTTAAAGCGGTCCATCTTGTGGGGGACTTCAATCTACCGGACATCTGTTGGAAGTATAACACGGCAGAGAGGAAACAATCTGGGGGGTACCTGGAGTGTGTGGAGGATAACTTCCTGACACAGCTGGTGAGTGATTCCACCAGGGGAGGTGCCTTGCTGGACCTGCTGTTTACAAACAGAGAAGGACCGGTGAGAGATGTGGTGGTCGGAGGCCATCTTGGGCTTAGCGCTCACGACATGATAGAATTCTCAGTTGTGAGCGAAGTAAGGAGAGGGGTCAGCAAAACTGCTATCATGGACTTCCGGAGGGCAGACTTTGGCCTGTTCAGGTCACTGGTTGAGAGAGTCCCTTGGGAGACAGTCCTGAAGGACAAAGGGGTCCAGGAAGGCTGGACAATCTTCAAGAAGGAAATCTTAAAGGTGCAGGAGCAGACAGTCCCAATGTGCCGTAAGAAGAGCTGGCGGGGAAGGCGACTGGCCTGGCTGTACAGGGAGATTTTGCTGGGACTCAGGGAAAAGAGGAGAGTTTATCAGCTCTGGAAAAAGGGGCAAGGATCTCGTTAGGTCAAGCAGGGACAAAATTAGAAAGGCAAAAGCCCAGCTAGAGCTCAGTCTGGCCACAGTCGTAAAGGATAATAAAGAATGCTTCTACAAATATATTAACAACAAAAAGAGAGGCACGGAGAATCTCCATCCCTTACTGGATATGTCAGGGAACATTGTCTCCAAGGACGAGGACAAGGCTGAAGTACTTAATGTCTTCTTTGCCTCAGTCTTTAATAGCCAGTCCAGGTATCTGCAGGGTATTCAGCCCCCTGAGCTGGAAGACGGGGATGGAGAGCACAATAACCCACCCATAATCCAGGAGGAAGCAGTTAAGGACCTGTTAAACCACCTGGACACCCACAAGTCTATGGGGCCTGATGGAATCCACCCGAGAGTACTGAGAGAGCTGGCGGAGGAGCTTGCCAAGCCACTCTGCATCATTTATCAGCAGTCCTGGTTAACAGGGGAGGTCCCAGACAACTGGAGGCTTGCCAATGTGACACCCAACTACAAGAAAGGCCGGAAGGAGGATCCTGGGAACTACAGGCCTGTCAGCCTGACCTCCGTACTGGGGAATTTCATGGAGAGGTTTGTCCTGAGAGTGCTCACAAGGCATCTGCAGGACAACCAAGGGATCAGGCCCAGCCAGCATGGGTTCATGAAAGGCAGGTCCTGCTTGACCAACCTGATCTCCTTCTATGACCAGGTGACCCGCCTAGTGGATGAGGGAAAGGCTGTGGATGTTGTCTACCTGGACTTTAGTAAAGCCTTTGACAGCGTCTCCCACAGCATTCTCCTGGAGAAACTGGCGGCTCGTGGCTTGGACGGGTTTACTCTTCGCTGGGTGCGGAACTGGCTGGATGGCCAAGCCCAGAGAGTTGTGGTGAACGGCGTTAAATCCAGTTGGTGGCTGGTCACAAGCGGTGTTCCCCAGGGCTCGGTTCTGGGGCTGGTCTTGTTCAATATCTTTATAGATGATCTGGATGAGGGGATCGAGTGCTCCCTCAGTAAGTTTGCAGATGACACCAAGTTGGGTGGGAGTGTTGATCTGCTGGAGGGTAGGAGGGCTCTGCAGAGGGATCTGGACAGGCTGGATCGATGGGCAGAGGTCAACTGTATGAGGTTTAATAAGGCCAAGTGCCGGGTCCTGCACTTGGGTCACAACAACCCCATGCGACGCTACAGGCTTCGGAAGGAGTGGCTGGAGAGCTGCCCGACGGAAAAGGACCTGGGGGTGCTGGTTGACAGCCGGCTGAACATGAGCCGGCAGTGTGCCCAGGTGGCCAAAAAGGCCAACAGTATCCTGGCCTGTATCAGAAATAGCGTGGCCAGCAGGAGTAGGGAAGGGATCGTGCCCCTGTACTCGGCACTGGTGAGTCTGCACCTTGAATCCTGTGTTCAGTTTTGGGCCCCTCACTACAAGAAGGATGCTGAGGTGCTGGAGCATGTCCAGAGAAGGGCAACGAAGCTGGTGAGGGGTCTGGAGCACAAGTCTTATGAGGAGCGGCTGAGGGAACTGGGGTTGTTTAGGCTGAGGGGAGACTTTATCGCTCTCTACAACTACCTGAAAGGGGGTTGTGGTGAGGTGGGTGTTGGTCTCTTCTCCCAAGTAACCAGCGATAGGACAAGAGGAAATGGCCTCAAGTTGCACCAGGGGAGGTTTAGATTGGATATTAGGAAAAATTTCTTCACCGAGCGGGTGGTCAGGCATTGGAACAGGCTGCCCAGGGAGGTGGTGGAGTTACCATCTCTGGAAGTGTTCAAAAAACGTGTGGATGTGGCGCTTCAGGACATGGTTTAGGGAACATGGTGGCGCTGGATTAATGGTTGGACTTGATGATCTTGAGGATCCTTTCCAATCTGGTGATTCTGTGATTCTGTGATCTGGCCTCGTATCTTCTCTCCAGGAGTTTCAAATAACATATAGTGAGGAAAGAGTATAAAAAGAGTGAAAAGATTGCATAATATACTCCCACAATATTCTGTCAGTCCCCAGCAATTTTTTACTTGGGAATTCCCAAATCACACCTGCCATCTTTGGGCTTAATCGTATTTTAGAAATTTCTGTATTGCATGGTTGTGTAATTGCTTTTGAATTAATTAAAAAATTTTTGACAGCCTTGTGTAATTAGCGGTGAGATCCACATTACCCATGTCGCTACCATGGAGTGAGCATTTGATGCCAATTGCCAAATTTTCCTCTTTCACTGTAAAGCTGCAGGGAGCACACAAACTGAATTTCTTCTGATGAAACTAAAGTGGAACTTGTGCTGCACATGTGTCTGTATTTTAAATGAAGCCTCTCTCTGGGACACTGTGCATGAGCAACCTGTTCCTCAAGAGACTCTGTAAGCAGGATATACTCAGGAGTATATATTAGGAGTATGAAGTGTAATTTATTGCTTAATATATGCAATAGATAGGACTAAAAAGCTACCAGCTACCACTCTCAAAAAAATGTTCCCTGTGTCCTGCTGTTCCACAGTGGGTGCCAACCATGCAGGGAAATGCTGAGCCTCCGAAGTGCCTTCCATTATCTTTGATGTTGCTGAGTTGCCATCTCCTGTTTGTTTTTTTTCCTTGAGATTTTAAACCTTTAGAACCTAATGTTTTTCAACCATTACTCTTCCTCTCTAACAGCTGGGCTGCTATCTTTTACCTTCTCAACAATTACATTGCTGTCTGTGCTTTTCCTTCTCTTATCTCGCTTAATTTTAGGTCACATAGTGTTTCACAGTTTCCTAACACTTTTCATGAATAAACCCAAGCAGAGGTCACACAGCTGCAGTGCCTAAGCTGGGGACATCAGGCATCTATAGAATGGCATTGTGACATTTTCTGGTGTGTTTTGTGTTTCATTACTAGTAACACTTAGCAAATTTTTTTTTCACTGTTAATGAGCAATGAGTGGACTTACTTGTTGGCTCCCTCAGAGAACTCCAACAGAGCTGGAAGGCATGGTTTCCTGCTAAAAAAACACCAACTAATCTTCACTGATATATCACACAACAGATTACAACAATATATATGCAGATTTGAGTTTCCATTCCATAAAAGACTTAATTTTTAAAAGAGTACTTACTGCTTTTTCTCATAACATACATAAGTACCTTAATTCCTTTAGTATTTTTAAGAAAAATGATAGTATTAACTGTGTTCAATTCCTAATGACTAATTTTCTGTTACCTAACATGTAGCATTAATGACTGCAGAAGAATACAGAATACATAAAAAGTATAAAAATGCTGCATTTTTTAGTCTGGGCACAAAGAAATGTTGCAGAGAAGTCTCTCATACCAAGTCTCAGCTGTGCCTTGACTACTAAACATATTACAGTATAAAAGAATATATTTTAATGCATTTGTACTAATTTGTTAAGGTAAATTTATTAGTCATAATACATATAAATGAACTATGGTGTATCAACTCAATTAGTATTCTTAATCATGAGTCTCACGTCATTTATTCTGAGACCACAAGCAATGCAGTAGATTTTGAGGAGTTTTTACAAAGCGTTTTGCGGACTAAGTTTACATAATACTAGAGAAAACTGTTTTTAAAAAAATAAAAATATTTTGAAATTATTAATTGTACATTATTGTAATTAAAAGCATAAAACTTAAGTGAAAAGCAATAAAAACAAATTATAATTTATTTTCCTTCCCCTTCCTTCTTCATCCGTAAGAGCAGCTGTAATTACTGTATGTGAGCATTTACGCTTGCCAGGGAAAAGCTAAATAGATGTAATTGATAGCAACAGCTCAGTTTCTCAAGTGAGGAGAATGAGTGCTTGTGCTTACATCCAGTAACTGCAGCCAGTTTTCCTTTCCCAATCTGCAGCAAGTGACCTTGCCGTGGCTGCAAGGAAAGAGCTCTTCCCTTGTTGAGGCAGTAGAAAATGGATAAATCCAAAAGAACGTCGAGCTTAGAGAAATTGGAGTGGCCATCTTCTGGATTAGGAAGCAGAAGCTAATGTCACTGTAGTCTCAATAACACCTCTCTATCCGTGCATGCCGAGTTTGCCTTAGGTGAAAGATGGACACGCAGAAGACTGTGAGCTACACACGCGGAGAGGACGCCTGCATTTGTTATGTGGCACATTCTTTCCAGTTTCTGGGAATAGCAAGATGGTAGTACATGTCCTCTTTAAAATCTCTTTTTTAGGTTGCAGACCAGCAAGAACACAGATCCAGATGGTTTAGCTCCACTGGTTTGAGAAGGGAAGATTGGGCAAAAGAGCTAGAAAGAAGGAGGGCACCCAGCACAGATCGTCCCCACGCGTCTTTCTGCAAGCAGCAGTTTTAAGGCATTGTGACCCAGAGGTCGCATCTGAATCATCATTTTCCATAACGATGGAATGTCTATTTATACATTTGTCTTCCTCAACATTCAGTGACAAGTTCCTTAATTACCTATTTCTTTGAAATCCAGTGCCTGATGATATCACTGGTTGTATTAAGATACAGTGAATAATCACATTTCTCTACCTTTTTCACAAGGTTGTAGACCTCCTTACATTATCAGTCATCCCTTTGATCAAACAAGGAGTATAGGTTTCTGCAGTTCTTGTGTGGAAGATGTTCCATACCCCTAGTCCTCCTTCTTCTCCATCTCTGTCATTTCTCAAGTTCACTTTTTTTCCTTTTGAGTATGAGTGGCTGCAATGGCAGCTGGATAAAAAAGGTGGGCCCAGCACAGACTTACAGAGCAGTGTAATGATTTTTTCTGTTATCCTGAATTAGAAACATCAGCCTTAGAAGCTAAATGCAAGCTGAGAGCAGTTGTTTTGAGTTCAACTTCAGTATTTAAATCGGTTAGACAAGCTGGGAGAACAAAAGTTTGTAACATGTGGTGCAAGGTGAGAGGGATGAGATCACTACTTGTTACGAGAAAGAAAGGCAATTTGTTGCCTCAAGAAAGTGGCAGCACTTGCTAGAAGCTAGCTGGGGATTTAATGTAGCCCAAAAACCTAATAACCCTATTGAGTCCAAGATATTTAGTATATGAGCTTTTTTTTCTGAGGCTTATCTTTAAAAGGCATTTGGTTGATCTCCTTGGGTCATCAACACTGAGATGTCAGAGAAGAAGCTGTTGTTTTGTGAGATGTGTTTTCCCATTTACGATGAGATGTTGCTATCCTTTATCAAGGGTAGAGTTTGTTCTGGTGCAAAATGGTTGTTTAATGATGTCAGCCACATAGGTGCATGCGATAAGGGCATTTGGTGCATTGCATCAAGTGTTTTGCTGGCCGTGCAGATCCAGGAGTTTGGATGGTTCTTGTAGGAGCGGCACCTTTTTTTGCTGGTTGTGAAGATGATCTCCAAGCCTTGCCTTTGCTGCACTGGCGTGAGCAGGTTCCAGTGGCAGTTTATGTCTGTGTGAGGAGAGCCTGCTCCTAACAAGGAGCTTAACAAAGCTGAGGGATTGCTTGAGCAGTAGAAGCAGATGTTCTGGAAAAAATACATGAGGTAGAATCATTTCTCCATGTGGGTTATTCTTAAATGATTGTTCTGTATAGCTTCCCTGGGAAGTCTGTATGTGGCATCTGTGGATATATGATAGTGTGAGGCTTCTTTCTCCATCAAAGCAGGTTCACACAAGGCATTTGGAAAGCTCATTTAAAGCTGCCCATTAAAGTTAGCATACTTATCACCCCCTCTCTGCTCAACGTGGTGTAACTGCATGACATAGTTAAGTTGAACTCAGAATTACTGTTCTCAGCTTGTAGTAAGCTTTGAAGGCTGCTGCTACTGCTAAGAGCAAAATTAGAGTCTGAAAGTCTGAATGCTTTTTAGTTTTTTTCTACCTATTATGAGATACCACTGGTTATGAAACTGCCATTGCCTTTATCTAGAAGTCAGCACAGCTACAACATGACCAGTAGTATTCCCAAGTCTAGTTCCCTTTTTGACCACTGCTGAGAACTGGACTGATATTTTTAGAGACCTTATTCATGCTAAAATGTGAGGTTTTTTGAGTGGTAATGACTGATCTAGAATCTATTTTTCTGTGTGTACAGGTTTTTTTTCCTAATGTTCATCACTTTCTATTATCAGAAATTAATTTCATCTGCTATTTTACTATGTTACCTTCAGTTACGTGGTACCATGATCTCCCATAATTCTTCACCAATAACTTGGATCTTACTGCCTTGAAAATTGTTTTATCATCAGCAGTCTTCATCATCTCAATGTTTTGCCCTTTTCCCTCTCATTTATGAATATGTTTAAGAGCAAAATATCCGAGCGGTCACTCTGGTAGCTTTGTTCCATCGTGAAAACAAACCCATTGTTCCTACAGTTTGTTTCCCTTCGTTTAGTGCTTATGAGTCCAGAAGAAGAGATTCTGGGAGGAGAGAACATTAGCCAGGGAAGTACTCTCTGCGAGCTCTGGGCAGAGGCTGCCTGCAGGTCTCCTGTGTCCATTGCTTTGCTAGTTTCTGCATTTGTTTTTTCCACAGAGCCTGTGTCAGCAGAGAAGGATGCTTCAGTACGATGCTTATATGGCTAGGCTGTTTTTTCCCTTCTTTCTAGATTTGCCACTGGACTAAAATAAATAATCTGAAGGATATGAAGATACCATTTTCATTATAGCTATATCCCATGATATAGCTATATAGGTGAAAGTAAGGTTGTATCATCACTGAATTCTGAAGCAAGATGACAGTAGAAGCGTGAATTTTGATGTTTTCCAGCTTTACTTGTTGTGACACAACTATTGCAAAAACTTGCTATTTAGATTTGTGGAAACTGTGTATCCTGTTTCAACTGGCCAATAAAATTAATGGTGTGGTAAAACATGAAGATGCTAGCATGCAATAAGGAAATTTTCAAGTCTGTGTTGAGTAGACAGGAGTAAATAGAACAGACGATATTTCAGGAAGTCTGGTATACCTACCCTAAAGCAAAACCAAACATGAGTCCCTTCCAACCCAAACTATTCTATGATTCTATGACGTTAGGATTAGGACAATTGCAGTGGTGCAGTTGCTAGCTGTACAACTGCATTTTCTTCCTTCACTTCTTCAAGTGTTATTGATGCTTACTGAACAATTTCAACTTCTGAAGTAAGTTGGAGAGATGATAAAAGTGAAAAGCAAGCTAAAGAAGAGTGTTAGCATGAGAGTATTTCTAACTGCCAGTACTGCCATTTCCAGGCTGTGCAGCCTGATAAAAGCATGTGCAGTGGCTTTTGTTTGAAGCACCAGTGACATCCAGGGGAAGCATCCGGATAGACAAACCCCAGTCTGTCAACTCGTAGATTATCCAAAGGTCTTTAATACTCAGCCATTTGAAGTTGGGAACTTGGGATTGTTTCACTTCCTGACCCAATTCAGCTTATCTCTGGTTTATTGTTTTAATTTTGGTAGAACAGGATTTCTTTTATTGCTGCATTGACAATGAGATTCAATGAATGACTCCAGCTGGCGCTGCCTGTTTTGTTGCTCTGCGTGATATCCTAATTGACACGGTATTCTGGAATCTGCTTGAGGTTATGAACTGTATACTTTAGCAAAAGACTCTAGGATCAGTCAGATTGCACAGTTGACTTCCTGCAGTGCTTATTAGGGGTGAATTCATGTTTATTTGTAGTGTTGACAATAGAAACTGAAACCACCTATCTTTCTACTTTATTCCATTTTTAACACTTTATTGTGAAGTAAAAATAGCTGAGATTTGTAGGAAATAAAATAATATGTAATAGAAATCTTAAATCTCAGCTGATTACAAACTGTTATTCCTATATTAAATTTCTCTTCAGGTTTGTAACAGGTCGTGCTCAATTTTGTCTCTTGGTACTCAGCATTAGCACAAGACAAATGCAGTTAGGATGTTGTCACACTTACTAGAAGATAATTTCATGGCAATAACACCTGTCTGGCATTCAGCTGCTCTGTAGATGTACTATATCCATTAGAAGGACAGGCTTGTTTTTAAGTGCATACATTTTCAAAAATAACTTTAGCAGTTTGTGAGGTTGCTCTTTCCTCTTGGAGAAGTAAATGAGAGCAGAATTTGTTTCAGTTAAATGCTAGATTCTTCTCGGAATAATTTAGTGGTTTTGCATCTGTCTACTTTCAGCAGAACTGGGAATATTGGTTTTTAGTAAGGCTTTTCATATAAAAAACCTGAAAAGTAGCAGCTCAAACAGAAATTATGGGGTTTTATTTGCCTTCTCCCCTGAGATACAATCTTTCAGAGATACTAATGAAGAGGCCAGTCCTGCAAAGTGAGAAGTCATGTCTTTATTCCCATTTTTCAGCATTGTTTTGTTGAATGCCATCTTCTTTTCTGAGGGGGACCATAACTGAGACTGTGCAGGCAGGTGCTAAGTATCACAGAAGATGAAACTGAAAACCAGACCCTGTCACTAAACCAGAAATAGTTTGAGAACTATGTTTTTAATAAGCTCTTTGTCTTAGTCTTTGCAGGTTTGCTCCTAAAAGGAATAGAAGGTACAGATCCCATCATTTTTAACATGCAAAAAGTTAAGAGCTAGGGACCAGGCTCACCACATCTAACTTTATATATCTAAGTGAGGTGCGTGAGCTAGGTGTATGGTCTGCTTTGGCCCTCTAGGAGGGGGCAAATGAAGGAAGACAATCAGGTGCCTACTAAGAGGTTTAGATCTTGGGTAGGCTGACCTATTTTCTAGGTGGGCAGATCTCTGTCCAACTATAGACAGTGTCTTGAATGACTCTGCTCTTAAGTTTGTCATATCAGGGCTTTGGCATGTGCTTCAGAGTATTGGCCTTTGCTTCTAGATTATGCAACATGAAAATTATGTATTTGAAAAATCACCCATTAAAATATGATTTCCCAAGCATTAACTTGATTAGTTTGTTAAAAAAAAAAAAAAAGAGCATGTTTAAAACCATTAGCTGATTTTAATTACATTTTGAAACCATGGATGCTTTTTTCAAATAATAGATACTTTAACATAGTACAACATTTGTTTTTCTTTTCCACTGAGCCCACAGAACATGTAAATTGCTACGTATAAACTGTAGGATACTACAGCTTCTATAGCAAGTCTTGGGGTTTGTGCTGATTGTTTATAGCACAATTATAGTGATAACCAGTGTCCTATATATTTTCTAATGAAGGAGAACAAACACTCCCTGAGTAAGAGAACTTTAGGTCTAAACCTCACAAATTAGGAGCCTGTAGCAATCTAGGTAGGTTTTTAAATTATTTATCAAACTGTTAGTGTTGTTATCTGTGCTAGTTCTGTTAGATTCAATTGTCTTAACAGTAACAATTTAGTGGAGAAATCTGTTGGCACAGAAAAAATATCAAAGCAAAAGATAAGCTAAATGTCTTTATTGCTGAATACATTCATTACAATTATAAATCATTTGTTATAACACTCAAGTCTGCTCATATTCCCAATTCCATCATGGCAGAAAAGAAGATCCCAGCACTAATCATGAGATCACCTGAGGGAAAAGCCACAAAAAGCAATTTTTTGAATGTTTTTTTTTTTTTCTTCAAATGTGCTAATTTCCATTTATTAGCTATTTATATTATTTATATGACTGCACTGCAAACCCGAGAACCAATATTCCTTTGATTTAATGTAACTTAGTTTGTATTTCTATCTCAATTGCATGAAATATTATTAGTAATACTCATTGCTATATTATTAATAATATTAATTACATATGAAACATATGTAAGGTGAAATACATGAAACTGAAAAAAAAACAAAGCAAGTTTTGTTAGGAAATCTTACCAAGTTTTCCTCTACTTAAAACACATTCCAAATCCTAACAGGTTAATGCATCACAACCATTAGTACTCTAATGTTTTGCTGAGAGAAGACAGCCATTCTCCACACCAAGAGCAACAAATCTTCTACATGTTCACTATAAGAATTTGTACTTCTGTAGGTCTTCTCCTTTTCAGTCCCACGTTCTTCTGTCCATTTTAACAAAATTACTAAATCTTAAAACCTTAGATGCAGGCAGCTCGTCTGCAGCACAAAGGCAAGCTGGCTTAACTTTATTAGTAATACATAGGCTTTGTCTGACTGTTGCCAGGATAAGAGCTATTGTGTATGAATAGGAGAGCAGGGGAAGAAAGATGCTGGGCTTCTGGACACGTGATGGAGATTAAGAGTTTATTGATTCCTTCTAGAAATCTGGTAGATTTTTTTCTCAAAAAAGAGATGCAAAATTTAAAAAGAAAATTTGCATACAGAAATTTTAGTTCTAAGGAAAAATTAAAGCACCAGACTCACCAGCAAAAATAGTCTCTTGAACTTGTCTTTCCTTTCATCTCTTAGGTCACTTAAGTGTCCTCCTTATAAGTATCATTTAGTATATCATTTACTGTGTATTTTCATTCATTCCTTCATCAAAAGCTCACGTTATGGCCAGACGTGTTAAAATTAAAGCAATCAAATAATTTACAATGACAAAGGACTTAATTTTAAAAAGTGCTGAACATCTAAAACTACTCCTCACACCTGTTGGGATGAAACATCAGATGATGAGCATCCCTGGCAGTTGCTATTTGGTAGGAATAGCAGGAGTCCAGCACCATTCTGGATTAAGCGAATGTCAGGAAAAATTGCATTCTATATTACATTATAAAATTTCAGGCTGTCTTTATGAGTAAGGAGTGCACATTCTCACAGAGCTTTAGGGAGAAGCCATGAGATTTACAGTTTGTCCCTCTTTAGCTTTAAGCTTCTTCAGCAGGAGGTAAAAGGGATTTAATAGGCAACCTACGGCACTGAAGTAATGTTCAGTACACTACAGTTCGTACAGTGTATGTTATATTTTTTCCACACAGATCCTTAAGGAAATGTCTATTTTATAATAGTTAGTTACTGAAATACCTTTTGCTAATCTTCACTTTCATCTGTCTCAAACATTTGCAAATGCTTCTCCATAAAAGAGGTAATTGCCCAACAGTTACACTCTACTGAAATTACTGTTTGCACCAGAATTACTTACAAGAATACATGAATGAGTTATTGGATGCTGCTGAGCAGTGGCACTAATACAGTTACTGAAAATCAAAGAAATGGATTCCATCCTCCACTCCTGGAACCGTTCGTCCTTCAGCTTAAACAAACAAAGCTCTATTCAGATCAATACAGCTATGACTCAGTGTCCAAATTCAGTCTAGATGATTATGCATAAGGATCGCTGTAAGGTGCCAATTTTGTGTAACTGTGCCAATGATAATAAAATAGAATAAAAATCCAAATGTGAATAGCTATAAATAATTGAAGGGAATAAAGCTGAGGCGTGAAAAGATTGGAGGTGCTTTCAGTTGGTTACACAGTGAAGTTTGATACCATTTACAGTAGTACATTAGTCTATACCATGTAAATGGAAAAGACCCCCATCCCAGAAAACACCGTTGCAATTATCTAATGTTGTTGACCACAGTAGATGGCCTGCTTTGCCAATGCTCTTCTCTTCTTCAGGAGGTGTTAAGAGGGCATTAAGACAGAATTGCCATCAGTGTTCCCTGTACTATTTTTAACCCACTCAGGACTTGGTTTCTAGTGCTGTCTAGCACATTTCTCTTAAAGCTTACAGCACATTTAAAAGCCAAATCTGCTTATAATTAGCATCGCTAAGGCCGCCTGCAGGTCCACCAAACTCCAGCAGGTGGACACGGGCAGACTTTTGTCATAACTGAAAAACTCAACAGAGCATCCTGGAGAAGTGTGAACTTTGCTGGAGTGCCTGAGTATCTTACCCTTAAGGTCCTGCAAAAAGACCATCACCATCATGTCTGAAGTACTATGACAGCAAAGAAGCAGGGGCATCACGACTATCTGCCCCTTGGGAAGAGGTAGATTATACTACAACAGTTGTGTAAGGCATTTTTTGTCCCTCTTGGATGGCCAGCCTCCTGGGCTTTCTTCCTATAGAAAATGCCCTTTCATGGCAACATCCTGCATTGGCTCATGAGTGCTGCCATCAATTCCTGGCAGAAGAGTGAGAACTGGTCTCCTGGAAGTTAAGTATTTGAGGCAGGCACAGGCCAGTCAAGGCTTGGCAGCTATGACAGGCTAGGTCTCGTTACTTCATCCTGGAGCTTGTTCTGGTGGTGGGCTAAGGAAAAATTTCTTCTCTCTTATTGCCAGAGACCGGAACAAAACAGACTGTAGGATCTAGCTTCCATCACTAGTGTCTTTTTTGTCTTACTTGGTTTGCATTTGTTTTGGCATTTGTAACGCAGATGATCCTTATGAACAGAATGTTAATTTATCCTTGAAAAAAATACAGCTTGCTTTTGTGAGACAGTCTGTGGGTTCATGCAAATCTTTCCTTGCACTGAAGAAATATATATATATATGAAGGCAATTTATCTTTGCAGAACTATGTAAACTTGTATACTTCATGAAATGGATAGAGTTCTGATTTAATCTCGTAATGGCATTTTATTTTAAATTGTAGAGACGGTCCTTTTTATTGTGCTTTTGCAAAGTAAGCAGTTGCTTTTCTGAGACATTTAAAGGGAAGCATGTGTGGGAAATCCTTCACTACAGACTGAATGACAAGGAAAAATTAGAGGCTCAAGAGGGAACTAAAAGGCCTTGTACCAGTGATCTATACAGAAATAGTTTTCTTTTAATTACTTTACCACTAAATAAAAGTTCATGTTAATGTGCTTACTTTCCTAGTAAAGGCCAGGTCCTCAGGCTTAACCAGTCTGATTTGGTGTCAAAGAATATTGATGGTGATACATAGGATAATACAAAGAACCTTGAGATACAGAACCATGGCTGCTGAATTTTTAGTTATCCCTGAAAAGACAGGGACTATATAAGGATTTTTAAAGTGACTTAACATTTTGGAGCACAATACAGCATAGAGCTGTATGAAGGTTTTCAGTCAGCCTAAGCCATTTAGAAGACGTAGCTTTGGAAGGAAGAAGAGGCAGGACCAGTAAATGAATCATCTGGACCTGAATGAATGCCACTGTGGATGTGTATTTTTTCTTGAACTAAGTACTACAAATATTTATAAGGGTTTTAAAATTACTTGTTTATTAAGAACAAGTATCATTCTAATTCCTGCACGTATGGAAAACATAAGATTGGTTGGTAGGTAGTGGAACACTTTCTATCAGTTTGTACAGAATAATGACAATTAAATATTGGCAGAACAGCACCTAAAAGAGGATAGACTTTCTCACCATCATTGGTTTCCCTTAATTTTTTTGAAACTTGTAAAACAATAAAAAATTGGCATGTTAGTATGAGTAAAGATAGAATGTTTTTAATGATTGTCAAATACAATGATACAATTTTTACAAGCAAGATGGGCATTAAGTAAGCAAAAGACAATTTTTTTTTGCATCTGTTTTATTGTGTATATACTTTTGTCTCTTTTATTATCTATATACTTTTACAGGCAGTTCAACAGTAAAGTTTTTGTAGAATTTCTTCTATACTAGCAGTAGACAACATCAAGTAACAGATATCTCTAAAATTAACTTTTGGACAGCTACCTTTGTGATGAAAATCTTCACTTGTAAATGTTGGTATATCAACACAGGCTATTAAAGATGAACCTGTTGCAGAAAGCCAAAGATATAAAGTGTGCACGTCGGATTTATTTTGCTGTAGCTTACTGAAACCGGGACAAACAATCTTGGCATTGGGGCATTTGGAACTGATCGGTTCCCAGCTGCTTTCATGACATCGGAAACTTGCCACCAGACTACAAAAGCATGGATAATGCCTCAGTGATCGTCCTGGAGTTCTTCTCTGGCTCTGCAAATGGAACTTGAAGCTTGGCTGGCAATGAACAGTAATAATCCTCTGGCTGGGTGCTTACAGAGAGCACAGCAAAGTTTTAAACTCTTCGTTTCATCTTACTTCCTGAAGACATGCATGTAATGGAAGTGTCTCCTTGATGTGAAAATTAGCCAGTTGTCTTCAAAAAACACCATCTTAACTTAAATGTACTGAATTGTTCCATGCAGTAAATTCAGAATGGTTCTCCATGACTTCATCATATCTGATGCAAATTGTTACGGTCTATAAAAATTACCTATTCTGAGTCTTTTTTCCCTGGTGTACAAGCTCAGCTTTTTGTTTGCCTTTAGGAGGAGATCATGCACTCTCTCGGGGCTTGCAAGAGCAGCTCTGCAGGGGAAGGCACGCCAGCAGCCAAGGCAGGGGCAGCATCCTCAACAAGACCACCACCCTTTGTTCTGGCCACTTCCCCAGCTTGGACAAAGGCTCATCAACTCATTACAGCCCCCGTTTACACACACAGCCTACCATAACAACCTTCCCCACTCACCCTTCATACACACACACACTCGCAAACATAGGAATCCTTTTGTTTCTTACCACTTAAACCATACTTATCCTCGGATGTACGTAGATGTATACATCTCTCTTTACAACTGAAGAGAAAGAGCAGAGCAAGTCCAGTGATGGAAACCAAGAGTTGGGCAGGAGCCTGGACTGCCAGACAGGTTCGCAGTGATGAGGCAAGTCCAAGGTCAAGTCAGCAAGGCAAGGTCAGGGCTGGGCACAGGTGCCTGCAGCATTGCTCAGGCAAGAGCCTGAGCTCAACATAGCCTCCAAGCCAAGGAGCAGCGTAGGCATGAGTGGAGACCCCAGAAGAGGCTTCTCACAGCCCTTTCTCATAACTGGCTTATCAACCCTATGAACTGTGTTCGGGTATGTGTGCAAAATAGAGAGGTACAGGTTAAGAACTGCTCTATCTCTGGTAAGCATTGATTTTTAGTGTGTCAGGCGTTGGACTAACTCTGTGTCTCTGAGCAATTTGCCCTAAGCTTCTTGACGGCAAACTTGACACAGTAGTCATCCGCTGATGCCTACATCTAATGAGGTCAGTTGAGTCCTCAACACCCCAAGAAATATTTTATAAAGGTAAACTTTATCAGTCTAATCAGTTCTGAGGTTTAAGAGTGCGTACAGTTCTAGTTTTCTTTGATATTAATATTAATACAATTTTTTGAACTTTGAGATACATTGATAAAACAAAACCTTGCATCTTAATGTTATAGCTGCAATCAGGTGAATTTTAGAGTACAAAATATTCTGTATAGACCCCATTATAAAACTAATGGATGGTTGGCTTCTTTCCAAGTAACCTGCAGCCATATGATAAGAACATAATTAATGCTTTTAAGACCATTAGTTTTTATATTATTTTATTTATTTTTATTAGATAATTTGTTATTGTTTAGTTCTGCTAGACTTAGTTCCTCACAGGCTTTCGTGCAGTATAGTTATTTTTTCTTCAAAACATATAAAATGCCATGAAAGTAACATGTCTAAAATCTTTATTATTCCTATTCTGTGATACAGGTTCTCATTTAATATATAAAATGGTGTAAGAAATATAATTTCGTTTAGATGATAACTAAATTGTTTGGAGAGAGAGAGTTTTTTGCTGAAACCCTATGTGGCCAGTGTTGTTCTACATCCACATCATTAATTAGGATTTAAATAAAAGTTAATCTATTAATGCAAAGAAAAAAATTGTACAATGTAATTAATATTGATAAAATAAATTTAATTTTTTGTTTGTGAGATAAATTCAAAACAGTTTCTTATACTTCTGCATAAATTTCCTGGAGTTAGAGTTCTTCTCCTAACTGTCTCAGTGGACTAAGCGGAAAACATCTGTCATCTTAATTTTGGGGAGACCTCTTATGCCTGCTAGTCCTCAACTGTGAGTTTTTTCCCAAACCGCTGCTTTTGGTTTTGCAGTACACAGGTATGAACCTAGCCTGGGACTGGGTCCAGTACAGTAACATGGACAATATTTCATTGTCAGGTTCGTTATCCTTTGAAGTAAAATGGTGATTGGAAAACAAGGAGTCTGCGAGCGGCAGAATTTATGAAACGTGGTTTGCTGTGGCTTTGCGCGCTGTGTTTGCGTTACCCGACCCATGGTGAACTGCTGGCCCCTCACAAGCTTCTCCCGTGGCCGAGACGTCTCTGAGTGACCACGGTCTTGTGCGGGTTCTCTGTTACCGTGGCTGTATGCCAACCCTGCCGTTCCCTTAGGGGTGGTGCTTACCAGGCCTGTCTCCTGCACCCAGGTAGACATTTTCGTGACACTTCTAGGAAATTAATTTATGTCCTGCAGACTTCTGTCAATGTTGGTTGAAATGCCAAATTTGGTTGAAACACCTTTGGTGAAGGTACAGGTTACTCAGGAAGAAGAAACTATCAGACAGGCACATACAAGCAGCTTAATTGCTTACAGCTCCTTTCCTTAGGAAACTGGTCTAAAGAAGGTAGTATTTTTGCAAAGATTAATTCATTTTTGACAGATGGTCTAGCTAGAGGCTGGAGTAACAAGTCAGCATTTGCTGTGGTCTGAGAACAGATGTGAAACATAGAGCAAAAAGAGAAAGAAACTTGACCAAGAACCTCAGCGTGTCCATCGTGCACAGGGCACGGGAGATTGGGGCTTTACCTTCACTGTACCTGGCATGGCGAGCCAAGGAGCAAGTACCAAGACCTCACAGAAAGCATACATAAGAGAAGCATTTTCATGGTGCCTGGCAGGCAGAAGTCTGTTAGCAATCTAACCTTTTCTGTCTCTCCCCTTTTCTTTTTTTTTTTTTTGGCTTGTTCTTCTAGCAGGAGGTCTCATGAGCTCCTGGAATTGGGGTCCACTTGCTTTCATTACTTACATTTTTTGTGAGCTTGTTCAGATCTTAGTGTTTCCCTGTAATAATTTTCTGTATAACAGTTCTGGAGGGCAGACAGAAGCACACCTTCGGATATTGGTATTTCCCCCCATTTTGTAACAGTAAGTGAACGCCAGCCCTGTGTTTCCTCTGCTAAAGAATAAGAATACTGATACAACCTTCTCTTTTTACCTGAAGTTAAGTTTTAGGAGAAGCTTTTAAAAAGTATTTTGAGATCTGAGAGCGAGCAGTTTATTTTATTTCTAGTGGAATATTTTGAAAAAAGCCGGTAGGTTTCTGTGTGGTGGACAGCAAGATACTAGACGTGTTGGGAGCTGCGAGCATTGAATGTTGCCTGAGGATCTGCTTCTGCATAATCTGGGTAGTATAAGCCACTCTTTCCTGATAGAAGGTATTTGTGTTACGAATCCCCAAATCTGCTGTTATTTACTGTCGGCTGCAAAGACGGGAAGTGCACTGGGATGCAGGTTGAAGAGCAGGATCCAGAGGAGCCGATGAATATGTTTCCTGAGCTGCCTATCATTCGACCATTGCACAGGCAAGCCTCCAATGGCACCACTTGTCCCGTTCCCCAAAGGACTCAGATTTTATACCCATTCCAACATGAAGATAAGCAGCTGACAGAGAACTGGTGATTTTCAATTATGTTTCTCTCCACGGCATTTTTACATATAGAACAAATCAAATCAAACGCCTTATGCTGTGAATTACAAAACAAGCAACACCATATGTACTGGCCTGGTTTCTGCAAACTCTGAGGGAAAGAAACATGTAGGTATTGTGTTAGGACTGCCACTCGTTATATAGTCTGTAAGTTGGTTTGCTCTAAGCTGTTAACACGTGGTAAAATTGCATCTGTGAGAAAGAGATCTTTGTCATCTGCCCATCATTTTTCACCCTGCTGAGGTACTGGGGGGCAGTTCATGAGCAAGCTCCAGAGTAGGAGCTGAGACTCACCATGGGGACCGTGCAATAGTCAGCTTCGTCCTAAAGCTGTGTCCTTCTACTAACCCCATATTTGTGGGATAGCAGGAAACAAGTCTCTCATTTGGCAGAAGGCAGTGTGAAGAAAAGCTTGGGAAACCTTTGCAGGAAATGAACTGTATCTAATCCGGTTTGATATAGTAGGCAGCATATTATTAAGCCAAATCACCATGTTTATCCCTTTTTCCTTTGCACCCTTGTCCCTCAGGCCAGTACCCTTCCCTCCTCCGGGCAAGCTATGGAGGGTTTTATAATTGGAAGGATCAGTAAAGCTTCCCTCTGTCCCCTCCCCTCTTCACCCATGCTGTCTCCTAAGTTCACGCCAATACTTGCTGCTGAATAAGATGCAGCGCTCCATTAAAACCCAAATCACTGAAATAATGAACTGGAATAACTTGCCAGGGGCAAAGTGTGTTTTGTTAAGATACCAGAAAAGATCCACAGACCAAGTCCACAGGGGCCTAGTCTTTGCATTTACTCCCCTCAAATGCAAAAGAAAAGAAAGGAAAACAGCACAACTACTAGGATGCTATCTTAATTTTATTTTGAGGCTTCTCTTATTTTCAGCATTACATCCACTTTTCATCCAGTTTTGGCTTTTTTCTGTCATCTTTCTGTCATCTGTCATGTTTCTTCTTTCTTGCTTTTCTTGTCAAGTGATGCTGGTCAGCTGAAATGGTAATTGGCTCCCTGTCAGGCCAACTCAAGGATTTGCAATTTATTTTTGCCTGTCACCTGTTGAAAAAGGACTGGAGATTCCTTTTCTGCCAGCAGAAGAGTGCATTAGTAACACAAAAGCAGCAGCTGCATCACAGCAGGGATGCACAATAGTTATATACATCACTTACTCTTTTTCTGTTTTGAGACACTAGGACAGATTGTTGTCTTTAATTCTCTACCTGGAAAAAAAAAAGAGTCCATATAGTGCTTAAAATCAGCTGCTCTCTTTTTTGACTCCTGAAATGACATTTCTTATCCCACAAAACCTTCTTGAAAAATGATTTAAAAACAAGCAGAAAACTGTACAGCTGAAACATAGACGTAGTTCAGTGATGCATTTTCAGTTTTTAAATTGTATAACCTTATCCAGAAGGTGTAAACACAGTGGTAAATCAGGCGGCTTCTCAAGACACTTTCAAAATCCAAGATGCACTTAGGCTGACTTGGCTGAGAATTCAGGTTATAGTCTGAGGCCATAATGGTCTTATTGATGCAGAAAAAGCAGCAGCAGCCAACATATCGGTCATTTCTTTCCTTATCCTCCACTTTTTATAGTGCAGCCAGAAACACTGCAAATATAAATGGTTGTGTTGGATTTCAGTTTTCATTCAAAGGAGGGAGAACTAGTAAAAATAAAAGCTGTAAGTTGATTACAGCCAAGAAATCTGAAGAATGCTGTGGTCATTTTTTATTCTGTTCTTTTTATGCAGCATCACACTGACCTTTGGCAGGATGCTCCCTATTGAGAGAGTGTTTTCGCGATCTGCCTTCTTTAGTCTTTGCCAAGTGCTGGTAGTGATGGGTTTTCAAATACCCTTTCCAGTGATGGAATGTCATATACCCTTTTCCTTTGCTTTTACTCCTTTCAGAAAAAGTACTTTCTGTCCTGGTAACCTGGTAACATCAGCAGTGCATGCAGTGCGGTATGTTGGACTAATTGCCAATTAAATAATAGGGAAGGCCAAGATCTAACAGAAAAATCATTGTGCACCGTTCATTAACTGCATTTCACAGAACCAAAATCATGCCACGGGATTTTTAAAAACAGGTTTAAGGAATGAGCAGTTTCTTCCTTAATACTGAACAGCTACAATGCAGAGCAGAATGGAAAGATGTTCCCAGGGGTTCTCAGTGCTTCCCCCCACCAAGTAGATATATCTGTACCATTCAGTAATTTACATGGATTAGTTTATCTACCTTCTCCGTTGAGATGAATGGCTTTAAAAAAGACATGGGGAGTCTCGGAGATAATCAGTATCTTAGTGCTATGTGTAAATACGCCTTCTCTGATGCTCAATTATAATAAACTAGGAAATACTAAATAAGATTGAAGAAAATGCTGCAGATGCCTTTCAGGCAGATTTTAAAATATTTGAGTGGCTTCACAGAAGAATCATGAGAATAATGAAAGTATCAGAAAGCATGCCTTATGGTAAGGGGTGCGTACCATAGAGTACTTAACTTACAAAGATTCAGCTAATTCCCACGAGCAATGGTAAAGTGCTATAAGAGGAAGATTTTGTTTGGTAAATAAAGGTATAACAAGGCTGGTTCTTGATGCTACTGGTTCCTGGTGCTAGATAGATTCGAACAAGAAATGGAATGGGTGTGCGTGTGTTCATCTGAACGTGCTTGAATATAGGCAAAAATGGCCCAAAAATAAAAAATTAGGCATAAGAAGTGAGTTGTGTTTGGGGAAGGAGTGGAAGTGTAGAAGGTCTGAGAGTGAGCAGCATTTCATTTAGAGCAACAGGGTTTGAAATGTCAGTGCTAAATGCATTGGTGGGAATGGGGAAAATACTTAGAAATAAGGAAAAGAGGGAACACCCAAAATAAAATTTGAAAATTATCATTTTTATCATAGATCTAAAACCCAGTCTTGAAAATCTTTAACATTTGAAGTATCAAGACAAAAAATTCTCAAAATAAGCTCTTTGACATATGGTCTATTGCATAAACTTAAAACTTAGCATGAAACTTGTTTTTTAAGAGAGAAGTCGTGACAGCTAGCCACAATACCCTGAGATCTATTTTTAATCTTGCTGGTGATGGAATGCTGAGTGGCTGTTGGTTATAAAGATCTTTTCCATGCAGGTAGTTTATTTCTGTGTGAATAGAATGCCTTTCAAGATAATTCATAACCCAGTATCAACTCAAGACCTTTTGTTATTGATGTAGTTACTATCAAGAAGGTTTTTTACAGTCAGTTCTTTCTGTATTTTTGATCTCTCGGTCACAGCTTTGTTTGCAGTTTCCACAGCTGTTTGTAATATTCAAACATGAAGTAGGTTAAAGGAGGTTTTTTGCTTGTTAGGAGCAATAAAAATTGCTGCTCACTAAAAAATGATCTACTTGGAATCTCACTGGAGCCTAGCAATTCAATTTGTGGTCTAACAGTGGCCTTTCCTGAAAGCACTGAAAGGAGGTGCTATAAAATGGAGTAGAACTGGACATTCTTGCTTTGGGAACAGGTAGCAAGGCTTGCCAGTCTGAAAACACAGGATCCTACTCTGGGAAAACACATCGTCACCTGCCTTCTTTCTTCAGTTCCAGTTCTTAAAGTACTGTGAGAGCTCAGAGGTAGGACAGTAAGTCTTCTTTCTTCTAAGTTCCAGTTCTTAAAGTACTGTGAGAGCTCAGAGGTAGGACGGTAAGTTTCAACCAGCTGCCTCAGTGCTCAGTCCAGTACGTTATGCTTTGCAAGGAAGTATTTAGTAGTTATTGGAAGACCTCAAGAACTGTGAATGTCACTAAATTTCACCATACATCCCATCTAAATCACTCCAGAATAAATTTCCAGCTTTTTGTTATGCCTTTCTCTAGTAGATTAAAGGACCCTTTTGTCTCCAGTATTTTCAACCCATACGTAGGTCCTGTAGCCAGGATATTCCTTAGCCATCTCCTTGGTATGCCACACAGGTTGAACAAGGAAAGTTCTTGCCATAAGGCATTTTCTCCATTCCTTTTGTATATATGTGTATATTTTACATCTCTCCACACTCTTTTTTTTCAGTCTCTTTTAATAAATATCATCCAGCATCATAATTATTTCCAGCGTTCCAATATGGGTCATGCTTGTTCCAAGCAAATTTGCTTATTTGTAATAAGCAAATTCATATGGTAACTGTACTTCTTCGTCATTTAATCTGTAAGGGTCACGCAGTTCTTTTAGCCACAGCATTGTCCTGGAAACCCCAGTTAAATTGCTTGTCCACTGTATCCCCTAGACGCTTTTCAGAGTTGCTGCTGTCCAGAGCGCACCCATTCTGGTCTATGACCTCCGTAATTTATTCCTTTCTGCACTGAATGCCGTGGTTTTCTAAGCATTGAAGAACACTGTGGCCGCTTTGTTCTTGCTGTTAATTGTGGTGTGGTTTTTTTTAAACCAGAGTTTCTTCATTTGCAAGTACAGCTTTTACATTTACTTCCAAATAGCAAATATTATCAAGCTGAACAGGTCAAAAACCTCCTGTGAAATGTAATTTCCTTTTCCATGTCCTTCCATTAGCTTTATTAGATGGGAAATGCCCGAGACTTCAGAGCTTTGGTTGTAGCATGCAGTTGCGTGCCTGCCTGGTAGCACGAACGTCAATAAAGTTCTGAAGGGGAAGACATCAGAAAGGAAGTTTCCTGCATAAAAATGACCCTAAAATATAGTCTCAAAAAGATACTCTTTAAAGTGCTTTCTTGAATTGAAGGAAATTTTTACAATACCTGCTCTAAGAGGCTAACAAGAGCTATCAGACTTCTTCCACCTGAATGTTCTTTTAAGATCTATCCTGTGTCTGTTGGGAATTACGAAGAGCAGTGGTTTATATACCACATAGAAAATGAAAACTGCAAAATCAGTAACAAGTTCATGATTTAAACACTAAATAACCCTTTAGAACCATCTTCAAGATACAGATTCAGTTCTGAATACAGAATTATTCAAAATATCTTCAAAATCTATACAGATGTTAGTGAAATTCATTAAATTGTTTCACAATTTCAGATAATCCTTTAAGAAGTTAAAAGAATTGATTACTCGATAATGTGACGCCAATGTGAAGACTTAACTGATTGGATATTTTATCTAATTTTGACACTGGCTTGTTTGTATAGCTTTGATTTGCTAATATATTGCTTTGCTCTTAGTTTAGTGTTAGTAACTGTAGATTGTTACGGTTTCATTCTATTTTAGCTAAATGGTTAAAATAAAATTTATGAGATGTAGGATGAGTCACACTTACTTCAGAACATAATGGAGACCCAGACCTCTTGATATTGGTCACTTAAGACTATCACCTGACCACTTCTCTCTGTATTTAATTCAAATGCAGAATGTAATTCAATTTGTTTTTCATCGTAGGTACACACTCTTTGCAGGATAAATACAAATTGCTAAACGCAAGCATTTTTATTAAAAACACTAATATGTGTTAGAACAAATAATCTTTAGATGTGCCATGAAGCATAAAATAGTGGTGGTAAAAAAGTATGAGCAATTAATGAAACCAACTGACCCATTATATGTTATAGACATAGCACTATATAATTTTGTGAATAGTAATCTTGTACATTAGTAACTGTTTTTTTCAAACTGTATACTGCAAAACATACACCAAGACAGAGTAAGATCAATGGTTAACTATGGAGAGAAAATCTGCTTCCTGTGTTTTTTCTCCTCAGTCTAATCACTTTTCTTCTGATAAGAAATGTAGGCAAGTATAAAGTGTATTCTCCACACAATTTACTAGAAGAGTATAGCAGTGTGCCTTAAATAATCTCAACTGTTATCTCAGGTGTCAAATATCATAGCATAGATTAATAGAGTTTTTCTTTTTGCCCATGTCAGTAAATCCATTTTTGACCATGTTACAATAATTACAGGCAAAGGGGATTTTGCCCATGTCAAACGGGAGAAATTTAGCATTTATTCTATTCTCATGTACAACAAAGAGATAATGTACACTATATATCACTTTATTGCTGATGCTTGGACTGTCATTTGCTCTTTCCATCCACAATAAATATCCATAGAGTTCAGCTTATAAACGATTGAGTGGTGTACTCATACCAAGTGAATAGGCACTACTGTGCTGTAATGCCGGAAAAAGCAGGAAGGAAGCTTCATTGTTAGGGTAGGTCTTAAAATTGTCTTTGGTATATGCCCTATTAGGGGAGCTGGTGCCTCCTGGAATGAAGGTTGCTGCATGTCTTCTGAAGCTCATCTTTTCATGAAAATCACCTAACACTCTATTCCCATAGAAAACCTAACAGAAGTTACCTCTCAAATACTTAGATTTCAACATTTTTTTATGTCCCGGTATCTGGTCTTAATTCTATTTCCACTCTAAGAAAGTGTAAAACCAGAGTTAAATTTGAGAAGTAACAGCTTTGAAATGCACACATCAAAATGATAACATGGAAATTATTCCTGATTTCCTGGTCCTGAGGTCCTAAACTATAATATGATTTCCTTTGTTCCACTGTGCTTCTGCTTAAATCCTTCAATCCCCATATGCCATACTGACAAAGGACTGTATTCTTCTGTCTCTCTCGATCATCTCGTTTCTGCTTGAGTCCAAAGAATGACCTGCGAAAGTTGGACTTTAGATCCTATGATGGCTCACAAATACTGAAATTTTAGCTCTTCAAAATTGCCGATGCATTTCTGTGATTACTATAAAAGTCAGATAGCAGCATTAAAATAAACCACAGAATCAAACAGTAATGTAAGATGCCATCTCTCAGTTAAGACAATACTGACTTGTTGTCAAATTACAGTGTCTTAGAAAAGGAATTTCCAGTTATAACAGCAGCACAGAAGCTATCTGTGCTGTGACCTAGAGCTATTCAATGTTAATGAGAAGAAAAAGGTGATATATAAAACTGCATTGCAAAATGCCTGGTGAGTTTAATTACATATATCAAATATTTTGCAGGCATTGGCCCCGTTAGAAGATTTTTTCATATTGTTGGTACTCTAATGAGAATTAGAAAATTTTCTTGTCAGAAAGAGACCCCCAAAGTTCTCAGAATGTTTCAGAACGTAATTAATATTACAGTACAAATACTGTACATTTTTAAAGTGTTGTTGTAGTATTTTGAGAAATATAAAGACCAAATGACCAAATTTGTGTTGCCGCAATGATTCATTTGACAGATGCATTAGCAGACCCCAGAATGTGACATACAGCAGTTTTGGGTAGTTATAAATAGCAGCATCTTTCACATTGCCTTTTTAAATGTACTCATAATGCATGCTGGACTACGTTCTCATTGTACCTCCATCAGTATAAAAGCACAGAGATACCTATGAAGATAATGATGTTATTTCAATTTCTGATATTGGTTACTTTGAGTAACATTTTGTCTGTTCTTCTCTTGTCAGTTCAGCTATACATCAGGGAGGTAATTTTACCAATTTTTTTCCAAATATATTGAATGTGAAAGGTACATTACATGCCTCTCCAGTTAAATTAGTTCAATTGAATATTTGAGGCAATTAAGAAAAGTTGAGCACTTTGGGGAAGAGTTCAGGACAGAAGGATGAAGGTAAGCACGGTAGAAAGTATGTGCAGAAGTTAATAGATTAAAACAGCTATAATTGATTTTCTTTAAAGACGTTAATGTGTGGATTTTCTTAATTTGTAGGTACACTAACATATCACCTAAGACATCGTGATATGTACTTGCTACTTGGCTTTTACTGGATAGAACAATGTCTGCACGTGATGATGTGCTTTCCCTTTCGTTACATAATGAGTATATTACTCTTCAGTTGTGAAGTGAAAAATCAGAAGAGTTAATATTGTGTGAGTACTTAACAGTACAATTTAAATGACCTATCCTTGTTTGTTGAGTACTTTTGGTCATATATAACCCCCAAATAAACCTAAATTAATTGAAAAATTAAAATATAATAATAGTAATTCTATTCTTTTACTCAAAAGTTGGGCATCAAGAATTAGGAAGTATTACTCTTTGGCCAAAGTATGAAAAATTTAGGACATAATAGGGGAAAATACTAAAATTCCAGTACATTTTCACAAAGTCTGTTCAGGTTTTAATAAGCAAAGACAATGGACATTGTGATGTTTGAACTCTCTTTAGCGTTGAAAAACAGGAGTAGTAAGCACATGAACCCCAACACTACTACATAATACATCTCGTACTTTCAAATTAGAGATTTAATCAAAACAGGTAGGATGCATATTTTGAAAGGATTATCTCTCTCAGATATACTTTACTGCAGTTTTCATTACACCTGTTTTGTCAGGAGCTCCTAAACAGGGAAAGCCCCAGTGTTGGAGACCACGTGTTCTTTGGTGTGAACGCTTCCAGGTCTGTATCAGAAATGCAGTGAATAGAGAATAGCTGTGCAGGAGCTGTAGGCAGTTGTTTAGCAGTGTCTGTAGGGACTCTGTTTTAGTGCTTGGAAGAACGTGGAGTTGCTGCAAGATATTACACCATTACTTTGCAAGCAACACCTTCTAAATGAGAAGGTTATTTTGATTTCTTGGCATATTGCCACACTGAAATAGCATCTGTGAAAGAATACACTTGTATGTTACATTCAACAGAATAGTTATCAACTAAAACATTTGTAATTATTTGAAATTAGTCTGTTGGAAAGGAACTACTTACTAATGCAGCTTCGATAACTAAAGAGAAATGTCTCTTTTTGTGGCTGAATTGCCTAAGCTGTTCTTATTATCTACATGTCAAAACATATTCTTTGTCACAACAATATGAAATGTGGAACAAAATCTCTAAAAGGGAATTTTCTAGGCTTTAGTCCTGCAAACTGATGAGTGCCTCCTGTGATTTTGCTGTATGTGTTCATCCTATACTTAAATATTTGCAGACACTTCAGTAGATCAGGCCTTTGGCTCTCAAATGTCTGTTTGGTTTTTCTTCTTGGTATTTAGGAATAAAAAGCAAAGCGGAATGATTTGGATGTATAAAATCAAGTGCTTCTCTCTTTTGGCTTTATTTATAGAAGTATTAATTGCTTAGAAGTGATCTTAAATGGTTCTCTGGATTCAGTCATTAAACTGATTAGTCATACTTTTTATAATATAATTCTCATACTTTAAACTACTTTCTATACAAATAAACATTATTGCATTACAAAGATAAAATACTTGCATTTCCAGATGCGTTGCCATTGCACAGATAAAACACTCGCACACTCGTGGAGCCAATCCTGCACGTCGTCGTAGAAATTCAGGGTCAGATTTATCTCACTGAATTTTTTGGTTGTTTTTGTTGGGGTTTGCCAAATCCGGTCTCTGGAGGAAGGCGAGCTGCAGCAGCTCCCTGTGCCTGGGACCCACCAGCAGCGATGCTCACACAGTGCGTACATACATCTGTAGGTGGCTGGCCACGTAGATCAACAGACAGAGAGGAACAGCCGTCGCAAACAGAAACGGCCCCAACAGCCTCATCCTGTCTGGCTGATCAGGGTGAAAGCCTGTTAGTGGAAAGCACGTGTCCATACTTAAGTGTGGACCCCACCAGTAGCTGGCCTGAGGCGCTTGGGCTGTCCTGGGCCTGGCCTTGGATCGCCAGGTGTCCCCAGCTGCTGGTGGCAGCTGCGCCAATACCTGCTCCCAAGCCTTTACCCTGACCTGCTGGCTAGTCCGGCTCAACGTCTGCTTGCAATTACACACGGGCCTACACACCCAACTCCACACCCCCTCCATCTTTGAGGAGAGACCTTATGGCTCTCTGCAACTACCTGAAAGGGGGTTGTGGTGAGGTGGTGTTGGTCTTTTCTCCCCAGTAACAAGCGATAGGATGAGAGGAAATGGCCTCAAGTTGTGCCAGGGGAGGTTTAGACTGGATACGAGAAAAATTTCTTCACTGAGAGGGTGGTCAAGCATTGGAACAGGCTGCCCAGGGAGGTGGTTGAGTCACCATCACTGGAAGTATTCAAAAAAATGTAGATGTGGCACTTCAGGACATGGTTTAGGGGGCATGGTGGTGTTGGGTTGACAGTTGGACTTGATGATCTTAAAGGTCTCTTCCACCCTTAATGATTCTGTGATTCACATGTTTCTACTCCAGTTTCCACAGTTGCTGGTCCTCTGGACACATGGGCCCCTGCAACCCATGGCTCTTTTTCCAGTGGCCACCACTCAGATCCCTCACACACTCCAGTTTCTCCAGTTGCTGCCGCCATGGGCTCCTGGGCCCCTTGGGCTCGTGGTCCCACCCCAGCGGCCGGCACTTATGCCTCCATAAACACATGTGCACACAGAATAGGGAGCCCTCATCCACAAAATCAGTCAGAGATGGAATTTAATAAGAAACAGGACACACTTTGGTGATGAGGCCAGACAAGTGTACTGACCACCCGCTGCTGCTACGCAGCTGGGCCCTGTTATCCTCTTACCCATACATTTCCCCACAAAATCCACCTTGATTTAATCTAAGTGCAATCAGGACATCAGTATTCTCTCTTATTAGCATGGGAGGGTGTGATTTCTGGTGTCTCTCAGGTGTAGCAATTTTGACCCTGGGATGCATCCTAGGGCTGTTCTGGTGGTACACATCCCTGCATCCCCCCCTCTCTGACTAAGCGTTAAAGAGAGATTTCTGTAGATGCTGCGTGCCTCTGAGGCTGTACTGGGGTTGATAGAGAATACGTGCATGAAAAGTATCAACTGATAATTAGCAGGCAATAAACTAAGCTTTCAAAACAAGGTGTTTTTTTTAAAAAAGTCTGAAGACTACAGAAACTATGCTTTAGTTGTAGGTAATGAAACCAACAGTGACTGTCGTTTGTCTTTTAAAATCTTCAGAATACAACTAAGTCTACCTCACAAGTAAGTATCCTTGAAAAGCAGTCTTTAAAACCCAGAGGATCTTTGAAATGGTGTTGGCAGCTCAAACCTGTAAAAAATGCCTGTGAATCTCACCAATAGCTATTCTGGAATGTGTAAGCTTAAAACCGAAAGGCACAAATAACGTATTATTACAAAATCCACTAGCAAATTCTAGCAAACATTGAATTGATTTTCTTTTTTTCTCCTTTTTGCAGCTGCTAGTCTGATTTGAACTGTTTATTCACAGGATGAAAGAGATGTTTTTAAGCATTCTCAACAGTTCCAAGTGATTGATGTAAATTTTAAAAAAGCTACTCTGACTTAAAGAGAGTTGCTAGGAAACATGCAGTTTGAAGATGAAATCTCCCACTAAGCTTGTCTTTGACTGTACAATAGGAAATATGTTATACGGTATCTTGAGTTACAGCTTATGTGGATAAACTGTTAAAATTTTATGCATATAAATACATCTGCTATGAACTTACTGAATACAGAATCACAGAATCACTAAGGTTGGAAAGGACCTTCAAGATCATCAAGTCCAACCATTAATCCAGTGCCACCATGTTCCCTAAACCATGTCCTGAAGCACATCCACACATTTTTTAAACACTTCCAGAGATGGCGACTCCACCACCTCCCTGGGCAGCCTGTTCCAATGCCTGACCACTCTCTTGGTGAAGAAATTTTTTCTAATATCCAATCTAAACCTTCCCTGGCGCAACTTGAGGCCATTTCCTCTCATCCTATCGCTGGTTACGTGGGAGAAGAGACCAACACCCTCGTCGCCACAACCCCCTTTCAGGTAGTTGTAGAGAGCGATGAGGTCTCCCCTCAACCTCCTCTTCTCCAGACTAAACAACCCCAGTTCCCTCAGCCGCTCCTCATAAGACTTGTGCTCCAGACCCCTCACCAGCTTCGTTGCCTTTCTCTGGACACGCTCCAGCACCTCAGCATCCTTCTTGTAGTGAGGGGCCCAAAACTGAACACAGGATTCAAGGTGTGGCCTCACCAGTGCCAAGTACAGGGGCACAATCCCTTCCCCACTCCTGCTGGCCACGCTATTTCTGATACAGGCCAGGATGCTGTTGGCCTTCTTGGCCACCTGGGCACTCTGCCAGCTCATGTTCAGCCGGCTGTCAACCAGCACCCCCAGGTCCTTTTCCACTGGGTAGCTCTCCAGCCACTCCTCCCAAGCCTGTAGCGTTGCATGGGGTTGTTGTGACCGAAGTGCAGGACCCGGCACTTGGCCTTATTAAACCTCATGCAGTTGACCTTGGCCCATCAATCCAGCCTGTCCAGATCCCTCTGCAGAGCCCTCCTACCCTCCAGCAGATCAACACTCCCACCCAACTTGGTGTCATCTGCAAACTTACTGAGGGAGCACTCGATCCCCTCATCCAGATCATCTATAAAGATATTGAACAAGACCAGCCCCAGAACCGAGCCCTGGGGAACACCGCTTGTGACCAGCCACCAACTGGATTTAAAGCCATTCACCACAACTCTCTGGGCTCGGCCATCCAGCCAGTTCCTCACCCAGCGAAGAGTAAACCCATCCAAGCCACGAGCCGCCAGTTTCTCCAGGAGAATGCTGTGGGAGACGCTGTCAAAGGCTTTACTAAAGTCCAACATCCACAGCCTTTCCCTCATCCACTAGGCAGGTCACCTGGTCATAGAAGGAGATCAGGTTGGTCAAGCAGGACCTGCCTTTCATGAACCCATGCTGGCTGGGCCTGATCCCTTGGTTGTCCTGCACATGCCTTGTGAGCACTCTCAAGATGAACCGCTCCATGATCTTCCCCAGTACGGAGGTCAGGCTGACAGGCCTGTAGTTCCCAGGATCCTCCTTCCGGCCTTTCTTGTAGTTGGGTGTCACATTGGCAAGCCTCCAGTTGTCTGGGACCTCCCCTGTTAACCAGGACTGCTGATAAATGATGCAGAGTGGCTTGGCAAGCTCCTCCGCCAGCTCTCTCAGTACTCTCGGGTGGATCCCATCAGGCCCCATAGACTTGTGGGTGTCCAGGTGGTTTAGCATGTCCTTGACTGCTTCCTCCTGGATTATGAGGAGTACATTGTGCTCTCCATCCCCGTCTTCCAGCTCAGGGGGCTGAATACCCTGTGGATACCTGGACTGGCTATTAAAGACTGAGGAAAGAAGGCATTAAGTACCTCAGCCTTGTTCTCGTCCTTGGAGACAATGTTCCCTGTCATATCCAGTAGGGGATGGAGATTCTTACTTATTATTGTTTGCATCTGAATTTTTATTATCCTTTACGACTGTGGCCAGACTGAGCTCTAGCTGGGCTTTTGCCTTTCTAATTTTGTCCCTGCTTGACCTAACGAGTTCCTTGTACTCTTCGTGAGTTGCCTGCCCCTTCTTCCAGAGGTGATAAACTCTCCCCTTTTCCCTGAGTCCCAGCAAAATCTCCCTGCTCAGCCAGGCCGGTCGCCTTCCCTGCCAGCTCTTCTTACGGCACATGGGGACCATTTGCTCCTGCGCCTTTAAGATTTCCTTCTTGAAGACTGTCCAGCCTTCCTGGACCCCTTTGTCCTTCAGGACTGTCTCCCAAGGGACTCTCTCAACCAGTGACCTGAACAGGCCAAAGTCTGCCCTCTGGAAGTCGATGGTGGCAGTTTTGCTGACCCCTCTCCTTACTTCGCTCACAACTGAGAATTCTATCATGTCGTGAGCGCTAAGCCCAAGACGGCCTCCGACCACCACATCTCTCACCAGTCCTTCTCTGTTTGTAAACAGCAGGTCCAGTAAGGCACCTCCCCTGGTGGGCTCACTCACCAGCTGTGTCAGGAAGTTATCCTCCACACACTCCAGGAACCTCCCAGATTGTTTCCTCTCTGCCGTGTTATACTTCCAGCAGATGTCCGGTAGAGTGAAGTCCCCCACAGGAACAAGGGCCAGCGAATGCGAGACTTCTGCCAGTCGCTTACAGAATGTCTCATCTGTCTCTTCGTCCTGGTTGGGTGGTCTGTAACAGACTCCCAGCAGGATATCTGCCTCATTGGCCTTCCCCCTCATCCCTACCCATAAGCACTCTACTTGGTCTTCACAATCATTGATTTCTATGCAATCAAAACACTCCCTAGCTTACAGAGCCACCCCACCACCTCTCCTTCCTTGCCTATCCCTTCGGAAGAGCTTATAGCCATCCATTGCAGCACTCCAGTCATGAGAAGCATCCCACCATGTTTCTGTGATGGCAACTACGTCATAGCTGTCCCGCTGCACAATGGCTTCCAGCTCCTCCTGTTTGGTGCGCATGCTGCGTGCATTGGTGTAGATGCACTTGAGCTGGGCTATCGATTTCAACTCTGGCACGCCACCCCTAGGCTCATCTCTAGTGAGCCTGGTTTTATCCCCTCCCCGCTTCAAGTCTAGTTTAAAGCCCTCTCGATGAGGCCTGCCAGCTCATGAGCAAGAATCCTTTTGCCCCTTGGAGTCAGTTGCACTCCATCAGCTGCGAGGAGGCCCGGTGCCGTGTAAACCGCCCTGTGGTCAAAAAACCCAAAATTCTGACAATGGCACCAGCCCCTGAGCCACGTGTTGATCAGGTGTGCTTTCCTGTTCCTTTCAGCGTTCTTCCCTGTCACTGAAGGGATTGATGAAAACACTACCTGTGCTCCCGCTCCATCGACCAGTCGCCCCAGTGCTCTCAAGTCCTTTTTGACTGCCTTTGGGCTTCTTAGTGCAACTTCATCGTTGCCAACCTGCAGGACCAACAGCGGGTAGTAATCAGTGGGCTGAACCAGACCAGGGAGTTTCCTAGTGACGTCTCTCACCCGGGCCCCAGGGAGGCAGCAGACTTCCCTGTGAGTTGGGTCTGGTCGACATATTGGGCCCTCTGTACCCCTCAGAAGGGAGTTGCCTATGACAATCACCCTCCTTTTTTTCTTAACAGAGGATGTCTTGATGCGTGGGGCTGGCTGACTCACCCTAGGCACCCCCTTGGACGGACCTTCGTCAGGGTCCTCATGTTCCTGTCCCTCACGTTCCAGAGCCCCATACCTGTTGTGTAAGGGCAGCTGGGACAGTGAGGGAGGCCGGGAGGGGATTCGCTGGCCTCTCTGAGCAGGCACCTGCTTCCATTTCCCCTCAGGTCCCCTTCTTTTGCCTGGCAACAAGAGGCAGGGGATCCCCTGCTGCTTGTGGAGCCTCCACCAGCTGCCTCTGCTTCAGGGATGGCCGGGTGTGGCTCCACCGATCTATCTCCCTCTCGCACTCCCTGCTGCTCCTCAGCCTCTCCACTTCCTCTTTCAGCTCTGCCTCAGGCTGAGCAGGTCGCTCACCTGGTTGCACCGCACGCAGGTGGTGTCTCCACTGGTCTCTGGCACAAGCGACAGGCGAAGGCACTCTTTGCTTGGATACTTGGACAGCCGCGTGCCTCAGCGGGAGCTCTGTGTCGCCACATTCTTTCTGGACACGGTTTTCAGCCGAGTGGCGACCATGGCTGAGCCTCCTCTGGGAGGACGATGGCCACTTGTCAGAGAACCTCTAGTGCTGGGGAGGGGGGCGCGCGGAACTGCGCCCTGCCCGCACGCCTCCCCTGCACGCCCTGCCCGCGCAAACTGACGCGCCACGTCCTGTTCGCCGCGCTCCGGGTCGCTCGCGCTCCCTGGGGCTGCTCTTGTAGGCGGGGGATTTTGGCCACCGCCGGTCTAGGCCCCGCCCACGCTGCGTCAGAGCTGCCGCTCGCCAGGAGCCCGCTCCGCCGGCCTCGGGGCGGGGGGGGGAGGCGGGGGGCACCCTCTCTCTCCCTGTGCTGCCGCCTTCGCGGTTTGGCCGCTTCAGGAAGGGTCTCCCGGCGCGATCCTTCGCCCCGGAGCCCTTCGCCTCGGTGGCTTCGCCATGATTCATTCCCATACACATGATTCATTCCCGTAACTTCATTTAGTGATGGATAAGACCGTATTGCTAAGTTCAAGAAAATGTGAAAATCAGATAGAAAATACTGAGTGCAGTAGAGGTATTAATTTAATATAATTTCATTTTCTGAAACATCGAATTAATTTTTTCTTAGAAATGGATCTAGTGTATTTAAGATTTAATTTCAAGATGATGTCCTGAGTAGTCAAAGCAATCAGCATAACTGTTCTTTTCTTGTATAAACTTTAACAAAATTGAAACTCCAAAAGATAACAGCGGTTATACACTTAATTTTACTGGAGAAGTTAATGGATTTTGTCCCTTGAAAATTGTTTGCCAAAGTAACCAAAAAATCCTCCTTAGCATATGAAAGAATGCCCAGTTTTAATAACGGATATTTATTTGTATTCATGACTCATGGCTGATTTTTCTTCATGCTGATTTTAGAGCCTTGGGTATGTTTGGTTATCTTGGAGTCAAAGTTAAACTAATGGGGCTTTAAGACACAAACTGAAGCTACTTTTAAGTACAGGAACAGAGTAATATGCTGATCTGCTTGATGCTTGGTGCTTGGCAGGAGGTTTATTGATTTTTGTTTGCTGAAATTTTTTACCAGGCAATCTTTAAGCAGCAAAGCCCTTACGGCATGCTTTCAGAAAAGTGTGAGCAATGCCTGTGAGTTACAGCAGCAGTAAGTGATCTTATTTATTACCTAAAAAGAAAGAACAGTTGCTGATAGAGCAAGCGGTATGAATAGGGACTTGGAGGACTGGCTGCCTGACCCTTTGCTGCTGACGTGATGATTAAAGACAGTGTTTAAGTACCGCTAAGCAACACTTCATTTTCTGAAGGTATTCCAAAACAAAACCTTTTTGCAGCTCAGTGACTCAAGAAAAGTAACCAAGCTGTATTCATAATTAATAGTAAAGGTGAGTTGCTGATCTTACCACAAATTAGGAGATGCCTAAGCTTCCTTAAAAATATGTTTATAATGGCAGTACTAAATGACCCTTCGTTACAGAGTCATTGATTAACTGCAAGATGAGATAGATGTGTGACCACTGTAAAACTCTTGTAGGGAAAGCAATTAATGTTGATTCATAATGAATCTGTGGATGGAAATAAGAAAAATAAGACATCTCATTAGTTGCATGAACTATCTGAGGACAAAATAACAGAAAGCCAAAACAAAGAGTAAAAAAAATGAAAATGGGAAGGGTGATGTAGCAGGCAAGCAAAGAAAAGTCCCATAGGGCTTCTTAATTGCCTAACAAAAAAGAAAAAGTGCCTACTGAGCAACTGAGTGAAGAAGTTACTGATTCCTGAGGTATGAATTCTTTGACGTGTAAATACAAAAGAAGCAGGAGAGTTAAATCCGCAGTGTGTTTAACTACCAACGTGCTGTCCTACTTAAAAAAATGGTACATTAGGAAATTGCCATGGAAAACAGACATCTTTTAACAGTAAGGTTGCCATTCGGATCCCTGGTACCTTCTGCATCTTATTACAAACTTCTGCAAATATATTTGATATTTTAGTTTCTTGTTATAGGCACTATGGTTTTTTACTTTGTAGAATAGATGCTATTGCTTTCAAGTGCAAAAGGCATGGCTCAAAACATGCCTAGAGAAGGAATTTATTGTCTTTTTGGTGCTTGATTCTTGGAGAAAAGTCACAGCTTCCAAAGAAGGGAGCAGGGAGGGGAGGAAAAGGGTAACTCTGAGCCAGAATTCTTTGTGGTTCATCAGTGTGCCAGGACATTAGTTCTTTTAAGCCTATCGACATGAGCGTTTAAGTGGACAAGAATGCACAAAGAGCAAATTTATAAATATTTGTAAAAGAATGGAAGTTTTGTATTGCAGTCCAAAGTTAAGGTTTCCCATTGAAACTTGGGCCAAGGCCTGTGACAACCCTGGAGTCCTCATCACCTCCAAGACATTGGTTCTTTGTGTTTCCAAGTCAATGTTTATGAAGCAAAAATACAGAGCTGGTTGAATTGTCCACTAATGATAAAATCACTTATTAATTTAGCCTGTCTAAATATATTAATGAACTGATCGTGTTTTTTATTTATTTATTTAGCACCTGTAAGCAGTAGGCAAAAAATTTTTGAGTAATGGGGGGGGGGTAGTTAGACTGCTCTTTGCTCCAACTTTGTAGATGTTTGTTATGTGATTGCATGTTGTCCTTGAAAGTGTAAATTCTATTCAAGAAGACTATCTTATTTATGGGGCATCAAATTGATGGTCGTCTTATCTTGCTTTCATTCATGTGAAATGGAGAGAGTAGTTACATTCTTTAAATAGGATGATGTGGAAAGTACTAGAAGCATGACTGTTGGTGATGGACTGTTTGGGCCAGTGGGCAGTATCGGGGACACTGGATTTGAACTTTTGTTTCCACTTAAACAAATCTAGCAAAAACAAAGAGTATAATTATAGAAATCAAAGGTGAGTTAAAGGAAATGAAGCATTTCCATAAGCCTTTGTGAAGGGAACTAAAGCCTCTTTTGGATTCTAAGACATAGCCAGCTATCATCAAAAATCTTCTGTAGACATAATCCCAGACCACTGTAGAGAGATAAATCTGCGCAGTGGCAAGGAACTTGACTGTCCTCACCTTTCTGGTAATAGAGAAGACTAGTAAACACTCGTGGCTAAGGTATTGGTTTCAGAAGTAAATCAAGGGGTTGTAGGTGATGGTTGAGAAGCCAGATATTTGAATAACCCTTCTAATGGCACAATCTAACGTAGAATGCCAAAACTTGTTGATTGATCACAAAATTAAATTGCAAAGACAAAAATAGTAGAAAAGGACAAAGGGTGATACAATAAATAATCTGTAATATCCATCATTATTTTTGTTACATTCAAAAGTTTCTTGGTAATTCTAAATACTGAGCAACTAGTAAGATTTATGAGGAGCAAGTTATCATAGTAAAAAATGCCAACTCTTTAAAGAAAATGAAGATAACAAGCAATTAGATGCTTACTAAAATCACTAAAAGAGCCTGAAGTAAAAACAAATACAAAACACTGATTAGGTTCAAGTATTGTGTGGCTTCTAAAAGGCTTTGATTATAACTTGCCACTGTTTTAATTGACTAGTGAATTATTGCAATTATATATATTCATGTTTTAAAAAAGGGTGGAGAACCAGAGATTTCTTCTAGATTGTTGTATCTATTTATAGTCTAATCTGGATGGAATCTCTACCAATTCTAAAACTTGAATGTGTATAATTATCATTATATACCAGGAAATGAGAATCGTAACAAGCATCTTGATTTACCTCTCCTAGCTAAGTGTACCAAGCCAGAGCTCCTAAACGCTTTCCTTTGCCTCCTCTCTGCCCATTCAGCACTTGGGGGTCCTGAGAGGGGGCCCTGAGCAGATGTCGGGGACTGATGCAGTGGTCACACTGGATCCATGCTGAAAGCCTCGGGAAGGGAGGTTCAGAGAAGATCTTGCCATGGGAAACGTTGAGATTTACTGTCAGAGGCAATTGCTAATCCTCATGCACCTTCATCTCCCTGCATCTCCATCTCCATCTCCATCGCTTTCCCCCTCTGTCTGTCTTTATGACTGCCCTTTTCGTTTAGCTTATTGCTTCCATCCTCACTTATATGTCCCACAGGACATCCATCCCCTCTGTAACTGTGTTTCTTTGCTTCCTTGGCACTCTTTTGACATCCCTCACTGTTACTCCGCTTTCCCTTGTCTGTTCCCACCCCTTCTTGATTTAAAATCTAGTTGTTTATGTAGCCTGTTTGCACTGCTTTTGGTCTTACGACCTTTATTCACCTGACTTCTGTTACCTGCTCTTCGTAATTTCTTTTTGTGTCTAGATTATGAATACTTTAGACTACATATTGGGAAAAATTTCTTTACTGAGAGAGTGGTCAAACATTGGAACAGGCTGCCCAGGGAGGTGGTGGAGTCACCATCACTGGAAGTGTTCAAAAAACGTGTAAACGTGGCACTTCAGGACATGGTTTAGGGGGCATGGTGGTGTTGGGTTGATGGTTGGACTTGATGATCTTAAAGGACTTTTCCAACCTTACTGATTCTGTGATTCTGTGATACTTGATACCCTTGCAAAGAGATGATGTCATCTACAAGTTTCCATTAAGTAGGGAAGTGATGCAAAACACTGGCTATCTTCATAGCTGTAAAACAAGTGTCTGTTTCCCCTGCATCAAAACCGGAATGTGCGACGAAGACCTGAAGAAAGCCACGTGGAATATGGAAGAAAATACAGACGTTTTCCTAAATCTCATTTTGAGACACTGACGAATCCTTACGATCGGGTGGCACAGAGAGGCAGGTCTACCCTTGCGTCCTGAGAACCACCCCTTGTCCTCGTGAAGCATCATGGGACAGTGCAAGCCTCCAAGAGCGTTCTGGGAGGTCCCCGTGTTCAAAACTGAACACGCTTCCCATTCAGCAGCCAATGTCCCAGTTTTCCTCCACCTCCTTTGGGAGCTTTGCACTCCAGACAAGCGCACCAGAAGGCGTTTTCTTGAATCTAGCAAGGCAAAGGCCCTGCAGCGGTGACTGGTTCTTTTGGGAAACTGAAGAGTCAAAAAGGAACCTAAATGTGTTAATGAACTTGAGATAGTAATTAAACTTGACACAGTTGCAGTTAAGTGCCTGCTCATTTTATTCCATATTCTAAAAATACCTTACTCATTTGCTAAAATTACGGTGCTTTGTTGTGAGAAAAGAAGGGCGGTGTCCTGTGCAGACTAAAAGGAGTATATCCAGGCATGCAGTCACTCTCTGCTTTCACAGGCGAGAAAAGTGAGTCGTACTGATGACTCTTCTTTGGTTTGGGAATGATTTTTGCCTAGGCAACAATCTCGTACCCTCTCTGAGAAGAAAAAAAGTTGAGAGCTGTAAAGCAAAAGAGTCAGCAGGTAATGCTGCGTGAGCACTGCAGCCCACGGTGCTGCCTCCGGCACGGGTGCTGCTGCCTGAAATAAGCCTGGACGCGTCCTTGGGCAGCAGCATGTGCAGCCATCCTTCTTCAGACGTACAGATGATAACCTGTGTGCTGTCTCACCTCATAGCGGTTCTGCCAAAATTCAGCAGAGCGATGTGAAACAGGCTCACTGCTCGTCCACAAGCTGAGATAAATCAGGAGGGATGGATGTGCTATATGTACAGAACCCACTCAGCTGAAAGAAGCGACAGCAAAGAAAGGATTTTAATACTGGCAGGATGGGTATTTTCGTATCTCAATAAAATGAGACAATTATAGCTTCTACTGACAAAATTACTCTAATTTGAACCAGTGTTCAAACCATTTTTTTCCTGAGAAAAAAAGGAGTTTCTTGAGAGTTAGAAAACAAGGTAACTTTCCAAAATCTAACCTGAATTTTGCAAAAGAGAGGGAGCGGTCTTCCGTCTTCAGCGATGCCTGTAATGTCAGAGAGAGAACACAGGTTTACTCTTAACAGTTTCATCTATCAATACATTTGAACACAGTTATTATCACCATGAGTTACTGTGTAATTACCGTTGTTCCCAACAGAGTTCCTGTTTCATTGCTGTTTAATTATCTGCATTATTTCAGCATAACTATGCAATTTAACTCACGTCACTTGGAAATAAATGTTCCATACGAGGCAGTGTCATAACACAAGAAGCTTCATAGCCAGGGTATGGTTGCTGGAAAAGTATACCAAGTTATTTGTTGATGTAGCCTACCACTGTCTTTTTGCAGAATCATAGAATCTTTAGGTTGAAAGGAACCCTTAAAAGTCATCTAGCCCAACCCCCCTGCAATGAGCAGAGACAACTTCAACTAGATCAGGCTGCTCAGGGCCCCGTCCAGCCTGACCTTCAATGTTTCCAGGGATGGGGCATCATCTACTACCTCTCTGGGCAACCTGTGCCAGTGTTTCACCATCCTCATTGGGAAAAATTTCCTTAGTTCTAGTCGAAATCTGCCCTCTTTTAATTTAAAACCATTATCCCTTGTCCTGTTGCTACAGGCCCTGCTGAAAAGTCTGTCCCCATCTTTCTTCTAAGCTCCCTTGAAGTACTGGAAGGCTGCAATAAGGTCTCCCCAGAGCATTGTCTTCTCCAGGGAAGAACTCTCTCAGCCTGTCTTCACAGGAGAGATGTTCCATCCTTCTGATCATTTCTGTGGCCTCCTCTGGGCTCGCTCCAACAGGTCCATGTCTTTCCTGTGCTGAGGGCTCCAGAGCTGGACGCAGGACGCCAGGTGGGGTCTCCCCAGAGCGGAGTAGAGGGGCAGAATCCCCTCCCCTGACCTGCTGGCCACGCTTATTTGGATGCAGCCCAGGATATGGTTGGCCTTCTGGGCTGCGAGCACACATCGCTGGCTCATGTCCAGCTTTTCATCCACCAGTACCTCAAAGTCCTTCTCAGCAGGGCTGCTCTGAATCCCTTCATCCCCCAGCCTGTATTGATACTGGGGTTTGCCCCAACCCAGGCGCAGGACCCTGCGCTTGGCCTTGTTGAACCTCATGAGGTTCACAAGGGCCCATTCCTTGATCTCATCCAGGTGCTTCTGGATGGCATCCTGTCCCTCAGGCGTGTCAACTGCACCACTCAGCTTGGTGTCAACTGCAAACTTGCTGAGGGTGTACTCATTCCCATTATGTCACTGCTGAAGTTATTAAAGTACTGGTCCCAGTGCAGACCCCTGAGGGACACCACTCATCACTGATCTCCATCTAGACATTGTGCCTTTGACCACTACCCTCTGGATGCGACCATCCATCCAATTCCTCATCCACTCAACCGTCCACCCATCAAATCTGTATCTCTCCAATTTAGAGAGAAGGATGTTCTGGGGGACCATGTCAAAGGCCTTACAGAAGTCCAGATAGACAACATTGGTAGCTCTTCCCTTGTCCACTGATGAGGTCACTTCACCCTAGAAGGCCACTAGGTTGGTCAGGCAGGAGTTGTCCTTCGTGAAGCCATGCTGGCTGTCTCAAATCACTTCCCTGCCCTCCATGTGCCTTAGCATAGCTTCTAGGAGGATCTGTTCCATGATCTTCCCAGGCACAGAGGTGAGGCTGACAAGTCAGTAGTTCCCAGGGTCCTCCTTGATACCTTTTTTTAACATGTATGCAATGTTTCCCTTTCTCCGGTCTCCAGGGACTTCACCTGACTGCCAGGACTTATCAGATATCATGGAGAGTGGCTTGGCAACTACATCAGCCAATTCCCTCAGGACTCTGGGATGCATCTCATCAGGTCCCATAGACTTGTGCATGTTCAGGTTCCTCAGGTGGTCTCGAACCTGATCTTGTCTTACAGTGGGAGGGACTTTACTCCTCCAGTTCCCATCTTGCAGCGCATCCACTCGAGAGGTGTGGGAAGAGAGATTGACAGTGAAGGCTGAAGCAAAGAAGTTGTTGAACACCTAGACTTCTCCTCATCAGCGGGGGAATACATTATTAGACCTTTCTTTTCTGGCTGACATACCTGTAGAAGCCACCCTTATTATTCTTTGGATCTGCTGCCAAGTTCTGCTCCAGCCGCGCCTTGGCCTTCCTGACCTCATCCCTACACAACCGGGCAGTGTCCCTGTGCTCATCCCAGGATACCTGTCCCTGCTGCCACTGCCTGTGCTTCCTTCTTGCCCTTTAGTTTGCCCAGCAGGTCTCGACTCAGCCATGCCGGCCTCTTGCCCTCCTTTCCTGATTTCTTACACCTGGGGATTGAGAGCTCTTGCACTCATATAGACATCATACAGCATAGAATCGTGTACATATAGAATCGTATAGTATGTTCATACCTTATTCATTTAAGGTAGATGCCTGCAATAGTTGTGAATATCCTTTCTGTAGAAGAGCACACAATAATGCTGGAGTCTGAAGAAACTTTAGTGCTAAGATAAGTGGGAGGGTAAAGAAGGACGTTTAGTAAACTCTTCCCCTTGGATCCAGCTACGGTAAGCACATGCATTTGTTGCCAATAGAGAGCCTTTTTTCCAGGGATTATTTCTAAATAAATCCTGCTGCCAGGTATCACTGTTTAGCTCTTGTCTGTGTTTTGCTGAGCACTGTTTTCATGTAACAACCGTGTTATGGGGACAAACTTTTTAGCAGGGCCTGTTGCAACAGGACAGGTGGTAATGATTTTAAACTAAAAGAGAGTAGATTTAGATTAGGTATAAGGAAGAAATTTTTCACAAGGAAGGTGGTAAAACACTGGCACAGGTTGCCCAGAGAGGTGGTAGATGCCCCATCCCTGGAGACATTCCAGGTCAGGTTGGACGGGGCTCTGAGCAACCTGCTGTAGTTGAAGATGTCCCTGCTCATTGCAGGGGGGTGGGACTAGATGACCTTTAAAAGTCCCTTCCAACCTAAACTATTCTATGATTCTATGGTCTTAGGGTCATGGCAACTAATACAGGTTTGACCTTTTTATTAAAGATTTCATTTGCTAAAAAAAACAAAGGAAAAAAGTTTGAAGTGGAACAGCTCCTGTAATTTTGGAGCCAAAAAGGTTATCTTGTGATATTTCTTACCATTTTCCTACATTATGAGTTTAATAAAACTCCCCATGAAACTCTTCTCTAAGGAAAGCTCACTATCTGAGGCATGTTCAGATAAGCATCTCCTTAGCATTATTCTGAGGAAGAGGGGACAACCATAGGGCCCCAGTGGGTGAGACATGTTCCTAGCCATCTCAAGGCTAGGAACATGAGACACAACAGGTACGTTGAGACAGACCTGTCCGGCAGCAGCTCAGGAGAGGCTCTCTGTTAATCAGAGCAGCATTTATCCCAAGCATACTTACAGAGTCAGATCTCTTTATACAGGTGCTTTGAAATTCAAAACTGCCCATTTCTTGATGTTAGAGGTGGGAGACCTGGCAGTTTCAAAACATTTGATTTTGGAAAAATAAAACAATTTAGTAAAAATTGTGACCTGGGAAGAGCAAGAGTCTCGGTAAAAGGTAGAAGACACTATCACAGTTGTCAGTACTTGGTGTGGGAAGCTGGAAAACAGTAGCATCATCAAGGTTACATCCTGCAAAAAGTGACAATGCCATGTTAGCATGCAACATGTCCTAGGATGCATGTTACTGAAGCGTATTCTAGTATGTATAAGCATATTTTATAATGAAGTAACAAAACGAGTATTCTGAGCGGAATGGATGATATCAGCACGTGCCTGAGATAGAACAATACTCTGTCAGTGACAAGCTGGAAGCCTTGCTTTGTGTGAAGGTCGTAAGTTAACCACTGCTACAGCAGAACCAATCAAGAGAAGAGGTATCAACAAGATGTGATGGTGTTAAGGATACATTTATATATTCATGGCAAGAAATCCATTAAACAAAATGGAAAATTGCATACTGCAAACATGACGACACATTACCCTAAAGAAATAGATAACAGCCACGAGCCAGAAAGAAAAAGCCAGCAAAATATTCTGATTGAAAAAAGTAAAAAATGTTATAGAAGTAAAGTATTCTGGAAATTGTTATCTAAAATTTTAAAATATTCAAAAGAAGCTGCATGTTTCTTTAGCTTGATTTTAGTATATGTACAGGCAGAATTTTATCCATAGGGAAAACTTCAAATACGACATTTCAGTAATGATTATATTCAACATTTAAAAGGAAACTAATACCGCCTTTCCGGAGGATCATGAATTGTTAAAAGTTTAAAAGGAATGGTATACTAGACAAAATAAATGAATGCTGAAAGACATTTGTGTACTTTGTTTTCACTGTAATTTTCTTGTTAATTAATTGTAATGTAGTATTTACTGAGACGAAGGAGAATAGAATCTGGACTTTCCTATTTTTTTGCAAACTTTGTAATATTTCAATATTTCTAATAATGTGAAGTGTTCACAGAGAGAGGATCTGACTTAAGTTTTGGTTTAGGAAGATGAGTTTAAAAGATGATATTCAGTATTAATATTTGCAATATTACTGTCACTGGAAAATCTGAGTACTTTTAAACAGTGTGCTCTCAGATTCAAAGAGATTATGAATTTGATCCAGCAAATTTGATAATGCATTTATTATTCACAAGTCTCTATCCTATATTAACTTTTAAGTATTGAGTTCAGACAGATAATATGGCAAGTGAAATGTGATATGAGATAAAGCCTTATGTCAGAATTACTCACTCCTTTTTCTTTCTCTCTAATCAGGTATTTTAGCTCTCTCAATGCTGGTGTTGCAAGGCACAATTCCTTTTGAGATAATCACTGAACAGAAGATAACCATGTGGCTCTTCATCTATCATCTTATTACACCCTGTTTCGTCTTCTGCCTGGCAGGTAAGATGACCTCCCATGTTAATTCATTTAACTAACTGTTGTCAGTTTTATGCATTTCAAGGTCAATTATGCTCTTTGTAGTGCTTTCATTTATTTGTGTGGCTACAATGAATTACTAAATGTGAATGATGCTGCTATAAGGAAACATACTACAATGGACGCCATAGTTAAAAGCTTGTGAAAATACAGATCTGGACTTGAAATTTGGTTTTGTCTATTCTAATTATTTCTCTAGATTATAAAAACATATCAGCCATCTGTTTGTGCACAGATGATCAACATGATGAGAAGAATGGAAATATGCCCACAATGAAGAGGCACTAAACACAAAATTATGTAGGCACCATCTAAACCATTATATACCATTATAGACACCATCTAAAAGTCATAAAATCAGCATCCTACCAGAACAATGTAGTGGTAGTTTTCATAGTACAGTGGGGCAATGCTGCATATACTGACTAATTTGAAATTTAAAATGGGAAAACTTTTCATAAATAGAGAGGGGACCATGAACTTTCAGGAGTCGTATTTTGAATATCTGAAATTATAGAGATGTTTGTAACTGAAATTTTGGTTCAGTTCTAAGAGATGGAAGGAGCTCTTTGGAAAGCAAAAATTGAGAATTAAAATCTAATTACTGTTCCAGCTGTTCTGAACAACTTTGAGATTTGTAAAGCCTGTTTCAGACATCCATGCCAATCTAAATGAATGCTGTTTTTTAGTTGCTATCAAGAATTAGATTGCCAGCATAAGCGAGCTCTTCTCAAGAAAGAAAACATTTTGCTTATATACAGCCTGCATGAACTGAGATCTGAGTATGTAAAAACAGAATAATTAAATTGTGCATACATGAAATACTGACTGAGGTTTGAAAAGTGCAAATATTGTCTATTAATGATTTTCAAGGTAGGCTGTAGGTCCTTCTCTACTTTGAGGAGAAAGTTACTCATAAAGCTAGTTCTACTGCGTTTCATAAACTATTCTTAAGTTTCTCTGGGTTCTTTATGTAATTAATAAGTCCCTAACTGAAACGGGCTCGTTCGTAGTCTTACTCAATCTGTCCTGCCATTTCAGGCATTGCCTCAATTTCAGTATCATGAGACCATATTGTTTGTATTATTGAGTCAAAAAATCTGATTAATACTCTGATGTAAGCTTAGCACCTTTTAAGAAATTACTCCATAGCTCACAGGAGTGCTTTTTGGTTTAATGAAAACACTATTTTATTCTATGAAGAGTTTGAAATTAGTTCTTTACTCCATGTCTGAGTTTTCTGGAGGATATACTGGTACCTAATAAAAATCAAGACCTTTAAAGTGTTGTGATCTCATGCTTACAATGTATTTATTATGTGTTTCAAGGATGTTTTCTTTGTTAAGATATGAGGGTTGCTAGTGGCACCAAAATAAAAAATTAAAATTCATCACTTTAATACTGGGCTCATCCTGAAAAAAGAGGCTGTCAACTACCATTAGTAATGTTACACATGTGATTTCACTCTGGGCATGGTGATGTCAAACAAAATTATCAGCTGCAGTATCCAAGCAAGTGCTGGACATTGGTTGATTAAAAAGTTAAGTCAGTCACTGAGGACAAATATTCAGTTAATTTCTTGATGGGCAAGATGATTAATGCCATTGCTTGTGTGTTGTGCACATTGCAGTTGTGCCCAGAAGCCAGAAACCTTGGCACCAGAATGCACCTCCTGGCAGGTGCCTTAGAATGACATGGAAAGGTTGTGCGCTATGAGTGTCACAAGTAAGTGACATACATAGGAAGAACAAAGAAGGGTCTGATGATATTGCATGCAGTTGGAGTAGGCATTGCTATATTCATAGCAATGTTCGTTTGATCTTTCGCTTGACTCTGTTAGGGTATGATTCCTGTAAAAAGAGTAGGGGACATTGGTGTGAAGGGTTTTGAATGGGGCAAGGTTCTAATAGTGCTGTTCCCAGTTCACAGAAACTTCCTAACTTATCTTCTGTTATGGAATAAATCCAGGACTTGCGTGTATTTTTCATTAAGACCTACCGCCACCTCTGAAGGTAGAGAACCATCCTCCAGTGTGGAAGATTCATAGTCTTACACAATCAGAGGCAGTTTGTATTTCTGGTGTATTATTGCAAGGCTGAGTAGCACACACTCTGTGCTCTTGGACCTGCTCTACTTTGCATAAATAATTAAATACCCATTTGAGTTGAGAGAAAATCTGCTCCTGTCATCTAGGGATTAGGGCACACTTATGGATTATATAAATCTGATGTTGTAGTCTTTGCTCTGCACCAGCACTTGAACCTTGCTAGAGGGTTTCTCATTTCAAATGAGTGCTAGAGCTGTTGGCAGTTCGTCTTAGCAAATTTTCCTTTTTAATATATTTCCTGGCAATGAAAATGTCATGGAAACCAGAAAATACGTAGCTGCAGTAACCAAGACGAAATATAAGGGATTGCTTGGGAGTGTTCACAATACGGTTAAAAGTGAAAGATAGATACTGCAGAGAAAGAAGGAGCATTATCAGGGTGATCAGGTCAAGTTTTAGGAGTTATTCTTGCACACATGATACTATTAAAGGGGAATGCTGGCAGTGTCAAAGTAATGGAGAATGTGGGAATTGGGGACAGTTTTGAGTAAAGATCATGAGTTCTCATTTCAATGCAAGACAGACCAAGGACCAGAGTAAAAAGTAAAATTAGCTGGGAGCAGGTGTTGAAAGCAGAATATTAAAAAGTTGCTCTAGCACTTTTTAACAAAACATGAGGTTTCTTTGGAAGTGTATTTGGTTCCCCTTGCCTCTGGTGGTGCTGGATCCACACTTCTAGGTGGTTCTACCATTTCAGTTGCCTTTGGGCAAACCGATCTGTGACTCTGGAGCCACCAGTCAAGGTTTTTGCAACCCATGGTTTCTAAACAGACCTAATATATTAACTGCTCTGGAGCCAGGAAATTGATAGCTTCCAGGGTAATTTCCTTTGGGATGTCTCACCATATGATCTGTCCCAAGTTCAAAGATATCAGACAAAAAACCTGAAAGTGTTCAGAATTCATGCATTTGATTGAGCACTGAGAGCTTTCAGACTTACCAGCTAGAAGTATTTGGGAAACAAGGGGCTAAGAAGCTGAAAACCTGGAGCTACACTGACTTGTGATGTTCAGAATTTTGCCTGAAAGGGTGACAGGTCTTCTGATGCTCTATAAGCTAATGATTTTTACCTGTTTTCAAATTGATCTTTTTCCTGCTGCAGGAAATTTAAAAATATCTTTTTGCCAAACTGAAATACATATTTTTTAGAAATTTGGAGTTTGCCTTGGAATAAAACCGCTGACTTTTAGCCAGTCTGGTTTTATGGCAATCAAGGGAATAAAACCCCTGACTTTTAGCCAGACCTGTTTTGTGGCAATCAAGAGCAGAAGTTGAGAATTGTTACAATGACTGGCAATTTCCCAGCAGTGGGGAATCTGCACTTACTTGACTGAAGGGAAGCAAATACTATACAAATCAGTGCATCAGCAGTTTAGGCAGAGATCATCTGCGATGAGGCAGGAGAAATATTTATTTTCCAGGTAAATCAGTTCTTGAAATGTAGTCTTGCAGATATACATTAATGAAAAAGCTGTAAGTAGATTGGTCTTTGACTTACTGATAGAACAGTTATAATAAGGGTTGCCTTTCAGAGTGCACTTTGAGCAGTGCAAGGCAAATGAGAGCAGCAAATCACTCCTCGGGGAACATTGTGATGATTGTCAATCCACTGCCAAAAAAGTTATTTCATGCCTATTGCTGTTAATATTTGACTCTTATCCTCTTTCCCCTGACACCTGGACTCTCTCTCAAACATACCTCTAAGTTGCCTTTGGCTCCCCATTAAATTCACATCCTATTGCTAAGTCTGAATTTTAAACTTTTCTTTCATCTAGTACATCCCATATAATGAATCAACCAAAGTGTATCTTCACTTGGGATAATAACCTTGCACCAAAAGAATTGAGAGTGTCTCAGTGACGGGCTTGTTTTGTTTCTTCCTCCAAAAGACTAATTAAAAGCTGCAAAGGCCCTATATTTTATTGTGCTTAATGAATATTTGATTACATTTGGCTATAAGAGGAATCGATAGCAAAAAATGTTACTGTGTCCCTCTCCATATTACTGTGTCCCTCCTTCTAATGATACTATTCTACTTTTTACCTTAGGATTTCATAGTGCAGAGCTAGGCAGTACCTGGCTCAAGCCAGGTACCTTGGGTCAGCTCAAGCCTCAAAAGGCAGCTTGTCACTCTAGTGACTATTTTGGGTTGTGCACAATGAGCTAATAATCCAGGGGCAAAAATGTCAAAAGCACTTCAGCTTTTTAGGGAACCTAATGCCTTATTTTCAAAAATCCCTAGGACCCCAAGCTTCAGTGAAAGCTGGTAGGACACGGCCTCTCAGTGCAGGGCAGTTATTTCGATGTGTACATGAGGATGCGATTAGACAGCGTGCTGGATTTCTGAGTACGTTGCTGATATTTCATATGCACCTGGAAGGCTTGTGTGGGGAGGTTGTGCGGAGCAGCTATTGCAATTCACCTTCATTCCTAATTTGCCGAGTACTGGCTTTCCCATGAGATCAGCACATTAGGCTTTTAAGTCACTTTTGAAGTTTTTGAGGAAGAACCACTTAAATGATTCAAGTATCTGATAGGCAAATGTGAGTATGTTTAGAAGTACTATACTTGGTATTGGCTGGCATTCCTCCTGGCAGCCTGAGAAGACAAGGAAACTGAACCCTGTCATTCTTAGGCATAAGTGGAGAAACTTGCTTTGCCAAGGGTTGGAGCCTTTCATGGTTGAAACTTTCTGTAAAGGGGAAACTACAAAATTAACTGTGTGGCTATTCAAGGACTTCACTGACACATGTGGGATAGGAATAATACTCCTGCTCTTTTCAGTCCAGAAAAGTAGAGGCAGCCTTCCCAAAGACAATCTAACCTTTTCGTATAACAGGAAGCACAACAGCTTGAGTGGTTACTTTTTCTGTTTGAGTACTGACTAGTTCGTAGTAATTGACATCCCTTTTGTGTCTTGCTGGCTTACACTGGTAGCTCTTCTCCATCAGGATGATGGAATCTTCTTTCTAGACCATGAAATGCTACATCATGAGTTTTGCGGACATGAACTTCCACTGCTTCAGCACATAAGCTTCCCATGAATGCCAAGTGCAATTTTTCCCACTTGATTATGAGAGAAGTAAAAATAATCCAACCCCCAAACCTTAAATTATATATAGTTTGTGTTTTCTCCAGAACAGTAGGTTCAAAAATACCTTTTTTTAACAGAGGACCAGAATCTACATTATTTAAAGCTTTTTACCACAACATACGGCATTGTTCACAATTGCTGAAGAGAGATAGGCATTTTCATCTAAATACCAAGTGGATGAATATGCTTAATAACTGTTTACCTGTCTGCTTTGTCCCTGCTTGTGTCTTAGAAGACCATTTCATGCTACTGCAGAGTGTCTGACATTTGTAAATAAATAATCATAATGTGTTTTGTGATCATAATGCTCAAAAACCTGGAATTGCCTTGTTTACCTTCCTGCAAGCCTGGTAGAGGTATTTTGGCTCATTCCCAGGCCATCTTGTTTCTGAGCATGAGCTTCTCAGATACGAGTCGGTCATAATTTCTGTGACATATTGAAAACAGTACAAGATCTACTGTCAAATGGTTTCATACATATCATCTACAGATCTACATATCAAATGGTTTATAGGCTTGCAGTGCTGATACAGAACTTGACAACTTGGTGATAGTTAAGATTATGAATGAGTCCATGGCTCTTCTGTTCAGCATCCATTGGCATTCAAGGTTAATCTAGCCGTGTGCTGTGTCAACAGATTTTTGTCCCTCTCTCATGTGAAAATATTTAACAGGATACAGCACTGTCGGGTAGATCAATACTGATGAGTGATACCAAATGACTCGAGCATCCATCTTTAGCAATGTTAAAAGCCAGGGAAATGGAGAGGTCTACAGGAAGCAGGAACAGAAGGAGAAGGCGGCTCATTAGAAAAATAAAGATACTAATTAAAATAACTTTATATCAGTGCCCAGCAGGGCTGATGGGATCTTAAGTTTTCCAGCTGTTTTAGCTTCTTTCTGACATTGACCTTTGGAAAACTTTTCACTGTGATTTCCTGTTGATACTCACATCACAATTTGTGGTGTTTTTGAAAGCAGTTGATTCTTATGCAGCAGAGGACTTGAACATGTGCTTAACATCACGTTCATAAGTAAACTTGTTGATTTGGCTCAACTTGCATGCTAAAATTCTATGATGGATTGAGTTCCTGAAAGAATATGAGAGGCCTCTAATGAACTTAAATTGCTGTCTCATTATTATTTGCTTTAAGCAAATAGTATTACCATTTTACCCTTCCTAAAGATGATGATAAAGATCTTACTGTTTCCAACAGAAGCTCTAGTAACCATCCCTTAGTAAAACTGTTACGATCTTTCATTGAAAATATATTTTCATTACAGTGGAATTATTAGGCATTTATCCATCAAAAAACTACTGCTAACCTTCTTACAATTATCTTCAACATGAAATAGTTTATGCACAAACATTCTGAAAGGAAAGTTCGTACTATTTTGCCTTTTTTAAAGCAAAATGGTAAATTTTTTTTGTTAAAGTATGCAAACTGTAGGTCTTGAAGAGCATTCAAATCTTTCTCCCTTTATCTTTCAGCAAGCCCTTCTAATATATGGAGGTTTGGTCTTCTGGTCTTGGAGCTTGGGATTTTTTTACTATGGAATTGAATGCATGTGCAGAAGTGTTCGCAGGATTAGGCCCTAGGATATATCCACTGTAGTTTTGGAACATATGGATTCATAGGCATATATAGCCCTGTATGTTTTACTGCCAGCCCCTCACCCCTCCCTGTATTTCAGTAATATCCATCATTATTTTCTTTTGCATATGGTCTTCCACACTAATGTTTTTCTGTTTCTCACGTGCAAGTGGTTCCTCCTGAGTAAAGCACCTTCTAAATGGTGCTGGATCTGGGAACCCTTCCAGAACCCTGAGTGCCCTAAGTACTGGTTAAGGGAACACTTACTCCATTTTATTTAACCAGCTGTTTACCTTATTAAGAATCAATTACTTCTCTATTTTTGTGTGTTTTAATTTAAAGATTTAGTGAGATTAAGGACACTTTAGAACAAATAAGGCAAATATACAAATGGACATGCATTAAAAATCTCTTGCACGTGATTCACAGTATGTGAATCATTTGAGTGAAGTGAGTTGATTTTAGATTTGACTTCCCATTAAATCTACTTTTCCAGTGAATTTCCACATAACTATATATCCACCATTTCTGACTAATCACTTGAAATATATGACTTTTTAAAAAACAGTGTTTTTTTTTAAAAAAAGTGTTAATAACTTCATAAATGAGGAAAAAGTTAAAAGATTATTTTTACTCCTAAGTGAAGAATATTCCACAACTCCTGCATGAATTACAGATTGTAACTACTCTATAAGCCAATATGAAAAGATATATCTTCTAAAGAACGTAGAAAATTAAGACGTGCTTGTAATCAGTATATCAATTTAGATAGGGAGAGTAAATGTTAATTTGTAGCATTTTTGCTTATTCTTGTACTAGCCATATGAAGACAGTGATGCACAAGTGTCCTAACATGGTTTAGTGACCTGTCTTTGAGAGACATTGTTATAAAAGACTAACAATAAAATTACAGTATACTATGCCCTTTCGGAATTTTCTATTTTCTTCTACTTTTCTGTATTCAAATTAGAGAATTGATTATGCAAAATGTGAGGATGAGTACATTGAAAAGACAGGTAGCAGTCTATACAAATAATGTCATTAAATAAATTACAGGAATGGTCCATTTCAGGTTCCATACAAAATAACATCTCAGATCAGGTATAAAACTCACTCTGTACTTGTGACAACTTCCATGAGTAGAAGAAAACAGGTATATTTGAATTAGGGAGGCTGTTAAATGTTAACTGAGAAGTAATGTGTAATTATTAGTAACTGCCTCTGCCAGTAAACATAGTGGTCTTTTTTGACCTGTTCCAAATTTTCTACTATGTGATACAGAAGTCCTCATTAAGAACATCAGCTCTTTCCTTCTTCGCGTGTGTTCCCTGCCTGTCTGATAGAATCATAGAATTGCAGAATCACAGAATCATTTAGGTTGGAAAAGACCTTTAAGATCATCAAGTCCAACCGTTAACCTAGCACTGCCAAGTCCACCACTAAACCATACGCCACATCTACACGTCTTTTAAATACCTCCAGGGATGGTGACTCAACCACTTCCCTGGGCAGCCTCTTCCAGTGTTTGACAACCATTTCAATGAAGGAATTTTTCCTAATACCCAATCTAAACCTCCCCTGGCACAACTTGAGGCTGTTTCCTCTTGTCCTATCACTTGTTACTTGGGAGAAGAGACCAGCACAGAGGTTTCTAGATGCTGCTGCAAAACAAGAAAAAACAAGGATATAATAATAGGTCCCTCATCAGTTGTGGGAGTGGGCTGTGCCATCATTGTACCCTCCGTCCTGAATCGTAACACTTGAAGAAATGGGAGACAAATTGCCATTAGCATTCATATTGTTGCTAGTGATGGTACTCCAGCTACCTCAGAAGGTTCATTTCCAGGAGGAGGCTTGGGTTCTGGGTTCAGTGGGCTCAGCTGAGACTCCAGCTCATGTTGCACAGCTACAGTCAGGTAAATCCAGACTCTCTTACAGGAAGATTATCATGCTTTATTTAACCAAGGGTTAAGTATGTGATACAGGTTTCAGCTTTCTCTGTATTTAAGGAAGAGAGAATAGGATATCCAAATTACCTTCTGGAAATGCTTGTCTAAGAAAGTGCACATGTCTAGTTTGGACAAAATCCCTAACATTTAAAATTACATGAGTTAAATACCACACTTAATGTCAAGAGCCTCACTTCAAATTTACAGTACAGAAGAGAGTAGACTTTGTAGAATGAAAAAAGAAAGAAGGAATGACTATTCTTGCTATCACTTCATTTATTGAACTTTATGTCCTCTGTGTCATCTCATTAAGGTTTGAGATACTGGAGTGCTGCAAGCCCAGGTTATCTGTAAAAAAAAGCCTTTTAAAGCATTTTATGTTCCATGATTTGCCACAATCATAAAACAACCCCTAAAAACATACGCAATATGTGCCATATGCAGCTGAGAATGAGTAAGACAAAAGTAAACAATTAGGTTTTATTTAATTTTCCATACTGGAAAAAAATAAGCCCAAGAATTGCTGTTTTCTCCTATGAACTAAAAAAATTCACAATGTCTTTAATACCTGGTTGTGCTTACTCACACATCAGTTCCCATAATTATAAGCAGCTTTACTTCATGACATTATCCTTAATCTATGAGTAAAATCGATTTTCAAAATAAATTAGATGCATGTAAGGACTGAATTAGCTAATAATAAAATAAATTGACTTGTCTGAATGTGATTTGGATGACTGGTGTTGAAACAAGCAAACTAGCCCTGCTCTGTCTCGACAGAGGAATTATTTGCTCAGCACTCTAACCCACTGAAATTGATGTTTTGAGTTAAAGATTTAATATTGTCTATGGTAGTAACAGGTTGGCATAGTTGCTTAATACTATGTAGAATGTAAATACTGTATTTATGTTTAAAGAATTCCATTGCACATGAAGAGCAAGATGAGTGGTTGTGTGCAAATACTCCTGGTGCAATTTTTTCTTCCTTATTTCTTGCTAGCAAGAGGAAAGACACAGAGGTAGGTAAGATACCACAAGATGAAACTCAGATCTAATATGAGAACTTTTATTAAATTGGGAAGTTCAACAAAAAGATCCAAAAGCTGAAGATCTTTAGATATTCACAATGTTTAGATATTTGCCAAAATAAATTATGAATCACCTAGAAACATAGAATCATAGAATGCTTTGGGTTGGAAGGGACCTTTAAAGGTCATCTAGTCCAACCCCCCTGCCATGAGCAGGGACATCTTCAACTAGATCAGGTTGCTCAGAGCCCCGTCCAACCTGACCTTCAGTGTTGCCAAGGATGGGGCATCTACCACCTCTCTGGGCAACCTGTACCAGTGTTGCACCACCCTCATTGGGAAAAAAGTCTTCCTCAGATCTAGTCTAAATCTACTCTCTTTTAGTTTAAAACCATTACCCTTGTCCTGTCACTACAGACCCTGCTAAAATGTTTGTCCCCATCTTTCTTCTAAGCCCCCTTTAAGTACTGAGAGGCTGCAATAAGGTCTCGCTGGAGTCTTCTCCAGGCTGGACAACCCCAACTCTCTCAGCCTGTCCTCATAGGAGAGGTGCTCCATCCCACTGATCATTTCTGTGGCCTCCTCTGGACCCATTCCAACAGGCCCATGTCTTTCCTGTGCTGAGGGCTCCAGAGCTGGATGCAGGACTCCAGTACTCACTAGAGCAGAGCAGAGGGGCAACCCTTACTGGAGGGTTTTTAGAATCAGTCAAAAAGACACCCTTTGAGATAATTTGGAATGGTAAAACTGGTAGGATCTACCAAGATCAGGTAGGGAGAGATATCAGATAATCAGTCACCCTTTTTTAGTCATTTTTACGAAAAGAAAAAAAAAATGCAGTCCATTTCCTGTATTTAACAGACTTAAAATTTATGTATTCAGGAAAATCAAAAGTGAAAAAATGGAAGACATGTTGCCCTGAATATTAAGAGTATGTACATCCCACGTCAAATCTCGGACAGGCTGGGACCCGGACATGAAAATTATAGATTACGAGAAATTTGACAAAAGCATGTTGTCACAATGGGGATAACACCAAACCAAGAAAATTCAGCTGCTAAGGAATGTTCTGAACAACTAATAAAATAATTCAGATATTAAAACACAGAGTATTTGCTCAGAGTAAGTTTTTTAAACATTGTTTAACAGGACTGGATGGAAAAGAGTTGGGAGAGAGAAGCAGCTGAGGTCTGTGTGTGTGTTCACGTGCAGCTGAGCGCTGCTCACCCTTTTCTAGATGGTGAGAATTTCCTTCACTGTTCCCCTAACACTGTCCACATTTCTGCCCAAAGTCATGTATTATGATGTCTACACTTCCTGGCACCTCATTTATACGACATGAAGTTTCTGCTTCAGTTCCTCTGATTCCCTTCCCAGCTGTATCCCAAGCAGTTTTCTGCCATCTCCTCTCCCTAGATATATCGATATCTTTTCATCAAAATAATGTCCAAGCAGCCCAAGATCAATTTGCCATTCCCACAGAATAGCCTAACATCTTCATCCTCCCTTTTTCAGTGTCCCTGGGGTGCTCTTACCATGTATCTTCTCCATGTCTCAGGCTTCTGATCCTTAAATCCCAAACTGACCAAATGGCCATACTCTCTCCATCCGTACTCAGCCTTTTTCCTATCTGCAGCAAGTGCATGTAAAAGAAAGTTAAAGAAATCCTCTGGTGTTAGGAACGGTGTTTCCCTAAATGTGTTTTTTCAATTAAGACCTGTAAGCTAAACTGGAAAGTTGCTTGGTTAATTTAGGGTATTTTTAATGCACAATAACTGCATTTGGCTTTGATAAATCAGTCTTTTCCCTTCTTCCTACTAATGTTACAGTGACTTATATCCAGGGCAGCTTTGCTGAAGTCATTCATCTTTCAAAAATCAAGTCAGAGTTTGTCTTCTGTGTTGTTAGATTTATGTCAAATTTACCTGAGTAAATTAGTGTCAATGTAGTTACAGTAATACATGGAATTCATACATTTATATAGAATTTCATTATGAAAATAAATACTGAACTAATGAAATATGCTCTCTAACAATAACAGTGATTAGGCTTTTGGAAACAAGACACAAGTAGTGGACCTATATGGTGGCTATATTGAAGAGTTTTGTATTACCTTTATATTTATAGATAAGCATAATTTCCTTATCAAACTGGAGATGGACATGAGAGGGAGAAGCAGGAGCAGGGCACACAGAGGCTGCAGGAGCATTTCAGTGGGCAAATAGTTAGGACATGGAAGCATGTGAGGTGAAGGGAGATCCATGCAGGACTGATACAAGGATGATCAGCTACTGATTTGGTTTTAATTTCTCTTTTTATGACCCAAGTAATACAACAGGAGTGTATATAGTCTGGAAAACTTTTTTGTCTCTACGTTCCTACAGTAGTGTTTAACGCGTAAAATTAAGTCATTTGAAAGCTAGTTCATTTTAAAAAAATAGATTTATATGGAAAAGCTGAACATTTCCTGAATTAAATATATACAAAATTAGGATGCACTGAATAAGCATTGTGCCTTTCTTTTCCCTCTTCTGATGACATTTCTTGAGATAACGTGAAAATGACTGCCTCAAGTGGTTTCTGATAGTCTTTTACAGATATTCTTTTGGTATCTTTTCTCTGAATGTGCTGGATATTTTATATCAAGATCTCTCAACATCTCTCACAGGCTTGTGCAGGGACATGAAGGTGTACTAATATAATTTTGTACTCATCTACAAGTAGTGGTAAGGCTTTCAGATACAGCTATCTTACTTAGGCAGTGGTTCTTTCAGATGGTTCAATTATTAAGAGAACTTTTTTCCACTCAGAAGGTGGAAGCCTATACCTCTGCTCCTCTTCCACCCTTGGCACTGGCACAGGTCTTCATCAGTGAACAAATTCACCTCACTAAACTGGCAGAAATCTAACCCAGAAAGCTGGAAGGGAATAGATTTCCACTCTCTTTAGCTGTAGCAGCTACCTAAGAAGTCAGACAAGCATGAGAGGTGTTGCAGAAATGCCTACAGGGAGAATGACATTGCCCAGCTGGAGACTATCGCTTGGAGAAGGAGTGACAGGGCCACCTTCCAGCGGCATCGGGTCTTAACACAGGATCCACGATCTCACCAGCTGCATAGAGTTTTTCTTGACCTTTGCAAAGACTTCCTAATACACTTTAACACTGTTGAAAAGTCTGAATCTTGTTTGCAGAATTCACTGAGGAATGCTTCAATCTGATGACAGCTTTTGCTCCAATAAAAAAATTACAAGAAATGTACCCAGAAAATCAGACAGTAAGGGTGTTTGAGAGGTCATGGAGTCCATCCTCATGTCTAAAGCAGGACCAGAACAGAGGAAGTGTGCTTTTCGTCTCATCCACAGTTTATCTAACGCATCTATTTCCTTCTTCCTTTTCCTACTTTTACTTCTCTCCTTTTTCTTGTGGGTACAACTTCAATGAACTGATCTTTTTCCTTGTACTCTGAGTCTGCCCTTCCTCCTCACCCTCCGAACTTAGTCACAGAGGCATGGTACTTCACTCGAAGTGTCAACATTTCTTGCTGATCTTTTCACAAACCCTTTCTCTTCTCTTTTCTCCCCCATGCTGTTTACATGCCACAGGTCCACGCTCAGCTTACACCTGGGGGGGAAAGGTTTATTGATTGCCACACCTGACGTGCAGTCCGTGCATCTTCTTCCGCTCAGCCAGACATCTGAAACCAGATTCACGATAGATTGCAGCAGAAGTGCCCTTACAAAGCATACTCGGTTGGTGTGGGAAACAGATGCTCACTCAGTATAAGGAATAGTGCTGGCAGCATGAAAAATGCATGCCATGAAATGCCTAAGTGGTCCGTAACATCATTTGAGCCCTAAGGTGGAAAGTTAGTCAGTGCATATCATATGGCTGTTTGCTGCTGGGGGCCGTTGTTATTCTGTATTCGTATTCAAGAACTGCACAGAAACTGCTGTCAGGTTTCTGGCTCACTCATTCCAGGCTCTGAGCAAATACGTGATTCTTGCCCTTTCAGTCTGAAATTACTTCTTCTTTTATCTAGCAATATGTAGATTTTTTTCATAGTGTTGTGCTTTAAAATATCAAAGCAAGCAGACCATTTTTCAAAAGCTCTGCCTTTCTTTCTAGTTGCTCTTCTTTGCTTCTTTGAAAGGCTTCTCTTCTCATTACATGAAGTACTTTTTAAAAGTGAAGTTGCCTGGCCATACTTGTTGCAGCATAACAGTGCTTTCTGGACCTGCTCCTGTCCCGAAGGCAAATGGTCATTTATTTTTTCCCAAACTTGAACTGGGAAGGGAACTAACTTTTTCTCTATAAACAGCTTTCTGCTAGTGCTGTAATCCAGTGTCTACCTATGCATATGGAATTTAGGAGCAGTAAAAAATATATCTGCATAAGGATTGTTTCATATATATATGATATTTTAATACTGACATAATTTACATTCTTTAGTTATATAGGTAGTTTCTTCCTTCTCTCTTAGGTTTTATAAAACTTGCCTAATTTAATGTTTTGAAAACCAACAGCAAGAATTTTAAGGGGATCAGTACAAAAGCGTAACTTAATTATGGACATTGATCTGTTACATTGCCAATTTAGGTCTCGGTACGTGAAGATTTTTTAAATGGAGCATTACAAGACATGTAGTGGATTTTTTATGGGCAGTACAGATACTATTGCTTTGGGAAATTTTTAAGCTAAAAAGATTGAAGGGAAAGTGAACCTGGTAGCGGTCATGTATTACTTTGCTTTTCCCATGAGTTTACTTAACAAGTGTCCGTACCGTGAGTTCAGTCTCAGCAGAGACCTGTGACAATTAGGCAGCTATGCTGTCCAAAAATTTTATCTATACTGAGCATGCACCATCTTCTCACAGTGCCACTCTGTGCCTAGAGTGCACTTTTGCCATTTTCACGGCAAAAAAAACCCAGTTACATCGCAGATTTGCTGAGCAGAATTTTCCCATAGTGTTCCACCTTTGCTCCTAGTCTTGCTTTTACAGACCCCAAAGAGCCATCTGGTATGCTTGGAGGAGATGAAGGAGAAGGGAACGCAGCTGGAGCAGGCAGAGCCTGTAACCTTTACAACAGCATCAGCAAATGGAGGAAAAAGATGAAAAAAAAATGGTCTGTTGTCAAACCTGTCTGACATTTATTCATCTTTAAGTGCTTGACTCTACAAACTTAAATTATTTTCGATGTGGGGCTTTTTTAAAATGTTACTTTGGAGGAGAGAGAGTTAACATAAACATATACCTAATCGTGAAAGGAAGGACAGAAATGTGTTCTGGGAACAATGTAATTCTCAGCTGTGAATCTCCGACATTCGTTTTCCTTTGTTTGATGTAATAAAGATCCTATCTAAATGTATGCAAAAATTGAAGCTCATTAGGTTATAACATAAAGAACACTTAATGTTTGGATAGTTGTTTTACATCGGGACCTGTTTGATGAGAATTTGTTGGCTTCGGTGAAATAAGTTGGTCTCAGTGCATTCCTAAAGGACATATCTTCAATTCATAATTATCTTCATCAAATAATTGATGGTGTCAGTGGAGAAGGCAGAGAAGTTAGTTTTACAGGAACATAGTTTAAATCAGAGGACAGGAATGAAGCAGAAGTCAGTGAAGGAAGGCCAGCACTTGAATGTGGAAGGTGTAATGTAAATTCATCTTCAGTTTGGCTACTAATTAAAAGGTTATTAATTTTAAACTCTATTTTTCAGAGGAAGGAAACAAAGGTTATGGACCCATTTTTGAGGAGCAACCCATTGATACCATCTACCCAGAAGAATCTTCAGATGGACAAGTTTCAATGAACTGCAGGGCTCGAGCAATTCCTTTTCCTACTTACAGGTAACTCTCTTGTTTTGATTTTCAGGTCTTATGTATTTTACTCAGTGAGTGTTTCAGGTTGTGGTATTAAATGATTGACTATCTTAACAAAGTCTTCTAGGCAGGAAAAAACAGGGAGATTTGCAATTTCTGAGTAAAAATCAACCTTCATTCAATTTGCCAAAATGTCTAGACAGTGTTGAAAGTAGTACATCCATGTTGTGTTAAATGTTTCCAGCTTTTGAAAGGAATAATGATCCAGATGCAAACAGAAAAAAGTGACCTTTAAAAAAAATTAAGAGGCTATCTTTCCGGCTTAGGCTAAGGATGACTGAGGTTCAGGTCCTTGATTTTTTGAAAGTTCTTGATTTTTTATCCTATTTTACTCTGAAAGAAGAAGGACTGGCTGTTGAACTTGGATATTCTACATCCTATGTTTCTTTTGCACCCACCATATCGCAGAGACACTCATGAATGTGTCAGCTGTGCTACTGAAGGCATGAAAAATGCTCTTCTGGGAAAATGTTTCAGCTAATTTTAGTAGAGATTCGCACGTGACCTCTTTCAGAATAATTGCGGTGTTATTAGCAGGACAATTCAGCTTCATATGGAGATTTCAGAGCATCCATATAAGTTTGTCAGCTGTTATCTGCTCATTATGTACAGGGCAATGTACTGAAGATTGTCACTACTAAGACCATGACTAATTTACAGCCTAGTCATGGGCAGAATACTGCTGTCATCATACTAGGGGACAGATGCAATTTCTTGCCAGCAAAGGAGATCCATTTCATTAAATTATCCTGTGATCCTATGATTTGCCCTCATACTCACTTATGTGTGTTCCTAGACTCTGGTTGTTAAGACAGAAAAAGCAGTTGAGTCCTTTGTTGAGGACTCAAAAGTTGAGTTGAGTCCTGGCTGTTCTTTTAAGTCTGTTACAATATTGTGGTGAACTATGGTTTCTTCCATCAAAACAGCTTAACTAGTCTTCATTGCCTTTTTTTAAACATGCTTACAGGTTGTCTACATATACAGAACAACCTGTGACTGAAGGATTTGAGGGGAAACTAGAATATCCGTTTTGAACATTATCCCTGGCTCTAGTATCTTTACAGGTTTTTCTACATGGCATTTTGCTGTTGCACTTGTTTGCTCTCCCCGTGCTTGGAACTGACTGGAAATGTGGAGAGATCAGATACGCTTAATTAGGTACCCTTCTGATATACTTACCCATCACTTCCAGTCTGTCCAGAGACTACCCCACCCTGTCTGCAAGACTATGTAAACATATCATCTATAGAGATTTACAGGCTCTACATAAATTTTAGCATTCTTCATTATGGGCTCTGCAAAATCTGAACTAGTAAAGTCACTCTGGGACAATTGTCTCGCACCTCCAGAGTTCTTCTATTTAGGAAAAAATATAACAATTGTTGCTGATAGCTGATGTGATGATAATTTCAATACAGAATAAGGCCACTTTCCTTATTTCCTGACTTCATTATATTAGTCTGCCTCAATATATTGTCTTCATTTCTTAGCCCTGCAACAGTTCATGAGCCAAAATTCTCCTGTTTTAGAGGTAGAGAAGTCCTTCCGGCCACTTCTGTTTTGTCTTCTTTTAGAAGTTCTTCATTTTCCCTGTTTGTTAAGCATCATCCACTATTCTGTATTTGATGGTCCTTCATCCTTGCTAAAGTTCAAATACTCATTGTAGTTTCTAGGAATCTATTTTTTTCCCTGTCATTGCTGGAGCCTTCAACACTGATATGGAAGGCAAGATACTTTCACGGGGACCAGATATGAGTCCTTTAGTCCCCAGTCCTTTCTGCAAATCGTGGAACTCTGATTACTGCACTGTTTCTCCCAAAATGACCTTTTATGCAAATACACACTGCTGATTACTAGTGACCTTTTTCTGTAGCGTTCCTAGCATCTTTAGAGATTTCATAGGTCTCTTGGTGATTCTACCATTCCTAAGGTTTCTTCAAACACCTTCTCTTTCTGTAGGCTCCCATCAGATATAGCCTCTTGGATGGTTCCTAACTCACTGTACGTATCTTTATATGTATATTCCTGCAGTTTTACATCTCAGCTGGAAGAAACTCAAACCAGCTTTGGAAACAGAGAAGACAGATAGATAACTACACATTTTACTAATACATCTTCCCAAGCTGCTAGGCAGTTAATAGGGAAAAAAACCCAAATATTTGTTCCCAGCTCTAGAGATATACAACTTCTTTTAATCTCTGTGCATCCGATTGGGTGTCATGAGGCATCTGACTCTGTGTGAGAAACACTGTGCATGTAAAAGAAACACTCACCAGCTGACCCTGGTGAGAACTACCCATGAGAATGAGGTTACTGACAAACACACCTTTTGTAGAATGAAGGAGCTGCCATTTAAGAGGCAAGGTTTGAGGAAGAAGGTCACATGACTATCTTCATTAAGGTTAATTTTTTATACTACAGAGTAACCCTGTTTAAAAAATGATTATCAATTAATACTGTACTCAGAGAAAAAATATTGAGGAATATCATAAAAATATGACTGTGTTTTCATCTTTCATAAATTCAGAAGAAAACAAGTTTTAATTCTTACTCTTCACAGGTACACATTTTGCAATGTTTTTCTGATCTCTTTCATTGCAGTATAGGCTGTCCTCGTGACAGTTATTCCTAGCTGTTTCTGAGCAGGGAATTTATTTGTAATGCACACATGGAGTATATCTCACAGGACTGAAGTGATACCTCTAAAATCCTGTAAAAGCTAAATGCTATTTATTGCATCTTGAAAATCTTACCATTTCATTATTTATGTCTATTTGTAATTTATTTTTTCTTAATACCACTTCTATTGTTGTTTCTCTCTATGACAATTGCAATCTCAGCTTCCAAATGAGTATTCTGCGTATTTCGGTACGTTTTATGAAGGAAGGAACACATAGGGTATGCGCTCTCGTTTTCAAACGCTAGGGCCTGTCAGTTGCCTTGTGGCAAAAAAGCGATTTACACTGCAGGAATGTTATGATCTTTAAATGTATTTAAGTTGCATTTTTCCGATTTGTGCCCAGGAAAGGTGTCGTTCCTTTCAAAGAAGGTTATGGGCTCCCCCTTGTGGACGCAGTAATTGATAAAAATATAGATCTAAATCATGAATCCTGGTTCCCACTACTTGTGTTGTACCTGGCAGAAGTCAGTAAGGGCCAGACCTGCTCCACCAAGTTCCTCTCGTAGTCCCTGAAGTGAAAGTTACAGCGACTCAGTGAACGGGCTGCGGGGTTTTGCAGTAATTAAGGTGGGAGTGTCCAGCAATTTTTTTTAATGTAGTAAGTGGGTCTTAAATCAGGCATGCCACTGTTTTTGCACAGACTTCACTGGCATGTTCATCTTTATGAAACATTTTCACCCCCTACAGCAAGTTTGCAAAAAGCTCTTAAAAATTTCATTAATCCATACTTTAAAGGTGCAGAGGGAGTATTTTCTTAGCCAGTTTGGCCTTAGATAGCTATTTGAGCATATGTTTATAATCCCAGTGCCTGATCACTAGCTAGCTCCCTCACAGCTGGCTCAAGTGTCCTGTGCTGTATAGCCAGCAATCAGGTTTTAATATACGTCACATCTTCACAAGGCTGAAATAGACTGAGACTGTTAAGTTTAAAAGACCTATGGAGTTTTATCAAATCTGTGGCTTTTGCTGAAGAAAAACTTAAAACATATATAGAAGCATATTAATAACTTCCTGTATAGTTTATCACAATTTATGAGTTATTTTTCAGATCACATTTCTTCATAGGTTTGTTTTTCTGGGCCAAATCTTATGTCTGGCTTTTCTTTTTTAATAGGTGGAAACTCAACAACTGGGATATTGATTTAACAAAGGATCGCTACAGTATGGTGGGAGGCAGACTTGTTATCAATAATCCAGAGAAATCAAGGGATGCTGGAAAATATGTCTGTGTAGTGTCGAATATCTTTGGAACTGTCAGAAGCAGTGAAGCCACTCTGAGTTTTGGATGTAAGCCGATGTTTACGTCAAAACGTAGAAACGTTACGGTTAGCTTGAAATGCCCAATGTTTTACACTGCGGTGTCTTCTGCTAATGTGTGCTATAGCTCTATTACTCATAAAAACAGTATCTTAAGTGCCTTAAGTCTGCAGAGGTCAACACAAAATAAGTTTTGTAAGCATTTTATATTCTTTAGCATTCGGCTGACATGACAGCCTTCTCAGTGAGTTGTTGTTAAATTATTAATTGAAGAGACTCATGGAGCCAGATCTTGAGATAATAATGTCCAGACTCTTTTTAAATCATAGTAGGACCTGAGGGGAAATAGTCAGAGAAGAAAGATGCAAGTGGTCGCTTATGATGATGAGGCACTGCCGCCGTGCAAACACAACTGGGACGCCTACAGGAGGAAGGCATGGCACTTGCTAGTGAAGCGTGCTCCTTGACTCCTAGGCTACGATGAAGACCTTGCTGGGGGACATTTCTGTCAGCCTCAGACATTCATGAACTAGTCTTGTGAATGCATGCGTATGCACAGATCTGCACTGTCAACAAATACCTGCATTGCAAAGAACTATGAAGTAGTACATAAAGATTAACGTAAAATTTTACTGACCGAAGACAGAGTTTGGGATTTTTATTTTCTTTTGCCTTACGATACTTTTTTCCCTGGATATATTTTGTCATCAGAGGACAAAAAAAGGAATCCACAAAAAAAGGAATCCACTCTTACCTGGTGACCATTCACAAAGCCCTGTATGCCCTTAAATGCTGACATTCAGTGCTTAGTGCCCCTGTCCATTCAGCAGCCTCCATGAGCAGAATTCACTCCTTACTGTATAGGATTGGAGGTGAAGTGAAAAGTTCTTTTTTCTGCTAGTGGTTATAATACTGTGGGACCACATATCTCAAGAAAACTTGAGAGGCTGTAAAGAGACAATGAATTGCATAATAGTTGACCTCGTCTTAGTCTGTATTTTACCCGGTGTATTTTCTAGAATTAATAGATGGCCAAGTTGTTATTTCCTCCTAATGGAGATGGCATCAAAAATCAGTTTTACAGGGTGTTTATTTATACGTAAAGCAGGCATCAGTGGTGCCAGTCCTGAAGAACCAGTAGGATAAAAGCTATGACAATAGCTGTATCTACTTAAAATGAAACCAATACAAATGATAGATTAAAAAAATAGAATTAAAATAGCCTGTGGCATATTTTCTGCATACCAGCTCACAGACTACATCAGCTGAATGTTGATAGTACTGGACAATTATACTGAAGAGAATCCTGATATGTAATATTTAACTATGTAAATGAAAATCAGGTAAGGAGGTGAGGAATAGAAATGAAAGGTCAGCTGGAAGCTGATAAATACTTATTGAAAAAATGGTACTGTCGTTCTTAACACTGTTGTGTTTTCTCCCCTCTCATTTTTATGATCACCTTTAAAAAACACTTCCTTCCACAATCACTGTTTCTGAAAAACTGAATGTAGAAATGCAAAAATTGATATAGAAAATGTCTGATCTTTTGCTTGTGCATATACTGATTGAAAAATGGCAACAACTGTTTAGAAGACTTCAAAAAAAATCTTGAATACATGAGTGAGACCTTTTATTTTTGTCTTACTGACAAATCTGCTGAAATTATGGAACAAAAGCCACATTATCTCATAAACTTAATGTCAATTAATACACCTGAGTATACAGTCTTAGATCCAGTGCTTTAAAACCCATTAAAATCTTTTCTGCTGCTACACACAGACTCCTGAGGGAAAGCGTTTTATCCTGGAGAAATATTTACTGACTTTTTGGTGTGTGGTGAACAAAATCAGAAGCTGATATATTGTTCTATTTGCTGGGAAACAGTGTCAGAATAGTAAAACACAGAAATTTCACAGAGAGGCTGCAAGAACGACAAGGTAGAGAAGTTTCCATAGTCACTAGATATTAACTGTGTGCTTACAGAAATGCAGTGATTATGCTAATTCTTTCATTTTAGCTAAAAAAGAATGTTTTCCAATTAAGAGTTCATGGAATCATGCTTATTATAATTATTGAGTAATAACCAAGTAGTGTTTACGCAAAGAAGACATCAAGACCCAATCAGAGTACAGAGCATTTCATAAGTGGCAAGAAGGTGTAAAATTACATCTCAATAATTATATGACTTCCCTGCACCTGGCATAGACCATTCTATTTCAGTACTAACATAATGTTTTACATATGGAAATTGCCTGTCCTATCCCACGTCTTTAGATATGTGGTGACTGTCCTAGAGTTTCAAAGGTTATTCAAGAACTCTATAAACAAATTGTCTAGACTTAAAATGTAACCAGAAATACCTAAAATAACTTAAAAGCAGTGATAGGTTTTCTTTTCACCAAACCCATATGCAAAGCAGTATCAAACTAACAACAATTATTGTAATTTTTTTTTTATTTCTGTAACAGATTTTAAACACTAGTCTGTTCCAATGAAGGCAGAAATGAATAATGGTGATAAGTTTAAATGATGATCAAAAAGTCTGCAACAAGGGAAATAGATGTTTTTAGGAGACATCAGTCAATATTTTGAAGGTAGAAAGTAGTTGTGTAGTTAGGTCCGTGCTGACAAATGGAATGGGAATACGTTCAAACTGCTGCAGATATTATATGAATAGAGCTGTTCCAATCTGCGTGAAGCTCTTCCTTGGCTTTGATTATAAAACCTGTCTGGTCAAATAGCTAATTCTTACTAAATCAGTCTGGTATACTTAATTTCTTTTTTATCAAAGAACAATACTCCAAATTTATTGGGAACTACTTGTGGAGAACTGAATACAATCATTGCACTAAGGCACAGGGTGAAATTACATAAAATGATAATCAGAAGTCATTAGAACGGCCCGATACAATGCCTACCATTTAGGCATTGATCCAGTCAAGATCCAGTCAGTCACTGGAAAGATCTGTATTATCTTCTGGTCTGTTTGAGCAGAATAAACATTAGTATTTCAGAATTTGGGAGAGATGTCTTTCCCTGGACACTGACATCACTCTCATAGAGTTTTTTTCATGCATTCAACAAAGCATAATGACAATCTTCTTCCTAGATTCTTGTAATCATTCAGGTCTGACAGCTGTGGCTGGCCTTGGAGGAATGCTTTACCTGTACCATAATTAGTATATGTAGCATTTGTTCCAAAGTTAAGGAATTAATTATTTTTAGATAATGCAAAGTGTCTACTGGATGTATCTAACTATATGTTGCAATTTACAGTAATGAATAGTTTCTGTTTAATAATAGTCTACTTAATCTCTTTTTGTATGTCGCTCTGTCCTGACTTTTATTGTTTCTGACTGGCTGCTCTTGAACTTAAGTTTTAGTTAGATCTCAGAGCCAGCCTTGGGAATTTAGTACAACTGGGTAGCTGCCTGCCACTGAAGAGAGCTGAGGTCATCTGAATGAAGTTAGCTTCGGTGGTTTCTGTGATAAAATATTGCATTCAGAGGCTGTGCCCTTGGCTATTACTGATGCACTGTTTATACCACAGTAGCATTTAGACCAGGACTCCAGTCAGGATCTCTACAATCTCACTGTGCTTGGTGACATGGAGAAGCTTAACAAGAGGCATCCCCTGCCTCAAGTTTAAGTTCAGACTGGATACACAAAATGAGAGTGAAAAGAAGCAGCAAAGTGCAATTATTGACCTACTTGAAGGTTACTCATGCAACTGTCATCTTATGACTGCAGACACCATTACTGTTCTCCCATGGTCTGTGGGATATGTAGCTCCAGGAAAGACTTGTTTCTTTATCCTTTTACAACAGTCCTTTTACCCTGCTGCATGGCAGTTGGTTTAAAGAGGGTCAGCTAAGGTTTCTGCTAGGATCTGAGCCACTTCTGTCTGAAACCTCTGGCACAAAAGATATGTCTAAGCTAACTGCTTACCAGTCTTTGGCTGCTGGAGTTCTCAGGGAGGGCAGCCAAGTCATTTTAGAGAAGCCACTTCAGGTTACAGTAAAGAATTAAACTCACATTTTGGAGAAGCCAACTGAAAAATAACCTAAAATCCTTTTCCTTTCTCTACCTGGCATTCCTTCATCAAATGTAGCTCACCTAGCGACTCTTAGGGATACAATCTGCACCAATTTTTTCTGTCATTTGCAATTATGGTGACTAAACTAGAGTAAAAAATCCATTGCACTTGATAATGACAAAGTTAAAATGAGCAAAACTGGCATTATGAGTCCATAGGTATCTATCTGCCATATATTGTTGTATTTCTATATTAATTTCTACACAGCTGAAAATAATAAATAAAAAAAATATTGTAGTGAAAACCCCACAGTTTTCCTTCTTCCCTTTTTCTAAACTAGATCTGGATCCCTTTCCACCTGAGGAACGCTATGAGGTTAAAGTACGAGAAGGTGTTGGAGCAGTGCTGCTTTGTGAGCCCCCTTACCACTACCCAGGTAATTCAGCTCAAAGTGCTTCATTTGCAACTGCTTAAGAGTAGAAGAGAGAAGAATATTTATTTTTAAAAGTCTCCTTTAAGTTTACTTAAACGGTAACTTTTATGCAGCTAGAGAATCACTATCTAGGTTAGTTTTCCATTTTGAATACATGCTTGTAGTTGAACATATGTAAAGGATATTGTTGAATTTGCAAACATTTTTATATTATAAATGCAATAATAATGTAAGTATTGTTGTTATTATTATAAACTAATCTGGACAACAGAGGGAGGCTTGGCCTACCATTCAAAAGACAAGAGTACATGTCACTATGTCATTGTGTCATCCCAGACTTTCTGCTTCATTCCTCCTAATGAAGTCACCACAACAGAAATGTTCATGGGCTCCTGTTAAAATCATGGAACAGCAATAGGCACCTCCAGAGGGTCAGTGATGAAATAATTTATGCTCTGGAAGTGCCTTTCTCTCAGCATTAGTGACTGAAGAGCTCGTCACGGATTATGCCCGTAACCTCAAGCATCTGCAGTTCCATTGTAAGGCGTGAATTTGGCTGTCAGCATCTTTTACCATATATTGCTTGTAAAATGTGATAATGTTTTAGTTTTCATACTCTGCATCTAAGCATTGCAAGGAACTGAAGAACTGAGAGTATTTCTCGTTAAAATCCCTGATCGCACAATTGGTGAAGGCTTCTCAGTTTCTCAGTTGCGTGAGGTCAAGACCCAGCTGCCTGTCTTCTCCCCGGCCACTCCAATTCCTGTGGGAAGGCTGTGCCCAAGGGGAGCTGTGCACAGTGTAGCCAGGTCCCCAGTAATCTGCACTCATGGGAGCAGTACCCTGATCTTCAGTGTAGACAGGTATTAGCTGGCTACTGAAACAGGTATGTTCTCTCTCACATAGCTGCCACTCCCTCAAAAAAAGATCTACAGGCTAGAAATCAGAGTGAAGTGATTTATATGCCGATAGTATTCCATGGCTTAAGTAGCTCGTAGTATTATTATTGTTTTTTAATATTGACTAGAAAATTTTTACCCCCAGATGACCTCAGTTATCGCTGGCTTCTAAATGAGTTCCCGGTATTCATTGCTTTGGACAAACGACGATTTGTGTCACAGACGAATGGCAATCTCTACATTGCAAATGTAGAAGCTTCAGATAAGGGCAATTATTCATGTTTTGTGTCCAGCCCTTCAATAACAAAGAGTGTATTCAGTAAATTTATTCCACTTATTCCACAGTCCGATCGTAAGTATTTATTGGAAATACTATGTACATGCAAGTGTTCTAACTGTATTTTAATTTTGCTTATTCATCACTACTTTCATCTGTGTAAGGAGAATTATATGGCAAGCTATAAAGGCTACTACACAATGTTGTTTAGTTTTACAGATACAGAGGTCCAAATCGTTCCCATCCACAGTGAAAACTCTCTGAAGGAAATCTCCCCAGATTCATTCACAAACTTCCTTTCATATAGTTGAGAACAGATTTCTCATCCTCAGAGTCCCCATCTCTTTTATGTGATAAGCCCCTGTACTCATCCCAAAATCTTTAATATCTTTCCTGGTCTTGGCATTGGTTCAAAGGGGTATGACTGTAAAGCAGAAACTTTATGTAAAAGTTGATAAATAGCTTCTGGAATTAATTTTTTTCCCAGGAAGTTTCCCATGAAATGGAAAATCCTTTTCCCCTGTTGAAGTCACCTATCCAACGGTGGCCTAAGGGCTTTGTGTCTCATGGCCAATCCCCTAAAATGTGTTTTTGTGTCGCTAGATTATTCTCTGCCATTTCTTCATGAAAGCTGCATCTTTTCTAGATGGTAACCAAGTTCCCTTTTGCCACTTCAGACTGTGAGTCACTGAAGTCTCACAAGCTACTCATCAGGATTTCAGTGCCCCTTTTATCTGTTAACTTTCCCATATTACAGTGAAGAATTGTGATTGAATTTGAGTAATTACCAATCAGTGATACTTGTCCAAATTTTCCATGGCCAATACTCACACTGAGATCTTCATCTAGAAGAACTGCAGGAGGAGTCCTACAGGGATCACCAGTAGGTAAATTTGATTACATTTGCATCCCTGTACCCTCATTAAGCTGTAGATTTGCTGGCTCTAGCTCCTTCATACCATTACTAAGAACATATTGAGTTTAAATTCACAATAATTCAAAATATTCCATCCAGTAAACAAAAATGTGGAAAATAGAGGCTCAGGCTTTCGTCTACCCACACTCACAGCACATCATCACCCTTCAAATGTAAGTAAATCAGTTTATGTTAAAGCATTGTGCTGTAAAAAACGTTAGGCGTTACTCTCCACAGAAGGATAACTAGTTGCTGAATAAAACAATTCTGCCTTACTATGAAAAATTCAGTGCTAAATCAGACTTCATGGATGGCCAGGCTATTTATTCACTGTAAATAATTTTGTCTGGAATTTTAAGGGCTTTCTTGAACTGTGGAAGTTGTAATAGCTGTATTTCTTTCTGCTGTGTCTTTTCTGAGAATCTCTTTTTTTCATGTTAGGTGCAAAAGTATATCCTGCTGATATCAAGGTGAAGTTCAAGGACACATATGCTCTCCTGGGGCAAAACGTGACGCTGGAGTGTTTTGCTCTTGGGAAGTAAGTGTGTTGTAAAGTTATTGTAGAGCACTGTTTGCTTTCATATTTCAGGGAATGAAAGTACATGTTTCATCATCAAACACCTTTTTGTAGTCTGCAATTTAACAGCCAGTACTTGAACGTGCTGATTTGTACTTTACTGTACCTTTTCAAGTCCGGTTCCTGAACTCAGATGGAGTAAATACCTTGAACCCATGCCAGCCACTGCTGAGATAAGCATGTCTGGTGCAGTTCTTAAGATCTTCAATATTCAGTATGAAGATGAAGGACTTTATGAGTGTGAAGCTGAAAACCATAAAGGAAAAGATAAACATCAAGCAAGAGTTTATGTACAAGGTAGGTAGCACAATTTTATTCTTCACGATCTATGTTGCTTTTACTTATGTTGGAAATATCAACAGTTGGTGTCAGTGCTGACTCATAGCATCATCCTGACACACCGCTGTTCAAGTTAATAGGGCAAAATCAAAACTCATGCATTGAATGCCAGGCATGACGTTTGTGTTTTAATTGAACAACTATTCAATTTTTATAGCTGTGATAGTTGTATATACACCTTGACAGTAGTGTATGTTATTATTGATATAATTATGCATAATGGGAATTAAATAAATTTAGAGTACTTGAAATGAAAGAACTTCCAGGAAGAAAAAGAGACCATTATGTTTGTTATGCTTTCTTGTTTCCTCATTTTGTTTGTCTTTTCTGTCTTAACTCTCTCTCTTATTAACTACACTCAATTCTTTATTCTGTCCTTTCCCTTCATGCATTTGCTTAAATGAGGGAACCAAAAAATTCTATCTTACTGCTCAAAGTGGAATCATCCCAAGTAACCTGACTCCTTGACTGAGACTTATGCCACAAAACTGTGGCATGAAAAGGTCATACATAACATCTGAACTACCTTCAGATTTCTGTCTCTTTACATTGACTGTACAGAACATCTCCTGAGTTAAGATCCTCAGCTTGAACTTCAGTGGGATAAATTCAAATACTGCTTGTAATAGGTAAAGCTAATAAATAGGTTGGTTTGCTTAGCAAAAGCAAAAATGCTGTGGCATTTTCAATATTCATTTCTTAAATATCTTCTCTGGACCAGGAGAATATTTCTTGGAGACCTTTTCAGTACATACCTGGTTTTGCATATTTTCATGTCATTTAACTATCATTTTTATGGCGTTACTGAGTAATTTCCACGTTGTATAATCTACAGGTCAGTGTAAGTGGTAATAGCTTGTGTCTGTGGACATTCATAAACCATTATTTCAAGTCCGCGTTTTCTTCTCATAAAAAATAGTTTGAAGTTATTGTGAGTCTATGTGGTAAGACAAAAACATCTTCACTTCATTCTTTCTTGTGCTTGTGCCTTGCTGAGTTAGCAACATTACTTTGTGTTGCCTGTTAAGTATCCTGGAAGAAGCAGTGGAATTAATAGAACATAATGCTAATTAAATATGTATCTGCTATATTTACAAGGCATCATGGTTTTTATTCTTCAGCCTCTCCTGAGTGGGTGGAACATATCAATGACACAGAGAAGGATATAGGCAGTGACCTATACTGGCCTTGTGTAGCTACGGGCAAGCCTATTCCGACAATTAGGTGGTTGAAGAATGGTGCCTCGGTAAGTATATTGCCATAGATAACGCAGGATTGATTGGTTAGCCAATGGAAATGATTTTTTGAAGCATGCATTATTCAAAGGTTAAAAGAAAATGAATTATAATGATACAAATATTTGCCGATTCCACTTGCATTAGGCATTAATTTATCTCAGTCTTCTCTTTGGTTTTGAAATGCATTTCTTCAGTCTATTTAGTATTTAGCACTGAATTATGAACTTGTCTTTTGACCACATGTCTGAGAGGTCGATTTCCCTTTTTCTCCAGGCCTTTTTAAGTAAATGCTGTTTTCTTCTCTCTGGATAAAAAAATATCGATCAGCTTCACTCTAAAAATAATCCTTTCTACCGCATTAAACATGAGTGTGTCTTTAAAAATGTAAGACAAAATGGAATCAGTGGAGACAAGAGAAGAAAGAGTATTTTTTAAATTATCAGTGGTGTTCCTATATCATGTACTTTTTCACATTTTTTCTAACCACAGAATATTGCAAAATTCCATTATGTTAGGTAAGGAAATTTAAATGAGTACCATTTGATAATTTAAGTTTATTACATTGGATATTTTGTTTAAACAAAGTAGATTTTCTGTCCAGGCATTTCAACAACATATTTAATATCTATTGCTTATACTGTATGATGAGCAATTAAAGAACAAAGACAATAGAAGAGGGCACAACGTAATGCTGCATGTGTTGAGCTGTGGTGACACTGATCTTGGCAAGCAGACAAAAATAAGACAATGAGGCAGCACTATTTTGGCTGTATATCTTAAGAAAAATGTGGGAGGTTGGAGAGAGAACACGGATATCACCATCTGCCATATGGAGACGGCTTAAACCAGGAAAAACAATACTGTTTTCTAGCTTCGGTAGTTATTACAAACAAGTAATTTAACAAGCAAATTGCTCGATGGTCCCCACTGAACTTGGCTTTCACTGACAAAATCTCCATATTGGATTGCAGAAAGCAGTGTGCAATTCTCCCGTAGTACACCAAAAGGTTATGCTGTGTGTTAATATGATGAGATGATTTCCAAATGGAAAATAGCAAAAATATTCAAGCTGCCTTGAAAATATAGCTTGTTTCTAAATTAGATAATTTTTAATTAGGTATTTCACTTAGCACAAAACAAAGATTCCTTGTAGAAAATCTGATTTTATATAATCAGATAATTATGTATACTATTATATTATAGTAATTCTATATTGGTATGTTTACTTCAATCTATTCTTTTTTCAGATAAATAGTATTCTTTTAATCTTCCACGGCTCCATGCACTCCAATTGACTTGTATACAAAGTTTAAAGCTTTTCATCTTGATTTGCACAAGAAGACAGAATTTACTAACATGATCTTTCAAAAAAGGATTGATATCTATTTGTAATTTACATAATACCCCACCGCACTTTGTGCATTTTTATATACAAATTTTTAGAAATAGATTAAGTACTTTATTTTGATTTACTCTATTTTCTTTTTATATTAAAACAAAGTAGTAGAAAATAGTTTATACTACCTCCTAGAGGAATCTGCTGAAAAACTCCTACCTCATTGGGACTTGCTTTGACCTTTTATACCCTTGTAAAACAGCGTACATACAATAGAACATACTGAACAGTGAGCATGGCAAAACAAAGCTTATGTGCATAAAATTAATTCCATTTCTTGTTTCTTATTTCTGAATCAGTAGTGTTTGCATTGGTATGGTAACAGTGGACTGAAGAGTTGATGTGTCTAGTGCCACTCAGCTGTGGCTTTTCCAGAAAAATATTGATTGACACTGAATCTTTCTTTAAAAAAAGAAGGTGAATACATTGTCACAAAGACTTGAGATGTAATATGGATAAAATAAAATCTCATTGCTGTCTGAATGTTGTGCGAAGGAGTCTCTTCTGAACACTGTCACTAATAAAAAAATGAAGAAATGTGGGTGGGTGTGGATTCTTCAGCATACGTAGTCTGTATGAATATCTTCTTGTTTTATTGATTCTGTGTTTTAGTTCCGGAAAGGTGAACTAAGAATGCAAAGTCTGAGCTTTGATGATGCCGGCATGTACCAATGTATAGCAGAAAACACGCATGGAATTATTTATGCAAATGCTGAACTGAAGATTGTGGGTCAGTGGGATTATTTGCTCTACTTACTATTTAAGGTTTGAGTAATCTAGCAGTCATACTTGCAAGCATTGTTTGGTAATAGATTCCTGTAAGGAAAAAGCTAAGAACCCTCACTCAGTCTGGTGAGGTGTGGTTTATTTGAGCTCCCTAGCTGGGTTTTGGCAACAACTTGAGGAACCAAGTTACTAATTTATGGGGAATGTTTGCTGTGTTATTTCTGATGTTTCCTTGCTGCTGTTACCCCTGAGAGGAACTGGTAATGCAGGAATTACATGAAGCACACAGAGCTGCTGCCTACCCTCTCAAGCTTGCAAAACTGATGGAGAAGTGTTTTCTTTTTTGCTCATCTGTGCTCACTGCTCTGTGGGGCAAAATCTGCTTTTTTAGAAACCATGTTGTCAGCCACCAGGCTTTTGAAGCTCTTCCTCTTTACTCTCCCCTTCGCTTTTGCCTTCTAGAACCCATTAAGACCAATGTTTGTGTGCAATACAGCTGTTCCATCTGAGGGCTGGATGTAGTTATTAATCCATTGTGTTTTCCTAAGGAGCATCCTGTTGAAAGTTTGGCTTTCAGATCCAGAGTGATCAGTCTTAGAACAACTTCCGACATTCTTACTGATGTCTTTAGAGCAGACGTACTGACTGTATGACAGGGCTTTCCTAGGAGATTTCCCTGCAATAGTTACCCTGGGTTCTTTCCATCTCTCACTTGTCTCCACACTTTCCCCCGAGCTAAACTATTCTTGACTTCTCCAACCCCCTGCACAACAGTACTTCGTCTTTCACTGTTCTTCCATTACTATGTACTCACTCCCAGCCTGGATTACCCAGAAACAAGCACTTACTTTTTGCACGCACATTTTCAAAATTCAGTATTGGTAAGATGTGGATGTTTCTCAGAGTTTTTCTCTGTCCTGCTGCAATTAACTAATAGCCCTATTTCCTCAAGCTGTCCACACGCTTGCTGGCACGATTAGCAATGATGGTACGCCGAGGTGCAAAACAACTGAAAGCATTTTTTCTTTTATTTGCTTACGAATAAAGAGAAAATAGTAAGGAAAGGTCTAACCTCAGATACATTATTGTGGTGCTTACCACAGTCATGTCTTACTACTCTTGTACACAGAGTGCACTTAAGGCCAGCTGGCCAAACAGAAGACTACAAAGAGGAAGAAGGGCACAATCTTAAAGTTGCTAGAGGGGGGTTAAAGCCACTGAAAAGTAAACCCAACTGTTCTTTGGAAGTATGATCAAGTGAGCAACTTTTTACAGAAATCGGTCTCCAGGAATCTAAATTTTATTAGGACTGATCAAAAGGCCTTTGAAAGGGAGAACTTTCTATTGATTTCAGTGGACTTTGATCTTGTTAGATTAAACTTAGATGGAAGTTCAGAAATCAACAGAAAGAAACCTCTGGTGTAACACAGCATAGAACTACAAAATGAGTTTTCCTGTTTCTTTTAGATCACCACCTATTTCTCAGCACATCTCCGCGTCGTTAATATTTTTCTCACTGGTCTGAATAACGGACATTTGTATACAATGCAATAGTTCTGTATTTACTTCATGTTGCAAACAAATTGTATTTTGTAGAAAAATCACTAAGAGCAATACTGGTGTTAATTTTTGCTTTCAGCTTCACCTCCTACTTTTGAACTGAACCCTATGAAGAAGAAAATCCTAGCAGCTAAAGGAGGCCGTGTAATCATTGAATGCAAGCCTAAAGCTGCTCCTAAGCCAAAATTCTCCTGGAGCAAAGGAACAGAATTGCTTGTAAATGGGAGCCGGTTAGTATTGACTGTTAGTGGACACTGGGAGTCTTAAAAATGCTGCCTTGTGTTTCTGTTTATCCTGTAGGCTAGTTCTCACTTTTGCAGACCTCAGGGGCAGGAGGACGTGTAATTTCAGGAAAACAATATACCAAAATGTTACTAGCAGCGTGGATCGAAATAGCTAGCACTATATCCAAGCAGTCTGTATGGTGCTGTTCACATTTCAGAATTGAATTTTATTACAAAACTGTGAGAAAAATATTTGAATGGTCACAAGTGAATAAAAGTACACTCTCTTGCTCCAGCAATGTGAGGCATCTAATCACACCACAGTCTATTTAAATATTTTTACTACAGGAGTGTTTATAAATGCAGTAGTTAGATGTGAGCTTCCAAGAGTTGTTTGTGGTTTGTTCTTTCACTTACTAAATTCTACTGAAAGTATTGCTTTCTAATATAAAACCAAATTTCTCTTGATCTATTTTTTGCCCGCAATAGCATACGTATCTGGGATGATGGGAGCCTGGAAATTATCAATATCACAAAGCTGGATGAAGGTCGCTACACCTGTTTTGCAGAAAATAACCGAGGAAAAGCCAATAGCACTGGTGTTCTAGAAATGACAGGTAAACCTCTAAATTGTATTTGTTTGTTTAAACTAGAATCCCTTGATTCAAAATCACTAGTTTTTGTTCCAGCATTGCACCACTTTTGCAAGCCATTTTGTATCTTTCTTTGTAGTTTAACTGCTCATTAAACAATGAATTGATGCTTTTAAAGCACATTGCTCAGTCGGAACCAGGTATGTGTGCACCAGTTCTGAGACTGTAACTCAATTTTCAGGGTTGATTTTGCCATAAGAGATTATTAAATCTGACCCATTAAATAGACACTTTTTAATGCATTCATTCAATTCGGTAGCTTAGCGCTCAGGCTAAGGTGTGGTTCTGGGGCCATGACTCAGAGAAATGGGACTCTACTGACCTTCCTTAGTTTTTCTTTTCTTTTTTTCCGGTGGGGTAAGCAAGTTTGAGAGAGCATTGCAGTTAAAGAAACATGCATTAAATTTGTGAGATAAGGGCATATGACTGCATTACTAAATTCCCTTCTTTTATGGGTATTAGTATTTACTGATTGACTACTGATATCCTTAATTGTGTATTCTAAATCTGATGTCAAATAAATAAAGAGCTGTAAAATACAGACAGGTAAGATGACATTCATGAACAGATATGTCTTTCAAGTATCACTGATGGTAGAAGAGACATTTATCAAATACATTTTCTAATGTCTGTTCCAGAAATCATGCTGGATGTGACAGCTCAATGCCACAATATTGATGTACCAATGTAAGAATTAATCTGTATCCTCAGATCATATGAAAGCATTTTTCTGGCTGATTTATACCAAAGTTATTGTACCAAATGAAGTGTAAGACTTTTATTTTGATTAGGTTTGTTTAAAGCTTGCAGTTACTTTTTATCATCTTCTGCAGTTTCATATGTCTTAATATTACCCTCAGGCATTTAATTATTTTGAAAGGTTATGTAAATAAATATCCAGCCCTTTAATAGTTATATTATACCTTGTAAAATCAGGAATATCATTTGCATACTAAATTTGCACAGTGAAACGCTTAAGCCATATGTGTATAAACTTTATAAACTAGGTATAAAGAATTTTAAAATTTTGGAAAATTCTGCCCTGAGTCATCTAAAAAGGAAAACCAAAAGACTAAGACATTTCCCTTCCATCACAGCAGAAACAGAAGGGTCAGATGACGTATTTCAGAATTTTTTTCACGTTGTGCACAATGTTGAGGGTTGACAAAGAATGCTTTGAAAATAGTATTCCCAAGCACATTGTGTGGCCTGTAAAACTTCTCAGACATTGTGCATGACTACAGGAAATTAAAAAGTTAAATCTGAAGCTGACAGGCACTGCAAAGTCTGATGTTTTTTCCCATACACTGTTTGTTCACTGCCACTGGACCACTCTTTCAGCAACTTAGACTGGTAGAGTACTTTATGTAAACATTTAGAAAATCACTGATGGTAGAACCAAATGCTGAACGTACAGGCATAATGCTAGAATGGAGCAGGTATCCTAAGCACGTGTCCGTCGCTAGGACTTCAGAGATCAGATGTTAAAAGGTTGCTCCAATGCCCAATGCGATGCTCCATTCTGCAAAAGCCAGTAGTTATGCCATCCTCACAGCCTCAGCATTAAGCACGTTTTAGATATTAGTAGAGTAGGATCTAGGGGAAAGTTTCTCTCCAAGGCAGGTTGACAAGGAATGTTTGGTTTATTCAGGATATTTTACTGTTCTGTGTATGGTGGGGTGTAGTGTGCTCCTTGGAGCATGATCAAACCTAGACCTTAACTAGTAGCAATAGCTCTTTTCTTATGGCTAGTCTTCCAGGTTTAGTACCCTACTCCCACTTTCATATTGGTGGGAAAGGTTTTATATGCCATGGCATAAGGAAGACACTCTGTGCCTTTTTTGTTTTATGATAATAATTGAAAGAAAAGGAACAGGTCTTAGTGATCCAGTGAGTCCCTTCCAGAACAGCGTTGCTAATTTGCCATATGTTTGATGCATGTACCAAGAGCTGTAGCAAGTATCATGAGATCTCTGCTGGTTTTTGTTTCTGTAATAATAATAAGACATTGCTGGGGCATATACAGGTTTCTTCCTTTTGTTGTATTATTTTCTCTTCCTTTCCACATGTAGCTATTTGCATAGTTTGTTATGCATCCATTATATTGTTTCTCAGTAGATAAATTAAGATCTCAGTCCCTGCAGTGCTGTAATGGAAATCTGACTCAGCCTGACAACTGAGTAGAACTTTCCATTCGTTAGAGACAGGTTTTAAAACAAAATAAATATTATAATTAAAACATAAGAAATATTATAATGAAAACAAGAAATGCAACACAAGTCACATAAGAATAATCATCTGTCTTCTTTCTACCTGAGATATAGTCAGTGAATAAAAATAGCTTTAAATAGTCAGCAATGTGACTCAGAGACTGAAATATAGCCATTTTCAAAGGACAGCTAAATAGAAGTTAGGCATTTCAGTTTGTAAAAGGTTTCCTTTGTTCTCTTTAGTTTGGTCCTTTGAAATGTAGCTCCATGAATAACATGTAAACTAGAGTTTGAGGGAGTGGTTTAATGTATAATCAAACAGTTACAGAGCTGAACTTACATCTGGATAAACATTTATTTATTGCAATTTTCCATGTTTGCTGTTAACTTCACAGAAGCTACAAGGATTACTTTAGCTCCGTTGAATGTTGATGTCACCGTTGGAGAGAATGCTACCATGCAATGCATTGCATCCCATGATCCCACATTAGACCTGACATTTATTTGGTCTCTAAATGGCTTTGTAATAGATTTTGAGAAAGAGCACGAACATTATGAAAGGAATGTTATGGTAAGATACTATAGATCCTTATTTAATATGTGAAAGCCTAGTTTTCTTTATTGTGAATAGCTGTTTTTTCGGGTTTACTTTTTCTATTGTGTTGGCTGAGGTCTAGAAAGATGCAGTACGCTAAGAACATAAAATAAAATTACAATTTAGACACCTTACAGACATGTAGACACTTGCAGATAGATACCTGAAATCAGATATCTAAACTGACGTAAGTATTTTGGTACTTCAGTTAAATCCCACTTTGATTAATAGTGAATGTAGCTGGTAAGTAGGTAGCCTGATCGTAAACAGAGTGCAGATTATCTCGAATAAGTGTGCATATGCATTCACTTTTACTTATCCATGTTTTTCTCATCAACATTTCTAGAATTTGGCACAAGACCGGGACAGATGGTGGGTAGGAGTCAGACAGTCTGTAAACACTGAGCACGAAGAGTTTGTGTGAAGGCTAAACAAGTTAATACAAAGACACTTGTTTTGGCACATAGAAAGAGGAATCGTAGATCTTTTGTGTTTGCATGTACGGTTATCTTTTTACAGTCTCCTACCAGGCTTATTCAAAATGAATACCTCTATTAGAAGTCCCTTCTCGTTATGCCTAATTACACGCTGATTTACCTAATATTCAACAACAACGTCAGAGTGGTTGTCCATATGTGTGTATATTTATTCTGTTGGTCTGGGATTAAATGATACAAAAATCCTCAAATTTAGATCTTATTTTTGTGCTCCCAAGAGGAACTGCAGATGTGGAGAGAAAAGGTTGCTAATGGTACCTGTAGTGTCCGGGAACACCAGGGACCATGTTCAGTTTCAGCTCCATGTTCAAAATGATGTACCATGTAACAGTGCCTCCTGCAGAGTCTTTCTTCTAGGCTGGCAATATTATTTGATTTTCCATGGACCAAGAGATTCTTTTTCTCTCTTTCTTTTTCAATATCTGTTTATCTTCAGGTAAGATGTTTCAAGCATAACTATTTTAGTCTGATTTGGAGCAAACCAGTCCTTTGTGGAATCAGGGTTGCCTCAGCCTGCTCATTTGCTGGGTTGTAAATGTCCATAAGTCACACTGCTCTCTTCCAGTGAGAGAGCAAGTCCTTGTCCAAAAAACAGTAGAAGTATGATAAAATTAGCTGAAAAACATTGAAACCCAAAGTCATAAAGCCCTTTCTGCAATAAATCTCACGAAAGTCTATGTCCAAACTCAGTAGCAGGGTACTAAGCAGTTTGCAACGTATTTTGTGTTGATTCAGGAATTACAAAATATGTAGATCTTCACTAGTACGCTGGCATCTTTCAAAACATTTCCTGCATGTGGCTATTAAGCCATGTTTTTGATAAGTTTATGTTTACACTTCAGTAAATCAGTGCATAGGAATACCATGAAAAAGCTTGAATCACCTCCTAATGGCATTAGTTTGTCCTTAGATAAAGGCTGGAACGAGTCTGAGTGTCAGTCAAAAAAGAGTAAAGCCCCATTAAATGTATTCCTCGTAAAAGAGAAAATAAAACCATGCTGTTTCTGTCAAATTTTTTTTAGTTGATTGCTTTTAGCTACCTGACAGAAGTCACACAAAAAATTGTCTTCCGTGAAACAGAAAATCAGGCTGAAAGTGGTGATGAATCAGTAATTTTGGTGTGGAAGGAAGGTAAAAATGCCTTTACCAGAGGACTTTGTAATGCAAGACCATGCAATAAAAAAGAAAGGAACCTGAACTTTCTCATCTTTTGATCATGTGTGGAACAAAAGTTTTTATATCATTGACATACACTTTTGTTTTTTCCTCTTGATAATGAAAATAGAAGGCAATTGGATTTTTTTTCTTTTAGGGGAATTTCATTCTGAAATGTAAACCCAATTTTAGGGCACTTTCTAGGAAAGCACTTCAAGTGAACAAATCTGGGGCCAAATAAGGGCCTCAGCAAGTGTGTGAGGTGTAATTCTCCGTGAATATTTAGGTTCCCAGCCACCTGTTTCATCTTCCAGATAGCCAGTGGTCCTGGATCTCCTGATCCCAAATTCTGATTAACCCCACAATATTTTAGGCGCTTTATTGAAGTGCTTTATTTTAAAACTAAATTAGCCTGACTTTGCCAGGCAAGCTTGGTCTCTACAGACCTTCTACAGTTTGCAGAGAGAGAGAGGTGGTTCATTTCATGTGAGTGTTGAATCTTGTGCTGGAAGATTTCTTCTTTCCATAGATTACGGAGGTAGATAATCCATAGGATGCAGAGGTAGCTGAAGAGCAACTAGCTCTTTACGCACTTAAGACAGTTAAGGAGGTTAGATCCAAACATCCATTAATTTATGTGTCAGTGTGCACTCCAACTTCCTGTAGAACATTTCTTGGTTTGTTGTGTTCATTTTGCCCTTGATCAATACTGGTAGAAATTATTTTAGCAGGGGCAGCTTCTTGTTTCACATTCCTAAGCCTTATTTCTGGTTTTTCAAATGCAAACCAAATGCAGGTAATCTCTGTTCTTCTTCCACAGGCAGCTCAGTCTTCCTCACCCAGGACAGAGATTGCATTTGAAGTCTGGAATTGCGATTTGTAGTTATTCAGCAATTTAGCACTTAAGTAATAACAAATGCAGGATTTTTAATGAATTCAACAAATCTAATAAAATGGTTTATATAGGATGTAATTTAGAGGAATATGCACTTCCAATAAAAAGGCTTATATAGGATGTAATTTAGAGGAATATGCACTTTCAATATTTCTTTTTCATTCATTTATTATCGTATTCTTCAATTAAGGGTTTTTCTCCTTCCTGTGTGAGCTTCCATCTCCCTGGCAGTTCTGAGCTCAAGTCACTGGGTGGCAGATTTGCTCAGGCTTTCTCGGATGCAAAGGGGTGAGCTGTTGTGCATTTGACGGCAGCAGCCGTAACTGCTGGGCTTGAAGCAGTGGAGTCCATGCTGCCACCCAACCCTTCCCAAACATAAAAGAAAAAAATATTCCATCGTGAATATTAAAATTACTGGATACGTGATGCATGCTGTCTGCGCTATAATTTCCTGTTGATGAAGGATCCTCATCTGTCTTCCTGATAATATCACTATTAATTTATGTGACAGTGCGGATCAACATGCTGAAACCTGATACAGCCACAGTGTTTCAGTTCTCAAAATAATACTAATATTGTTGTCACATACACATAATGGAATGCTAATGAAAGTCATGTAAATACCTGCATAAGTCTTCTTTCTTTAAATGGAAGCTTTGGTATCTCCATCACTGCTGAAGGCAAAACTAATTTGCATTACATTAATACTAAAACTCATTTATCAAAAGAACATTTGTCTGTTCTGATTTCTTGTGCTGTTTTGATTTCTTGTGACAGTGATACTTAAAATGAAAAGTATATACATATTAATTGGTTAGCTTTCGGAGAGTTAAATGGAGTCTTAAAAATCTTACTATTAAATTGATTGCTTTTGACTTTTATGTATGATTTTTTTTTATACTTTCGGAGCCCCTCTAGTCCATTTGTATGGACAGTCAGGAAGAGGAACTCCATAATTTAACTGATTCAAGTCAGAAACTTGTACATACACTTAGGAAGAGTCCAAGTGGAGGCTGTAATAGTCTTAGTCACATACAGGCATGCATACATTTTAAAATACTTTCCGTACCATTGATATTCCTTTTTTTTGCCACATTGTTTATTAGTTGTCTTAAACAATATCAGTGAACCTGAAACCTGGACATTTTTCTCACCGTTTTATCTTTAGTAAGTTAAATTAGAATCCCATACAAGTGTTCAGGAGCTTGGCTTCCTTGCAAATAACTTTCTTTTATACGGATTAAAAGAAAGAGGGAGGGAGTGGTGATGGAAAAATACTATAAGGCTGGATATTGAGTTTTGTCATCGAGACAATTGACTTGTTGCTTGCTCACATTTTCTCATATTAGCAATGAGATTATCAAAAGAAGGTAAGGAAAAACTCTTATTTGGATACCTGAGTACCTACCAAAATGCAGGCCTGTATCGCCCTATCATGTAATATCTGGATCAAGTACCTTGCTGAAGTGGTTTATAAGTTCTATTCTTGAACCTTGCTGAAGTGGTTTATAAGTTCTATTCTTGACATCTAGTGTGTTTTTTACATCCCACAGAAGGTACTATCCTTATTTTTACATCAGAAAGCTTCAAGGCCTAATGCTGCTTTGTGATCATAATTTGTCAAAAAAAAACATTCCATGGAGCCCCACTTGAGATGTTGAGTTCCCCTCTCCTCTGCAAAAACAAAATAAAGCCAGCAAAACATAGAATTCCAAAACGGTAGGTGCAAAGTTGGAGTGACCAAGACTATTTATAAGAGAAACTTGCAGCTCGTTGCTTTATATTTTTTTAAATTGTGAGAATTTTTGAATTCGCTTAAAAATTTTTGCATGTCAAAGATTCTTGGTTTCTATTGTTTGGTACTTAAGTTTTGTTATGAAATTTGCATCTTGCATTTAAAAAATATTGAAAAGTAGAAAGCAATCATTCTGTTCCTATTATAAAAGGAGAAGAACCATAAATGAATGCCCCCAAACTTTCTGCTGAACTTCTCACTGACAGGATTAAATGACTAATGGTTTGAAGCATCTGACATATGAGGAGAGCCCAAGGGAGATGGCATTATTTAGCCTCCAGAAGAGAAAGCTCTGGAGGATCTTGTCAAATTTGTAAAACCTGGTAAGAAGGAGCTAAGGAAGATGGAGCCAGACTCTTCTCATTAGCACCCATTGAGCAGACAAGAGGTCGTGGGCAGCAACTGAAAACCAGGAAATTACAATTAAACATAAGGAAAACATTTTCATTGTGAAGGTGGTCAGACATTGGAACAGGTTGACTGGAGGGGCTACGGACTGTCTCCATCCATCAAGTTATTCAGAATATTTGGACTGAAGAAGGCCCTGAGCAACCTATTCCAGTCAACACTGCTTTGAGCAGGGAGGTTGGACAAGACAGATCCAGACATCCCTTCTGACTTCAACTATTGTGTGATTCTGTGATGGTTTAATACAGTTGTTAACTTCATAGTTAAATGAGGTGTATCAAAGATGGTACTGAGTGTTGAAAGCAAAAGGCAGCCAGTATTTTGCTCAGCCAATACATTTATATGCTGGTGCACAGTCATTTGTCAAATGGGATATCAGCACCTTTCACCACAAGCAGAAGCTCTGGTGTTTGAAATAAGGAGTTAAGGTGTTGGACCAAAGCTTGGTACTAGCAAGAATGAGGTCATTTTAGAAAGTATATCATGGACCTTTATGCTTTGTTCTTTCTGATTTCCATCAAAATATCTGATTTCCATCAAAATAGGAATTTTAACATGCTGAGAACTGGCAAATTATTTCTTTTTAACATTTAGGAATTATTTACCTTATCAACAGCTTTAATGATGGAATTTTTTTTCAGAATTGGTAGGGAGTCTTTCCCCAGGAGTTCACAGGACAAGCAAGGTGTCTTTACTGATGCGGGACATTGCACAGCATTGCACCCAACTAAAAAGCTCTCACAGAATGAGGAGCATTGTTCAAGATGGTGCTGACACACCTCAGAGTCATAACTGCTACTGAGCAGAAATTAAGACCTGCTGAATCCACAGTGTGTTTTGCAGTGTTCATAGGTTCAGGGATGTGGCACAAAGGCAAGCAAACATGTTCAGCACAGAACTTGCAGGGCTTGTAGCTCAGGCTCTATTCAGCTTTGAAGTCGCTTCTGAATCCAAGCGGTCTGTGTATAACTTGTTCTGGTTTCCCTGCAACCATCATACAGTTAACCTTCAATAACCTTCACTGTATTCTCAATTTGTTCATCTTACTATATCCCTCTCCAAAGTACAAAAAGTTTTGCAGTCTTCTAGGACCACATTCATAATGTTCTGGAGATGCGTGGCCAGACAGTTACTTTATATTGAGGTAAATCACACATGGAAGGGCCTGTTTCTTTGCTTTGACTGTAAAAGGTGGCTAGTTCAGATACCAAAAATCCACGCTACAGATGTCTAGAATAGGTGAGATGAATTCTAGATTGGAGACAGCAATTGCCAAAAAGGGAAATTCTCTAAAACAGCTGTTTTTGTAAACCACGGAGATTAAATTGGACTGTAAAGATCCTATTAGAGGAGTATAGCTTAATACCTGCTTGGGTTTTGTAACTTATTATAATTTGCAGTTCATTGGCTGGGCACGGTAGACAGGTGTTTTACTGCATGCTCCTCTGCTTCAATATATTACTGAGCAGACACTTAGTTTTATTGTATAAATTTCTGCTTGCACATTCCACAGTTTTCTGCAGCAGAAAAGATACAAGGATTTTCATCTTAATTTTTCTTGACTGCTTTCCCTGAGAATCCTCCTTGCAGAGCGTGGAGTCTAGCTCCAGCTATATGACTATATATAGCTATATAGTTTTTTATATATTTCTATATCTATCTCCAGCTATATGACAGGAAGTGAATAGGAAGGTCAGGAGGAGAACTGAAGAACTGGAGGAGAATGTTTAGCTAGGAAAGCTCAGTTACACACTGACAAGGAAGAAGAGGTTGTGGGTAGACTGGAACAAAACCTGGGAGAGTTGTAGTGAGCTCGTTCAGTACTGTTTGTTGAATATATTGAGGGGACAGATGGTTTTTCATGAAGCATGGCCAACCAAATCAACTGACCTACTGTTTTTTTCTGAAGAAGAGTCCCAGGACTCTGTGAAGGCTCTGTCTCAATACATTGCTTTCAAGGCCTTGATGTATTGGGGAGATGCTTTAGATATGAGTGGGTTGGAGGTCACATATTTTGGCTAGGTTTGAGGTAAAATTTAGAGGGAAGGACCTAATAGTAATGTAGTGAGCATGGAATGAGATGCATGGAGTCAGTGGTTAAGAGCAAGGAGTGGGGAGGAAAGCAGAAGACACAGTGCTGAGGGTGAAGCCAGCAAGCAGTTAGCTCTGACAGAAGCCTTTGAGGAAACCTATTATTAATCCACAGTGCTATTTCCAGCACAAAGAAGTGTAGCCTGTTCAAAGGATCAAGATATGCCAACTTCTGTGCTAGAATTAAAAAAACACACTGCAGAATCAGTTGTCTGTAACTTTATGTGCTTGTGAGGCTTCACAAAGTACCAAAATCCATGTACCATCCCTAGTTAGGTAGCAGGAGCTGAGAAAACCGGGTGTGAGCACTACTCAGAGAAATGTAGTTTGCAGTGTATTGTGAATTTTCGTCACCAGCCATGAAGTTGTGAGCCATAAATATAAATGAACGAGTACCTAGGCTTTTTCTGCTGTTGGAAGTGAAATAATGGGGCATATTACCACAGGGATGCTGGTACCAAGCACAGTGTCCTCAGGCATTCTCAGTGGTATGCTGGATGGAGAAGAATAATATATTTGTTGGAAATATTTCCCAGTCCACATTTCAGGGGTAGAATTAGCACTGTACTTCCTTTACATATAAATACAGTTTGCTGAAGGAAGAGATTCTTTAGTGGGAATGACTCTGTCATCGTTATCCTGCTGGGTTTTTTATTTACCCATAACTTTCATGCTAGCCATGGCTTATAAAACAAAGTGAGATAAGCTATTCTGTGAAGAGACAATAGAGCTGCACTGGTGGTGGTGTCCCCATGTCATCTCTGATCTCAATATCAGGAAGACAGCTGTAATCACATTTACATTAACATTCATCAACAGCTGTTGGATTATCTGTTCTACTTGTATCTACCACATAGCAGATCCTCTACTGGCAGGAACAAAACAAATCAAATTAACTCATTTAGAGTTAATAATTTTAGGTACAAGTAACAGAAAAAGATATTTAAAATTATGGCTAGCTTTGGAAAAGCTGATCCCATCACCAAGAATCCCATCTCTTCCATATTACTTCTTATCGTTTCTTTTATCATCTTACCTCTTACTGGGTATTAAACACCTCTGAAGCTCAGATGTCTAATTTTTGAACCTGAATTAAAAAAGACTGTCTTTGCTTACCAGGTTCTTCTATTTCTGTCAAGTTAGTTTCACTATTACAAAGGGCTTGTTACCTTCATAGTAACATAAGTTCCTTTATTGTCTCTTGAGGTCCCAACAGAAGCAGATGCTGCTTTCAGTCAAGGACTAGTTTCCTGTAAATGATTTTTGATCACACAGGGTCACGTTCTGATGGCTTTCAGGAATTGAGTGCACCGGCAAAGGTGATAGTCAAAAGAGAACAGTGAATCTCAGAAATAGGTCGTACAATGCTATTTTTGACACCACTATTAAGGCATAAATATAGGGCTCATATGATGAAAGTCTTTGCTTGAAACTTGGTAAATAACTGAGTGGTGAACCACAGATACCCTTGGAACATCCCTGAGTACTGCTATCACTATTTCCAGTCTGTGATTCAGTTTTCTCTGAGTTAAGGAAGGCATTTTTAAACTTAGCCAAGCTGAGGTTTTTGAATGAAAACATACAGTGCATTCATGTCTAATTTGTCGACGGAATTTGCTGATGCCCATGCTCTTTATTTGCTCTGTAAGCTCTTCTTTTACCACCAAGAACTTAAGCTTCTTCTGAGGTATGGAAAGCCTCATCACTAACTGCATTAAAACCTTGCTCCAGGAGAGCTTCTGAACCAACAAAAAACAATACCATATCTATGGGTTGTAGATTTTTAAATTATGTTACATTTTCCCATCTGTTTTTCAGCATTTAGATTTTAAGACCCGGTTCCCACAAGGGAAATTAATGTCAGAGCAAGTATATGAGCACATCATTAATAAATATAATAAAGTATTTTAATTAAAGTGCTAACATAGGAATTAATGAGTACTAAGGCTATTATGAATTTGTAATCATTTGTTATTGAAGTAATAATATGATTATGTGAATTCTAATTTTATGCAATTTTCCTAAACCTTTTTGCTTTGCTCGACCTTTGCTTATGTTTATTTGCAGATCAAAGTCCAAGCAATGATCAGAGATTCACAGGCGCTGTGGTTCTTTCTAGGATGACATTTAGTGTTAATAAACTAAAGGTTTATACACAGCACTCAAATAGAGAATTGTTTGTCTCTTTTATTAAAACCAAAACCAGTAAGAACAAAACAAAACAAAACAAAAAAAAGCCAGGAACTGAAAATTCAGAGTTTGTACTTCTGCAGCTGCTTTGTTATAATTTTGTGGAGTGCAGAGGAGCAGGTAGCTGCCCTCTCTGCTCCCATAGAAGTACTGACACTCTCACTGATTTTTCTTCCTGAAAGCTCATCTCACCTCATCTCCGTCCTGCACACACTTCGGCAAATGAAATTAAAAGCCCCCTTATATGAGTCTTGGCTGAAAAGTCTGAAAATATATATATACGCACACATATATATAGACACGGACATAGAGTAATAATAACTAAAAGAGAAATGGTCAGAAATATATCAAGAATATTGGATTGTTCACTGTTCCAGCTAATGTGTTTCATCATCGCTAACAGCACTTGTGTCACTCAAAAATGGAAGAGGTGCAGTGTAGCCTGGCCCTGTGAGGCAATCAGCTGAAGTATTGCTCTCCAGAATTAAGCAGTTTCGTTCATGTGTGCTTGATTCTTCTTTCATCCAATCAACAGTTTACCTCGGTGATTTCTTAAAGATGTGAATTCTTATGTTGGATCAAAAAAAGTGGTATTAACAGATTTCAGTTGGTGCTGAAATTTTAGGCCAGCAGAATCCAAAATCATCACTGGAGTTTGGAAAGGAAAAGGATCATTTTATCTGGCTATTTTAATCTCTCCTAAGTATAGAGCCTGAACTGGCATTCTAGTTTGCACATTTGCAAAAGATTTAACCTTACTTTTTTTCCCCCCTCCTTTTCAATAGGGCAACATAAACTGGATGACGTAGCTTTATTTCAATTACTCTGAATCTCTAAATGCAGAGACACTAATGACAGCCCATAGTATTTGAGAGTGTATTGAGGGTCTCTGCTGTTCCCTAGAACCTTCCGCTGATAATGTCCTTTCACCTAAATATTGAGCAGTTTCTTTTTTATGTACCATTTTGCATCTGAATTCCTTTTGTTCCTGCATGTGAAGGTGTCAGGATCACAGTGAGTTATCTTAGTGTTTGTTTTTTTAAAAAGTTGCATTTCTGAACGATCTGCAGTGAGTTAGGAAATCTGAATGTTGCCCCTTTTGGTATAGTGTGGTATAAACCCATCTGTTAATATTTTGTAACCTTTTGACTTTCATGAAAACAATCAGATATATTTTGGAGAGAACATTTGTGGTTTTTTCTGAAATACCTTTAAGACTAACACATGTATAACCCCATGATTTAACCTCTTAATCTTTTTCTGGAGTAAACTGCAGGATAGATAAGCAAAATATTTCAAGTGTGTTATTTTTAAACATTTGTATAAATATCTTAGCATAAGATGTGTTTTTCATTACGGATAGCTGTGGCGTATATAGTGGTCTCTCTTCTACTCCTTGTTGTGCAGGTGCACATCTAGTTACTCAGTGGGTTCACAGAAATGGCATTGGACAAAAATATTTTATTCAGTTTGTCTATCTGTACAAGCAGGTAGCAGCAGATAGCAGACCTTACATACAAATACAAATGTACATAAAAAAGCAAGTAATGGTGAAGAAAAGTCATCTCACTGCTGTTTGTGAAAAAAATCTTGAATAAATTTAATGTTCAGATATGGGCTTCAAAAAGTAGTCGTGGTGTTGGGTTGATGGTTGGACTTGATGATCTTAAAGGTCTTTTCCAACCTTAACGATTCTGTGATTCTGTGAAGTAAAAGGGGGATGTTTGCTTGTAGAAAAAAATTTACTAAGATACCTGTTTTTTTCATGTCCGGTAAAGAGCAGCAGCTCCCTAGGAAACACAGGACACTTTCAACAGCTGTCATATAAATCAGATGTATCTTTGAGGGTGATCCGTTCTCGAAGTAAGCACTTGCTTTTTGGAAATAGCAGCCACTGTACATCAGTTGGGAGGGGTGTGCAGACAGGTATCGCACAGCTGTGCAGGGCTGTTTACCGGCTTCACTAAGTGCTGTTTTTGTGGCAGATTAAATCCAATGGTGAGCTGCTCATTAAAAACGTTCAGCTGCGGCACGCAGGGAGGTACATGTGCACCGCGCAGACGATTGTGGACAACTCCTCGGCTTCAGCTGACCTGGTGGTAAGAGGTAAGGTTCTCCAGGTAAAACAGAAACGTGGCTGTTTTTCACCTGGACAAGCAGAGTGTTTCTGGTTGTTCAGAATATGTTATTTCTCAATCAAGAAATTACAGAAATTACGATGCGAAGTGCATGAACATGCAAAGTCCTTGAAGTCTACTCAGGGTACTGATTCTGTTCCAGACATTTAGAGGTCTAACTAAGCATATGCTTTCCTGAAAAGCAATAAAGATTTTTTATTATGGGTATTTTCCTTCTGTTAAAGTAATTTTTAGACAGTTTAATGTGGTGTTCATTATTAAAAATAGCTTTTATGTATCATTTCAAAGTATCCACTCTGTAACATTTTTAAGAAGCCACTTCTGTTTTCTCGTAAAGCTTTATGGATTAAATTGTTGTGTATAATACTAGGCCTAAATTAAAAGGGTTCCTAGTTTTCAAGTGTCAGAAACCAGGACATTTGGAGTTCAGGTTATCACTGCATTGTTAACTGATTCGTGTCTGTTAAGTATTATTGCGGTTTCAAAACACTGTGCTTGCTCATACCTATCCTGCAAGATCTGTTACAAGGCATGGTTTCCATAGACTGAGTTAATTCATGCCCTTTGGGCATTTTACTCTGTCTTGTGCCTCCGGGCATTACACACTCTGAAGGGCTAATGCTGTGTCGTGCTGACAATTCAAAGCAGCCATGACCTGTACCTGGAGCCACACTGCTGGCATGCTCTGCCCCACGTTCCGGTTACACTATAGAGCTCTGTAGCAGCTGGAGTATAGCTTGTGCCTCGACTCTGAACTTCTGTCATCTGAGGATGTTGTGGACTTGAATATTTCTGTATTTAATTCTAGCTGGGTATTAACAGCCAGTGAAGTGTCATCTGGTTTGGATGAAATGTCAAAGCAAATACGCTAAGCAGCAAAACTGCAGCATAGATCTGCAAAGAAAAAGAGAAGGGACTGTTCATGTGCCTTAGTATTACATAAGCAATTCCTCTTAAAAATAAAAAGAGAGACAAGGTGCCTTATCAAGCTTCTGATTCTCCTTCCAACACAGTAATTATGGTTAGAATTGTTGCTCTGAGGTTATGTTGTGGAAGACATCAGCATTCATTTTATGCTTGACATTTGTGTTTTAATACGATGAACACAGCTCTGCTTAGTGCTGAGTAATTCTCGCTGCCCTTTTTGTCAGTGGAAGATTCAGCATCTTACAGGGCTGATGAAATACGACAAAGGTGACATTATAGCTTCGCTGCATTGGTAGGAAGAGGCAAAGTATGAAAACACAGAGCTAGGTTCCAGCGCGTCTCACCAATGAAGCAGTAAAGGATAGCCACTGCGGGCACATGAAGATATTTTTTCTGTCCACAAAACAATTTAACAGTGCATATGGATTGTCCCGTGTGATCTTGGAGTGTTAAAGTCGCTGTTGTGTTCAGGAGAATTGCAAGCGATATTGGCACACTGAAGACTGGCTCCTGAGTGCTCCAACAGGCCTTAATGGGCCTTGGACTTCTGAAGTCTGAGGATGTGCTTCAGATGGCTGAAGATGGGCTTCAGACCTATGCTGTAGGTAGCTTGTCTCCTGGATGGACCACTCGGGTATATGCAGTAGTTTGTCACCCGGATGCACTTGATCCACTGCTTGCAGTACCTCGGACTGCCATACCGGCACCTGGCCCTACCCGCTACATTCAGACCCGGCGGGACTGTGCCCCATTGTTGAAGGAACTGCCAACCCTGGGGTTACTCATGGGTCCTAGATCAGCTTTCCTGAGGGAGCAGCTGGTCCTTCGTGTTTCCTGACACACGCCATTTTCCGAAACTTTGATAGTGAGGTGAGAAGCGGCAAGAGAGATCTCCTAAAGAAAGAAGGAAAGGAAGATCTTGGGACTGATGAACCTTTCCATAACTTCCAGCTTGAGGGCTTCTGAAGTGAACAGTTTTGCAGGAGAATGGGTCTCTCAGGCCTTACCTACCTGAGTCCTTAGAGCTGGGCTAGCAAATATGCGTGTTACCAGGGTGGAAGTTGACTAACAACCTTCATCTTAAAAATCAGCTCTTAGCAACAACTTCTACTTTGTGCAACCTCTGTGAAAAGTAAGAGGCTGTTTCCACATGCAGTGATGTTTCTAGTCCTTACCTTGAAAGGGAGGTCCAAGAACACCTAGTTAGTAGGTTAGTTTTCAATGCCAAGATTTGAATTTTAATAGAAGTTTGTTATGAGCAATCCAGTAGTCAACTGACGTACATTTTTCCAAGGATACTAAATGGGAACTATTCTTGCGTCTTAGGAGAAGAAACAAGCAGGAATTTGATTGTCAAAGTCGTAGGCCATAGCCCAATAGACTGTGTAGAGTGGTCACTTTTATTTCTTTTTAAACAGTGGCATATATATTCTTTAAGTAACCAGTCTAAATTTGAATACTTTCGGAGTCGGGAATGGAATTGCTTGCTCGTTAGAAGGATAAATTAATTGCAATCAAGGAACAACAATATTCCTTTTGCTCAGATTTATGGAGAAAATAAAGAGCTCAATAGCTGAAGATACATTTGGCACATTGTGTGTGTAGATCTGATGTAGAAATCTCGTTCCATTCTTTTTGTTGAGTTGTTTTTGTTTTGATTTTCTGTGGTTTCTCTGTAAACACTGCAGAGAAATATATCCTGTTATTTCTTGTTCGTTTTTTTAATATGCTCTGGGACTTGTTCAGTCAGATTTTGGGATAATTACCTGAATCATGTTGGCATACTATTATATCTGAAAGTGGAATCAGAAAACACTTCTCAATAGTTCTAATGCATTGTCTGTGTTGTTACACAACGGTTAATATATATCACATAACTCTGTATCGTATAAAACAGGAAGCATAACAACAAAATCAGAACAGTCAATATGGAAAGAAAATATCTGTAGGCCAAGTTTGTAAATAGGTATTAAGCTTTGTGTTACGGAATTACTGTAAGATTGAGGTTTTGTAGCACAGCTTACTGAACATTGTGGTGTCTTTTACAGATGAAGATTCCTATACTCACATATGTATGTGCCTGCATTACTCTCTTCTTAGCTTTCTGGTCTATGAAAAAATCACCTGTGCCTGTTGATCTGCACATTTTAGCCTCTCTTCTGGGGACCAAGGCACAGCAACAATAAAAAAGTTACCCACACAAAGTAGAGGTGTGGGAGTAGTAGTAATTAGAAGAAAAATTTTTAAATGTAAAAAATGCTTTTAGAAAAATGCATTTTTTGTCTCTCATTACTGTTTGGAAATAAACCAGATGAGGTTGGGTGAAAAGGTGCAATACCATTTATTAGGTTTAGTGATACACCTGGAAAAAACAGGCAAGTTTTGGGAACAGAGGCCTATCTCTTCAGATCTGAAGTACAACTAACAAACTTAAAGCCAAATATGGATTGAGAAAAATTGCTGTTATTTTAACATAGCTCTTTTAAGTAGTTGGTTTGAGCAGAAGTAGTATTTAATACTTGAAAAATATAGAGATGAGACTGTGAACTAGTTTAGGACAAGCAGCTTCTACCTGTAATGATTTAGCTGGGTGTTGGGAGCATAGTAATATGCCATCAAGGCAACATCTGTATTTAGTTCATGACTTTTTGTATTCACTAGAGCTATGAATTTTGAAATTAAACTTTGCAAGTGTCTGTCTTCTGAAGAAAAAGAAAATACTCTTAAGAAATCGTTTTATAGGTCCTTGTTGATGATCAAGACTGAAACGGCAGATGTAGAATGACTGTTTTGTGCAAAATGACTTCCCTTTGACAGCTTAGTGCGTCTGTTCCTTTGTGGCGGTCTTTGTGGGGTTATTCTGGTGCACAGAGGTTGTTCGATTTCACCCATGTAGTTCACAAGACTGCTTTTAGTTCAGCGGGTGTAGTGGATTCCACGTTTTGGCATGGATTTTTGAAATTGTTGTGGGAAGGCTTTTGTTGAACTATGGAGAAATGTTGTCTAGTTCTGCTTTCACTCAAGTTACATTAGTCTGTAGGAAGTTTGAATCTGGTGATAGGGTTTACCACACTGGAGTAATATCAAAGCCAAGAGATATGTGAAGAGGTCTATAGAAATGTCTTTCAAAGTATGATTTTTCTCCAATGTAAGTTACAAGATTTTCCATATAAATTGCAGTCAGGGCCCATATGGCACAGCAGAAATGCAGATTAAAGTTGGGCCACCAATAAGGTCAGCATTAGGTGGAATTAAGGAAGGAAGATTTTGTTTATTTTTTCTGACTCTGAGTTCACTGTTACTTGAAAAAAAGAGCGGCAACAGTTTCAAAGTATCATTTTTTCACTTAAGAAAATTTCAATATTACTACTTGGGCAGGAGTCATGGAAGTTTCATTTGGTAGTTGTTAGATGCAAGAGCATTTATCCCTTGAATCACTGTAGAGTATTAAAACGTATATATACATTTTCAATCTGTTCTTAAGTAGAAAATGAGACTCGAGAGCCTTGTATCTGATAAATGCAAGTAGGAAAGTTAGTGAACTTTAAATTTTCAGAATATCTAATTAGTGAAATGAACTACCAATTTTTTTCCTCAGGTCCTCCAGGCCCTCCCGGAGGTATAAGAGTAGAAGAAATTAGAGACACTGCTGTAGCACTTACCTGGAGTCGTGGAACAGACAATCATAGCCCTATTTCTAAATACACTATCCAGTCAAAAACCTTTCTATCTGAAGAGTGGAAAGATGCCAAAACAGGTAAGAGTAATGCCAGAAGTAATAAAGTCAATCAGTTTTAAAGTGTTTGATTGTTAGAAAGCCCGGCTAATCAGAAAATAGTCACAATAAAAGGAAACCAGGGATGCTATTGATGTCTGCTGCAGGGTTTGGGAGCAGGTACTGCCCTGTCAGTGTGTTGTCAGCAGATTTGTTCTCAGCACTTGGAGGGCCTGAACTGAATATCAAGAAATACAGAAAAGAACAGGCCAGTGTTTTCACCTGTTTTTTTGCCTCTTTCGTTGTTGCTGGAAACATTCCCCATGCCCTAATAGAATCATAAAAATTTATGTACAGGTTAATTTGGGTGACAAACAGGTGTCTTCGCTTCTGTATTTGTTATGCAGAAAGTTGGTTAAAATTGTCTGCTTTTCCCTGGGAGCTGCCTATGTTCCAGTTGCGTTAAAACTGGCACCCCTGGAGAAAACATAGCTAAGGTTATCCTTCTAACCACTGGATGTCATCATTGTGCCACATAATTGCAGCTGAGGACGCACCTACCTGAACACAGGGCATACTAATGTATATTTCTTTGCAAGATTTAACATAAATGCATAAATTATGACAATATTTTTAAACTACTAGTATCTTTGAATGCTTTGTGAAGGATAGCATTGCCACAAGCTGTACAGAATTGTCCTATCAATATGATTCATTATGCCACCATAGTAGGTTATAACTTCAGTGCTTTCCTGTGGAATTAGGGCATCACATACGCAGCATTTCTAAATACCAAGACTATTAATAGTTTCAGCTATTGTCTTTCATTTAAGTTGTCCTTTGAAACTACAGAGATAGATGTCTAAGAAATAGACTTTGACATATTGACCTGAAAATCTCTGTTACATTTTTAGATTAAAAAGTTAAAAATACTGGGCCTACCGCTTTAATCATATTTCTGTTCTAGAATATGTAGTATATGTAGCTCTATTGTATATAATTACCTCTAACATCCAGCACTAGTATATGACTTATGTTAAGGTAGCTTGGAAAATAAAACTAGAAGTTTCCCCAGACCTCTCCTGTCTCTTATATCTTGTTTAATAGTTTCTGTAGAACAGATTTATTTGAACTTTAAAAAAATAATTGATGTAGGCATTAGAGCTATTCAAATAACTCATGATTTGCTTCAGTAACAATATACGCAGGAGGGACGATCCTTTTAGACCAGCCTCCGCTTTTTTCAGTATAAATTATGTTTTATTTCCAAATCAGGGTTTTTATTTTTAATGTTGAGGAAAAAAAGAAAAGGAATTGGGAAGAAACAAGGTTATATGAAGATACAGGAAGAATTTGTAAACCGGGGTGGCAGCTCTTACACTGCTTCCTTTTGTGCTGCATACTACTAGAACTAGAAACATGCGTAGGAGATACAAGTGTTGGATTCAGATCTTTGCTCTGTCTGGTTCAGATCAGACACTTGGACCCATCTGTCTCACTTCTCGAGAAGATTCCCTATTTGCAGTGTTACAGGCATGATGGGATGCACTTATCTGCATCTCTGAAGTTCTTCTGCTTCACAGAATTAATGAGATGATAGTCATTGAGACATGCGGTCAGACTTTGAGTCTTATCCTTGCAGCATGTTGAGTGGGGCAAGGAGGAATCTAGATCGTTGAATTCCTTTTTTAAGAAGCTAGCAGGAAAGATATAAATTATTCATTTCTGAAAAGTTGAAATGAACTATTCCGGTGTTTTCGAATTCATTGCTTTTTCATTTGAACCACACTGAGTAATTTTGATTAATAGATGATTCCCTCAAAAAACAGGGAAAATCCCCATACTAACCATCGCTGGCACCACTGCAAGCTTTTATTTAATTTCTGGGCTCCTCCCAGTTTGTCTTGATGTTCACTTTCATATAAAAGAAGCATGATGAACAGTCCAAACTGATCTCTCATTAATGTTTAGGCTATCATTTAATGCTGCTAATTTTCAATGTGGGGAACAAAAAAATATACTTTGACATTGCACTTTGGAAATAACTGTTGTTATTATTGTTACTACCATTATTCCCAAACCAAATCATTCATCTCAGGTTGCGTAATATCAAGTGTGTTTTATGAAAGAAAGAAATGTATTCTATTTCACAGTATGGAAATACATATGAATGGGTTGTGAAATAAGTTGTTTACATTTATGTTGCTCTTTCCAGTTAAGGGGATCAGGTTCTTACCATGTTGAGTACCCATAACTATTCTGGGAATTTGTGGCACAGTAAGATTAAATAAAGAGATTGAAAGTAGCCCAGGAAAAGGAATGCCAAATTTATATCATGGCTTGCATGCCATAGGAGGTTTGCAATGGCTCTACTGACTGGACAAAAAAATAATTTGAGTAAGCATGAGGGAGGGTAGTGGGCAGGTGGAAAGAAAATGGAAAGTGTTTTTCTTTCTCCTTCAGGGCCTCACTTTGGAATGAAAAATTTAGTGATCGTTAGGTAGAAGAAAGTTGTGTCACCATCCGATGCTTACACGTCTGTGCTTGGGCTTTTTGCAGCCTTTGCATTCATATTTTAATTCCAAATCAGCTGCCTTTCCAGTGCGGAATATCTCATTTCTCATCTGCCTCTGAACCCAAGACTAATTTGACAAACAACTCTTGGCCTACACAATAAAAGACAATCCTCTGTCTTTCTATAACTGCAGACAGCTATAGAAACAGCCCCTATTGTCTGTGAATTGTAGACAGAGTCATGAGTTACGCATTTTATTTATGGTAAAGCAGCTCATCCTTACGACGATAATAAGTCTTTTCACAGGAATTACAAGAACACTTACCCTTGTTGGATCAGAACTAGATAGCGAGTTGTAACACGCTCACTAATAAGGTGCACCAAAATACGACCACATTTTACAAACCACTCTTTATCAATTGATCGAACCATACATTTGCACATGTCTAGCCCTTGTCTATATCGTTAATTTTTATTTTACTGTTTTTTCATTCCGGATTTCTCATTACATTTGTCTGTAGGTAAAATGAAATTCTACAACTACAATATGTAATTAGTAAGGATCTCATAACTACATGTACTTCTTTTGCTAGCTCACACCCAGTTAAAACTTACAAGTCTATAAAGGTTTATCCAAGACAGTGTCATAGTTTCCAAATTCCCAGCCACTTCCGTGAGTGCTTCTTGTAAAATGTGGTGTTCCTAATGTACAACATCAAGTTTCCTTCAGTTAGCTATGTGTGGTTGCAGAATAGTTGTAGTTTTGCCGAAATCAACCACATTGTTGGCTGACCTTCTTGTAAAAATACTGTTTTCTAAAGCAATTTCTTGTATTTTTTCAGAACCATCAGATATTGAAGGAAATATGGAATCTGCTACAGTGATTGATTTAATTCCATGGATGGAATATGAGTTCCGGATAATAGCAACAAACACTCTGGGGACAGGAGAACCTAGTATGCCATCACAAAGAATTAGAACTGAAGGCGCTCGTACGTAAACAGAAAATGTCAAGCTTTTTTATGTGCTTCTTAATTTTCACACTTTTATTAATCAATTTTGTAATTTTGTTTTTTATTTTTAAAAAGCACTTTATAAGATGCAAGTCTAGAGAATGTATTTTCAGCCACCCACTACTATAGATTTTAGTAAGCAAATACCCGACTGTGTAAATGCGATAGCATCAAAGCAGACAGGAAAGAAACATCATGATACAAGTGGCAAATTTGCCTCCATTGCTGAAACAGAATCATACTGTACCTTTCAGAGATCCCCCACTGTATCTATCAGTCAGGCTGCGTGTGTATGAATGCATGAACATGCTTGGGACCAGGGTAAAGGACTTTTATGAAAAAACATGCATGTGTTTAAAAAGGAAAATGTCCACTTGCTGTTTGGTTTGTGTTCTGACTGAAGAATACATGACAGGATGTGTGCTATACTGGATAACACCATTTTTCTGTGATTGAAGGCTTAGTCCTCTGTCTTCTTATTCCACGTCAAGGATGTGACATTATCCAACACAACATACGCCCTTATCAGTCTAATAGCTCAGTGTTAAAATCTCATAGTATATTTAAGGATATCCTTTAGGCTCAGGCACATCCTTTTCAAAATTAATTCTCCAAAATGAGGAATTAGATGTTATTATTCAAGATAATACAATCTGGTTTGACTGTACAAAGGAGATAACAGCAGTGCTTTAGGAGGTAATGCATCACTGCAAAAAGACTGTATCCAACAAAGCCTGTATACCAGTATACCCTCCTTAATACATATTAGCACCCATGTGCAGCCTAGATATATTTACAGTTGCTGTCCCATAGCTTGAGATTTGAAACTAAGAATGCAAAACCAAAGTGTAAAAATTGATTTTTGCAATTACACCAGCTAGGTCATTGCTTTGATTAGATAGCATTTTCAAAATAAAATGTATTTGCATTGCAAATTTCAAAATATTTATTAAAAGAGATCCACATTTGGACCATGAAAAATGTTGTTGCTTAGGGAGAAAGGAAATACAGATTGGTTAAATTAATCTGGACAGAGAAGGAAAAGCTGCAGAACTTTAATACTAAAGTAAAAGGAAATTGCTGCTTATAAAACTGGCTATTAGCAACGTAGTTTTTATGACTCAACATCTGTATTTGAAGACCCAGGAATCTAAATAAGAAAACTACACATGCTTCTTGGAGTGCCTGATGCACAACAGACATTTTTGAAATGTCAGAAAAGAGACAGAAAGGGAGGGGAAATAATGCTTACAGGTGGAATAGTGGTAGTGTCCTGCAGTTTGCAGTGGTATTTGTTCACGATATTTGTTGTAGCCACCCAAAAAAATGGCATATCCTCCAGTTTTGTAGCAGGATGCAATGCTTTTGAAGAGGTAGTCTTGTTTAGTCTGTTGTCTGATTCCCCATGCACAGCACCTTTGTCATCCCTGGCAGAGTGTGAGACATTTTTGGTGAAACAAAGCAAAATCTTAATGTAGTCTTGCTAGGCATCAGTCAGCACTTCTTGCCATGCCAAAATACGGTATAAATCAGTAACACTTAGCAGATGAACTTCTATTCCCAAGTGCATTTTCTGCCAGAAGCTGCAATTTGTTATGAGCAGCAACAATAGGATACGAGTTGCACTGTCAACTTCCAGGGTACTACAGAACCAGTACTGCATGTGCATTTTCATGTAAATCTGAAGAAGATAAATATTTTCTTGCACAAACAACAACCCATATCCCCCACGTAGTTATTTTTAACATTTGTTCTGTTTTGAAGTCTCTCTTCTTGTAGATAACGGTAATTTCAGTAACTTTTATTAGCATGCTAGGAATGTCGCTCTGATTTTTTTTAATGAAATCTGCTTGCTTCATCAATAACACATTTCACGGCGATTTCTTGAAATTCAGTGGCTCAAAGTCTGCTTTTATGTATTTTAGCTTCTGGATACATTAGAGTAATTGTCCAAGTATAGCTGTCTGAATTAGTAACCTGGTCTTAATGGAGAGAGAAACCTGGGTTTAACGGTTGAGAGAATGAGGGAGAGTCTCTTGATAAGGGTGATTTGTGAGACAATAGACAATCTTTTTTCTCTTCTCTGGCAGCCTGAGTGTCTTCTTTGACTACTTAAGCATTCTGGCAAACCTCTGCTTCTAACTTAACACTGAAGTTATATGCTTATAATAGATAATGTGACTCCTGTGTATTTCAATAATAGCAAGGCCAAGTAATAAGTTCAAGCTTCCTCTTGATTTGTCATGATATGTATGTTTGGTCTCTTTCTCCACTAATTTGTTTTGTAGAAGGCCAGAAATAAATAAGGCAAACCATGCACTCAATGCTGATTTCAATCTCAAATTTCTGCTACATATTTTTATCCTTTCTGAAAACATTAATTCCTCTCTGCTTTGTGTTTCTTCTCAGCTGACCCTCAGAGAAGGCCTCAGCAAACATCTTAAATAGCACGAAAGCACTTAGGAACTGTCCCCTTACTGTCTTGTGACATTGACCGATTAGTGGAGAAAATGCCTGATCATATAAGAATTTTTGCACAAAGAACATGTTCATGCAGATAGGGCATGCAGCTAATGCATGACCACCTGGGGCATGTTTAATGTGCTATAGTTAGGCCAGCTTCACCCAAGTTTTCAGTGGTACTTTGTACCACTTTTGCAGTGCACTTAGTGCAAAGAGTCTTACAGAAAGGAGATTACAGGAATGATTTGTAATAGAGTCCTTGAGACTATCCCGCTTTACCACTCAGCTGTGCACTGATTATAGATCAACAGATTTTATTTCATTACGCAGAATATCAGTGTAAAATGCAATTAGTAAGTTCCTACGTGCGATGCCAGTTTCGCTTCCTGAACATCTCTACCCATTCTGAACATGCCGATCAAGAAGGTATCTAGAATAGGATTAGGATGCCAGTGCTTCAAATATATATATCCATGGGCTTAACCCTACACATTGCGAGTAAATCCATTGAAGTAGATGGAACCGATCACAGTCTGTTAAGGTAAATATATGTGCAAGTCCTGGGTGCTGGAGCCCTTGGCATACCAGTGTCTGAGGAAGCACAAGAACACTACACAGTCCTTCTCTGAAGACCTGTGAGGAGTGTTCCATTTCTGAATAGCCTGTTAAGTATTTGTAGAGGATATTGTTAAAAAGAAGAATGATTGCTAGCTATGGTTAGAACTGGCATGTTTCCTGCAGCAGTAGCTATGCATCAGTCTTGGCAAGACCGCAGACTCTCACAGCTATTACACACTACCATTATTTTAATTGTGTGTGCCACGTGTGCTCATTGGCCCGCTGGTAAAAAGAAAAGTAAATAGTGATATTTTTACTGACTGCATACTTTGTAGTCATTTTTCCTGTCTCTTCTATTTTTCTAGCTCCTAATGTGGCTCCCTCTGATGTCGGAGGAGGGGGTGGGAGCAATCGAGAGCTGACAATAACATGGATGGTAGGTATTGCACTGAGATCGCACAAAACCTACACTTCCTTGCATCTGATCTTGCTCCTCCTGAAACCCATGAATGGTTTGTCGCTGGCTCCTGTGAAAGCAGGATTTGTACACAGTGTATAGGTTTTCAGACAGGAATGAGGAAGACAATGTTTTAGATGTTTATGTATTATTGGACATTTCTAAAATGTGATCTAAAACATTCTCTGGGAGTATGTTTCAAAGAGATTGAAACATATACTGACTATGATAATGCATTTAAAAATTCTGCATATTGTATCTTTCTTCGAGGCTTTTTTTAAGTTACAATCTGAATAGCATGCAGATTTGCTTACTACAACTAAAAGTAAAACGTCTTAATTACAACTTTAATGTGCTGTGCACAGATTGACAGGCTTTATTAAAAAAAACCAGAAAATACATTGCCATTCTGTAAACCAGCCTGTCATAATTATTAACTGGAGTTCTAAGGAAATTCTTGTGTATTGACATTTCATAAATCTTATTTTATGCTAATGTGACTGGGAACACAAAACAATGTTGCCTTGTACCACAATTTAGCCATTCATTGATATCCATGTACTGATGATGTTGTTCCTTTCTTCCAAGCCATTATTTTTTCTTTAACAATTATGCCTTAAGTAAAATAACGAAAGGGAAAAGGGACAGAGATAAAATGTTAATCACAAAAACAATGGAATGAAAAGTTCAAAAAAATGCAGTGTTATGAAAAAAGCTTTTCAGTAAGCAAAGTCTTTTGAAAACGTTATTTGTCATGTACCATAGGTATTCAGTCCATGACATTTTGTCTTTTCAAAGCCTTGTGTATATAGCTATATACATAAGTGCTGTCTTCATTCTGGTATTGAAGCAATGTTTTTTAGAATTTACCTATACTGTCATGAAAAAAAAGAAAACAGGGAAGAAGGGAAAAGAGACAAGAAGATAGGAAGAAAACAAAACCCAGAATAAGATAGAATAAGGATTTATAAGCAGAGTTGTTGTGTAGGCAAAATTTGCATAGGAGAGAGAGTTGAAGTCTTCTGAAGGGTATTTGGGAAAGCTAGGGAGGAGAAATAAAGCAAAAAAAAGCCTATCTATCTGATTCATGTCAGAGCCTCTCAGTACAGCAAAAACAGAGTTACAGACGCATTACCTCTGGCAAAGAAAGATGATTAAATGTTATGCTTGAAAAAATTACCAAGTTTTTCTTGCTGTTGACCTCTCTTCACCTTCATAAAGCTGTGAGGCACATAAAGCACATTATGCCATTTGTGTCTTTTGGGGAATAGTTTGTTTCAGATGTAGCAGCTTATTTACCCCAATGAAGAGTGCTTTTTCTTCTAGGAAGTAATACAAAGATGTCATCATTCCAACAGCAACTTTGTCATTATTGTATAGGGATCCTTCTTACTCATGTACAAATTTTAATCCATGTGCATATTTCATTCTTTTTGTACTTAAGGTTGATCATACCTCTTTGGAGAAGTCCTCAAGTATGACACAGAAATAGTCAGCCATACGTTTGGGCTAACAGATTTGGGCTTTCCTCTTTTGTTTTGTTCTGTTTTTTTAATTCCGTTCAATATATTTATTCACACTTCCTAAATATTTTAGCAATGAATTTACCTTAAAAAAATTTTCTAAGTTTCTGAAAAAGGGAGACGCACACTTCTGTTAAAATATATTGGAAAGGTTATTTCTTAGTTAGGAAGTAGATGTGTCCAAATTGGTTTGATTCTGATCTTTACTTATTTTTGAAAAACAAAAGTCAAATAAGAACACATGCATTGGACAGTTGCAGAAGACCTAGGGTTTTTTTTATTTCTTCACAAGTGCTGTCTTATAAAAACTTCAACAAACTACAGAGTTACTTCTTCCATTGCATGTAAAGACCCATACTCGTGGCATTTTGAGTACAGTGAAAACTTGGCTGTGACTAAACTAAAAAAGAAAATTATAACAATAGTGACTAATGCAAGCTCTGAAGTACAATATCATTTCAGTCTTTCCTATACACCCAAGTAGATTTATATTCCAATTATTTCACTTACCTAATGTCATGCTTTTTACATCTGTTCTGTAATGAGTAGCTTGTTTAGTCAGACAAATTAAGCATGGCTTCAAATATTTACTTCCCAAGAACCTTCCGTACTATGTCTAGCACTGTTTTTGAAAGAGGCATTAGATTTACGGAGCCTGTCTGACAGACAACAATATATCTATCTGTAAGGCTAAGTTAAAGGTGTATATTGATGCCCCCAAATGTGCTGACATTTGTATACGCTACTCAAAATAGTCCTTAATTAAAAAGAGAAGAAAAAAATGTATGGCAGGTTCACATGTTGCTGCCAACCCCCTTTCAGTTTTTGCTATGATTCATAAGCCCAGGTTGAATGAGACAGCCAGAGATGCAATCAAAGCTCCTTTAAGTCTTGTTTTGAAAGAACTGAGAAAGAGAGCTAGGAGTGACATGCCCATTCTTCCTCATTTTTCCCCATTTGTCTTTCCCTCTTCCATTCTGTTTTTCAAAGTTTTTAGTGGATACTACAAACTGTTCTGCTACTTGTACCTACTTATTGTGTGCAGCCGTTGGAGGGCAAGCTGCTTTCAACATTTTATTTAAGACCTTCCAGAATATAATTTTTAAGTGCCAATCATGGCTTTCTGAAGTTTTCTTTGGCTGAAAATCGTTCTGAGACTAGGGCCACATCGAGGCTGCTTACTTTGGCATATGAGAGGGGATTCTGGTTTATTTTAATCAGCTACATGCAATGATGGATTCAGAAGACAAGCTATCGAAGGTGACCCAGTCTGTGAATTCTTTTATTTTATGAATTTAAAGGCTGTCTATGACTCTAAACTTGTACATGAAGGTACATTAGCTGTTCTGGGAAACGACGTATCCAATTTTCACCTGATCTCCAATCATACCTGCGGTAGAAAACAAGCTAAGACATGAGCTATACCTCATCCAATAGGTACACTCGGAATACGCCTGACACACAAAAAATGAAGCACATAAAATAGATTATCTAGGTTTTGGGTTTTTTTCATAGCTGATTTGTAGTTGAAGTCTTCACTGGGTGCCTTGTGGTTACCATCACAACTAGAGACCAAATATCCATCTCCTTTTTTGCATGAGGGCTTTCTTGAATTGTATCTCTTGGCAGTCATCTTAATTACCAATTATACTTAAGTCATTCACGTGTTCTCAGAAGTCCTGTTGTAGGTAAATGGGTATCTTTCCACAGTCTAAAGCTCCATTGGGCCTGGCTGAACAGGGAGGTTTCACTGGGACTCGGGGAAAAAAAGGAGAGTTTATCACCTTTGGAAGAAGGGGGCAAGTAACTCAAGAAGAGTACAAGGATCTCGTTAGGTCATGCAGAGAGAAAATTAGACAGGCAAAAGCCCAGCTAGAACTCACTCTGGCCACAGTCGTAAGGGATAACAAAAAATGTTTTTCAAATATATTAACAACAAAAAGAGAGCCAAGGAGAATCTCCATCCCTTATTGGATGTGAGGGGGAACATTGTCACCAAGGGTGAGGAAAAGGCCTAGGTACTTAATGCCTTCTTTGCCTCAGTCTTTAATAGCCAGTCCAGGTATCCACAGGGTATTCAGCCCCCTGAACTGGAAGACGGGGATGGAGAGAACAATAACCCGCCCATAATCCAGCAGGAAGCAGTTATCTGTTAAGCCACCAGGACACCCACAAGTCTGTGGGGCCTGATGGGATCCACCCGAGAGTACTGAGAGAGCTGGCGGAGGAGCTTGCCAAGCCACTCTCCAACATTTATCAGCAGTCCTGGTTAACAGGGGAGGTCCCAGAAGACTGGAGGCTTGCCAATGTGACACCCATCTACAAGAAAGGCCAGAAGGAGGATCCTGGGAACTACAGGCCTGTCAGCCTGACCTCTCTACCGGGGAAGATGATGGAGCGGTTCATCCTGAGAGTGCTCCCAGGGCATGTGCAGGACAACCAAGGGATCAGGCCCAGCCAGCATGGGTTCATGAAAGGCAGGTCCTGCTTGACCAACCTGATCTCCTTCTATGACCAGATGACCCGCCTAGGGGATGAGGGAAAGGCTGTGGATGTTGTCTACCTGGACTTTAGTAAAGCCTTTGACAGCATCTCCCACAGCATTCTCCTGGAGAAACTGGCAGCTTGTGGCTTAGACAGGTTTACTCTTCGCTGGGTAAAAAACTGGCTGGATGGCCGAGCTCAGAGCGTTGTGGTGAATGGCTTTAAATCCAGTTCGTGGCCAGTCACAAGTGGTGTTCCCCAGGGCTCAGTTTTGGGGCTGGTCTTGTTTAATATCTTAATCCCCTCATCCAGATGATTGATAGAGTGTTCCCTCAGTAGGTTTGCAGATGACACCAAGTTGGGTGGGAGTGTTGATCTGTTGGAGAGCAGGAAGGCTCTGCAGAGGGATCTGGACAGGCTGGATCGATGGGCCGAGATCAACTGTATGAGTTTTAATAAGGCCAAGTGCCGGGTCCTGCACTTCAGTCACAACAACCCCATGCAATGCTACAGTCTTGGGGAGGAGTGGCTGGAGAGCTGCCTGGCAGAAAAGGACCTGGGGGTGCTGGTTGACAGTGGCTGAATGTGAGCCAGCAGTGTGCCCAGGTGGCCACGGTGGCCAACAGTGTCCTGGCCTGTATCAGAAATAGTGTGGCCAGCAGGAGTAGGGAAGTGATCGTGCCCCTGTACTCGGCACAATCAAGTGAGGCTGCACCTTGAATCCTGTGTTCAGTTTTGGGCCCTTCACTACAAGAAGGATGCTGAGGTGCTGGAGCGTGTCTAGAGAAGGGCAATGAACCTGGTGAGGTGTCTGGAGCACAAGTCTTATGAGGAGCGGCTGAGGGAACTGGGGTTGTTTAGTCTGGAGAAGGGGAGGCTGAGGGGAGACCTTATTGCTCTCTACAATTACCTGAAAGGAGGTTGTGGTGAGGTGGTTGTTGGTCTCTTCTCCCAAGTAACTAGCAACAGGACGAGAGGAAATGACCTCAATTTGCACCAGAGGAGGTTTAGATTGGATATTAGGAAAAATTTCTTTACTGAAAGAGTGGTCAAGCATTGGAACAGACTGCCCAGGGAGGTGGTGGAGTCACCATCTCTGGAAGTGTTCAAAAAACATGTAGACATGGCACTTCACGACATGGTTTAGTGGGTGTGATGGTGTTGGGTTGACAGTTGGGCTTGATGATCTTGAAAGTCTTTTCCAACTTTAATGATTCTATGATTATAATTCAGATTTTACATATGCAATCATTTCACTTGTGTTGCCAAGAAAAAACGAAGCAGTTATGTACGTAGAGACCTGCAGTTGGCTGCATCAGTCAGTTATCTTCTGCAACATGGAGTCATGGTTGAGTACCCACCCAGGAAGCAAGAAGCGCTCAGTCTGGAAGATCATCAATACATATCCCATGTTCTAGAAGGGTTCTCTAACCCTAGTCATGGTGTGCTGAGGCCATTTTCCAGTTTTTGATTGAACTGAGCCAACTCTTCTGCTAGAGTTGAAGTTAAGTATAGGCAAAAAAGAACAGCAAGCAAGAGGAAATCTACTGGTTACTGAACTCCGCAGATCATTGGATTCTGGGCCTTACTCCCACGGCTAGTTTTTGCTTTTATGCAGTGATGATCCTATGCTGAATCACTGGTGTCTACGGAGCTTCATCTAGAAACAGCTTTCTGTCCTCAACCAGCTGAAGGCTGGCTGCTTTTAATATTACTGTATTGTTATTCTTGTGACTTCAGCACTGAAGTTGCAGAGTGGTGAAACTTCACAGCAGCAACAGAGACAACAGGATGCAATGGGATCTGATAGGTAGCACACCCAGGGCAGGGCTCAGTTAACCTCAAGCTGAGTAAAGTCCTAATTCTCAGCCTTTGGACTGATTCTGTGCATTTCTCTTGGAAGCTTTGTCATGAAGAAAAGAAGTTCCATCATTGTTCATATGTCCTTATCAGACATTTTTCAAATTTTGAGTTCCGACATCTGTGTTTGCCTTAATTTTTTTCTTGTTGTATTATGTATACTAGTTTTCTAATCTATGTGTTATGTTTCTCAAGTCAAAACTTAAATGTTTCTCGTGTTCCAAAATTTGGCGAGTTTTCACCAGAATTTTCTTTCTCAGAGAATCTTTGGAGTTTCGTTCCGCTTCAAGCAAACACAAACATCAAAATTTGTAAGCTAGGGGGTTTTTTTGTCTTGTTCCGCTATTAACATCTACGTTTTATAAATCCTTGCTCAGAATATCTCCACACATGTTGGCTGAAGTGCTGCAGTAGTGGGCAAACACCTAAGGGGAATAATTACTCCCTGTTGTACTGCTCCAGGACCTTTGCCTCAAGATAAGCTATTGCATTTCTGTAAGGTTTACAGTATGGGAAAAGCTGATGCAGGAAGTCTAGCACTGATGAATTACATGATCTTGGCCCATTGGGTGCACTGTCTAATAGTTGTGGTAAAGGCTCCATGGACTGAGGAGGGATCACTGAATGCAGAGCTTTGGTAAATGAAGCAGAATTCATTATAGCAGATGGTCTTCCATAATTTTATATTTTCCAGTATTCCCAGGTATAGGAAATCGGCTATAGTTTTAAGAAATATTTTTGATAGGTACTTTTAATGCTCATACTGAAATTGGGAGCCATTTCACTTAAACTTTTACCAGTTAGAAGCTGGGTGGATAGTCTAAACCAGCAACTTGGACCCTCTCCCTTGTCAGTGAAAAGTGGTAGGATGAATCATTCTTTGATTGAGTGCATCTCTCTTCATCAGCTGTGCAAGTTGCCTAGGTGACAAACTAGGTAAATTCTTATAACTTAGGCCAGCCACATAAACTGCCTCTTCTCTCTCTTTGTTTTGCAAGAATATCTCTCTCCACACATGCACATGGACCCACATACTTGCATAGTGTGTCTGTGTTCCGTATCCACTATCATTTACTACTTAAGAAAGCCCTTTTTGCTAGCTACAGCTGTCAACAGTTTTAGTACACAATCATTCTTAGTTTCTTTCTGTAGGAGCTAACACGAGGTGTCTTGCACGGAATTTGGATGAGGAACAAGATCTTCAAATGTTCTGGCAGCAGATATGCTACTACTGCAGATCTGCGTAATGATGATTCTGCATTTTTAAAGGAAGATGGTGTATTTTTAAAGGGGATGGGAGAAAACCGTAGAAACAAACCAGAAGAAAATGGAACTTCAGTGTTTTTACAATGTGCATATTAATGCTTTCTGTATTATATATATATTTCATTAGGGATCCATTTGTTTAGTTGGCTACAAAAAGTAATGGTTTATCTTTTGCCTCTTTAGCCTTTGTCAAGAGAATACCACTATGGCAATAACTTTGGTTATATAGTGGCTTTCAAGCCATTTGGTGAGAAAGAATGGAGAAGAGTTACAGTTACTAATCCCGAAATTGGTCGGTATGTCCACAAGGATGAATCAATGCCACCTTCAACCCAGTACCAAGTAAAAGTGAAGGCTTTTAACAACAAAGGGGATGGACCATTCAGTCTCACTGCTGTCATTTATTCAGCACAAGATGGTGAGTAAAGGTTCCAGATAAGTTTTACACTGAGGGCTCAGATCAGCACCACCAACATCAGTAGAGACAACCTGGTCCTTGACACTGATTAATATAGCAACACGTGCCTTCAGCAGGGAGAGTGTGTATTGCTCACACAAAACACTTGCAGTTGTTCTGAATAAACAACTTCAGACTCTGCTTTCTATGCAGAGCACTTGGTTGTACTTGCTGTCAATGAGCAATACACAGAAGCGTTCAAGATTCTTCAAACAGCTTGTTAAAAGACTTCGGAATTTTAAAAAATAAATTCTGATCTTCATATTGGTCACTTAAAACATTCACATTATTGTCTCTGTGATCTTAATACATGTATTTGACATATGCGTATTTTTTTTTCTTCTTAACGGACCACACTAAAGCCTGTTATTCGAGTAGATCAGTATCAGAATTTAGTCCAAGTCTAGTTATATTTCCAGCATGTTTAGAGTCTAAGATAAATTTATATTTCCAGAGTGTTTAGAGTCTAAGATAAATTATCGCTGCCACATTCTTTGTTCTGGTTTGGAGATTAGAGCTATCAAGTGAATAATTTAATGAAAACCTCTGACATTTCACTAAAATCTTTTTCTTAATCCTTACTGGAATTACTTCATATGCTGTCATCTTTAGGATTGAAGTTTAAGTGACATTTCCAAATTTAGCAGGAGAAAGTACTAGAAGAAGGTTTACCTTAAATCAGAAGAAATATATACAACATCCTGATTGCAACATAATCACTCAAGCCTGTTTTAAAAAATGCGGTTTATTAATTTCTGACAGAAACCCAGAGAAAAATTGCTCCTATTTTTCTTTCCATGGAGCAGAATCTCCTTCACAAAGTTAACAGATCCAGACCAAAGAGCCAAGAGGAGGGATATGATAAGGCCACATTCTCACACTTCCAACTCTCTTCTTTACTCTGTGTAGTTCATGGGAGATTTATGTTCATGATTCCCATTAGCACTAATGGGAACTTTGCACACAAATGGCCCACACACAGAGAAAAGATAAAATAGTCCTTTTGTTTCTTGCGATAATTCAGGCTTGAAGCTAGCAACACTTAGCTATCTGAAAAGGTTAATACTAATCCTTTTTCTCAGAAAAGCGTACCTTAGGATATCATCCTCAACAGCTGCTACAGCAACAGAACCGTTGTTTTTGCAATTCTATAAATGAGTTAGAAAATAGCTATGGTGTAATAAAAGCCATATCTGCCAAATAACAATTCGGCATCCATGCTTTCTCAGAGGCATCATTGTCATTGACAGCTGACAGGTCAGCTTCCATGTGTTTATGTTAGGATTATACGAGCCATGTCAGGGATGGGAGTGTGTTTGTATAGCTCTCTGAGGTCAGAGCCATGGCAGAGCCTAGTAGCTCCAAAAGACAGAAGAAAAGCAAATGTGCAGTAGTGCCAGCTTCCAGATAAAGAAGTTGCTTCAGTGGCCGCTGATGTTCTAACACAGACCTTAGCAAAGTCCAGACACTTGACAGAAGCACTTGTGGTTAAGTGATGCCAGGTACAGGCAGCAAAAGGAATAGAAGCTCAGTGAACCTACTTCTTTGCTTTGATTGCAAGCACAAGAGTCACCAAAACAGTCGGATTCACGGTGCTCCAAACCTTACCAGTAGTGCTCGCAGCTCCTCTGCAGAGCTATGACTGACTACTGACCATATCAAATCCAGGAACTTCAGGGTGGGTTAGAAGGAATTTTTCCAATGGGTGTCATGGAAGTTATTCCAAAGAACATTCTGCAGAATGTTCTGCTGGCATCAGGACTTGTACAAAGTCACCTCAGTACCTTGTTGCGTGCTTGCTGGCTCACAGCCTTAACTTCGTATAGTTACGCTTAGAAGATAATTGTGTGATGACCACTATGTTTTCAACGAAGAGAACGTATTGTGAGGCCCACTTGATTGCTTCTTTTATTGGTAGAATTACTGAATTAGAAGTCTGGAGAAAGGCAGCTGATGTCATCTTTCTGGCTCAAGAGGGACTTCAAAATATTTACAGAACATAAGTGCCAAATATGGATATAAATTATTTGGAGCTCATAAACAAGCATAAGCAGATGAAATATTGTTTAGAGTATTGTATCAGCAAAATCCCTGGCAGTTGGAACTTTTCAGTCGGAAACATTTTGGCCAATTCTGTAGTTGATACAATGGAGAAGAGTCTGACAGTGATTTGGGAATAGATTAGATCATCACATCTATTCCACCTGTACTTCTGTACCTCTGAATCAGCAAGTGATATTGCTACCGTCAGGCAACACAACTTCTCAAAGTTATTAGTGAGATTTTAACGCGATGTGGTTGTACAATATTCTATACAGATATGTATAAATATATATACATACATAAATATAATGACAGTATTTCCACTAAGTTGTGTATGTTGTGTGCCTAGTTATAACTGTGGGCATCTTTATTCACTTTAGTGACTGGGGAATTTCTGTGTTCCCATGTGTTTTAAGCCAAGTTCCATATCTAGTCATACCTGCCATTGCTAGTAGTGAGTAATGATTGCTAGTAATGAGTGCATAGGTCTCTTGCTTATCTAAATTCCTGTCATTGTGAAAACAATTTTGCAATAATGTATCATTTCTTAATTATACATTTGCATTATTAACAGTCATTGAAAGACAATTACAAAAGGTAACTTTGCATATAAGATTATTTTGTTACCTAGGATACTTTTCATGAGAGATGTAACTGATTTTTTTCTTAACAGTGGCTGTTTTGATGCATAGTTGACTGGATGCCCAGTTGGAAGATTAAGTATATGAAAGCTTTCCTCAGCCCAGGCTGCCATGCCTGTCTGTTGCAACTTGTTTCAAAAGACTCGCGACAGAGAACTGTTCTTAGCTTGGAAAACTTTATCTTTTATAGGCATTGCTAAGTTCGTGCTTTTTTTAATTCCTTACCTCACTTAAAATGCAAGCAACAGTGAAATTAATAACTTCTTATAATTAAACTAGAACTTAATATTCTAAGCCCTGAATAAAAACATATCACATTATAATGATCTGTATTCTGCATTGGCTGGTGTCCAGAATTAAGAACACAAACAAAATCAACTTTGTATTGTATGCCTAATAGAAGGGTGCTCTTGGATTATTTCATACCTATATTCAAGTGTATATGTGCCACTGGCCAGCTCCATGTCTAATATCTGGTCTGATAAAAACTTTGTCTCATCATGGCTAAGTGACATCCACATGAATATTTGTGTGTAGCTAGCTTAAAAAATCTGCTGTCCAATTTAGTAAAAGATCACTGGGTGCTTTGTTCTATTTATCAATGCCTGTTTTTAATTTACACAAATTTCAGCATGGAATCTGTTGAAGCATAAAAATACATAGTCTGAGCCAAGTAATAGAATCATTGCTTTGTTTTTATAGAGTCATTTCCCATACAGATCATCACTGAATTTAAAGCTTATTCAAGTAAAACCAGATTAAACACGAAGACACTTGGCCCCACGATACCAAGAAAATAATACAAAGTACAAGCAAGTATAACTATATCACTGAATGAGATTAGATATTTAACATGTGTTTCATCTTCCAGCTCCAACTGAAATACCTACAGATGTGAGTGTAAAAGTTTTATCATCTTCTGAAATGTCTGTTTCTTGGCACCATGTTTCTGATAAATCTGTGGAAGGATATCAGGTGAGTGTAAAGGCGACACTATATATCTTCTTGTTCATTTAATTTAAGTAGTTAAATGTAAGGATAATTCCTACTCTAGCATTCTGTCTCTTAAGGGTCACTTCTCTTTAGTTGCCATTTGCTGTGCAGATTTCACATTTTGAGAAACAGATTATTTTTTGTGCTATGTACTTCACTATTAAAACATATTAACAAGTCTATGTGGTCACTATTCAGCTGAAGAAAGGCATCATTATTTCATAAAAGGATCTTGTCTCTTTATGTCACGTAATTGAATGCCTATTTCTACCTTCTCAAAACATACTGAGATTCAGGTTTGGGTGTAGTTGTCAACATGGACATGAAACTGTAACTAACCCGTGGCACATCTAAGTTCTCAGCAGTTACTAATATAATTCACCCACAAATCCTATAGTAAGTGGGACTGTGTGACAAATGCCCATAATCCATTGGAAGAGAGACACTGCTATTGTGCAAGATAGCAAAGTTTTGTTCGTAGCTTCTATTCTCCACGTAAAAAAGAGATTCAAGGTATGTCATGGCCCAAGACTACGTGCTACTGCCAGTAAAAATTGATCTTGTCCTTGTGCAAAGATGACAAGAGCCACAGGGTGGGTGCAACCAGAAATGGCCACGTAGTGCTCCAGCAGGGAAGTCTTAACGTCATCCATGCACAGTGGGTGCTAATGAACTCTGCAGTGTACAGCCGGCTTACTTTGGCTGCACTCCAAAATAGGGGTTTTGGCCTTAGTTTGTAAGTAAGTGACTTGCTTTGTGATTTAAGTTGTCGGCTGCTTGATGGTAGCCTTTGTGTTCCAAAATGAGCAAATACAAATGTGGAGTAACCTCGCAGAATGTATTTTTATAGCTGAAATGTATGAATAAATGTTCTTTGAATTAGTAGTACTTGTTTCTATATTTCCTGATCTCTGTTTCTGAGATTTATGTAATACTTTTGGGACACCGTAACAAGATCAGAGCGAAGATCTCAATAGGACCTAGCGTAGTGTCCCGTATAACGCTTGATTCTACACACAGCACACGTTAAGTTTTAAAATTACAAGCAGAGGACACCGGGGTTTGAAATTAAGACGCTGACATCAATGGCAGCTCCTGATTTACTAAAGGGAAAGAACATGGCGGGAGAACATGCCCATAGGCAACCCAGTTGTGGCCGTTTTTTGAATTTTACTTTATTTTGCATAAAGCCATCTGAGTTGGTGTCAGGGGACATCAGGGGGAGAAGGGAAGGGGGAGGATTCAGCAGGAAAGAACAGGATGCACAGGACAGTCAATAGAAAAAAGGAAAAAAGTTGGAAAGAAGCGTGAAGGATCTTTGGGCTGAAAAGAGGATAACTGCTGTTTTGAAGAAAAGTGGGATACCCTGGGAATGGGTGGAGAGCTCTGTTACACAGAATATAGATATGTGGGGTGTGGCCTTATGTTGATGGCTGGAGTGTAACTTCATCCACTCATTCCTAGAGAAGTACTACACTTCCGCAAATCCCATGTGAACTGGGTGGCTTGAATATGTACGGGTGGGCAGTGGCATTAGAATATGAATTTCTTCTCTTTTTTTCTCTTTTTCTAAAGTAACCTTCTAGTTATCAGGACTATGGGAAAAAGTTCCCATCTGGCTACAGAATAAACAGACGAATAGACATGAATTACTGGCCTGCGGAGCTCAGTAAGGTGTTCATTCTGAGATCTTTTTCTGTAGAGCAGTCACCAACCTCACTCTAGTACAGGGGAAAGCAGCAAAGGGCAAGCTTATGCTTCTACGCTGAGGGCAAAAAGAAAGTCTTGCACTCCTGAAGGTTAGATCTCCCATTGGTCCTGAAGGAGCCATAGGACAGGGCAAAAATAGAGAGGGCTCTTCTGGAAGGTCAAGGCCACAGATAGCTTTTGTGAAGTTACAATACAAGTTGTGGGGAAGGGAGCACTCAAACTACATTATAAAATTCCAGTGAATATGTCTGGAAGGCTCTGTGTCTATTGGCATCAAGAAATACTCCAGTATTTATTTTTCAATTACCACTCAGCTCTAACACAGGTTAGCAAAATCCCTCATTCACCAGAGCACCTTCTCAGTTTCATTTTGGTCTTTATTATTACCTGAAAATTGTATAATTGACCTTCTAAATGCTAGGGTTTAAGAGGTGGGAGTACCCTGAGCAAAGCACCTGCAGGTATTTCACTTGTGACACAACACTTTTCACACCAGGATGAGTCATATTTTCTTAACACTAATGCATACTGTCAAGATGACTGCCCTCATGGTGATGAGTGTGAGCTGACACGTTTTGCCATTACAGAGGAGTTATGCTCAGCTCTCACTTAAAGAAGAGATAAAGTATGAAAACTATCTCCATCCATATAGAGATTTTAAGATTTATGAGTTCTTACAATAGCCTGCCACAGCCACAGCTCTTCAGTGTATGCAATACCAAAGACACCATCCATATTTCCTGCTGCTTCTATGCGATAGATATATGTTTATTTTACTAAACAAATTTATCACTACTCACCTCCATTGTCCCTTGTTTACTGAAATATGCTATTAGCATTCTTTCTTAATGTGAATAAAGTATCTCTTTTATGTCTCTCCTATGTAAAACTTTCATGAATGTGAGAGCTGTTGTTTCATGGCACTTAGAGAAACAACTTCCGATGTATTTCAGTATATTAAAATTTGAATAGAGGAAAGGACCATGAAAGAGAGTGTTTTTCCCTGATTTCAGCACGGAAGGCTGCACTAATTCATGATGGCTAAGGCATTCCTTCCCACAGGTCACTGTTGGTTTATCTCCTGCAACAAACTCTAGAGCTGGGGTGAAATACCCTCTTGTGTCCCCTGGGGTAAGGTAAATGCAGATCGTCACTGAATTTAAAGTTTACTGAAGTGAAAACAAGGTAAATGCACAGCACCAGGAAAAAGCAGACTGTCTGAGATTCTTATCCAAGCTCTAAGAAAAAGAGAGAGGTGCTACTGAGCAAAGTGGGGAAATATGACTTCTTGAAGCAATGGGGCTTTTAATTCTAGATATCACTTCCACAAGGGCAAGAGAGTGAAAGAAATTTCCAAGTTATTTCAAGAGACTTTTAAATTATTTAAATAATAAGTGAGAAGAGAAATGTAGGAATAGCGTTAAGACGACAGTACTTTCTCGTAGCTCTCAAGGGATTCATCTTATTTCAATTTTTTACTTTTCCGAAAGTAGTTACAATGATCCAAATATGACTGTATATTAAATGAAGATGTAAAGAAGAACATTCTGAGTGTGTGACACACAGCTTACACACCATAGAAGTAGTTAAGTCCACAACATTGCAGCCAAGAACAATAATATTTGGGATTTAAATTTAATTTAATTTTTAAATTATATTACTTCTGCCTGAAATGTAATATGATCTCGGTGAAGTAATTTACATTCTCGTTCATTGTTCTCGCTTGTCGTGTTTGATTCTGTGTATTACTTGTTATATTACCCCTTAGCATCACTGTAGTGCAAATGAACGGTAGGATTGTAGAAAGTGTTGCAAGTCAGAGGTATTCAAAGGCTTCCAGCATATGCCCCATGATTAACAAAAGCTTCACATAAAGCGTGTTAGCCACCTTCAGGTAAAGCAGGTACTTAATTAACATAATAGAACATACTAGAAATGATTTAATTAGTCTTCAATGGCCAGTTAATATCCACAACAAAGCTACCATTGGTCCTTCTGTAGCTAATAAACTTTAGGGCACCTAGAACTTCACAGACATCCCTTTGCTGCAGGCTAGAAACTTGTTTGAACTTAGGGACAGAGATAGACATGACGTCCTCTAGTGCCTGATGTTCACACCCTCTCACACTGGGGTCAGCCACTTACAGTTAACAGCTTATGGTGTACAGCTGGTCGCATTCAACAACAGCAGTTTATCTACAACAGTTTGTTAATTCTAAAAATATTAAAAAAAAAATCTGACTTGAAGATCATAATCAGACCTTCAGCTGAAAGAACTGTGATGGTTTCAGATCCATGCCAGTTCGAAACCATTCATGAAGTGGAGGTTACCACCCTGCTGGCGAAGCCTGCAGGATGGATTGGGTGCACATTCCTCTCTCATTTTGGGACAAAGGCTGTTTAGTCAGTAAAATAACCACCTTGACAAGTGGGAATTCATGAGTGTGAGTGCTTAAATTACAGTAAACTGATGTTTGGGGTGCTAGTGGATTAAACTTCCAAAACCCTGTGCAGGGCATGCATTTATGTAACTAAAAATTACCTGTTTGTGCCTGCTGAAAGGCAGGTATACATGCTGTATTTAAAAATGGGAGCCAGTTTGGCCTGCACATACAATGTGATTCTCTCTACACCAGGAAAGAGTGAGAAAAGCCATTATGATATTGTCACATTTATAATAATCGGAGTATGAGTCACCTCTAACACTGATGGGCAAGACTGAGGCAACAAACACAAGAGACTTTAGTATTTAAATGAGAGTAATCTCTGTGTAATGATACTGGCTGTTACCATGTCCAATTTGAAGTAGGTGAAGAGAAACCTACTGCACCTCTCCTCATTCAGCCAGTATGTGTTCTGAAGGTAAAAGAAAGAATTATTTTTATTAAACATTTTAATTTAAACATGAACAAGAGAATAAAGCCTTGCTAAATAAGGGTTGTACCCATAATTTCTAAAGAGGAGACCTGTGATAGAAATACCTTGACAAACTATCTGCTGTTCTAACCTATTGCTTAAATGAAGTTTCCAAGGAAAGGTAATGTCAGCAGAACAGAAGATTAAAGCGGTTGCTATTTAAAAGATAAAATAACAGGATACCTGATGTTACCAGTCGAATCTTACAAAGCAAGATTTTTCCTAGAGCCTGGAATTACCAACATTAACTTCTTCCTAAAAAGATTTTGAAAGGTCCTCATGTAGCATACCCAAAAATCATTACCAGGGCAGGCAGGAGCTGAGCAGAAACGCTGAGGAAACCAAAATGTAATAGGTACAGCTTTCCCCTCTTTCAGGTTAGTGGGTTATTTAGTCTTACCCAAAGGGTTATAAACATGACAAAACCCAGAGACTGACAGCGTTTTACTCTCATTTGCATCTGACAAGGCCATGAAGAATAGAACCCTCTGTGTGTGAGAGACCCTATGGAATGGCATCACTCCATGGGAATTACTCTCTTTTAAACAGGTGCTTTGTAATGTGTAGTGAATTAAAGTAGAATGGAACAATTTCTTGGGAAAAAAACCTCACAGAATTTCTATGTACAGTTAATTGACTTCATATTTTAAGATGTTACAAGCTTACATTGGTGCTTTTCCCACAGTTTAAGCTTTTTTAGGTCCTTTCTCATCTACTTTGACAAATGTCACATTGTACTGGGAAATCTGATTGAATTTGGTTAAAGAACTTTAGAAAATGGTTAGGTACATGTATCTAGACCTGCACATACAGATAACATGGCTGAATACTTCTCATTCCCTAGATAGAAGTACAAAAGGATTAAATGTGTAAGACATTTTAAAGAACATACTGTGAAAACATTAGCAGAGTTTAGTCTACACTGTAGTGTAGGAGAACAATATTAAAGTTCGGGGTAAAATACTCAAACAAAACAGTCTTGTTTTCTGAAGGCATTATCCATCTCCCAGACTTCTAATGACTTATCTGAGAACAAGTTAAAGCGCTGTGAGAAAAGGTTTCATAATAAAATCTGAATTTATTTCTCTTTCTTTATATACAACTTGGTTAAAATCACAACCTGTAGAACGAATTCCATGCTATTGCTGTTAGATTTCTTTTAGCTCGCTTATTACCTGAAGTATGTAGTGTAGAAATACCCAGGATACATAATTTTTAATAAGCTTTCTTTCTGACTAAATATGCTAAACTTAATCATTGATTTGATTGCTTACAGATTCGTTACTGGGCTGCTCATGATAAAGAAGCAGCTGCACAGCGGGTACAAGTAAGCAATCAAGAATATTCAACCAAACTGGAAAACCTGAAGCCTAATACTCGCTACCATGTAGATGTTTCTGCCTTCAATAGTGCAGGCTATGGACCTCCCAGTAGAACCATCGATATTATTACTAGGAAAGCACGTAAGTAATTAGGTGCATTAGGTTATGTATAATGTCATGTACATCATTACTGCATGTTGCATTATGTCCATCATGTCTTCAAACTTGGCTTCTCATTTGCATACCAAATGATCTCCCTTTATGTTTGGTTTGAAAAGCTCTACCAAGGCTCTTCTTCCTCTCTTTTGTTGCCATGTACAATGTGGATATCTTACAAAAGGTGGTAAGGAGACACATATTATAGGCTCCTAAGATAATTCAGGCTGGAAGGGACTTGGAAGGTCCAACCTTCTGCTCCAAGCAGGGTCATCTACAAGCTTAGACAGGGTTCCTCAGGGAATTGATCCAATCAGGTCTTGAAAACCTCCAGGGATAGAGACTGCACGACCTCCCTCCCTGATAAACCTCTTCTGCTCCCTGACTGTGTTTCCCAGCATCTAGTCTGAGCCTCTTTTAATCAAGCGTGTGCCTTTTGTTACTCATCCTCCTGCCATGCACCATTTTGAAGAGCTTGACTCCATCTTCTTAATAACCACCCCACATGAACAGACAGGTGGTTCTCAGGCCCCCTACAAAGCAGTTTCTTCTCCAGGGTGAACAAGCCCAGCTCTCTCAACCTCTCTTCACAGGGCAAGTGCTCCAGCTCCCACCAGGTTGGTGGCCCTCTGCTGAACTCACTCCAGGTTACCAGTAGCTTTCTTGTACTGGGGGGGCCTAGAGCGGGACATGATATTCCAAGTGATGAACAATTCGGATCAGCTATTGCTTAAGCAGCTATACCCTGGATTTCTGTTTAATCAATAGCAAGAGGGATTATATTCTGGCTATTAAAAGACCAATTGCCTTTTTCATAAATAGTAGAGGGAGCCAGGATCAGGCAACCTTGAAAAGCGGGTGATCTGAATCACACCCTTGAATTTACGTGCCATAATAGGTTTCTGAATATAGCTCCTGACTTAATGACGATACCTAGCACTAACATATGCTGAGAAATGTTCAATTAAGAAACACATCCTGTGTATTTAAAACACACATATGGGCTAAAAATATGTACAACTAATTTGAGAATGTCTGCCAGTAAATAGTGTATTGTGCAAGTTGGACCTGCAGGGTTCATTTGTGTTGAATAAGAAGATTCCAATTTTATAAGCTTATTGTGTGAAATATAATTAATGGTTTCTGCAGTGGGGTACTCTGATTTCTACTGAGTTATATTCTGTAGAAATGCCTTTAAATGGTTAATTAAATATTTAATCTCAATGAATAAATATGACTTAAGCCACATTTCTGGGAGGTTCTGAACATGGTTATAGTTGCATGCCAGCAAACACACATGGTCAGCAACAGTGAAGGGTAATGTTGGCCACTTCCATTCTGGCAACACAGAAAGGCAAACCCACAAAGCAGCCACTGCACAAGCCATCCAGAATTGCCTGGCTGGAGGTGTAGCAGTTCATTCTGGGAAGCAGACTATCCCTTAATCATGTAAAGATCAGACATAATTTCCCTTTTTACATTTTTACATGTCTTAATAAAAATAACATTGAATGGTTATGAAATCTCATTTATGTGCATGTTATACATACGTTGCTTTTCAGCTCCAAGCCAACGTCCAAGAATTATCAGTTCTGTAAGATCTGGTTCAAGGTACATCATCACCTGGGATCATGTGAAGGCAATGTCAAATGAGTCTGCAGTTGAAGGATACAAAGTACGATCTATAAAAATATTTTTTACCTTTGTGTATGCTACCTGAGGTGTATTTTATAGACACTGTTGAATTTTGGTACCTACTCAGACTTAAACATAGTTGCATGCTAAAGATGTAGGTATCATGCTCAGGGATCACAGACATCCAGTAGGCTTGGGGCAACGTCAGTGGACTTAGTCGGTATGACAAGAAAACATTGGGGCACCGAAATTCAGTTGGGCAGTGAGTCATTTTATGGAAAACTTTCGATCAGTGACTGCAGCAACCTGATTTCCCATATGATTACATTTATTGTCTATTAGCTAAAAATACTGCTTAAAAAATTGTACACTTTAATAGTTTTTCCTTACACCAGTGTGCATTGTTCCAGCTTTCCTTCCCCATCTCCATGGGAGCTACAGTTCCTGGAACACAAGTTCTTTATAAAGTCTGGGAAGGTAGAGGAAGGGAAGGGACACTTAACCTCATTAAATGCAATTATTGTATACCTAGAGCAAGTGTATGTACTAAATATAGGGTGTATAGAAAGCTTCAAAAATTAGTTCCTGTTTAACTTTGCTGCTTGCTTGGCAGTAAGAAAATTAATGTCTTGTTCTACATGTACAAATTTTGCTTGAGAAGTTGAACTGTTTCCTGGGAATTGCTGAAAACATTTCACAGAAATTACTCTGGAAAGAGTGGAGATCTTTTCTAAAGGTCCTACAAGACATATACCATCAAATTTGCAATAGTTAATAACACTGAGAGTTAATAATAAAATTAATAATCATTTCATTTAGGAAAATGGTAATAAATCTTATGTCAGAAGACCCAGATGAGTTCTGAGATTTTTATTTGATGCTCTTTGACACCCTGCATCATTTATCCTCCATCATTTAATTACTTATTTTGAATGCAGGGACTGAAACTATTTTTCAAAAGTTGGCATAATTTTGTGACAGAGAAGCAACGAGGAAATCACCTGTCTAGATTCACCCTACGTAAAATTGGAAATAGTAGTAACTGCCACTACATTTTGATATATATAGGCTTCATATATAAATGAAAACCTAATACTTTTTAATTTACACACTGTATATATGTAACACGGTGTCCATGGAAATGTATCGTTTCAATAACTATACTTACTGTGACTTTCCTAGGTACTGTACAGACCAGATGGACAACATGAAGGCAAGTTGTTTTCGACTGGAAAGCACACAATAGAGGTCCCAGTCCCCAGTGACGGTGAATATGTTGTTGAGGTGCGAGCACACAGTGAAGGAGGAGATGGAGAAGTAGCTCAAATAAAAATTTCAGGTGAGCAGATAACTTCCTTTCTTCTTTACCACACTCCTTAGAAATCTTGGGCTGAATATTTTCCTCTTGCGCACTGTCCAGAGATGAGCACACCATTCCCATCCAAAATTGGAGAGGTAGCTCTTCAGCAGTGACTGCATTGAGAATTAGGGTTTAACTTAAAATCTTTCTGACGACTCGTAATGCACGCAGAACACTTCAGCAGCAGTTCAGCTCAATCTCGGAAGCGCTGCCAATCTTCCAAAGGTCAGACTGTTTCTACTGGTGCCCCCAGTTAGGCTACCACTTCAGTCGTGTGCTACAAGCATAACTGCATGGTGCCGGCCTCGGGCTGAAGACGTCAACTTGCAATAATCCTATAGTTCCTAGTACCTGTTGTCTCTGTATCTCATTCCTTTATCAACTGCCACTAAGACCAGAGAAGGTAACTGAGAAAAGTAGGTGGTCCACAGTGGTCCACAGACCAATTGCTAGGGGAGTTCCACTTGTCAGGAGACAAGGGAAGCTGTGACACATACAGATGAATAAGCAATGAGAAATGCTCAGTTTTAGAGTGATCTGGATGGTTGGTAGAGAGGAAGGGATCTTTCATGGATCAGGCTGATTCAACTTCTACTCAGTGTTGGTTCTCCCTCTGAGCTCAGATGTGGTCTGCACATCTCTTTCCTCTCAGTTTTGTAGATTTAATTAGTGCTTTAGCACACAGTGTATGAAGTGGAGCATATCAAGGAGTTAGATAAGTGTCTCTGCAAGGTTTAAACACTTGCATTGTATTCTTGTCTCTTTAATTAAAAAATGAACTTGGGGAATAGTAAGAATTAAACATCAACAGTGTTCTTGTCACACAGTCAGTGCAACCATTATTGTCTCTTTTTAAAAAAGCAGTGCCTATGCTATGTTATCTATGCACTGAGAGAGAAGCTGCCCGTTCCTAAAGGAGCGAACCTCCAATTTGCTGCTTTTCAATCATATGTACACTTTATATCACCTAGTGTGAACTCATGGGTATCACCATTTCTGTTTGTATGAAGTATCTATTCCACTCTTGATCAAATGGAATCTAGAGGTGGAGAATCCATCATTTGCCAGATACTTTGTTCTCACATTAATCACCTACACTGTTGACATTTTTTTTGTCTAATTTTTAGTCTATATTTATCTGGTTTTGGGGTCTAGCCATCGTTTCCTTTTATAGCCTTTGCCTAGATTAAAGAGTCTTTTTGTGCCTGATTTGTTCTCCCCATTAGGAAATGTATATATGTATCAGTCAAGTGACTGATCAAATGCTAAGACTGAGCACCTTGAATTTCTCCGTGATAATATTTTCTTCAGGTCTTAAATAATTTCAACAGCTCTTCTTTCCACCTCTCCAGCTTCTGAGAATTCCTTTAGGACTATATAGGACACTATAACTATATGCACTGTTTCAACTCTGTTGTCTGCAGAGATAGTCTCACCTCCCTACACTTGCAACTCCCAGCATTATTCATGAAAGGCTTTTGTTAGCCATTTATTTCTTTGCACTGGTCTGTAAAATGGTATTCAACTTGTTTGTCCAACACCAGCTCTAAATCCTTCCTGGAATCCTTGCTTACCAGGATACAGTGTCCCATCCTGATCTGTGGCATGCCTCTTTTTTTTCCTTGGTGTATAGTTTTGCATGTGGCTATGACGAAGCACAATTGGTTTGAATGGTTTAAGTTCCCATGCTATCTGGATTTCTGTATGAATTTCTCATTGTCATCACTCCTTACTACTTTGCCATTTTGATTCATGCACACAGTTCCCTAGCTGTTTACTTCTGGTTTTGATGAAAATGATTGGATTGTGTTTACATTTAGCATATGGTCTGTTATCGTGTCATTGTCTGTGAGAATGTCTTGGGGGTATTAAGTCAACCACTTTACAAAAGCTGTAATACATTGCATTATATTATCATACTCTGGGGTAATCACTTTTAACATATTTTATATGTTGCAAAAAAGTTGAAGCAACTGCTATCTTTAGGACATGTCTTAGGTCATCTTTGTATTATACATATATCATCTATCATCAGTGTGGTGCAAAGACCCTTTAGGTAGCAGCAGATTACTTCCCAAACTGGAAGCAGAACCATGTCAGTACAATGTTGAGCTCAAGTTGATCAGTCTTGCCATTTAGACCTGCCCCAAGCGTGGCCGTACAGAGTTAGCACCTCTGGGAGAGTTAGCACTCTACACAAATGCTAGTTTGTAGAGTTTTGTGCTGCTCCTACTTCCACACTGCACACAAGTTTTCATCCACAACTCCTACCATACCCCAGCTAGACAGAGGAGGACTCTGCCTTCGGTAGCATAGATGAAGGCAGCACCCCCTGGACTCAGTTTAGGAACGAAGATGGAAAATAAGATGAAAGGCAGGGTAATCTCTTTGCAGTACATAGTATACAGAGAATTGGGCAAGCATTTCAGGCTTTAGGTTTAAGTACAAGAACATCTAGTTCAGGAACTGTGACTGGCCCTGAGGTCTTAACTTAGGTATTAAAAATACAGCACATTTTAACTATCAATAGTTACGTTTGAAAGTCAAATGTAAAAGAAACTAGAAATAGATGTTATTTCCAGCTCAACCCCTTGTCTGAGGGAGAAACTTTCTTTTATGTTTTCCTCATCCTCTTCCTTCTCACAGAAGACTCAGGTACATGCTGGAGAGGGAGGCAGACGTCCTGCTGCAACTTTACTCTCATATAACCACTCAGCTTCCTGCGGGGTACAGTGTTTTTCTTGAGAATGGTATAAAAGAAGTTTACCAAACATAGCCATCTCACATGCATTTCTTTTTAGTGAACATCTTGAAATATAAATGCTTATCATAAAATCACTCACTGTATATATACTGAGCAGCATTTCAGCATACGGCTGTAATTAGTGTAAAATAGTCATGTACTGTTGTATTTTATCAGCCAGTGCCTGTTGTACAGTTAGGGGTTTAGGGATATTTTTGAAGACAATTATAGTAAATTAATGAGCTACACAATTTGAAATTCATCCTTGAGATCCCACAGCCAGCTGAAGGTTGGAACTACTTGTTTACCAAAGGAGTCCACTTCAATGGCTAATAATAGGCTTATCTATTTTCTTTGAAATATATTAAAGGCTGAGATTTTTTTTTTGTCTCTTGCAGGCTTTTTGGATTGCAGTGCTTTGTCATAATGCTAATGTTAATGTAATCAAAGCAATCTTGCAATCAGCAGGAACTAAAACCATATGGCGCTTGGTTCTTTTCTCACTTCACTTGTGTAACTGCACTGGCCTCAGGGCAATTAATTTATGCCAGAGTAAGGAAAAATAGAATCAAGCATTCAAATTTTAGAATTTCATCTAGGGTGGGAGAGAAGGGAGGGTAACCTCTGATTTTAGAAAATATTGTGAAAAAATGAAGATATCATGCACCTTCACCTTCAAATATGAAATCAGGTTAATGTGACATGGACAAAGAATAATTTATGTATTGTATATGCTTATAGCAAGAGAACAAAATTACATCTTCTTTTTTCTTCATTGCACGCATATATATACACATATGAATTCCATTTGCCAGAGGCATCTTCTGGGATCCTGAGAAAGTATTTACTTTGAAGCATAGCTTTTTCAAAGGAAAATGCAAAATTTTTGCCTGTAGTAACTCATACAAACATTTTAATTGTTTTATCTTTTAATTTCTTTTTTATTATTATTATTTAAAGGGGACATTAATATTTATTGCACGTTAATGCATCAAGTAAATCAGGTGATCATTCACTTTTCATGTGGTATAATCAAAATCTTTTGATCATAATTTGAAAATGTCCATCTGTTGCAAAGATGGTTGTAGCAATAAGAAAAGAGGAGAACACAGGTAAAAAACATAAGGAATGCTGATGAAAACAGTCCTCTAACTGGCATGACAGTCCTCTGTTATGGAACTTGGAACTTATTATGCATCTATGACAAAAATGTAGCAAAAATCCTCTACTAAACTAAAAATAGATTTCCGAAAGACATCTCTACAAGAACTGTAATTTTCACAACGCATTTCCCTGTTGTCTCCTGGCTCAAAATCTACGTAGAAAATACTCAGAATACCCTCTAACCTGGTACATAAATCTGCCTAAAACAACATATTCGATTCTCTGGTATTTCTCTTGATTTTCCTTCATCATCACATTCAACTTTATCACCATTCTAATTTATTTATTGGTACTGCCTCCTTCCAAGCCTTACTTTGAAAACTAAGGTTTGACAATTCATAGAATCATAGAATCTTTGGGTTGGAAGGGACCTTTAAAGGTCATCTAGTCCAACCCCCCTGCAATGAGCAGGGACATCTTCAACTAGATGAAGTTGCTCAGAGCCCCGTCCAACCTGACCTGGAATGTTTCCAGGGATGGGGCATCTACCACCTCTCTGGGCAACCTCTGCCAGTGTTTCACCTCCCTCATGGTGAAAAATGTCTTCCTTATACCTAGTCTAAATCTACCCTCTTTTAGTTTAAAACCATTGCCCCTTGTCCTACTGCAACAGGGCCTGCTAAAAAGTCTGTCCCCATCTTTCTTAGAAGCCCCCTTTAAGTACTGGAAGGCCACAATAAGGTCTCCCTGGAGCCTTCTCTTGCGTTGTAATTCCATGCATTACAACATATTCAGTGCTAAAACAAGCATTTTCTTGAAAAGCCATATTCTCCTTCATTTCAATTACTTCTCTTTTTCTTGTATTCAACCTCAACAGTAGGACAGACTGCAGAAATGTTTTCATATCTAGTTACTTTTTCTTAGTCTGCATTATCCTTTGATAATCCAAATACTTTTTATTTTGTCATTTATGTTTATTTATATGGGAAAGCCTGGATACATTCAAAGTGTGAATACAACAAAATTTCATTTTAGCCATAAGGCTTGTAACTAAGCTGTGCAGTGGTCGTTGACAGGCTTTATAGCTAGGAATTGGATGTGTGTGTACATGGATTTAGAACACAACGGAGGATTAAGAGAACAATATTACAAGAAACAAGAGCAGGATAGGTTGCTCATTATTGGAGAACACTGACAAGACAGGAATCCACAGCTGCTATACATCAGAAAACATAAAAAGTGGCCACTGTCTTGAAAAGGACCGTGTAACTTCCTCCTGCTTTCATCTTCAGCCTGAGTTGCCACATGCCTGTCTGGGTGAGCTTGGGAATTGCCTGCAAAATGCCCACTGAGGGCTATGGGACGGTCACGCGAACACGTGAGAACTCTGCAGTGCCTTTAAACGTTAGCGAAAAAGAAATCTATGGCAACTTCATACACCTTGTTACATGTTTTAACTTGCTACGTGATGGAGATTTTGTTGGCTATCCCCAAGCTTGCAAGAATGCTATAGGAAGGTGTGACTGTCGTGGAAAACAGGTATTCTTGTTGGATCTCAGAAAGCAAAGATAGGAGTTCTAAGGAAAGATACTATAAAAGTATAGAGAACGTGCGTGAGGGTACCGCAGCTATGGAGTGAATTCTGGGTGGGGAGCGCAAGAGAGGCAAGGAGTCTTCAGCTAGAGTAAGGATGGCTAGTCAGGTAGGCATGAACAGTAAGGAAGAGGCAAGTAGGGAAAGATAATTCACTTTCCTTCACAGTATGGGAATGAAGGTAATATTAGCAGGCAGCAGATTGAAAACTATCAAAGTAATAGTCTTTTGCATGGCACAAAATTAAATCGTGGAACCTACTGTGACAGGATGTTGTGCAGGACAAAGTTATAAGGCTTGGTCTATCGGGCCTTATTTAAAACTATGTCCTATATTCAGCCTTTGACTCAGGAGCTACTGAACAGAAGCTACTAAGTAGCTCAGGAGTTACTTTGACACAAGGGGGAAAGAATGTAAGAGGAAAGTCGTATTTTGCATGCCATGATTTTTTTTCCCTTCCCACTGTATCTGTTACAGACCACTGTTGGAATCAGCATCCTGAACTACTCACTGATTCACTAAAGCTGACCCTATGCTCCCAGCTTTGGGAAAGTGTACCATGAAATGCCTGAATAATATTTGGCTGATGGACAAAGGTTTATTTCGTCTTCCGAAACCCTTAAATACTTTACTGTTTTCAGCAGTTTGGATGTTACCCTCCAAACAATGACTGACTTTTAAAATGCTGAAGACAAAGAATAAATTTTGGTTCACTGTGCAGTTAGAAATACCTTTTTTAAAAATCCAGCAAGCTTTTGATTGCCACCCTTTCAGTAGGCCCATCAATTCCTCAATGAATTGAAGGTCTAACATTCAAATTCAGTTTGGGTGAATTATTATTCTCCATTAATTTATCTAGTTGTTGAGATATATCATATGGGCACTTTCAGGTTTTTATTACATAAACACAGCAACACTATACTCCTTCACTTTTATGAAACAAAATGCTTGGTATTTTATCTTCATTGTACTCTACCAATAGTATAAGGTGGAAAAAATCCAAAAGATCGTTATTTAAGTCGCTTATGCTTAAATGCAGCAACATAGCAAAAAAGAGTATCACTGAAAAAATCACGTAGCTCGTAGAGTGAATGCCAAGATTAGTATTTTGCTTTAATAGTGTAATCCCTTTGATGCATAATGATTTAATTTAATTCGAATGCATATTCTGCTTTCACCTCTTGGTAGGACATTTAACTATTGAACTACATTTATGCAGTATTTTTAATTGCTTTGAGAAATCAAAGCCAGCCAAGTAGTGTTTAGAGTGATTTAAAGTAATCTTTGGAAGACTCATCTCATTAATTTTTTCCCCTTAATAATGTAGACAGGATTGCAGACATGATTACAGGGGTGAAGGAATGAAGAAGGGAATACTTTCTAGTCATGACAATTCATACATGGTTTAATTTTCAGTAGCAAGCTGTGGAACTGCATTATTCAAATCCGTGTGGTATTTTTCAGTTCAGCAGTTAACATTCTATCTTACTTTTTATGGGTGCCTCGGAGCGGTGGCTTACTCGTACCTCTCAGTTTTATGCACCTAACCTAGCCAGGCTTCTTTTCTTCTTAGTGAGGAGAGTGATTCGGAAGTCCTAGGTTAAACATCTGCTGTACACTCTCTTTTTTGATGAAACCTCTCTCTTAAGAGAACAAACCCCCGTGATTCTCTAACAAAGGCAGCAGTGATAGTTTTCCAGTTACTTGAGTGTCAAAGTCCGAGCGCCTTCAGAAACGCAGTTTGGCAGTGAGGAAGGGGCACAGCTCTTCAGTATTAAGGAATTATCACAGAGTGATACTGTTTAATAAACACCAAGGTTTAGCATGGTGGAGAGGGGTAATCTTAACAGAAGCACATAACTCTATAAAAGTGGTTACAAAGACGATGAATCCGAAGTCTTGATAATGGCAGATGACATAACACAGGGCAGTGGCCAGAAATTGCAATTTGGGTGGTTCAGGTTGGACGTTATGAAAAATTTCACCGGAGGGTAGTGCAGGACTGGAGCAGGTTACCCAGAGAGGCTGCGCAGTTCTCGTCTTTGGAAATTTCTGCAACTCAGGTAGGCGAAGCTGTGGCTGACGACATCCAGTGTCGGCGACGGTCCTGGTATGAGTGGGAGGTCAGACTAGACAACCCCAGAGGTACAGCCAGGTACAACCAGGCATTTTGTGCTCCTGCGAACTGTGCAACTTCGAACTTCAAATCTACTGACAAAACATTAAATGATAAATGTTTCATTAGAAGCACAGTTTGTACTGTCATTATTCGGGAGGTTTGTATTCATGTATAAATAGATTTATTTGTTACTACAGATAAAAAGAGTAGGTAAAATCATGTATTTGCTAACTCAAACATATCTTTTACGTGCCAGTGACCATACAGGAAATGCTTGTGTGTATTTTTGCCTTCTTTACATAGGTATTTTAAATAGTATATCTTACTACATACTGAAATTCTCCGTGCCTTTTTCAGAATACTTGAAGGACTTCAATGTCAAAATGTTCTTGCCTTTAAAGACTAATACCATATATTCTGCTTTCACCATATTTCTAAAGCCTTTTCAGAGAAGCAATAGATGGAGAGTTGACAACAGAGTTCTTGGAAGTAAGCATTGGAAGAGTGCTACCTGGTCTGTCTTCTGTGCCTCTTCAACACAATTATATTATGCCAGCGTAAGGAGGAATATTATTTCTGTCAAAGTAAGGGAATGTCAGAAGGATCCTTCATCTAAGTCCATGTGAATGTTTCAGAGTATCACATTTGGTGCTTGTGGCTCTCACTAGACAGTGGCTGAAGAACTTTATGAGGAGAGAAATTCTAACAGATCAATTTGAAAATTTCTTCTACAGAAGCATGAATATTTGCTTGAGTTTTTGCTTTTCAACTCCTGGTGTTTTTAAATCAAGGCTGCGAGGCATTTCGGAAGGTGTGTTTTAGAAAAATCCATCTTCCTGCACTCAGTACATGAGAAACTAAGGAAGGCTACTTTTCCTGTATTGTATGTGAGACAATATTTAGATGATACAGGACATACATTAAAAGACATAATTATCCTTTCTGTGCTTAAATTCTGTAACTCAGCATTATATTCTAATACTGCTGAGCAGAAATAAGTGAAATGTAGAATTCAACGTGGCAGCATAAGTCACTCATCTGAAGAGATGAGCAGCTGTTTAAAGCTGGGTTTAGGCACTGCTGGCTCACTTAGATATTATCTGTAAAAAAAAAGTTTCCCTCATTTACCTCCACATGAGAAGGTTTTGTCTCTGTCTCCCTAAAAGAAGTATTTCATACATTTCTAAGTTCTTAGTTTCTGTAACAACAGAACCCAGTGATGGGTTGTTTCAGTCTTTTTCTGACATTATACAGTATGGAGGTAAAAAGCTTTATTTGGCTTTAAAGGAAGCATTTGCACTCTGTTACAATGGCTGTTAGTACTTCTGTATTGGGACACTAAAATGCAAAATGATGTGCTCAGCTGGAGGGGAATGTGGTACTAATCACAGACTTCTCTGCATGTACCTACAAAGTCCTCACAATCCGAAAATTACTTTGTTAGAAAGCCAAACAGAGCTGCCAACAAATGTATCAAAGCAGGAACAATTTCTACACTAACCCCCTGCTCTTGGGGTTTTTTTTGTGTTGTTGCTAGTTTTTACCTTCATCTGTTTCTCCTTTTATTGCACCTTCATTTGGAACTGGGCAAATTGGAACATTCCCAGTAAAGGTTCTGTATCAACCAGTGTACCTCTAGGATGCTTTATGCTGCCTATTCCTATCTGTCTTCTTTAGCAGAGATCCTACTACACAGCTACCTTGGAAAATTGTATTGGCCTTTCTGGTTTACCAGTACCCAGTTCTTCCAAGTATATCCTATCAGTAAAAATATTATTATTTTGCTCTAGGGAGGCACATGCTAGGCCAGCTGTTTGCTTTCTTCCTTTCTGCAGTAACTTTCATGCCCAATTTAAGATTTTTCCTACCTTGCTGAATAGCAAGGCCAAATTTAAGCTGAGCTGGCCTGTTGGACTAACTTATTTTCTTTGCTGCTTCTCAGTCCGCTAGTTGATTCTGCTGCGTGTTTGCCACGTTGCTGCCCACCCGTGGCCGATCCCTGTTCCCGTTGTTCCTTGCTCGCCGTGCTGAGGGGGCAGAGGGAGGGAGGCTGCCGTTTGCCAGCACCGCCTGCGTTCCGCTTTACCTAACCCTCTTTCTCAAGGACGGCGCGGTGATGGGACTTACCCGTACGTGAAGACTGCATAGCACGTGGCCAGGTTCATGAGCATGAGCCCTGCACTGTACTGTACATGCTGGGCAAGGCTTGTCGCATGCTGCAGAGGGACGACGGCCTCTCCCTGCCGTGAAGCAAAGATCGTCATCCAGCCTGTTGAGACTGGGTGCTTCTGCTCTTGTAGAAGCCGAGGGCATCCTTCTTCATCTTCTGATGTGTGAGCCAGTCTTGCAGGATGTAAGATGAAGGTTTTAAAGACAGGCTTTTAATGTACCTCAGTATTTATATGTGCCACATTTGTTCCCAAGAACACAGAAATTCCAAAGCTATAGTATTTTTCCCATTAATTCTCCACCATTTTGCACCTGAAGAGTTTCTACTGTTTGCCCATTGTACCGTGTGGTTGTTTAAATGTGGACTTTTTGCAAGTGAAAAGGAGTGACGCATTTTATGTATACTTGGGGTGAATTTATTTGTAAAAAACATTCACAAATCCCTATTTTCTTGAACAAGGCAGAATAGGTTCCTCAGAAATGCCCAGACGTGCCAGCTGGCCAAAGACGACCTGTCCTTTTTCTTCTTTTCAGGGTTACAATGAAACTTTCTCTTTTGGCCTCCCGTTTTTTCCTGAAGAACTAGCCCTTTTTGATGAAAAACCTGTCAATTACTCTCTCAGACAATGATCAAATTCCTCTGAATGACTATCACCCATGATTTCTCAGGCAATGCAGAATACATTTATGTGGGAAAATTCACAGCGAAGTGTTGTGCCACACCAGACAATCAGGGTAATCTCAGATAAGCTTTTCTATAGGGGCGAGCTACCGAAACTGGCTCCAAGCCCCTCCTGCTGCTTCAGCAGGCAGTTCCCAGCACTGAACACCTCGTCCTAGCTGAGCACATGATTCAGCCTTACTGGGCCTGGCAGCACTCCCGGTGCTGCTGGTGAGCCAGTTTGTCTGGAGTGATCGCTGACAACTGGAGAGACAGGGCAGATGCTGAGAGGTATGACAAGCTTTTAGGTCCTCGGAGCGATCCCGAAACTCAAAGAATGCGTGTGAGATACAGCTACTTCTGTTGCTTGGGTCACAGAAGGACCCCTATAGATTGTTCTTGCTATTATTTGTTGGTTATATTGCTTTAAAAGAGTTTAAAAAATACTACCTGTGGTCTTCTACTTAACTCTCCATGCAAAAGAATATGTAATGAACAGTAATACACGTGAAAGGGAAAAAGTAGCTGAGAAATAATTTCCATTTATTCCTAGTTAAGCAGTAGCCCAGACTGAAAATTATCTCATTTTCCTCGGAGTCCAAGGCATCTTTTAATTTTGGCAGCCCAGGTCTGTGGCAGGGCTGGAGTGAATGGCAAAGAAGCCCCTGCAGCTGCCTGCCGACACTGCCAACACGCCGGGTGCCATTGCCGGAACAAAACATAACATTTACTTGGCTCTGGCATAGGGATTTTCAAGTAGGAGAAGACAGACTTAACACTGTGCGGTGGACAAACCACCCAGACCATCAGCAGCCATTCAACAATGCTTTTAATGTTCTCCCTCATTTTCTTGTAACAGGCTTGAAGCTGTTCCGCAGACGCACAGCAAAATTTACCGCAGCACAAAGCACAGGCAGATGCACAGACAGCGTTATTGCCATCCTATACATCTACTCTGCTGCAAAACAGTAATTCACAGGGTTGTGAATTACTCCATAGCACCTTTCTTGAAAGGTCTATGGCACAAGCAAGAGGAAAATTTCCTCGTGCCCAAACAAAGGTATTCCTAGACAAGGGAAAGTTGGACCCATGACTTAGCAATGATGCCAGTGATGCAAGATAAGCATATTCTAATTAGTTCTGTTATTTTCCATTTAGCATGAATAGGTATAGCAGAATTTAAATCATGTCAGCTGATACTACCCATTTCTTTTGCAGTAGTCTCTCATGAAGACAGCATTTCCATCTGGGACAAGTGGAATTTCTTTACAGAAGCCAGTTGACACTGACTACAAACCCACTCACTTATTTTACGCAGTTTAATTTAAGCTGAAGAAATTACATTTCCTCTCCTCCTGCTTTTCTGCTCTACCTGGGTAAATATGAAAATACTCAGAAAACCAATATTAATGAAGCCTAATAGATGCTAAAGAAATTAACAGAGAGAGCAGACAAAAATCCTTTTTTTTTTTTGAGGTGGTCAAATTTTTTCACAGAGAAGTGGACAAGCTTAGTTAGAAGCGAGGAGAAACAGAGTATGAGAAGTCTTTGCATTGACCTTTCTTAAAGTAAAAAGGAGAGATATAAAAACAGTCAGCCCCAGTGGAAGATGGGTCCATGGGTCCTTGATCAAAAGGAGAATATTATTTACAGGAAAATGTGTAGGAGTTTGGCCATTCTTTTAGAAAAAAGAAATATGTTTTGCAAAACAGACACAAAGGCAGACTCATTTCTTAACAAGTTGCAAAATTTACATTACAAACTTAAATCCTTTATGAATCATATACAATACCAGTCCCGGTAAGAAAAAAATCTCTTTTTCTTACTTTTACTGAACATATGATAACTTGTGTTATGAAAAATGTGTTGCAGCGACTGTATCATTCAGATAGCCAGTCTGCATCTACCTGAGCAATTTGTGCAGCACGAGAGGAGTGGATTTGTAGAGAGAAACAGTGGTGTTGAGGATCCTGCTCCACACTTTATGCTCACATCAGGTTTTACTTTGCACCACCTCTAATCCAGTCCTGCACAGGGTATCCAAGGCAGCTCCACAATGCGAAATAAACCCCAATAAATGGGACAGCTGAGATACTCCCTTCAAAAACATGCTTCTTCTCAAACTAGAACAGTCATGTAGACATCCCCCTCAATGTTCAGTACCTGGAAACTAAGAAAACTGATGTCCTGTAATACAAATTAATTCTTGAACAATCTTTCCTGACAACAAAAGCAGAGAAAGAGTTTTGCCACAACAGGATCAGCTCATGATTAGCCAAGGAATAGCGTGTGGTTTTTGTATGTTGGCAAGGCAAACACTTTCCCATTGAGAAAGAGAAGTTATTCGCTTATGACAGCTTCACAGATGACCAGTAACTAATTTCCTGGTTCACAGATCTGATGAAAGTAAGATTTGTAAAGAGGTCTCTAGATTTTTGTTACAATCCAGTATAAAAAGGTACTGATGTTGTGAAAAGGGCCAAAAATATCATATCTTAAAGATAAGTAACATTTACAGAAAATAATAACATACTTTTACTAACAAATTTTTACAAAGGCTTGGGAAATTTATCAAAGTCTGAATTGTTTTAATACCTGTTTCATTTTAGGCATTAAATTGACTTTATTACTTTAGAATATAATCTTTGTAGAATAGTTACATGCAAATAGAAATTTCCTCATGCTTGGTCATCATTCAGCTTTACTCGGTAAACTTCTTCATGTTTTCCTTCATGAGAAGCATTCAAAATATGACTTTAATTGCATCTTTCCAACTCCATTATCCTGGTCTGAAAAAGGCAATATACATTTTATGTGGCTATTCTTAAATATGAATTCTGGATTTTTTTTTTCCTATGGCTACTATTCATTCATTAAGATACACTACTTTGATATTTAAGGATAAAGGCTATGGAAAAGATTAACATGTCTCATAAATCACTAAAAAGTACAAAAAACATGCTCCCCTGTCGTGGTTTAGCCCCAGCTGGCAACTGAGCCCCACACAGCCGCTCACTCACTCCCCCACGGTGGGACCGGGGAGAGAATCGGAAGAGTAAAAGTGAGGAAACTCATGGTTTGAGATAAAGACAGTTTAATAAGTAAAGCAAAAGCCGCGCACGCAAGAAAGCAAGATAAAGAATTCATTCACCACTCCCCATGGGCAGGCAGGTGTTCAGCCATCTCCAGGGAAGCAGGGCTCCGTCACGTGTAATGGTTTCTTGGGAAGACAGACGCCATAACTCCCTCCACCCCTTCCTTCTTTTTTGTCCCAGCTTTATATACTGAGCATGACGTTATATGGTAGGGAATATCCCTTTGGCCAGTCTGGGTCAGCTGTCCTGGCTGTGTCCCCTCCCAGCTTCCCGTGCACCCCCAGCCTGCTCGCTGGCAGGCCAGCACGAGAAGCTGGACTGTTCTTGACTACTTAGCAACAACTCAAAACTTCAGCACATTATCAACATTTTCTTATCCCAAATCCAAAACACAGCCTCACGCTAGCTTCTGTGAAGAAAATTAACTCTACCCTGGCAGAAACCAGGACATCCCCCTACTTTCACAATTGCCAAAATGTGCAGTTGTTATGTATGAGAATATATTTGAACATACATTCAAGTTCATCTTAAGCATAAAATTCTTCTGTTTATGGATACTTACAAAGCAATCTTCCAGTATTTTCCCTAATTTTGTCTTTCACTGAGTTGGATATACTGCTTCCTATGGAAAAATATACTATTCATAGAAATGTACTTTTTACAGCTGAATTGAGCTGATGAAGAAGGATTGGTAGGTCTCTTGTCTTGGTTTTCCAAGTGCTTGGATATAAGAAAGGACTTAAGAAGAAATCTTGACTTCAGGAACATCCCTACAGTCGTAGGGGAAGGGGTGGTAGTGGGAGCAGAGGAGAGTTTTGGGGTGTCAGAAACAAGAGAAAGCTGAGGGTGGAGTTTAGTATGGGGGACAAGGAAGAGAGTGGAGCAGCGGAAAGACTTGATTTGAATGAGTACCAGAGTCAAGAGGAGTAGGGTGGTGGACCTAAAAAGAAGGGGGAGAATAATAGGAACATGGCTGAAGTTGAAAATAAATTCTGCAGGGAAACCCCTAAAATTTTGGCTTCATGGCAGATGCTGTGGACTTTCTCCCTGGTGGGACAATGGAAAAACCGGGATCTTGTAAGAATACGTGTTTCCACCTTCCGTGGTAGAAACAAGAGGGGAAATAATTGGCTCCATCTTGGAGTCTGTCTTGTGAATATATCCCTGATGAGGTCTGCATAGAGCTCCAGGAGACACTGCCTTTCAGATCTGCCTTTGTAATAGCACTTAAATTCACTACTGAAGGCCTCCAGTAAACAAGTCAGGCCTTCTGTTTGCTAGTGGCTTAGGTTCCCTTTTTGTTAAGTGATTTGCTAGGTGACAAGCTGTACGTACGTGCATATGAACAGCTGTAGGCACACCCTGTCATGTGGTATGTGGTCACCTCATAAGCATACTTCTGTTCCTGGGACAAGGAGGGCACACACTCCTCTGACACCTTGTCTAGAGAGAGAGATCTTGGATGAAAGGTGTTTGCAGACCCAGCTGTCTCCAGTGATACACATGTATTATATATATGTTGGTGGAATTTGATTCTTCCCACCATACCAATGCTCAGGAACTAGTTGGGAAGTACTGTAATAAGCCAGTTGTGAGGAAAGAGGACTAAGCACTCTAGTTTGAGATACGCTCCCAACTGGCTTTCCAAACAACTGCCTGAAAACTGCCGTTGTTTGGAATGGGACTGTTTAAAGCTGAATGAGGAGAGGAGATAGATAGTGCTATGAACACGGGGAGCGACAGATGAATGCTTAATTAAATGTCTGCAAAGAGGACAAGCTCTGCTCAGGACAAAAATTCACTGTATATAGTATCCTTAGTTAAGACTTGTTTAGGGGACAGCACTTTCATCTCGGAATAGCAAATAGTACATGTATGGTACATCAGAGGAGACGCTGATCTGAAGGACATCAAATCCACAGTGTATTAAGACATGTTGTGAAAACCCCATTAAAAAAATCTCTGCAATTATGTATGTAGGAACCGCAAATGACTAAATACTATCCCTTCCATATATTGACAGCGAATTGATAAGCTGATGAACTCTGGAGTTTCCTGATTTGGGTTTGGTCCACAAACTTTATAAAAAATGTTTGTTATCAATCAGTTTCATTTCCATATCGTTTCCTTACTTTCTCCTTGTTATGCTAGCTAGGAAATACTGTAAAAAATAAATGCTTGAAGATAACTTACAGGTGTTTACTTGGCCAAACTCTTACTTCAAACCAGCTTTTTTTTCACACTCGGGATCTTGGTTTGCTAACTTTAAATTAATAAAGCACCTAATTAATAAGAGGTTTGAGATGGATGCAAAATGAAGAATTAAGCTCTTTATTTATCCTGAAAGATGCAGAAACTTCTGAGGCAGACGTGTAAAACCTACAGATCTGTCTTTCTAGGAGCCTGCATGGTGCTGGACCGGATGATGTGATTTACTTGTCCTTGTGAGAGATCTGATGAAAAAATGTGAATGCACTTTTGGGACTTTTAACTTCTATGAAAGAATACTTGAAATTTGTCATGCTGTGCCTGTGAAAAACAGGGCTGCCTGCTGAAATCTGTGCTGTTTGGTTCATAGAATCATAGAATCATTTTGGTTGGAAAAGACCTTTAAGACCATCAAGTCCAAACCGTACATCTAGATCATTGATAAAGATATTGAACAGAATAGCATGTTACCTTTTCAGTATGGTTTTAACTCGTTCAGAAGGACATCTCCTGCAGAGCCGTCCAAGTGGGACGGTTCCAGCAGCTCCCCAGGACTGTCACCTCCAGCTCTCCTTCTGTCCTTAGTCTGTGTTCAACAGCAAGACGAGCAGTAAGCTGGGTCCCCCACTGCCCACCTGCACTGCCCACCTACACGCTACCATCCTGGCCTAGACGAGCCCTCGCTGGGGTGAAAGTATAGCCTGTTCTCCAGCTCCTTTGGCCCATCTCCAAGACCGACAGCCAGGCACGGTTGGGCTGGGTTATTTTCTCATACTGATGCTTTTTGACGGGGAGCTGGAGCATGGCGACACAAGCTGTTTAACGTAATGTAGCAGTTCTTGTGCCTGTTTGCCAGAGTGAGTCAGGTGAAGTTTGCAAGCTGTCAATTAATATTTTTTGTCTTAAAAGATTTGTTTAAGAAAGACCCGTGTGACTTTAACAGACATCAATGTGTAAGTGCCACACTGCTAGAAGTCAGCCATGGACTTTGTAATCTGGCAGGTAAACAGAGAGACCAGGCTCTCTGACATCTCTCAGGTTATTGCTGATCATATGAACGTTAACGTTTCCAAAGGTGTCTCTTTGCTTCGTCACATTTCAAAGACTCCATTAATTTTGTTTTCACTTGTTTAAATATTTATTTTGACCTTTTACCTCCTGGTATAACCTTCTGGCTTGTTGGACCAGCCAAATCAAAATACACTGACGTGCTCTGAATGGTCTTGCTGCTTGTATAAACACGCTGCCTAAACAGCTCTTGCAGAACAAAAGAGCGAGTCCACCGCCCTACTAATAGCACTTAATTCACAGCCGAGCAAGTCTCGTTGTCCGTTTCAGATTATCCGCACAGGTAGGGGCTGTGCTGAGATACGCCAGCTGCTTCTCTTACCAGCCTTCGTACCCCGCGTTCTTGCTCGCATCCAGGGTTGTTCCCCCCCGCCAGGAGTAACACTGAAGTCAGACCAACACCGTGCTGTTATCTGTTCGATGCGCAGGTGCCACTGCTGGAGTACCGACTCTGCTGCTGGTCCTGGTGGTGCCCACCCTGGGCGTCCTCGCCTGCGCGGGATTCTGAATGTAGCTGGATTTACCTTGTCCTCCGCCTAACACAAAGGACTCCCTTTGAAGATGAGGACCACGACTTTTTGATTCCTGTGGCACCATCCTAAGCCAAATAAATTACTTTAAGATAAATGACCCTACCGATTTCCTATGAACTTTAAGAGGACTGAGGCATCCAGGAACTCCTTCATGAAGTAAATCAACTTTTGAAAGGCTAAGAAATATTTTTAACTTGTTCCAATATGCCTTATAAAACACTTATGCTGATCTGTGACAGTTGCATGATTCGGTCCAACGGGGCAAGTTACAGTGTTAAAACCCAATAACATAGGCTGTACAGTGAAAGTAAAATCACCATACGTAGGTGCTTTAACTTGAATAACAAATTGTGAAATATAATAGAGATTGAAATGTTGATTGTATGTGATAAATGTAAGAGTACTACGTCTGTCTGTACTATCCTATATGTTTTGTGTACTGCATATTTTTGAATGGCCCCATCATCATTTATTGGGATTACAGGTTTTTAGAGAGACAGTCAAAGCAAAAACATTTCATTTTTTCCAAGCTGTATTTCTTGCAGCTATTGGGTAAAATTCGAAGGACTTGAAATAAAAGTCAGTGTCAAGGAATTTTTTATTTTAAATATGTTCAGGACACCCGAGAAATGCATAGCATGCTCAGCTTAAAGGAATTTACCTGTGCTTCACTGACACAAGATTTACCATATTCCTTCTCTTAAAACAATTTTGTTGAGAAATTGTCTTACGGTCGTTGTTGCTGATTTTGGGAGTCAAATGTCAGCTTTCAGGGAAGCAGTGTAACGTACTGGTTTTGATTTTGTATTCTTGCTATTATTATTATTAAGGTAGCCACATAACACTTAGGAGTTTGGAGACGGAGTCCATGTTAAGATCAGCCAAGTGGACCATGAAGTGGTAGGAAAATGTATGTTATTTTTTAAAGTTAAAAGATTTAAAATATAAAAAAAGAAAAAGATATACAATAAATGGCAAAAACAGAGTAGCACAGTAAAAAAAATTATTATATTTACATTTTTATGCTGCAGATGCCAGGTGTTACCTTCCTGTAATGAAGGCGTACATTTGGGACAATTATATGCTTTTTCAAGAACTTCATATTATTCTAATGTTCATAGTGTTGTAAATAAGAGTTTTAAAGTTCTGAGACTGTTTCCCTATTTGATAGAGTACTGAATGATCCAACTGTGTCTTAGTACATGAAAGTCAGATCCCAACTGTTAGTCAAAGCTAAATGTTTACTATGGCCTTTGCAAAATGGGAACTCTATTAGAGATAGAGAATGTTTTTGTTCTGACTGTGTCTAGAGTGTTTCAGTGTTGGGTTTTTTGTTGGTTTGTTTGGGTTTTTTTAAGTTGTTAAAGAAATGCACATTCCTTTCATTTTCCATGGTGTGCTGGGAATTAGTTTGAGTGTGAATGTTGAAGAAACACAGTGATATTGAATCAACTGGCTCAAGTAATAGTGCAATGTCTGATGCTTCAAGAATTATAAGCTTTGAATCATATTTTATTAGCACAACCTTGCTAGCTACTTAGAAATAGATTTTATCTTTTTAGAACTGATACTGTAGAGGTCCGTAATAATAATATTTACAGGAAGCAAGAATAGTTCTATTAATAATTTACACCCCCTTCTTTTATTTGTATAATTTTGTACTGTATATTTACATGTAAAAGTGTAGAGTCTTCATTAAGAAATATCAATAATACTGTTTTAGTTTAATTTTAACTATTTGTTACAAGATGAAAATTTTTTAAATAGGTGAAAGTGATAACTTCCCTATAGAGGAATGTCAAAGTGTCAAACACTACTGAGTTTCATAAATTGTATAATTATTTGAAAGAGAAATGAGCTGTCTTCATACATAAGAAACTAATATGCTGTAAGCCTTCTGTACAAAAAAATTGTGGTTTATTGTGTTTCATTTTGTTTGGTTGTTTTGCAGTATGACTCATTTTTATATAATCTACAACCACAACTAAATCTTTTGCCAAATGCATGATTGCCTTTTACTTTTCTAATACATGGTGTAAAAAGCAAAACTGTTTAGTTTTTGCATGGAAGTGACCTGGGAAAGAAAGACGCTTCTGTTTTTTAAATCAGCAACACAGATGAGGTAGGTCTCACATACTGATCAGATAGTTGGAGATTCTTCTGTTTCACATAATTGTGTAAATTTGACTGGGACCTTCAGTTTCAAATTGTTGTCAAGTAAAACTAACTAAATGTATCATCTGCTTTAAAACGCAAGGTTCTTAATTAAAGTTTATATAGAGACATATTTGTTGTTTCTTTATATTTCAGGAAAATCGATATTACTATTATTTGATACTGATGAATATTGAACTGTTTTTTTAGTTACTTTTTATCTTTTTTTTTTTCAAATGAGTAGAGCAGGACTGTGCTTTGTCCTTTTTATGAATGAAAAGTAAATTACAATTAAATAAATGTATTAATGTTACTCAAAATATAACAACTGTCTTTTGAATTGGAGCTTTCTATTTTCATGACAGTGATGTGGTCATCTCTGACAGTAAAGGTGTGGATGGAATGAGGCCCTGTGTGTCCCTGCCCTGCCTTCTTGTGAGTTTTGCTAGAGTTAAAGAGCTTTTGTGGGATAAGGGTGGCTGTTTTGCTTTGATGATAGGTCATATAGATAGGAAGATTTCCCTAACGTCAGTGACAGAGAGCCTCTTGAGAGCTTTTCAGCATTTTTTGGAAACAAGAATTAACCGAGCAGAGTATTTGTTTCAGGTAATGTTTTCTACTCCAGTAGATACATTACAAAGACAGATGGCTGAAATGGCAAAACTTCGTACTGATTAAATGCTATGTGTGATCACGGTTTCAAGAGGTGACATCAAGCATAACAGAATGAGATGCTGCCTGCCTTTGAGGGGTCATGTTCAGGCCCTGAAATGCACAAAATGTGGCACATAAGAAGTTTGCGAAGCTGGTGGTCATATTGTAGAACTTGCTTTCATTTAACTTCAGAGATACCAAATGAGAAGAGTCAATGGGAGAGTGTTCCTCAGCCCCAGCACCTAAAAGAGTAAGTCAGTCAGAGCAGGGCTCAGACCGGGGGAGGAGGATGTTATCGCTACTTTGATTAGGTACGTTTTGTATTTTATCTTGGTCTCTAAGAGAAATAAGGGTTTGAGTCTCTGTCTGCCAGTTCTCTGCTAATGATTTTGAACCTGTTGGGCGATGGCAGACAAATTCAGCAGCTATCATACTGAAGAAAATCAGTGTGAGTAGAAAGTAGATATTTACATATGGAATTTGCATCAAAGGTGGCTGCAGCATGGTCACTGGTGTTACCTGTTCTGTTTGGCCTGCCATGATACCCAGCCAGCAGACACCTCCAAGCCAGGTACAGCTCACCTTGCTCCTGCCTGACCCAGGGTGGGCAGCACAGGACGAGTGTAGGCTGGGGGGAGGCCTGAGCACACGGCATTGCAGGAGAGAACAGTACCAGCGGGCAGCTGAGATTATCTCATGAGCGAGGAGGGGAAGAATGGGGCATAGAATGTAAAACCATAGGAGAAAGGTTCATTATTTCCACCCTTCAAAGAACAACTTGGTTTTGTTTGAGACAACATTGTTTCCAGACTTCAGAGCCTCTAGCTACAGAAGATGATCAAAAATATGCCTTTAAATACTAGATATCTGGCTGAAAACCAGGTCTTCTTGATCTGCCTCAGCATTGCATTCATCTACACTTCCTATTGGAATTAAAATTAAAAGGACATGCCCAAATACATTCCCATACAGATCTTGAAATAGCTCCAAATGCTATTGTTTGGAGATTTTTTTTATTTAAATACATCGTGGAAATGTCTTTCTTTCAGGGTATGGCAGTACAATATGGGCTAAGGATATTCCCTTGGCAGCAGTATAAATTTCTGTAGCTTCTAGCACTTGTGTAAGCTCCATCCTTGGACATGTCATCCAATGGAATCTTTTCACGGTGTTAAGAACCACCTGCCTTCTGCAGAGAGCAGCAAGGTCTTGCAGAAGAAGATTTGCCCTCCTCATTTCTTCCAGAGATTTTTCCTTACATTTTTCTTTAACCTTTCTACCACTAGTTCCTTTTGCTTTGTCATTTTAACATTCTTCTTATTTCCAAAAAGAGACGAAAGGACAGAAAGCACAAAAGTCCACATGAATGGGAAATAAAAAATAATGTTCACATCTCAAACAGAAGTAGCACCGTCTTGTCTTTTCTTGAAAGGCTAACAAGATTTTCTTTTACCTGGATGCCAATTAACCAAGTCTGCTCTAAAGGTTGTCATGAAAAGTCACATGAAAAGTGTTTCCTTCACTTTAGTTGATCTTGACTCTGGTCTATTCTCTTGATGAATATGGATGACACTGGAAATTATGCCAATTTTACTTACAAAACACTTAAAAAACTCATGATTTAGCTGGAAACTTCAACAGGCAACCACCAGTGAGCACTGATGAGTGGATTTTACTGGTCTATATTTAACTAGGCTAATAGTCTCTTTAAAACCCGATGCCTTTGGTCTTTATTCCGTTGTCACAACCACTAACTATCTGCTTCACAAAAAGGCATGAAATGGTTCCTTTCTCTCCCAAAGCAGGCAGCAGAAAAGGCACAGTGCCTTCTGACTCATAGAGGGATCTGTCGCCGAGGATTTGAATCTACTTGCCGCCGTCTACTCATGGCAGATCGCAGTGTGGCGATACAGCCCTTGCTGTATTTTAATACTAGGCTTGGTCAGCTCTAGGGCGCTGTGCCAGAGCCATACGTCATCTCGGAGGGAAGAGGATCAGACACTGCCCAGCACAGATGCTGGGTCAGCAAAGTGTCTGGCATAAATGCAGCTATGCTGGCACAGGGTTAGCTAGTGTTACATGGGAAAGTGGAATAATTCCTCTGGAAAAAAAATGTCTGCCACACGGGCTCTGCACCCACCAGGAGGAGGCACTGGACAGCATGGCAGCGGAGGCACGGTGCTGAAGGCTGGCTCCCACCAGGAGGTACAGCCCAAGGGCGCTGGGGTGGTACAGGTGCAGTCTCCAACTGCAGCCATGCGTGCACCCTGCAGTACACCCTGCCCTGGACGTCGCTGATGGATGAGCGCAGAAAGGAGAAAATTACAGACCTGCTTGACTTATCCCTCTTCCCCATCCTACTCCACATCCAGTGCTGGTAATGGTTTTCAGAGGGAACCCTCCTCTGCAGCCACGTGAAACAGCTGCATTTATAGCAGACTTAATCTCATCCTATTTTAGATGAGCAAATAGGATGGACGAATCATTCCCCTAAATGTGCCTGCCCACTGGCTATGAAAGAGGCATAGCTCTAAATGGTAGCTATGTCATGCTGGAGAAGGAAAGTCCCACCCCAGTGGTGTTATGACAACGTGCAAGATCAGATGCTGCTAAAAAAGCACATCTAAATAGAGAATACAAAGATATTGACTGGGCATCGTCCCCTCTAGAAGGCTGTCACGGTGTCACCTCCATCCTTCAGTTATTTGACGCCTGCTGAAAGCATCACATAGCAAAGTGCTTCTATGGCATTGAGATAGTCCAGTGCCAGCCCTCCCGTTCTCCGCTGCCTGCTCAGCTCCAGGCAAATTCAGATCCTCGCTGGTGGTCCAGCAGGCACGCAGCTCTGTGTTGGCACGTGCCGCAGGCAGCAGGGCTGGACGGCACCAAAGGGTCATTACCTGGCTGCAAGCCGGTGTTAAAGCCTGCGGGAAATACCCAGTTGGCATGACCCCAGGGCTGTGGAGGACACACAAGCGAGCAGGGCGGTTGTCCTCGGAGCACCAAGTCTCTGGCCAGCCATGGGGAGCATGCCCTGGCCTTCAGAAATGGTGCATTCGGCACAAGACACTGGATTGTCCTCACACTCCAACAGGAGGAGAGAAGCAAATATTTCCCCGGATTAAGGCCCGCGTCACGTGAACGAGGAGGATTTCAGTGCCTGGGAGCTGAGCCGAGCAGGCAGCGCTCCCCTCGCTGGCGAGCCCTGCAGCGAGCAGGCTTCGGGATCGCGCAGCGTCGGCGGCTCAGGCGCCCGTGCCAGTAACCGGATTAGCTGCACGGTGACATTCATTTCTGATTCTCACAGGGAGAAAGATATAAAAGCACAAAGTTCCCAGAGGCACTCATCTCGAGGGATTTAGCCTGTCCAGACAGCTCCCTGTCAGCAGCTGCTCTGCAGTGCCTGCAGCACGGTAGCACCCATGGGATGCAGCGGCTGATTTGTACTGGTGGAGCCAAATGCTGTTCCCAAGCTGCTACAACCTCTTACCATCCACACCCGGGCTGTTTCGTACAAGGCGCCCATTACGGACCATCCCTGGCCGACGCTTCTCCCAGCATTGGTTTTCGGGCGCCGCAGTCCCAAGCCATGCCAGGGCCCCTTGCAGCGGCTGGGCAGCGGCGGTGTCTGTGTCTCGGGGCTGGCACTACCACCTGCACAGGCTTTTTAGTTTTCTGATCAAAATCTTCAGGGTTACTATAGGTTCTGCAAAAGCTCAGTTCCTTACTTAACCTGTATCTGCAATTGAAAGCGGGACGGGGACATGCCCAGGGCTTTCGGGCAAGGCTCTGTGTGACAAGGCTTTTGCTGATCCACCTCTTACGCCTCCGCGTTAAACCACCGCATTTGTCTTGCGAGTCCATGTTTAGCCAATAACATTCATAAAATCATATCTCGCTTTCTCTGCTGTTTTGACCAGCCCAGGAGGTTTTTAGCTATAGATGTTGAGATATATGCATCAGTCTATGCATCTCCTCTATGACAGGACTCTGAAGCAGCTAATTATCAATCTTAACAGTGTGTTAACTTACTTAGTAGTGTGTAACACCTTCCCTATGGATTGACCTGTAGCTCAAAGACCCGTCAAAAATCAGCCAGTTGTCCACAAAGCTCCTCTATGCCTGCCCTGCCAGCACGCCACAATACCACTGCAGACCTCCAAAATGTGTGCCGAGGCCAAGGTGATGTCTCTTCTGGCATCAAATCCCAAGACCCTTCAGCCAGCTTCAGCCCCTGATTTGATCTCCAATAAAAAGTAGGTGATGGAACAGTACAAAAGAGTTTATACGGGCTGATTGTATTCATATACATGAGCCTTGTACAAGTAGGTGAAAGCATGCACTGGGGTTGTAACAGAACCTGACAAAAAATAATACCTGAAGCAAAAAACCCCACAAAAAACAGAGCTCTGCAGTTTTTGTGAAAGAACACGCAGAATGACTCCACTGGGTTCTTCTCAGCAGTTTTCTATCATTAACCCACAGCACTGGCTTTTCTGTGATATTGTAGACATGATGATTTAGGCAGCAGTACAGGAGAAAAGAGGGGAAAATAATTCTCTTTAAACAAGGGAGGAATCAATAATTCAAACTCTCAAGACTGAGCCAAATGTGCTAATACAAATGACCTAGAAAATATCCTAAATTTTCACTGTTAGTGACTGTCTGTTGGTATGCAGCACAATAATCCACTCCTTTGGGGATTATTTATTCCAGGGTGTAGGAAAATGAGATTTTTTTTAGTATGTTATATATATAACAGTATAATAATATAAAACAGTATAATTGCTGACTTGGTCTTTTTTTCATCAATACTGAGCAAGCTAGAAGACTTCACTCCGTCAGGAACATGGGGTCACAGGGTGCATGGACTTAGTTAACACGGTTTATTTCCCTGCCTTGCTTCTGCCAGAATATCCTTGCTGGGATGTGATAACCTGGTGGCTTCTGGCCAGTGCTCTCCCTGCGCTCAGCCCTTCAGCAAGCATAAACTAAAATGGGTATTTCCATGATCAAAAATACTTAACCTCTCTTTCTTTGTCCATCTGTCTGCCTTTCTTTGTCTTCCTTCCTTCCTTCCTTCCTTCCTTCCTTCCTTCCTTCCTTCCTTCCTTCCTTCCTCTTTCTTCGTCTCTTTCTTCTTCTCTTCCTTCCTTCCTCTCTTCCTTCCTTCCTCTCTTTCTTCCTCTCTTCCTCTCTTTCTTCCTCTCTTCCTCTCTTCCTCTTTTTCTTTTCTCAACAGAAAAACAGAACTAGGAACTTGAACATTGGTAGTATAAAGCCATCAGTAAAGAATATCATCCCTGGTCAACCTCTGAAGCAAAACAAAGTCCCTTAAGGATTAGCCATATATTCAAGACATTTTGCAAAGACTCCATTTCCCAAATATTTCTGATACGAGACAGAGGTAAAAACAGCATGACTGTTACTTCTGGCCCTACATAGGCTTCTCCCAGAAGCTCTGAATCAGATTTGGAGGATCAAGGATATATTCCAGTGATTTAAAAAGACTTGGCATCAGAGTCATGGATGTCTTAACGGATTTGAAGTCATGTGTCTGAAAGTTAAGCAAAAACGTATGTTATGCATTACCTGGTGACTAACACACAATTTCTGATTTAATTCCATAACATAACTGACAGACTGGGGGATGCCAATGTTTATTCCAACATACATCACAGCAGAATGGGGGGAAAAATACATAAATTTGGCTTTATGTTGCATGATGGGATATTTTCATCGATGAAGGATCTACTCGCCATAGCCAACTTCACTCCAACCCAGGTACCTCCATTACCAACACCATGGATGGAAAGCCAGCCAGGCACTCTTCAGTGAGCCATTCAGCCCTGAGACAGGCTGATCACCTCTCCTCATCATGAGCAGAACTCACCTAGGAGAGCTCTGCTCATTTCTGAAGCTAGGTAGGATCCGTCTGGACAGCTGCTTACCTCCTATGAGTATACAGGGCAGATGAGGGAGCCTAGCTGCCTAAGAATGGCAGTCAACATACAATTTTCTGCAGCAAGATCTTGAAATGCTGGAAAACTTAATCACCAATGAAACACTTGAACCTTATTATACCACAAGTAAATCCTGTGGCATGTCTGCTCAAGAGAAATTGAATTGAGCTGAAACTCAGAGCAACCTAAGTGAAAGAGTTAGTACTGTGAAATATTCCACTGGAGAAATAATAAACAGAAAAGTAAAAAGATTATTTCTAATGATACCATTAAAATCAAAGTGTTGTTGACAGTATTAGCTTCTCAGGAATTAATGAACTAGAATCTACTGTGAGAATAATTGCATGTAAACTACAATAATATTGATGTTATGCCAGAAGCTGTGATGTCTATTGAGAATTAATTTACAAAATCAAAACTCAAAGGAAGTCAACTCCATTTATGACCTTTAAAAAATACAAGTAAACACAGGATGCAAAAAACCTCAGGAGAAAGCACACTTGTAAAAATACAATGTAAAGCCTTGCATGTAGAAGATCCTTTTCTAAAACTACAAATATACGATCAGTATTTGAAGCATTTCCCTTATGTTTATTTCTAGAAAGTGGCAGTCTTGTTTCTGATTTCCATATTTTTGGCCTACTAACTATTAATCTTTCACCAGGCTAGTGTTCTCTTGATGATTTCTTGGGATAAATATGAAAAAAAGAGGTTATATCCTTCTGTAGCTTTTCATCCCATGAGTGCATTCTCCGTGAACAATGCATCAGCAAAAGAACTGCAACAGGGCTGGTCTGCAGCTCCCCACAGCCCTGTCCTGCCCGACCATGCGTCCTGCTGAGCCTGGCATACCTGCAGGTCCATGTCCCATCCCATCCCAATCTCCACCCCGTCCCTGTCCCATCCCCGTCCCCAGGGAGATGCCTGAGGGCTGCCCCCAGTGTCCTCAGGTGCCCTGATCCCTGCATGCCCCATGGGTCACCAGCCTCGCTGTGCTCTGCCATTGCCAGTGATACCTCCTATATCGGTACCAGAAACTATTCAAGGTATTCAAGAAACTAATGTGGCGAAGCAGCTGAATTTGGCAGATTTGCTGTAGAGAACCTTAAAAATCTGTGTGGTTCTGAAATCAAGTAAAATGTACATTAGGTAATAGCATTATCGTGCCTCACGTATAACAGCAACACAGCATGGCAGCTTGAGAGTGGATCCATGAAAACATGATGTGTCTGACTGATTGGTAATTGTTTTTTTTTCCCTTTTTTTTTTGGTTATGGATTTAATTGTGCAGGGAAGGATCAAAGGAGAAAATGCAGAGTAAGCCACTCCCAGTCCAGAAATGACTTTTTCTAGCAGTGGGCCATAGATGATTGGGAAGGGATCCAGGGATCTCCTGGGGATGCCAAACCAGGAGGAGCACAGTACCCTGCTCCAGGGCTTGGGGCAAGGGCAGGCAGACAGGATTGCTGTACTAAACCTCAACAAATGTGCAGCTGCTCTTGTAATCATGGACAAGGAAGAAAGATCTCAAGTACATTATGTCTGCAAACATCATGTTCACTGCATGTTTACTGATGGTGAAGCTAGGAACAGCGTGAGAAAGCAGCAAGAAGTACTTCTGAAAGCTTTTATTCCCTTGTGCATCAAAATTGGTAAAGAGCAATATGAAGTGAAGATTACAGAGCTGCAAAAAGTCAGCAGAGAGCAGAGCAGAGTACATTCTAAAGTGGATGCAGTGAGAGAGCGTGCCCAAGCTTCATGGATTCACCAGTGAATAACAAAGATGGAACAGGTCATGGGGCAGAGGACTTCAAACGAACAAACCCAAATTATTCCTAGGTCTTGGATACAGTTTGCAAGCATTAGGAGAAATGAATGAAATGAATAAAAACTGTCACCACTGGTACCAACAGCTATCAGAGGATGCCTCTTTCTCAAACAGGGCTGTGCGGTTTGGCTCTGAGCTCTGTTCCACAAAGATGCAGGCAACACTGGGTGGCTGTGTGGCCTCTTCAGCCATCCTGTGTTAAACAACAGCATGGTTAGTCATGTGCCATGGCTCACAGGCGGCAGTAATTACGATTAAGGGGCTATGCAGGATATTTTGTTGACCAGTGATTGGATTGTCTATGGTTGGCACTCTGACCCTCTGTCATGGTTTAGCCCCAGACCGCATCTAAACACGACGCAGGCGCTGACTCACCTTCCCCCTCCAAGGTGGGGTAGGGGAAACAATCAGAAGAACACTCATGGGTTGAGATAAAAACAGTTTAATAAGACAGCAAAGGAAGAGAAAATAATAATAATGAATATTATTATTATTGTTATTATAATGGGATATATAAAAACAAGTGATGAACGAATCAACAACTGCTCACCACCTGGTGATCGATAGCCTGTCCCTGAGACGTGATTCTCACCCCCCAGCCAAATCCAGTTTTCTATACTGACCATGGCGTTATATGATATGGAATATCCCTTTGGCCAGCCTGAGTCAGCTATCCTGGCTGTGCCCCCTCCCAGCTTCCCGTGCACCTCCCCGTTGGCAGAGCATGGGAAGCTGAAGTTATTTACTTAGTATAAGCTCTACAACTACTTAGCAACAACTGAAAACATCAGTGTGTTATCAACATTATTCTCATACTAAATTCAAAACACAGCACTATATCAGCTATTAGGAAGAAAATTAATTCTGTCCCAGCGGAAACCAGGATGGTATCCCATCCCTTATTCCATACCATCTATGTCATGCCCAGCTCCTACACTTTCCAATACATTCCAACTAATCATTGGCACTTTTCCTGTCTTTTGATATATACACACAGATATCATTCCCTTAGTCTATGGGCCATCCCTCTAAATCATCCATTGAGGTAACTTGGTCCATGACTTTGGGCTCCATCTGTCATAACAGTCTCTCAAGGCAGGGGAGATGGTGGGTGGTGTTGGGTTGTTGCATGCTATATCTGCAGCTTGTATCCAGTATAACTGGTGTAGTCCATGCCCATGATCTGTGGTTTGAAGATTTCGATCTCAAGGAAGTTGCTGGGCACAAGTTGCTGAAGCCAGTTCTGGGTTTCACCACCGCTGCACTTTGCTCGGTTTCATTAAAGTTCATTCCTCATTAATCTGGGTGATTCTTACTCTAATACCATTGATATGGCATATATCAACCATAATGGTGATAACATACAGTATTATGTAGCAATTAACATCATACAGTTTAAATCATTGGCTATTCTCACCCAAAATCAAATCCCCTTGAGGTACACATTGGACTTCCCCACCCTTTCGCACCACCCACCAAGTGCACTCAGGTCCCTGAGCAAAAACAATCCCACAAATTGGTTTGCCTTTGCCTGAGGCAGGAGTAACCCAGACTGTCTTCCCCAGCTTATTTTTTTATGTGCACTACAAGGACTTTATCCCCTTCTACAGTATGTAAGAGTTTTGATCAGGTAGAGCCAGCTTGATTGGCAGATCCCCTGGTATTGTATAACCAGGTGGCTTTTGCTAAATGTTTATCCCAATGTTTGAGTGTCCCACCACTCATTGCTCTCAGTAGTCTTTAACAATCTGTTGTATTGTATGATTTTCCCAGAAGCTGGTGCATGATAGGGGATGTGATACACCCACTCAATGCCGTGCTTTTTGGCCCGGGTCTCTATGAAGTTGTTTCAGAAATGAGTCCCATTGTCCAACTCAATTCCTTCAGGAGTGCCATTCCAGGACGGTGTTTTGCCGGTGGCATGGGGCACAGGACATGTTTCCAGCCATCCAGTGGTTGATTCCACCATTGTGAGCACATGGCGCTTGCCTTGGCAGGTTTGTGGGAGTGTGGTATAATCAACCTGCCAGGCCTCCCCATATTTCTATTTCAGCCATAGATCCTCCATACCACAGAGACTTTACCTGGCTTGCTTGATTGCAGCACATGTTCCATATTCACGGATAACCTATGCAATCGCATCCATGGTCAAGTCCACCCCTCAATCATGAGTCCACCTATACGTTGCATCCCTTCCTTATTATTGTCTACTGAGCTATAAATAAATCACCCTTATGTTGCCAATCCAAATCTGTTTGAGTCACTTCAAACTTAGGAGCCTGATCCACCTGCTGGTTGTTTTGATGTTCTTTAGTGGCCCGACTCTTAGCTACATGAGCATCTACACGGCATACTTTTACAATCAGGTTCTCTATCCAGACAGCGATATCTTGCCATAACTCAGCAGCGCAGATGGGTTTACCTGATAATTGGTCCACTTCCATTGCTGTAGCCACCCCCACAGAGCATCTACCATCCATGAGTCAGTACAGAGATAAAGTACTGGCCAGTTTTCTCATTCAGCAATATCTAAAGCCAGCTGGATGTCTTTCATCTCTGCAGACTGACTCGATTCACCTTGTCCTCCAGCAGTTTCCGCGACTCATCATGTAGGACTCCACACAGCAGCTTTCCACCTTCAATGTTTTCCTGCAATACAACAAGACCCATCAGCGAACCCATCAGGGCATATTGCCTTGCATTTTCTGGCAGTTTATTATTCGGCGGGGCCTCTTCAGCACACGTCACCTCCTCTTCTGTTCTTGTGATGGCCCTGCTTCAGAGTAGTCTGCCTCCTCCATTTCTTCCTTCTGCTCCCTCTTAGAAGAAGCTTCTTCATCCCTTACTAAATGAGCTGACTTCCAAAACACAGCACTATAGCAGCTATTAGGAAGAAAATTAACTCTATCCCAGCCGAAACTGGGACACCCTCTTCCCCAGTATCTAGTCTCTTTTCTCTGTTTCCCAATACTGATCTCCTATGAGACATGCCAACAGGACCTGTAAGTTATTTGTGTGCCCAATCTGCTGAAAAAAATGTGTAAAGGAGTTAAACAGTAGCTATATCAAATATGTAATCACCCAGCTTCTCTGTGGGGTAACTGCAAGCAAAATCTAGATAACGCAAATGTACGCTTGATTAAGGCACATGGAAAAGCATTACGTGGATTTGTGAAGATACCCATTAAAGTGTCCATCTGTTTGGGTTTTTTACTTCCTTTGGCTCATAACATGGATCTTCCATTAATTTCCTTTATAAAGTGTGTGCTCAACAAGAAATTAGAAGTAATTCTCCTTAAAACAATGAAAACAAGTAATATATGTGGAATAAAGATGTTTGAAAAAAAAATCCTTCAATTATGGACGCTAATGTTTCTGTCCATTAAGCATCAAAAATTAATTTTCTGGAATGGATGTATTAAAATTACCTCTCATTACAAGCTGATGGCTACCAGATGTTAAAAAACTATTCCTAAATGCTTATCATTAGGTATAATAATGACTAAGCTCACAAAGTGTTTCATGCTTATGTGGCTATAAACCACAGTGTGGAGAGCAATGGCTATATACTCTTTTTTAAAAGATAATGCATGATGTAAAAAACAGTTGCTCTCTACCAGACAGTAAGAGTTACTCGCTTCAGCCCAGAGGTATCAGCCTAAGAGGTATCATGGGAGCCTTTCCACCGCATTTGTGGCCAGTGTTCCACCTCCAGGTAGATTCATTTCTTGGCTAGGGCTACATCCATTATTTATTTAGTCGATGGCCATATGCTAGATCAACTGTCAAAAAGATCAACCTTTGTAATAATTTGGCTGAAGGGGAAAAGAGTTAAACTGCACATTTTTTTTTTTTTTTGTCATATTATCCATTAAAAAGCCTTCCCAGAAGGACAACATAAAACCTGATTCTGCCTGGAGCCATTTGTGACAGGTGCTGACTATAATGACTGATAATACTGCAGACTCAAGCTGGGAAGATTGCTTCTGGAGGATGCCTACAGCACAGGTATAGAAGAATTGCTTTCCTCTCTAAAATATTTATTATCTAAATGTTGTTCTATCTTTATGTATCTCCTGCCTTCTTTTGTTTGTTACAGCAATGTCCCAATCTGCACACTCCAAGCACTTGCTGGATAACTTTAAAAGCCACAAAGGATTTCCTAAATTTTCATTTTTGCAGCACTGTACTCCTCAGCAACATGAAGAGGTAGGAGATACCCTGAACTAACTTCCCTCCAGTAACGTGTCTTATGGGAGTTCATTTGTCAGATCGTAGTCTATTTAACATTGCACTGACCTCAGCAGAGCAGCTTTCATTCCAGCTTGATTAAATCTAGCCAAGAGCCAAGGGAGTTGTGATCCCAGACAAAATCTCGCAGAGCCTGAACTGCAGGGCTGGGGGGAAACCTTTGCCCTCCCGGGCAGAGTTGAGATTTGCTGCGTAATTCTACTGTGCCTCTCTGGCTACTGTTTTGTAGGAAAGGAGAGGCTACAACTGCAAAACAGGGAACAAGACTGAAGCGTCAAGTTGCTGTTGCTACTGGGAGAGAATGGGGTTGGCTTGGCATCTGTTCGTACAGGTAGGGACAGGCTCAGCTTTCCTGGGAAAGGTCTGCATCCTCCATGCTGGGAACTCTTCCTCGCAGACCGAAGCTCCATGGGGCTGTGCCAGCAAAAGAGCCAAAAAGAGAGATCTGTACTCTCAGCAGGAGGAGAAATAAGCACTTGGTCCTGCTTTCTCCTCACTGAAGCCACTGCCCCCACAACACATGCACCAGAAACAGCTCTGCACATCCACAAGGACACTGACCTCAGGGACCAACTTTCACCAGCTAAGAATCTCCTTGTCTTGGCAGTTCAGTGCCTTCAGTTGTGCTCAGAGATCTTAACTTTTCTCATGTATGATTCATGAGATTTAGCAGCTACACATTGTTATGGAGAGCATTAAAGCATGTGTGGAAAATATCATTTTCTATACCACTTTGATCAGTTTTCAATGTCTGAAATCAGCTAACAGAGTGAGTTTTTAACTGGAAGAATTTCTTAAATCCCTGAATTAATTTCAACACTGTATTTTCTGTTTACTCCTATCCTGCCACATAAAATTTCTCTCCTTATTCTTTCTTTGGATGAAGAACAACTGGCTGAGCTGAGCACGTATGCTAAAGACCTGAACAACTTGACTGACTTGTTTAAATCCAGTCCTCAAATTCTAAAACTCCCAACAGTCTAAAAACATCACTCTTCCTCCAGAGAAATACAGGAAAGTAACAGCAAAAAGTGGAGGTGGCTCCCTATGGCTACCCGCTTTGCACAGCCCATTGGGATTCACTCAGTGCCGGTCAGGTCCCCGGGTCCCTCTGGGAAGATGGGCAGGGGGCTTGGAGCAACAGCTCTGGCCACCGAATGCCAAGCTGCCCCATGCACCACCCTCATGCAGTAACTGGAGATGAGGGGAATATATGGTTTTTCCTATCACCCGGTTAGTAAATGTCCCCCAAATCTGTCACAAGAGCAAGTACAGTTTTGGTTGGTTTTTTCCCTGTAATTGCTCTGGGGAGTTTCAGAACACAGCTCTAGCTCCTTGGGTGACTCAGCAGGCACTGACCGGACCATTGCTGTTGCCATCAGGAATTCGGTAGTGGTGGACGTCAGCTTTCCCCCTCGGAAAGTCAGCAGCGCCTTCAGAAAGGCAAAGGGAGGGCACTGGATGCTCACAGTGAAAAAGAGACAGCGAGTGAAGAGAGGCAGCCTTTGGGCACTGCTGGGCTGCCGTGGGCAGGGTGGCACTGCCCAGACATGGCTGCTCCCCTCCATGGGGTGCAGCAGGTGTGTTGCTCTGGCCCAGACTAAGAAAAGTGTCACCTTCCCCGCATGATCCTCTCCCTCTCCTTTATCCTTTCTCTGATTTCCCCCATATTGTAATTCCCTGCTACCTAAATGAATGTGCAGGGATTGAATTAGTGGTCCAGTCAAGTGGAGGATGGGAAAAAAGCTTCCCAGCTGAGAAGGGATCTGCCAGGAGTGAAGTCCTTGTGAAAAGGCAGTGCTTTCCCCAGCCAAAAATGCTTGCTTCTCTCCAGCTAGGCAGGCACGTCCTCTGCACCTCCACTTGGGGTCCCCTGAGCTGAAAGCCGTCTTTCCCAGCCATGACGTGGTGGGGACCCAGGAGTTTGAAATTGAATGAGGCCTCAGAGTGGCTCATTAGCTTGTGGGATGACGTCAGCAACCCCTGTTTATGCCTACTGACAGAAATTAGACACCTACCAACTGAAGTAACAGCTGAGCAATGTTTTTTTGAAGATATCAGTGGCGCCTAACTGGTGGGATCAGGCACCTACATACCTTTGAGGTACTTGGCCAAGAAGATTAAGTGACTTGCCCACGGTCACACAGGAGAACCTATGGCAGAGCCAGGAACTGAAACCAACTTTCAAATGACTTAACCACAAGATTATCATTCTTCCATGTATTAAATTATTAATTCTGATGCTTGTCAGGAAGCCTGAGGCACAGGATGGGTGCTTATTAATTGGAGCCAGACACATAAACATGCACATTGATTTATGTATTCATATATTTAAAACTGGATGAAAGAACTATCTGGTATCTCATTTTGGATCTTACTTTAGTTGCTCTCCTCCTGGTTTACATAGAGTTGAGGATGCGCTGGAAAGCGACCAGTTTTCTCCCATATATGGAACATTTGCTTATGGGTCTATACATGCAGTAGGATTTATTAGGAGTTTGGAAGTTTGGTTTCACCGTGTATCATCCCAGTCCATCTTTCAGATTTAGACATTGTTGTCACACATTCCTGGCCAGGACTTGTTTCACCATTAAGCCAACACGGCAACAATATATTTTCACTAGTCTGGGTTTAGTTCAGTTGCTTGTAAAACCTGCAGTTCTTTCATTATTCTTTGTTCCTTTGAGAAATGAAAAAAGAAAATATCCAGGGAAGATGGAGGACAATGACAGTTCCAAGGTTTAGGCACTGAACCGGTGTGCCACTGTTAGGAAATGAGCCTCCCTCTCCTCCTTTCAGAGTCCATGGACCAGGGTAACTTCTCTGGTGGTGACTCAGAGAGGAGCCTCGGTTATACGCTCTGACTTGCCCGCTGGGGGAGACGCTCTGTCTGCACTGACTATCAAGGGAGGCCAGGGAGGCAAGGCTGGCAAATGCAGGCATTTAAGCATTTAAATGTAGATGCTTTGAATACATTCCTCACACCCTGCATACCTCCTACTTATGCTTGAGGTACAGTGGTGAGGACCATGGAAATACTGGATTTTTATTAGATGTTGTACTCTGAGCTGATATGTAGCTAGGGGAGAGGTAAGCCAGCAAGATTAAACTCATCTTTAATGATGTTAATGTGAATAACTACAGGTATGTTCCAGTTCTGGTGTCAAGAAAAGAAGGATGGTCAAGGCCTTTGCGGCATCTAACCAGACCCTTCCTGATCAACTCTCAGGCAAGCAAACTGAATACCAGCCATACGCTGGGCAGGGGAAGGTGATGGTAGTGGGAGCATCACTGAGTCAGAAAGTTTTAAGGAAGGCAAGTTCCAGGGGTGGTGGGACCAGAATTTACAGCTCAGACTACAGGGACTGTAAACCTCCACCAGCAGCATTTCACTGCGTTACATACACCCCATCTGCTCCATAGCTGTACCTAACCATATGGAGAACATCCTACCAGGAGTTGTACATGGTCTCTACGTAACATCAGTCACTGATCTTAAAACATCCTGGGGCAAAATATTTAGGGGTTAGGTTATATTTTCATCAGATTATAATAATCAGATAAGTAGGTTTTGTAAGCCAGGTTGACTTTTAATTTATGTAACTTGGTAACCAGCTACATATCTGGGTATTTCTATTAGCGTTTTACAACAGTATGGGAGCACTTCACCATGTGTAGTGTATTTCACCCTGCAACAATTCAGTAAGGTAAGGAATTAGTATTATTACTCCTCATAGACAAGAGCCTGAAAGACTTAAATGCAACTGAATAAAAACATGCAAGTTATTGCTAAAAGGTAGAGATTGTTCATTGTTCTCCCCTACACAGAAAGCTAAGCTATGAAAAAGTACCTCCTATATATACATGGCATATAGTATCTCTTCCTTCTGCAGCTTGCCAACAACATGCAACCAACTTGTGGTTCAGCATTTGGAATGTTTGAATAACACTATGTGCTTTAGCATGGCAAACACAAGCATGATATGCTGAAGGACTGAATAATGGATCACTGTGTCTACAATGGCATCAGTGACAAGTGGCATCAAATAGTGACTGAGGAAAATGCATTTAATCATCTTTCCCATTCAAAGCCAGTATAATTTTGCCTTTTCTATGTCTGACTTACTGGAGTTTATATTATATGCAGTCAAATAATAATGCTGTTGGTCTCAGTGAAATTTACTGTGTGCTTGACCCTTCTGAAATTTAGGCTACCCTAGCTCGGTTTGGTTTCTCTTACAGACATATCTTCATCTAGTTGATCTGTGATACTAGCAGGTATTTTCACATGTCAAATCTGCATATAGATACCAAATCTTAATTTTGGGTATCTGTTCAGACACATTTGCATGCTAGTTAGCCAGGTGTCTTTAAAAATCTTTTTTTCCTCAGCAAGTTTTCCCCATTTCACAAGCAGAATAAGTCCTGCACCTGGGTGGTATGCCCAGATGAACTGATATTTGGCAGTGTGAGCTCTGCCGGGCCCTGTGCGCTGAGGCAGTCTCCCTACAACCTTCACTTTTGGAGAAATTTCTAAGTAAGTGAGCTCTTTGGAAAGGTGGTGAGGGAAAGGCCTTGGATTAGGGAACTTTTTGGGAAGGCAAGCAGCACAGCTGTCAGAGAGGAACCTGGAGGCTAGTTTTGGGAATGAGATATCCATGAAAGACAGGGTGTGTGACATAGTGAAGCACTAGGTTGTGGTCCTGGTTTAGGGGTTTTGCAATAATACTATGGGACAGGAGGAAGCTGAGGTAGTGGAGAAGAGGGAAATGGCCAGCAAGGAAGGGCGCAGGCAAAGTTGTCCTTTCTGGAGTAACTTTAGAATTGTTCAGGACCTTGAATGTCTAAATACACCTTCTCTCAATCTAATAATGAAACAATCATATTCTGGGAGATCCCAATCTTTAACCAATTCATCCAATTCATCAACCAATTCATCCTCAGCCAATGCGGCCCTTGAGCCCATGGTTCAAGCTACATGGTCTCAGCATAGCCAAGTCATTATAGCCAGGCCTATATACATGGGCACTGACAAACCTGGCTTTCCCACTCCCCCCAGGTTGGCCAGACACAAACCAGGTTTGGGCTGAGAGCTCTCCTCGCAGCTGCCTCTCTGCATGAGCATGCTGTCCTGCTAACACAGCCCTGTAGCATTGGCCTATGGCTTCATGTTGGGTCAGCTTGGACAGCAGAGCTCACATCTGCCAGCCCTGCTGGGTAGGCATGCCTTTCATATCCTGGTGCTGCGGTAGGTCCCTTTGGAAAAGTCATTCCAAATGCTCAGTGACTACACACTTCTTTTTAAATGCCCTCCTCATTTCCTGATCTAGTCATAAAGTCCTTTGGGTTTTCTGTGTGTGCATGTGTGGGTTTTTTCTTTCCTTCCTCCATTTCTTGTGTTTCCCCTATAAGCATCAACTCTCTGTGTTTATCCTTGCTTGGCTGCTGCCCAAAATGCTGCCGTCAAAACACATCTGTAGAATAAGTGGTGAGTTTTTATTTTAGGGAATGTAAACAGCCAATAAATTATTATGGGTTTTGCCCACAGAATCCATGCAGCTTTGATTGTTGGTACTTGTTTTATTTTATTTAATTTGTTGTTGGAAATGTCTTGGGTTTGTTTGTTGTTGCCAGATAACTGCTGTGAGCCCCACAGAACGAGTATGACAATGTGAGAAGCTGTTTTGGGTTACTTGGGGCAAAACTTCAGGGTTGCCGAGAAAGTCCTGATGGCAGCAAACAGGTCAAGGCAGGCTGACATCTTCTCTTGGCTTCAACATAGGTGCCCACAGAGGCACAGAGGTGTCACAGCAGAGTCAAGCATGTGGATCAGCTAAGAAATCTTGTGGCTTCTTCCACATGGATTTCCATAAACTTGGGGCAGTCTGCTACCAAGGGCTGTGTAATTGACAAAGAGAATGGGTTTCCTACCCAAAGGGTGCCTCAAACCCTGCCAGTTGTGACTACTGGAAAAGGTTGATTGCAGCTTCCCAGTGACGACAGGAGCAGAAGGTAGGGAGGGAAGCAGAGGGCACTGGTGGGACTTTGGCCACAACCTTCTACTTAATCCAAAGGAGTCATTTATGCAGCTGCAGGTGCCACAGATTCATTTAGCTTCCAGAAATGCACCAAGACAAGTGTATGATTTCTTTCTGTACGATTGGTATGAACTTTAAGCTGTAAGAGATGCGGTAAGGACTATACACTATGGAATAGTAGCATGACCAAACCTTTGCACTGGACTTGTGCCACAGGCTGTCCACACTCAATTATATGATCATTAGAGCTGCAGCTGTAAATGTTGTGGTCACCTGGGCTGGAAAGTCAGAGAAGTGGCTGAAGGCTAACCATGTTGTTCACATTGTGCCAGTGGCTTCAGAAAATGACTCATTAATCACAGTGGTGTGAAGGCTGGGCTGGACTTTGATGCCATGACTGACAGCACACTAACAGGACCAAGCTAAGCCCCCTCCACTTTTGGAGAGTAATCCAAGGAGCCTCTATGTGTTCCCTATGGTATATACCTGCTTGGCTAATTGAAAACTATTTTTGCATGAGAATCAAATGAGAAACACATCTGTGGGAAACTGCTCTCTTCCATCTCAATAATGCTGCTTGGAGGGCTTGGATAATTGATGACTATGGAGAGTGGGGCGGTGGTATGTCTTTTCTCATAGACGCTTAGGGTAGGACTGGGAATATATGCCCACAGAGAACACTCGATTAGAAAACTATGGTAAGAATCTTGCTCTGCACTAACTACAGCCATACCCTTCTAGGAGAAGAGCCAATGTCTTCAATTTCTGCTGACAAGTTGAGGACATTTAGATGTGTAATTGAGTGCCTTGGGTAATACGTTGAAATAGAAGGGAAGTGGGGAAAAGACCCCTCCAGAACATGCACAAAGGTCAAATTTCTGCCACTCCCTACTCTACTATGTGTTTCCTGTTCCTAACTGGATGTGTACCTGGAGAACATGAAAAAAAGGGGAGGCATGTATGAGGCTCACTGTCACTGCCCTGCTATAGGTCCTTCTTCTCCACCTGACAAGAAATAATGGTGTGTCAGTAATATGTTTGTTTCCAAGCAGTTGTTGACATATAACATTGTTATTGTTTTACTTTTGCTGGTGCCTAAGGGCAAGACAAAGATTGCAACACATGAAGCAGACAGCTAAATCAGGCAGTGACTAAAGAAAGAGGTATCTGAGGAAAATCTAGACCACCTAAGCAAGGCACTTAGATTTCCTACTCAAAAAAATATTTCTGCCTTCAAACATTGTTCCAGAAAGCTTTACATGTCAAGCAGGGATCGGGACAGAGCAAACCATTAGGACATGGTAGGCATAGGAGTACATCTGAATCTTCACTACTCTTTGTCCCTGCCGCACCTATTTCAGGGCTCTGGTCAGTTCCTTCGTCCACAGAACATGAAGACTTTCACATTCATGAGAGGAGAAGTAGTCTTCTACAGGGGCAGAAGTGCTGAGGGTGACTCCATGATGGTGGTACCAGCTTGCTCCTCAGACAGCATCTGAGCTGCAGCCTCCCTTAAAAGGAGCATCTGGATAATCCCTGTCTCCTAAGGGATTATAATTCCTGTCTTTAACCATCGGCCAGTAAAACATTCCCAAGAGGAGGCCTGGGGAGGGGACATGTCTCCATCCTCCTGTCAAACACCAGCCCCTGCTGACAGGAACACAAGAGCCATAGGGCAGGAAAAGAGCAGGCAAAATGGAGGCTGATCCCATAGCGAGGGCCCAGGGTGGGGGCCAGCCTGCTGTCCCTTGGCCACCGCTGCCGGCAGGCAGGCAGTGTGACTCTCGGAGGAGTCTCTTTCCACCGCTGAGGAGCGGGCAGGCACCCAGCTGGCAGCAGACACGGTTTCACAGCTCCTTTCTGCAGGAGCTGTACGTGAGGGAACTGGCAGCGAGAGCCCACTTCTCCTGGCCCAGGGCTCGAAATGGAAATTACAGAGCGGAAAGAGCCGCTCGTCGCACGTGGCCAGTGCCAAGCCCATTTCCTACTGCATCAAGGAGCTCCCCAAGAGAGACCTGTGCTCTCCTCCACGCCCAGCCAAGCCCAGATCATTGGGAAATTTTCCATGCAGTCAGAGAGCACCTGCAGAGCTGCATGGTCCCTCCTGGGAAGTGGATTCAGCTGCGTTGGGTCCGATAGAGAGGCCAGGCCAGTCCAGAGGTGAGTCTGACAAAGAGAGGGGGTCCACCACCTCCTCTCGGTGGTTCTGCGTGCACTGTCCTTTTTGTCCCTGAGGATGTGCTGTGCTGTCCTGGGATGACCTCTGAACAGTTTCTGATACCTGCTTGCAGATGGGCTATGGGACATCTTTTGGCGGGGCACGGGGGTGATGTAGCTCATGTGGGATTTGGGGGGTCGCATGCCATCCTGCTTTTCTCTGGGCTGGGGCAGGAGGGGAGGCAGGTGTGGAGCAATGGGTCTGGGTGGCAGCAGCAATCTTTTGCAGAATATCACCTGCTGCGGGGCTGGCATGGGGCCTTCGGGACATGGCCGAACAGGCAGAGGCTGCAGGTCCATGATGCTTCCTGAGTGATGAAGTGGTGTCCCCTGTGGCCTTTGGGGTGCCCTGTGCCTCCCTGGTGCTACCACAGGCATTGCAGCAACTGCAACATTTCACTGATGATACAATCTGAAAAGACATCGTTCAGCATTTAGGCTGCAAAATTCATCAGAACGACATTCTCCCTGTCCAACATTTGAATATCTGGAGTTTTTGTCTCAAATCGATGGCGCTCTCAACTGGTTGGTGTGCATGCCTAATGTCCTAAGTGGGAAGGAAGTGAGAGCTTAAAAAAAAAAAGAGGTATAATTAAATATATTAGTGCAATGTATTTAGTGTTCTGCATTATTTATTAGTGAAAGATGGCAGTCTGCATGGAAAGACGTCAGACAGGACACAGGACTTGTAAATGGGTCTGCCTCCTCCAGCAGTGCATCAAGTGGTTAAAATTTAAAAAATTAATCACAGTGGATGTAATACTGAGTTTAAACAGTAGCAGCAACCCAGCAACTCCCCATCCTGGGGTCCAGCCCACCTGGGAATAGAAATACTCTGAAATAATCACTAGTTTATTTAATCTGCACCTGGGTGGCATGTTCAACTTCACATTTGGCTCTGACATCTTTTGAACTTGGGGGTCACTATTTTGCTCCTTAAATGCTTCAGTAAGAGTCCTACCAAAAATTATACCAAACTAATGTAGATGAGTTTTTATATTCACTTTGGAAATACAATTGTCTTACTCTTGATTACTTGCCCTGGTAGGGTTGGGCCCACGGGCATTACAGCAATGCAGTTTATTCAGGAAATGGAGTCTTTCAGACATATTTATGAGGACCATCCATCTTGAAATAATTTTAAAGTATTTTGAGCATTAGGTTTAGTTTCTAGTTGGTTGTATGAAAAAATGTGATATCCCCCTAATTTTTTCTAAGCCATTCCTCATGTTTAATTCTTGTGGTTTCAGGATCTGTGTATAATATGACACTTGTTACTGTGATTTATGGCTTTAGGTGAACAATATGCTGTATGTGGTGTTAATTGCACTGGATGGAATCCAGAGGCATTAAAATGCTCGTCTTCCTTGCTCTGTGCTAATGAGCTTTGATTTCTAACCTGTCAGCAGGGATTATTTATTAAAGCATCATGTTTGTGATTCTCCACAGCAGCTCGAGTGCCAACACTGTCATCCAAACACCCTCCATTCCCTCCTCCCCAACATAGTTTTGACACAAGAGAAAAATTGGGTAGTGCTGAGACTTGGCTTAGGCAGTGTCTGAATGCATGGGCTGGGCAGTAAGGGTATAATGGGAATAAATGCAGGAGTTCAGGAACAGCTACTGAAAGAGGAACTGGTCAGCTTTGGGAAAAATATACCTTATAATGATACTTGTGATCGGAGAATGAGATGCTAAGTATTTTCTTTGGAGTGGTTGGAGTCGTTTTGTCTATAGGTTTGAGCAGGTGGTGAGAACTCCAGAGCTCCTAATATCTAATAAAAGCTCTGAAGGAGTTTCCTCCTTTGGTTTTAAGGTCAATTACTCTCCCTACTTAGGTTTCCCATTTCCCAAACAGGGCTAAATGCTTCTTACTTCTCTCAGATAAGAGTAGGTTAATTGGTTAACATCCACAGAAAAGATGTACTAGATAAAGCTAAGTACTGTCTTTCATAAGAAATCTGTATTTTCTTCTTAGTTAGTTACCAAAAAAATAGCTTTACCTTTTTCTGATCAGTTTGGGCATTACATCACACAAGTCTAGCAAATGTTTGACAGTATTTCTATCAAACATTTCCATCAAATGGCAAAACAAGTGTATATACTCTCTGAAAAGAAACTAAAACCTTACATTAATATATCAATGTGGTAACACTTCAAAAATTAAATGATAAGCAGACAGGATGTGTAGGAAAGAAAATGTAACAAATCTAAATTCAGCTGTGAAGTGTTTCTTATGATAGGAACTGATATCATCAAATGCAATATGTTCTGCTGCAGATTTAACTGGAAAAACAGGAACAAAAAAGATGAATAATCAAGGCAGCTGCATCAGTGTTACATCTGGTTCCTTATATTGTAGCTGATATAAAACTTGAGGACTTTTTTTTTTAATTATCTGATTAATCCAGTAAGTCTTCCCCATTTTTTGAAAGCCTGAATGTTTATGTTTCCTACATGTTTTCATTTTTTTAACTTTGTAGTTATAATGTTGTATTGATAGAGAGTTTTTTAATTGCCATGTTTGTTTTGAATTAAAACCAACCTGTCTGCACTTAATAACGCAAACAATTAAATATTCTCAGCAAGATTCTCACTGTGCCAGCTAAGCATCCTCAGATGATTTTTTTTTTTTAAATTGCTTTATATGCTGCTTTTAATTACATTCCTTTCCCAAGCAATTATATCCTCATATAGGCCCCATTCCTGCAAGCTATCCTGGCACAGAAGCAGAGAGTTAAAGGCAGAAGAGTGCTGGGAAGGACTGCCAGGGTAAAAAAGGCCTTTTGGTCAAAACAGAGTGATGCCAGGAAAGCCGTAAGCCTTGCAAAGGTTTCTCTCTGATGAAAAAGCCAAAGAAAACGTCAAATTGTTCTGGAGGCACGAGGAAGCAGTAGGCTGTAGTTATCCACCTGGAGAATACTGGGAGTTGGCAGGACAATATCCTGGAGGACTAGAAGGAGGTATGAAGTACAGCAAGGGTCTTTCTTTTGGGGAAAAAAAGTATAGCATGCCTGGGGCTAGGCTCCCTGAATTCTTCTTTTAGCACCACAGGGTTAGAGCTTGCCTGTTACTTGAGGAGAGAGGTGCAAAGGCAGCACGGTGCCCCCGGCGGAGACTTTGCAGAGAGGAGCTCTGATGTCGGAAGAGCCAGTGCGCACACCCGGCTGCAAGGCCAGGAACTGGAGAGGAAGAAAAGCTGGTAGGGAAAAGTCCACCTCTGGTCACCCAGAATTTTTCCTAGAACAAAAGAAAACTGCTGAAGGAATACGTTTCCCATCAACAAAGTTAAAATGCCTGTCACACTTATATTGGGAAAGGGTATTTGCACCAACTTTCAGCAACTGCAGGAGTAAATTGCGCAAAGACCAAGTCTCATTCCATGCAGAACTACAAATGTTAAGAATCTTTGCAGGACTTTTCAGGTTACAAGAGTTGGGAGAGAGACACAACTGTAGCTATAGCTGACAACTGTCAATACTGATTGATCACCAGCTGAGATGATGAACTTACTTCTGTTATCCCGCTGATTGGAGCCAAGAAACCAAACATGGACAGCTTTAAAACTAGAGATTTTAGAGTTAGGTGGGACTATCACAATTTACTGACCATCTGCATACATAAGCCAAACCACTTCAGCATGCCTTTCCTGCACTAGTCTATATTTGTTCAGCTCAGAAGATTGAAACACCTTCAGTGATAAAACTCGGCATCTTAACATTTGAAAGTGTCTTAATTTAAGCTACTTGATCTAGTTATACCTTCTAAAATGAAAATGCTTCTATTGTCTTTGGTGTACAGGCAGCATGGCAGGTCCAAGCATGATGAGAGTTAATTAAAAAAAACAGGGTTCATACTTTCAGATTTTTTTCCCTAGCTGTCAGAACTAGACAGCAATATCTGGTGGAAGGTTGTTTCTCTTTTAATGCAAGTTGCATTTCTGACATGACTGCATGATTTCAGGAGGCCAGGCAATGGCAGTGACTATAAAAATTATTGTTCTTTAAAGCAATATATTATTTTTAAAGATTCTCACTCATCCAAGCCTTTCAGTGCTTGAGAAGCATTTGGACAGTACCCTTAATAACATGCTTCAACTTTTGGTCATCCCTGAAGTAGTCAGGCAGTTGGACTAGATGATCATTGTAGGTCACTTCCAACTGAAACTATTCTATTCTATTCTATTCTATTCTATTCTATTCTATTCTATTCTATTCTATTCTATTCTATTCTTGCCTGCCAGTTGGAGTTTCTACTTATTCAGTTAGGCTTTGGCAACCAAAAGAGTTAATTTCACATTCGGCACAAATACAGTGGTGGAATCAGGATCAGCCTCGCAGCAGGAATGCATGATTAGCTGCCTAGTAATGATGACCCTTAAATCCTTGACTTGGTTATTGATTTTCAAAATACAGTCACCCTTCTATAACAGTAACCTACATTCTTGATGTCAAGGTTAATGACATTACGTTAACTGTATTCATTCAAGTGCATATTGCTCAGATGAACTCAGCTTATCATGCAATCCAGATTGCTCCCAAGTGTCACCTCCATATTTAACAGCTAGCAGTCATAATAGATTTTTTGTAATATTTTTAAAGCAAAGCTACCTTGTAAGCACTAATGAGCTTGGTTGAATGTATATATGCGAGAACACAAAGAAGGAAATTATGCAAATTTTAATTCTGTCTTTCTGAAATTCTTCCTTTGACTTTTAACAGATGAAAAATCGCTTTTACAAGGTGAGTTGGTGTTGCCTTTATGGAAATAATTCTTGGATCACCTCTTTGGTGTAATTTGGCCACTTCTTAACCAAGTTTTTCAAGGAGTACAGCCAGTGTTGTGATCTCCACCTCAGGTTTAGTGTCTAGGAGGTAAAAAAAAAAAAAAAAAAAAAAAAGACAGAAATGAGCTCTGTTTTCTCCTTCTGCAGTGGTTTTCTCCCTGCAAAGTGGTTCCCACTCATATCACTTCAGTGAAGAAGCTGATGTTTGGAGGCTCTTGATTCTTTCAAGGACTCAGTGCATCTGCTAGAGGAAATATTACCAAAAGTAAGTGCAGAGCTGCTGTACAATATTAGAAATGGGAAAACAAATTTCATTTCTTTTAGTTGCTTACCATGAGCTGTAGCATATGAATCTAGGTGTGTACATTGGGTTCTCTGTGTAATCCTGCTCTAAAAGCTGGGGCAATTACACCTCTTCCTATATCTAAAGGTGCAGGAGAGCCCAGGCCTCCATTCTGGGAGCAAGTTGTCAGGGCCAAGACTATTTTTCTAGTAAAAAATGTTTTTTCTGGAGGAGACAACACCAATAAACTGAGGAGATAGAGAAGAATTGTCCTTATGACAAAATGTTTTATAAAAAGAATGTAAAGTCTGTGTTTTCTATAAGTGTTGCTGTAATATCAACACAAGAATGCATTACTACTTCATTCTTATGATACACTGATATATCTTTAAACCAAATTTCTTGAGTGGGCATAGATGAAGAGCACAGTTATATATGTATCTATATTATGCAATAGTAGCATATATATATCTACAAAGAAGCATGCTCTCTGGTTTCCCCATTCCTTTTACGCTTCATCATTGCTATTAGATATATTTGCTGTGCACAGCAATAAGGGAAGGAAAGCAGCTGAGTCATTGCAGGTTTTTCTGCAAGCTCAGAAATGTAGATAATGAAAGTGCAGTAATACTGCTTAGGAGAAGAAGAAGCATGAAAGCCAGTATGTGCCAAAAATAAGACAGTGATAACTAATTCAGACACTAAATTAAGGTTCTGTGTCAAATCATGTATTTAGCATATATTTATGCTAAAAGAGCCAGAGCAGGGAAAAGCAAGTCCACCTACATCCACTCGTATATGAATTATTTTTGTGATCTGCTGAATACAGATGTCCTTTAGCCACATACAAAATCAGGATGGGACATCTTAGGTTTATAGCCTTTGCACTGTGCAGTAGTTGAGATTTTTAATTTTCCTCATTTGACTATGATTCCCAGACTGAAAATTTTTCCCCTCGTAAATAATTCAGGTTCTCTTCCTGTGACTGCAACACAAGCCTGCTTTTCTACCTGCCAGCACTTATGCGTACAGCACAGTATGTAAAAGAGTGCTCAAATTAAAAGATTTATTAAAATTATTTCTATGAGAAACTTAAAATGCTGTGGGTACCATTTCTTTGTTGTAAATGGCCTTCCACAACTTCATTTTGAAGACACTTTTCTTCCGATACAAGTCATCCATGAGCCTACATAAAAGGTAATAACTGGCACTCTGTTCCTGGTTATCTGGTATTATTCAGAATAAATAAAGATATCCCCAGGGCAGGGACCCTAGAAAAGGGCTTTTGGCAGCTGAAGTGCAGGCAATTGTATGTCGCTTTGTGGAAGCAGTGGCATGTGCCCTTAGACAGCCCCACGAGGGCACCCCAGGGTGGGTGCTCACGGCTCCCCCGGCCATGCTGCCAGCCACCTGCTCTCACATGAGGACAGAGGGGATGGAAGGTGCTGCCAAGGGGACCTGGCGGTTGCGATAGCTGCAGCCTCCGAACCTGAAAAGCACTTGAAATTTCTCAGTAGAAATTATCAATGTCATATGTAGGAACTCTTTCCAAGGACCTGTTGGAGAGCAAGGGGAGGTGACTGGACCTCAAGTGTGTGTCTTTTTACTAGAAATAAACTTTTAATTTAATGTTCACAAAACTGTAATGTATGGGTTGATACCTGATAACTTGTGAACAAGACACATCTCTCCAAAGTCCCACATGGACTTTACTATAAAAAAGGCAACTCCAATCCCAACTTCTAGTGCCTCATGTAAGGAGACAGTCCTGCAGGCCATAAATCTTCTCCAGCAGGCAGATGTGCTGCAGGGGTGCTGTGAGGGTCACAGGAGGACAACACCATGGGATGGGGAGCAATGGGTGACTGCGGTGGGGACGAAGCAGCGGCAAGCTTCGGAGGAGTAGTGGCAGTAGTGTTGCGGGGCTGGATGGTAAGTGCTGAAGCAGCAGCAGAGCATTGGTTTGGTGGTGGCAAATGGCTGGGTTAAACGGAGGCCATAGAGAGCACATTTAGAGCCAGAGCTGCTGTGTGAGTCTTGTATCTAGAAACAGAACTGTGAATGCTTTAGCTGAAATAAGTGACAGACTTCACTTATTTCATATCTTTCAAGAAAGAGATCTACTTGCTGATCCTCAAAGCCTAGGCAGTGAGCTGTGAGTGATGTATAAGCAGGTAGCAGCTAGCTACCTCCTCACTCAGCTGAAAGAGGCATTTCAGGATTATTGCCAACACAACTTGGAACAGTTGTGTAGTTTCATCTAGTGATAGTTATTCCAATTTTCTAAGCTGATTTTTAAGTTTTTTATTTTTCCTCAAACCCCACAAAAAAAAAAAAAAAGAAAAAGGAACTGTTTATTTAAACCTTTCTTTCTAAATCCATTTTTGCCACCCAAGAAGTATTGCTTGCTCTAGAGCCTCCAATTTGATTTAGTTTCCTACAATTGAACAGTGTGAGGAAAAACTTCAGTGTTTCTGATGAGACTCTAGAAAAATGAACCTGGCACATTTGTGCCTGATACTGCCTGGCATACATCCAGCGGCAAGGATACAAAAGCTTTTACCCTAGTGCTTGTAAAAGTAGACCTACATCTAGCTCCAGGTAGACGCTGGGATTTGCCTGCATAGAGTTATTGGAAAAAATTGGGGCATACATTTTAACAGATCTCTGACAAGACCTCCAATGCTGATGTTAATTGAATGTTTTTTTCAGGATATGTTTTCAATGTTGTTCCTCTCTGCTTGTCCAACTTGAATACTCCTGAGAACAGCAACATGACAAGAATTAATGCCTGTTTGCATTAACCCAAACTTTATTGTCACTTAATTAACCATGATTAATGTCAGGAGGCAAAGGAGAAGTGTCAAGCTATTTTCAACAGCTCTGTACTGATGCATTCAGAAGAACAAGTAGTGGCATTGCAATGTTGATTACAATAAAATCGAGCCAAAAGATGCTTTGTTTTGAAGGCAAGGTTTATTCTTCAGCCTCTGACAACATCCTGGTAAATTGCCAGTGGCTGTAACCCCTAGAAACCTCACTTAAGAAGCATGAACCAAAAATACCAACACTCTCTCCAAAATGAAAATCAAAGGGGCAAATATTACCCAGAATTACTCAATAGTTGTGAATCTGTGTAAACTGTATTTGGGTAACATATTCTCACTGATTTCAGGGAAACAGAACAGTCTAGTTTTCTATTGGCACTATTCCTTATTAATCTCACCAGTTTAATACACAGTCCTGATCCACTGCCAAAAATAAATCCATAGGTTGATTAGGATACCTGGTAGGTCTCGCAAAGTAGACCAAACAACTGTAGGCTACTGAGAAGAGCAGTAGATGTGGCAGGCCTGGCATTTCCCTAAGTTGCTAGAAACATCTAAGCTCTCCAAGAGCTCTTTATCAAATCTTTGCAAGGGGAAAAAATGAAAGAAATGAAAATCAAATTAAGATTGATACTGGAAGTTTCCTGAGGTCTTCATTGGAAAACCTGGGACTTGCGATGGCAGCGTGAGTTCCTGGTGGCTGCGTGTGCCAGGTGGTGATCTGATCCGAAGGATTAGGGTAAAAGGGAGTGATTTGAAAATAGATAGGAAACGGATGGATGATTTTCTCCAATGGATGTGACTGTATAATCTTTCTAAAGGTTCAAGGGAAAGCATGCACACATGTTCTTTTGCTAGAAAGGAATGTTTGTTTTTCTTGCTGTCCCTGTGATCTGGGAGCTCCATGAGAGATCTCTTATTCCCTTTTCCTCACATACTAGTGTGTGTGGAGGAATGAAGTAAGAAGTTTTAAGCAGCGAGCTCTTGAATGGAAGCAGCACAAGGCAATGGTTGGGTGGGACTTCTATTTTTTCCTATTTTCCTACAGGAGGCTTTGCCTTTGGGCTCACTTTCCTGCTTTCTTCTCTGGCAGGGAGGAGACCTTAGCTCACAGCTCCTCACTAGCAAAGGAGGAATGGAAAATATGACATAAAATGGAGGCATCACAGATGAAAAAGGGGAGGGAAAGAGAGCTGGGGAGAGGAAGAACTGGGCATATTGAAGACTGGAACAAGGACAGTCAGGGACTGGTATAGGGAAATGCAAAATAATTATAGGAAAAAGTAAATAAACTCATTAAAACTAAGAAATAAGGACGGCAAAATAGAAGAGGAATAGAAAAAGCCTAAGTAAGTAAAGGAAAGCAGAAATTTGTAGGTATTGTTTTCTGGATCTGTGTTTCTATTCTGCATTTAAAATAGCAGATTCATGTTTTGGATATTGAAAATATTTCCCCCTGTTTATTTTTTTTCTTTTTTACCTTGCCTTTTGAGGAGTCTCTAGGAGGTCTTGCAGTGCATTGAGAATTAACTATTCAAAACCAATTTTTTTATGGACAAGACCTTTTTTACAAACAGATAGAAGAGCTGAATTTTCATTTTAGCATGGAATAAGGAGCAAACGCACAAACTAATCAGGAAGGCTGATCTCACTGAGACAGCAAAACCAGCGGTTTGTGCTCTCCATTTGTCGTCATTTGGCCAAACTATTTCATATACAGCGGGAAATTATTCTGCTGAAAACCCACGCTGAGAACAATATTCCTCCTATGAATACATCCTTCGAGGAATTTTCTTGTTTACTCAAGGAGTAAGAGCTCTAGTTCTAGAAAAACTTTCCCCTGCCTATTCATTTCAATTGGAGTTTTATGCAAGGAAAAAAAACCTTTTTTGTTACAGTTAAAGCGATAGGAAATGGCTGAAGGAATAAAACTGTCATGGGTGACCACTAACTGATGTCACTCTCCTCGAGCATTCAGCAGAGCAATCATTTTAAGGAGACACAATTTGCAAGTAGCATCATGTTTTCACTGGACTACAGCCTTGCCATTTGTAATATCTAGCTATGGTCTATGGTTGTGATGTCTAGTGCCCTTGGTGGGTTTTAGTGGAGTCCATTAGGCTAGTTACATAGGCTTTAAGAGCATTTCAATCTTAGCCACATAATTATAACGTGCTTTGTCATCTGGCCAGCCTGGGGAGAGTAGTTAGTGTGAGTCATGTGAATTAGAACTTGGTATTTCATAGTATCATTGGTGGTTTTCAAACAAATTTCTCTCTCTCCCTCTTTCTCTTTTTCTCTTTGAATACACCGTCAACTGGTTTCTGTTTTCCTGGAGTGAAGGAGATAAAGCAGTCTGCCACCCCCCTCTCAGTCCCCAGTCTGCATGTGGAAACCATTGCACAACACAGTAGCGGAGTGAAAAGGTGTCATTTAAGTGTGTGACATGTCTTGTGCAATGGCTAAATCCAAGAGACAGACATTTTATTGCTTACTTAGCATTTATTTAACTATTTCTAAAATTGTATCCTTGGCCAAATGATTTCTGATTTAATAACAGGAATGATCTTACAAAATTTTGAGCCCTCATTCTAAAGAATTATGCTGCTGTTAACATGTCCATTCTTTCTCCAATAAAAAAAACTAAATGAAAGGTTCTGCATGCAAGAGTCTGGAATAACAAAATAGGACATTTAAAATCTAGCTTGAGCTAACAAAAAAATTTCTATCACTAATTTTAATCTATGGAGAGAAGATTTGTCCTCAAAGGTTTTCACAGCCTCATTTTTCTTTCCAAAATAAAACAAACCCTGTTCTCCAGAAACCCAGACCCATCTGGCCAGTCAGATGCATGACTGACCAACACAGAAAACAGGCTGTATTTCATTCAGGACTAAGAAACATTGTCAAAGGTAAAGTGTAGTGCTAGCTCTATGTTGCAATGTGTCTGCATCTAAACCCATCCAAAATGTGACATACTGAATGGGAGAAAAACACTAAGATTTCCTTTTCCATCTTCCATACATACTTCCATATGTGAACCATTCTGACAAAGGTGCAACACTTCCTCAGGGATCTCTGGAGTATTTCTTTTAGTCTACTGCTGAGGCAGAGCCTGTCATGAGGGTTCCCAAGGCAGTTGTTATGAAGGATAGGGACAACAGTTATGGACAGGCATTGAGTTGACCACTGGTTGAAAACATAGATACCTAATTATGAAAGATGAGACTCCATTATCAGTGACTGGGCAAAGCAATCCTTTGATCTAGTGAACTTAATTTTTTTTCTGTGATAATTAAATTTAGATTTTTTGGTACCAGTATATCTTAAAGTGACTACAAATTTATCTAAAACATAACTTACGGTATTCCTATGTTGAGATAATCAACTAGGTCTGGAATAAGGCCCAACGTGTTTTCTTCCCAGCTACAAGTTTTATAATATCAGCAATGCTTTGAATAACATTTGATAATTATGAAAGTATTTGATTTCTAGATGTTTGTGCAAATGTGTTGTGTTTGCAAACATAATTTTTTCATGGGTACTTCTGTAAAGCTTGGTACATACATGCCACGTTTCAGTTCGCAGTTATTTCTGGGTGACTATTCAAACATTGATTAGACTAGTTTTGTATCACGTGTTTTGCCTCTCTATTAAAGCAGATTAATGTATAATACATAGAATATTATGGCAGTTCAGGCATTCTAGCTTGATAGTTTTTACTGCATGCCCATAGCCACTGTTCCCTTCTAGCCTATTAAAGCAGCTTGCTTGTGCATCACAAATGATGTACTATTCTTAGACGGGGTGGAAAAAGATTACATCATTGAGCGAGACTGACTGGTTAACAATGGATGAGAAGGCTGAGGTACTCAGCAACTTCTTTGCCTCAGTCCTCACTGGCAGTGTCTCTTCCCACACCTCTCAAATGGATAGACTGCAAGAAGGGGACTAGAGGAGCAAAGTCCCTCCCACTGTAAGAGAAGACCAGGTTTGAGACCACCCGAGGAACCTTAACATACACAAGTCTATGGGACCTGATGAGATGCATCCCAGAGCCCTGAGGGAATTGGCTGATGTACTTGCCAAGCCACTCTCCATGATAATTGAAAAGTCATGGCAGTCAGGTGAAGTCCCTGTGACAAGGTAAGAGCTACCAATGTTGTCTATCTGGACTTCTGTAAGGCCTTTGATACGGTCCCCCACAACATTCTTCTCTCTAAACTGGAGACATAGGGATCTGATGGGTGGACTGTTGGGTGGATGAGGAATTGGATGGATGGTTGCACCCAGAGGGTAGTGGTTAACGGCTTAATGTCCAGAGGGAGATCAGTGATGAGTGGTGTCCCTCAGGGGTCCGCACTGGGACCAGTACTCTTTCACATCTTCATCAATGACATAGTGGGATCAAGGGCACCCTCAGCAAGTTTGCAGATGACACCAAGCTGAGTGGTATGGTTGACACACTTGAAGGACGAGAACCCATCCAGAAGGACTTGGACAAGCTCGAGGAATGGGCCTATGTGAACCTCATGAGGTTCAACAAGGCCAAGTGCAGGGTCCTGAACCTGGGTTGGGGCAACCCTCAGTATCAATATAGGCTGGGGGAGGAAGGGATTGAGAGCAGCTCTGCTGAGAAGGACTTGGGGTACTAGTGGACGAAAAGCTGGACATGGGCCAGAAATGTGTGCTCGCAGCCCAGAAGGACAACCATGTCCTGGGCTGCATCCAAAGCAGCATGGCCAGCAGGTCAAGGGAGGTGATTCTGCCCCTCTGCTCTGCTCTGGGGAGACCCCACCTGGAGTCCTGCATCCAGCTCTGGAGCCCTCAGCACAGGAAAGACATGGACCTGTTGGAGCAAGTCCAGAGGAGGCCACAGAAATGATCAGAGGGATGGAACACCTCTGCTGTGACGACAGGCTGAGAGAGTTGGGGTTGTTCAGCCTGGAGAAGAGAAGGCTCTAAGGAGACCTTGTTGCAGCCTTCCAGTACTTAAAAGGGTCTTATAAGAAAGATGAGGACAGACTTTTTAGCAGGGCCTGTTTCGATAGGACAAGGGTAATGGTTTTAAACTAAAGGAGGGCAGATTTTGACTAGACATAAGAAAGAAATTTTTCACCATGAGAGTGGTGAAACACTGGCACAGGTTGCCCAGAGAGGTAGTAGATGCCCCATCCCTGGCAACATTCCAGGTCAGGTTGGATGGGGCTCTGAGCAACCTGATCTAGTTGAAGATGCCCCTGCTTATTGCAGGGGGGTTGGACAAGATGCACTTAAAAGGTCCTTTCCAACCCAAAGATTCTATGATTCTATGAGCATTGCAGAAACCTGAAGAAGAAAGACTATAGACAAAATTTCATTTTTAGGTATTAATAATGTTTTATTTTAGCATTAATATTTGTTTGTAAAGACACATAAGTAATTTTTCACGTTTTTCTGCAGGAAAAGTTCCTCACTGGCAATAGGTTGGTATGAACTGGCAGCAAAACTATGTTCCATGAAATCTTGCCCCCATACCATGGAATGTTCTTGAGCAGCCATGCATTATCATTAATAAGGCCTTTGTTTGGCATCCATGTGCAAATATAGGATGTTATTTGCTCTTTACCAGTCATAAATGGCCAGATCCTCAAAGAGGCTTAATCACCTTAAAATTAGGTGGCTAGATTCTGATGCAAAATACAAAATCCTGTATGTGCCTGGGTTACCACTTTAGTGCATGGGGAAAACCAGACACCTCAGAAAGGAATTTGAGGTAACCAGCCAAGCAAGCAAGGAGCTGTTTAAATTAAGCACACCTATGTTCTGAATTACCAGTGGGAACAGTGGCTGGCCAAAGCACCATCACAACACAGCTGTTCATGATGCTGTAGTACAAACAGCACTGGGCATCTGCTGAGGTATAAAGTAACTTTTTGTAGATCCATTCTCTCCTCTGTCCACAATCTCTTCCAGTACCTGGGGAAAATGCCCTGTACCAAAACCAACAATCAGCAGTGGGACAGAAACAATGTGAGATGTGCTCTTACATTTTCCTACCTACGTCTCTGCTGTCCCTGCAGGACAGCCAGGATCTCCACGAAAGAATGAGGGAAGGCTTCTGGAGTGGGAGAAACTACAGTGTGCACAAGATAAGCTCAGGAATCAACAATCAGCAGGAAAATACCTAATATGTAGATAATAACAAATGCTGTGCACTGGAATGTGTCTTAAAATTGACGTTTAGTGCTGCAACTAGTACAACCTGCTTGGCATTTGCAGCCAGTAACTCCCTCTTCCCGGTAAGCATCCCGTACTATTATTCTTCCTCCCTTTCTAGTCACTACTATAGTGATAAGAAAATAAGAGGCTCATTCAAATTTCTCCTCCTGACATACACCTATATGGCTCGGGTCCTTAAAAGGTGCCCTAGTTCCCCGTCTGCAGGCTGTTCTAGGATCTGGACAGGACCTCTCCTTCTGTTGAACTTGAAAACAAGGCCAGACAAATCATACCCTTACTGGAACAAAAACAGGGATTCACTCTGCCTTCTGCTGGTCAAATCACTCACTTGGATAATTCTATTTTATTCAAAAAATCCTGTGAAAAACTAAAGATCCAAGGCACTTGAAGAGCTCTAGCACCTGCAGAGGTATGAAGAGGTTTGGCACTGCAGCTTTGCACTTGCATTTATAAGCCCACACTAGGCATTTGTATGTGTCTTTCTGGGATGTAGCCACCTCAGGAGGTCTTTCACCATTTCACCAAGAAAAAGGGAAACCTCTTTCACCAGAGACCCAGTCCTACACTGATGGAAACAGTTGCTTTTACCCATGCTCATGAGGAGACATGAAGAGCCGAAGTGTTTGTACATGGCATTTCATGGGCCATAGCTGTGCTAGAAGCATACTGGGGAGCTGGCCAGGTGATCCAAGGACAGGAAGGAGAAGTTATAAACCCTTGAGAGTTTGTGATTAGTGAAACCCAGCTGAAATACAAAGCATGGGCCAAATGCCAAGCATAGCAGAGGTATTGTTGCCTGCAGGGCTCATCTTAGACGTATAACTCAGATCCTGAAGACTTTTTTTTCAATTCTGATTCCTATTTTTCTTCTAGCTCAAACTTCCTTAAATGGAAATCAGTCAACTGGATTTAATGTGAGTGAATACAATTACTATACTTGTTCCTTTGGCTGTACAAATACTATTTATTTCTGCTTCGTGGTCCACTCTACATAGCTCCCCACAACTTCTTTTTTTCTGTGTCTTTATCAAATCTGCCTGCCATATAAAAATGTGGCTTTTTACTGGGCCTCATCCAAAGGCCACTGAAGTCAAGGGGTTCATGAAAGGTTCAGAGCCAATTATCACTACCACTACTTCCAGCCATGTTCTTTTCACGGAGCATGTTCTGCTTTTATAGCGCTGATCTCTTTTGCCAATATTAAAGCAAAAGCTCCATCACAGTGCAGTGCGATATATTTAATATTCAGATTTTTATTTTCCTTTTTATAAATAACTGCTTTTTTCATAGCATTCCTTATCTTGCTGGGATGGTATGTGAATCCAGTGAGTCTAATGATAAATTACTGAGCATAAATGGAACTTTAGTTCTCTATGTCAATGAGTAATGTTTTGCTGCTTAAATAAATATTACTGTGAAATTTATCCTTGATTTACTGAGCCTGTATTAAAATAGATGAGTAACGTTCTGACAGCATTTAAAAAATGGTCAGTCCATTCTCTTGCATAGCATGTGGGAAACTGACATTCATAGCGAATATTTAAGAATGTTTGGTTCATCCTCACCATTAGGCTTCACTTTTTAAAACAGAATTGTAAAAATGTTGATTTAACTTCATTAAATCAGTAAAGTGACTTCTGCCATGCAATATTTTTTCCCCCTCTCTTTATTCCTTGCATTTAAGCCTAAGAACATAATCTGCTGAATGTCTCATTTTGGGTTACTGTTGAAGACTCCTATCTTTGCACTCTTCAGCTCCCATCTGTTACAAGCCTGTTACATCACTTAAAAAATTCTACACTTAATAAATTAAACAAACGAACTGTACTTCCCTCTGCTCCATTTGAAGGGAAGAGGCCAAACAAGCCCATCTCCTGAACAGCCCTTCAGGCTTCTGAACGTTACCGATATTCCACATCAGCTTCAAAGTTTAGGGGACACAGTGGGACAAAGAAAGAGTAGCTCTGTATGTCACAACACCAGGCAGATACCCCGGGGGATGCCAGTACTGCAGCGCAGTACCACAGGCTGCTGTGAGCCAGATCAGTGCCAGCAACAGCAAGCGTCTGCCAGAGGACATCCAAAAGCCTGACTGTGCCCAGAGACCCGAGACCTCCCCATGCTGAACCTGGATTTGCCTGTAGATCCTTGGGCTCCCAATAAACTCTTCCCCTTTTAAACAAACAGAAATGCCACCAGTTTAAAGCTGTGGCATTTTAAAAAGACTTTCATCCTTTCTCTGTAGACGAGAAGGCTATAAACCCCCAAACATTTTAATCTGCTTACTAGGCTTTAATTACACTTACTGCCAATAGGTTCTATGACCAGTCCAAAGAAAATACTGGCTGTTGTGTATTTTTTTTAACTGTGATTGATGAAGCGTATTTGTGTAACATTAGGTCATATTTGTCAGAGTTTAACTTTTTAGTTGGCAACTACACCATTAATTAGCAATATTGCTGATAACCTCTATTTTATATAACCAGCAAGCTGTTTTTCTGTACAAGTTGGCAGTGGAAAATAAGAAAAGGATATTTCCATGGTGCCACATGTCTGGAGTAGGAATAATCAGAGAAATACTCACTACAACATTCTCTGGGATTCCTATCTGTAAAACATGCCTTATTTCTTGACAGGCATTATTTTCTTAGGTGTTCCTCTTGTGGCTTCCTTTCCTTTCAGTCTTGCAGCATACTCCTTTTAATGTTACATCTCTGTTTTGAATGCTCTCTGAGTCTGCAGTCAGACGAGTAGCATATTCCTGAGGCTGCACATTTCCTGTTGTAATACCCTGTTTTTCAGCTTCTCAAAACTCTTTCAAACTTTCTCTGTTTGGAATGAAATTTTCCATCCAACTTTTTTTTTTTCCCCCCCAAAGAGTATTTCAGCTAAAGCTGTACTGCTGGTTTTGAGCATGAGGTATGGGGATAAAGAATATGTTTCTACCTGTCTCAAAAATGCATAGCATCTTTTATTTTTATTGTTGTACTGTCTTCTAACATTTGGATCTGGGATATGAAATTTCACAAAAGGATAAACATTACACCATTATCTTTTACTGTCACTATCAAAATTCACCTTTGGCCAAGTGACATCCCTTTAAAATACCATAGTTCAAAAACTCTCAGTAGAAACTGGTTGGAGTTCACCAATTAAAGTCTCCAGAGACGAGACTTCTCCCTGTCCAAGCTCCCAGAGCACGCCCAAGCACCTTGCAGCCCTAGGCGTGCATGCGCTGTTCAACTTGACATCAGTCATTCTGCACTGCATTTCCAAATCTGAAACATGGGAAAAATACAAAGTTTGTGTCTCAGAGGAGCTTTGTGAAACTAGGTCACGAATGATGGTGAAGCATGTACATGCTGCAGTGAAAGGCACTGTAAAGAGTTCTTGAGGATGTGAATAATCCTACTTTTACAGTACAGCTTCATCAGTGGAAAAGACAGCCAGCTTGGGCCATGCACTGAACAATGGAGAGAAAATAAAATTGAGTGTTGTTACCCATTAACTCAATACAGTCAGCTTTTTGCACTGAGAAAGGACCTGTGGGAAGGAAAAAAGGACATGAGTGTGTGACAAAAGATGGCATCCTAGGACACATGCACTGTCTTGTTGCTTAAAAGTTGTGTGGGTGTTAGGTCACACATTTTCTAACTCCTGAGCTCTTAATAATGGTCTTTAACCTAATCTCTGCTACTATCTCACAACTGATAGGTGAAGAAGAATGTCTTTGTAGTTAAAGTGCTGACCTGGAACCTGGGGACCACAGGCTCCTTTCTGGGATTCCACTACATAATTTTTTTGTAGAAAATAGATCTACAAAATGAGTATAATTTTTAAAAATTCAGTTTATTTGCCCATTGTCTATCACATCTATTTGATGTTTTTCTTTTCAAAACTTTTTGGGAAGTTTTTGTCTCTTATTCAATATTTGTCAGTGTCAGCTGAGGCCTATAGTTGTCATTTTAAGAGAAGTAATGACTTGGTGAACTCTGTTCAAAGCTCACTGAAACTAAACAAAGCTTTTCCAGTGAATACAGTGGGATTCGTGAGAGCTGGGGGAGCTTCTGTCTGAGCAAACTCCTAAGCACTGCATCTCTGCTCAGAAGGACTAAAAAACAAGTGAAGGCAAGAAGCTGGTCTTTTTATCTTGAGATGTATTTAAGAGGTTTGAAGTAAATTGGACGAGCAGTCATCAACACATTGATTACATCTCCGAAGAGCAAAATACGTTCAGGACATTTGCAAGGGGCTGCCAGGTTTGGCTGTGAACCCTTGGGAACCTGCGTTCCCCGGCGTGAGAGACAGATGAGGTACCAGGTGGGACATGGTAGGACATGCATGAGGCATCAGGGGCCTAGGTTTAGGCAGCTGGATTGGGTTCTGTGCTTCTAAGATAGGACTGAAAGCATTTAATGTGGACTGTTCTGTGCATTCGCGATGTAACATTTACCAATGCAGTGCTCACTTTATTTTACCTACAAATGTAAAAAAAAAAAGAAACATTAAAGAAAGGCAGTATTAAATACTTATTTTCATTTATTAGGTTTCTTATGTAGTATTATAGTAGAAACTAAGGGAGTTATCAATAATTATCATTGATGGCTAGGCAGTTCTTACTATCTGTAAGTGTAGCCTTGTATATTCTCCAAGGATTATGCATAATTTTAATAACAGAAAGATATGTTCAATTCCTGGATATATTCTTCTCAATATGAAGTACATTTTAAGAGGATTAAAAATACCTAGTCCTTCTAAACTGTGCTCCAGATGAGCATGGCAAAGTAATGGGCATATTTCCCCATGTTTAAGGAATGAACACAGTGCCACACTAATGCAGAGTCTGCTGTGGCTTCATGGTAGAATAGTAAGTGTAGCCTTAAAACTTTGTCTCGGGGTATAAATCTTTATACAGGTGCAAAACTCATTTGTCAGTGAAAAAATGTTAGAAAACAACTGCAGTTCCAGAGGAAAATGGTTTATTATACCTTTTAAATTTAATGTTGTTGACCTGAATGCAGTTTCTCCCAGGTTAATGAGTATTTTTCTAACGTTTACCAAAAGCCTCTCTCCAAATCCCAATTTCAGCAATTCTAGTTGTAAGACTTAGAGCAGAAAGCAGACCAAGAGGAGTGTGAAGAAGACAAAAATGGCTATGCAGAGATCCATATTACACTCTCTGACTTGAAGCAAATTTCCCCAGTAATTTCAGCTTGTGCTTAGAAACCAGAAAGGCATTCTCGTAACTTGCGGCACCGCGGTTACTTTGGAGAATGTACCCAAAAGCAATGGTATTAAATCACTGAGCCAAGAGAAGGAGCTATGTTTTGATTAGGCAGACAGTCTTCCCCTGACAAATTTCAAGACCTGCAGTCTAGCAGATGGCACATTGTAACAAACACAACTGTATTTCTCTTAGGTTGCCTGAGGAATTCTGCGCCCTTGTTTTTTTTGTGCGTGACATTTTTATGAACAACTATTTATTTTCTTTATCTTGGGTTTTTGCTTAACTCCTTTTACAAGCGGTTCTTTATTCTTCCTCAGGTGCCCTGTTTGTTTGTGCAAGAAGCCACCGTTAGCTTTCCTGGCCAGGCAGAGATGGAGCAGGCTGTGGCTGGGGTCACAGGCACCAGCTTATGCTGAGGTGTGTGGCAAAGCCACCGCTGCCCAAGGCTGAGCTCCTGGGTGGACCTCCTCCAGCCCCAGCGCTCGCGCTGAGCCCTGCGCTGCCACGCACGACTTCCAACGGGCGTTTTGGTGTGCTCTGATAGCAGCGCCCGCACCGTCAGTGATGGGGGAATTGCCGGTGGATGGCTGATTCCTTGGTGTTCTCTGGGTTTGTTAAATGGTTTTTATTTATAAAAGTATATTTATTTTAAGTAAAAGAAAACTTTTGGGTCAATACAAGGGAGAATGCCATCTCCATCTCTCACTGGTTTGACTTTTTTTTAGCGACCAATATGCATGTTTAAGATTCAGTTGGTGCCAAGAAGACCTTGATTGGTTCCTTCAAATGGTAACTGGTGTGACCCCCTTGTAAAAGTAGTAGACTCTTTTCAAAATGTTGAGAGGGTGAAATTGCCAAAATGTGCCTATAGCTAGGAAAGCTGATAGATGCAAAGCTTCTCCGTGATCTAGAATATAGGGCAAGTTCAGCCTGAGGTTCCGGTACAGAGGAATCTACTTCCAAGTAAATAATGCTATTATTTTTATTGCAGAAGTATTGTTTTATTACAATTTTATGTAAACATGCATTTAAAAAAATTAAATCCATTTGAAACGGGAGACCTTTTCAGGAGGTATACGATACAGGAAGGAGAATGATTCATAGGAAGAGAGAAGCAGATAAACAGCCAGTCTTGTGTATCTGTCACATACGCTATAAAAACGCTCCCTTGCACGGCAGCCACAGCCGCGCTGTGAGTTACAGGACAAAGAAATAGTAGGCCATATCTTAGTATACAGTTCAGCACTGATGACAGGAGTTGTCTTTTCTTAAATAGATGAGCCAATAAAAATAGATGTCCTCTGTTATTCATAGACTATATATTGCAGCAGCAACGTAATGTCATTCACTGATAAGAAGAAAAAGTCTCTGATGAGAAAAATTCCCCCGCTGCTCCATTTGGGACAGAGCAGCAGGAGGAGGTGCTGGACGCGCAGAGGTACGGTCCTGCTGACTTCAGCACAAGCTGGCTCACGCCTCTGTGTCAGTTCTGCCGTGACTTGACGGTGCTGAGACACCTCTCGTAAGCCCTTCTGAGGACTTCTCATCCTGTAATCCTCCACATACACCTCCTCCTTCTGCGCTCCCTTTCTGCTTTACATAAGCAGCTTTGTAAGGAGCAGAAGGGGCAGAACGGAGGAGGTATGCCAGCACAGACAGCAGCGTGTCTGTCACCTTCTGGGGCACAGCGGGGGGGTGTGCCATGCCAAGAGAGCCCCCAGAGCGATTATGTTTTGGGGAGAAATCATGCCTCTCTGCTTCCCCAACGCGAAGGAGGGTCATACAGGTTTCCCTTGAGCCTGCGGGCAGCCCGGCCTGCCGGCTGCCTGCAATGCACTGCTGATTTTCCACTTGCACATCTGCCCCACAGGCAGGCGGAGGCAGCCGCCCTGAGCCTGCGAAGGCTTCTGACGGGGAGGGCACAAAGGGCTCTTTTTCCATCCACCTCCACCCAAAGGGCAGGAGCACGTCGGGATGATGTTTCTGAATACCTCATTGAAATCCTGTTTTAAATCACCTAGAAACTAAGAAGCCCAGACTTGCTCCCAACAAAATCAATGGCAAATCCCTACGGACGATAAAAGGGACCCCTAAACAGGTGTCTGTTTGGATTTCCCAAACGAAACGAAAGGTGCAAACTGCATTTGACAGTTTTTCAACTAAAACTAATACTCACTTCAGCTTATGTCTGAATTATTTAAAACGTGATAACATTCCTTTGCTCCATTGTATTCAGACATTCAGGATCCCTGCAAAATATTTATCTTGGATAGTCCCTATATCCAATTCCTCTTTTTATCAATAGAACAATATTTATGGAGATCAGGCTGCCAACTTTGCCAGACAGACGCCCTTTGCATTCAAAAGAAAACATGATTCATCGGAGGATCAGGATTTCAGCTACAAATTAAACTTTTCTTTGATAGGCTGAAAAGATACAAGTCAATAAAGGAAAATTCTTGATAGCTGGAAAGGAATGTCTTCTTTGAGACTGCCAATATTCAGTTCTGATCACTAATATCTTAACTGATGGAAGAGATTTTTTTTTTTTTCTTTATCTAATTACATCCCAGGGGCAATGTTTAAAAGAAATGGAAAGATAGTTATAAGCAGTTGTGCTGTGTAAAGATGCCAGCCTATTTTTGCTATCTCTTTGAGATCATGAATATCTTTTCATGTACTCGTGCAGCCCACAGGACAAAAGTGCTCTGACCCAAACCTAGAGTTCTCTAGATAATACATACAACTAGCATTAAGTGTAGTAAGAACAATAACAGCAACAACAAAAGTAGAGATAAACTAACAGACTTGTGGCTTGTTATCTTTCAGTGCAAAAGCCTATCACACATATGAAAATAGACATACTCTAATAGCCACAGTGCCCAACATAGCAGGAAAAATAAGCTGTATGCCGAGAGAAAAAATCAAAAGATTTATTGATCCTCGTTTTTCAGAGCTGTTATTCCCTGACTTTACTGCAGATATCCCACAAAGTTATTTCTCCTCTCTCTCTAAGTGGTACCATTGAAAATACGTAATGTATTTTTCATCATGTACCCTTTTAACAATAATTAAATATCACAACCCTACCTTTCAACTAATTGCAATGGCCTTGTTATTTTTGGTTTTGCCTGACTATGATTTCAAACTAATGATCATTAGTAACAATAATAGTCCTCTTACCTTTTTATCATGCCTTACATCTGCGGGACTCTACGTTAAGCATTACTACGTGCATTACACCAGTGCTTACACTGAGTCACAGAGGTTAATTAACTTATTAAAGATCTCAAAGCACGTCAGTGGCAGAATCAGGAATAACGACAGTCAGCCCTGAGCTCTGCTCTCTCTGGCCTTGATGCTCTGACAGTTCTTGCTAAAGGGGTAGCCAGACTTTGCAAAATGCTATTAATCACCAAGAGCTGGACTTCTTTAGGAGAGGATTATTTGTGTGGGAAGGGAAGGACAGAGTCATTTCATTGCTAAAATGAAGCTGAAAGTGGGACTAATGGAAAGAAAAGCTCCTACTTGTCTGAATCACACCGCTTGAAGGCAGTGAGTGTTGCAGAGGGATGGTGGTATTTGGTAAGGTATCTCGGGATGTTGTGTTCACAAAACCAGCCTGAAGAGTGGTGTACTGAAATTCAAACATCCCAAACAGTACAAAATCAGATCTGATGACACTTTGCTAATCTCACTGATGTCCTCTATGGAGAATCTGGGAATAGGGTAGCTCTTAATATGCAGGCTGCCAAATGACCATGTTCATCTAACCTTTGCCTCAGAGGAGATTGCCACTTTTGGACCTTGTCCTAGTCATCAGTGAATGATTGCTTGCTCAAACACACAGCTGGATGAATTCTGATGTTGCAGAGATCAAGAAAACTTGGGAACTTTAAAGTCTGATTACTACAGAAAAAGGTATTTTCTGTGTCTCTCCTCATCCCTACTACCATGCTGCTTTAACATGAGAGCCTGTTAATGCTGCTTCAGATTCTCATGGGATGGAGACTGGCATCAGTGAATTTAAATTGGCATTTTATGCTGATGGTATATTAATATGTATGATCTAGCAGGAACTTCAGCTTTTATTACAGTTTGAATCATTACTAATTTTGGCAAATTTTCTGGCTTTAAAATGAGCTGTAATAAATGTAAAGCCATGCCTCTGCATAGACCAGATAACACACCTGCCATCTAGATTTTCCCATTTAAGCTGAAATGCTAGGTTGTCCCAAACCTCAGCTTATATATCCCCTGTTTCTATTTAAAAGAGAAAACCCTGATAGCAAAATATCAAATTAATATGAACTATTTTGCTGTGCCTTGATCCATTTTAAAACATAAACAAAGGGCCAAATCTAGTTTACCTCACTTAGGTGGGGAGCCTCTTAGAAGTCAATAGCAGACTCTTATACTAAATTATACGTTATTGATCTGAATCTTCTGTGATACAAGCAGAACCTGATGGAGCTATAATACAGCTAAAGGGTGAAGGGAGGTAGCAACATAAAGTACATCTGTGTGGGCTGAACAGGTGTCATGGTTTAGCCCCAGACAGCAACTAAGCCCCACGCAGCCGCTCGCTCACTCCCCCACAGTGGGACAGGGGAGAGAATCAGAAAAGTAAAAGTGAGGAAACTCATGGTTTGAGATAAAGACAGCTTAATAGGTAAAGCAAAAGCCACGCACGCAAGCAGAGCAAAACAAGGAATCCATTCACTGTTCCCCATGGGCAGGCAGGTGTTCAGCCATCTCCAGGGAAGCAGGGCTCCATCACGCCTAATGGTTTCTTGGGAAGACAGACGCCATCACTCCGAGTGTCCCTCCACCCCTTCCTTCTTCTTCATCCCAGCTTTATATATTGAGCATGACGTTGTATGGTATGGAATATATGGAATATCCCTTTGGCCAGCCTGGGTCAGCTGTCCTGCCTGTGTCCCCTCCCAGCTCCCCGTGCACCCCCAGCCCGCTCGCTGGCAGGCCAGCATGAGAAGCTGGACTGTCCTTGACTACTTAGCAACAACTCAAAACATCAGCACATTATCAACTTTTTCTCATCCCAAAAACAAAACACAGCCTCACACTAGCTTCTGTGAAGAAAATTAACTCTACCCTGGCTGAAACCAGGACAACAGGACAATACTAATAGGTATGAAGAATAAGCACACTCATCCTTTCTAAAATGCACCTGGTCTTGACTGCTGTTATCTCCTGTTGATGTCACTGAAGCATCTGGATGCTCAGCATTTCTGGATGCTCAGCATTTTTAAAACTCGGGCTTGTTTCCTGAAAACCCGCGTAGGTTAAAAAAGCTGTATTAGCACTTTGACAAAACACCCTATAACAAGACTATCAGGCTGTGCATGTCAATCCTCAGTGCAGGAGTAGGTAGTCATTAGAAAGTTGCATTAGTACACCAGAATTAATGTTCTTGAATCCGTGATGATAGGCAGCTTAGGAACAATGTATACTTAACTTGTCCAAATATGCTTTAATGCTGTCATCTCTGATCTTTCAGGTCTGACTCTCTCACAAAGAGATGAGTAGAAATTGTCGGTCAAATTCAAAATATATAAAAAAAATAGTTTTCAAGCATCAGAAAGTTAATTCTCTCTTTCTTTTCCATTTTTGGCCTCATTAGGATGAGGACTATTAAACCATGAAGTAGAAAATTGCTAATTCAGCACTCTTGACATTTCCAGAAACAGAAGAGGTCAACTTCTGTTGTGAACATTCTCCCAGGAGGTGTTCTGCTAAACCGCACTCCTTCAAGTACTAAGATAATCAGCCACGGTATATTTACTGTGGCTTCACCTGTACGGATTTTTCAGTTGTATTAAACCTACCTCTCAGTTTGGTCTCCTGAGAAAAGAAGATGTGGCATTGGCCTTCTCTGGGTGTATGCAAGCCTGTTTAGGTCCCCTCCTTAATTCCTTTTAAAGTCCTCGTTTCTATCAACCAAATCTGGCACATGTGTAGGAGACAGAAAGATCCTAGAAGTTTAATACAATTGCTGGAGGACAGACCCCTTACCCTGGCTCTTTCCACCGAAGGACACTGCAAGGTGAACCCTACCATTACTGGACACCAGCAAACGCAGCCACCACCCATAATTCTCAGGAAAGCCATGTTCATTAGTTCTGCCAAGGTCCTCCAGTCAACCTGGGTATGCCCTCCACCCACAAGGGTACTGGGGGGCCACCTCTCTTTCCTCTGAAAGCCCCCAACCAGCATGGTTGTGGGCTCACGGGTGGTCCTCTGCCCGCCTCAGGATGTGAGTGAGGGAAGGGGACAGAAAGCGTGGAGGCATCAATCACGGAGCCTGATCTCAGCTCCTTGCAGTCCCTTTATTGCTGTCCCCTTGCAGGTGTTACCCAAAATACCATAAAAAGCCACCATCTCAGCAGAGAGAGGTTTCCTCTCTCAGTCATAGTTTCCAGCCTCGCCAAGGGCAGACAGGGAGGCCCTATGTGAAATAATAGCGAATCTCATTCACCTACAAGGAAAAAAATCACAAACTGGAGCAGGTTCCATCTGCTTTTAGTGCAGGTGGTGAGCGAGAGATGCTGATAGAAAGAATAATACCCTAAGTGTGTTTTTAGAATAACTAGTGAAGCTGGTCTTCCACACAAGACAAGTAAAATAAATCCTAATTATAAGAAAAACAAAACACAAGCCATTCAGATAATTTAAGTTTACTTGTGGAATAAGCAATTCTATGTATTTTAATAAGTAATTTGTGAAAGTGTAGGAAATTGTGAAAGTTTTAGGAAAATAGGGCTCAGGAAAAATAAGGCTAAACAGATGAAAAGTTGAAAAAATTACAAAATCCAAAAGCATACTTTCTCACTGCTCATAATATTTGCTTCTACATTATGCTGATTTTTTTAAGATTTACTACTGTAAATCTTTACTCCATATTATTTATACTGTCAAATGTAAACATGAGCCTTTAATGTTACAAGTCTCTAATGGAGGAAGTGAAGTATATTTAGGAATCATGTTTGCTAGAGCACTAAAATACTTCATTATATGAGGAAATCTTTCTTTTTTAGCACTGCATTATTTGTGTTAATGTAAGCTGGGTTTCAAAGGGACTGGCCTTGGGGTCAATTAAATATTTGGAGTGAGTATCACAGCTTACATATGTGAGGAACACCAACAGAGCAAAGTATTCCTTGGCCATTATTGTTTAATCTGTTTTGTACATGGAGGCAACAGACATGGGGTTGAAGAGGAAACTGCAAAGTGCATAAATTACAGTAAGTGTAACGAATAAATAGATTACATGAAAGAAACAGAAGCATATTCTTATATGCTCATCTTAAGGCACATATGAACACCAAGATACTAATTTTTCATTTCCCTTTTTTGTCTATTGCTTCCATATTTCCAACCTGTTTTTTTGTACTGCATCTGGTAAGAGGCTAGTAACACTGACACAGTGCATGGATTCCCGTATTCCCATGCATTGATTGTAAGTCTATTCTAGTTACCATTTTAAAATGGTTTCTTTCATTTTTTTTGTTTTCTTTGACTTACTAATAGCTTTTTCCAGTCTGAGTCATGTTAAAAATACATAAAGTAATCAGAATTCTCCACACACATTTCTCAGGCTGCTCACCTAGCTTAGACAAAGGCCAGCCACATACTGGTGGCAATGATATTTAAATTTAATTTCAAAGGCTTAAATTAATGGATTTACATAAGAGTTCTGAAAATCCTACAACAAAATTCCCACATTTTTTTTTCTTTTTAGTTTGTCATATTTCACTCTGAGCTTTTCAAGTATGTTTTTGAACATGGTTTTCTTTTCTCCTTTACCAGGATATGTGCGAGCTAATACTACAAAATGTGTAGGTAAAGGCATTTTTATCAATGCTATGTGACATAACACTGGCGAGAGATGTGCAAAAGTCAGAAGGGTGGTAATACCCTGAAGCGGTTCTACTAATCTGAACAGCTATTGAAGCTGTCACTGAGATCTGCTGAGGTTCTGCTTCTATCTCAGTTCATGATGTACCTGATTTTACTGATTTTGAGCAAGGTGACTGATCTTCCATTTTTGATTTTTAAGACATTTTACTGCCTGAAAAGGAAGCCCTAGGAACTGCCACTGTGTGTTTTCTGGTTGATCAAGTACTGCAAGGGCAAGAGGACTTCACCCTACTCTGGAGGGATCATCGCCAGCAGCGAGAAGGTGCTCCCTATCCAAACCAGTTTGGGCTCTGTCATCTCATATGGGTCTGGCAACAGTGAGTGGCTCTGTCAGTGACAGGAACTGCTCAGGTTTCATAATGTGAAAAATCATGCCCTTACATTTTTTTTCCTTGAGCAAATGGATGCTAAAATAGACGGAAAGCTTTTGGTATCTGCATACCCTTAGGGAGCTGAGCGGAGGTGTCTGCAGCAGGTGAGTGCATTGTGGGCTGGCTCTGCAAGGGCAAATTTAGAAACTCGGATATCTGGGGCTTGCAACAGTTGGGTTGAGAATGGGAAATGAGATAGAAACACCCAAGGCAAGGCTCCCATTTTCCTTTACATTTATCCCCACAGCTAGCGCCTTCTGCCTCGGCTGCCGCTGGACCCACGGTTCTGGCTGCGGCGTGAAAGGCGGCGCGGGCAGCTCGGGGCAAGGCCTCGGCGGGCAGCGTGGGGCAGGGCCTCGGCGGGCAACGCAAGGCCAGGGCTTGGCGGGCAGCACGGGGCAGGGCTTGGTGGGCAGCGCGGGGCAGGGCTCGGTGGGCAGCGCGGGGCAGGGCCTCGGCAGGCAGCTCAGCCTGAAGAGAGCTTCTTACCAGGCAGCTGAGCGATGGTCCTGGCGGTACAGGCCTGACGTGTGGTAGGTGAACACACCCGCAGACCTGCTTTCTCTCAGTCTGGGTCTCTCCTCGCTCCTCCTTTCCTGCCATGTTAAAAAGTGGCTTTCCTTTAACACCGAACAAGAAAAGAAAAAAAAGGAGAATTAAGAAAAAACACTGTTTCAACCCTAGAAGAAGCATATCAGCCTGTTTTGTCCTATCAGTCTTCTCCTGCCTCTCCTAGTGCAGCTTGCAGTTAGAGATCTAAATCAGTACATAGCCCCTTGCACGCCTGCGCTCCAGACACCTGTGTTCCCCTTCTCCACCCACTCCTGTGGTCAGAACACTGCTTTTGGCTTTCCTTTTGCTCTCCCTGTTTGAGCTACTGCCTGCTCTCACCACTGGATTTCCTGACCATCAGAAACTTCTCGGTGAAGGCCAGGTGTATCACACAGACCTGGGCTTCCGAGAAGGCCTTGCCTTGTCAATAGTCTCCTAAAGAGAAAGAAGGGGCAGTCCAAGTTCCCTGCTCTGACACTCACTTCCAGTGTACATGAGCTATTTTGACCCACAAGTTTAGTTATCTACCTCCTCATCTGTAAAAGAGGGATAACAGCACTTTCCTCCTTCACAGTGGTTAAATATCCAGTTAAGAAGATATAGAAAAGCCACCTTTCAGTGCTCATATCTAGCTATAGACTTTGTACCACAGGACTCTGAGTAAAAATGTGCTATGCAAAAACTGCTGCCGGAGGTGCACAAAGTCAATGGCATCCGTCAATGGTTAAGTGCCCAAAAGGCTTAACAGGCACCCTCAGAAGCATTTGGCTACAGCACTGGGCAGCTGGACTCTTAGATCACGCAGAACCTCACCGCTCCGTTTCCTCCTCCCTCTGCAAGGCTCAGTCCACAGGGGTGACCTCGGAGCACACCTTCCAGGCCAGGTTTCACAGCACACACCGGGAGGTGCTTTTACCCATCTCCTGTGTTGGAAGGTGCAGACTTTTCTTTTGACTACCCTAAGGACTGGTGCCTTAACGCGGCGGCTTTGTTAGCGACAGACATTGTATAGGGACTTCAACTGAGTGCTGTGAATTCTGCTGGGTAGCATTAGCGGGAAGTGAAGTGAAAAGTAGTTACAGAACTTGCTTAAGGCCATTCAGTGGATGAAAGAGGCACGTCCAAAATCCAGACCTCCCACTTACTGCTTTTTAAGACTTGTTCTCATTTTTCCAGTGGTCGAAGTTGACTGTTGACACATTTGATGTCAACTGTAATTGAACAGAGACCATATAGTGCCTTTGTGCCAATGAACAATACAGATTAGAAATGTTTTCTGTGTGTAAACTTCTTTACTGAATGAATGTCTGCAGTTTCTTTCCTTAAGTGATGAATGCAAATACTTGTTCAGGTTTCAGCAATTAACCATGAGCTTTCAGACTTGTTTTTACTCCTCTGTCTTAGGGACACTTCCTCAAACTCTCTTAACACGCTGCAGTGATAAACTGTGGGGCAGAAAAATTGCTTGCTGGCCTGAAAAATAAAGAAAAAAGACCCAGTCTTCTGAGGTGATTCTCTGCAATGAAACATGAGTTATATGGACTAACTTTATGCTTATAAACTTCTCTTTGCCTAAATGCAATGACATTAATTCTTTCCAGACTTCTGATGATAACGTGTTTTACTAGCAAACACTCAGGTCTATATTCTGTTCTCAGGGTGAAGTTGCTGAGTCCTTCTGGCTCTAAGCTAGTTACAGGGTTTTATTAGTGTGACTGGGAAAAGCATCTGCCTTTGAAATCCTACAGATGAATAATAGGGCAAAACGATTATGAAAATGAGGAGGGGGGAACAAAAAGACATGCTTTATTCACACATATGCAAGTTGAAAGTTCATCAGGTTTTCCTCATTGGCTTCAATGGAGCCAGGAGCCTTCCAGTTCCTTCAGGATTTCAGAGCAATAATTCTTAGCTTGGGGATCTTTCATCAGAAGATTTGGGAACAGCTGTATAGTTCACACTTTAAACTGCAGATCTTCTTAGGACAAGGCAAGAACCACAGGCAGAAATAACCCTTGATTTTATACTTGAAATAGCTCTTCCTCCCATCTCTGATGCCCAAGAGAAGCAGGTTTTCCGTGCTGATAAAGGACTCCCTCAGCAGCAGTTACTCCCATCAAATCCTTCCTCGAAGTGTGCGTGTCTAGGTATATGTGACTAAGCAAGGAAGTGCTTTCTATTTCAAATGACTTGCTGTTTTACCAAAAGCAAAAGGGAATATGGTGGAAGCTGTTGAAGACATGGATTGTCCTGGAGACAAGCCACCGCACACCGTTTATTTTATCCATGGCTGGGTGCAGTCCCAGCGCGAGTGGTGGAACTGTACAGAGCTATTGCAGCTGTGGGCAATGTTCCTGAGGGCACTGCTGTTACTGTGCTTCTCAGCCTCTCCCTGTCTCGCTATATATCTGCATTTCCCTCTTTTCCCTCAAATACATCTGTGTTTCCCTCTTCGACTTTTGCAGTGAAGCCGTGACTGGAGTGGCTGTATGCAACCTGGAGCTCTAGGTGCTGAGACCTCAGATGAGCAAAGGTATAATTATGTTGTCTCTTTAAGCACAATTTAGGAAAGTACGAGGATTGTGTTTTTCATTTCCTGATTACGTCGGAACTAAGAGGACTAATTGTAGGAATAATCCCAAGTAAGCACATCGGTAATGTTTGTAGACATTTATCCATGCGTACCCATTTCCGTGGAGGTCTGGTATGCAGACAGCTGTTAGCTTTAGATGAGTTTTGTACATTTGTCTGTATTACAGGATCCTGTGCTGGAAAATTACTTTTGATATAAACGTAGTCGCCTGTGCTGCCACCCGTGCCGACATCATGGCAAAGAAAGATAATTTCTTACTCCAGCATGAACAGCAAAAGGGCAAAACTGCCTGGAACCATTTTGCCAGTGCACTGACATTTCACCAATGTCCAAAGTGGGCCACAAAGGACAGGGGTTTTTTAAAAATATGCCTACCATGGGGTTCCTAAACCATCATTTAATTAATCACCTAATTTAAAAGAAGTCTAATGGCTCTGAGGCTCAAACCTGGCTATTATCATCCCTTTGGCTGCATTAGTATTGGTGAATAAAATGTGCCAGGGACCCCAAAAGGACTCACAGCCTAAGGGTGGCCACCCCAAACTGTCTCCTGGGATTGGCCCCTGCAACCCTTGTGTTGTGCCTAAGAGTGGTTTGGGAGGCTGCTCGCAGGCCTCGGCCAAAACTGTTCCAAGCGTCACGCCAGCGGATTAGCAGAGGCAATACCAGTTTAACAGATCATGTGCCAGTGTTGGGTCCTGTTCTTTAAACTTTGCCCAGTTTAATTTATGAGCGTAGATGTTACTGCCTGTGTTCAGACCTGAGATTCTGGGCCATATATAAGGAGGTAAAAAAGATGCACCGGGACATTGGGACAGAAGAGATGGTATAAACAATTAATGAGGGCAAATGAACACTTAAATTCGAAGGCAGGTGAGGAGAATGCTATTTTTAAATCATTTTCCATAACATTCAGAATGACACTGATTCTGACTTTATGAGCAAAGCAATTAAAATCAATGGATATATTAGATGATCAAAAACCAGTATGAATAGCATAATTGGTTACTCAGGGTGTCTGATTTCCTTTTTCTGTGTGTGAGAGAATGTGATTTTGATCTGCAATGAAATACTGCATAATGTATTATAGTGCATTTTCTTCAAGCTGAGAGACTATTTGATGGTGCAGTTCATTTGTTTATTTCTTTTCTGGCCATGGTAATCCAACTGAAACTGTGGGTTTCTGTGTGGCAAGTCAGAAATGGTAGGTTGCTGGTGCTTCTCAGTAATATTTGGGTCTGTAGATGTTCTGTGAGGCATTGCCAATTGTTATTGTTTAAAATTGCTGAGAAACTTCTGTTAAGCAAATTATGGGTAGACGTAACTGAGATCTGTGGTCCTGGGTACAGCTCCAGGGGCAGGTATGTGCAGAGTTTTCCTTCTTGCTTTGGGAGAAAGGGGTGAGTAGTTGCCTCTGATGCGTTGCCCCCATGGTGTCGTCTTAGTCATGGAACAGACCCATTCATTAGTGGGTCTCAAAAACCCTGATGGCTTTCCTAAGAGGGATGCTCTTGGGATTCAGAGTTTGAGGCAGGAATTGCAGAACTGGTGAAGACACACCCTGGCTCTGCTTCAGGAGTCCTCAGTCCAGAAAATATCCTGTGATCTGGGCCTGGCCAGACCAAACCGCTGCCCTTTCCAAAGGAATGGTGGCTGACCCAACATGTGAAGGAGCCCACTGAAGAGAGCCCTCAGAGGGCTCCATCCCACTCTCCTCTGGGAGGTTTTCCACAGGACTGGGGGGCAGCGATCTGGCCCTGTGTTTTCAATAGTGAAGTTATGTGGGGAATGTGTTAGGGGTTTCATGTTTCAGTGTATGTTGTGGGTTGTGCAGCAATGAAGGGGTAGAATCCAGGCTGGCTATTGATCCTAACTATGCGTTTCCACATTTTGCTGTGTTTTAGCTTTTCTTCATATGAAAGTGTTGTTTATACATATGTTGTTGTTTAAGGGAGCTCAACAAGCAATTTTGTTATCCCGACAGTATTTTTTTTGGTGCGGCAACAAAGAGTGCATTAGTAACGGAGACTCCAGCTTTCTGTGCCCTGACCGATATCCCAGAACAGAAGTGCCAAAGAGGAGCAAGCCTTTCAGGGGGAAAAGCAAGAGGCGAACTCACCCCTACCTTACTCACCGGCACGTTAGGTGCCAGTAAAAGAGCCCAGACAACTCGCTGCTCTGCAGGCCGTCAACTTCCTGCCCCCACGACCACAACCCAACCTCGACTGACCTGCCGGGGGCACCACTCGGGCGCCCTGGCAGTGCCCGCAGCGGGGCGGGCGGTGGGCGCAGGCCGGGGCCGCGGGCGGCGGCGGAGCCCCGCGTCTCGTCCGGCCGTGTAGCCAGGACGCCCGGGGAGGGCGGAGGTGGTGCCGGGGCTGGGCCTGGGGCGGTAGCGCCGGGCAGATGTAGTTAATGCAGGGCGGGGGGGGGGGGGAGCGCTGGGAGCTCGAGCTCGGCGCTGCCGCCCGCCTCCCCCGGCGCGGCCCCGCGCCTCCGCCCGCCCCTCGCCGCCGCCCGCCGGGAGCGGCTCCAGCGCCGCCGGGGCCGGGCCGGGGCCGCGGCGCCGAAAGTTTCGCGGTCCCTGGCCGCGCCATGGGCTTCGACCCGTCGCGCTTCGCGGCGCCGGTGGCGGTGGAGCTGCAGTGCAAGCTGTGCGGGCGGGTGCTGGAGGAGCCGCTGTCCACCCCGTGCGGGCACGTATTCTGCGCCGGCTGCCTGCTGCCCTGGGCGGCGCGGCGGCGGCGCTGCCCGCTGCGCTGCCAGCCGCTGGCGGCCGCCGAGCTGCGCCCTGTCCTGCCCCTCCGCAGCCTCGTCCAGAAGCTGGAGGTCAAGTGCGACTACAGCCCGCGGGGCTGCGGCCGCACCGTGCGGCTGCGGGAGCTGCCCGCCCACCTCGCGGCGTGCCGCTACGGGCCGCCGCCGCCGCCCGGCCCCGCCGCCGAGCCGGAGCCGCGGGGCCGGCCCCCCACCGGCCGCTCGGGGGGCGGCTCCGCAGGGCAGCCGCGACGGCCGGCGCCGGGGGAGCCCCCGCGGCCGCGGGCAGGCGGCAAGCAGCGCTGCCTGCGGTCGCCGCGGGGCGGTGGCAGCCCGGAGCCGGGTCCCGAGCTGAGGAGGGAGGCCCTGCGCTGGAGCAGGAGGGAGAAGTCGCTACTGGCGCAGCTCTCGGCGCTGCAGAGCGAGGTGCAGCTGACGGCGCGGCGGTACCAGGCCAAGTTCGGCCAGTACATGAGCCACATCAGCAGCATCACCCGGGACCTGGCGGGCAGCCAGCCCGGCAAGGTGAGTGCGGCCGCAGAGACCGGCGAGGCGGCCCGCCCGGCCCGCTCCCCTCCGGCGATGCTCTCCCTGGACCTTGCTTTCGCCGTGCCCAACTTGGTAGCGACCGGCCGAGGCGACGGTGCGACCGGTGTGCCGGGAGTCCGAGCGGTCACCCCCGAGTCCGCGCCGGGACCCAGCCCGGTAGCCCCCCGTGCATCCTCCGGGCTGTACGAGCCGCTTCTGCCCGTCCCTCGCCGGCCCCTGCCCCGGGAGACGGAGCCACCGGCCGCGACCGGGGACGCGCTTCTTGTCGGTGCCTGTTTCGGCGCCTTTCGGTGGCCGAAAAGCCGGGCGGTGGTGAGACCCACGGTGCGCGGTAGCGGCGGTAGCCGAGCGCGGCCCGTCGCTTGCTTGGCCGGAGAGGATGGGTGGGAAGCGGGCGGGAGGGGAGAGGGTTTCGGTTTTCGGCTGTCAGCCGGCAAACGGGTCCCGGTTCCGCTGCAGGGTGTCCGCATCAGGCCTCCCCGCCTCGCAGGGACCTGGCTGCGGCTCACGTTGCTCCAGCGGGGACTGGCAGAAGCTCGGGGACATGGAGCTGGCTCTTAACTTTTACTTGAGCAGCCGAGAAGTTGTCCTAGAAAAACTGGAGCGTAAAATTATTGTTGTAAACTTTGGAAAACGATGGTGAAAGGGCAGCCAAGTCTCTCTCGTTTGGTAGAACGGAGGAACAGGCGACACTGTCGATGGCAGAGAGCGGTGCAGCGCTTTGCTCTCGGGTCTGATGACATTGCTCAGGTAGCGGCTGGCTGCCTTCAGGCTAAATAGACCATCCGAGAGTACAGTGAGCTGGCTTAGCTCGCTGTAAAGCGGCTGGGGGATTTTTTCAGCCTTAACTCCCGGCTGGAGGATCGCTGTGCAGGCTCTGTCACTGCTGGTTGCAGCTGTGTGGTGAGGGCGTGTTTTAATGCATAGAGTTTTTCTTTTTACCCAAATGTTCACGGACCTTTGGGAAGCAAAATCCCAAGGGGAAAAGGTCTGAGTAGCCAGACTCACTCCTGAAGCACTGTAGAGTGCTGGGCATCTGACTGCTGCGTGGGAAATGGGAAAGGGGATGTCACTTGCAGGACACCTGCGTGCCTAGAAACATGGGTCTTCGTGGCATTGAGAAACTTTGCGTTTGGAGACTTGAATATTTAATCTTTTTCTCTCTCTTTTTTAATTTTTTTATTTTATATTTCGTTTGGTTAGCTAATCCATGAGGTTTAGGTTGCTGGCTGCGGGAGGCGTGCTCAGAGATCTGCTTCATCTCTTGGCAGATGGGATACGGTCATATGGGGAGTGGCGGTGCCTGTTAAGGGGTGTGCCAGAAAAGCGGTGGCTGTGGAAGCGGTGTGAGAGATTTGGATTTTCAGTAAGGACTTGGCAGGAGGTGCGGGATTAGGCATCACTCCTGGGCAGCGGCGGAGCTTGATGATCTTAAAGGTCTTTTCCAACCGTAATGATTCTGTGATTCTATAATCTGCCATTTCTGAGCACTGCCAGTAGGTGTTGCTGTATGTACTGCCGCTCCGACACCCCTCTCGCCGATGAGGCCGGGGTAATGAGTGTCACAGGCATTTGGGAGAACTATCAGTAAAGTAAAAATGTACTTCATTAAAATCAAATGTATCATGCAGCAATAAAACATTTCACCGCCCCTGTTAATAAAATATGGCTTCAGCGTTAAGTGTTATATTCTGGATGTTTAGAAAGTTTAGGAGCCAAATTTATATTAATCAACTAATTTATAGAGACTGGCAAACACACATGCCTAATGGATGAATACAGATATTTCTGTGAGGAATATGGCTGCTGAAATGTAACTATTATCATATATGAACCAGGTAAAATAAACTAACTTGCTGTGCTAAAGCTTCCAAAGATTTTGTTGCTTTTTTTTTTAATTATTTACCTGTTCCACTGAAGGAAAAGGTTTCTTTCTCTTTTTCATTTTTAACTTTGACTCCATCACTGATTTTTGAATGTTTGCTGTATATTTTAAACCTTGTTTAGAAAAAATTACTTTTTTACAGGCATGATTTTGGATTCCTTCTTTTTGGGAGAGAAGTGAAATATTGGGATGAAGAGTTGGGTTTCATTTTCTGTGTGTATCTTTCCTGAAAGTTGCTATGAAATGTGTACTGATATGACTTTGGGGTCTGAAAATTATAATGTTGTGTATTTTAACCTATCTGTTTAATGCCTGAAATGTTGACACACAGGGATTTGATTTTTTTTAGAAACTTCCAGACATTGGGAGCTCTGACTTTTTTTCAGTGTCGCTGAGCATTCCTCTCACCAAAAGCCTGCACTTTTTTCTGTTCAGCACTGGAGATAATCAGGTGTTACCTGTTACTTTTCCGTGGCGCGTGACTTCTCCTTTGTTTTTTTCCCAGTGCAAAACCTTTTGTTATCTTTTCAGCCTAATTTTCCTTTAAGCCTCATCTTATGTATTCTCCAGCTAAAAATCTTTTGTACATTAGTACTTTCACTTAAGATCTTCTTTTTGAGACTGTATTCTTTAACAATATTTCACCTCTTGCTTCTTAGGGAGAAGAACCCAAACCATTAACTATCATGCTGCACCGAGAAAATGATACTTTGGGATTCAATATTATAGGAGGACGACCCAATCAGGTAACGAGAACAGTAACTGTACGTTATTTTGACCATACTTTCTGTTACTATATACACTGTTAGTAATATAAGAGTTATCTTTGATGACAGTAGTATGGAATCAGGCCCATAGACAGAGGAACTGTATATGATCAGGTGTAATTGGAGGCATTGTTTTGAAGACATAATCTTGTGAGAATTGGATTATTCTAATTTTCAGGAGAGGTGTTACCATTGTTTTTGCTTTAAAACTTCAGGCTGATCTGCACTTAGGTCCCATGTGAGTAATATGTATTCATGCAAGCTGTTCAATGGAAACCTCTGGGACTACTTATAAGAGTCATTGCTACAGAATTACGCCATTGGAATTTTTGGAAATGGCTTGCTTTTTTTTTTATTTGAAGGAGAGATGAAAATTTGCTTTTGTAGCTCATGTCCTGCTCTCACATGCCTTCTTTCAATTTTTCTTTCTTTGTGAACTGAAACAGAGTTTTCATCAATCTTGTATCTTAAAGCAATCTAGTCTCATCAGTCTAGGTTTAGAAAGTTCACCTGAATCCTTAGAATATGCATAAGGATCACTACCCCCCCCTTAAGAATATGCATATATGCATAAGAATATCCTTTTTTTTTTTTTTAACTTCCTCTCTTCAAAAGCATTAATCAGGACTGTCACTACACATGAAGGGCAAAGAAACCTGTTAAACTGGAAAATTAATAGTTGATTAAAAAGGCTTGGTAATAATTATGCACTGATCAGGTTCTTGTTAAGTGGGAGAATTGTAACCTCCTACTATTATTGAGGAGAGGAATGGGACCCTGTATATTAGTTTGGCAATCTTCTGCTCTAAAGCTATATTTAGCGGTGCCAAAGAGTCTGTTCCCACTAGCCTAAGAAGTTCACTGTCTGCACTGCAGAATTACTGTTCCCTGTGGCTAAATATGAAGATCAAGCAGTTATCAAATGTTGGTGCTGTAAATCCAAAGCAAGAGTTTCTTAGATTTTCCAGTGGAAGGATGAGACAACAGGTGGCTATAAGATAAAATACACGCACTTTGATTATATCCATATTTTGAGTATACCAGTAACAAAGTCCAGACAATCTTTCGTTTGGATTGCAGCGTGACTTCTGTTATTTACAGCTGTAGGAAAACTGCAGGGAAAAGGGAGCATGGTGTTCAGCTTTCTTGGGTTAGCAGCTGAGCTTCTCTGAAGTACTTACATGCTGACAGTGCATACTGGAACAGTTTTTTATATTACAAACTGTTAGGCTTTTTGAATGAATATTCTGGAATTTTAAGGAGTAAATGGTAAATATATGAAGGTTCACAGCAACGTTCATTAAGAGAACTGCTGGCTGGAGAGAAGGAAATGGCCATGGTCTTCCATTAACACTGACAGTTGAGAGACGGGGAAGTTGGTGGAGCTGTGAGGCAGAGCTGGGTCTCAAGGGTTTTTGAGTCTTTGAAGTTTAATTCAGAAGTTCTGTTTTGTTTTGTTCTCATTGTGATAAATGTGAATACCACAGACATTTGATTGGCAGTTCCCAGATATCAGTATGAGGTCTCGCTCAACATTATCTGGAGACAAAGGATGTAACAGGAAAAAAGGATTGAGTTGACTCCAATAACGAAAATAAAAAACTCTGCTCAAATACTTAAATACTGGAACAGGAATTGTTTGGTAACAAGATAAAAAGAGTTCATGAAGGCAATCTGTACATTCAGGTTGTTCAGGGAAAAAGTGCCCTTGGGTGAAGCATTGGCTCTTGCAGCAGAAGAGCAGAACAGTGGTGTCGTTGTATTAGTCACCTACGTGGGAATGTGTTGCTTCACCACATGTTATTTGTGTTTTATAAGTACAATGAATGCAGGTGTTCCCCATTAGAAAGCAGGTGACTCTTGGTGACTTGGGGAACATGCAGACATACTTTCCGTTGGCTGTGTTTCATTTCAGTCCATAATAGATAAATGTTCACCTTTTATATGGAGGGAGAAGGAGAGGAAAGACACGCCTTTGTCTTTTATTTTGTCAGGAAAGGACTCGTTTCACATAGGTGTGTGTTTCTGGGAGGTGATTCATTTTTTTAAGGGAGGAAGGCTGCTTTGATCCCCACTTTTGTCCTGGGCCCCAGCTCTGGCTGGCTGGGAGGACTGTCCTGCAGAGCAGGCTGTGGAGGCTGTCCCCCCCGTGGACACCACGGCAAAGCCATGCTGGAGGGAGGTGTGTGCTGCAGGCATGGCTTGGGGCTCCCGCAGTCATCCACAGACTCAGCCAAAGGCTGGGTAAACCGATCATCTCCGTAGCTCCCCTCTGTCCTCTGCCGCGCAGCCTGTCGGAGCTCGGCGTGCCGCGTCCTGCCTTCTCCTGTCAGGGCTGGTGGATACCAGCACATGCTACCAATGGGGACCACAAGCTCTGTTGAAATATCCTTCTTCTTATCAGCTCAGACATTACTCTTGAAAAAGCCAGTGAAATTTATTATGGAAAAAAAAAAAACCAATTTTATGTGGGTGAAGGTACTGTAATCTAGCCTTTTCTTTTCTTAAAGAAAAACACAAACCGTGTCCCTCCTGCATTTTCTTTGATGGCTATTACACGTCTTCTGTCAGAGCTTAATTTCTCACTGATTAAATGGGAACTCAGTGGAGGTCTGTTTGTTCATAATTTCAAAATATTGCTGGCACTGTAATAAGTTTCCCTTTTGCTTCTTACCTGACACCCATGAGTCTCTGTGACAAAAGGAAAAAAACCCAAAAGGTGTTTATGAAATCATAGTCTGACTAACATCATGTTGAATAAATATTAGTTAACCTGAAATCTACCTGGGTCGAGTCTCCATAGGACAGTTGCCACATACTGTAAAGCATGTTTTACAGTGGGTCCATTTTTTGTTATGCCTTTATCATTTTCTTAACAGAAAAATATATAAAACCTTTTGCCCATGAGTGTATAGGACCTAGACCTGGAAACCTATACACATATGAATCGTGCTGATTCACCAATCACAGAAGGAAAATAAGCATTATATAAGCTGCTGTCCAAAGCATAAATCATCTGGAAAAAGATTCCTTCATTTTTTGCTATCTATCTAGCTTATTATTTGTATGAACACTTAAAAATACTTTAAGTAGGCAGTGTCTGCTTGGCATTATTTCTTTATTAATAATGGTTTAAAACTATTTTAAACTATCATGCGATGAAGTAATTTCAGCATGTGCAACAACATCAGGTACATCATTCCAGCTGTGCTAGATTACTTATCTGCTTTAAATTTGACCTTCATGTGAATTGTACTTAGCCGTGTGTAGAGATCAACTGGAAGGACGAGAAGAGAGGCGAAAGGGTGCAGACCAAATGGGTTCTCCTTTTGTCCACAGCTGATCTGTATGGATTTCACAGTTGAGCAAGTTCTCAATCTCCCATGTGAATAGGATTTATGAGGTTAACCAATTCCAACCAAATCCTATCGCTGTTACATGCCAGCAAACTAATGTTTGTTCCTTGGAGCTTTATTTTCAAATACGTAAAAAAAGTAGTTTACAGTATTGCAGGACCCCTTTCCCTCCTGACAGAAACACTGGTGCATCCATTTTTACGAGTATCTTCCTCTGTGCATTTATGTACTAGTCACTGTCTGCTGTGAAATTTGAGGACTGCTTTAAATGGCGGGAAACATTGTCTCCAAGGATGAGGACAAGGTTAAGGTACTTAATGCCTTCGTTGCCTCAGTCTTTAATAGCCAGTCGAGATATCCGCAGGGTATTCAGCCCCCTGAACGGGAAGATGGGGATGGAGAGCACAGTAACCCACCCATAATCCAGGAGGAAGCAGTTAAGGACATGTGAAGCCGCCTGGACACCCACAAGTCTATGGGGCCTCATGGAATCCACCCGAGAGTACTGAGAGAGCTGGCGGAGGAGCTTGCCAAGCCACTCTCCATCATTTATCAGCAGTCCTGGTTAACAGGGGAGGTCCCAGACAACTGGAGGCTTGCCAGTGTGACACCCATCCACAAGAAAGGCCAGAAGGAGGATCCCGGGAACTACAGGCCTGTCAGCCTGACCTCTGTACCGGTGAAGGTCATGGAGCGGTTCATCCTGAGAGTGCTCACGGGGCATGTGCAGGACAACCAAGGGATCAGGCCCAGCCAGCATGGGTTCATGAAAGGCAGGTCCTGCTTGACCAACCTGATCTCCTTCTATGACCAGGTGACCCGCCTAGGGGATGAGGGAAAGGCTGTGGATGTGGTCTCCCTAGACTTTAGTAAAGCCTTTGACAGCGTCTCCCACAGCATTCTGCTGGAGAAACTGGCTGCTCATTGCTTAGATGAGTGTACTCTTCGCTGGGTAAAGAACCGGCTGGACGGCCAAGCCCAGACAGTTGTGATGAACGGAGATAAATCCAATTGGCAGCTGGTCACAAGCGGTGTTCCCCAGGGCTCCGTTTTGGGGCTGGTCTTGTTCAATATCTTTGTCGATGATCTGGATGAGGAAATCGAATGCTCCCTCAGTAAGTCTGCAGATGACACCAAGTTGGGTGGGAATGTTGATCTGCTGGAGGGTGGGAGGGCTCTGCAGAGGGATCTGGACAGGCTGGATCGATGGACGGAGGTCAACTGTATGAGGTTTAATAAGGCCAAGTGCTGGGCCTTGCACTTGGGTCACAACAACCCCATGCAACGCTACAGGCTTGGGGAGGAGTGGCTGGAGAGCTGCCTGGTGGAAAGGGACCTGGGGGTGCTGGTTGACAGCCGGCTGAATATGAGCCGGCAGTGTGCCCAGGTGGCCGAGAAGGCCAACAGCGTCCTGGCCTGTATCAGAAATAGTGTGGCCAGCAGGAGTAGGGAAGTGATTGTGCCCCTGTACTCGGCACTGGTGAGGCCGCACCTTGAATACTGTGTTCAGTTTTGGGCCCCTCACTACAAGAAGGATGCTGAGGTGCTGGAGCGTGTCCAGAGAAGGGCAACGAAGCTGGTAAGGGGTCTGGAGCACAAGTCTTATGAGGAGCGGCTGAGGGAACTGGGGTTGTTTAGTCTGGAGAAGAGGAGGCTGAGGGGAGACCTTATCGCTCTCTACAACTACCTGAAAGGGGGTTGTGGCGATGAGGGTGTTGGTCTCTTCTCCCAAGTAACCAGCGATAGGACGAGAGGAAATGGCCTCAAGTTGTGCCAGGGGAGGTTTAGAATGGATATTAGGAAAAATTTCTTCACCGAGAGGGGGGTCAGGCATTGGAACAGGCTGCCCAGGGAGGTGGTGGAGTCGCCATCTCTGGAAGTGTTCAAAAAATGTGTGGATGTGGCGCTTCAGGACATGGTTTAGGGGACATGGTGGCACTGGATTAATGGTTGGACTTGATGATCTTGAAGGTCCTTTCCAACCTTAGTGATTCTGTGTGATTCTGTGTGAAATATTTTAGCTGGAATCTGATTACCATTGCACCCTGTGTCTCATTTAGACTAAAATAACCAGAAGTAAATGGATAATCTTGTAAAAAATGCTGGAATAGTTTATTAATTCTGTCCTTTTGATTAATGACTAGTTTGCGTTAAGTAGGTTTAAAAAAAATCCCAAGGACCTTAATTCTTAGCTAGAAAAGCAAGCTGTGTATTTCAGGTGGATTTGCATTTTTCATTGCTGTTGATCTTCGTTTCATTTCATCTCATTTCTTGTACTAAGTGTCCCTTTTTGCCACTTCCCTATTGCCTGGTACAGAACAATCAGGAGGAATCTGCTGAGGGAATTTATGTGTCGAAGATTTTGGAAAATGGACCTGCAGACAAAGCAGAAGGCCTACAAATTCATGACAAGATTATTGAGGTAAGAAAAAACCCCACAACTCACCAGTGGATTAGTCTGTTATATTATCAGATTAATCAAGGATTTGATGGCTTTTACACTAAGTACGTTGTAATTTTCCCCTTTTGCTGTGTCTAAACATGATTCTTGTACACTGAGCTGCTGTAACATTTGTCAGATATGAAGATGCATGATGGATTTTTCCAACAACTAATACATTTATTGGTTTTGTGATTAAGCTGATTTAAGTGAGGCAAAGGTGTAGACACTGAAATAGCAAGCAAGAGAAGCATTTTGTACAGCGTTTTGTACCTATTTTCATTAACTTGAGAAAGAAGGCAAATGGTTCTATGGAAATTCACAGGTTTAGTGAAGTTGGTTTTGCCCTGTGTAGGGGATATTACTGTTGTGACTCTGGGACACGGCAGAGAAGCTCTGCTGGTAAGCAGTGCTGTGAAACAACTTCTTAGAGAAAGTGCTTTCTGCTATATGATCAGAAGTAGGTCATCCGTTGTTCTCACCAGGACCAGTATAGCTCTTTCCCAGTCACCTCATATGCTAACATATTTATTTATGTTTATTCCTGTGTTGTATGCAGTTCGTTTCCCCTAAAATAACTAATTTAAAAAAAATACCAATAACTCAGTCTGAAGAGTAGGTTGCTGCCTAGCCTACATAGGTAACCGTAATTAGCCCTCTAACAGGTCTCGAAGGAACAGTTTCAAACTGTCACTGAAATAGACTCCTTAGGGTGCTGTCAGGTCAGCATTTCACATCGCAGCTCTAATACAACTCTCTGAAGGACAGAACGTACCAGTAGCTGCCGGATTTGTTTAGGATACATCACTCCAGCCTTGGGTTTAGGGGAGGCTCAGAAGGATGGTGTGAACTTGTCAGCTGGAGGGGGTTTTAAACAAAGACACGTGAAACAAGTGGATTGGAAGACAAATGCAGAGTGCTGCTGCTGGCTTCTTGCATAGTATTGCTGTTAAGGACTAGAAACATAAGCCAAGAGGGTTTGAATGCTGGCATTGCTCTTAATGTTGGGAGCCTAGAGCAGTGTGTGAAACCAAATTAATATATTTCCTTGGAAAAATAAAGCTCATGCTCTTAGCTGGCAGATACGTACATCTCTAGCAGAAACCAAGTTGGCCGAGCAGAAGTGAACTTCCAACGAAACTCTTATCTCCCCAAGATATACAAAAAGCTTTCACATCCATTTTTTGTAACAGCAGCCCTGTGCTTAAAAAATCTGTTTTCTTCTGACATTACTATTTTACTTACCATGTTGTATTTTCTACAGACTGACCAGCTATGTAGTTTTATGCATTTGCTCAACGCTTCCTGCTTTATTTTATTGTTCCTTTGTAACGCCTTGATTTTTAAGACAAAATGGAGTGGTTTTGGAGGAAGAAAGAATAAAGTCACAAACAAGCATTTATTAAACGTGAGGTCGTTTCTCAAAATGCCATTATAATTGATGCTTGATTTTTATTTGTTGAAAAATTCTGGCTGCATAAAATCATACTGATACCTAAATTGCTACTGAGAACAGATTTCAGTTCTGTTTGCAACTGTAGATCCAGTCTAGCAGAAGTATTCATACAGCTCTGAATGGAGCACCTTTTTCACCATCTTAATATACAGCAGCTTTGTATATGATTTTTTGTATTCAGGCAAGCCTTTAAAAATGTTCAAGATTAGGCCAAATACTCTGCTAAATGTTTCAGTGTTTCAAAATTTGTTAGACTAAAATTAAAAGAGGAGGAGAAATGGTGACATCAAGACTTTCTAAATGAAATGCAAGTAAGTAATTATTCCACCCTGCTACATATAGGAAGCAGCTGGAGTCAAAAGGTTGAATTTTTCCTTGCCCATACATAGCTATCGATGTCATCTTGCACCAGGATGCCCTGCCAGGACTACTGTGGCTTGTTGTGAAGGATCCATATGAAAGCCTCTGCTGTGAGGAAATAAGTCGGATGTTGGCAAAAAGACAGAATATCAGCTTTGGTGAAAAGTTGATAGGAAGTGGGACATTATTATTGCGTGCTCTTTACTCACTTGGTGATCTGATCCAATGGGTGATATTTTACGAGACCATTTTTCAATAATCAAGAGCAGAAGGAGCCAATGTTGTTTGAAGAGCCTTTAACAGCTTCAGTCAGTTGTTTGGCAATGTGATGCCCGGGGTGTTTCTAGCAATGCGTAGCTAATGGGATAATGGACAGAACTATCCCATTAAATCAGGAGAAAATCTGTTCTCAAGGCATGTTGCTAAATAAAGAAGGTAATTTGTTTCAGTGCTTTATCAGATGTTTAACAAATGTTAACTGCACGAGGTTGACTACAGTGTGTTGTGCACATTGCAGATGACCATCTTGTGGGTAACCTAGCGCAGCAAATGGATTTCACAGTCCTACGGCATTGGCAGCTGGAATTGTGAGCCAAGCCTGGAAGACATAAGTAGTGCTGCCTTTTACTTTATATAAGTCATTATCTATGGAAACAACTTTGCCAAATAATTGTTATGGTATTTGAAAAGATGCCAAGGGGAAAAGTCAGATTTCTTTCTCAAGGTATTTATTCTAAGTGTAAAGTGTAAAAATGCCGTGAATTCCTGGAAGGTTTTGAGATCAATGGGGCCAGAAAATGGGCTGTATTGCCTCTTTGACACTTTCACCTGAAAAAGATTGGTGTTTATTTGGGCTTTACTCTCAGGTGAGCACATTTTGTGCTTGAGGACCTGCAAGCTGAAAAAGATGCCTGTGGGCTAGCAAGGTGGTGGTGGCTGAGGGTGACAGGGGGAGGTGAAGGGCAACAGCCCTGGGTATCCTGTGTCAAGGGGCTGCAGCTCTTCGTGGCGTATGGCCACAGGACCCTCACTGATCATTTCCACTGTTCTGATGGGGAACAGAAGATTTCAGGCACAGCTTTACCCTCTTTATTCAAGGTTAACTCCTCTGTGAGAAAAGACTTGTTTATGCAGGCTGGGAACAGTGATGTGTACAAATGGCATTTTGGCAGTGTGTACTTTCGGGAATCTTATTACAAGCTAAAAATGGTCATTATTTGTTAATTAAAGAGAAATTCTTCCTCATGAATTACTTCTATGTAGCAGGTTCCTCCAGATGTCATGGTCTTCTGCTGCTTTCAAAAGTTTTTATCAAAAAATCTAGCTCCCTAAATTAACACAGTGCAGCATGTGTTCCAGGACTAAACACTGATCACATGCTATAAAAAGCATCTCGTAAAACTAGATGCAGCATTGATATCTGTGACTCCCAACATGAAAGCCTTGGCTGTGAGCAGTGGTATAAAGCCACCCGACCTCTAACTTTTGGATCTTTGTCTTATTCCTTTCCACCTGGCCTGTGAATCCCAATTGGAGGACACAAGCAGTAAGCCATGCACAGGACTATCTATTAGTCTGTGCTGGTTCAAAGAATTCTGGTTGCTGCCGGAAGAAAATTCAAAGCATGTTTGGGACAGTTCACAGTTATATAGCTATGCATCATTTCATCCCTCCCCTCACTTCATGCAAATCTTTCCTACTCAGTAAGTTCACTGCTCTTCTTTGCTGATGCTAATAGCCTCCTCAAGGCAGCATAAAACAGCTGTGATCCTTGGCAATGTTGCTGATACACAGACGTGTTTTACCTGCTGCTTTTTTTGTACATATTTATAGTTCTGAGCAGTGACAGTGGAAGTAGCTCCTTCTGTATGGAGGAAAATTTTACTCTCTCAGTTTGCAGTCAGTTCAACTTCACTTAAGAATGGCATCACATTGGCCAGAGCTCCAAGTACACTAGTTAATGCCTAGTTGATAAGCCATTCAGAACTCGTTCTTTATACTAGTTTTGGGTTGTTTTTTATTTGTATGGTATTAAATTTTACGGAAATTGGTATTTCATCTGCTCTGGTTTTGAGCCTAACTTTTGAAAAAAACAGTGACCGATTTTCCAAGTCCTCTTTCATTCTGTAAGTCACAGTGTCTTGCAAAATACCCTTGTATTACTAAAGTGGGATATGCTGATTTTATCTTTTCACTTTAATGTTGTACATAAAATATATGACCAGGACAGAATTTGCAATCCAGATGGACTTCCTGAATTTTATGGGTTGTTTTTTTTTCTTAAAAAGAACAGTATTTCATCAATTTGATGAAAAAGTTCTACTGTTAATTCACATTGCCTAGGAGACAAAGCCTTATAGTCACGGCTGAACCTTCTGTGGTAGGTTTGTCAAATAACAAAACAGCAGTGAAAAACCTTGTGTGCAAGTAAAAGGGGCTTAGGCTGAAGACCAAAATACTCCTATGAGGAACTGTAGGCACATCATCGTTTGGAAGGCTCAAGTGTTTTTCTGTTCCTTGCACTGCAAGGCAAAGGCTTCTGTTCCTTTACTCTCCAGTGAAATGAGAATATTGGGCCTTTTGTATTTTAGTCAGTTGATTCTCATTAATTTGATGGCTAAGAAGCAAGCATGATGGAGAAGAGGGGAAAGAAAACATTTTTTAATCTGGGACCATTAAGTCTTTTTGAAAAATGAGATGGATCCATATGTATCATGACTATGTATTTCGTTTATGCAGCCTGAGCTCCATGAGTATGTAATAAATAAGGCTTCATCCCTTATTCCGTGTTTCCCTTTGTTCTTTTCACTTTTTTGGAGAGTACACACACAATGGCTTTCAAGCGCATGTCAGCAAAGCCAGTTTCAATAAAGATGAAGTCTTGAGGCTTATCCTGGCAGAAGTAACTTACATCTGCAAAGCGCCTACACAGAAACTTTTTTAACTATTGCCAGACTGCTGACTGTGCTGTGTGTCAGCCTTGTGATGTTTTATCTTCTGCATGTTTCTGTCATTACACTCACTATGTTGCTCAAGCAAAATCTTTGATACTAGTCATGTTTATTTGGCTAAGAATCTCCACTGTCAGATTATGTCTGTAGCAGTAGTGAGCTTAAAAACTGTCTTGCTGGGATCAGAGCTAGAAGATTTGGAATGGCTTTGAACCAAAGCTGCACATGATGTGGCCAGTAAGATCTGGGTGGTAGCTGAGGAAACTTTTATATAGCTAATTTTAGTGGTGTGGGTTTCAGTGTATCTAAATATGCCCAAAGTAGCCTCAGGTACATTAAGTTCTTTTAAATCCTTAACAAACTCATAATGTTATGTTGCAGGTAACCAGGTCTGGCACCTGCATTCATTTCATGATAACTCCTAATTAGACTGAAAGATCCCTGGCATAATAAGTTGGTTATACCATAGGCTTAGAAATGTCTGTAGCCTCTTTTCACCTCTCCCTCACCTGTTGAGATACAGGTTTTTGGACACTGTCTGAAGAAATTAAAAAAAACCAAACAGGTGTGACCAGTCTGTACATAACTTCATTTGAATAGGAGCTACTGTCCCCACTGACTCTTTTACTTAACAAAAAGTCTTAGAGTGCTTCTCCAAGAAGTGAGAGGTCTGGATTGTGCTCTCTGCCGCTGCCTGCAAAGGACTGAGCTTACCTATCCGGGTCATTGCCCTCGTGACTAGGGCAGAAGCTATCCTGTGTGAGACCAGCCTCCACCCATCCTCTTCAAACAGAGCTAGGTGCCAGCAGGCATTTGAGTGTCACGATTATCCAGCGGTTATCTGCTGTGAAATAGATGCTGGTTCCAGGGAACTGTATCTGGAATACCAGTCCTGCCCTTCTCTAGGTAAGCACTTGTGCCAGTGCATGAGAGTTTCCCTCTTTCTTGTGCAGTTTTGTGTCTTATGTGACACTTTCTTGAATGATACTTGCATTTTTGACTTCATAGTGTCTTGCCTTTGAGAGGGAAGGCAGCCAAGTGCTGTTAACCAGGATGTCTTCTAGCTAGGATACTTTACTAGATGGAAGGGTGGGGTTCCCTGACTGAATAAATACCAGCAGCTGGAGTTTTCCTCCTGGTCTTTGCTCTAGCTGTTATATTACCTAAAATGTGGTTACTGCTGCTGATGCCCACTCTCAGAAGGCTGTGCTTGCTGGATCTCATGTAGGTGGAGGAACTTGGTGTTCAATGTCTATTGACATTGTCTATCAAATTGTCTGTGCTAAAAGTTGACATCTCACTGTGGGCATCCTGGAATGCCTGAATTTTGTACTTCGTTGCCTGAGTTTCCAAATATCAGTATCCTAAATTTGACTGGACTCGCTATAGGTCTTTAGAGGTACCTGCGTTCCTCTCTATTCACTGAACTAAAATGCAAATGTTGTGTTTAGGAAAACAGGTTATGTTCCTTCTAAAAAGCACTTAAAACTCTGGCAATTTTTTGTGTGTGGTTTAAAAAGAGAACATGAGACTTTTGTTTATATGTAACCTAAAATTTCTGTATTTTTTTTGTGCTGAAATATGTTAGAGAATGGACTCCTGAAATAATTACAGTTCCATATATAATGTTTCCTTGCAAATCATAATAAGACTTCACAAAATACTTTCTCTCCTAAAGAAAAGGGAGAAATAAAACTAAATTATATTTAAGAAGTGGAGAACTTGGTGTTAATAGGGTAATAGTGAATAATGACTTACGGTTTTGTGATCAGAAATTCAGTATTTGATCCCTTCATTGACTGAATGGAGTCTTACATTCATAAAATGGCAAAATCATTGTTTTGATAATTGTGTAAAGCAGCATCATGAAAAATTCTAAATTGCCTTGGATTTTAAGAGGTGATTTTTTTTTTTAATCTGAGGTATAAACTGAGACATTTCTATCTGCTGAGAACTTGCTGTGGACCCAGCTCTAGAGACGCAAGCTTGTAGGAGGGTTTCCCAGCTGTGTTTCTTTGGGCTTGTTCTCACAGACAAACCAGGCATGTGTGCAAGTATAATGCTTCGTTATTTTTGTGGAAATAGTGTGCTCACGGTGCTTTTATCTAAAAAAAGTGGAAATGCCAGGCATGTGTTTGGAATATGACCATCACATGAACTCTCCAACAAGTTTATTTGCAGAATTGGTATGTTTAAGAGATAAAGCAGTATCATCCTTTTCAGCAAGTCTCTTCAGCTTGCGAGTCAGCTCTTTTGAGATGCAGCTAGTTGGTGTGCTGCACCTTTGTATGTGTTTGGATGCTTCTCTGCAAGGGCCTCCCAGTAAGCAAAGCAAAGGAGATACTAGGGTGGCCAGAACAGGGCACAAGGCAGATGTGGCAGAAGGAGCAGTGTGGGAGTATTTCTAAAATGTGACCTAGCTTCATGCTGGAGTCAAGAGAGCAAGCTAAGTGAGAGTGGTGAAAATCATCTCTTAAAATGGATTTTTATGCTACGCCTACCATGTTGGGGTTTTGTCTTGGTGGCTTAGGTTAAGAAAGAGAGAAGAGGCTTCAGGATCTTACATGCACATGAGTGTGCATAACCCCCTCTCCAACAAGATATTTCTGTTTTGCTCTGACTGTGGTGGATCTCTACAGCAGCTGGATCACTGGAGGCACAGAAGGGGAAGAGCGAAGCAGAGTATGCAAGGAAGAAGAAAAACCGTGGAAACTGACCTTTACAATTAGACAGCAGAAAGCACCAACCTTCTGTTTCCACAGGAGTGGAAGGAGTTTTCCAGTGCTTGCCTGTAAATGGGCAACATGGGAGAAATGGAGGGGGAGTAGGAATAGGGGTGACTGGATTGTGGAATAGGATCATCTATACGCACTGCCAGGAACTCTTATAGGGAAATAAGATGGAAGAGAACTGGAGCAGAACCATGGTAACTGTAGTGTGTCTGCAGAGTGGGGCAGTAGCCAAATTGGTAAGTCAGTGGTGCTGTTAGGTAGGAAGGATTCTGGTTAACCTGTGGAAGAGCTGACTACCACACGAACCTGCAAGATCCCATAAACGGTGTTGCTGCCATGTGCCATAGATCCCTAGGCACCGTGTGAAGGCCTGAACACACCCATCTTCTTCATAAAGTGTCTAATCTCACCCCTGAGGGAAAACGTGTCAGAAACTTGGCAAGTTGAAACTCAGCATCTTCCTAGATGCCCTGTTTGAGCTTGTCTTTGCTGCATGTCATCTTTCTCCTCCTTCCCATGATTTTTTTTTTTAAGCTTTAAGGTAAACCTTGCAAAACAATGGAACTTCCATCTCACCCAGCAGCAGGAGCAATGCAGTTTTACATGCAGCTGGGGTAGTAGGTTTGGAGAAAATTTTTGTTTACGTGAGGTTTTAGAGGTGTTCACGAGCACTTTTAGGAATGCATTAAACAACTTGACTAACATCTGTCAAATGCTGCTGCTTTCATCCCCTTCCCAGGAAGAGAAGGGCATGTGCAGAGGAGTGTTTTGTTTAGGAATTTTTCAAATAATTACATACAGACATGTTGGTGTCTATTTATGTTAGGGAAGACAAGGTTATAGAAATGTATCTTTATATTTGTTGCTGAAGGTGGCAACGTTGTGGGATGAAGACCCTTGCTCTTTGGTCTTTGCTCTGGGCATGATCTTGGGTCAGCCCTGAAGAAAGTGCTTTCTCTTCCATTGACAAACCAAATCTCCATGAAAGCTGGGCTGTAGGTGTGATTGTAGATTATTGCCTTGGTCTTGGACCAAGTCTGTCTTACACATACGGTAGACTTGATGGTTGCTATGGAGCTGAAGTACCCTAACCGTTTAACTGCAGAAGTTTTGGGAGGAGGAAAGGCATTTTCTGATTACTTTCCTTAACCTTGTCAACTATGTAGTGAATAGAAAAAGTCAGAAGCTTCAGAGAGCACTTCAGGGTGGGTCAGAGGGTGCTAACCCTTTGAGGCTCATATGATGGAGACTAGTGGCAATAACTGTTGGTAAGCCCAGCTATGAAAAGCACTGATAAAGTCTGAGACCACGCTGAGTTTGTTGTTCAGGACTGAAGGACGTGTGAGGAGGCTGTGCCTCCCACAGCACATGCTGCTGGCACCCCAGAAGCTCTTTTCAGAAAGTGAAAAAACCCTTCTTCAGCCTTTCATGAAGGTTGTTCTTTTTTGTGGTTGAGGCAACTTCACAGTTAGAGGAGATGACAGCTTACATATATTGTGTGAATGCACTGTTTTATCCTCTTAAGTCACTGAATTTGATTGTTGCAATCCAAGGGTATATGTTCCAAGAGCTTTGATCTCTTCTGCCCTTTTTCTTAATCGGCTAATTATATTTGTAAGAAGTAGCTAATCACTGTTCTCTGTAATTTGAGGCTGAGTGAAAAAAACCATTAGTGTCTGCCAGTGCAGAAATGCTCAAAACGAAGTCATTATTAATAGCTTCGCTGAAAAAATTAATAACCTAATTTTTAAGGAGCTGTGAAATGCATCAGTGTGTTGAATGGGAGAATGCTCCTCCTTAGAACTTGTGAGTAGTAGTCAGAAGCGTGTACACTGTTGTGTTTTCCAAATGCTTTGAAAATTGAAGTGATAATGTAAAAAAGGTGGTTGTTTGGAAACTACTCTCCGAAATGCAAAAATCTGCCTCATTTAAAACCATACAGTAATGCAAAAACTAATTTTCAAATTGACAAGAGCAGATGTGGTCTTTTCAAACCACCATCAAAGACTATGCTAAGTAAAATCAAATATACTAAGCTAAGTACATTTGTTACTAATACACAGACGTTTTAGTAAATGTAATGTCTTGTTTGGAATTGCAAATCTAATGTAATTTTACAGCTTTGTATGTAGACCCAATTTAATTGAATTGCTGCTGCTGCAGGAAAGGAGCACAGAATGACTCAACACTGTTTCTTCATTCAAATAATTTTGGAAGGCATTTTCTTTATGAAATACTGTTGACAAAATAAGTCATGGCTGCTGTGTTTATTTACATAGTAAGTTTATGTATGTTATTTGCAGGATATGATTTACATAATACTTTCTTTGAGGAATTTGTCTTTTCAAGTAGCAAGACTGGGAAACAGAGTACAAGGAATGGGGAAAGGGGAAATTATGGAAAAATTTAATTCATAACTGTTGACATCCTGCTGTTTTCTACTGGGTTTGTAAGTATGAAAAACATATTTCACAGAATCACAGAATCACAGAATCACTAGGTTGGAAAGGACCTTTAAGATCATCAAGTCCAACCATTAATCCAGAACCACCATGTCCCCTAAACCATGTCCTGAAGTGCCACATCCACACGTTTTTTGAACACTTCCAGGGATGGCGACTCCACCACCTCCCTGGGCAGCCTGTTCCAATGCCTGACCACCCTCTCAGTGAAGAAATTTTTCCTAATATCCAATCTAAACCTCCCCTGGCGCAACTTGAGGCCATTTCCTCTTGTCCTATCACTAGTTACTTGGGAGAAGAGACCAACACCCTCATCGCCACAACCCCCTTTCAGGTAGTTGTAGAGAGCGATAAGGTCTCCCCTCAGCCTCCTCTTCTCCAGACTAAACAACCCCAGTTCCCTCAGCCGCTCCTCATAAGACTTGTGCTCCAGACCCCTTACCAGCTTCGTTGCCCTTCTCTGGACACGCTCCAGCACCTCAGCATCCTTCTTGTAGTGAGGGGCCCAAAACTGAACACAGTATTCAAGGTGCGGCCTCACCAGTGCCGAGTACAGGGGCACAATCACTTCCCTACTCCTGCTGGCCACACTATTTCTGATACAGGCCAGGACGCTGTTGGCCTTCTCGGCCACCTGGGCACACTGCCGGCTCATATTCAGCCGGCTGTCAACCAGCACCCCCAGGTCCCTTTCCGCCGGGCTGCTCTCCAGCCACTCCTCCCCAAGCCTGTAGCATTGCATGGGGTTGTTGTGGCCAAAGTGCAGGACCCTGCACTTGGCCTTATTAAACCTCATACAGTTGGCCTCTGCCCATCGATCCAGCCTGTCCAGATCCCTCTGCAGAGCCCTCCTACCCTCCAGCAGATCAACACTCCCACTCAGCTTGGTGTCATCTGCAAAACATCATTTTGAACATCACTATATTCCATAGACCTATCAAATAGTTTGGCTTCTTTAGAATTGGATAAATTATGAATCTGTGTGTCTGTGTAATTTAGGAGAAGGTCAAAAATAGGTTGATGTAGAGCATGAGGGTTTTTTCCTCTTCATCTGTCTTTTTCTGACCATTTGGAGCGTCCAACATTTAAGGGACCCAGTGGCCCAGAGCTTGCCCATGTGTTTCTGAGTACAGTCTTTCAATCTTGCATTTGTTTCTTTAAGCTTGCTGATCAAGTGGGTTAATATCTGAAGTCCTTCCAGCAGCTCGCAGGAAGAAGGCATGCTATTTTAAATGGAAGGGATTTGCTGTCTTGCATGAATTAAAACATCTGGATTCCTCCACTTCTCTGTTACATTTTGATTGAGCTGGGCTAGTCTTCGGCACATGGCAAGTATGGAGCCATATGGTCTTCATGCTGTCAGCAAGCCTTTTCAGCACATACCTTTGCTTACCCCCCAGCACTCTCTGAGTGGTAGCTGCTACTGCAGCCTGAAAGATAAATGTTCCAGGAGCTTTCAGGCTGTTGTGCCCTTCTTGAATGGATTAATTGCATTTTTGAGCGGTACAACATCCAGCAGTCTGGAGCACAACGCTGAACCCTTCGCTTCCCCTGCAGTGCTCAGAGCCCCGATGCAAACTGGGCACCTTGTGCTGGTGCCAGACGTGTAGCAGCCCTTTCTGACTTGCACTTTGTGTCCCTTGCATCTTGCTTTCTTAATGTCTCCATGAAATCTCTAAGTGCGCAGCACAGCTGTTTCTTAGCATGTGTGGTTAAGTGGAAAACTGACTGTATTGAGAAATTTCTTAACAGAAATTTACTTTCTAGTGACCAAAAGAATGGTGTTAAAGTCAGAATACACTTGCTAGCATATCTTTTAATATTATTTTTTTTTTGAGTGGTGAGCAGGAACCTTTCCTTATGAGAATAAGTATGATATTTTCTAAGAGTATAGGAATTCTGCCTTGTCTTCAAATAGTCAACATACTTTAAAATTTATTTTTTAAATAAATGTCTAATACTTTTAATGATTTTTCTATTTTTTATTTTTAAATAAAAAAAGAGTAGGAAGAGCATGAGGGACTAGGAAGAACATTTTTTTTTCAATATAAGAAGAACCTGTAAGAAACAAAAATGGTTCATAGAATTTTTTGTAAAGAACTTGTATTATTGCTAGAATTTCTCATTAAATAAATGTAGACCACTGTTTTCAGCCTTCCGTTCTAAGTCACTTAAGTACTGTACCCTTGTACTAAGTGTGGGGGGTTTTTTTTTGTATTTTTTTTCCCTCCTCCCTGCTATGAGGTAATGGAAATTTAAAGAATCAGTATTCATCACTTAATCCAGAGGTTTTAACTTTTAATTAACACAAACCATGGACAATATTATAAAGATTAAAAAACACATTGACAGTTCAGAACACAATTCAGAGAATGAACTGTTCAGAAAGTGTTGTTAATGTCTTAATTTAGCAGAGCAACTTAAGAACAAAGTTTTAATCTGATTGCTTAAACTTGTGTCTTATGTTAGTCAGAGTCCCGCACTCCATTACAGCCGTTCTGCTGATGCCATTAACAAATACTTTGGGGAGTTGCAGTACAAAATGAAGAACTGTGTGTGTACATTAGTGACTTCTCTCTGTGCATTGCTTTGCATTTGTCTCTTTTGTGCTGTGCTTGCTATGATTTTTAAGTTCGGTAGTTCAAGGAGCTACCTCCATATATATTTTGAAGCACGTGTCATATGAGAAACAGTTTATACTAGGCATTAAAGTTATTAATTTGAAAGCCAACGTGTTAACTTGTTAGCATGGTTAGTTTAACTGCTCTGTTTTTAATTTTCAAATCTTCTTGGCCGTAGTTATCGGTTTCCTTTTTAATTTAAAAATTTGAGGAAAACTGATTGAGCTCAGCTCAGATGACCTCAGTTCCACCTAAAGCCCATGGGCCACTGTTTCCCACTGAGTGGCTCTGCAGCTGGGTTGTGGTCCTTCCCAATGAGGTGGTTAGAATGGCAGCTTTCAGGTTTTCTTGAAATAGAGATTTACAATTACTTTTGCAGTTAAAGAAACAAGAGAAAAAAATCAAACTGACAATGTTAGAGAGTATTTTCAATGAGATAGATAATGTCTTACATTTCATCAACGTTTAGGTTAGTTAGAAATTCCTGTGTATTTTAACTTAAATCTTTTATCAGAAGAAAAAAAGTTAATTCAATCCCTCATTTTCTAAATTTAGACAAATAACAATGTTAAACGCCTATGCTTCATCTGGTTACCTTAGTCTCTTAATCAGTGGGGACAGAGGCACAGGCAGAGGGCAATTTGAGTTATTTTAGCCACTATGTACAAGATACCTTTTCATCTGAAATTTCCTGTCCATTTTCGTTTATATACTTTAAAAAAAAAAATACTCCCTCCTGCTTTCTTAACCAGAATTGCTGCTTAGCGTGCAAGTACCAGCATCGTACTTCTCTGTCATCTCAAAGTACTTGCTGTCTGGCTATGCTACCTCGAGTTATTAAAGATCTTTCTGGGAGGAAAAGCCTAAACATCCAAACTCAGTTGCTAAGTTTTTCCTTTGATTCAGCCACATAGAGATGAAATGAGACCCTAGAGGCTGATGGAGTGGATAGAGATATCTGTGCTAGACTACCACAAAACAGTGGAGTCCAATTATAAATTACATGCACCATCATCAATGTTGCTGTTTCTGATCTTAAGTGAGCTGAGTTTTCCCCAAGTTCATATGTTGTACATTTTAACAATAAGTGACTGGCCAAACTGTGATGCATTCATGTTATTAAGTAGGAGAACAATAACAAGTGATGCTAACCAGCCTGTGCCAAGCCAGCTGCCCAGTGGTTACTTTTTTTGAGTAGTGATCATGTACAAAGCCCTGAAAAAATGAATGCACACAGGACACTTCAGATTCATCTTGCCTAATGCTAAATGTCTAAATGTCTTAACTGTAAGTACTGAAGATGAGTTAGGCACCTATTTTTAGCAAAGGTTATTAGTTCAGCCTGAAGTATTTAACTTCGTGATATCTGAGTTAGGGTGAGATTCATCTGAGCCCTCAAAGAAGGAAGTGGTAGTGATACATCTTAAAATCTTTGGAAGTTTCATATGAACCAACTTCTTTTTATTGCTTTTTAGTGCTTTTGAGGTTAGATTGTTGGGATAAAAGGCCTCTTTGTACAGAGTTCTTCACTGTAAAGCCAGAATAAAGCTTACTGACTCTTGTGTTATCCAAGAATGAATAAAATTTAAGAGGAAAGAATGTAACTTGTTTCATTCACCTTCTTACATTACATTTCACACAGGTCTCATTCCATTCTTCTGGAGTTACATATTTCACTAATTTAAGTGGGAGCTTGAATGTACAAGGAATCTGTTTCCATGTTCATAATATGTAAAATGACAGCTTAAGTATGAAAAGAGAAATTCAGGTACAAAACTGGGCTTGGAATCCACCTACCGTGCTGTGGTACTCCTATTTGAGATGGCCCGCGCCGACTCCATAGTCTTAACGACTATCTCAATGTTGTATTTTTCATTAAACAAAAAAACCAAAATAGGCATACAACAACAAGATCAAGCCTTACTCCATGTTCCAGATATTTTGGTTGCTAAATTTTGAACATTGTTAGTCAAAATCTGGCAGGAATTAGCATGAGGAAAGATGCAACTTGAAATGCTCCAGTAAGCCCTGCCTATTTGGAGAGTAGCTTTGAAATCATTTAACATACGGTTTCATGTCGTATGGTCTCCTTAATCTCTGTATCTTTGGGATCGGAATAAAGTAAACCCAAGTGTTAGGAGGCAATCTGTATCCCCTGAGGGGATGGTCAGAGTACCACTGGTTTAGCTGACTCTGCTGTAGTGGAAGAAATGATGTGAACAGCTGTGTCGGCTGAGAGCGCTTCCTAGATCTCGGCTTCGGCTGTTCTCTGTGCCTTTTTGGATGTCAGCGAACTCTGATTTTGGCAGTTTCAGGAGGAATCTGAGTAGCTGTTCTTGGAACTTGGGTGATGGGTTTCGGTGAGTGAAGATGCAGATGTGTGTTTGAAATGGTACAGAGCGCCAGCCATCCAAGCAGCGGGGCGATGCTTCGCTTTTCGGCAGTCTTCAGAGAGATGGAGTTTGTTCAGAGAAATAGACTGTACGAAGATTGAGAGACTGGTGACATTCTTTTGGCGAGAGAACAATATGAATTATCTCATTGCTCAAAGTAAGACATTTTAATCTGCACTTTTGTTGCTTTTGGGTTTAGTGTTTTGTATGGAGAAGGAAGGCAGTGTCTTTTATCAAGCTGAGAGAGTTGTAAAAGTTGGGCAGGCTTTTGGACAAAAGGTGCTTTCATTAAATCTGGCATAGAAGGTTTTATGATATATATCTTTAATTAATATAAGGTTTTGGGTTTTGGGGGGTTTTGTGGGGGGTTTTTTGTTTTTTTAAAGCCAGGACTGAGAAGTTAAGAGATACGGGGGTTGTTTCCTGCAAAATGTTTTTTTCCTGTTTTTAGTCATCTTTATTGATAAGTCCATGAGTTTATTCTGGTGCTTCATGGTTGGGTGTTTCCACTCGATTTCAACAAGCATACTTGTGCACTGGATGAGGATATCAGGTTTTAGGATGCACGCATGTGGGATGCATTGATTCTCAGGGTGCCTCTGTGGGGAGGCATTAAAAGCTGCAGTTGGGAGGATATGTTGGCTGTAGAAATACCTTGAAAGTTTGGGAGTTTTTTTTAGATTTGTTTTTCAGTCTCCATTTGTTGTTTGTTGGCACACTTGTGTCTGGTTCTGAATTTGGTGGAATTTGGGAGATGGGGTGTTGCTTTGGGACTTTTTCAAAGTTTTGTGTATAAGTAGATGGCTAGCTCTTAGAAAGCTGTTGCACTTTTTCCTACATCAGGTGAGTGTAGGAAAGTGCTTCTGTCAAAAACCCCACCAAAACCCAAAACCAAACCCCACCCCAAACCTAAAAACTTCCCTCTTGTCCAAGTATACTGTGTATATATATATATAGTCTATATATGAAAATATAAATTAAGAATTTAAAAAAAGGAAATTGAAATGGTTCTGTATCCCTGCTATGTAGGACTGTAGTGAATCAGTTATTCTTGCTAGTAGCAGTGAACTAGCATTGAGAGGCTGCAGAGAAAAGGGAAGACTATTGCAGCAGATGCACAAAGACCAGTGTAAAGTGTAGTCCTTGCCTCATGAATTAACAGTCTAAATAAATGGGTCAGACTAAAAGAAAGTGACAAATATTTAATTCCAGTGTGGTGGTTTTCAAAAGCCCTTTTAAATTCCGGATTTCTTAAAATACTCTTTAGTGGAAAGGTTTGTAACATTTTATTTGATACAGTCAAGATATTAATGGGCTAGGAGGTAAGGCACAAAGAGATGGTATAAAAGGAACATCTGAAGTTTTATCTATTAAACAGATTTTTCCAGTGTTTTTTTTTTTTTTTTACATGGTTTTTGAACTGTGCGTTCTGGATATCATTTAACTTTCCCTTGCAACAGTTTTCAAACTTCAGCTATTATCTGACCATAAATCTGTGCTTTCGGGATGAGATTTAAAATTTCTTTTTATAATTTGTGAGCTGTGTCTTCCTGTGTTTGGAAGGCAACTACCATAGTTTCTCAAACTACTGCTTTACATGTGAGGATTTGGAAGTGATTAAGCTATAAAAGCTGCTGAGAGTAACAAACTAGAGTCTCTTTTCTCATGGTCTGAACTGTAATCACTTCGGAGGGGATTATTTTCAAATGTAGATCGTTTCTATGAATACAATAACACAGCTTTCAGTCTCCAACCAAGGCCCTGTAACGTACGTCTGCAGTAAGAAAGATCATTCATTTAGGTGAAGGAAGTGAATGATGACTGCTTTTTCCTCCCTTCTGTGTCATGCAGTTCGGAGCAGGACTGTCAAGGAAGGGAGGGTGGGAAAGACAGACTTGCGTGCGCATGCGCGTTCCTTCCCGCAGCTGTGCTTCAAGAGGTTGTGAGCTTTTTAAACTGATCTGTAGAATTCTGGTAAATCAAAATTTTATTGCTGAAAACTGGGATAGTAGTGTGATGGTTGATTCTTTTCTTTTTGTGGATAACCAAGGGACAGGATCTGCAATGGCAATTATTATTGTCCACATTAAGACTGAACAGTGAACACAGGGGGTTTTTGGGGTTGTTTTTTTGCAGCTGACTCAGCCAGTGTCTAGAAGAGTCGCTAACAGTAACAGTTGATGGTATTAAATTTGACGAGACATGATAGAAACACTAGCTCCGTACCTGGGTTCTGAGGTTGTCTGCTACTTCTCTTAATGCTGGGGTGTGCTGTGGCCATTAGGATGCGGTATGGCAAAGTGAATGTAGCCGTTACCGCTGTCGCTGTTCTGCCAGCTCCCAAAAGATCTTCCAGGAGTGAATGGTGTCTTGCCTCTGTCCTGGTTCCCCATCCTCCCCTCTCCTCCCATTTGTCCTGCCAAGGGAAGGGTAGCATCCGTGGCGTGCGGCGTTGTGGCAGATCACGGCACCGGCACCGTGACTAGGTAAGCTGCAGCGTGGCTTTACGTTCGTGGTGAAACATGAAGACCTCTGGCCTTCAGAAGTCATCAGCTGGGCAGACAACTTTGATACTAACTGTAAATACCGTGCTTGTCAGTACCCGGGGGTGGTGTGTGGGTCTGTGTGATGTGTTCTGTATTCGAAAATGGCTTCGCTGAAGAAGCTGCTGTTAATGAGGCTCAGTATAGACAAACCTGAGGTGTATGCTTGAGCAATCTAAACCAAAGCTGTTCTTAATATGCCTTGTTGAAAGAAAGAAGGGGATCCCCGAAGATCTGTGTCCGACTACTCAACTGGGAGCTGTGCACAAAAAAGCCAGCTGATTTCAGGGCTGTGCCAAGCCCATTTACAGGGAGCACATGTATTTTATTAAGATCACAGCTCAGTACTGATCTTTGAAAAGTTTCACTGGAGTGTCTGTGTAAGTTTTGGTGTTTGTGACTTGTATGGAGGAGCAAACTACAGTAAAATCAGCTGCAAGTGTATATCTTGGGGTAAACCAGACACACTAACATTTTTTAAATATTTCATTTGAAATATCCGTAATGATCTCTCAATATAAAACAAATAAATAAAGCTTTCCAAACTCACCTTGAACTCATGAAGTTCAGTCTGGCATAAATCTTTTCACTTAAGTTTATGAAAAAAATGCTTTTGTGTCAATTTGTGTAACAGCTCGAAGGCATTTTGGTCATTTTTTTGGTTTGTGTTTGGCTGTGTTTTTTTTTCTAAAAAGAGCAGTTGGTGTTTTTTTGCTCAAATAACGTTGTTCAGTTAAACACCAATGTTCAATACTAATTGAAAGCCTTGAGCATATGCGAAGAATAAACTCGTGTATCAATTCAGATACATATTACCACAGCCGTATGACTTGAGTCACAACTGGGAAATACATTTTACAACAGCTGAGAATAAAACCTGTGGTGTTAGAAAACAAAGCAAAAATGAAATTCTTGTGTGTCCTACTGATTTTAGTGGTGTTCAGTTTAGATGAGTGATTTTTTTCCAAATTTAATCATCTTTCCAAACAGTTTAGTGTCAAACGTATTGCCCTCCCTGACAGGCCAGTAATCATTGCTGTACGCAGTGGGATAGAACTTGTAAACCAGATAAAAGTCATGTTGTTTCAGTACACTGCGTCTTTACCATGCCAAATGTAGCTTCAAACTATCGGATTTTTCAGGATACAACCTTTTTCTGCCCTTAGAATTGTATTTATTTATTGGAGGCCATGTCTGGTGCTTTTTCTGCCACCCGCTCTAGCGGAGACCTGGGGTAAGCTCTGGGCAGAGAAACACCCCACAGCCAGTGGTGGAGGGTGGTGGAGGGGCTCATGGCCTGGAGGAGGAGGGGAGGGGAGGTGCGAGCAGGATGAACTTGAGGTGCTGAAATACTGCAGTAGGTATGGGGAGCCTGCAATAGAGCACTGCAAAGTGATGGGAGAAGTAGGGTTTTGAAATGGGAGAAGCTGGGGTATATTGGAGGGGATGGATTTTAGGGTCAACTTTAGAATGTGGGATGAATAGGAAAAACCAGGGCAGGAGAACTTGGGGAATCAAAATGGCTTCTGATGACCACTTTTTTTGGAAGTTACTGTATTAAGCATATTTTTGAGGTTCACTTTCAAATATGTTTTCATGCCGTTCTGTACATTGGTGAATTTCCATCTTTCATGACAATAGGTTAGACAGTTAATACCTGCGTTAAAGGCACATTGTTTGATATTCTGTAGTTGTAGACTTTTATTAAAAAAAGGTGGTTTTGCCTGAAAGTATTGTATTACTTTTTTTCCTTAACAATAGAGTGATCTCTGTCTCTGCAGAGAAGCGTGCTGCATATTTTTGTCCCTTTCTACATGCTCACAGTTTGCAGGAGGAAAAAAGTTTAGGCTTTCCTGTTTGTCAGACAAGTAAGGTATTGCTGAGCAGATAAGATTTTTGGAAGATCTTCTGGCTACTGCAATATAAAAAAGTGTAGAAATGTACATGATTTTTCTCCCTTGTCTGTCTGTATTTTAACCCAGAAAAAATGTGCTTGCTTAGTTGTTTTAATTCATCATCATAAGGTGCAAGTGATCTCATACATCGAGATAAATCAACAACTTCAATTTCAGGGAAGTGACTCAAAGCATTGTAAAAACTCTGAAGCACAGTGTACTGCTATGGAGTATTTTCTGTGAAATGCAACTTTTAAACAAATGTGTGTCAGGAACTCCGTTAATTGCCTACAGTTGTACTGAAAAGAGACAACTGGTTGTATTCACTTTGGCTCTGCAGGTCTTGTCAGAATCTGAGTATCTTGGCACAGCGATTGGCAAAGCCAATGAACTGGTGACATCAGTGAGAACTGAAGTGAATAGGCTAAAACTCCGGACAGAACATTTTTCTGTCTTAATTCATACTTTTATGTGAAGTCTTTCTTTAGGAAGTATTTCTTACTTGATTTTGAGAGGAGAGAAAATGGTTTCAGTATTTCCCTGTAAAATCCTGCTGAAAATATTTTGAAAACTTTGCTTCCTTCTTGCACATCTGTAATCCCTTCTGTTTTTCCCCTAATGCTTAGATCACTGCATGTTAATGGCAGTTAGTTGAACTACATAAATAGTGACGTTTTGATTGTATCTCTCTTTATCTTCTGGAATTAACTCCCTCTGCTACCCTGCTCATGCATCTTGCATCTTTTCTCATGTTTTTGGTGCAGAAGCCTTCAGCTCTGAGCTGGTGGCTGCAATCATCTGAAAGCAGTCGGTCTTCTCTGTTCTAATTTTTTTATGTATTTTTTTTCTGCTGTTTGATAATACTGTTCAAAATGATATTAAAAGTCAAGGGCCAGGTGACTGAAGCCATGAGCTGCTTTCAGTAATAAAAGGAAGGTGGTCATGCTCCTGGGTGAAGAGTGGAGGAGGAGATGGTGACAGGGACTGTGCTGCATGGATTGGAGAGTTTTGGGCACTCTCCACTTTTGTTATCTGCAGCTTTTATGTAGTTAGTTAATGAGTTTAATTCTTGTCATCTGCTTATCTTCTCTGAGCTTAATTGCTTGGCAAAGACTTTGTTTTACTGTGTATTAACTACTGTCGGGGTTTTGCATTGAGAACATGACATTTATTAATGTTTTACATGATTGTTTTCTCCCCGGTCTCGTAAGCTAAGTCGAAGCACAAGAAGTGAAGAAGGCTTTGCAGCAATGCTGGGTGGAGGTTAGTCCCTGGTAACATTCGAATCGCACTGTTAGTGTAAAGGCAGGTTGAAGAGCAACTGTTGGAGTCTGTGTCCTGTAAACTAATTCGGAGAGGATTCCTCTGAAGGAAACAGAGCTGACAGGGTTCTGTGCCCAAACAGTAGGAGATGAAAGGCAGTGGGTTTTTTTTTCATGCTGACTTTGAAATACTAAATGTCCAGCTTACCCAGGAAAATAAATCTAAGGAATATTTATCAACACTGCGAACATTTGTATCTCCACAATGACAATCTGTAAGAGCTCGCTAATTAGAATTATAATTTAAAATACATGAAAAGGACCAAAGCATTATCGTTTAAACAGGTTTCGTGCTCTCTCTGTAAATTCCCATGCAAATGAATGAAGATAGAATCACAGCCAAGGGCATGTAACAGTACCTTCAGGTCATGACATCCCTTGTATATGCAAGAGTTGCTATCTCCCAGTTTATAAAACTGGGAAATGCTGAAATGCAATAAGCTAGAGCTGAGATGAAAGCTATCTGACACGCAGGAGCTGGGAAATGTGAAACCGAGGTCCGTCTTCTTGTATGTGGGACTGAACACCCTGCTGTCCTTGAGGCCTCTGGGATGTCAAACCCTCGTGGTAGAGGTTTTCATATGCTCCCTGTCAGCTGTTGGGAGGTCTGCTAGTTTTAAGTTAGGTACTGTTGTGTGCTGTAATACAAGGAGAGGAGGTTTGCTACTGTGTCTAGGTTTGTTAGCCAGGAAAAACTGTCATAGTAGTAGAGGCCAACTCAAACTACAGCCAAGTAGTTTGCACTGGCTCCCCGAGTAGGAGCCTTGACTTGCAGCAAGACTTCCCTTGATTTTCTTGCTGGGCTGGAATCAGTGGATAATAAAAAACATTCCCAAGTAGAGAAGAGGTACAGCTACTCCTTATTGACAAGTAGGGGTGATTCTATGATTTGGTCAAGCATTGGAACAGGCTGCCCAGGGAGGTGGTGGAGTCACCATCACTGGAAGTGTTCATAAAACGTGTGGATGTGGCACTTTGGGACATGGTTTAGTGGGCATGGTGGTGTTGGGTTGACGGTTGGACTTGATGATCTTGAAGGTCTTTTCCAACCTTAATGATTCTGTGATTCTGTGTGATTTCATTAGTGATTCTATCCACAGAATGCTAGTTGTTGAAAATAGTCTCACAACCTTGTTATACCTAAAATGGATGCATTAAGAAACAGGGGACGTCAACAAGATAAGGACTGTTGGTTAGGTCTATGCTCTGCCTTGTTTGTCCTTGATGCTGTGTTACGTACTGCTGCTTAAAGCAACAGTATATTGTATGCTCACAGGCTACAGATGTTTATACAAATATTTGCAATAGTGGTGGAGGTGACTCTAGAAAAATTGTTCTTGGCTGGTTGGAGACTTCTACATTTGAGCTCCCAATAGTGCTTTTGCTGGGACAGGCTTGAGAGTGTGTTCGGTGGGACTGATTCTGCTTGAGAAATACGAGGCTAATGTGTAATTTTCTCTTCTTCCTTGTAGTCCCAGTGACTGAGAAACTGTTCTGCAATATGGAGATTATAATGGGTCTTACAGCAGAGAGTTGGAAGAACAGAGTCTGGAACTAGTAGTGCATAACTTAAAGTCCAGGGGTAGGAAATAAATTTAAATATGGAGATGATGCATTTTATGGAGGGTAAGAGTGCTTCTGAATAATTTTGCAGTTTAGTGCCTTCATACTATGACCTTGTACAGTAAGTAAGGATATTTTATATAAACTTTTTGCTATGCTAGAAGGCTTATAAAATTTTTTTTAAAATCAAAAATACCATCTTCTCCTCACTTCTTATAAAAAAGTCACTTAACTCTAGAGTGATTATTACATGAAGCATTAGTTGGCATGCAATAAAATGCTAAATGGCCATAGTAGTACATTTTATTCATTCTGTTTCCTCCCTCTGAGTGATTAAAAGCTTTATTGATGAATGAGTTTCCCCTTTCAGTAGAAGGTATTTATACTCTGAATAATTTTATTTCCATTAGAAAATTCCAAAGGAAATATTTCTGCAGATGTTGCTATTGATTTTTATTTTTTTAGAAATAAAATATGAAACATAAGGTCTGTAAGTATATGTTGTTTTTGAAAGTGACAAATGTGGAAAACATATAATTACTTTCTCCTTCAGAAAAATAGTGTGTATAATTTTTTGAATGCATGTATTTATATATACGTGCAAGCTGTATCATGTACCTTAGTCTTTCATACCTGACCTTCATGTAGACTAGCCTGCTCAGTGGGAAGTCTGCTGAGGTCTGTGTGGTTTCACACTCGGTGCTGAGCGTTGCAGGTGACTGACCTGTAGGAATTGCCTGTAGGTGTGAAATATCCCATGTAGTGGTTGTGGTGGTATGAAAAGCTTCCAGGAACAGCTGCCGCCATGCTCCGGGGCAGCACCCCGTGCCATCAAGCAGCATTGCCATTAGAGTCCCTCTGTGGTTGCTCCCAAGGGACTCACATGTATGCGGAAAGAAAATCAAAGTGTACAGAACCATGGTTTTACATCTGTAATGATAACAATAAAAGGAAGGGTGAGGAACAGCTTGATGAAACTAGCCTGAACGCAGATGTGAGACTGATAGAAGGATGTAAAAATGGAGAAACCCGGTTAATGCACAGTGAAATACTGTTTAAATTGTAGTGACCTCATGAATGGTGTCCTCTGACTTCCAGTGCTGTGCAGCAGCTGTCAGAACCAAGTGGCGACCTCGCCTTCCTCTGGCCTCCCATGCCCAGGCGTGGAGTACAGCTCACCTGCTAAATCTGCTCATGGAAATGCGGAAACTGCTCAGGAAGCAGTGATATCGCTTACGCGGTCCTACAGCTGTGCTACTGATCAAGTATTCCTGATATTCATGTCAGATGAGAGCTTTTGCTCCATGCATTTTATTCTTAAAGAATGCAGACAGTTTTCAGCAGCAAGACCTACAGGCCATGGTGCATGGCTCTAAGTCATGAAGATCATGACTTGCCTATAATGCAGACATGCCTCCCTCCCTCCTCTTTTTTTCGATTGAGTTCATTCAATAATGCTAGCTGCTGGTGATGTTTAATGATGTTTAATTACTGTTTGTTGATCCTGTCGGGAAGTTTCCTTGGGCTGGTGCAGACATTTCTAATCCAACTGTTTAATGCTGGCTCATGGCTGATTAGAATTCTGAAAATATTGTAAGAGCATGGAAAATCCAGATAATAACACTTAATAATAGTTTTAATGCTTAATCAAGCTGAGCATTTTCATTTACACATATTACCTGAAAAGCTAATGTAGGCCAGCACTAATTGGCAACGACAAGGGTTAGTTTCAGGTCCTATGGGTCCTTTGAAAATTATGAAAAAATTGACTTCTCTGGGTGTGGACATCCAAAAATCTAGGAGGCAAAGCTATGCTCTTTAGTCACCCAGTGAATCCGATTTACCTGTTGACAGGAAATGGGTTAATGAGTGTGCTTTAACAAAAAGAACATTTTGGAGAGCAGGGTGGGAGAACTAATGCTGGTGAGGCAAGACCAATTCCCTGTTGACCTGCTCCATCAGCCTGTCGTGTCTGAACTCTTCATTGCGTTTCCTCAGGCAGTACCCTCAGCATCTAACCTGTATAGTTTGCCTGTACTTCCTCCTTATTTACTGGTTGTTGTGCAACATAGAGTCCCACTGGCTGGTGGGTTGATGTGTTGCTCCTGGAAAAGGCTATCAGTTGTTGGGACTATGCAATTTATCCCACCTTTAAATAGTTCTCTCGTGTCCAGAGAAGGGCAACGAAGCTGGTGAGGGGTCTGGAGCACAAGTCTTATGAGGAGCGGCTGAGGGAACTGGGGTTGTTTAATCTGGAGAAGAGGAGGCTGAGGGGAGACCTTATCGCTCTCTACAACTACCTGAAAGGGGGTTGTGGCGATGAGGGTGTTGGTCTCTTCTCCCAAGTAACTAGTGATAGGACAAGAGGAAATGGCCTCAAGTTGCGCCAGGGAAGGTTTAGATTGGATATTAGGAAAAATTTCTTCACTGAGAGGGTGGTCAGGCATTGGAACAGGCTGCCCAGGGAGGTGGTGGAGTCGCCATCCCTGGGAGTGTTCAAAAAACGTGTGGATGTGGCGCTTCAGGACATGGTTTAGGGGACATGGTGGTTCTGGATTAATGGTTGGACTTGATGATCTTAAAGGTCCTTTCCAACCTAGTGATTCTGTGATTCTGTGATAGTTGCTGTCGTTTTTCAGAGGAGGCCCTAGAGTGCTCATCTCCAAGGCTGCACAGTCAGCTGCTGCCTGCTGCCCTTAGCTTTGCCTGTGGTAGAGCCATGTAGTGGTTTTGGACTTGGACAAATGCTGTATCATGCAAAATACAGGAAGAGTGCTGTAGGGTGCATCCAGATTGACTTGCTTATCCTAGCTGTGACGGGTATAGGTGTGTTGGCTGTATGCTTTGCACTAGACCTATCATATTTATGTCTATACCAACTTTAAAACTTAGGTAGCCTTAAACAGATATACTGCCCAACTTTCACAGCTCATGCATGTAAAGAAAACCTGTTTAGGCCTGGGTAATTATTTGCTGATTCACCAGCCAATGCTGACAAAACTACTGTTCCAGTCTTTAGTTCTGCAGGAAAATACACATGTACATATGCAATATGTAGTATATGTATGGAGTATGCATATGGATATGTTATGTAGAATCATAGAATACTTTGGCCTGCAAGGTACATCTAGTCCAAAGGTCATCTAGCCCAACCCCCCTGCAATGAGCAGGGGCATCTTCAACTAGATCAGGTTGCTCAGAGCCCTGTCCAACCTGACCTGGAATGTTTCCAGGGATGGGGCATCTACCACCTCTCTGGGCAACCTGTGCCAGTGTTTCACCACCCTCATTGGGAAAAATGAGGGTAAGTGAAGTTAAGTGACTTTTTTTTATGAGAAGTAAGGAGAAGACAGTATTTTTGATTTAAAAAAAAAAATTTACAAGCCTTCTAACCTAGCAAAAAGTTTATATAAAATATCCTTACTTACTGTACAAGGTCATAGTATGAAGACACTTCCTTATCTCTAGTATGAATCTGCCCTCTTTTAGTTTAAAACCATTACCCTTTGTCCTATCAGAACAGGCCCTGCTAAAAAGTCTGTCCCCATCTTTCTTAGAAACCCCTTTTGAGTACTGGAAGGCTGCAATAAGGTCTCCCCGGGGCCTCCTCTTCTCCAGGCTGAACAACCCCAACTCTCTCAGCCTGTCCTCATAGGAGAGGTGCTCCATCCCTCATCATTTCTGTGGCGTCCTCTGGACTCGCTCCAACAGGTCCATGTCTTTCCTGTGCTGAGGGCTCCAGAGCTGGACGCAGGGCTCTGGGTGGGATCTTCACCAGAGCGGAGTAGAGGGGCAGAATCCCCTCCCTCGACCTGCTGGCCACGCTACTTTGGATGCAGCCCAGGATACAGTTGGCCTTCTGGGCTGTGAGTGCATATTGCCAGCTCATGTTCAGCTTTTCATCCACCAGTACCACCAAGTCCTTCTCAGCAGGGCTGCTCTCAGTCCCTTCATCCCCCAGCCTGTATTGATGGCGGGGGTTGCCCCGACCCAGGTTCAGGACCCTGCCCTTGGCCTTGTTGAACATCATGAGGTTCACACGGGCCCATTCCTCGATCTCATCCAGGTGCCTCTGGATGGCATCCTGTCCCTCAGGTGTGTCAACCGTACCACTCAGCTTGGTGTCATCTGCAAACTTGCTGAAGGTGCACTCAATCCCACTATGTCATCGATGAAGATATTAAAGAGTACTGGTCCCAGTACAGACCCCCGAGGGTGTCCATCTGTTTATATAGTATATTATAAAATGTGTGTACATACATTTACATTCATGGGTCTGTCATATAAAATCACTGTGAAAACCATGCAGCATAAAACATGTCATTGTTTATTGGTTAAATTCTGGCCTGTAAATGAGAACAAGAGTTTTGACACTGATTGTAGTTACTCAGAGAATTCACTCTGTGCTTAGTATCCATTTTGTCGCTATACTTCTAATCTTGTACATACACATGCATAGCTTTTAAAACCAGATAAGTGCAATTACAGTATTAGAACATGAACAATCTCAGTGTTAAATATTTCCATAAGTAGTGGTGGGGTTTTTTAGGGTTTTTTTATTGTTTGTTGTTTGTTTTTTCCAAAATTGGGGCCCCAAGCATCGTTACAAATGATCTTGTAATGATATACTACCTTAAAGGTAGAAAGGAGAAGGTTAAGAAAAAGGAAGAACATAGAATTGGTCTTTTTGTTGCTTTTAGTAGATTTATAATGAAGTAAAAGCTTCCATTCACAGGCAAGCATGTACGTCTGTTCTTTCCATTTGGAAACAGCGATGTCTAATCCTTTCTCCTGTGTATTGGAAGACTGGAAATGTTACAGACTTTCCTAAATTTTCACTTGAAGTATATGGTTTTTATAGCCTGTACCTTTTCTTCTTGGTCAGCTTATCCAGAATTTGAACTAAGTGTATATTAATATAAATAGTAAAGATTTCTGGAAGTTCAGAAGAACCCACAAAGAAACCAACCAAACCAAACCCACCTCTTCAATAATTGAATCTGCATGAATTATGTCTGCATAGTTGTTTCTAAAAGTCATTGAGCAAAACGGAGCAGAAAAGAGCTGCTATATTTAAGGTAAAGAAACACAGAAAATAATAGTATATAGAAAAATCTCTTTGGATCCATTTTACAGATCAGAAAGAAAGAAAAATAGATGCAATTCTTTATTTTTAATGTGATTTTTACAGATTTCAGTTGTGATTAGTTTTGGTAAGCTTCTACCTATTGTGATTAAGCGCTATCTCTCTATATTAACCATTATAGTGAGAGAAATGATTTTTATTAAAATACTTGAAAAACAAGTTGGTATCAACCTATTATGTGAAGGTACCATTCATAACATGTTTGTTGACTTTTGTAATTGCAACTTAGTTAAATGATTTATAATGTTGTGAACCATTCAGAAGGCTATTAATGGCACTTTTGTCTTGTAAAATGAGCCAAAAATCATACATTTGAAATTTGTTTTCTTTTTTTTTTTTATAAATGTCGTGAGAATAAACAATAGCCTGAACTGAAGCAATAATAAAGCATGGAGCCAGACAGACTGAATCCTGTGTTTGAGGGTAATACGAAAGGTTATTGTCCACCCTTTCCTTAATCTTCCTGTATCAGAGAGCACAGATAAGGCATTTTCAAGCTCTCTTCAGTCTATTGAACAGTGGCAGTCATTCATCAGGAGCTTGCCATTTACTTGTCACAATAATGCTCTTGCAATACAGTAAGGAAATTCATAGTTTGATGCTTTTGCTTTTGGGTTAACTTTAACTGTGCCAGATTGCTGGGTCAAACGTTTGACTGATTGACTGCATGCTTTTTTAATAAACATTTTGAAAACCTAAGATAACGCAAAAAAAGATCAGAATGGCATTATCTGAATAGCTTGATAAATTTTCTGATAATGCAACAAAGGGAATATGCTGGAATCTTTTATGTGAAGTGACATCTTGTAGCTGCCTGCACATAGGAATGTGGTTTGAGTTAAGTTCCTAATTAACACAAAAAAGGAATTATTTGTTTTTCCTCCTGAAATATCTTTGGTTTCGTCCAAATATGTGTGCGGGCTGCCTTTATCTGTTAGATGAAAGTTTCCATTTCATGACTTATTTGTAAGGATAAGCCCTTGTAATCAGCAGGGAAGCCCAGAAACTTTGCTTCTATTAAGGTGTTTCTCAGCCTCATGTCAAAGAACATACTCTTTCACTGTGCATCCACTGAACTTGTGGAGTGACATATTTCAGACTGAAATAATTGCTACTAGAATTGATATCTCAGAGTGTCTTTTTTCTTACTGGAATGGACAAAGGATCTAAAGACACCCTAGAAATATTATTTGAAAATTAATTTACTTGAGCGAAAAACCACACAAAACCAACTTTCAGCAATTTCCATACCATTACATTTAAATTGACAGATATAACTGTAACCAGTCTGAAAGGAGGGTGTGGGTTACTCCAGTTTGTGTCAGTGGTGGTTGAAGTCATGTTTTGAAATGCAAAATTTGGTCTGTGGTGCGTATCTGTATTTTGAAGAAAAACATCTATCCCTATAGTAAGTAATATGAAATGTTTCCCAGTAATCCTGCAGTTAAACGGAGCAAATCAGAACGTCTGATTCTCTCCTTGTCACTATCTATTTCCTATTTTTCACCTGCAGCATTTCTGGAGAAAGGAAGCTGCTATGAGCACTCCTGCCTGGCCCGAGACAACTTGGTCATGAACAGACAGAAAGTATTTTAGAATTTTCTGTCTAGAAGTCAAATGATTATCTCCCTGCCAGAGTCAGCTTGTGTTGGAGGTGGTAGCAGTATTTCCTCTTCCTTTATTTTCCTTTGATCAGTGGGCTTAGGGGAGCATTTTTTTGGTAGCCTAGAAAGATGAATTTTCTTCAAACTCGGTATTAAACTAGTGCTTCTAGGGTAGAGAAAATATAATCTTGGAGATCACCCTTTATAGATGAAACCAAAATAACTAAAATATAAGGAATAGTCACAGCTGGATCCCAATTCTAGTTTGGACAGCACAGTGTTGTCCAAACCCATTTCTTCTCTGCGTTTTTCCCTAGGGTGCTGAATTCTTCCCACTTACGCCACAGTACGTTGCTGTGTTGAGCCATTTAATCTGTTGTGTGATAAAGACTTTGAAGTTCTACACCAAACTGTAAAACTTTAACAGGCAAATGCCAAAGGCTTTGGCTAGAATATAGCCAAAATGTAATTCCAGCATTTTTCAAAACCATCATTATAGGTGATGTAGTACACTTGATGTAAATGCAAAAGAAATCAACAGATGGAGTATATGTAAAAACAGATGGAGTAAAATGGAGTAAAACGCCCTCAAAGACTCTAAACTCCACTGTGAGCTTCTTCCCAGTAGAAGCTGGGATAGTATACTGGGGAAGGTACACATTTGCTCTGCTCTGACCTTCATCCTTGGATACTCATCAGCTGCAGAAAGGATCTTGAGCTTGATGGACGTTTGGCTTATAGAAGTTCTTATGGAAACATTTTGCATTTAGTGGGGTTTGATCAAATCACACTCATGAGTAGTCAAAGTCCCACTGCTGCCCAGGGTGTATCTGCACAAGAGCCTGACATCCTACTGCAACAGCCGGGCTTCCTGCTCCAGCTCTGCCTCGACTGTCTGTGCATATTCAAACCCAGATGACTGTTTTCATTTTGTAACCCTACGATAACCTTAAAACAAATGGTTTTTCTGTAGGCCACTGTTTCCAGTGACAAAGAATTAATTTTTCCTAGTTAACCTCACAGGATGTCTAGGCGGGTGGTTTTTTTAAGTGGGTTAAAAAAAAAATACCATTTTCTCTATTGGGGTGTTACTGAAAATATTAAAAAATGTTTTTGTGTTCTTTCCTTATCTGCCCTGTTTGATAAAGACTGCTTTTTAAGACTTGCTGGTGAAGATATCATCCTCTTCTGAGGGTTTGTTTTTGGTTTTGTTTTTTTTTTTTCCCCCCTTGATGAGGTTCCTATTTTGTGTGGTGTCTGTTTTGTGTTATGTTTTAATAGTATCCAAAGCCTATTTCAGATAAACCAGGCACAGTGATTTCCTTCAGTTGGGAAGGCTACACACAAATTATACTTTACATTCTTCTAAGCCCAATGTGCCTGTAGAAAACATTTTAAAATGTAATTGCTCTTTAACTTACTCCTAAAAACTTGACTGTAGATACTGGTATTAGACTGGTCAACATGTAAGGGAATTTTGCCTGGTGATAACTGGAGAATGATAAGCAGCAGCAAAGATTTTTATTATATATAACACTTGTTGAGTTTGGAAGCAAATTTTGAAAGAACCCTCATGGTTTTTGTTCCATGTTTGCTGACTTCAGCACTCTGATTAAGACTGATGTTTCACTGATACCACTGGCAAAAATTATAGGAGAAGGAGAAAAGCCAAAGGGGCTGCCATCCTGCAGCACTAGCCCTCGTGAAGGGTGCACTGGGAAATTTTGTGAACGCCAGCATCTGCACAAGCAATGCATTTGGCTTGCATAGCCAGCCTACTGTTGATTCGCTTATGGGGAGTGATAGCAGAAGAGTAATGGCACAGATTAGCAATGAGGCTGATGTTACTTAGTGTTTTAGGAGTATAATTGATCTTTAAATTCAAAAATCCTGGAATGCAGTTTATAAATTATGCCCTCAGATTCATTGAAAATGCCATCTTTCTCTATTCCAAAAACCGTAAGTGTTTATCACATATTATTTTCCCAGTTCGTGGTTAAAAATGGTATGTATACACTTCAGTGAAAAGTGAGTATCAAGATCTGGGTGGATGGCGGGATGTCTTTATTACAGAACTAAGAGCGTTGTTGTCTGTACTGGGATATATGAGCTGTAATGTCATGTCAATTAATGTATGAAAAGTTGGGCTGAGGGGAAAGTGCATAGCGAGCAGAAACGGTACAATATAATTAAGAAGAGACAGGCAAGTGGATGGCTTTAGGGGTGCGTATCCTAGCTCACCAGTCTGTTACGGTGGACATCTATTAGAGAGCATTGCCTTCTGTAGGCTTTCAGAATGGGTCAGTAGCCAAACACATTATCAGATATATGATGTTTCCTTAAGTTAGAAAACAACATAGTGCCATATTCTAAGCAATAATGAATAATAGTCTGCATAAGCTAAAGCGTTCTTTGGCTTTCTTTTCCTAAAATAAAATTTTGTAATTGTATGTGTTTAAAAAGCAGAAGAGAACACTTACTATATGTAACTGTCATGATAAATATGTCTGCTTCTACCTCCATTGAAAGTCGGGCTAAACTCTACTTGCCTTCAGCTCAGAAGGGACCAGTTTTCTGGGGTTTTTTGTTGGTGTTTGGGGTTTTTTTTTTTTTTTTAGAAAAGACCTCTTGAAAATCTTTATTGGTTCAGGGCAGTATTTTTCAGTTCATAGAATCTACTGAAATCAGAGATGGTTGTTTAACCCTATGACAGATGGAGCCAGGATGTCTGTATCATCAAAGAGAGGAAAAATGAAATGTGAGTGAGCACACTAGTCAGTAAATATGAGAGTAATTGGAGCGGGCATGCTGAGAGGGTAAGGAAGGATACATTGCAGTCACTCTTTTTTCAGCCATCAGCTTTGAAGCCAGCTACTGGTCTGTGTAAGTGACCTCTCCAGCCTAAGCTGAAAGAGGTTAGGGGGTTATATAAACTCACAGCTCTCTATAAACCTTTCAGGAACACCTATCCAGAGCGTTTTTCATGATGACAGGGCAGATGTGCTCCTTGCAGAGGATGAGCTAGATGATCTGAATTTGTCTTTACTTCTGAAGGTACTGTAAAGTTTGACCTTGGTTGTGAGCTGGAGTTTTCAATACACTTTGAGTGTTTCCTCTGTCAGCTGGCTGGAAAAAAGAAAGTCGTGATGAAATACATAATTAAATTCTGCATCTTTGAAACGCTGAGTGTTACACATTATTGGAAACATGAGGCAGTTAAGACAGCAATGGACTGGACTCAGACTGTCAGGTTATAATATCCTTTTAACTACTAGAGATGGAGCTTAAAACTACCTACCTAGTCTATAATACTCCCATTGCAAAGCTGTTCCAGAACCTTGCTTGTGTGGTAGACTTAGATGGTTTCAGTTTCCAGACTGGCTGATTTTATAGCCATTGTGTCAGCATCATCCTGTAGCTTAAATGACTCCTGTCTTTCTAGGGTTTGTTGCTGAAAGGTGTTTTTTAACCCTCAGAGCTTTTGTTTTATTAGGTACATCAAACAAGGCAAGTACTTTTGGTTTTCTTACAAAACTGTGAATTGGGTCTGTCTAGGCAAGGAAATTGGGATAAGATAAAGAATAGTGATGAATTAGAGCAGGAACTCGAACAAGCTGAATGAGGTGTACTGGGAACTGTCTTGCAGGTAGTTAGTAAGGGCTCTTGTATCATCTACTCAACCTCCCTCCTTTCTGGTATTTGGCATAGACAGAAGATTGTGAGTCTTTCCATTACATGGATGTCAGTAACTACCTGTGAAACCTCCTGGTAGAGTGTGTTTCGCTTTCCCTCCTGCTGATTCCGTGGAGCTCTACAACCTCCAATTGTCCTCATTCAGACTTACTGCAAAAGATTAGTGTAATGAATCTAAAAATCACTGTTGATGGTCCCTGTGAAATATGTGATACCAGATGGTGGAATTTGGCATTGTGAGTGGGCTTCAGTTTCTTTTTCAACTTTTAATAGAGGAATTTTACACATTAGTTATGCTGAAAAAAGAGCAGGGGTGGGGGTGAATTGAAAGCTCAAGTGGCCAGGAGTTAAGGAGATGTCAGAATTAAGTTTTGTGCACAAACATACCACGTAATTTGGAGTTCAGTTATAGGACTACAGCTATGGGATTTGGGATGAAAGGGGTTGTGTCTTTTTTCTGTCTTCTGAAATGGCAGTGGTATGCAGTGTGCTACGTTTCATTTTCCTTTGTAAAAAAAAAAAAATATATTAGAGGACTACTGAATTGGAGCTCTTTTTTTGAGGAGGTGTTGGTCTGTGATTGTCTCTTTGATTATTTGCTTGCAAGTTTGTACCACATCTTGAGATGGCATAAAACAGATCTTGAGAAGCCTAAGAGTGTAGTTGACATTACTTAATCAAATTACCAAAGCTGGTATTTGATGGATTGCATCTTAACCTGGCTTTCCAGTTTCTCAGTTTTTTATCTGCTTCCAGGCATCACCTTTTTTGGCATCAACCAAAAGGCATCAACCAGTTTGTTGTTGGGGGAATTGGTTTAATGTTGCTTTGGAGAGCACAGGGGATCTGGGGAACGCTGGTCGCGGGTGTAGCGTTGGAGGTGTGGTATACGCCATCAGCCTCCTGGAGCTATGCTTTAGAGTTGGCTGCACCTTCTCAGTTACAGCAAGTTAGCTGGCTCGCCTGCCTTATGTACGAGAGCTGTGTGAACAGATGGCTGTGTTTGTAGAGGAGGAGTAGGCAAATTGCCTAAAGAGATCTGGTAAAGAAGTAGATTCTGGCAGCAGGTGAGAGGTTAGGCTACCTGGAAATGCTTGCTAACGGAAAGGTTTCTTCCTTCCCTATCCTGGCACCTTAAAAATACGCGGTGGCTGTGTGCTGTCGCTGTCCACATCCTCTGTCCTTCCCAGTATAAGCATGTGTTTAGGAAAACGGGTCCCCTCCCAGGCCCCTGCCCTCCGGTTTGAGGACTAGAGGTGCTAACGGGCTCAGCTGACAGGCAGGCTCTTGGTCCTGCAGCTGCGTTGCAGCTGCGCGTTGCGCTTGTTTGACCGCTGCTAACAGTATCTCGATTAGCACATGAACATTGCCTAAAAATCACAGCTTCCATGTTTAATTAAAATTGATTACTGGTTCAAGAGCTAGTTAATAAAAGAAGGGGAAAAATTCAGCTAGAAGACTTGGCTGAACTACGTGGCTTTCAAATAGATAGCTTTTCTCATGATGAGCTGAAAAAATAGTTCCCCTTGAAGGGCTTGAGGGTTTTATTTTTCTTTTCAACTGTCAGTCTTGAATCTTTAAAGTTAGCCTGAAAGAATGTGTTTATTTTTCTTGTAGAACTTGAAATCGCCTGTACTAAACAAACATATTGAACTCGAGGCCACTCCACGTCGTGAACTTCTTGAATTATCAGCAGAGCAGTATGAAAGATCTCCGTTCTAGTCCTGATAACAGTGATAGATGTGAGAGACCCTAAAGAAATGCTCATTATCTATCTTCCTCATTTTTTCAAAGAACCAAAGTGCCCCAGGTCAATTCTGGAAGTTAAAAACAAAGCAAAAAGCAATTAACTATTCATTACTTATGCTTGAAAAAATTATTTGCAGTTTTTTGGCAGAAGAAAAATGTATTTGAAAACAATGCTCAGAATACCAGGACCAGTTGCCATGTATTATATTTACTGTTTGAGTGAGGGAACTGAAGGGAAATATAAACTTCTTGTTTTTTGTGTGTGTCTGTATGAGTATAGTTACATTACAGAAAGATTTATTGCCATGTAATCTTCCATGAATCATTATAGGTTTATAAAAATAAAATTAAATAAGTGAGAAGGTTTGACTGCCAGAAAAGCACTGAAGGGAGAACCTGGCTATTGAATTAATTACCTTTGGAACTGGAGGGTTTATTAAGAAATATCTAGTGTCTGTCAAAAATTCTGTGCAAAGTTTTTTTACCCACAGTAACATTTTGCAAAAGGCTAAAAATCCAGCCAAGTAATGCTTAAGCTAACAACATGTGTTTATGCATGACAGCAGTACCACTACTGAACTCTTCTAATGAGTTTTCCTCTGTCCTTACCATGCCGTAACCCACTTCTTGCTTTTTGGTGTTCAGTGTAACTGCAGAACTTATTCCCAACATCCATTTTATTTTGGTTTCAAATAAGAGTTTTTGAACACTGAAGAATAAGTAGCAGCATCTGTTTAACCTCACTCATGATACAATTTCCACTTCATGCATCTCTCGAAGGATCAAAATGTCAGGAAAGCGAAAATTCTATTAAGACAAATTAAATAACACAGAGCTGTGCTGAACTCCTTAAAAAGCTGTAAGTGCTCGTGAAGGAAATACACCCTTTTGGGGGTATATATAGGGGTAGACAGTAGATTTGCTACTGTCTGGTATATGTTTAGCTATTGCCCCTTTCAAGATCATTTCTTTATCTCTGTTAAATGGGTTTTATCACAGCTAACCACTACAAAAGATTGAGTTTTTTATGAAAATGAGAGATGATATCTGGCTTTCAAGGATGAGGTGGGACCACACCTTTTGCATTTAAAGAACTAATAACTCACATAGGGATACACCGATAGAAGGCAAGCATGCAAAGACATGTTTAGGTTTAACGGTATGGATGGTATTTGAACTCTAAACATTTCCCACCACCTGAGCTGGATACAGCCTCTACCCAGCCGAAATGTTGTAAAGTAAGACTAAAGATGGCCCAAGTCAACTAATTCTACTGCATGTTTCGATCCCGCAGACAGTTTTTGCATCTCAGCTGGGGAAACCAGCCACTCTGCAGCCATAGCTTGCAGTTGCCTGACTGTACCAGAGGAGGGGCATGAATAAATTCTGTGTAAGCAATGGGTGATTTTTAGAGCCTTTTAGCTTGCTGTCAACAGTGCAGACTTGTCTTCAACTATTACCTGGCAGGTTTATTTTTTATTACCAGGCCTGTTGTAATGGCAATTTCGTACCCACCCCACCCCCCATGCCCTTACTTGCACCTTCTGTAGTCCTCTTCGATGATAATCTTGAAGGCCAGATTTCTGTTTTTAAATAGAGGAGCTCAAATTGAGCTACTCTGAGATGCAGGTAAAAACATCGATGTTATTCTGGTCCTACAAGACTGCATTTTGATTATTCTTTCCAATGTTGGAAGAGGTCTTCTTTGAGAGCCTGACGTGGATTAGTGCCATGCATCTGCCCTCAAAGAGGAGAGAGGCTGCATGTCTTGCAGTGTTTCAGGGTGCGTTGCCAAACATTCAGACAGTGCAGTGTTGGCAGTTCCTACTAATCTGTGTTTGTTTCATATTTGGTAACTGTGAGGGGAGACAAAACCATCCTGGACTTGCAAAGCTTCAATAGCTTTAGCAGCATGAAAAAGTCAGGAGAATTTAAATTTCTGAAACACTACCTACCTCTTCTGAAGCTCTGCCCTTGTAATAGAGATTACTCTGTCAGGGAATGCTGGATATTGCATTCACGGATCTTTAGGTCAGTGCTGCAGCTGTGTCTGAAGAACTCTTTCTGAAAGTGAAATTAAGTCCTTTTTTGTCTTAGGTACATCATAGAGATCTGTCATTCTCATTTCCCAGAGACTTGCAAGAACAACTTACCCCACTGACATAAAGTTTTTACTTCCGAGAGCCTTCAGTTTTGGGGGTAGCCGAATCAGAAACCTTGTGCATGTAATACAGTCGTGGTCACGCTGAGTAGCGGGTGCCCAGGAAGGGAGAACACCGTCCCTCGGTGCAACGCGCTGTAGAGGACACCTTCATAGAGCCGCCATTAATCTGGGCAGCGCGTACAAACTGGAATTGCAACCAACAGACAAATCCCTTGGATACTGTTGTGGCATGCACAACGTTACATAAATACACCACTAATAGATTGGGTGTGGGAGTAAGAGCTGGGGAGAATGTATTTCTGATTTCATGGGGAGGGAGGGTGCATGGGTACGGGTTATTTGACATAGAAGCAATGTGTTAATGAGGTGCTAAAATCTCCATAGGCTCTACCCCCTCTTTCTACTAGAAAATTCATGCCTGTGGCAGTCATTTGAGGGATCCTAGCCTGAAAGTGAGCTGCCTTTTCCTGTTCTCTCATGGCTGACTGTATTTGTGTGCCCTTTGCCATAAGGGGGGTGAGTGTCCTGCTATGTCTTGGCTCTTTTCATAAATTTGCCTCATATTTGGATGTTTTCAAAGTATTTTGCTACTTTTGCAACTTTCTCATAACTCAGTGGCTAATTTTTCTTCAGCTGTGCTTGTATGGGTGATCAGTTTCTTGATACACCCATAAAAAAGCTGAGTTAATATCTTTTTGGAGTTGATCGCTGACCCCTTTTTTTCCTTAGGACTAATCCGGTTCTTTAATGAGTTGCCAGAGGATGCTTTAGGCACTCCTTGTGCCAATTTCTAATAACAGCTGGTGTACTTTACTTGCAACAGCAAGTATGTCTGTCTCTATTAGTCATAAAAAAGGTAGAAGCATCCTAGCAATTAATTCCTACTAATACGCATCCTGCCTCTCCACCTTATTGCAGCACTCTGAGCATTCATACTCACCCTACATATTCTACAAGCTGCAAAAAGACCCTAAGATGTTGATAAAAAGTAGCATATTTATTACCTGTCTATAAATGTGAGAGGTTTTTGTAGCACTGTAAACATAACAAAATTAATGTAACAACATTTACTTTAGCATTGTAGAGACTAGCAATCCTGTTCTCTACAGCCTCCTGTGCTCTTGTTCTTATATTGCCTGGATGTTCCTCCATGAACAAGATGAGAGGCAAACAAAAGATTTCTGTATCAAGAAAGGAAGGAATTTACACATCTGTCTCTCTGCTCCAACATGACCAATAATGCAATGTGAGTTGCAACACGGAATTAATCCATGCTCCTATCTGTCAGTATTACACCGTCAGGAACCTATCAATTTATTTTCAACTCCTGAATTAAGGAGTTGAAAAATATTTTTGCCATTATGAGAAATAAGATGCAATCTTATCTTTTCATTCTTACTTTTCATTGAGGTTTTTTTGGGTTCAAGCAAAAGTTCTTGCTGTATTGCTGATGAAAAAAAGAGGTGAAGGTCAAAATCTTTGACATGAAGGGTAGCAGTTAAAAGTGAAGAGTTTCTGCACTAGAGTCAAAAGAGCTTACAGCTCAGCTTTTAGTTGCCACAGTGTAGAGTAAAGGTTTGACTACAAAAAGAATTTGTAATAAAAGTACTAGGGAGTGTATAGGAATCCATGTAGTCAGCAGTGACATAACACTTGCATGTTTCTGGTACTAAGCCTGTCTTAAGGTCAGGGAGTACATTTTCTTCTATTTGCTCTATTCGTGTTGCAGAAATTCCTAGTTTAGTTTTTCGTACTTACTCCTGCTAGTGACATTTGCTAAATGTGTAATGCAGTCTGCTTATTTTTCATCCTTGCTTTGAATTTTTCTGTGCTGTAAAAATTTCCAGGTAAAGACAGCAGCATATTGTCCCTCTACAGCCACAGAAAGTGCTTTCCAACTTGGGACAAAAGTTGATATCCATGACTGTTACTTTTGAAAATTAAGAGATATTGATTGGTGCTTGTACAGTCTGCTGCAGGAGGTAGGAGCTTTAGCAGAGTGTCCACCAGGACTTTTGACCCTGCCCTGCACCCACCCCCCACTGCTGTGGCTTTGTTTAATACCTGTTACTTCACTCTCTCTTCTAAAATGTCAGCAGTGTAATGTTATTTTATGTAGTTTTCTGACATCACACTGGAAAAATCTATTAATCTCCTGGTTATTATTATGCCTTGCCAGCTGCTAACTCACTGCAATTTAGGATATTACTAAACCCTGCTGCTTTACACTCCCTCTGGACTCTTTTGTCTTGTTGTTGACCACTTCTTCTAAAGGTGCTGGCTTCTTTCCCACTCCTCCCCATTTGAGCGGCCTGTTATCAATCCTCCTCATTATTCTTATTGCTAGTAGCATAGGTATATTTTGACTCTTTAAAAAGTACAGTTGTTAACTTCCAATGTAAGAGTAGCATTTGAAAATCTGTAGAGCATCTGTAGTCCATGTAATGTTTTTGTGTTGCTTTTGTGATTGAGTTTCTGCTGTGATATGCAGCAGCACCTCCGACGTGATGGGGATTCCACGGCTAGCTGCATAAAGCAGTGTTTCTGCCAGTTTATCAGCAAGGAGCCTTTTTCTTTCTATATTCTTGTAAGATCTTCATGGTAATTTTTCAATACCCACTAATTAAACAGCTAAACTTTTACTGACCATTGTATGGGAGTGATGAAAGAGTACCCCAAAATGTGGACAAAGAGGAGTTCCTGGAGCTGTGGGAACGGTTTCACTGTCTTGCCCTCTTTAAGGTCTGCAGTTTGACTGTGTGTGTGGGCAGATCCCAGCAGGTGATCCAGGTGATCCCATCTAGGATAGATCTGCTTACGGTACCCTCCTTCTGGCACAAAAATATGTGGTCATATTTTTCCTTCTCTCTTCTGTTTGTGGGAGCTGGGATGTGCCTGTCTTTCAGTCACATGTTGGGGTTTTCTGCTCTTGTTAGTTTGTTGTATGGAGGTTTTTTAAACATGAAGATGCCCAACTAATGCCAATTGCTTTGGGCAAGGTATGGCAGTTTTGGTGTCGAAGCGGGACACAGCAAAGGAAGGACTCTCTTGGCATACAGTATGTCAGCTGTGGTAAAGAATTGGTTATTTTCCAGGCATTTTCATCTACGTTTGGCTGTGTGTGCAGGGTAAATCTCAAGGGGGATTAATAAAACCCTTCATACAAGTGGGTGCGGGTAGGCACTGTATCAGTAGCGTGCGTGAGAGTCAGTCACGGTGACGGCCCCCCTCCCAGGCAACCGTCAGGCAGGCGTCATGCCACGGGGGGTATGGCCTCTTCTGTGAGCATGGCCAACAGAGCTTCTGCTGGGTGAGCAGAAAGGGCTGGAGCTGGGCATCTCGTGGTCGCAGCGTTTGGGCAGCTCAAGAGGAGCCATGGGGAGGGCAGCAGGGAGGGCTGTGGGGGACGTGCATCCCTTAGGAAGATTCTCCCTTCTATTCTGCACGTAATATCAGCGGCCTCCATGCATCACAGGATTCATAATATTCTTGGAAATAACTTTTGTTTGTGAAATAATTTGTATGGCTGCAGGAACGTGTCATACTTTTTTCCTCCCCCACGTGCCACTCTGGTCTCCAGCTGTATGATGAGCATTTCGGATGCTGATGGCTGAGAGATGGGGGACTTGCCCTCAGCCCGGACTGGGACGTGGCAGGATGTGACCCCTGCCCCTTGCTGGGCAATGTCTGTATGTGCATGTTTGCACTTTCGGTACTTAAACGCATGCAGTGGCCTGAGATGTGGAGTGTTGGAGTCTCTTCTGCTCTTCCTTTCTGACTGTTCCCTGTGGGGATTTTCAGACTAGTCCTTTGGTCTAATACTGCTTGGATACTTTAGAAGGAAATCCTACATGGAAAGCTCTGATTTTTCTCGTGGCCTTTGTGACCTTTCAGGTTACTTTATCTTGAAAGTAGTCTCCTGTCTTCTCAGGGCTTCCTCACCCACGCCCGTTATTGTCCATCGCTTAGTGCTAACCTTACTGCCTACCTACCTTCCTTCTCATGCTCCCACACACAGCTTGATGAGTTTTAGAAAAAATAAAAATTTCTTAAACACTCTGATAATTTTATCCAGTTTTCATCTCATCACTTTCTCTTGTTCTTCCTTTAAAGCCTTTTGCAATGATAGAGGTGATCATACGAAGTTCTCTTCACTCGCAACGACCTGCCCTTTCCCCAAATCTTACTGAACCGCTCAAATATTATTCCCCAGAACAATGTAGTAATAAATCTCTGACTTCAGCACCTACCAGGCAGAAGTACAGTGAGAAATAACAAAAGGTTCCTGCATAACAGGTCAGTGTTTTTCTCCTGGCAGTGTCTGGAGGCAGGCAAACAGGATGCAGGGGCTCGCTTTCTTTGGCGGTGTGAAATGAAGCTGCTGGGTTGCTCATGAGAGTAAAGTCTGTCATCTCATAAGTTTCATTGTTCCCTCCAGCCTTCTGAGGAGCATTGCTCATTCAAGCTGGAGACGTGGAGGGGCTGCAGCTCCAGGCTGTGGCTGTGAAGCATCCCCGTTGAGTTGCACGTCTCCAACCAAAATGGCCTTTTCTCTACACCCGTGAAGGGCTGCTCATTGGCCTTCATGAGCCTTGCTGGTCAGGCCTAATGGGGGAAGACAAAATGGTGTGCTGAACGGCAGAAATGCCCCTACGTTTAGGGGCCAGACGAGACCTGCCTTGCTCAATGTGTGTGTACATGGAACAAACAAGGGTGCGTGTTGGGCTTTATGTAACCTGGGTCACGTCATCTGGCAAGTAAACAGCTGAGCTGAGCATTCAAGTTTTCTGCAACTCAGTCCTGCACTTTAATTGCTGTTCATCACCCTTTCTTTCATTACTGGCCAAATCTGTAGCTTAATTCCCTGTTGCAGTATTTCTAGCTCAATTTTAATAACTTTATTTTCCCCTGTGAGTGTGAATCAATGGCCTTGTAGAGGCTTGGAGGCTCTTGCTACAGTCATCTTAGAGCTTAAATGATTATCCTTGCTGCTACAACTAGATATGTTTTTAATCTTATATTGAGCAATGTGTCTGAGTCCTCCACATATGTGCTGAATCCTATACGTAGTATAATGCTGCTCCCCATAGTAGCTCCAGAACAGCCCTGTATTAACTCCAGGACAGTGGTTGTCTGAGCCCTGTTGAAAGCCATCAGAAAACAGCAGGTTCAGGAACATGTCTTCTCCATCTTTACTCTCACCCTGGGCTTGCAGCACTGTAACTTCTGCCAGGGTATCTTCTGAAGTATTTAAACCTGGATGTTTTGTGAAGTTCTGGTTCTTTCCCGCATCACTGAGATAATTCACAAGGATAGATATGCAAATAAGACTTGATTAAGAATAAAGTAATGCTTGCTATTACTTTATTTAATAGAAGTATTTAAGGATGAGGGGCTATTTCCAGTATGGTGAGGCTCTTGTCGCTTTACTCTTTTTTTAAGAAAACTGTGTGTAACAGGAGTTTTTCTCACTGAAAATGTAATTTCAATGTGATTAACTCACAGAGAGTTAATCGTACTGTAATTAAAATGTACTGTTGTGTTTTTGAATGCAAAGTCATTTTGCAATTAATAGCATTGACTTCTCTATATGTGCTGGTTAAATGAAGGAGAAAGGTGCCATAACCAGTGTAAAGAAGTTTAAAAAAGGCATGGCTCCTTTAGAGGTAAAAACTGTAACTCCTGTGCTTGCAGAAACTCACTGGGAAAGTGCTTGTTTTGCAGCCCACGGCAGAAGGCAGGCTGCAGCTCACAAGGTTAGAGAGCTTGTACAGTCCCTGGGTATTTCAGCTGCATGAGGGGCTGGCACCAATCCATGTGCTGAAAGGTTTTACAGATGTGACCTGGGCAGGACTGTTGTTTTAGGCAGCCAGTGTGAAGCAGGAAATGACCTGTATGGAGCAGGTGGTTAACGAAGAAAGATGCGAGGGAGTTGCACCTCTCTAGGATGGCCGAAGGAATGCCGTTCTGAAAGTTAACCTTACATCATTTAAGTTCGGCGGATCATCACATCCGGTATTTGCTTATGATACAGCTGAATTCTCGCTCAAACCCTTTGAAAGTTGTCATAAGTTTAAGCTGGCTAAGAAAGGCTTGATGATGTCACAGCGTTTTGATGATACAGAAGTCTTTCCGCAGAGGTGCAATATGTCGGCATGTATTGTGGTGTACTCATGGTGTAGGGAAAGTTGCACTGTGATACTACTAGTCTTTGACTAGACTTGCCATGACTCTGAAAATGTTGTCCCATATGTATGTATAAATGCTTCAGGATGAAACAGAGAAAATACAATTTGTCTGTGTAGCAATTTATATAAAATGGGTTAAAATAGCCTTAAGCAAGGGTAGATCCAATATTAAGTTAATCAGTGAGACTTTGGACATTCTTATTCGTTATTTTATACTGCCAAGGACCTAGAGGTGATGAAGGTAAGTTATGTTAATGAGTGCAATGTGCACTTTTTTGATTTAAGTGGGCTATAACACACTTGATAAGCAATAATTAGCTAAAGATACCAACAGATGGAGAAGGTCTGTATTCTGACAGAAAGGCAGAGAATAAACAAAGCAGAGACCACCATGTTACTGCAAGGGAGGTGTGTGTCTCTTTACAGGGTAAAAGAATTTTGGAAAATCTAGTGTAAGTGATTAATATAGCATAAAACTATCCTCTGCAAGGTGATTTATATCATGTCAGAGGTAACCCTAGCCTGGATTTCATACTGATGCTCATTGGGTAATGGTCAGGAAGTGTTTATATGTCACAGTTTTAATAAAAAAGGTGTGTTTTACCCATGTGCTTTCTGTTAATGTTTTGTAACATTTGTTTTAAGTCATGTTGAAGTAAAATGGTGTTTTGCTCTACGCTTTTTTTACTGTTTTGCATTTGCATCTCAGATGGTGAACCTTCCTTTAATCGCTTGACACCAGTAGAAGTGATCTGCTCCAGAAGACCAGATGAGATGGTAGAACCTTTGTCATTGTCTTATTTAGAACGCAACACAGGGAGATCTTACCTTCGTTCATCAATAGTTTGCTATGAGAAAAGCTACTAGTGGTGAGACCATCAAGACCATAAAAAATTTTATCTTGCATGGAGTCCACAAAGCAATTCCTTTAACTGACAGATGTGCTGAATTTGCTGGTCTGACAGAGTCTTCAATGTGATCCTTTCACATTGTCTCATGTTGCAGCATTTAAGCTGCTAGCTGCATGATTTTCATACCAATTTTCTTTCCCTTTTTTTCTTTTTTTTTCTTTCCTTACAGGAAAGAGAGAAGTGATCTAAGTTAAAAGGTAAAATTCCTATTTAAAATATATCCTGAAGTTCATAATACTAATTTGCAAAATGGGAAGGGTAACTAAATGATTTCCTGTCAAGGAGGTAGCAAGTTTTATGCCTTTTGATTCAGTAATCCAAAGTAAACAAGGTATGTGCTTCTCCACCTGCACGAATTTAATGTATTTAGCAAATGTATACCTTCAACAGTTGGCCATTCTCTCTGTACCAGCTTTATGGGTGCTCCCAGACTCCAGTAACTGCTTTTCTAGACAACCTCACATGCTGCTTGCTCCCGCTGCAATGCTTCACATTGGCTGAAGTGTGTCTATCTGATCACTAGCTGTGTGCCCCAGTTAGTTTTTTGTTGCTGGGCCTTTGTTCCTGAATTTGATTTGTTTCCCTACATACAGGGCCCCCAAGGTCAGGATCTTCACACCATGGTGGCAGCTGCAGGGTTTGGCTTATTATTAGTGCTCTTACCTACACTGTGTATTTTAAGAATAATGACAGTCGTTTAGCTGTAGATGTGTCCTGTTAAATAGCTTGAGGAAATGCATCTTGTGTGGCTTTAACTCGGAAACCATAATGATAAGTTTTCTCTTTTATGAGCACCATAGAAGTATGCTATGAAGACAGCAATAAAGTAAGCTTTGTTAGCTTACAATTTACTTTTATTAGTCATTCATTTTTATTAACTTTTTTTTTGCATTTATTGCGGGAAAAATGTTGTGGTCCAAATGCATTATGAGCAGTTTAAACAGTATTGTTAGTCTAGAATTCTTAATCAGTCTGAATTCATCAAGATCCTTTCTTGGCTGAAATGTGTGGTTGGGTTGGTGTTTTGTTTTTTGTTTTTTTGTTGTTTTTCTTTACACGTTCTCAGATGAGACTCACTCTTAATTCGTAGAAGCAATTAGAGCCTATGGTAGCAATTTTTTTCCAACTGTATGAAAGAAATAACACCATACTTGTGTCTTTTGTATCTTGTGGATTCTATCCACATCAAGGGGCCCTGTTTGTCACCATAGTTTCATATCTCTGAAGTTCAAAGGAAAATGCAGTTAATCAAATCCCAGACCCCTGACTTAGATCTGCTGTGTTTGATTTCTGTCAGTATTCATGGCTATATCATTTCAGTAGCATAACGTTTCTTACAGCTATTGCATATTTCCCCAATATTCAGTAACCAGTAACCTCAGTTCCAGCAAAGGTCAGCAGATGAGCTTTCCTTTATGTTCCCTAAATTTGAAAACAAATAAGCGAAAGGGTTTCTCTCACTGGAATTGGAACTTGCAAGAATATATGAAATTAATTATACCTTATTTTATAACCTTAATAATTGTATTTGTCTTTTATTAATTTTTATTGAGATATTCATGGCTATGGTTTTGTACATACAGGCAAAGTGGTTTAAGAAGCCAGAAGTCGGTGCCCTCTTGGACAGTATGCCTTACGGCCCCATGGCTGGGATGCAGGAACCAGACTTTGCTGTCGGGTTAGATTTAAATGACAGACTCCCTGCATATTTACAATTTGTTCTTAAATATTATAGAGGGTTCTTACAGTTACAAAATGGTGTGAAATTCAACATGAGCATTTTTAAAAAGTGTTACTGAGCTCACAAATAAAATACTCCAACAGTCATACACAATACATTTTTTCTGATTCAAAAATCAGTTTCCTGTCTTTGCAGTATTATAGACCACACATACATTTGCTGTTTCTGTTCCTTCACTCTGGACTAACAGTTTGGTGCTCAGGATTGTCTGATTCAGTCTTTTTTCCCCCCTCTTTTTTTTTCCTTCCCCTTCTGAATTTACCTCTAACATGTCGTTCCACATATGCATATCAGCACGTCTGAAATTCCTGGAGTGACTGGAGGGTTAAGCCATGGCCCACATAAACAAACATGCTGCCTCTTCAGTCTCATGGCTATAAGTCATTTTGTCAGTTGTCTTATCTGCTATCTGAACTCACTTGCTCTTTATAGCATATGTTGCCAGAGCAAGTGCTGATACTCATGACCAGAAATTGAAGCTGACAGAGTTTGTAAAGAAGCAGCAACGCAAACCAGGATAAGCCGCTATAATTTGCTGTATTTGTCAATACTGCATTTAAAAGAAATATTTTGCAGCCTGGTGACATGGATGATTAATGACTGTTTGCTGCATTGTACCACATAATCTTGATGAGCTGACACATCATTGGGAATTTGTATCCTCGGGGTAAGCTGCTAAGGAAAACAGAGTTGTTGAATGAAAGTACTCGAGACAGTCAAGACAGTCAGGTCTTTTCATATGTAATTTGAAGGTGTACTAAAAATGCTGACAAAACCAAAACGATAAAGTGACTGCTGTGTCTCAGTATTTGCATTCGATGGGTGTGTCTAGAAAGAGTTATTTCCAAGACTGTCTGAAGGTGGGACTAATTACTGCTGTTATGCTAACTGATTTCATCATGGAAAAGCTAATGATAGGAATTCACAGCCAAGTCATTTGAAGTCATTACTGCAAACAGGAGATAACCTATATTAAGAAGCTGCAATGAGTAATGGTACAGTGCTGTTGGAACCTAGCAACAGTCCACCTGATCTTCTGGCTTCTCTTTAGCGATGAGACATACTTGGTGTAAGGTTGCTTCTTTTGTTGGCATGTATTAGCAGGCTTTTTTTTTTAATTGCATCAATTTTGTTCATTAATATTTTTATTAATATTGTCAGAATTATTGTAATTCTGATATAGCCAGGAACACTGTTGCCTGTAGAAGTATCTGGGTTAATTTAATCAACATATGCTCATATGCTTGCCAGCTTGGAAAAAAACAGGTTGGTTTATCAAGTGAATCCCTCAATGTTAAGCAGAATAGACTTTCTTGAGTTACTGCCATTGGCTTTCAATGTCCACAGCAACTTGAAAGTTTTCTACCTATGCTGAGAAAATGTTAGCAGGCAGATCTTTTGGAGGAGGTTTAGGGTGTATTCCTCAGTGTAACAGAGGGAGTTTATCTTCTGCTGTGGCTACCAGTTCTGAAGGTTAACCTGAGATAGTGCAGTGTTGCTAAAGATTCAAGTTTGTGTTGCCCGTATGATGCTTTGTTGAGAAAAGTGGTCCTTTCTCTGTTGTGAAGAATATTTTCTATAAACTTTATAACTAAACCAAAAAATTGAAAAAATGTCAATTGCATCAGAAGGAATTTGAAAGCCTTTTTTTCCCCTGTCTTCTGATTTAGTAAAGGTGTAAGAGTTTTGATGAGAGATTTTATAGGTTCTCCTCAAATCTCTAGCTGATTAGCTCTTTGAACCACAGGGTCAAAACCTGCCTGCAGCTACTTCTTTTTTTTTTCCGTCTTTGCAGTGCCTCCAACAGTACTTCAGAGCATGCAGCCCACATTAAAAAAAAAAAAAAATCATCTGCTTGCTCATGGCTGGTCAGGTAATCATCAAACCTGTGCATCTTTGTGTCATGAGAATACTGAGTACCTTCTCTTCTCAAAAAAGATAGACTCTAAATCTATCATGTCAACTTTTAACTTTTACCAGAAGAAAATGTTAATAGAAAGCTGATGCTTATACCACAGAAAATACTGGAGCATACAGACCTTGAATAATGTTAGCATCTTCAGGGATAATAAATATATTAACACTTCTTCATTGTCAATAACAAAGCATACCTGCTCAGGCACATCGCAGCCTGTGAGCCCTACAGCGCCTTTCCTGCAGCATTAAGTATATTGAGTGTGGAGAGACTTACATTGGTAGCCACTATTTTTTCCATCAAATGTGTGTGTCTGCTTTCTCCTTCTTCCTTCATATTTCATTGAGATAAAGACAAAAAAGTGTTATCAAAAAAATTGAGGAAATTTAAGGTGACTTAAAAAAACCCAACTACTCCTCTCTATTAAAAAACGGACTTTGAAAGCCTCTTCACTGTTGTGTCATGTATGCCCACTTCATGTGAGTGAATCTACTGAAACAAGATCTCCCACATAGGAAACCTGTGCATGTTTGGGTTACTTACTGAAATGTCTGAGAACTACACGAATGCAACTTCAGCACAGTTTTTCATGATGGAGTGTAACTTGGTGGAAGTGAATTTGCATCTTCTTTATATGTTTTTCTCTGTGCAGCAGTTGCTGAACTTCAGAGTATTCTGTGCCTTTCTATAAGAAGCTGTAATAGTTTGGGAAATTAGGACTAATTTTCTTAATTGTTAAGGTTGCCTCTGTTTTTCATTAGCTAAGACCAAATTGGTGTGAAAAAAATAGCCTTACATACTATAAAACAAAGGTAAAGCTCTACTTATTATTGTAATTTATTGGACCTGAAGTCATAGTTAACACTCTGTTGGGCTGGGCAGTGTTCAAATGAAGAGCAAAAGATGGTTTCAGCTATAGCTCACAATTCAGGTGTAAGCCAAATTACAGGCGGAAAAAGTTGGAGAACAATGAAATAGGTCATCAACATAGGCTAGATATCGAAATTCTGTTGTTTTTTTAAAAAAAGTTGCTCTACTGTTGCAAACGGGACTTCTAAAGAGGGATTTAAAGAAAAGCCTGACTGCAAGGGGATTGAAGAAACTCATCTGATGCAAAAGGAAAAGAGAAAACACATTACCTATCTGGAAATACAGAAAAACAGGGAAGTGAGACTGGTGCCATGGTTAGTTAGAAACATCTTGTTTGATGCAAACCAAGTCTTTGCAAAAAATGGTAGTTCAAAAGCCAAAGGAACAGGCTTGGAAGGTTATGTTCAACCACATTCTGAGTGGACACAAATAGGGAAAGGTTAAAATTACTGCTCTGTCATCTTCCCCCTCCCTGCCTCCCTGACAGCACACTGGATGGGGGTTTTGGTTGAAAGAGGCCGAATGGGAATGAATGCAAAAAAGGAACCAGAGGGATGGGAAGGGAGGAGAACATGATAAATAAAAAGCGGAGAAGGTAAGTAAGGATTTGTTACAATTATTTAAAAAAAAGTTAAGTGGGCAAAAGTAGAGAAAGGGTCAGAGTGCTTCGTATGTGTGTGCTGTAAATGGAAGGCTGGAATAGTGTATGTAAGTGTGCTGTAAATGGAAGAAAGCAGGTGAGAGAGTGAGTGCCGTGAGTTTCATATGGAAGGGGTGAGACTGGGGCCAGAGCCCCCATAGGTGGGAGAGGAGAGTCTGCACTTGCCCTGGCATATACTTATCACTTCCAGAGCTGTGAGAGCTTGTTCTCTTGCAAACTGGCTTTGAGGCAGCAACAGCTTTTTGTTTATACTTTTAAATATTAAAGTTCAGAAGGTGTAGTAAGTTTTTAAAATTTTGCAGCTTCAGAACCAAGGGTTTAAAAATGGAGATCTGCCTACAAAGACTTCTTTCAAAGCTACGTTACCACCAGCAGCTTCTACCACTTCTCCCCACCTCACAAATACACACAGATTTTTTTTTTTTTTAATTACCTGGCAACTTTTTATAGGTACATAACTTCTCTTGGCTGTGTTTTCTTTTCCTATCATTTATCTTTCATCACCTGATGATGTAGCTTTGCATCTTTGACTGACTGAGACTTGCAAGAATCATTGCCAAAATCGCGTTGCTCCTTCCTGCTCGGATCCATTTAAATGATTTCTTTTAGCTCCTTGGAATCGCATGACTGGAATATAATTTGTGATGTCTAACATTCACCGGTCCGTAAGGACTCTCCAGGCTCATCATCTGATTGAACATCCTTTCTCCTCTCCAGTCAGAAGATAGTGGCTGAAGTGAAACCAAATTGGAGGCTTGCACCCAACCAGAGTAAGCGTTTGTTCTGAAGCACCCTCTTATGTCATCATCACGTTTACATACAGGGATGCTGAAGCAATCCATGAGGTCAGGCTGGTTGTTTGGCTTTGTTTTTTTCTTAGTAGCACCATTAGATAGGGATCTAGAAATGAGGTGGAAGAAGTGGAGGAATGCATTTCTAACAGGAGAAAACAAACGCAACCTAAACAAAATCTCGGAGATGCTATCTCCCACCCACATATGGTACAATTAGTAGTCTATTTGAGCACCTAGTTATTCTGCAGAGTAATTGTTTTTTTCTGATAGAGTTGGTGAGGAGAAGGGTGAATTGCTACTCATGCGATCAAGTTAACCTTCAGGGTTTTGTTTTTTTTGCTGAGTTACAGTTTCCATCCTTAAGGCATTAGAGTGCTTATGATAAAACATCCAGTTCTTCCCCGTTCTTCTTGTTCTTACTTGGGAAATCTGTTCGCCTTGCTTTCAACTGAGATTAACTGTAAACTTACAGGATTTTTTTTTACTAGTGTCAGCAAACACTGAACGTGCAGTAACTTCAAATAACTACCTGGTGTGCAGCAAGAGTTTTCAGTGGGCTTAGTTCCTTTTGGTTAACTGGGCACATTCAGAGCTGGGTTTGTGTGAGTAGTAGTATACAGATGCAGGGTCTGTAAAACATGCACGTGGTGATGTGGTAGGTTCTCACTGAAAGTGGCAGCTGCAGGTCATTTCATTGTGTTGGTTGCCTTCACAGAGATGTGGCAGTGAAGTACTACTTTTCATCTTCAGTGTGAATCCACGACCCTTTGAGATTTTCTGGTTCCGTTGGAGATGGAAGGTGAACCATCACATACACGGGACTTGGGTCTTCCCAAACTTGCACCAGATTTCACAACAATACATAATGGTTTTGAAAGGTCTCCCTTCAGTTTGAAAGCAACTTAAAGTATTATTAGGAGAAGAATAGTCTGGTGCTTAGAAATAAAGACAAAAGGTGTTATATCCAAAAGAGTGCAGATGAAAAATACTGTCTTGATCCATTTACTTTATTTGCCAGTACTTTTCATGTAACGTGTCACCATTTCCCCTGGAGTCAGACAGCTTCCTCTACTGTTTGTAGAATAAACATTTCTGCTTCCTATTGATGTGTAAAAGACCTATGCAATCAGTTTTTTCCTTTCTTTATTCTTTTTTTTAAAAGAATAACAAGAAGGCTGAGAGACAGAAGCATCATGAAGCCACTCTTTTGATATTGGCATCTCTGCCTTTTTACTTCCAGTTGATAGTGAGCAGTCTATTTGAGCTTTGAGGCAGGATTTCAAAAATTTCTCCTTAAAACCTGATCGGGTGTTGTGCTTCTATGTGTTTGAGAGTTCCCTCTTTCTTATGGAGTTTGCCGTCTCAAACATACTTTGAAGATAACTTTATAAATGCTGACTTCCAGTTCATAACCTTTTCTTCACACAAATTCTTCTTCTGTGCTTGACATTTTCTTTCAGGCTTTGAATATTCCTAAGCAGGTACCTGTTGCCTAGTAAAGTTTTGTTGCTTCATTAATTAATTTTCAATTCTCATTTTTCTTAAAGAAAATAGTAATTTTTACATGTTTTCTTTATGTGGTGGGGGTTTTTTAGCCTTTTTTAAAATATTTTTCACCGTAACCTGTTTTCTGTTAGTCAGGTGGCTTATTTAGTTAAACCTCAGTCATTTAGAAACTGTTCCATTAATTTTAGTCCAAGTTACACTTTTAAGAGGACAGAGGAAGAAATGACCTTCCTGAAATGCACTTTTCTTTGTGTAGGCGTATTTTTTGCACTTGGATATGGAAATATATACCATCTTCAGTACTTTAGTCTTTGTTTCTGCCCTAATCAGATAGTCAGATACTGGGTGGTCTGGGTGTAAAAATCGCTTCTGTTTCTGAGTGCAAGTGTCAGAAGTCATTATATTCAGGAGCATAGAGTAGACCCAGTTTCATGGGTGAAAATGTCATAGCCAGTTTCATGGCTTTCTCTTTCATTTTAGTTTGTTTTAAATATAGTAGCTCAAATCTTGGTTCAACCAGAACAGGACAAGAATTGTTATTTGAAATTACATAGCTTTTCTGGAGATGTTTAACCTTAGGCTTTAGAGAACAAATCCCACAGTGAGAGGTTAGGGCTTTAGCTAAGAAATTCTGTTCCATGGCACACTGGTGGGATATTGTCAGAAAGGCTTATTTGTTTGTTTGGTGTGTACATGTATGTGTTTTCAGACTTAATTAACTTGCACCTCATTATAAGAACAAAAGAAAATGTAATTTTCTTCGATATCATCAAAATCAAATAACTCTTGCAGCAAATGAAACATGATTACTCAAATGTCATTAATCCATAGTTTTTGCTATGACTTGTTTTAGCTTCATGATGTAGATTTGAGCTGGGCTCTTGTTCTTCCACTGTTGGATGCTAACACTTGTCTGTATTTTGCTTATACTTAACGAATTTAGCAATACAGAAATGCCTTTTGTCTCTTTTTTTCCTTGAACCCCCTTTATCCTGCTACTCCCAGGGAAGAAGAGCTTTGATTGTACAGTAATGTTCAGAGATTTGAGTCTCTATTTTCTTCATGGTCATCAGATCTTATTCCTCATACTTTAAAGATAAATGGTTTTAATTTACAAATGTTGATTCTGGTGGTTTTAAGGATAAAGCTAGGCAACTACAGGATGATAGATGCTGTGCTTAAACTTGTGCACTCTTGCTCTTTTAATATGTTAAATATTGAATTAAATTGAAATTTATTCACTGTTTATCATTTTGGTTTTTTAATTGGTGAAATACACAATGGATATTTAGCACTTTGAGAATGAAGATAGTTATCACTGGAGCAGCATTAAAATGTCTGAAAAACAAGCAATAAAAAAACCCCTTGCCTTTTACCTAAAGATGCATATGTATTTTAAAGAGTTGAGGGTGTTTGGAGCATGAGTGTGCCAAGAGAGTGGATACTCCTTTTGCGACCTCCAAGGGCTGGCTTCTGGAGGGGACGTGTATCTCTAATGGTACCAAATCAGTCCTCGAGCTCCAGGGAGAGAGATTGCCTGTCCTCGCTTACCGCAACTGGGTGAAGAAGCTCTCTCCCACGCTTCCATGCCCAGGATGGCTGCCCCACCTACATCCACCGGAAGATCTGTGGATAACGTGGAGCGAGGAAAGTGCATAGTGAATGAAGTCTTTGGTTTATATTTCTGTAACACAAGTGTCTTACTGCTCTGTAAGAATGGGGTGCCACCAAGGTGGTCAGTTCCTTCTCGCTTCTCACCAGGAAGGCTGCACTTGGGCTTAGGGGAGTGTGTGTACATTTCTTCGTTAAAATGCATGAAGATTTTTTTTTATTTCTTTGAGTCACGCTACGGTATTTTGAGTTGGGTATTTAGGCTGGAAACAGGGGAATCTGCAGTTCAATTATTTTATAAGCTTTAAGAATAGAATATCTTCAAATAGTAGTGTAAATCCATATGTCCTTTGTTTACTTTGGACGTCACGTTTAGATACGTTTCGATCTCTTCTACAAAGTCATCTTTTTTTGGAAAACGTAGTTGTTTCCCATCTGGAAGAGATAAGCACTTGCATTTCAGGGGGGAAAAAAGAAAAGGGCAGAAAGGCAGGCATTCATGCTGGCCGTCATCTTGCTGACAAAGGAGGACAGTGGTGGAGTCGGCAAGTTTAGCGTCCAGTTCTGGGTAGGTAATTGAGTGCAAAAGTTGAGTCGATGAAATTTTCTTGAGAAATCCTTTGCTGGCTCAGCTTCTACTCTAGTTTTTTATAAGCAGCTTTCTGACTCTAGATTTTCTGACTTTAAATTCAATTTGCAGTCTGAGACTATTTTAAAACCTGAATGTGCAGCACACATTACTTCATTTTGCAACTGAATACGGTAAAATGAATGACAATTAAAATTTTGCAAAGTTTAATTCAAATCTAAAAAGATAGTTAAACAAGAGTGGAAACAAAGCAGCATTTATTTTCCCATTTCTAGTGCAATATTGTTTACTTTCTTAAACACTTGTAACGGCAAAACCAAGATTGTGCAGTTGTACAAGTAATCCATTAGAGGGCAATCTCATATTGCTCTGTTTGGAAGGAAGTCATCGATGAGGAGACTGAGAGCACTGGATAAACAACAGGTACAAGTTTGATAAGGCTGAACTTAGTTTTCTATTTGAAATTAAGCTGTTTTAATTGCAGGATGTATGTTAGCTCAGTAGTAGAACACGGAAAATAATTTATTTGTTCTTGTTATGGTTTTTGAGTAAATATAATGCATTTGCATATTACAGTAGAACCTCCTTAAAATCTGCCTAGAGGAGTGGCAAAAGGATCTTGAAAAGCAAATTCCATCTCCTCCTTCTAGAGTTTACTTACCATCTGGTTATGGCTAAATTGCTCAGGCAAGAATTTTGTAACCTTTTTGAGGAAAAGCTAAGCATGTAAATTCTTTTTAAATAAGTAACTTAAGGCAAAATTTCTGATTTCAATAGAGATCTTTAATATATGGTTTTAAGAATTCAGACATTTAGTACCTTTATTCTCTCAGGTTCTAGAAAGGTAGTAAATTATAAAACCTCAGAATGATGTTTCCAATTTTAACATTTAAACAAAATATTGTCCCATAAACATACTGTTGTAGATGCAGTGTCACTGCCTGCACTGTGGAAATGGTTTTTAAACTCGATATTTCTGCAATCTCCTGATACCGGCTGGAAGCTTGAGAAAGTGTGCCAGGAAAAACACCGCTTTATATTTTCTCTATTTCTTAAGCATGTGTAAGCAACCACTGCTGAAAAGACAACACTGACTTGGCTCAGATTTGGGTTTGGCATGACAGGGTGCTTCTTATATTGAAATGGGCAAACAAACTTTATATTTCATAATTTATTAGGGAACCTATATTTTTGTTCCTTGACAGATAGGAGAACAATTTACTTAACCAAAGTCAGTGGATTGAGAAGGCTCCTATATAAGGTTCCAAAGTGCAGATGTGATTACCAGACTTAAAGGCAGTTCTGGAGGAGTTTTAGGTTGATATATTTCCTAAGTGTGAATGTGACTATTCAAAGTGATTTTCAAGACATCCGTTACGATGGAGCAGGCCACAGAGAAAATATGGCAGTTACAGTGGTGTACCAATCAATGATAATTGTATCATTTCATATTTCAGGAAAATCTTTTATATTGTAAATTAATAAAGATAGTAAATTTGTGCTTAAATGCATCGTTTTCCATTTGGCAATTCAGCAAAAATTATCTAACTATGCCTACAAATTTAAATGTCTTTTAATTATTCTATTTTCCTTTGCAAATATGAAAAAAAATGGTAGTAGTGATTAATATTACTGTAAGCTGAGATGCAGTATAATATGTTCGTTTCTGCAGCAAGCGGTGCTTATTCCCTGTGGAGTGAGACTGCAGAGCTGCTTTATTTTGCTCTGAAGTACTGAAATGGAGCTAGGGCATCCATCCAAAACCCATGCTTGAATGATCCAGTCTTTTATTAATTGTACACAGATGAGGAACTCTGAGATTCCTTTTTTTTTGAGTCTTTTTTTTTCCAGAGCTGCACAGAGCCAGCATATATAAATAGTCCTAAAGCTATTCACTTTCTCATCAGTGCTATTTTTGTCAGTGGCCCCTGGTTAGTGCTGGTTCCATTATGAAAATGTTTGCATGTGTTTCCCAGAGGGTCTACACACTCTGGAAAGGAACATACAGCTCTAGCCTTGTAAATATGGCTAAATATCACGCCTAAAGGAAAAGGTGCTTTTTTTTTCTCATTTTTTTCCCTCCTCTGCAGGACTGCTGCACAGGAGTGCTTTCTCTCATGATTTTGTCAGCTGTCCAGTGGACAGCAAAGTCTAGCAAAGTGCGCTAAACTGCAGCTGGACCTGCTGAGTCCGTCCCACTGTGTCTCACCTTTGCTTCCTAGAGGTTTGGGAGAGGGACCGGTCACTCGAGAGTTCAGAGCACAGATGGGAGAGCAGAGCTCTGATTCCCAGGGTGGAGGGTCCCCTGCAGAGGGTGGGTTTTGTGCAGCTTCTTTTATTAAATAGATGGAGCACAGGAAAAAAAATACCTATTTTGAGCATTTGGTTGACTGTTCACAAAAGATCCATATAACAGAGAATTTTGCCTTAGATTTTTATTTACCTAGGGGACTTTCACAAGGTGTGACTAGCTGTTTTTTATGTGATGCACAGAATCTCCTCTTAATGAGATAAAAAAACATTAATAATCTACTCCTTTTATACAGTGGAAAATACTGTTGTTGGTCAACTGTCGGGGGTTTGTAGTATGATTGATGAGCCAGGTTTAAGTAAATGAAATTTAAAAATCTACTTTGTAAAACATGTAGGTTTTTTTTTATGAGCTCTTTTCATAAAGAAAAGCATAGCCCAGGTAATACTGAATTGTGAGCAGTATTTAAAGGCTGCTGGTGACACAGAACTTGGCAGAGCACAAGGCTGATCTTACCGCTGCCTGCCTTGAGTGAGGCTCTGGTGCTTTCCTCTGATACAAATCAGGGAGAAGCACAGGTAGAGCGAGAAACCTAGAAACTGGAGTTAGTTGTGTTTCACTGTAATTTGGTAGTTAGCAATCACTCCGTGAGAGTGATGATATCATGAGATATCAAGAAGGAACTGTATATTCATTGCATATCATATTACCTGTGCCATATGTTCTGTTCTGAAATAGTTCAAAGTGGGTGGCCTCCTTGGCGTGCTACTGGGGCCACCCCTGGGAATGGTTTTCTGAAAAAGTGCCTTTCCCAGATGATCAGGAGCTGGGCGTGGGGAGGGGAAATCTGTGGGTGAATGACTGGCTCAGGCTCTGACTGGATTGATTGTACTGGCATAGATGGTTATCATGTTTAATTGTTTTAGGTAGTTGTGGTGGTAATTGTTGCCAAAGTCTTGGGAAAAAAAAATTATATAAAATCAAAGCTACATCATACATGAAACAACTGAGTTCTCACAGTAGAACACCTCCAGCTTATTTAAAGCAAGACAAATGTATAATACATACAGCAGACTCTTTTTTCCCCTCTTCATTCACTTATTCCCTTCTTCCCCACCCTTTTTCCTCGAAACAACTAAGGGGGAAAAAAGGCAATTCTTGTGAAATGCTCTCATGCTTGCTAAATTTAGCAAGCCTGATTTTCCACCCACTCCCCTCTCCTGGGGATTATGGAGTGGGAAAATGCAAAACTACTTGATTGTCAAGAGTTCCCTGTTTACACCATCGCTTTGCTTGGAGATCTCCACTGATGCCAAAATTGGAAAATGCATGGGGAAAGGTACAGTTGTTTAGGTTCCTCGTCTACAATAAAACAAATTGAGTGTGCAACAAATGGTGACAATCTAGCTAAAAGATTAGTCATTACATACGATGGTCCACTGTAGAGGCTGTCAATACAGTAGGTGGCAGAAGAAACTAGGCTTCTCTAACTACAGAGACACCAGTTTCATAGGTGTGCTTTTTTCCTTCTTTTTGCCATCCTTTTGATGACTGAAAGTCATTGAAATGACTCATGGTAATGTTTTCAGGCCACTAACTGGTTAAGAATTAGAACCCTTTGGTAATCTGTTGATCATAGAATCATAGAATAGTTTGGGTTGGAAGGGGCCTTTAAAGGTCATCTAGTCCAACCCCGCTGCAATGAGCAGGGACATCTTCAATTAGATCAGGTTGCTCAGAGCCCCATCCAACCTGACCCTCAGTGTTGCCAGGGATGTGGCATCCACCACCTCTCTGGGCGACCTGTGCCAGTGTTTCACCACCCTCATGGTGAAAAATTTATTCCTTAGATCTAGTCTAAATCTACCCTCTTTTAGTTTAAAACCATTGCCCCTTGTCCTATTGCAACAGGCCCTGCTAAAACTTACCTCCCTGGTCACATTGGTAAGGTGGCTGCTTAATCTAAATTTTAAAATTGTTACAACTAATTCATCAATGTTTGAAGTAGAGCTACTGCATCCTCACCACCTACAACAGTGAAGGGAGGCTGTAAGTACCAAATTTTGTTGCTATGTGTGCTGCCTTCTGTAAGACAGATGGCAGCTGTAAGGGCAAGGGGTCCAACTTTTGGAGATCATTTGAAAATTGCACAATTTAAGCACCACAGAAGTTAATATAATGCTGTCCATGTGATCTCTGTCTATGTCAAATGAGTTTCATTAGCATTTCCAGTGTAATTTAAAAACAAAAAAAAGTGTGCTTTGCCTTTTGAGAATGGCTTCATGGGGGGAAGTGCCACTTAAAAGGTTTCTTCTTGAAGGACCCGCAGCAGAGATTCTGGGTTGGTGGTAGCTGTAGCTTAGTCTGAACATGGTCTGTCTTCTGCTGCATGTCCTTCTAGATGGGCCTATGTGATATTCTGCAGGCCTCCTGGGAAGCCTGGGCTATGTAGTGCGCATCTCCTTCTCCCGTGAAACCTCAGAGCTAGGTAATGCACATCGTAAAACCTTTTGGTTCTAAAATGATCTGTGTCTTTGCCAACTGAAGGAAAAAATATAATTACTTGAATGTCTTTTTCATCTTGTTTTGAAACCTACTCAGTTCAGGCTTCTCATTCTTGTTTCTGTAGGTCTGTATTGGCCCTACTTTCCTATGTATGGGCAGGTGTGGGAATGGAATGAATGCAACTCATCATCATCTGGCTTAAGCACTTTTTTAAAAAGGCAGTTGTGTGGTGATTGTAATGTACTGCAGGTAACAGTAAGCAGGGCAGAGAAATAAATACATAAATATGTTTTTAAATATCTGACTAGGTAAGTGAATACCAAGATTCTGTAAGAGATTTTTGTCCTTCCCCCCACCCTGCCTTGAATGGCTTAAAAGATTTCCAGTTATTTCACTGTTTGGAGCTTCTGTTTGTTTTTTTGAGAAATCTGCTTGTGTTTCAAAACTGATTGCTTGGTAAGATGTAATGGCGTAAAGACTTACCTAAAACTGACTCTTTACTGTTTCTCAAGTCAGTATCATTTAGTCATTAGCTTGTCTTATAAAGAATTATTCATGTTAACATTCAGCTGTATACAGCAATATGTTAATTCCTATATCATTTGCATCCACATATCCAAAGGATGGCAAGATGAGATTAAAATGAAGGATTCCAAACATACTTTATAGCTTGTGTCAACATAGACTATTAACTGTGTTATTAAGCGCAATGCAGCAGTACTGATGGAGGTTACCTAACATTACTTTACCATTTCCAATGAAATTCTAGGTCACCCTATTCTCTGGGTGCTGCAGAGAAAAGTGTACAGTGTTTAGACAGATCAAGCCAGTGGAGCGCAGAGTATATGAAAAAGGTGGTGATATATAACCGGTCCTTTCTCAATGGTGGTATGAAAATTGCCGAGCTTCTAGGCGGTTTACACTATGGCTTGTGTTTTAGCTTTCTAAGCTGAATAAATGCATGAGTAGTCAGCATTTTTCTCAAATGTACTTTTATCATCCTGTTTGATCACGTGTTTGATATCTTACACAGCCAAGGAGAATGTTTGTGATAACGTAAGTCTGTAGAAGTTAATAATTACCATTAATGAATCGCATTAAAGACCTTTTTTTTCTGAAATATGTTGAATGTCATTCTCCCCTGCTTCCATGGTAACAAATAGAAACTATACTAAGTCTTTTAATCCTTTGCTTCAGCCAGTGGTTACAATTCAGTAATAATTCAATTCAAAAAATGGGAACTCTGGCAATCCTGCAGTAACATTTACTTAATTGGCTCTTGGGTACAGCCACCACTAAAAAGCTGGAACATTGTAAATGACTTTACTGTGCTTCTAAGTAATTGGTTTCTCCTCTCTTGAGAGTGTAAAGGCTTTTCAACCTGTTTTTTTTGTATTTATGCTGTGCCAATTAGAGCCCTACCCCTTTGCCCTTTCGCTTCCTTTCTCTCATTCCAAACCAGCATCTGGTTTTTCACATTCTCCTAGTTTGCCTCTGAATCCCATTTACAGACTACAGCCTGGAACCCAGATCTGTGCTCACCTGCATTTGCTGTTGTGGTTAATGAGCATAAATCAGACGTGACACACTCACGGTTGTGACTGAAGATGTAGGAGAGTGGGCTTTGCTAGCTCTTCTCCAGTTGTGTTGGAAACAAATGGAGATAAAACACGTAACCTGAGCCAGTTTTTGCAGCCTAATACATCAGATAGGTGGTTCTGAAGCACTAGTGTTCATCCGTTTGTATTGCTAGGAAGAAATAGAAGTATGTTTGAAAGGTTATTTTATGAACTTGGTCAGCTGTTTTTCCACTTTTGCTAGGGACTGTGGAAGGTTGAAGGCGAAATGAGTTCTGTTCAAATGTTAGTGTATATAACAGCGGGACAAAACCATGGCATGTGGGGTATAATCTGATTTCTTTTTAAGAAGGGCTGCACTGGGCTTACTTTTCCTCTTGTGACTGATATTACACGTGGATTGATGGAATACTTACGCAGCATTGTTCCAGGCCTTTGTAGGCTGAAGGTCGTCTTAGACTACAGACTACATGCATTGTGACTTTTACAGCTGAGCTTTGTGTGGCTCTTCTAGCTAAGAATTTAAGCTCATTATTTTGCAGTAAGATTGTTTGCTTCCTGACACTGTAACCTGATTTACAATGAATGCTATTAGTAGTCTGTTCTTTCTTAATGAATATAATCAGGTTGAAGACACAAGAAACACAATTGTCAAATGCCATGTATTGATTTTAAGCCTGACCTGATTGACGTACTGGAAGAATAACCAACTTGCCAATAATAGGCTATTTGTCTAGCAAAATAGGTGTTAAATCTTGGCAACTATTTGAAATTGCTTTAAGGGGTCACTGCTCTAAGAGCCTCTTAAAGCAGATCACTTACAAAAATCTGTGCATCCCCTTATCGCTCATATGCACATCTGCAAGCATATAAAGGGACTGTTATAACGCATGGAATGAGAGCAAGTATACAAGAAGTCATATGTCCACCATAAAAACAGGAATTATCATGGAGTTCTGGCACCATCCTCTTAGAAATACTTATTTCACTTCCAATATCCAAAATTCATTAGGTACAAAATTAATTTACTAATTTACATTAATTTCAGATGAGATTTTTCTACAAATTACATTTCTTTAATGTCTGAAATAATATTTTCGTAAGAAATTAATTTTATACTTTCTCTTGGCTTTTTTTCCCCTCTATTAAATCAGTAGCTATCATTAATTGCATCTAAATGTGAAAGCGTATTGAAAAAGAGCAGTGACATTTACAGAGTGCAGAGGTTCTGATGCAGCTCCTACACACGATGTTGTCTCTCATAGTTAATCTTGGGTTTTCTGCAGTTATTTCTGTGATGATGGTCTGTGCTTTGCTCGCTCAGAACCCCTGCTGCTGAGAGAGTTAATTAATTTGGGGTTTTCTGAAACAGGCGGGGGCAGAGGGTGCTGCCCAAAGGGCCATGGGCAGGGACTGATGTCCCGGGCTGGGCTGAAATGGGGTCCTGGGCCATGAGCAGGATTGGGGGAGCCCCCAGGGATGGGGGTCAGAGCTGGTCAGATCCCTGAGTGCCCTCAGGGCCCGGACACAAGCGGAGTTGGCAGTACCTGTGGGGAGATACTCTCACCGCAGGTTAACGGCGTGGATGAATCTTATCGTATGCTTGCGGCTCACGTATATGCGATGTACTAAAAAGTATCTGTGGGAAATCTGTTGTGCATAGTGATTCTTGATTTCATTATTTCTGACTTGTCGTAAAGGGTCCTGCTTGCAGTTCAAAGGGCAGGAAATTCAATAATTTAACATCAGTCACTCAGTGGAAGTGTGATACTCTCTCTTTCTAGTTTCAGGAATGAATGTGATCAGTTTGTCTTGAGTGGCATGGGCCACCCAAGTGAGCGAAGTTACGATTATTTCTTGGTCTGTTTTTATACTGAACATATTTACAGACTGCATTTCTTCATCGCTTTGAGCTTTATCTGTAAAGTTGCTCTTTTTTCCCTATGATGTTTTTCTGTGGGTGCCTTTGGTTTTTTTGGTAGATTTGGGGTTTTTTTGTAACCTATTGTTGTTGCCTGCTTGCTGGTGGCGCTTTGAAGCGCGGTTTGAATTAACGGCGACACAAACGCAGGAGTGTGGGACTTGCACAACTTCAGCACTTTCCTTTTGAAATACGTTTAAACTGCTGTCTTGCACTTAGTGTTTTGTGTAACGTTTAAGCAGCCTGTTTCCTTTAAGGCAGCACGCGAGAGGGGAGCACTCTACGGTTAGATGTGTCACTTCTCACATGAAATGTAAAACTGAATGGGGAACTCGGTGGTGATTAGACCAGCAGCTTCCTCTGGACCAGAGGCATCATCCCCATGTCCTGGCCAGATTCCAGCTTGAGCAGTTGCACTCTGCTCAGCTGCTTATTTCCACTGGCTCCCATATTTGAGTCTGCTTTGCTTTTTAAAGTGTTGTTGTGTTACTCCCCAGCGCAGCTAAACTTTTTTTTTTTTTCCTTTGGTTGGCAGCCTTTCTGAGTGGGTATGAAGTAATCACTGGGAATAAATCTGTTTATAGCAGATTTGTTAAGTGTCCAGGGTTCCTTGGTAGTCACATTATTTGTAACGTATTACGTGTATTGTTATTATTTCCTCCTGTAGTATTACCCAGGAGTGTGCATATGTACAGGCCCATAATACTTAAAAGTCCATTTTTCTGAATAGACTCTAGTTTTTTAATAAGTATTAGAAATAACAGGACTATGTTGACATCATGCCTTCGCTGACACAGGCAGAGAGATTTGTGTGCCTTCTGGAGGATTTTATTGAGTTACAAAGAACCTATGTATGCTTTGTCAGTCAACTGAGGATACTGGTATCATGTTGTTCTTTAAATGCCATGTTGTATTCCTCATTAATTATAAATTGTGCTCTTGCTGCTGCAATGGGGAGGAGTTTGTGTTTGGTTTTGTGATGTGTTCTTTTTTTTTAATTTGAAACTATTTTTTCTAATGAGGAGAGTGCTAACCCATAACAGATCAGCATGCACAGATAATGCCTTCTTTCCATGTTACAGTTTTCGCAAGAGTTTGTTAAACAAAAGTGCTTACCTTTGCTTTGTGCTCCTCTCCGCCTTGCCCAGCCAACTTTCTGATTGCAAAATACTCCTGGACAAGTGTTTTGCATATTGGTGTGCTCCTCCCTCTCTGGGTGACCCACCTTGCTCCTCATCCTCAGCACCTCTCAGGGCAGTACGCAGAGCAGGATGTATAACCACAGTGCTGTGACATCCGCGGCTATCCCAGAGCTGTCTCCATGCGGTTATTGTAGGGCGGCACGTGTGTCATCTTGCCAGCTAAAAGTTACAGCTCTCTTGAGTGCAGCTTGGAAGCGACTGTTCTGACTTGGCTTGCGGATGTGCAGCACTGAACGAACGCCTCGGCCATACGGGACACCACGCCTCTAGCTGGGCGTCGGGTTGGAGTATGCTTCAGTGGCCCTCTCTGCTGTCCGTGTCAGCTTTGGAGGGTCACGAGCTAGAACTAGGCTATCTGAGGTCATCCCAGGGTGCTAAAGATTTGGCAACCTGGTTGGTGTCGCGTTAGGTAGCTATAGTGGAGTTGCCTCACTCCTGGCAGCACAGGTGATCCATGTTTACCGCCTTTAAAGACATAAGGATATTTCCTAGCTTTGTTGCCAAGCTTCCCTGCTGCCCTTTTCTGTAAAGTTTTCTCAAACTTGTTTATTTGAAATTTGCTTGAAAATCATGAAAAGGCTCAGATTCTTTGTGAAATCTCTTGAATCCAGCAGCTGGGGTTTTAACTGGGAAAAAAGCCCATGCCCTAACCCCCCAAAATACTAAAACACTTGGAATAAGATTCTAAAAATAAGGAAACTGTTGGAAGTTATGAAATGAGAGTTTATCACCAAATCTTTCTAGATTACTGGCATATTGCAGTATTTCTTTTGGTAGTTCAAATAACGAACAAATTCAATAATGCAAGAATTAACGTGACTGATAAAATTTACAGTGTTGGTATTATTAGAAGAAATGATTACGGTGTTGTATAAAATGATGCATACACCAGAGGAGATCCTGGCAAACAGATACGCCTTCAGAGTATCCACGATACTACGTATTTTGTGAAGTGGCCTGTGCGGTGCGCAGAACGATTTGCGTGTCTTTCATATGGAACTCGATTTGGCGTCCGTGGAGGTTCGGAAAGCGTGCCGTTGCGTACGTGGCAATAGGCGGGCGAGGGAGCTGCGGCCGGCTGCCCGTTCCCAGCAGATGGCAGGATACCCTCGTCTATCCCATCCAGCCACACGCTGGGTGCAGCCCTGGCTGCCTTGCCTGCCTTTCTGCTTTTGATAAATTATCTGATGAATGCGGTAGACTTCCCACGTGTGCAGGCGCCTTTAAGGCTATGGATTACTCTTGTATGCTGCTTTTATGAAACTTTGATGAAGATTGACCTTGCTTGGGAATATTCTGAGTCAGAAGCCTTTGTACCGGGGTGAGGTGAGGCGCTTGGGAGCAGATGGTGCCCAGGTCCCTCCGGTGGAGGAGAGGTGCTCTGGGCAGGTGGGTTGGTGATAGGCTTGCCAGGCCCATCTTGGCTGTGCCAAATCGCCCAGGGTGGTTGTGAGCTGGAGGAGATCCCGCTGCTCGGGATGCTGCCGTGGCTTTCCAAGAAACGAAGGTCATAGCTCAGCTCAGGCTGCGGCAGGGCTGCATCCGCGCTCAGCGCTGGGCAGGCAGCGCTCATTAAAGGAAATCGATTTCCCCTTTAACGATTTAAGCAACTCGCCGAGTGCGAGGTGCAAATTCCTCTTCACACAGGGAGAGGGCACGTTATTTTTAGAAAGACCATTGAGCAAAAGGTGGATATTAGGTAGATATTCCAGGCTGCTGCTGGGATTTTAAGGCAGACAACCCTTCATCTGCTCCAGAGCCAATTATGTTAATGGTCTCACAGACCTAAAAGCTGTGGCCGTATGTCAGGCATGGGCCCCTCACGCAAAATATCTGTGTAGAGATAAAAGGGACCCGTAGGTACACCGTGCACGACGCAGATTAAAGTAGCACACTTTGTGTTGGGTCTGTGCTGTGATCGTTCAGTAAATATTAGCAACGTATTCTAATGAATAAAAATGAAGTAGCGGAAAACTGACTTGCATTCCGTATTGATAGCAGTTGTTTCAAGTTAAAAACAAACCAGAATAGTATAGAGTGTAGGGAATAGTAAGACTTAAGCCTTGCAAAAGAGAGCACAGTTTATGAACTGCAGAGTTTCGGGGTTTGTGTGAGCTGATATTTTTTTATGGTCATAGTTCAGATGATTGTGCTCATCTGTTCTATGTGTTATGGTGTTAAACAATAGTGGTAGGAGAAACCCACAACTGACATGATACCCTAGTATCTATAGGGCTATTCCTGTTAACTGTGTAGTGCGGAAGGCACTAGAAGTGCTAACATCGGGTCAAGGCTCACGTAAAGCAATTTAATAATAGGGATTAAGACAAACAGTTCAGTTTATGTCTGTCTATCGTTACAGATGATGCTTTTGTGGATAATTGAGCGGGTTTCAGGGCAAGGTTTTGTATTTTCGGGTTTTGTAATATTTTTAGCGAGATGGTTTTAATTAGGGCTGATGAGTGGTGGCAGAGGGGGTCCTCTGGGCTATATGCCCATGTTACCTCCAGCTGAGAGAGGAAGAAATGGACCATGGCCAGACAGAGAAGCTGAAATAACCCTTGTTTCCTTTCAGCCCCACCTGGATCTGTAGTTGTATTACTCAGCAGCACCTATATCAGCTCCTATAGAAATTAGCCTCACCTTGATCTAGAAAACAAAATTCATCTTGGGGGAGCCACTCTGTCAGCAGAAAGCTAATTTTTCCAAAGGGAAAATTGTGAATACCACTTTCTAGCTTTGATGGCTTTTTAAATTTTTTGCACCATTTCATCACTCAGTGCTGCCCAGTTCTAGTAGTACTGACTTTTTCCATAGCCTCTTCCAAATATTAAACCACGAAAAATTAAGCGATGAAAGTGGAATGATAGCTGTGAGTGAGGATGATCTCTGCAGCCCTTTTGTTTCGTCTCTGTTGAGGTGAACATGTCAACAGCTGTCAGCAGTAATGCTTATTCCTCCTACAGCAACGTGATGGATTGATATGTATACCAAAATATGTTAGAAATTGAAATAAAATATGCATTTTTTCATAATTTATCAGCATTATGATGGCACAAAAAAGCCAGTCTTATGAATAATACAGAGCTCTGCAATGGGCATTATGTACTGTAGGTAATAAATGCAATGTCTCTCCTAGACTACCAGGAGAGTTGTAAAGCAGAATGCATTAGTTCTGCTTTGTGATAATAAATCATTTTAGTTTGTCAGAAGGCTCTGGCTAACTTTTACTCCTGAGGTATGAAAGAATGCAGTGCCATACGGTTCTGGATGGTTTCTGAAGTGTTTAGGCTGGCTCTGAATCTCCTGAGTAATGTTTTGAGTGAGCGATATGGTTAGATAACAAGTGGCAGTATTTCTCAGGTATCGATGTTGTGATGCCTCCCGTTGTTTTATTGCCTAGAGTGGCTGATTTCGTCCTAATTGGAACTGTAGCTCTTCTCTGATGTTTTGTGTCTCTATTTGCAATATGGCTCCGTGTCTCTCTGAAGAGCTGCGCAACAATGCTGTGAGTGACGAGCTGCTCTGCTGCTGGGGCATCTTTTGGAGGGGGCAAAGGATTCAATTACACTTTTGTTTTCATTTTATACGGCTAAGTGCTGGTTTAGGCAGTCGTTGTAAAAAGCTACTTTTCCCTAAGCTTCCATGTGTATCAGCCGACCATTGCTGCAAACAGCCCAGATGATGGCAACACAGAGTAGGCAGAAGCAGACCTGGGCTGATTATGTGAGATGAGAGAAAAAAGTACTTGTGTAAACTTCACTGAAATATGCGAGTTATTTCAAGTTCATTAATTTCAGTTTAATTTTCAGACCATCATATGCTGTGGTGTTCGTAGGAAAGATAGTCCAGTCTAATTCATGCTTTCCTAATTTGCACAATTCCTTATTTAGATTTAAAAAGATGGAGTCTTCTCACTTTCTAGCAAGCTTTAAAAGTAGAAATTATAGTGAAATGTCATTAATAATTTTTATCATATGAACAAAATATGCTATGGTGCATAAACAGCATGTTATGAGGTATTATCAGAAAAAAATTAAACTACACTTATCTAAACTGACTAATGTGGAGTGTTACTGTAGCCTCTCTTATTTTTTTTATGGTTCTTACTTTAAGAAACCTTTATGAATTACTGTCTATTATTTTTTGTTGTATTTACAAAGCCCTAATGGGCTTAAATATCCCAAGAGATTAGAAGACCAGTCCTGTATTTCCAGCTATACCTTACAGTGTTTTTGTAGAGCTTGATACATTTGAGGATCTTGGGACACCCTGAATAAATTTCCCGTTGTATAGGAGCTGTTGCAGGTGCTCACTTCTGCTGTTGGCACTCTGACCACAACCTCCTTTCCCTTTTCTCGTCTGTGGCGAGAGAGAGCAAGATCTTCCATCTGCAAACTGTCACGCATTTTGGCAACAGTAGGGCTGGGTTTCCAGATTTGCCTGTTCCATTTTTCCTCATCCTTGGATGTGTCCTTCCATGGAATACCATTCTCCATGGCATGGTTTGCTGTCGGGGGAGACACTGGTACCAAGCCCAAAGAGTGGTTTTGCTTGCCACTGTTGCTGCTGCTGCATGCCTGGGATGCTGCTGAGGGGCCGGTGGCACCTCAGGGGGACCCGGTTACTTGTTTGGCCTTGTGTCTGGTACCACACAGGCTCTATCGCTGCTCAGTTGTCAGTGGAGACAACAGGGAGCTTCTGCATGGGCGGCACAGAGCATCAGCTCTTTCTGCTGTCTGTAGAAACGCAGGAGGGGTGTGGAGCTCCCCATGTCTACGTGGAGACTTCACGACTCCTATTGCCTTGCCCATCATACCCCAGGTGCTTCCCTCATCTAGGATGCGTCAGTGTACCTGGTGTACTCCTCAGGGTATGTGACCTGGGCAACTGAGTGCGTAGGAGTCGCACGGCTCTGTACTCCGTGAAGAACAGCATCTCCCAGTTTTTTTCCATGGGTTGGTACAGTTGAACACACTACTCTGCATTCTGGGCTGTCTATGGAAAGTACACTGCTCAGTCCTCAGCTAAAGTTTTCCCCAGACGATTTTGTGTCTCCTGAGTTACATCTCTTTAGAACAATTGTTCTGCTCTTACAGTGCTCTGGGTGGTGTAATTAGTCTCGTATTTATGGTAGCTGATCACTAAACCTTCCAGTTTCAAATAATTTAGTGGTATTTTACTCTGGAATTGTTCATAGAAAGTACTGTGTACTTTGAAGAACAGCAGTATCTTTAAAACGATTCTTTTGCAAATTGAAGTTTTAATGTAATTACTCAATGTTGTGACTAATGGTCTTTCTCTTCTTTAGAAGTTAAATAATAATAAGCAGTTCCATTAGTATATTTAACAAACAACAGTGTACTTTGTCTTACAGAAAAGCAAACAAAATAGGGCGGGGTTTTTTGTTTGTTGTAAAGCAGTGGAGTGCTGTAACTTTTATTTGCCTTTCACCCTTTTCAGTTCTTGCACTGTGTTCTTCTTTGTTTATTCTTCTCAGCGTACCCCACAGTCACTGGCTGTTCACCACAGTCCTATATTGCAATTTTATTCGATTATTAGGACCCATGTGCCTAAACTGAAGTTCTTAATTCTAAACATTCAGTGTAATTTTCAGAGGAGAATCTGATGAGGTCAGTGAAATGATCTAGTCCATCTTTGTCTGATAACGGGAAATGAAGAATTTGCAGAATGAGCTTTGTTAGTTCTTGGTGTGTGGAGCTTCCTCTGAAAATAAAGGGAAGCTGATGCACAGAAAAATTAAATGACATTGCAAATCTTAGTGATTATATCAATAACTGTCAATCATTTCCCTCTACTTGGGAAATATCCCTAAAGCCTCAAGGCTCTCTGAACAATCCTCTCTTGTATTTTGATTTATCCTCAGTCCAAATAAACACCAATTTCCTTGTTACTGGAAACGGGAATTGAAGAAAGAAGGCTGTCTTTGGGTTGGTTGAAAGTACTGCTGGGGCCAAGTCTCTCCCTTCCATGCAGCAGTCTGGTGTGCTCAGTCCAGCGTGCAAAGGCGCTTGCTGGCAGAGCCTGGATGTCTGATGGCAATACTGAGGTCCTACCTGCACCTGCCTGTTCACTGCACGATCAGGGCATCACCGAGCTGGCTTTGAAGCATTCATTCCCTTCCTTAGAAACTTTTTGTCACAATATTTTGTTTAACAGTTTCTGATTTTTACTTTTTGGGATACCTTTTAATGCTTTCTGTAGAGCTAACACATTTTGAAATCTGGTTATGGCTGTGGGCTTTTGGTGAAACAAGAATTGATCTTTTAAATCAGGCTGACTTTATCATAACACATCACAAAGCGTAAGAAATGCTTCATCCCTGCCAGAAAGAAGTTGCTTTGGATATTACAGGATTGTGACATAGACTATTTGATCTAATGGCTGAAAGTGCTTTCAACAAAACGTGATGTTGACTCTGTTCTTTAATCTCATTTGTCCTCTTAAAACTCATTTCTTGAGTGTTTCATGTCTGTCTGCTCATTTTGTGCGTCGAACTGAGTAATGCAGTTCTGCAAAAATGAAGCCAGTAACATAGATTTTAATGCTGAAAACTGAAGCTGCAGAGCATTATCGCACATGAACAGCTTTATCACAGACAGACCTGTTCTTACAGGTGCTTTGTAAAGCTGTTAGGGAGAGTAAAACACCTGGAATCTTCAGAGCAGAGTTTGAAGAGTTTGGCACTTGGATGCATTTGGGTTTTCCTGACACCTGTGTGCCATTTCGGCTTGCTTTTGTGTTGTGGTTTATCCCAGCCAGCAGCTAAGCACCACCCAGCCACTCCCTCATTCCCTCCTTGGTGGGATGGGAGAACCAGAAGGGTGAAAGTGACAAAACTCATGGGTTGAGGTAAAGACAGTTCAACAGGCAAAGCAAAAGCCACGTGCACAAGCAAAGCAAAACAAGGAATTCATTCACCACTTCCCACCAGCAGGCAGGTGTTCAACCATCTCCAGGAAAGCAGGGCTCCACCACGTGTAACAGTTACTTAGGATGACAAACGCCATCACTTCAAACGTCCTCCCTTTCTTCTTCTTCCCCCAGCTTTGTATGCTGAGCATGACATCGTATGGTTTGGAATATCCCTTTGGCCAGTTGGGGTCAGCTGTCCCACCCGTGTCCCCTCCCAACTTCTTGTGCACTCCCAGCCTCCTCTCTGGTGGGGTGGTGTGGGAAGCAGAGAAAGCCTTGGCTGTGTGTAAGCACTGCTCAGCAATTATGAAAACACCTCTGTGTTAACAACACTGTTTTCAGCACAAATCCAAAACATATCCCCATACTAGCTACTATGAAGAGAATTAACCCTATCCCAGCCAAAACCACCACACTTTGCCAGATCATAAATACTCTACTTGCTATATGTAGCCTTCACAATAAAACAGAATTTGAGAGGGGAGGAGTAAGCACAAATGAAAATAGGGTCTTGCTGTATGTCTCCCTAAGGCTTTTTATTGGGTTTGCATGGCAAGGTTGTGGTAGCAGCAGGGCTGCAGGGGTGGCATCTGTGAGAAGCTGCTAGAAGCTTCCCCTGTGTCTGACAGAGCCAGTGCCAGCTGGCTCCAAGATGGACCCACTGCCAAGGCCGAGCCCATCAGTGATGGTGGCAGCGCCTGTGGGAGAGCAGAATTAAGAAGGGGGAAAAAAAAAGGTCATGCAGCATTTGCAGCGGGAGAGAGGAGTGAGAAGATGTGAGAGGAGCAGCCCTGCAGACCCCAGGTCAGAGCAGCAGGAGGGGCAGGAGGGCTCCAGGCGCCGGAGCAGAGGTTCCCCGGCAGCCCTTGGGGAAGCCCATGGGGAGGCCGGCTGTGCCCCTGCAGCCATGGAGCTCCACGGGGGAGCAGATCTCCAGCCGCACCTGGGGAGGGCCCCACGCCGGAGCAGGGGGATGCCCGAAGGAGGCTGTGACCCTGTGGGAAGCCCACACTGGACCTGTGGCCCCATGGGGAGAGGAGCCCAGGCTGGAGCAGGGTTGCTGGCAGGACTTGTGACCCCACGGGGGACTCAGGCTGGAGCAGCCTGTTCCTGAAGGACGGCACCCGTGGGGGGACCCAGGCTGGAGCAGCTCGTGGAGAACTGCAGCCCGTGGGAAGGACTCACGTTGGAGAAGTTCATGGGGGACTGTCTCCCGTGGGAGGGACCCCACGCTGGAGCAGGGCAGGGTGTGAGGAGTCCTGTCCCTGAGGAGGAAGGAGCGGCAGAGACAGCGTGTGATGAACTGACCACAACCCCCATTCCCCGACCCCCTGCGCCGCTCGGGGGGAGGAGGGAGAGAAATCGGGAGTGAAGCTGAGCCCAGGAAGAAGGGACGGGGGGGAAGGTGTTTTAAGATGTGGTTTTATTTCTCATTATCCTACTCTGATTTGATCGGTAATAAATTAAACTAATTTCCCCAAGTCGAGTCTGTTTTGCCTGTGACAGTAATTAGTGAGTGACCTCTCCCTGTCCCTACCTCGACCCATGGGCCATTTGTTGTATTTTCTCTCCCCTGTGCAGCTGAGGAGGGGAGTGACAGAGCGGCTTTGGTGGGCACCTGGTGCCCAGCCAGGGTCAGCCCACCACAGACATCAAGTGCAGTTGCTGTCACTGATGAGATTTTTGATTCCAGGAACTGCCTTGGTGCATTAACCTGCAGAAGAAGCTCCCTTGAAAGCAGAAGAAGTAACACCTCCTCAAATTTAAGAATATCATAGCATCATGATAAGTGCTGCTTGGTGGAAAGTTGAGGAGAGGGTTTCAAAGCAAGACGTCAAAATACATGCTAAGCTTCTCTAAGTATATGGTCTGATGAAGTTGGTCAGACATTGGAACAGGCTGCCCAGGGAGTTGGTGGAGTCGCCATCTCTGGAAGTGTTCAAAAAACGTGTGGATGTGGCGCTTCAGGACATGGTTTAGGGAACATGGTGGCGCTGGATTAATGGTTGGACTTGATGATCTTGAAGGTCCTTTCCAACCTAGTGATTCTGTGATTCTGTGATGTAAATGGGAGAAATAACTAAAATCTTACTCACTGAAGGTTTCTGTTTAAGTCAAAGCGAGGAAGAAAGAAGACCAGGAACCGATAAATAAAGGCAATAAGGAGTTGTGAGAATCAAGAGGGAACTGAGGAAGGTGCAGACACATGTGGGACACGGGACCTGGGCTGAGCTCTGTTATACTGGAGGCTGCTGCCCTCTCCTGCTCAGTGTCACACGAAAGATATTGAGACAGGTTTGCATACATGGAGCTTTCTTCGCAGGACCCTTAGCCGATGAGACACTCTAGCTCTTATCAATAAAACTTACTTTGGGCAAAAGTAGAGAGAGAAAGAAGAAAGAAAAACCTCCCCAGTGGCCAGCTGTACAGAGCAGAGGCAGGGTCCCTGGAGCAGCATCTTCCCCCTTGGGAAGGGTACGGAGCAGGAGTTGAGGCCTGTGCAATAGCAGTGGATAATTTTGACTTTGTCAGAGACTAGCAGCAATTCAAAAGACACAGCCTAAACTTCTTCACTGTAATGAGAAGATTTGTATTAGCAACCCTGTGTCCCAGCTCACCAGAGCTGAATTTGGATTCTCTGTGTGCCTTTTTCCTCGGTGGCCTGATGCTGCAGCAGAGCTGCATTGCCTCATGATGCAGGACAGTCTGACATCATCCCCTGATGCTGATGTCATGTCTGGATTTTCGGAAGTGAAAATGCTTCCCAGCTTCCTCACTGTGATGTGGCATCACTCCACAGGGCTTCCCCCTGCCTGGGGTTCTAGGAGAAGCTTCTTCTCCACGTGGCTATCATTTAGTAAATATTTACTATTTAAAGTTGATGTAAGAGTAATTTTATGGAAATAAGTCTGTCATAGACGCTACTTAAAATGGTTTCAGAGAATTTCAGAGCATAACAAGAATGGTAAGTACAGAACTTCAGTGATACAAAATCTGTATCACAACTTACCTTTCTCTCAGCTTAGATGTAAGTCTGGGCTCTGACAATGACAAATCCCCACTTCTGACTTACTGCTATTTATTTTCCTTTGGTCAGAGTTGTTTGTTTTATGACTCCCCCCCGCCCCGCCCGTGAAATTTTGTGCTTAAGGTTTCCATACAAATTACCTGATACGACTCTTTGCATGGGGAGAAGAACCGAAAACTGTAAAACACAAACACAGAAGTAAAGATACGCAGCACAATGTGTCAGAACAGTGCTCGTTCATAAATGCTTGCTTTGCACTGGAGCAGACTGAGAGGGATCATATATTATATGAGTAAAAGAAATACTTCCTAATTCCTGAACACTTCTAAATCCTCAGCAGGAGCTTGGGAAAGATTCTGTATAGGAACATATAATTAGAGTCAAATTTTTTAAATAGGAAGTCCATGGACTGCTTCCCAAATTACACATACGATTGCAAGACTGCATTTGGGGCTGTTCTTTCAATGGTATCTGCAAATAGCTGTTTAAAGGTTTAACCTCTTTCATGTGTAGATATACCAATGTTTAAAACTCTTAACTTAAAACTCTTTTAATACTTCAAACTTAAACTACACTTAGACTCTTTCATCTGCAAGCTAATTGATAGTTTATAGCCCACAATGAGTCTGTTCCAAGTGGTGATGGTGGTACAGAGAAATGGCTCCGCCAGATCCAAGATGGCTCTCAAAGTTCTTGTTTGTTACAATATTTTTGGGTTCAAACTCTGAATATGGACAACAAACTTGATTAGTTTTTAAAAAGGTTGTATTCACTTTGCTGTTTAGTTTACCATCTCTTTTTCTCACTACTGTATCCAGCATATTTATGAAGGTGAGTGAATTAAATCACTAGACAACTGGAATATATATTTGGATTTCACTATGAAGTGACTTGCAACACCTGATGGTTTCTGGCTGATAGGTGAAAGATGGTCAGCCTATGGGGAAAAACATTGAAGTCAATTTTGGCTTTGAGTTTTTGGGATTCCTGTGTAGATGGAGCGTTCTGGAAAAGGAAAAGAACACCACCTTTATATGCTCTCTACTATAATTCATTCTTCACATGTTGCTTAACGGTTCTTGTAAAGAGTCATCAATTGCCCCCAGTCCTCTTTTCAAATACATGAGTTAAAAACCCCTGTTCTTCCATCTCTTTCGGTAAAGCCACTTTTTAAAGTCTTGAGAATTATTTCAAGATGTGTGAATGTATTGTATCACAAAAAAAAAAGTTACCCTGTAGCTTTGTAATTAATTTCTGCAGCCAGTTGTTTTGTTCTTTTTCTCCTAGTTCCGGTTTCTGTGTATTCTCTTGCTCTGAATTCTCCAAACACCTACGGCACTGCCTTTGTGAAAACACAATGACCCAACAGAGTCACAGCTAGTATTGTGTGTATGTAGGGAGTAACAGGAGTTCTTAAAGCTTTTCATAATGTGAGACCTTTAGTGATGGAGCGTTATTGTTTAAGTATATTTTGTGTTTGATAAGAGAAATTTCTTTGGCTAAAAAGGCAGAGTATTTTAACTTAAATTTCTGTGCAAGTATGTTTAAGCAACTCCATGCCCAAGGGATTAATTCTTTGTAGTTTACACAATGTGGACATTTGGAAGTGAAAAATGGCAGAAAGCATTGTTACAAAGAGGACAGTTTTCCACTTAAGACGTGTGGCAAGTAAGGACTAGATTTCTTGTAATCTCCTGCACCCATCAAAATATGACCTGTCACTTAATTATTGTTTATATTAGAGAAATGCACTATTCTATAAAGTGCCTTTTCACTTAAGACTTCAGTACATTTTATATTTTCATGTGAAAGAAAGACTATACCATGGCTTTTACTAGAGGTGTAACAACCATTCATTCTAAATCATTTTGTCCTATCTGGTCATAGTTCCAATGTGGATGTAGGCTGCTGAGAGGGTTCAACTGTCTCTTCTCTTTAAGCTTCCCTGTTGCCCTATTATCCAAGCCATTCTCCTGTTAGGAGCTCGTTTCTGCCCTCGTGACATTTATGTGTCTGCCAGGCCTGCAGCTGTTGGAGTTGGACTCTTAATGGCAGGAGTTCAAAGTTGGAGAATTAATTCTGTAACAAAAAAATCTCTTCTAAGAGTGCTCAGCATGGACAGGGAGCAGTCATTCAGTGGATCTGTTACTAATGCCCGCATGACCAATGTGGACATTTCGGCTTAGCCTGGTCCAGCACAACTGGTTCAGTTCAAATGGTTCAATTCTGCAAGGTAGCCAGAGCCGTAACTGTGCACCTCTTCTGTGCAGACATGGGGCCATGTTCTCTGTCTTGAATGGTCTTGGGAGGTGAAGCTCTGCACACACAAGTTTCAGTTCCAAAGGGCTAAAGCAGATAGCCACATAGATGATTTCTGGGAATGTAAAGAATGAAAAGAATGCATAGTTTTGAAGGTCGTGGTCTCTGGCATTTTAATTTTTTTTTTAACTATTCCTATTAGCATTATTTATCTGATGCTTTGTTGTTCTGTTGGATTTGCAACTCAACCATGCATAAGGTCAGCAGTTTTTATTGTTAAAGACCGTTTAGGAGATTTTATTTATTGATACCTTGCATAATTTATATTTTCCATCTCCAGATAGTAATAATACAACGTAATAGATAATATTGGTTTCTAATTATGTACTGAATGGGGAAGCTGTGCAGAACAATGGGTTGATAATATGTTAGTAAGTGTAATGACTGGATGCATATCTTCCTTTAATTGTTGTGCTGTTTGTTGTGACCCATTGCTGACCTCTTTAAGAACAATTTCCTTTTCATATACATACAGTTAGCTGGCCTAATACCTTTCCCAGGTAATTATGCTGTATGTAATCAGTGTCCATGCCAGGCAGATCAATGAATTATGTCTTGACCTGTTTCACTCGTTTCCAAAACCAGCAATTAGTTTCTAGTGATGTTTTACAATTGAAATGGTTCTGTAACTGGAATAGGAGCTCTACAAAACATCTAATTAAAATAAAAATCTATTACACACACCTTGTTATATGCAGCATTTGCCTTGAGGAAAACATAATAGGTTTCTGCTTTTCACAGTGATAATTATAATTTTTTTTAAAATTACCCCATAGAAACATTCCTTTAGCCAGGTGCTTTATTAAGAATATGTGGTGGAGGGAGGGAAACAACAAAAATACTCAGAACCTGTGAAGACTTCCCATGAGCTCATACCTTAATTTCAGAAGATATTTTCAGAAATCTCTATAATTTCTCAGCTAGTGGCCATTAAAAATTTGTATTTAATATGTTATGTCTCAGATATTTTGTCAAATTCTCACAATCCACATTAGTAGTCCTATTGACTTGATTCTGTCCAAACTGATGCCATTTTGAACCATTGTTTCTTGCTAATCTTCCGTAACCATTCTTAAAAGGTCTCAAAGAAGAATGGAAATGTTTTCTCCAGACAAAACATTCAAAATGGTGAGAGCTGAGTTATGCAGGTTACCAGACACAGTCTGCTTTTGTTTGTACTGAGAAGGGAAGGTTTGGCGAAAACTAATTTTTAATACATTGAAGTGCCTGAAGGACTGTGGTTTATTTGGACTATGTTGTTCCTGCTTTAAAATGTTGGCTTTCTGCTCACCCGTGATGTACATGAATCTTGAAAACACATTTCATCCCTTCCTATTTCTTATGAAAAAAGGAAATTCAGAAGGAAATGGCTGTTGTGACATTTCCTGTTCTGAAACCTCCTGTCAAAACTGGGAGAGAAAAACACTCCCATCTGCATGAACATCCCACTTGAAGGAAGATGTGTCTTGTGCATTCATGTCCTGCTGCTTCAGTAGCAGTATTTCTGTAGATCAGGCAAACAGAGTGAATGCAAAGCCACACACACGCAAAAAATGTAGTGCTACAGCTAAGATTGTTCCTATTCATATTTCTTTGGGATTAGATCATTCTTTCTTCATGGCCATTGCAGCATCTGACTAGGGTCCTGCATGCTGGAATACATCCGATTTGTTGACGTGGTTGTAATGTGTTCCCTCACTGTTTTTTGTCTGCCTTGTGTTCATTTTCACTGTGTTAAGTGTATGGTCACAACTTTGTGACAACATGTAAGGAATGCCATTTTTTCCTCTCTGGTCTTCTACAGCCAGATGATTCTGTCTGCATTTTGTGTTCATGCAGTTCTTGGCCATACCTGCCCAACCAGGATTTGGTGGGCAGAATGGGGAGAACTGTGCACCAACTAACTGTCAAAACTACTGACCAAATAATGCTCCCTTTTCCCCCAAGATCCAAAAGGCAATTGTATTCACAGTGAGAGGTAAAACACAGGATGCTGAACAAGTGTTTACAGGGATTTAGCTGAACTAATTTATTTAAACAAGTGAAAATTCATGTGTAGTTGAAGCCTTCCTAAAATGGGATATTTTACTTCATATTTGGAGGAGTTTGCCTTTCCAACTGCTCTTACTTAATTTGAAAATTGGTCCCTGGGTGCACTGAGAAATCATTACATGATTATGTGCCTTCAGCTCGTACTTTCAGTTTCACTGATGCTGACATTAAGCAGATAGAGCTGACACTTTTCTTTTTCCCTTCATGCCCTGGTGGTTGGCTAGATGGATGTCTTCACTTTTGTATACTATGCAAATTTTTGCACCTAGAAATTCACAACTAACTTAAGAGAGGTTGCTCATATTTTTATGAAAAGTAGTATCTTTTTGCAACTTACTGTCTGCTACAGGGCCAAACAGTGTCAGACAGTGAAAGACAGTGCAGCTTCAGTTCTTCTATACTTCTGTTCTTTATTATCTTCTTTCAATTTATTTCCATGCTTACAGGAATTCCTTATTAGTATTAACACCGTCTTAGTAGTAAAACTGATGTGGTGTGTAAAATACTGTATATATTAGCCTGATTTAAACCAAAATATGAACAACCTCCAAATCTTGCCCTTGTTTAACTTAACTGTTTTAAAACTCCACAATCAGTTAAGTCATACCTTTTGGTTAAATTGGCATAACATTACGTACAGAAGAATGTTAATACCGTCTTACAATTTCTTCATAAAACATGAAAGCAATCAGGATGGTAAGTGTGAAGAGAATGCAGAAGAAAAAGTGCAATTATACTCCCCTGTGAATTTTTTCATAAAGTAAATCTGACCTTGTGAATTGACCCATGTCTTTACTCTGCAAATTCTGTCTGATAACCTAGGACAAAGGCGGCCAGTGAGTATTGGGCATGTGAATCAAATTGTCTCGGGATCACGGTAGCCTTCTGAAGATCATCAGCTTGTTTGACGTTGTTTTGTGTGTCACTTCACTTGTATACACTGTCTGCTTTTCTTCAGTTGTGCTCATGGTTTAATCTGAAATTTAGAAGTTGCTCCTGTCCATGGAAATGTTGGCCACCCTTTCTCTGCAATGCAGCTCTGGATTACTGTGACTTCAGATTGGTGGCTTAATAGAAAATTTGCTGGGATTAATTTTTAACGGTTTGACTTTGTACATGTGTCTGTAGTGGTATACAGTGATTTGCAAATATTATAAAGCCATGCTGCATTGCAGAGGATGATCAAAATTACCCATATAATTATTCCTTCATATCTTACAGTTAATGAATTACTTGCATCACACCTGTCAGTACACTTACAGGAAAACCTTCATTTCTTAATCAGAGTTTGTTTTCTGTGTCATTAATGTTGTTTGCCACTCTTCTACTATCTTTAACATTCTCTACTAAGACAGCAGACAGCTGACTTGTTTTTGCGAGGTCTGTACTTCTGCTCTCCTCTTACTATCACCTCAAATGAAAACTTTCAAACTCTGTATCGATTAAAGCAACTGAAGCTTGAATTGAGTCCAACTTTTGCTAATACCCTGCCAAGTACTTAACCAAGTCAATCTAGAGATTGCTTGATAAGTCAAATTGTATTCTTGAGAACGTATGGGACTGAAAGGTCATCTCTTGTTGACTGTAACTGTACACAAAACAAAATCAAGAACCTTTACTAGATCTAGATTACCTTCTGGGGGTATTATCAAGTATGCTGTGACATTGGATCAGGCCAAGTTATACTCAAAGTTTAACAAAAAATTAAAGAAAGTGCAGACAGCATTACACTGCAAATGCACATACTGAAGTGTATATGTGAGTATGGCAGAAGATTCAGTGGGATTTTAAGTACATGGACTATCTGTCTCCTGATCTATATTCTCAATTTTAAGCTGCATTTAACTCTTTATGAAGATAATGTTACTTGATATTGGCCTTGGAATGTAATTTTGAAATACTATGGGACACATTTCAAATGTAAATCTAAAATTTACATATCTGCTTATATCACTGAAGGAGGTGATGGGACAACAGAACTGCAAAGGGTCAGTTTGAGTAGTTGTGTTTAAAATGTTAACCTGATTAGTTCTCCAGCAGCCAGCCAATGAAATTATATGACAAAACCACTTAAGACATTGAAAGAGAATAAACTGTACTTTTAAAATACAGTATATTTTTTTACCTCTGTAGGAAAGGAGCTCAGGGGTTTTTGCTATGACCTCGATTTTAGAATACAAAGTGTCTCATTTGATGGATGAAGCATGTGGGTGCTCATAAAAAGTGTGTTGAAGGCAGGACCTAGCTGAGCTTCATGTATGAACAGCATTACTTTCTGCACTATAATCTCTCCAGTGAAAGTCAGTATGACTTCAAATCCAAAAACAGTGCCCCGAAATAATATTGATATGACTGAAAACAGAAGCGGTTGAAGACAGGGACAAAGGCAGGTTGTTTGGATGAAAACTTCCCCAATTTTACACATGGATTTGAAACATTTTTCATGGGGAAAGAGAAGATAAACCTCACATGTGTGTCATAAAAGCTTCAGAGAATTACCCCTAAAAAATCACCTCTTAAATTATGTTTCTTCATATTTCACTGAAGGTAACAATCAACTAGAGGTTTATTGATTTATTGTCCAATTTCAACTAAATCAGAAAATAGTGGGATATTGTGGCAGCTGTCATAAATGCATGAAGTCCTTTCCCTCAGTTCCTTGTTCTTCAAGATGTATCAATATTCTTTTTTAAAACTACCCTCGTGGGGAAAAGCCCTCTCCTCCCTTCCCTGTAAAGAAGAATGGTCCTCTGTCAGGTGAGCTGCTGCTCTTCACATGCTCTTCTGAGCTGTTTGTTCAGAGTATGTTTTCATCCATCACAGAGCAGATAAACACCCTAACATTTTCCTGTCAACATATTTATTATCTGAATGCAGGAATTTAACATAGATATTTTCATCTGAGAAAAATAAACAGTGCAATGCATGAACATTTTGCCATAAGCTTTCACATAAATTTTACAGAAGAGTTCCTTCTAGAAGCTCCAATCTGATACGCGTAAAAAGAAAGCCTTTTGTTTAAGTGTAAGGTGAACAGAGAAATGCTGCAAGCTTCATTTAGTTTCCTTGCTGACTTTATACTTATTCACTGTTGAAGGATTTTTGTATATTTTCTTTGATCCTGCAGTCAAGTCTATTCATTAATTCTTAATGCAGACCAAACCCACAACTCACTTTATCTTCCAGCTAGATTTAACAAGTTGCCACTGTGCTTTCTGGTATGCTCTTGTGCCTGGACAGTGACCCTTTGCAGCTACAATGGAATACTTGAATTAGCAGTAATTTGAAGATGCATATGCAAATGGGACTTCTGTTATCTTGCTTGTTTTTCACTGCCTTGTGGGGGGAAAAAGAAAGAAAAAATTAAGGTGATGATGATAACACATATCCAACGTAAATAAAAGCCCAGTCTAAGAACAGACATAGATAAAAGATACATTTCTTACTTCTGTGAGATATTAGGATATGAAAGCCCAGAAGAGGACTCAAGAGTTTATCTCATTCAGGTCTTTGTTCCAAGGTAGGATAAGACACATGACCACCCTTGACAGATACTAACCAGTCTGGAAAACCTCCTGTGATGAGATTTTCCCAATCTCACTAGACTAAAAAGCATTGGAAAGAGTTGTTATTATAGCTCTGGGTTTGTTTTTTTTTTTTTTCCCCAGTCCCCTGTCACAGATTGTGGGTTAAGATGATTGCAACTTCCTCTATGATCAGTAAGCACAGAAAACAATTAATGGTCACCTATCTGTAACAATTCCCTGTACTGGAAGGCTATTATTGTCTTTCTTCTTTTTCTGGTAAAATGCTATCACCCCAGACTTTTTGTAGTGTTGGTGTCTAGCCAGTTGGTTCCAAATATATTAGTGTGCAAGTGCATTTCTCCAGTTCATCAAGCTAGTTCTGATTTTTGAAGTTGTTCTTAAAGTTACATAATTTTTTTTCAACTCAGTAATATCTGCAGGTTTTGTGCACATACAAACTACTCTGTCATCCAAGCCATTCATGAAAATGGAAGATTTTCCAGGACCTGAGAGAAATCCTTGCAGATCTCCTTGATATCTTTTCTCACCTTGATGGAGAACAACTGATAACTATCCTTTAAATAGTGTGCAATTCAATCTTGACCATATTTCCCTCTTCTGTTTCTGGGTATGTCACATGTGACAGCATCAACAGCTTTAGTGAAGTCAGGCTGTATCACATCTACTGCCTGTCCCTTATCCGCTAGACCAGTTGGTCTGTCAGAGAAGGAAATGAGATTGGCCTGACTGATTTCTTCTTGGAAAATCCATGTTGTCTGTTCCTTATCACATTATTATCCTTAAAGTCTTTAAAAATTGATTGTTTAATAATTTGTTTCAGTATCTTTCCAGTTATTGAAAGTAGAGTGACTGCTTTTCACTCCTTTCTGACTGCATTTTCCATTTGTAAGGATGGGTGTTGTGTTTGCCCATCTGTCTCAAAGTTCTTAATTCTCCCTAAATTCTCAGTGAATTTCAGTTGGTCCGTTACACACTCTACAGTGGCCACCAGGAGAACATCTAACTTACTAACATACTCTTTGGTTTTTTTCCCCATGGCAATACAAAACCTATACAGGTATGTTGTTGTTTTCTTCTTTTGCGCCAGTGATCTACTTACTGTTTTGAAGAGGGGGGGGGGTATGTTTCAAAAAGAGATTGTATTCTGGTCTGTTAGATTGTATTATGGTCTGTTGTTTACTACTACTTCACTGTTATATGGCACAGTTTTGGCCTATTCTCGCAGAACATCTTGCTGGTGAATGAAACCACTATTTCGGGGATGAAAAAAGTACAGTTGTTTGGATGTGAGCTGAGCCATCTATGCCCTTGCGATAAGGTGAAGTGGATCTGGTTGTGGGGTTTTTGGTTTGTTTTGGTTTGATTTCTTGTGGGTTTTTGGGGTGAGTTTCTTTGAGTGTGTTTCAGGTATAGCCAGTGAGGTTGGGTCTTAGATCCATGTGCTGTTTGTGCACTTTTGTAAATGCTACCCTTTGTCACAACATTGTACAATTAAATAAGTACCTTTGTGATATAAATTACATCCTCATGATACAGACTGGCTGGTTTGGTGTGTGAAATACCTCTGTATAAAAATCTTGACCTGTATAACATGCTAATAGCGTGGAGCATTGTGATTTACTAATTACTAGCTATATTATTACTGTAAAGTAATATAAAGAAGGAAAATACATGGAAGATGTTTATTACTTTGCGTTTTTTCACAGAAAATCAGTTTAAAAGTTATTGTTTAATGAGAAGAAAGAAAATGGAAAAAAAAAGTGGCTTCGGCAATATTTAATGTAGCACAAAAGATCAATGGTCAGTGAAACCACTTTGTAACTTGCTCTTTTTAAAGGTACGTATTCAATCTTTACCAGGCCTTCCAGCCTTGCAGAGAAGCATTGGGCTGGAAGGGAATGTTGATCCATTTGAAACAGCTATCTACAGAGTGTAAGTACATTATAACTGCATTGATAGTTCCATTATCACAGCGTGACTCTATCAGACTCGGTGAGGTTGCTAAGTAATCAGTCAATCGCTGGTCTTTCTTAAGAAGTAGGGTTCTGAAAAATAAAAGGAATGCCGTATGGAAGAGTATTGCTTTTGGTGTTTATTTCCAGCAGTGGAACTTATTTTAGTAAAATACTGGCATATTTTATTCAGAGATGGAACTGCATGGCAAATCCACACTTACAATATTGATGTTTTAATGTGAAGCTCTGCCATACTGAATAGTGCTAGTGTACAAGGTCACTTCGAGATGCAAAAGAAAAATGGATAGGAAGAAAATAGAGATGCAAATCTGATGGGCATGAGAGAATGATATCTATCACATTTGAAACAGGTCATCTGTAGCAATAAACAGCTAGTTTCAAAACTGATACCCTTACAGATATAACGATGGTTCAGAAAATAGCCGCCATATCAGACAGGACTCAGATTGCCTATTACAGCAACAGCCAGATCACCTTTACAATTGCCTGTTGCAAGATGTCATTAAAAAGATTAGTTGAATCGTTGGGCAATCTGAACACTGATGCCAACATGTGAAAAATCCAGTCTAAAGCCATTTTATTTCCCCTGAAGTATTTCTGGTGTTAATATCACCAGACATTTGCTATTTGGAAACTTGGCTTTCAAGTCTGTCTGGTAAATCTTAATTTCAGAAGTTTTTAATAGAAATTTTTAAGTATTCTTTTGTGAAGAACTTGATCATTGAGCCTTAAGGCAACAGAAAAACCTGGTAAATCTATTAGGCCTACTTTTCCTGCCTTAATTCCATCTACACAAGTACAACATAGACTGAAAGAGCTAGACAAGTGTGAGGAAAAAGGATCAGGAAATAAAAGAATTCTCAAAGAAAAATCTTAGAGGGATATTATTTAGAATATTGTCTATTCTGGCTGATATAACATCTTTAAAATAATGTTAACTTCTTATTTGGTTATATACACTCCTCTGGGAGAGCCTAAGCTACACTTGGTAGCAGACAGTGCTTATGGAACAAGGGGATGCAGGGGATGAAGGTTTCTGTGGCCTTGATCTGCTAAGATATTTTGAGGCAACTCATTCCACGGTCTGTCCAAGCTACAGTAGTATCTATTCATACTACATATTTATATTGGATATTGCCCAAGTGAGATTGATCATTGTAATTTCTCTCTACAGTGAGTAGATAGAGAGCAACTTCTCCAGAAGATGTGTCAGAGCAGCTAAGTTTAGCTCCTTCTCATTAACTTTTTTTGGGGACACCAAGGAGACGCATCCTCTAAAAGCAAAATTGCTGAGGCATGTTCCCTCTCCATTAGAGCAGTGAGTGCTTGGTGTCGTTTGGGTTTGACTGAAAAGAAAGCTGTATTTGCCATTTCAGAAATTACGGTTATTTCTAGAGTGGGTTACGGGAACAGGTTCTTTGGGGATGGGCCTGTCTTTACTATGTTTCTATAGCATTTGAGTATTGACTTTTGGAGAAGAACTGTAATTCGAATTTTGGATTCAGAATGGCAATGTTGCCATAACTGGTAGTGAGAACCCAATTTTGAGCAGTCTTGGTGCATCTTTATCAAGACAGAGAGGTGCATGAACAGCTCTGCCTTTCCTTCTCTGACTACACATAAACTTCTCGTAACCCCGGTCCTGTATCCTTGTGAGGAGAGAGTGACAGGAGATACAGCTGCAGCACACTGAGAACGTGAGGGTATGGTGTAGCACCATGTACACGTTTTGTGCGAAGAAGTTCCTGGAGAATCCAAGGTACTTCTGAGTCTTGAGCTGCTTCCCATAGCCCAAGCATGAACTTGGGAAGAACATGCGTGTGTGTAGTAAATGTGCTTTTTTGGAGTGGATACATCTGTATCCGTGCATTTATTAACTCTGTCTGTGGATCTGGTGGCATATGCTGGAACTTGCATGGAGAAAACAGAATTAATAAAAGCCAGTTGTGTGATCCCTCCAAGTATCCCTGCAAAGATATTTAGGGGCTTCATATTCTTAGACAAACACCAAATTAATCACAGTACTGAACTGAAATTGAAGCCCATATAAAATTTACTACATTTTTTTCATCATTTAAAGAAAAGACAAAACATCAGTGGGCAGTATTGATAGTGGGAGCTTTTGTTTACACATGTGATCTAAGTTAATAGTGTATATCTATATTTAATACAGCTCTACAGTATTGTTTACTGCTTTAAAAAGAAAGGGGGAAAAATCTGAAATGAAAAATCACTGCTGGAATCCGTAAAGATAAGGGTTGCAATGTGGTACAATTTTAAGGGGAGGTGAGTATCAGGATCAACCTTTAAATCCGTATAAGAGTTGAGGAGAAATATGCATATCAGACATCGTTATTACTACTACATAAAATTTGGCAGAGATCCTGATGCATGTTTCTTGTATAAAAACAGTTCACTGCCATGCAGTTCAGATCATTTGGCTGTTGTATACGAAGTGCTTGTAAAATGAGGAAGAGTTCAGATCATTTGCCTCCTCTATATTTTATTTGCATCTTTTGTTAGGATCAAGTTGTGCATGTGTGAAAAGAGGGTTTTGAGGAGATAGTGTCACTTTTAAATTGATTAATAAATAATGATGCTTTGATATTTTATGAATAATCCTTCCCAGTAAATTTTCAGTGCAGTATAGGAGAACTGCATACTCAAGTGTATTATTTTTAGGCAAGAGGTTTAGCAGCCTCCACTTATAAAGGCATAAAGATTCGTTGTTTTAAGATTTTTTTTTTTTTGGTAGCAGATGCTGTAAGTACTAGTAGTCTACAGCCATATGGTAAAGAAGTGAACAAAATGTACTGCAACTTTCTGTTCATGTTCAGCAGCTGTCTCTTAGTGTTTTAATATCAAATAAGCCTCAAACCTAGAAGAAGTGTTTTTTCTCATTATTGCTTATGGTAAAAATGGCCTCAGAATGTCAATCTCCGCTTTTGTGGACTCAAATGCTCTGAATGCAAATATGTATATTATTTCTTTGTAGAGTGTCATTTTGAACTCTGTCTGTCCTTGTTCTCGCATGTTTATTTTATCACAAAGCGAATCCTCTGCTAGACAACTTACAGAAATTATTTTTTCTACTTCCATGGCCATAACAGTGAAATAAGCAAACTGACATTTGCATTTCTCATTTGCTGCATTATAAAGTTTTGATCCACCCTGCAGGCATCTGCCCTTTGAATTGGGCTAAAGACATTTCAAGAATCTCTTACAAAAAATAAACTTGGAAGACTCTTGCAATGAAACATAGAGGCTTCAGTGCCCTGAAATTCCCCGGAAGACAGGGAGTTTCACAATTTATTGTCAGTTTTTCTAATTGTATTGAAAATGCAATTATACACAATAATATAGAACACATTAAAGTATGCTGTTTATTGCAAAGTGGAATCCTGCAAAATATAAATTCACCTTCATCCATGGCACAAAAGTCTCTATGGCTGCATTGCCAGTACTGGGCAAGTGTTTTGAGGAATTTTGCATGAGTTAAAACCCCGGCAGATGAAAAGAATAATGAATGAGTTGGAGAAGGTAGGCCAGGGAATTTTGGTTTTCCTGTCTCGTACTACAAAAGCAAAGGAACATCAGAAGGCAGGAAAATACAAGATGAAGATGCGAAATTTTTTTTCATGCAGTGGGCATTTTATGTCCGGAACCTGTTTCTTAGGACATCGTGAAAACCGAGAGCTTAACAAAATTCCACACGTCATTTGTTTTTTAATTCATTATCCAAAATATCCAAGGTTGCTATTAATTATGAAAATATACACTCATCGAAGATATATTTAAACTATGTGCTATGTTCTCCAAATTTTAACATGTGTTGGGATAAGTCCAGATGTGGCAATAATTTATCAGCCATACTTGGAAGACCTCTTTAAAATATCTAGTGTTGTCCCCTAGTAGAGGCAGGGAGCAAATATAAGAGGATGATGAGGTTGCTCCACATGACAGTCCTTATTTCACATTATTCCTCACTAGAGACTTTTCTAGTTCTCTAAGCCATTAAGTTTCCTATAATATTTGCAAAATATAAGGAACTGTGTTTGTCATGTCATCTTATATATACTTAAGAAACAAAATATATTAACATAAAATATACTATTTTTAGGTTGTATGTATATAATTCATCATGGGTAGAAATTTTTTTTTTAAAGGCTTAGTAATTTAACTCACAGGAGGGCAGAGGTAGAGTCTTAAATTAAATGGGAGTTCCAATTCTTAGGAAGATTTCCTTACTGCCTCTGCATCAAAACAGCAACCTAGTTCTATTTTTAGATTTAGCCATAGGAAAGGGTAGAAACTCTGCTCTGTATGTAACCTTTTAGTGGATTGTTACCATGAGCGTGTTTAGTAAAACACATGTAAAAAGCATGTAAAAAGAGTTGAAAGGTGTGGTCAGAAATTTTAGCTGGAAGGCATTTTTAACAGTGTGGGTTCATTTCATTTACTGTTGCAGTCTTGCAGGTACTTAGCATTTATAGACATCATACCCTTGTAATTGAACTTGCATGAATCATTTATTTACTACGCTGCACTTACGGGTAATATATGTCAAGGGAATTCATTTTTTATTACAGCTGATGTAGCCATTATGATGTCATAATATATACCAGGATAGAGATATAGCTTGAACAGAACTTCTGTCTCTTAAATCTGTGAAGCTCAGAGGTGTCTACATTTCTATTTTGGAAGTGGAAGTGCATGACTTGGTGGTGTAGCATTCTGCCAACCCTTAACAACAGCTTTCTCATCAAAATAAAGAAGTATTTTATCCCAGATATGGCAATGATACTATCTGCATTTAATTTAGTATTTAAAAAAAAAAAAAAGTGGAAATTTGCCAAGAGTAACATACACTCTTTTCCTGTAGGAGTTTAAATGAGTCTATGTATCTTTTAAGGTTCAATTCTAAGAACTGACTTCAAGGAAAAAAATTAAGCATACACATTGTGTTTACTAGAGTAACTGAGGTGAATATCCTGATTTCAAGTCTAACCTTTTGTTTTCATTGGGGATATCACAAATATCTTGTTTCTATACCTGCTTCCAAGCTGGCTGCTCTGCCAGGTCTGGACAGAGTAAGCGAGCTGTTACACAAAGCCTACTGAAGGCTCTCCCCACCAAGAGATTTCTAATTCTTGGGGTCTTCACATCTTAGGAAGTCCAGTGTCTGAGTGGAGGAAGGGGATGAGCAAGTTCCTCTGCACTGTGACATGAATGGAAAGTCATTTGATATAGACAAAAAGCAGCTTGTTGGTCAAGATTAATGAAATGGAAAATGTTCAATAGATTTTATCTCCTATACTACTATCAAGCAAATACTATGATATGTAATCAGAAGATGGACAGTGGCCACTGGAGAAAATAAAGACCTTTGTCAGCCTGTACCTATAGCTAGAATAATTCAAATATCATTTTGTGGACGTAACAGACATAGCTCACATTTAAAAGCAAAACACTGAAGTAGGAGCAACTTGGTTTTAGAAGGAAGCATACAATGGGTTTTAGAGATAAAAACTGGCTTTTGAATATAGTCTCTTCTGATGCTTTTTACAGTCCAAGAGGGATGGGCTCAGGCAGGAGGAGAGAAAGGTTTGGTGCCTAAGAGTAATATATTTATGCTAGACAAATCTCCAAAGAAGCATTTCCTTAAATACAGCACATAAATCTCTAAGAATGTTTTTGAGAAGCTTATTTTCGAACTGTAATATCTCTGGTCAGAATGCCCTTTTTTCCGAGTAGCCCAGTGCTATGTTAATTGTTTAGTCAGATGCATTCTTTCAGCACTCAGACTAAACTGCCAGAAAAAAAACCGGCCGATTTCCATTAGTCTTTGTCTTGTGCAGAGCTGGATTTCCCAGGTTACGGTTTGCTGACTCAAATTTTAAAACATTTCTCTAGACAGGCATACAAGAAAAAGTAAATAAGAACTGTCATAAATAAAGTAATTTGAATAATCCTAGTTTGGAGCTCTATCTCATTTTAGGAGAAAGCTTGCTGCTCTGTTTATGTTGTTTATGTGGTAGTCTATATTTCAGTAAAATTTAGAGCTCGTTAGGAGCAACCCTTCCATTTAAAACAGAGAGAGAAAGCCTGTACCTGTGTTCTTAAACTACGATGTTCACACCAGTGTACAGGGTGTCTATGCTGTGTATTGTTACACAGATACAATGTCTACTTCACTGTGCATATAGTGGTAGCATTTTAATGTTTGTTGTAAGCCTATAGTTGCCTAATATCTATTTTTATAAAACCTTACATGCTTGCTACTGCATAGTAGCAAAAATATTATAAGCTTTATATATGCTTAATAGAGAGTTGTGGAGCAAGTCTAATGGCTGAATCTCATGAGCACTGCTTATGTTGATTATGTTACATTCCAGAAATGCATCTTCTCAGTAAAAATAGTAGGTTTTGAACCAGAAACTGAGTCAGATAACCCTTTTGGAAAGTTTTGATGAAAAGAACAGTTTTACAAAATTCTAAATGCCTGGAGACAGCGTCTAATAAGAAAAAATGTCAAAAAACCTTAGATTTGGAAGAAAGTCATAGACGTTTCTGTAATTTGTTATACATATTGCCAGAGCTTAACCCCAATAATTACTTTGAAATAAAAGAAAGATTTTTAGTGATATTTTAAAGGTGAAAAATCTAAAGAATCTTTCAACTGTGCTTTTTTAGTCATACATTAGTTAACCTAGTAGCTACAATAATAATTTATGAGAAAGGGATTAATACATCATCTGAGAAGCTGAGGTCAAGTATGTACTTACTTGATTTCTTTAGCAATCAAATCAGGTACATAAGATGCTTTATAACCATTATTTAGTTCCCAGCTCAGGTTTGATGATTTGTCAATCAATATGGCAGTTAACTATGCTAAAGATCCACTGCCAATGTGTCTAAAGGGAAAAAAAAAAAAAAAAAAGACAGTTTTTCTCAAGAGGAAGGCTAAACTCCATCTAAAATTGAAAACAGATCAATCAGGTGGTTCATCAATAAATATATACCATCTTCTACAGTGCTACATGTGACCTGAGGCTTTGGGAAGCATGAGCTCACTCTGAGGTAGACAGACAAAGCACAGTTGAGTTATATGCTCTTTTTAAAGGCAAAGATTGTCTTCTAATTTATTGTAACAAGAGATAATTAATTCTCAGATTCAATACAGGGAGCCAAAGAATTACACTCCATGTTTCCATCCCAAAACAAGGCTTAAAACTAGAAGTTAAGAAAGCAAGAGGGTGTATAACAAAGTAAAACTGAATTCTGGGAATCATCAGACTGACACTCAAAAGTTCATGGAGATATCTGTCTGCAGATGGTCTCTAACTCTCATGTTACCAAAAAAAATTTTAAAAGCCTCAAATTCCAATTTTGTTCCATCCTCTAGGGGGAAAGCAGGAGCATATTTTTTTTTTTTTTCTTCCTTCCTTTCAGTCTTCGTGTGGGGAACTGCAGTCTTTTAGGTGACGATACTGCCAAGCTGTGTTTCCACATAGCTGAAGATCTTGACCGCAGAACAGTGCAGCTCTTACGACTGTGAACCTCACATTTCTCTTTTCATCTGTCTTATCTTCTTCAGTGCATCAATGCCATTGCAAACCAGGTTTCTGTGAGGGTATGTTTTATCAGCCTAATGGGATAGATTGCACTGCAGGCCCTCTAAATCTCCAGCCTAAAGATTGTTCCAACCCTTCCTCCTGCTGCCATCCTTTTCTGTAAGGAAAGGATATACAGAGGTTGCATCTTATTTGTCAGAACTGAACAGCAGAGACAACTAGCAGATCTATGCTAAACATGCAGTTCTTGTTTCACTTTTAGAAGCTTAAAAAAAGCACACTACCTACTACACACTTTTGGAGGCTTTTGTTGCACAACAAGGCCTTCCTGACTGTAGATTTTCTTTACACAAGACTGGCTGCGTGTTTTCTGTGTTATCCATATTCCATTTTGATGGAAGAATCGATTTTGTCCCTGGATGAGGGACAAAACAGGACTCAGGCTGGACTGGAAAAAGCAAGGTCAGTAATTCAGGGAAGTTATTTGCAGCATTGCTGGAAAACCCTAGAAGAGCAAATTGTCTTCTATATATGGACCCAGATTAATTGTGCTTCGCTTTGCTGAGATCAGGGCTCCTTCTTGCCTCTTCTTTTGGCCTCCTTCGTGTTGATGTGAAGTGTGGGAATAACAGTGTGCCCACAGATTTCTCTCTCTCCACATGGGTAACTGCCTGGTTCGCAAGTATGAACAGGGAATCTGAAAAAAATTTATGCAAAACCTCATCGTTTCACTCTAATTTGAAAGATGTCTTCAAATAATATGCATAGCGTGGATAGTTTAACAGGATTCTGAATTGAGCTTTTTGTGTAGGAACTGAAGTTTTATCAGACTCTGCATGTTAAGTGCATGTAGGTTCTCCTCCCTCTCCCCCATTTTTAATTAAACATCCGATCTTGTTTTCAGCAGTCAATTCTCTGTGTAGTTTATGGTAGTAAATTATATCGGTAGTTATTGTTTTGTTGTGCAATAAGCTATTGCTAATTGGCATTTCCTCTTTAATAGACTGTTAAGAATTATGTTAAAATAATTGCTGCCAGAAAGCACAGTACAGAACTCTTAATTACTGGCTAACAGTTCTGTCCTTCAGATCCTTCCTCCAAGCTATGCTTTCATAGAGCATATGCTTTTAATTTGAATTCAGCTCCCTAAAACTCAGGAGAATCTATTGTCTATCAAAGCCAAACTCATAATAACAAAGAATTTGTCACAGCAGATCAGACCCCAGGTCCCTGTAGTCTGGTGCTATGCCTCTGGCAGTGGCTATTTCTTGATACTTTAAAAGACGGTAAGTCTCTTCCCAAATTGCTAATGCATCATACCCATTTGTGTGATACTGCACATTTCTTTCTAAACCTTGCAGTTCAGTGTCTTACACCCTGAAGCATGAGATTTGATTACCCTTATTATCTTAGCTTGCATAGCTACAAATGTTATTAGCAGTCATAAAATTATTCAGTTCTTTTTAAAAATGTAACTATGGTTTTTATCTCAATGACCTGATCTGGCATCCAGTTGCATTGACTATGTCAAATAAATGTTTCTTCGTATTGTTTCTGCATTTACTGTTCTTTCATTTAGAAGTCCTTTTATTTTATGTGATAGAGAAAAGAACCTGAGAAAGAGTTCCTCAGAAGAGAGGAACCTGATCAGACGTTAATATATCCTACCTAAATATGAATGCCTGTATGAAATTCCCATTAAGCTGCATATTGTTTTGGGTGCTATAAAGTTCCGAACTTTGTTATTTCTTTTATTCCCTTGTATTTATTGGTTCAGCCTTAGAACCAATCAGTTATTTTTCTGTGATTTTTTTTTTCCCCTGTTATATTTTTAACTGGACACGGTAATGGACATCAAAATTTAGCTGTTGTATGAGCTGAGGCCTATATTTTTTAATTTTATATCCGTCTACTGGTTTTCGTAGCCAAAATTATTTTGTCATTTTCCTCATGGTGCAAAGAAATCTAGTAAAAGAAAAAGAATACATAGTCCGTCTTCTGAAGAATTTTATTTCCAAGTTAATGACTGTGGAATATTTATAAATTTAAAACAACTGCAATTGATGGTCTTTCAGTCTTTTCAACAGATCATTTGTATGTGATACACTGTGGGAATTATGTAGGCTGTTCATGGACTTTTTTCTAATTTGCATGACCTTGTGTCTATTTAAGCTAAATTTAGTCAGTCATTGTGACAGATGCTTTTTCTTACACGTTTACTAGAAAAGAAAAAAAGGCTAGTTTCTGTACTTGGCATATCCAGAGGCAAATGGAATGACTGCTTGTTATATAGCATTTCTGCAAAAAACTTGCCCACTTTTCATTTTTCTCTTTGAAAAAACTACTTCACAGTCCCATAGTGTACACTGAGATCTGTTTCCTCGTATTTAGCCTCATTTTTCCTAATGAACTTTCACTTTGCTACTTGTAATATCATTGCACTTCTGCAGATATGTGAAGATAGTAATTGTAAAACTTTCCAATATTTACTTAAAAAAACCAATAAACTCGTACCGCCACAGTTCCTAACTTGCAGTGCAGTTCCATTTCCAAGTCATTAATAAATAGTGCTCAACTCAACAGCAGCCCCAGGAGCATTCAGTCTTACATTTTCTTCATTTTGAGGGGCAGCCATTTGCCATTACTCATTGTTTCCTATCACTTAACAATTTTTGAATCAATTCCAGGACTCTGTTCCCTGCCCCACAGTTATTTATTTTCCTTAATAGTCTGTGATGGAGGGAGCTTACAGAAACCTTATTGAAAACTCATGGAAATTGAGTACCTTGTGTCGTTTAAGCTACTTTTTCAAGCAATTGTTTCAAAAAGAGCTCAGGACGCCTATCCTTATGTTGCTGCTGTTTGTTGAGGACGTTCTGCAAATAACACCAGTTATACCATGTGCCACAAATCTCAGTCTCAGGTTTGTGTAGCTCACACCCGGTGTGTGTATATCCCGTTGGGCTGGTGGCCAGCGTGTGGCCTTGCCCGAGCCACCGGTGGCCCCTGCGGTGGGGCGCCCGGCGCTGTCCCTGGTGCTGAACGGGTCGTGTTTGCATTGCAGGTCATTGGTTGCGTCGTGGGTTGTGGTTGTGTTGCGGGTCGTGGTCACGCCTAGTATTCGGCAGTCCTGCTCAACCTTTCCTGCAACCTTACTGGAGAGAAATACTCACGTTTAGTATTGAGGCTTGGCAGAAGGTTGGGTTAATAGCAGAGTGCTACTTGAAGTTCAGCGAACGTGCCCATCGGCAGCAATGAAGTTACAAACGAGATGAGGTTGAGATGAAGGCTGTGTAGCAGACAGTTACTGCTGGAAATAGACACTCATGGGGATGCAAATACTGAATATAGAATAGCCCTGCCTTGCATCAGATTTTTATTCTAAGAAGTTCTGTATGTTTAAGTTACTAATTTTAAAAATACAGCACCGGGTCTTATTAAAATAGAAATCAACTTAATAGATGTCTTTCTAAATGCAGATGAACTGATTATTTGGTGATATTTTTCTGTGTAAAACTCCAGCATCATTGCTGTATTATCTTTGAATCAGTCTTACTGCCAAAAGTGATGGCTTGAACAATAGAGATCACTCTGGAGCAGGAACTTCTCTCGGAATCCAGGTCTTATCGCAGCTTTAACTGGCAAAGACTGCTATTCATACTGTCACTCACTGATGCTACATAATGGATGGTGTCTGCCTTGCACACCATAGATAACTCACCAGATTAGGAGTTGGATTTAATTCCACACACTCAGCTGACCCCCAAACCACCCAACCTCCCCAAACAAAACAAAAAATCCAACAACAGAAGAAGATAAATCACAGATGATTTAGAATGTCTGAATGTGTGACTTCCTTTTTCACATTGATTGTCATTGGGAATGTTAGCATACCCACTTTTGATTAAGGCTGTTAAATACTGTTTCCCGATAAAATTTATGACAATATAATCTTATCTATATATTTCCCACAAGCAAGTAGTATTAAAAAAACACAATCTGTGTGCACTTGCAGTGATTATTTTTTATTAGCAGGAAATAATTGTTCCTGATTTTGTTCCATTTGTATGTGTGAAACATGCCATAAATTAACAAAATACATGTATGTATTCACTGCCAATAGTGCATGGTATTCAGCGGTTTATGATTTTTTATGAGTAGGCCTGTGGAAATAGTCTGAAAGTGGTGTCAACAGTACAACATGCTTTATAGGATACTGACAGGGAAAGTTATACTGACAATAATAGCTGCCATTTGATCACCATCATAATTTTTTGAATTGTTGTCACTTAGAAGATGAAAGATACACTTGAAGTGAATAACAGGCTATTTTTCTTGTTTGTACCTTTAAATAATAAATCATATTCCCTTGGAAATTCTGTTGTCTACAAAAGGATTGAAACAATCTAGGACATGTAAGGAGAGGAGGTCCTTCAATATGTGATTCAGAGCTTCCCCTCTGAGTCATTGTTTTTTTGTTGTTTTTTTTTAATCAGGAACCAAATTGCAAAAGAGCTCCAGGGACACCATTTTGTAATAACAGGGAGACAGAATCTTCCCAGTCCTTTTTCTTGTCCTGGGAATTGAAGTGTGGACTGAGAAAGGCTGCATGTAGCTCTCCTTCCAGCTGGGCAGAAGAAGAGGGGCTGTTGTGATATGCAGCCTTTATTCCCTGCACCTGCCTCAACCTACCAGCTACTAGAAGAAAAGGGAAATACACTGAAGTCTATTTAGTTGCAGTAAATTACTTCCTTCCTCCGTCACAGTAATGGAAAAAATTCTGTATTTGAATCACGGTTCCTTCCTAGCACTCATCCTGGACTGATTCTGTGGGCTGCTTATTGTATATCTTGAGTAAAAGAGGCTTATGTTCTCCATTAATTCAGATTGGAGCTATAGGACCTACTTCTTCCAGCAATAAAAATAGTGTGTATATATACGTTATCTAAATAAAGGCTAAATAGTGTATATATACATTATCTAACTAAAGGCTTAATACTTAATATATATTAAAATGATGAAAAATGTTTTTTATGTGACATGCAAATGGTAAAGGGGCATTTCAGGTACATGTTTAATAGTTCCGCATTGATCTTTCTTTCTTCTCTGTGTTCAATTTAACCAGTGTTTAATTTAAACAGTATGGTAGTGCCCTGCTTGGCTGGAATGCTGTGTAGCTATTCATATATACACGTATATATTTTTTTGTCCTGATAAATGCACTCTTTTTCTGCAGGAGTTTAAGTGAAATTGCACCTGCAATTAGTTCCAGTGTCTCTTGCCCGCAGGAGCACAAACCTCAGCCTTTCCCAGGGGTTACACTGAAGCCTGTTGGGGGAGGATGACTGTAGCTCATCCTTTCTTTTCTAAAAAACAAAGAGGTGTTTTCTTTGTACGCTACTTTGGGCAGCCATGGCTCCCTGTCAGCTCCTCTGTTGCTTTGACAAAGGCAGCTGGAATTCTGTTTTCTGTTTCAGGCCACTCTAAATACTCTTTCCCAGTGTTGTATTATAGCATATTTTTTCCAAAATGTCACATCATATTATTTCCACAAAACTGTCCTTATCAGAAACACTGTGTCATGGTTCGCTCCCTCCTGTTGTTTCCCCAGGGTCACAGTGGCTTAGAGATAGAGCTGTGGCAGTGCAGGGCTTGTCTGTCAAAGAGGATAGCATGGTCTTAAACTTGGCTTGAACTCGCATTTTCTAACTTCTGGGTTTTTTGGTGTTATTTGAGACCTATGCCTAAAAATGTGTGTCGTACAAGATGGATGAAATACCAAGACATTTAGACCAGATGGTAACATACCCTTCACCCTTGAAACCCTGCAGTTTGACCTAGGAGGCATTCTAGATGTCTCTAAGTCTATTGTACACTGCTGAAGGCAGCAAAATATTTCACAGAGTAATAGCATAAATTGGTGGGACCGGAGGGCGGTTTGACAAGAGCGCTTTGGTAATGACCTGCAACAACTTCTCATTTGTTGGCATTTCTGACTTGAGAAGGTCTGTATTCCTCCTCATTATCAATACCAGATAAAATATCCTTATTGCTTCACTGCAGCCTTCTCAAATTGGGAATGCTGAAGATCAGTTAGCCTGGGTGAGTTGTGCTGGAGCAGGCAATCAGTATGCAGAGTTCAGTGAACCTTTTAATTGTAAATGGCGTATTCATTTTCACCTTCGTAATAAAGGTCTGTCTTCTACTTTTCCTTAATTCTTTGTTATTTTTTGGGGTTCTTCTTTGGGCTTCTCTGGCACTACTAAACTCTCCCTGATAAATCTTTTTATATGGAGAATTCATTCCCTCCAGTGGTGGCAGTGCAGTGGGTTGCCCAGTGCACCCACTTAATTGCTCTAGGTGATCCTAGACTTAGATGCATTTTAGATTGGTGATAATTTCTAATTTTTTTTAATGTCAAAATATATATTTGTGCTTTTTTTCTGTTCTGAAAACAATGGGAGGTTGTTACTTTGCAAACAGTAAATGTCCTTGTTAAAGAAATGCAAGTGGATGTGTTTTTTGAATTGTGACTACATTTAATGTAAAAGTATCAAAATACATGTTTCTGTGTCTGCCCTTAATGTGATGAGTAAATGAAGGGGAGACAAAAACCTCTTCTGGATATTAAACTGCTTTCAAGCATTCTTTATTTTTATACAAACTAAAATTGTAATAAGATGAGCTAACTACATCATTAAAAACATTTATTGGAGAGAAGGTAAAATGACTCAGAATTAAAAGAAAAGGTCTATTCAAGGAACTGTACAATCAGCTGAATATATTTCTAAGTACCAGGCGTTACTTTTTGAAATAAATACTTTTTTCCTAACCTTTTTCTGAAAAGCTGTTATGCATGTGTGTGTATATACAGATATATAAAAATATATGTATATACGCCCATACATACACAACAAGGATTCCCTAGGTTCTTTCTTGAAGATGGGAGTTACATTAAAATAAAAATTCCGTTTGGGTTATTATCTCCCCAGCTGTCCGTGCAGACCATGGGGTTGGCCTGAGTCTATCCTCATTGCCTGTGCTGCAGCGCTTAGTCAGTGATTGATGCTGTATTAATTCACAGCACAGACGCTTTGCCTTTGTTACCGAACATTAGACAAATTAGTTCTTACAAATTCACGTCCCACCCCCACTGCCTCCAAGCTCACCACTCTGGCTGGTTAGTATTGCTAATAACCTTAATTCAGAGCGAACTGAAGCATTAGGAAGGAGGGGTTTGCTAAAGAAGAGGCAGAAAATGGGCACAGCCACTGGGGTCTAACAACACATTGCAGGGCTCTAGTAGTTTGCCGGCATAGCTCAGCACTGTAATGACAAATGATCTTTTCATTGTCAGACCCCTCAAATTAATTTTCCCTCCCACTTTTCATGAGGCCACATTCATCACGTAGATTGCGTTAAACGTACTTTTGACAGGACAGAGAAAGATGAGTAGTAAAATAATTTGATTCTAGTAGCTTCTTATCTGGGGAAGTAAGCCAATGGGATCATGCCTGTACAGGTAAGTGTTTCTGTAAATGTTCCTGAGATAAATCTGCATTAAGGTTTTTCACATCTGGGCTTAGGGTGAAGCACAAATGAATGAGAAAGAAAGCAGTGGAATGAAGGTGGAGGAACATCTTTAGCTGATCCTACTGACCTGGCAGTTAAGCCCTTCTTTGTCCAGAGGACATGGCAGCTGAAATAGAGTGTGTACAATTTATGTTGGTAATACGTAGAGAACAAAAGTGCTATTTTTTTATTATCTGCTTTGAAGTTAATTAGAGATGGTTTTCAAGTGTGCTTTTATAACTCCTCATTAAGTTTTTGCTGTACGTTGTCTCTTTTTGTTTGCTTAGAAAGATGTAGAAAATTATGTTGTATGGAGGATAACCCAGGAGTTTTGTCAAGGTCAGGAGAACCACTAGAGTACAAGGAGGCAGGGGAATCCCAGCACAGTCTAGTTGTCTGAAATATTCTGCTTATGGCTGGATTAAGTCACATTAATTGAACATAAAAGCAGAGTGTTTAGTGCTTAGAGTGCGACTTGAGTCGAAGTAAGGATTCTTGTGCACCACAATGCAGAAAGTATGCTTGCTGCAAACTTGGCTCTGATATTTTCAGTAGGTGATTCTCCTTCTATATTTTGGTTGTGTCTGTTTAAAATAGCCTTAATGAACTGAACTGAACTGAACTGCTGAAAACTACAGCTGTCTGGCCACAGATCATAGTCAGTGCCAAGATGCCTTACTGTTAGCCTAGGTGCTCCACAGATCTAAGACTGTTTGGCCTCTCTTCATTCCCACCAGCACTGGCCGTTGTTAAAGACATCTGAAATGTCTTCCGTATTACACTGGCACCTCCTTGATCCACGTGGTCCAAACATCTACGAACATTTTTTCATTTTTCAGTTGACTTCCTGATCTATTGCTGACATCACATGTAGTGGAGATGCTTCTTCTTCTCCTGGAAACCTGCTACTCATTTTCCCTAGTGCCTGATGCTGATTGCATGTGAGCCACGCAGAGCTTCAGGTGTGGTGCAAATGTGAATTAAATATACAGATGCACTTTTCTTCAGGGGCACATTATTCACAGGTTGCACTCTGTCACTTATCTCTCACCAGTTCTGCCCCCATGCCTGAATATATCACTTTGGAATTCTTTGGTGTTTAGTATAACGCATTGGAGATGATAATGTACTTCAGTAAATTTATGCATATATATATATGTGTGTGTGTGTGTATATATAAATGTTGACATAATTCATACTTTAGCAATTAACTTTACACTGAATATTATTGACACTTGTAGCCTGGGTTTGTGTCTCTTGTAAAACTTTTGTGCTGCTTTTCAATAATGGCAGTTGTGTCGCAAGGGAGGTGGAAATAGATGGAGTAGAAAAGTTCCCGTGATCTGTACAGGTTGTCTGTTAACCAGTGGATTGCATAGGAAACAAAATCTTTGAACTTTTAATGTTATACAAGTAGTTTTTAATTTTTGTTCAGGTGCATTTGGAAGGATTGTATTTGTTACGAAGACCAGTGTATTTAATGCATCATTTAAAAAATATGCATATTACAAGATATATTTATGATAGAGATCAAAAACGTTTTTGTTCTGTTTTCCTTCAAAGTTACAGAAAAAAACCCTGTTATATTGCCATATATCAACAAGTATTTCAGTATTATTTCTGTGTTACATTGTTGTTTTGTTGGTGGCAACTAGATAATACCACATTAGTGAATGCAAAACGTATGTTTACCTTTATGCATAGCCACAGTATTGAACAATAAGGCTGTGAAGCCAAGGAAGTGGAAATTAAAATAGCTTCCAGGCAAAATTAATAAAAGGGTGGCAAAGCAGAATTAGAGTGAGTTGCTCACTTGCTTTAAAGGTCATTGCCCATCTTCTTGCCAGAAAAGATACAGGGCAGAAGTGATCACTGCGAAACTTGTCTGTTTTACTTTTCTTTTGCTGGGGGAGTTTGTATATGTGTGTGTGTGTGTTGGGTTTTTTTTGAGGCGGGAGAAGGCATTCTGATTTCTGTCTTGGAGTTCTCCTGTTTACCTTTTTATGTAATTAGGCAGACCAGATTGGTATTTAGTCTTGTTCTGACAACAGTAAATTAGGCTTAACTCTTTAATTACAACGAGAAGGAAATCACCTTTCTGATATCCTTCAATTAGCTCCAACAGCTGTTAAGTTATAATTAAAATTTCACATGGATCATTTGAGGGTTTGGAATGTGTCCATTTAATATAAAAAAACATTTGCATATATGCATTTGCTTTTCAACAACCTTTCTAATCTGTCAGTGCTATACCAGGAGTACTGATACTATATTAAGCAATATCTTTCTGGCTTTATGAATAGACAGCTGGTTCTAGGAAAATTAAAAAGGAAATAGAAGAAGGTGGACAGAAAATATCAAAGCTCCAAGGTGCACTCGAGCTAGCTCAAAAATAAACTTTCTTTTTTCCCTGTCTTCTTTCTCTTTTCTCATGTTCTTTGAGATTCTGATATGATCTTTAAAACAAGGAGCAATGCTGTTTGGAGATGAGCAATAAGCTAAACACATATACCCATTCTTCTATCTCAACTTCTTGCATCTTTTAAGGAACCAGACCTGTAGATATTTTTATTTAAGTAACTGTGAAGAAATATTTCACATCCTAAACAGAATTCCGCTCTTATCTCAGATAAAAAAAAAACCCTAAAATACACATTTTACTCAATGGATAAAAGTTTGCTTTTGTAGTAGCTCTTGTGCTGTCTGCATCTAGGTGCTCAGCCAGTGGGGAGGACCTCAGCAGTGTGCAGAAGTGGATTATATCAACAGTGGTAAGCACTGTTAAAACATTGCAGCAAAACATTTTGGATATTTGAAAGCGAGTTAATCAGAAACTGAATTTGACTACTTGGCATGCTAAGATAAGAAGCGGTCTCTATACAACTTGTTGTTTCTGAATTACTTGGAACAGTAAGTTCAGAGAACATCAGAGGTGGAGAGATTTGCCAACTATGAGAAAAATGGAAAGAACACCATATGTGGTAGATAGCTTTTTGTGATTTTCCTTTTTTCTCCTCTCCAGTCTCAGTGCTTCACCAGTGGTCTAGTTTATCATGACTTGAAGGTACTTTAACAGATTTTTAATTTGGGCTCTATAAGGTACTCATTGAGTTTTCTAAGTCCGTTTTCTAAAGAATATTTTTTTCACTATTTCACATTTGATACTGGTTTGTCTGCGTGCCTTTATATATTTTTACTTTAATTTCTGCTATTTTCACCAAATAATTGAAAAATTAAATGTAGGTTTTGTTCTTCTGTATGTGTGTTTGTGTTGAGGATGGGAGGGTTTAACAACATTCTCTTTTTTTTTTGGGGGGGGGGCCAGAAGCAAACTTCTTTTATGTGGCTTTTCCTGAGCATGGTTATTTGAAACAGTGGAAGTCCAGAGGTCTGGCATTAGCTTGCAGAATTCAATTTTGTTGTGCACATTGAAAAGGTAGAAGCACACATAAATCTTAAAGGACGGGATTACCGTAACATTTTTTCCTTCAGTCAATTCTATCTCCTTTTTTCCTCATTTCTTTCTCTCTTTTCCTTTAGCTGATGCTGAGATTCTGTCTTAATTTTCTGTGAAGTATAATTGTACCATTGGGTGCTATTAAATTTTGTATACTAAAAGTATATTGGTGACTTAGGCCAAGTCACGCACCATCAAGAACTTCCAGTCTACCAGAGACAAGGAAATTTTTGACGTCTTGCTTGTGTAAATTCTGCAGTGTGATTTTAAATTAATACTTTATCAATTTTATTAACCAGTTGAGTCATTAAATCAATGGGATTTTAATATTCAAATTATTAATATGGGAGGATGGTGGTCGGTCTGTCTGTGTCCCTGTTGTACTTCTACTTGCATTGTAACTTTGGTGTCTTCTTTAGAGCACCACATTTAGCCAACGTGATTTTCTGCTGCTATTAGAAAGCTCACAGATTTAGTTTTCTACAACTGTTATTTCTGTTATTTTGAGTGCCTCTTAAAATACAATACCCAAACACTTATTTTTCACAGAATCACAGAGTCACAGAATCACTAGGTTGGAAAGGACCTTCAAGATCATCAAGTCCAACCATTAATCCAGCGCCACCATGTCCCCTAAACCATGTCCTGAAGCGCCACATCCACACGTTTTTGAACACTTCCAGAGATGGTGACTCCACCACCTCCCTGGGCAGCCTGTTCCAATGCCTGACCACCCTCTCAGTGAAGAAATTTTTCCTAATATCCAATCTAAACCTTCCCTGGCGCAACTTGAGGCCATTTCCTCTTGTCCTATCACTAGTTACTTGGAAGAAGAGACCAACACCCTCGTCGCCACAATCCCCTTTCAGGTAGTTGTAGAGAGTGATAAGGTCTCCCCTCAGCCTCCTCTTCTTCAGACTAAACAACCCCAGTTCCCTCAGCTGCTCCTCATAAGACTTGTGCTCCAGACCCCTCACCATCTTCATTGCCCTTCTCTGGACACGCTCCAGCACCTCAACATCCTTCTTGTAGTGAGGGGCCCAAAACTGAACACAGTATTCAAGGTGTGGCCTATATATAGTATGTATAGTCAATATAGTATATATAGTCAATATATTGTATATCAGGATTTTATATTTCAGTATATGTAAGATTTTCTTAAATGCCTGGATTTGTGGGAGCTCTGCAGGGGTGTACATGTAAGTGTGTAACCACTCTCAGGATGAGTTGAGGTAGCTGTAGTGCAATTCTTGGGAGTGTAGAGGAAGTGTGTGCATAGGTTCCAATGGCATTTTCACCTCATGGGAGGAGGTTTTTGCATTTTGGAGGGTGTCTATCACCTTTATTGGTATTATGAATTCTTGCTTTATGTTTTTTACCTTTTCTGTGGCTTGACTTGTTTATTTCAGAGCTGTTAAAAGATGCACAGAAAATGATGATTTGTCATTTGGAGAGGCTGCTTTTATGAATTTTGCAGTTCATTTTCAAACTTGGACATAGGCTACTGTTTGTTTGTCTGCTCAGGTAAAGGAGGGAAGATGAACCTGGACATAATAACAGGTGTCTTATCTTCAAAGGCAGAGTTTCTTTGCTGTAGAGTTGTGAAGAGCCCATACCTGAATTACAAATGGCTGCATTGTTATTCAGTTACCAGCTGTTATTATCTGGGGAGAAAAAAAAAAAACAAGAGTAAAGGCTGAGAGAACAAACATTTATTCAATGAGGCATGAAGCCTTGGCAACCAGCTTTTGGTTTCATTTATCTGTAGCTCAGTAACTTTAGATATGGTCAGACATAGCAAGTGCAGTAAAGATTCTGCTTGGATTTTCTTCTTTCTTTCTGTACTCTGGGAGAAATGACGTTTTACATGAACTGCAAGGATTGCATTGCTAAGTTGAGAGTCATCTGCTTTCTGAAGTATTCCTTAGAAACTTAGAGGTGATTTAGTGCTTTAAAATTTAAGTTTTGTAATTTTTGCTGTATTAAACAGTAGATGTTTATGTCAATGGATGTTTCTCCAAAGCTTGTACCACCTAAGCTTTTTTTGCAAGAGTATGTTGCTGTCATTTTGTCTAAATCAACTTAATAGAGCAATGTTGTTACAGATGCGCAGGCTGGCATGTAGGCAAAGCATTCTGTTATCATTGACTGCTTAACAGAAAGCAACAAGGTGTTCATTTTCATATGGAGAGAGGCTCAGCGTCATGTTCCTGGATTTAGATTTTTTATGTTGGTGCAGAACATAATACTTTAATAATTGGCATACCATCACTTTTATCATAGTGTAACACCATGGAGACAAATGGCATTAAGCTAGAGCAACACAGTAGAAAGTCAAATGCAATGTATTTTGTCTTATTTAGTACAAAAAATGTGTGTTTAAAAATACATTTATCACTGTAATTAAGGAGCGTGCACTGGGACTTGGACTTAAGTCCTAACCGGGAGATAGTTGCAAACGGTCTGCATGTATATGGTGTGATTAAAGATTTTTAAATAGACTTTGATTACATCTCAAACCCGGTAAAGATCATGAGTGAGTGTAAACCTGCGTATCTTCATTTTCCAGTGCCTACATTGCATTGATTAGCAATACCATTTGCAATGTGCCACACAAAGTGATGCAGCTAAATTGACAGAAGGGAGAAAACAGCACTAGGTGTCTTGCCATGTTCCGCCAGACAAGCTTTTACATTTCTGATGTCCAAAGGCTTAAAATATTTTATTAGAACCCTGGCTTATAATAAAATTTGAGAGCCAGGCATAAGTAATTATGTCTTGTATTTACATTAAGTTGTTGAAAATGCTAATAAAACATAGCTGTTGGTTTTCCCTCTAATGAATATAACAATAAAACAAAATCATTGCACAAGTCCCCCACTAGCTTTAAAAACCTAAAAGAGGAGCTTCATCAGTGTCTTGATATCAAGCTTGTTTGTTGTGAATTATGGCCATTTTTGCAATAAAATTTGGTTTGGTGGAAGAAACGGATGTGCAAGCCTGGTTTTATTAGTGTGAGTAAATATTGTGGAACTAAAACAAGGAAGTTTTTGCATACTGTCACAGTTTGGGGCCATATGGATCATAAACTCCTCTGCGCATATTTCACTTGCAGACTTCAAATAGCATTATCTCATCACAGAGAGGGGAGCAAGGAATACACTTAACTTAAATTTAGAAATTGTTCTCGTTACTGAATGTCAGATAAAGGTGACGCTTTTAAATAGGAGTCTCCCTGATTTACTACCTTTAATGTGCACAAGAAGGGATGTGCAAAGCACATCATTAGTGTGACAGGGTGAAAGGGGCAACATGTTTCTTCTGTTACAACGGAAAGAGGATGAATCTGGCACAGCTCTGATGTCAGAACCTTCATCACCTTTCTCACAGATGATGTAGATTTTAATTGTACTCTGGGCTGATTCTCATCGCACCAGCTCCTACGTGACATTGAGATAGATGAAGCCATTTGTTGGCATTATCAGAGCCAGCTGTGTGCTTGGCTGCAGCTACAGTAGGCATTATATCTCATGCATAATCCTCTCATTGAGAGAGGATCACAAGCATCTGAACCATATGGCAAATAATTTTATTATGATCAAAAAAAGGACTCTTGAAGCTAGTTAAAGAGAAGAGTCCTTGAAATTCAATCAGAAGAGGTTTTTATTTTCATGTAGCATTATCATCTTAAATTAATTTTTAGCTCTGCCATCATCTGTGAAATACAGGAATTTTATTTTTCCCTAAAAGTAAGAAATTAATGTTGTAATTACAAGAAACAGCAAGCAGAATTGCATGGCTTGATTTTTTTTCATATCTGAAGAGTGCCTTGTAGGTGCTAATGTCTTTTTTCACTAATTACACACTCATATCACTCAGAAGCCCAGATAGGAAGTAGGAAGTGCCTGAAATTAAAAAAGCTGGGGAAGGGGAGAGAATCGCACACATTAAACCATGGGAGTGCTGTGTTGATGTCTTAATGCCTCGCTTCCTGAGGGCTGTTGCCATTCCAAGAGATGAAAACATACAGCCACAGGAAGAGCTCATAAGCCATTGTTCTTGACACTGAAAAAAAAAAAAGAAATCATATTTTAATTAAGTCAGTGCAAATGGGTGATGAGGAAAAAGAGAGGCTTCAGCTCTGCACAGTTTACTGCTGGGCAGCCAGGAGGGAGTGTGGGCATCAGAGGCAACCGCAGCCAACCTTTGTAGCCTGGGAATAGGTGATGGTGAGACTCAGCACGATGAAGGCATTGCTCGGAGGCCTGGTCCGGATTCCTTTTGAGTATACAAGGGAAAATGGCACTGCTATCTCTGGCCACCCCTGGACATACCGGCTATCATACCGAGAGGCAGCCAGAGCAGGTACCAGCTCAGGACCGAGGTCCGTGGCTGCTGGGGGATGCTTTGTTAACGAGGAGGCAGTGTCTGCTGTTCCAGAGCAACAACGGCAGAAAGCGATAACACGCGCCGCGCCGCGTGTGAATAGGCTGCTTGCCTTCCCGGAAAGACGTGTGCTATTGAGGGCTCGGCCCTGGGGACGCAAGCAGTTTCCATGGGGCTTCTGGTAATAATGCACATGACCTATCAGCAACTTTCATGCTGCAAACTTAGGGAACATAAAGGCTCACTAGAGCCAAATGGCAACAGCTGCCTTATCTGGAGGATACCTTTTTTTTATTTGGTACTTTATTGACAAATAATAAAGCCCTTAATTGGGCCGTGGGAGGAAAATAGCCATGTAATTTACAGGATCTTTAATTTTGTAGTGCTGCGTGCCTGAAGCAGATTGGGGTTGTTATCGCAGCCTCGTGAGTGAAGCAGAGGTCCTGGCTGAGCCGCTGAAGTACCGGGAGATGTGCGTCTTTATTCTCACAGTTACAAAGTGTTTGTGTGCGTCTTGGGGGAAGAAGAAGGACAAGGGAGGAACCCCTGTTTCTTCTGCAAGAACGTGGTGATTAAGAATTTGCAACTTCTCTTACTAAAATGAGAGTCAGCGAAAAATCCCCAGCCCAGCTATCGCTCCGGAGCCTTCCTCTGCAAACCGCCCATCGCTCTCAGCAGGATGCGAAGCAGAGCTGTGCTCGCTGAGCGGGCTAACAGGGAAGGATTGCCTTTTGCTGCAGCAGCTGCTGAACTGAGACTTTCTGGATCATGAATGTATGTAAATATATCCAACTGTTTGCCCTTCACACATCTTTGGCAAGTTTGGAGTAAAAAATATTGCACTGCTCCATTAGTTTGCTTGCCTATTACCACAGCGGATGCTGTTGAGAGCACTGAGATGTGTTTCTAGGCGAGCCTTCCTGTCTACAAGAGAATAAAGAAATGAAGGCTGGAGGGGCCCCAGACAGCAGCTTGAAATGGATATAAAGCAAGCTTTGGCAGCAGGGCACGCCACAGTGTCCACTGCAAAGACACAGGGATGGGTAGCTTTTCAGTCCATTAAGCAAAGCAGAAAACAGTTGTGGCTTCTGCATGTTTGTTCCTTTCTGATCTCTCTCTCCAGCACAATAACAGCTATTTTGGAGAGTTTGTACAGGTTTGATTCCTGACTGTATCTGCTGAGTGGCTAAAACGGCTGCATTTGGATGCCAAGCTATACTTCATAGGGGTTTCACTGGCGATGAAGGTTGTGTATAAATAATGGATGAAGAAGGGTGACAGGACCTGAACACTTGGGGCTTGACAGATTATCTTGTGATGTATTACAATTAGATATGCTTCAGTGTCACTTCATTTATTCAACTAGTAAGGGTGCGTAACTCTTAGATCCATTTGGAGGTGGATTTATTAAGAGCCTTAGTCATGTCCTCTCGAAGTTTGGAATTGATTTTTGAACATCCTTAGCAGCTTTCTAAATCACTTTGCTCTTAACATGTATGAGATTTTTTTCTCATCTTTTTTAAGTACCTGGGATTTTATTAACACATATAAGAGATTAATTTGTTTATTTTTTAAAGTCTTTGGTTTGTTGACTTTGCTCAAGGCAGGTAGTTGCTAGCCAAGACACCACTTGACCAGCTGGTCAACAGATCAAATTGGCCTTTGGGAAGGATTTGACTGGGTTGTTTGTACAAGAAGCCAGTAGATAACAAGCCCCAGCCGTCTTATAGTAAATGTTATTAGCTAGAGTCAGGACATCTAATGAATAGGAAATAAGATTAGCAAAAATGTTGTATGCCTTTTTGCTTTTTAAATAGTGGTCATAAAAAAACTGGCATGGAAGGATGCAGAGTAAAATGCTGCAGGAAATGTGAGAGCTCAGATCTGACTCTGTTGCTAATGGAGCCTCTCGGACTGTTGGGTTAAAGCAGAAAAGTGATTAGTGTTATGATCGCTGTAACTTTCTAACCTACCTGAATGCTTTAACCCTGGTTTTCTTTCAGATGTTTCTTTCCATCATAAACGCAGGTGTAGAACAATTTGCCTAAAATACCGGTGGCTCAGGTGTGCCTGCCCTTTCCAGGCTGCTGTAGGCAGGACCTTTTTTCCTTTGAAGTCATCATTTACAAAACAAACTATATTTGTCTGCTTTGAGTATTTCTTGGCAAAGGGAGCGGGTGTAGGACAGCAGGTGGCCGCAGAACCCAGCAGAAGCTACAATCCTCCAGATAATCAACAGCGTCCTCCCCGCCGCCTCCCACCTCAGCACGTGCCAACCAACAAAGCATGTTACCCACTCCGTAGCAACCTCCCCCTGCTTCAGATAGGAACTTAACAGGGTTTGGGGATAAATTACGCTCATAGCGAATCTGATCCCAGCCAACAAGGTTTCGGAGCATTTGCTTATTCTTGTAAAAGCTGATGATAATTGATGGACGACTGGCTTGCAGGACTCTGACAGGCTGGTTGCCTGCCCTTTGCACTCTGCCAGTTCAAGCCTTACAAGTGTGAAATAGCCAATTACTGGAATACCTATTGAAAGTAATAGGCCAATGAGCAAATTGCTACTGTGGGACGTGGTGGCGGTGTAGGTGGACGAACGCCAAGATAAAATTCTGCTCTGAGCAGCTGCTCCCACCACAGCTTGGTAATGCTGCTGGAGGACCAAGGGATGAGAGCAAGGTATTTCCCCATTCGAACTGCAAGTGTCCTGCCTTGTATTGACTTAAAGTTTATGATGCATGATACCGTCTTGTTACCCAGGTCCTAATTTGCAGAAATAAATCCTCCTTTTAAAAGGTAGTTAAATAGGTAATAGGGATAGTCACGGCCATAGATTTTGTGCAAAAGCATTAAATACAATTTTTGCTTGGAATGAAAAGTCATATAGTGTGCAGAGTGTTAATACTTGCCAGCCATTTGCTATTGACAGAACAATTTATCTTGATAAAGGACAGTGAAAAATTCCAATCTATTCACTGACATCACATTATCAGCAGTAATATATGACTGCATCTAAATATAAGGTTCAGATCTGATACAGCTGAGGGGTTTCTGGTAATTTTCCTGTAAATATATTGTGTACTGGACAATGAAAAAATGTCGCTTTTACCATGTAATTGGATGACCTATTTTTATGTGAGATTTAAAGTTTTACTGTGTTTAATGAGATAGACCATAATGTTTCCTTTTTGGGTAACCTGTTTCTTTTTATAAGACTTTAGCATTAAAATGGGTACTACTAGGTTTGACAGAGCAGAAATAGCAGACAAAGAAAGATAGAAGCTTAAATATTAGTCTGGTGAAAGAAAGATTCTGCGACCACAGAAACTTGTTACAGAGGGGGGAAAAAAATCTATCTGAAAATATTGTTGCGAAAATGTCTGTTGTCAGTAGTCAGCTTAATGGAGACAGTATGTCTTCTTTTTGCCAGGGTAGAAATGCTTGTTGGTAACTTTTAGGCATGTGCTTCTTAGCTTTCTTAGCAAAAAGACAGGATTCATAATTTTACAATTGTATTAAAAGCCTGGCTTATTACATTCAAAATATATTAGAAAGAAAGGCGTGAGTGGCAAGAGCTTTGGTGAAGAATTTCGAAAGTGATTGGCAAATTCTTTTATGCAGTCCATGATTCTGTAATCGGAAAGCAACCTGTGTGTAAAGGCCAGAAGTGTAAATGAAGCCAGTGCCAGTGCTCTGTATAATCCATTTTTTCAGTTGCCAGTCACTTGTTTGGTGCTGAAAAGAGAAATGACAAATGACATCTTGCTGTTTGCTTTGAAACTTCTATTAACAATTACCAAGTCCATTTTGGATGGAAACAATAGAAGATTGATTCATTTGATGTTAAACAGGGATCAGCCTAAAAAATAAGATTAACATTTCCATCAGGGAAAAGTATAAAAAAAATGTATGGGCTGAAGACAGAGGAATTTTGATTGTGATTACTTTGTTACCTTTAAATACATGGCATTTATTTAGTCTACACTTAAAACTCTGAGGGAAAAAACTATTCTCCATTTATATTTTTCACACTGTATTTTCTCTTGAGAATATCTGATTGCAAAACCCCCTTCGTGTGGCGCTCTGCATGAGGAAGAGAGCCTCTCCGCTTGCCTCCTGAAAAGACAGTAGATATAACTCACCTTGTGAAGATTTCTGTCAGAGGCATTTGTGCTGTCCTGAGGCTTGGAAAAAACCTACTAGGCATGTGCTAGACAGAGAAATGAAGTTTCTGATGACTGGAGCAGTGAAAAAACTTGCCATGGAAGACCAAATCTGACTAGTTTGTTTCCATTTCAAGGAATAAGAAGAGTACAAGGGTTTCTGTTAAGTTTTCAGTTGTGGACTCCTCTGCATAGCTAAATATTTTGTATACTTTAGCGTACTGTTTACTATTTATACTTGTGACAGTTAGCCCCCCCTGGCTCCAGGGAAAGAGAGAAAATGTTATTATTTTCTCCTTTGTCTCTTTAACCCTAGAGGGTCTAATATTTTGCTTTCCAAATACTTGGCTGCCCTGTGAGGAGAAGCAGTCTGATATGATACCCCAAATCATTTGTCCCCCCCAAGTAACTGTGCCTGCCGAGCGCTGTTTTATTGAGCAATGCTGATATCCCCAAATTAGAGCAATTCTTCTGCCATTCCGTGGTTTGTTAACTCCTCTCTGTTGCTTCTCTGAGAAGTTGAGGAGTGGAGGTATCACGCTCACCTGGCTGCAGATCGAGTGGTGAATGGAGGCTCATGTTGGGAAGGTTGTCACAAGAGTAGGGCTTGCTGTCACTGGAGGTGTCTGTTCCTCAGGAATTGATGGCCTGGCTCTCAGCAGCAGGAGCTTCCTATTCTCTTCTGGCAAAAAGGTAGTTTGAGTACTCTGGGGATTTAAGAGCTTTTGCTCTATATCCTGCTACTTTGCCATTTGTTAAAACCGTGTGGCAGTTCAGTGTCAATGACATGACATTCAAGGAGGGAAATAAAGGCTGATCCATGTTAGTAGTCCTCTTTGGTGTTAAGGGCAGAGAGAGAGGGTCTTAAGAATTATTGAGATCTTTTTGTTGAGGGCCATATAGTTAGTTCTCATTTTTTCAGCTTCTTAACTCAGGCAAGAAAAATGGGTTGCGTACCCCTCAAATGAATGTCTAGGTATGACAAAGCAGAGGCAGTTACTTTTTCCAGGTAAAACTCTGTGTCACCTTCAATGAAAAGACTTTTATGTCTGTCAGGGAGCGAGTTCTGCTATAAATCTATTTGAGGAAATCATGAAGAACAGACAAAATTCTGCAGCCAATCCTGTAGGTGAAAAGGTGAGGAATTCCCTGGGCATTTTTGATCTGGGAAGGATGATGGACACTGAAACTATTAGACATAGATAAATGTGGAATATCCCGAATTGTGCATTTATGTGCCTTTAAAGACTTAATCCTGAAGTAGTACTGGTAGTCCTGTGCTCGTTTTCCCTGCCATATTACAGTATTTTCTCTCTTTCCTTTCCTGGATTTGTATACATTTCGTCCAACTTTAACTTGATTTGTGTCAGACAATTTTACCTAAAAGATGAAAATATCACAGAAGTTGGAAGTAGGTATGTTATCATTATGTCTTTATTTCTTAATCTTTCACCAAAACTGTCTATTTAATTTTTTAACCTGTGAAACTGTGACATTGCAGTGGAGTTTAGGCAGTATGGTCTAGGAGAACTTCCCAATAGGTCTTATTGGCACAACACTGGAGTTGCAAAGTGGTGAATCAGACTTCTCATTTTCAACACACAAATTGACCGCACAAATATCCCCCTTATTTTGTAGCTTATCCCTGGTGAGTACACTCATCTCAGACATGTTACACCTGCACCGTCAGCTTCTCCCCCGCCTTCTGTTAGTGTAGCACCACAGCAGCACGTTTAGGAGAAGCAACCACTTACATGTAAAGAAGAAGTAAGCTTTACTAACAAGTGTACATCAAGCTGTGGTAAAACGGTCACCTTGTGCCACTGATGCCTAGTGCATCACGTTTTACAGGAACACAGCACGGGACAACTTTTCTTTCCGTTGCTGGAAGGCATTTCTTTGCAAGCAAGCCTGGACAGGGAAATATGGTGTCCCAGAGCCATGCTCGCTTGGAGGCTGCGAGTACAGCGGTGGCTATGGGGGAAGCTCCCCACTGCAACACCGGCGCTAACGCCTGGTCTCCCTGGAGGGTGCTCCTGTGGCACACTGTGTTTTCAAGGAATGAGTTTGTCACTTGTGATTTGCCCCTTGCGGGCACTGTAGAGCCCCTTTGGGACATGGCTTAGTGGGCATGGTGGTGTTGGGTTGACAGTTGGACTTGATGATCTTAGAGGTCTTTTCCAACCTTAATGATTCTATGAGTCTATGATGCTATGATTTCAAGCATCCAGTTGTAAGACTCCGTTGGTCAAGGGCGTTTCAGCAAGGAAATGGAGAGAGCAAAAGTGTTGAGTGAAAGATGTTTTGCTTGGGTTGCACCGGAGACCAAGCAGTCACTAGGGCACACGGCTGCCTCTGCCGCGGAGGAGGGAACTGTACCACCAGACTCCCTTGCATCTATTCTGTCTGCAGCCCGAGGAGCCTTTGTGACTTTGGGAGAGAACAAGTTGCTTTCCGTCAGGGAAACATACTTAAATTGGGATGCTTACAAAACTGATTTGGATTGTTCTCTTCTAGTGATTCACCTAATAAGCTCACTAATGAAAGATATTGTTCATGATTTTTGGCATTGGAGCAATATTCTATTCAGACCTACATCAGCTGTCTTGTAGGCTGGTTAAAAAAAAGGCCAAACCCAACATTTTTAATTAGTTTATGGTAATTAATGATACTATGCTGAAATAAATTATTATTTCTCATTTCTCCTTTTTGCAGTGGATTTCTTGTGCTGAAATAATTTCCAGCTACTGTGTATTAGTTCATGGAATCAACTGAATAGAAACAGGAGGAATACTTTGGGCTGATCAGCTACTGCTAAACTGTTGCCTGCCTTAATTTTTTTAAGCTACCAAAAGCTTAAGAAGCACCATGAAATATAAATTAAAAAAAGCCACGTAGCTTGAAAAAACTGTTAATGCATGTGAATTTTACAGTCTCATTCCAGACATGATGTAATGAAGCAGCTGAGCACAAGTAACAAAGTAGTGGAGATATCTGGGTGGAGGACATGAGGTTTAGTCCTAGACAAACAAAAAGCTGCTTTAAATCTCTTGATTGATCTAAATCTGTGTAGATTGAGTCAAAAAATACAAGCTATATTTATATCTTACCTTTCACCTTGATGGCTTACAAACTGCCTTTCGGTCTGCGTAGGTGAGCTGATCACTCTCAAACTACTGCACCACAGCTGTTCTAGGGGGTTTGGTTTTTGTATTTTGGGAGGAGGAAGGAAGTTCTTCTCTATTCAGAAACAAGAGGCAAGTTTTCAATGTCCAAAGTAGAAAGATACTAGTTAATTAAAAGAAGTGAATGTTGCTATGACATGAATGTGCAGCAGTCATTCACTGAGGGTGACAAACGTGGATTTTTGCACTCAGGTGTAACGAGCATGCCCAGTTAGCTGCTCTCACTTACCATCACTTCATTTGCAAAACACATTTTTGACTTCTGTGTCAGAAGTGTCTCATACACTTCTGTTCATTTGGCTCTTTCAGCCACAATTAGTTTGACTCTAGCTGCATTTACTTTCATTCTGTATTTTGTGCATATTTTTCATTTCATTCAGTTCCCTTGCATATTTGTGGGGTTTTTTTTTTCTTTGTGGTGTTTGGTACTTTCCCCAGTGTAGTACTGCCTACTTACGACATTAACAGCACGTTTATTCCTTTTCCCAGTACAAATAAAGATGTCACTTAAAAAAAAGTGGATAAAATCCCACACTACCTACTCACACTTCTTCTGTTGCTGGCTTTGTTTTGTTTTCACATTGTTTTGCCTTCACGTTGTTTTGCCTTCATCCAGTTCTTTCATTGCATGGTGTTCAGGCCAATTTCAAAATATTTTCCAGAGTTTTTTCACACCATTGTCAGAAGTGGAGAAGGTGTGTGTGGGTCCAGCTCCTCCTGGCCCAGCACAAACAGGCCAGGCAGATGATTTCCTCCTCTTCCTTCCAGCCTTTATGTCGGCACGTCCTCAAATCCTGTGATGAGGCTCCCCTAGATAAGCAAGAATGACAAATGATTAGGCTTTATGCTCTATATAGAATTAGAGCAGGTGTTCATCAGCTGTGCCATGGCTGACAGACTGCTGTATCTTTGAATAGAAAGTCTGTCTCCACTTACAAATATTTGTTAATTTTTAATTAAATTAATTGCAAACAGTCACTTGATACAGGATGATAAAATTTTGTATTTGTTTGTGTATGCATTCAGATATGTATCACTCCTACGTCAGTACTTGGCAACTGCCATCTTTTAAGGAGACAATTGCTCTTCCATGAGGTTTTTCAAAGAAAAATTAAACCTGAAAGAAATGCTTCCTTTCATCCGTGATGAAATACTGTCCTAGTTAGGTAAAGCCGTATTTTCATAAAAAGTCTATCTAAATGTGGCAATTAGCTTGGGAAATCTTTGCACACAAAAAAAAGTTTAAATTTGTTAAGCATGTCAGGATGAAATTAAGCTGAAGTCTGCATTTAGTAGCCTGAACCTAAAAGTGGCCTTTTGGAAAAGATAATGCCAAAGCAGCTGACTGAGCCGTTAATGGGGTTGGTTTGACTGCCTTTAGGACTGAAGTGACCTTTTTGGAAGCTTTCAAGCAAGCATGTGAGTGCCTCCTCTAACTCCAGCAGTGTGTGCATGTTTGTTGTAGTTACCTTCCTTTAGAACTTGCTGGAAACTAGCAATCTTGCACACCTTGCCTAAGCAAAAGAAGGTGGTTCAAGAGCTAATATACATATCAGAGGTTTAATTCCTTCTGCAATCAAAGGGAGAAGAGAGGCTTGCAGTAGGAGTTGCACAAGGAGAAAAATTAATCTGTTGAGTGGTTAACCAGGACTTTTCTTTTAACAGAGCTCTTTATTTGGAAGAGCTGGGCATGATAGATCATTAAAGTACAACAGAAGGTACCGAGTAATAAAGAGTTTAAAGAGATTAAAGAAATCCAATAATTCAGCAGTTTGCACATTAGTTACAAAATAGGGGCAGTAAATGTTGAATGGATGAGTGACATTAAAAGCCCTCTTTATGGTCCAAAGTTAATTTGAATAGCATTAATTTACGGTTGACAAATTGTGTCTTTTTAGCATTGGTAGTCCAACCATTTGTTAAACTGTAAAAGCAGTGGTAATTAAGTATTACTGCCCAGCAATGCTACTATGGTTAGTTACAGCGGGGACGGGTGTGGAATAACTTGCCTTGCGACGTTGGGGAGAATACCAATGTTTGCTCTCCCAGGGAGGAAGCCAGGAGAGGCACGGTGCTGCCCCACGGTCCTTGCCAGCCGCAGCATCTTCTTCCTCTTCTTTCACCCACTGGTGTGGAGTGGGATACGGGGGGGACAGGGGAGTAGGGTGGATGCCCTGTCTTTTACCTTCTTTTGCTGAACGGAGCCTAACAAAACTGCCAGCACCGCTGACTCCCTTTGTCCCTCTGCTGCCAGCGGGCGAGGGAAGCAGGGAGCCCTCTCTGGTCCTGCCGCCGTGGCTGCTCGCTCAGCCAGCACTCAGAGGAGGCCGGAGACAAGCCCTGAGGGATGCTCACTTCCACACCCCGCGCTACCGCCCCAAATTGCGTTGGGCTCTGACACAGGGCATCCCCAGCCATCGAGGCACAGTCTCGCCCAGGCATCCCACACTACTTTTCTTACACGAGCCATGATGTGTAGATGATGTCATGTCCCGCCCCCGTGTCGCCCTGGCTTCCTGCAAATTCGGCCTCCCTTGTGAAAACTAAGTATTTGGAGCAGAGTCGTGGAGTGAAACCTCCTGGAGCTGGAGGAAGGAGGAGGCGAAGGGAAGGATTTGCGAACAGATGTAAGCCTGTCGAAGGAGCTGCTGTGCCTGGGTGCCGCTGGCCACGTGGCGAGCTCACATGGAGCTGAAAGCACTGCTAACATGTCTTCGCACTGAAATACTTGGGTTTAGCACTGCGGTACTTGACATAGCGCTGAACCAGAGCCACAAAGCTCACATTTTTCCTGAAAGGTTCTGAAACTGTAATATTTCTGTGACGAGTAGTAAGCGCCTTTCCGGCTGCCAGCTTTCCGGAGGAGTTTCGGGTCAGGGCTTGGCTGAATGCACAGGGAGTCCCGTGCCCGAGGGTCCCCTGCACCCCCCGTATACTGCAGCCTCTTCTCCAGCCGCTGTGGCTGGGGGGGAAGAAACATTTGTTTTGCTGTCAGCAAGTGCACCAGCAGGAATGACCATCCTCCTGCTTATTTCTGAGGACTTGTGTTCACTGAGCTGCTTTGTTTGACCCCAAGCATGATTCCTTAAATAGAAATAAAAATTCTGATGTCAACCTGGGTGGTGCAGAAAGTTTTGTAAGCGACATTTATGTCTTCTCCTAACAGTTACCCATGGGCTTCATGTGCAGTTTAAAGTGTCAGGGATCAGTGTTGTAACTTCCATCCCTTTTACGCTGGCGCAGAAGTCCCTGTCTCTCATTATAATTCTCTCCTTGTCTGCTGCATATTTCTTACACCTCCACCTGTTATGTCACCCAGACTTCTGATAGAAACTTACTTGGATAATGTCTTCAAGCAAAGAATTTTCCCCGCAAAGGCTGAAGATGGGAGACACTCTGTCAGGACCTGACAGGTGTAAATTTCTTAATGTATGAGGAGTATATGAAAATACAAATCATCACTCAGGGCCAGCCCGAAGCAGACTGAAAAGCTGTCATAAGCAATCTTCAAAAAGTATGAGTTATTTGGTTCTCTTCCAGGAGGAGCAACTCCACAGGCATAAATTCATGAATGGTACTTGACAATCTTAACAAGTCCTCCTCTCCCAGCGCTGAGCCTGTGACAGAGATGTGGTAGGGACTGTGTGCTCTCCTCTCTTCTCCAGCTGTGGAGGAGCCGACGTGGTAATCAGGGGACAAATCCTACTTTCCTGAACTTGAGGCATTCCTCCACTGAAGCAAATTTCAAGGAACTGATTAATCTGAATGAGTTAGGCCGTGTTGGAGTTGATTATTTGCCAAAAGACGTTCTATAGATCCTCTTTGTTTCCATTTACTGAGAGCAATGATAGGAAAGAAAATAACAGATGCCTTGTGACAGGCACCTTGGCTATTTTGTATGCTCCTCGGTTTTGTACATTTTTACTTTGAGCATGCGGAAAGATCATTGCTAACTGGATGGGCCTATTCACTGGTGTATGGAAATGGATTTTAAGAAGGGTTGTGCATGATTGGCAAATCAGTTCTAATTGAATAAATGTCAAGGTCAAAACAAAAAAGTGATGAAGATGAGAAAGCCCTGGAGTGGTATCTGCTTCAAATCATATTAAAGGCTGTTGAGTAGCAAAGTGCTTCAGGGGGACTATGCGGAATTAAAGAGCAATGAAGTTGCTGCACAGTTTTAAACCAGAAATATCTGTTTCCTCAACTGGAATTGAAAGCTGGTGCTTAGGAAACGTCCTGACTCACGTGGCAAAATCCATTTCCCTGTTGCGTGCGAGCTGACTAGAGCAGATGGGGCGGACGGTTTCTGGTGGGTACGAGGGCGTGTGGCAGTCCCCTGCTTAGCACTCTGCACGGGGGGACAGTGGAGTGCCGCGGTGGCCTCGTGCCCATCACTCCGGTCGCCGTGAACTGGATACAATTAACATGACAAACATCTTACCATTGTGGTTGTGCACTTATATTGAATACCAAAGGCTTGTTACAACATCATATGTAACTACAGCCCCGAATCCTAAAAGAATCCTATGCAAGGATCTAGATTATTTATATTGTTAAGTCATTGTGAAACCTTCATTGTAGATAGGCTACAGGAGACATCCAAAGTTTTTTCTGATTCTCCTACCTCCTCATGAATTTTCACTGGTTACTGAGGCTCCTTTGTAAACTAGAAATGTAGGTTAATATAAAAATGTACGATGCAAAGACCAAGAAACTCCTTTTGTCAATGTGACTTGCTTTAAATTAGGTGTCATGTGCCACAGTATATCAATAAGTGCAGACTGTGTGTTTTTCAATGTCAAGTCTTAATATTATAAAATATCGATACAGCAGCTGCCTTAAATCATTGCAGAGAGGGGACAAGAGCAAACACTGATTTGTTTCAGGTAGAATATAAATTGTCAGTTTAAAGAAGTATTGGAATGTTGTTTACTGAGTTACCATTGTATTTTTTAGGCAACTAATTGTTGTGGTCGGATTTCAAAGTCATTTAAGTGCTGGGAGATATGTTTAAAGTTCAGGAGGAACTGGTCAGGTATTTAAGAAACTGAGAGTATGTTTCTGAACCTTTAAGTACCTAAACTTCTTGCAAAGATTGGCTTTCTGGTATGCAAAGGGAGATTCTTTTTTCATGCCTCTGTTCTCCAGGTTTTGTTTGGGATTCTGGAGGAGGTCATCTACTGAAAGTCACAATACCAAGATCTAATTATTTAAGTGTGAAGAGTATCAGCCAAGTAACGTCTCATTAGTGGTTGATATTAACAATAAGCCATGCTGCTGTCTTTGGGGCTTTTCCAGCCAAAGTAGAGGAGCTACTTTATATAATTTTGTTACAGTGGTGGATGTGAAAGTATGTGAAAAGACCCATCTGCTTCATGTGAATGAAATTGGTCATAAATCTGGTTTCTTGAGGTAGTGAGATGACCAGTTCAATCTTGACTTAATTGTTAATTTATTTTTCTGAAGCCAGTAAATCATTTGAGTACCTGTGTCCGTATGAGAAAATGAGTTTTCAGGCATCCAATGATCTGACTTTAGGATTCCGTTTGACATTATTTTTATCTTTACACAAAATGTTGAAAATGAAATGTCATCACTCAATTTCTGTATGGCTGTCAAGGCCAGGCGAGATGACACAGAAGTAGAACGTATCAGTTGTTATGAAAGTATTGAATGCTTTTAAATGATTACTGAAAAATGCAAATGCCTACACAACTGTGTAGTATCCAGCATGTAAGAAATAAAACAGGTGTAGGTGACCTGTTGGAGGGTATTTTTCCTCTGTGCACTCCCTTGTCGTGGTGCACTGCATGCAGACTGCCCTGGGGTGCCTTCTGAACCATCTGAGCAGCTCCTTACCTGCTTGTGAACAACTAGTAGGATTTGTTACTCTTGTGCAGCATTTGCCATTGCACATTGTAATGAGCTTAGTTTCAAAAAATGTACCTGATGACAGATATAAACTTGATTTTTAAAACCTTCATGTCAGCACTCTTGTGTGGCACCATAGCAGGGTGAAGGAAAGCTGCTCACGCAAGTAAGAGTTTGTGAGGTTCCCCTCCACTCTCTCATAGCGATATTTGGCCTTCATTAGTCAGAATCTACTTGTTGCAAGCGTGATGTGGAGAAAAGATTGCCAAGTCTTAATGGTTTAGACATTATTATTATTGTTCAAAGTAGTTTATATTTTTCAAGCCAGCTGTAAGCTCTTGCACCTATCTTGTTCCTGTTTTCAGATATTTTCATGCCTAATTTGGTCACAAAGGAAAGCTCTGTTTGTTTATCAAATGTGTGAAAATGACTGCTGATCCTACTGTATCTTTTGAAGGTAATTTCTACCACTGTAACAAGCCAGAATCAAAATGACTAATCAGTTATAAGCCAGTCCTCATTAACTTACACTAAATTATTTTCATTTGGCAGATAAAATAGCCACTTTTCTACCCTTAATTAGAATTTGGTCTAATAGGATTGACAAGTCAAGCTGGGGGGAAAATGCCCTTCTTAATTGCTTTTAGAATGGAGTAATTTTTTTAACAGCAGATTGAATTTGCTATTTGTGTTATAGGAAAAATCTGCCTGGTGAGCAAATGTATTCTTTTTGTTTTTAAAGCTTGCTGGGATTGCCCATAGCAAAATAAGCTTAACTAGTGTTATCTTTAAACAAGTGTGTTTGTACAGTGTTGCACTGTACTGAGACTGTAATCAGGATTTTAAAATGCCAGGGTTTGAGGGAAGTAGCCTTTCGCTTTCTTCGTTCACTTTTCAGTGTCATCATTAAATGAGACCACTTTAAGTGACTTTCAGTGAAGCAAAAAAGGGATATTCCTTAGCATCTGTTTTCCCACCATAGCAGTGTAATTTTTTTTCCACTTATGGCTTCAGGAACACACTGAATCTCTCTTTTGAAAGCTGTTCTCTGTACATTTTTTGTCTCCTAACTTGGCCAAGCATAATTAAATCACTATTTTCTCTCACACCTTTGAAAATCTTACTCCTAAAAACTTTGCCAAGTGGGGGTGGTTGGTGTGTATCCAGCCAGCTCCAGTAACGTCCTTCATGCTTCCTTTGGCCCATGAATGTCTGGACCCAGAAGTGCTCATCAGGACAGAAGCAGTATACTCCCTGCTACATGAACTTAAGGGGCAGATGTCACAGAGTCATAAATATTTGTAAGGGTTTTCCATTAGTACACCCTGATGAGCAGCTTGCCACAGTTTTGCTTAATTGTAGCTAAAAATAATGGAGCTGATCCCCTGCTTTCTGGGACGCTGACTATGAGGTGCCTGCACTGGTTGCCATTAAAGCTAGTACTTAGGTTGATTCATTACATTAAGTTTTGTTTCAATGCTCTTAGACAATTTTTGTAGCAAAAATCAATAAAGCAATGACTGTTTCCCTGGAGATCCCACAAATAAGAAATATGCTTATACCAAGGCTTCACAGTTTTTGCCCTTTTTCCCTTTAACCACAGTTTATCCTTTCTTTTGGCAAACAGTGTAAAAAGACAGTACAAAAACCAAAACAAATGCCTTCCCCCCCAAAATATTGGTCTTTTCAATTTTTTGTAGGGACTTGCTTCCACCTTGAAGTCTTTCAAATATTTTTTCATGATATGAAAATTCATATGAAGTAAAAAATTCTTAAGGAGAATTGAAATCTTTAAGAAATAGTTGGCTGAAATATTTGTGGTAAGATGGAGAACTCCTATTTCGTGTCTAGAACAAGTTCAGTGAAGTCTGTGATAGCTAGTGTTTCTCTCTGTTACTCATCACTACACATCAATCCTAAAGTAGCCAAAGCTCTTTTGATTCTTATTCAGGAGAACGTACCCAGCCCCCACGTCTGCTCTGTCCTTGGCCTCTTTGCTGACACTGCCAACAAGGTTATGAATGAAGTGGTATGATTTTAATGATGCAAACACCTGCCCAGTAAGAACTGGACTGAAACAACCAGCTTATTTCAGATAGACCAATGAACAGCTGTCTCATCATAATAACATTCAGTCATTACCAACTGGGGTTGAATTCAAACCTGTGACCTGCAGGTAAAGGGCTTTGTAGCCGTTACCTGTGCCTTGAACCATCTAGCCATTTAAATGTCTTCAGAAGGGACACGTTTTGAAAATCTGGTTGGGAAGAGAGAAGGGGAGAAGATTTTGAAAAAAAAAAATTGTTGCCTTTTCTTCCAATTAAAAATTTCATGCATTTGATATTGGTTTTGTATTTGCATGCGAAATTTGAGAAAAGCCAGATGATATCAATTATATCTATGGGCCAGGCAGGTCCTCACAGTTACGTCGTGGTGGTGCTCAGAAGTGGTGCAGTATTATGCCAGTAGATGCATCCTTGTCAGCTTGATTCTCACATATTTCAGTGTCTCTCCATTTAAAAAGAAGAGTGTATTATTAATATAGTGTCTTTGTTTCATATAGATCCTGAATATGCAGGTTTGTAGCAGCTTTCCAGTCTCTATTGAGCATTTAACTTAGATTTGACAGAAACTACAGAATGGTTTTGTAATGGATATTATCTGTGCTCCTGGTCCCTGAAATGCCTTTTGGATAGGCTAATATCAGCAAAATTTTAGTGGGTCGTCAGGGAATTATATAGAAAACATGTAATTGGACTTCATGAGAAATTGTTGACTAATACCCTTCTGATGGTACCTTGGTATCATCTATGGCTGAGTAATCTGTGTAAAGTGATTTGCATCACAGCCGAGTTAGCGTCAAGGGTATACTTTGGACAGAAGGCACACTTTAGAAATTAGGATCTCCATTTTTTTTTCCATGTGAAAATACACTACATATGCTCCCTGTTTTTCTCAGGGACTATCACACAGCTCTAAAACATTTACAGCTTTGCTTCTGCTAGAAGGAGGGGATGAGTGGAGAGGAAATATGACAGTGGGGGCTGGTGGCAGCGTGAAGCTGCAGCTCTCCATGTGCTTTCAGTGCCTTGTTTATTGCTTCATGCAGCACAGCCTAGATGAGGCTCATCAAGAGCCAACTCTAATTGAAGCTGTCCTATAAAAGTGCTGTTATGAGCAGATGTGGCTGTACCAGGAGTATTTTTTTTAATGAACTTTAAAATATTTTAAGACCTAAAATATTTCTGGCCAGAAACAAGATACTTGGCACAGACCAAGCATTTAAGCTTCATCACAGAAACTTATCTCAATTTTCTCACTCCATTCCTAGTCCTCAATTTCTCCTGGGGATCTCGTCATTACTTGCTCCCATTAATGCTGTTTGCATTAAAAGGTTTTATTTGGTGTGCTTTTCCATCTTGACATAAAACACACCTTTCTGGGAGAGATTTTTATTGGAGATTGGGGAAAACAGCCTTTCCCTTGGTAGAGGTATCAGGGAATATTCGGGCACATTTTTAACTTTTATTTTCACAATGGGGCCTTCTTGCAGCTTTCCCAGGTGTACTTTTCCACCTTCAGCTGTTGTAACTTGATGCCTATTGAAAATACAGTTACATTTCCTGTGGGACTTGGCTGATGTAGTTGCCAAGCCACTCTCCATGATATTTGAAAAGTCCTGGCAGTCAGGTGAAGTCCCTGGAGACTGGAGAAAGGGAAACATTGCACCCATTTTAAAGAAGGGTAGCAAGGAGAACACTGAGAACTACCAACCTGTCAGCCTCACATCTCTGCCTGGGAAGGTCATGGAGAAGATCCTCCTAGAAGCTATGCTTAGGCACGTGGAGGACAGGGAGGTGATTCAAGACAGCCAGCATGGCTTCACCAAGGGCAAATCCTGCCTGACCAACCTAGTGGCCTTCTATGATGGAGTGACCACATCAGTGGACAAGGGAAGAGCTACCAATGTTGTCTATCTGGACTTCTGTAAGGCCTTTGACATGGTCCCCCACAACATCCTTCTCTCTAAATTGGAGTGATATGGATTTGGTGGGTGGACTGTTGGGTGGATGAGGAATTGGTTGGATGGTCACATCCAGAGGGTAGTGGTCAATGGCTCAATGTCCAGATGGAGATCAGTGATAAGTGGTGTCCCTCAGGGGTCTGCACTGGGACAAGTACTCTTTAATCTTCATCAATGACATAGTGGGATCGAGTGCACCCTCAGCAAGTTTGCAGACGACACCAAGCTGAGTGGTGCGGATGACACGCCTGAGGGACAGGATGCCATCCAGAGGGACTTGATCAAGCTCGAGGAATGGGCCTGTGTGAACCTCATGGTGTTCAACAAGGCCAAGTGCAGGGTCCTGCACCTGGATCTGGGCAACCCCCAGTATCAATACAGGCTGGGGAATGAGGGGACTGAGAGCAGCCCTGCCGAGAAAGACTTGGGGGTACTTGGACCTGAGCCAGCAATGTGTGCTTGTTGCCCAGCAGGCCATCTGTATCCTGGGCTGCATCCAAAGCAGCGTGGCCAGCAGGTCAAGGAAGGGGATTCTGCCTCTCTGCTCCGCTTTGCTGAGACCTGACCTGGAGTCCTGTGTCCATCTCTGGAGCCCTCAGCACAGGAACGACATGGACCTGTTGGAGCGGGTCCAGAGGAGGGCCACCAAAATGATCAGAGGGATGGAACACCTCTCCTCTAAGGACAGGCTGATAGAGCTGGGGTTGTTCAGCCTGGAGAAGAGAAGGCTGCAGGGAGACCTTATTGCAGCCTTTCAGTACTTAAAGGGGGCTTGTAAGAAAGATGGGGACAGACTTTTCAGCAGGGCCTGTTGCAACTGGACAAGGGGTAGTGGTTTTAAACGAAAAGAGGGTAGATTTAGACTATTTTTAGATCTAAGGAAGACATTTTTCCCAGTGAGGGTGATGAAACATGGGCACAGGTTGCCCAGAGAGGTGGTAGATGCCCCATCCTTGGCAACACTGAAGGTCAGGTTGGACGGGGCTCTGAGCAACGTGATCTAGTTCAAGGTGTCCCCGCTCATTGCAGGGGGGTTGGACTAGATGACCGTGGAAGGTCCCTTCCAACCCAAATATTCTATGATTCTATGATTTCATAACCCTTTCCCCACCTGCATATCACAAATCAAACGATGGCAGACAAGATGCTGCTTGTCTCCACTCAGTATGGGAACAAAGTACAGCAAAATTCATTGTGGCCTGTGCAGGATGAAAAAAGGTTGTAACTGTGTATGGTGAAGAACATTTACCAACCTGGGCAGCAGAACTGCAGAACTCACTGCAACCAGCCAGAGCTTCTCAGGCTGTTCTTCAGTAATTCCTTCTCCTCTCATTATTGGTTTGCAAAACTGGCCAGTGAATTAAAATGTGGGCAAGTCAGTTTAAAAGTGAAATAACCTATTACTGCCCATAATTTTGGATTGACACATAATTCCTTCTTTGATTGAAACAGTTTGTTTGGGAGTCAGAAGCTCGAAAGAGAGGTGCTTTGTAGAATGATCAGAAAAGTTGAGCAAATATGTCAGCACTTGGAGAAGGTGGGTAGCTGAGTTTTATTTTAGGCTATTATGTCCTGCTAGTAGAAAAAGGACTTAGAAAAAAATACAAGAGTCATGACTCAAAGCTGAAGAAGGACTATAATTGAAAGAAAAGCTTAAGCAGATGTTCCAGAGGTGTCACTTTTTAATGTGCTTTGCTTTTTGTTTGATCTAAGCCTTTGCAACATCCCTGCTGTGTTGTTTTGATGTGGAGTTGTGGTTCTGTGCTCCTTAGAGAGCATTGCTTGTGAATACCTCCCTGGCAAGGAGGACACTGGGTGGTGCTGGGGCATGCGTGCTGCTCTGGGGAAAGGAGGAGTGAGCAGAACCATGATTCGGACTGTGAAGCTACCCATGAATGAAGAAACCATTCTGTACCAAACCCTAATTTATTACAATTAAAAAAACCAAAAGGACATAAAGTAGAAGTTTACTATATCCCTGCAACAGAAGTGACAAGTTGTCAAGAAATTATTTAACTTTCATCTGTGCAAGGCAATAGCTGATTTGTGAGCGTGGTTCCTCCTAGGCTTTCAGTTGTGTATGCTGATGCAGAACTTGCATTCCCCATGGATCCGGCACTGTCGGACCTATTACTTCATATTGTGAGGATCAACATTATCTTGGGCAAAAGCGTCATGCCCCCCACCATGGCAGGGTGCTCTCCTGGAGGGCTGATGGCTGGCAGCAGTGCCATACCCTGGTTGGTGCTGGAGCAGCTGGCTGGAGGCAGGGGCCAGGGAGGCGTTGAGGAGATGCTGGATAGGGCCGGAGAGGATAAGGTAGGAAGCAGGGAGGTATTTTGTAGCTGAATTCTGAGCAAAGACTTCTTTGTCATAACTGCTGTCAAACAGCCTCGTTGCTACGGCAACGCTGGCTAGATAACCCATTTGGGAAAATACTTGTAGGACCTAACACTCTATCATCTGTCATTCAATAATTTCATGTTCATAATAACTAGGAAATCAATGGCCATCCTCCGAGACGGTTTGCTGGAAGGGTAAGCGCGCCGCTGCCAGCGCGCAGCACAGGCTTGTTTCGGCTCACTGGGAGGCTTGTGCCGGCCACGGGGCGTGGGGCACCGCTCGGTTGCGTGGACCCGCTCAAAGATTAAAGACAGGTTGAGGTTCGTGATCTAATTAAACTGTGCTGTTGACACCCGTGAGAGAGAGAAGCAAATGGCATGTAAAGCAGTTGTTCTAGTGTGAGGAAACAAAGGTTTAGGTAGAATTAGCATTTCATATAAAATACTGAGGGAAACTATGTGCTCAAGTTATCATATGGCCAGCATGAACAAATTCAGTAACTTAAAGGCATTTTTTTCTTATCTTGGCTTTCTAATTAAACTGCTTATCATCATAAAGGCTGTGTTACCTGCATGTTACGTATTGAATATAAAGCAATCACGGAACAGTAATTAAAATTCTTAAACATACACCCGTTGACTTTACATACAATTAGTTTACTTCAGTGTGTCATTTATTAATAGTGCAGGTTTTTAGAACTGAGCCTCTGGTTGGTTATGCAGGGAAAGATGTGTTTAGTAATTACTTTGGCAATGTTTATCTGTTTTGAAAAAACGTGCTAATATATATCTCTGGAAAGTAATACTGTAAATAAAAAACATGTTGAATTGAGGCTTGGGGAGAGATGAGGAGTCCTTGCTGATTGGGGTATTACAGACATGAAGAAGAGGTAATTCTTATCACCCTATTAACAGTATTTGAAAGATGCTTATTCTCATAATTCACAACAGGAGTTCCTTTTTCCTTTTAAAAATCGTTTTGGAGCACAAAGGTAAGGTGGCTCTTTTCCAGCTGACTGTTTCAGCACGTTTTAGGTCCAATTAGCAGACAGTGCAGGGCAGATGCACGCAGGGCCACAGGCTGAAGCTGTGGGTTTCCAAAGCTGCTTGTTTGTGCTGGGGAATGTGGTGAATACTCAGGTCAGTTTTTATGGTTTTCTGCAAAGAGGGCATGCTGTTTGAAGGGAAATTCATGGTTCGCTCTGCAAATGTAGTACTCAGTAGTCATGTGAAGTGATACCTTAGGTATTAGCATGGGAAGTGAGAAGGCGTCGTGGTCCTTCTTGGTTTTGTACCCAGAGGTCAAATGGAGGGCTTCCAGGGTGGCGACTTCAAGCTCTTCATTACATGATGCCCTGCTGTGATTTCTTGAGGTAAGCATTTGCCTCTGCAGCTTTTGAAAACTTGTTTGATTACAGCACATCCAATTACAGGCTCAGTGTGTGCTTTCTGCGTAAAATGTTTTCCGTTGTTCAAATCAGCAGAAATACTTGCAAGTCCTAATTCCTGGCTCAGAGTTGTGTTAAAGTTAAGTCTCAGAAGCAGGGTGTATTTCATTCATCCACTTGCAGTTTAAGCTTAGAGTGGCTTGGATTCCTGTATTATGTCAGGTTTGGAAAAATAATTTCTTGGAATAGATCTATTTGAAAGTGGAAGAAACCTGTTCTTTTGATGTTCTCCAGCATACGGGGTTCAGAGAAGAAGACAGAGGTTTAGGAGGGTGCTAGAGTTGAAGATGTCACAGCCCAGCTGTGGTGAAATCAGAACTCAGTTCGAGCAGAGGGGCAGTCCAGGTTTCTCTGTAAGGGACCTGATGAAGAAGGACTCCCTGAAGGAAACAAATTTAAGGAGATGTTTGAATGAGATCCTACAAGTTCAGCATAGAAGAAATAGAATAGTTATCCCCAAATTATAGAGCTTCATAAATAGCAGTAGAGAAGTGCAAGTGTAAGAATTAATTTAGACATGTTAAGAAAGGGCTGTGGGAGCAGGGGCAATGGTAGGAGAGTGACAGATGAGCTTTTAATGTCTGAGTCTCTGGTGGTGAAGGTGTGCACCTTGAATGGGGAGTGATTAAAAATAAGTTATCTCAGCAAAACTACTCAAAATGGAAATACTCAGTCAACAGCAGGCAGGATTGACAATAGTCAAGCTGTGATGTGGCTCAACCTCTCAGGGGGATTTTTTTATTCCATATGGAATAACAATCTGGACGATTGGGAGAAGTCACCAGAGTGGTTAGCAATAGACCTGCCATTGAAGAGAACTGAGAAACTGCCCTTGAGAAAAGTACATCAAGATAACAAGCTAGGAAGGAATAAGAGCAGATGGCTGGAGATGGAAACAAGTAGGTGCTTGAAAAGGCTCAAGTAACTTTGCACACCCCATCCACGTAGAAATCCTTGTAGCTGTCAGTTTTGTATAGGAAGTAATCTTCTTACCTGTGCGACAAAATGACAGAGCCTTGTTTCTTTGTGTGCACGGCTGCGAGGTACCTCCTGTGTGTGCACTGCCAGGGCAATGCTCCCACGGCCGCTCCGGTTACCTCCCTTCACACCAGGGTGCTTGGCAAGGGAAAGGCTGTCTTGTGTGGGCGAATGAACATGTTCTGCTGTGTTATCAGTTGGCAACTTTTACTCAGATTATTAAAGAAATGCAGGGAAGCAGTACGAAAGTTCGTTTATTCACCTTTATGAATGGAATTGGCAGCTTCCATGACTTCCTATGGGTATTCTCATATTTACTTTGTGTGGACTTGAAGGAAGGAGTTGTAGAGATGCATTTATTATTTATTGGTTAGGTCTTGTGCTTTCCCCCAGCATTTGTCAGTAACTACTATTTTCTGTCACCCACTGGAAGATGGAAAGGATGAGAATTTGCAAGAGTGCCGAGGGAGCACGAACTGTGACTGCCTCTCCCATACCTAATGCGAGCGGATAAATACGCAACACCAGTTTCCAGTGCTGGCGCTCGCTTCAGCTGTGCGAGTCCTCCTTCCCTCTCCTCCTTCCCCGCCTCTCCTAACAGAAGAGGAAAGCCAGAGGGAAGTTGTAACGTGACATTCCCTGTGTGTTGCAGGGGATAAATATTGCCTCCCCTGGTGCTGCTTTGATGAACCTATTTTTAGTCAGGGGTTAGATCAGTAAAGCTTGCACTGGAGAGTGTGAAATAGCATTGATCAGACTGACTTCTGAAGCAGGGTGAAAGACAAAAAAAATCAATTAAACCCATGACCGAGTCATCCTGGTTGATTTTGCTGTGTGCAGGAAAGCCGGCGTGCAGCTCTTGCCTGCTTTACCACCCGAGGCTGGGGCTGCCCTGGGGAGCCGCCCCGGCGAGCGCGGCTGAGCCCAGCCTGCTTCAGGGGCTTTGGCAGGCTCTCACGTCTACCCGCTGCTGGGCACAGTCCGAGGAGGTCGCCACATCCCACCGCCCCGCAGGAGGAGTGATTGTAGAGTTCAGCTCTTGGGAGGATGCGCAGGAGGGAGAACGCTGGGGTAATTTTGAAAGCAAAGGTGAAGGGAAATAAGGCAGAGAAGAGGTGGGAAGGAGCAGGGCACGATGGACAAAAGCAGCGCACAGCAGTAGGGACCTGTTTGGAGTCATGAGTGAACAAACGGGGAAACAAATGCAGAGTTGTGGCAGGGCACAGAATTTAAGCTGGGCATAGGAAACAAGAAAATGTGAGGCAGGATATGCAAAAGTATGATTTTGCTGTACAGTAGAGGAAGGAGGGGAGAAAACAAGACAAAACTGCGTAGGTTTGTGTTGGCAGCTGGAAGGTAGTGCCAGTTTTGTTACGTGCGTTCTCTGTGGTTTATTGTAAGAGCTACCTTCAAAGAGTTTTTTGTTTACAGTTGGGTTTAATGTCTTACTATTTCTGTTTCTTAGCAAGGTATACAAAGATCTCAAAATGTTTTTCTTCTCCCAAGCAATTGCTGAAATTCATTAGATAGCATCCTCCGGTGCATTACTGCTGGGTGCTTGGTAGCTCCCTCGCTTCTTGGTGCTTCTTGGTGCTTCTACACTGGTACTGAATTTTGCAAATTATTTGTCATATTTCAATATTATGTGTTGCTAGATTTCTGTGTTATTCACACATTTGTAAAATGGTGATAACATTACCTGACTTTGTGAGATACTTTGATATCTCTGTATGAAAAATTCTGTACGAAACGTGACTTCTGCTGTTATGTAAATAGTTTACTGACATGTCGATTTTTTTTTTACAAGTTAAATTTAATGATTGTAGAATAGTCTGTTTTACTTGCTCAGACTTGTTTGCTCTGCTGCTTGTGCCTGAAGGAATAAAAAGTATTTTCAAACAGAAAATAAACCTTTATATAAATTGGTCTCCTCTTCACCAATAGTAGAGAGGGTTTAGACAAACTAGATGAGGATGACAGGTTTTCAGGATCTTTGCTTCTCATCCTTACTTTATTGCTTGCCATTAGAACAGCATGTGTTTGGAAAAGCACTTGAGTGAATAATTTTATCAGTTGAATTGTGACCTTTTGTGAAATGTTTATGTGATGAACTACAGTAGGAAGTAGAAAGATGGCACAAGCGTCTTCTGCATTCCTTCCTAGACATACAGAAACCTGATCATTTCACATGGTGATATTGATGTGGTCATAGCTGTGTCTGCACCCTGTTGCCTGGTGATCAATATGCATATCTCTCATAACTTAAAAGAAAGAAGAGACCCTGTAATCAGAGAAATTAACAACTAAATGAGAGTTTGTGGTCAGCTGGTGCCTGCTTTGAGGTCAACAAGAACACAGCTATTTTTATGAGTTTTGCTAAGTAAGCCAGGAGAAGCTAATTTAATTTTAATTTCTGACAGGTTTCCAGGAGAAGTAATCAGTGAAGTTGTCAGGATTATCGTTTAAGACTCGTGTAATTTTTTGCAGCAAGGATGAGCCCATCCTGATTTAAGTTCTGAATACCTTCTGTCAGGGATGTACCCACACCTTTTACTCTCTCTAGTGTTTTGGTCTTTGTGCAGGAGAGCTTTTGGGTGCATGGTTACGACTTGTTGACAAAAATAGCTGTTAAGGATGCTCTACTAAATTCTCACTGGGGTTTGCTCCGTTTCTTTAAAAGTATCACAGATTTTCTGCCTTAGCAGTTCCGAACACCGTTTTGGATGAGAAGTATGCTGAAGTCATGGGGTATTTTTCCCCCCGATTTTTATTCCAATGAAAAGTGTGAATGTTTCTTAAAAAAACCTCTGTTCTTACCTGGTAACCTAGTTCTGAGGGATGCATAGCATCCAAACTTTTGAGTAGCTAAAATACTTAAATTTTTAGTTCATATTTCTAGCTTGAGACAGAACTCTCTCTGGTTTTCCCTGAGCTGACAATGTTGTTGCTCACTGTATGATAAAGTACATTTCCTAATTTATTTGACCATCACTGTTTGGATCCCTGAAGCATTACAGTAAATCCCTAAAGTGTCTGCTGAAGGGGAAGAGAACAACCTTACAGCTTCTGTCTAGTTACTCTAGTGACATGGCGAGGTCACTCTTGAAGGCAGTAACTTTTGAAGAAGACCACGGTGGGACAGAGGAATATGTCCTGTTAGATGCAGGTAGTGTTTAACCATAGAAGATGTGTTGTTTTTTGCTAGAAGTCAACGAGTCTCTCAGAAAACTTGTGCTTCAGGAGCTGGGGAGGAAAGGCATTGTTTGCCATAGCAACCTTAACATCCCCTTACGGTACGTCTGTCAGTTGTGCAAGGGCTAATTTATCATGTAAAGTGTGTGCTACGTATGTCACATTTTACTGTCTGTTCATTTGTTTTGATAATCAAGATCTTGACAGATTTGTCCCACATGGTAGGATTTATAGTAAGGATTTTCTTATCACTGAATTGTTGATACATATAATCCTAGTGTCCTGCACAAGAACTGAATAGAAATGAAAGAGATTCAGACTAGATGTGAAAGTCTTGCAGAAAAAACACATCCCCCCCCAATCCATTATTGTCCTTGATTTTTTACTTTTGTTTTTTTTTTCCCCTGTGATTTGTTTTGTATCTCTACAGGAGCAATCACAGAGAAGAGAATAAGCATTGACTTTGAGAAGGTCAAATATTTTCCCTTCTCTTAAAAGATATTTCTCTTTTATAAGATGAGAAGTGTAACTCTGTACAAATGAAACACAAGTGAGTTTTGGAAATGTGCTGCTTTTCCTTCCAGTGTACACGGTCGCATGCACACCGCCTGTAGTTTGAAGCCTGATAAGTAAATTCATTTTTCACAGATGTCACTTCCTCCCCTGTGGTAAATGAGAGCATCTTTCTTTCCTCTCTGAAGACAGTGAGTTGAAAGCGTGGGGGCTGATTTCTTGTGGGCAAATAGAAATATGGGCAGATTTAGCCGTAGGAGATGCCTACCTGGCCTGAAGCCCGTTGTTTGCCTTTTGAGGTTAAATGATGCAGTAGTACTGAAATTGTCTCTGAAGTACATGAGATTAGGTTTATCCAGTTTTGTGTTACAGCAGAGTGCTTTGGTCTGAGTGGGCAAGCGGATGGGTAGGTGCGGGCGCACAGGGAAGGCGTGTGTCCGAGCATCTTTAAGCTCTTGCAAATACACATACAGGGTCTGGCTTACTGGAGGAGCTGGTTGTGCAAGTGGCCTTGAACTTCTTGAGATAGGGAGCTCCATACAATGTCTCCTGAAATATCTGTCCTGCAAGGATGTAATTCTATTCCTGCAAGGATGCAAATCTATTTTATTATTATTTTTAAAAAATAGCATTGTTTGCTTTTGGCAAAGTATAAGGGTACCGAGGGCAGTCACTGCACTATCAGACAAAGCAGGGTGGCCATTTCCTGGTAAGTGAATACGTTCAGATAAATGTAAGGAGATCTCCCTTTTCCCAGCCCTAGGACTGGAGAGAAAACCAGTAGAGAAGCGCAAAGCAGATTTTCTTTGAGCAGGTGATTTCTGTTTCATTTCTCATCGTATTTCTCTGTTCTGGACTCTGCTTTATCTTTATTTATGACTGATATTGACAACCCAAACACACTAGGGAGCTCGGGCGTGTATTTCAAGAGGAGCATATTTTGAAATCCAAAATGCAAAACTTCGGGGAGATAGTGTTTTCACTGTGTGAAAGTTCAACTGGGACGGATTTTCATCACACATGAATTGCACTGATGTTGCTACTATTTTGTCTATTAATACTTACTGGTGAAGAAGGATGCTAAGGGGTTCATCTTCAGAACACACGGGGGGTTATTAACTGCTTCGCTCCTGGTAGAGTGAATGAGACCAATGCCTCTATGATTCCTGCTTCCCACCTGAAGGTCTCTTTTAAGTAATTTTGCTGTTTTCAGGGATTCTGGTGATTTCTGTGCTGAATACTAGCTAAGCACTTCACTTTATTTGGCACCTTTCGTTGACCGTAACGTGACTGAATGCTTTTCCCCTACTGTACGGCGTCCTTTGGCTGCTTTAGGGTGCTAGAGTCGAAAAGTGTTTTCAACGCCCCTGTCCAGAGGGCTCAGGCAAAGCCGAAGGCCTGGCGCGCCGCGGTAACGCTGCAGCGGAGCGCAGGGGCGGCAGCGCTGAGCCGAGGCCGTACGGCGCCGGCGTCCCTGCGGTGGGCAGCGAGGGCCAGGAGGGCACCCACCCCCCAAACCGCTGGCGTGTGACAGATCTCCCCTCTGAAGCTGGCAGGCTCTGGGGTTTGGCTTTTTGTTCCAGGAGGAAAGAGCAGCTTTCAGATTAAGGATCTGAAATTTCGTTCAGAGATAAAGCAGGATTTGCTATGCTAATTTCTTTTTCCACAGGACATCAAAATAGAAGAAAAAGAGGCATCGTTAAGCGGATTTCATTTGTCTCCATCCGCGTGGCTCTGCAGGAGTTTTTTCACTCCATCCTTTTTCTTCCTAACTCCTTATGCCCGAGTTCAGACCTGGCACTGCTGTTGTACGATGGCCTGGGTGAGCACTGCAGGGAGCTGAGGTCTGGGGGGGCATTCTGGCAAGGCTGAGGTCTGGCGTGCTGGGGGGGCTCGGGGCGCCCCGAGGCTGGCGGAGCAGCTGGCGCGGGGTCCCAGCGGCGCTGGCACGGGGGCCGGGACCGGGCTCTGCCCGGGCGGGCGGCCGGGTCAGCGTCCAGCAGACCCGCGCACCTCCCAGACAGCTGGCACGGTAACCAAACACCAGCAATTTTCAGAGAAAGACACGTCTAATAACATTAATTTTCTTCTAGAGCAGACGGTAAGGTAACTAAAGCCAGGTTGATTGGGCTTCGTTGGGATTTTTACCTAATGATCTTCTAGAAAGCAGGTGCACTGGCAGTGATTTTAAGCTTTAGAAAGCCCAAACAGTGTACAAAGTAAACCTTTGACGCTGTGGGGATTTTATAGGAGGGGGAGCTGCATTAGTTTTAGGTCATTACAAAGCATTTGCTGACTACAACAGAATTAATGGTGCTTTTATGGTAGTCAGTTAATGACTGTCAACAAACAGAGTTGATTTCAGTTCAAATTGTAATTTTAAATCAAACTAGCCAGCTGTCAGACACGGGAGCGGTGTGGACGGTTCCTCCTACAGCATCGTGTTGTGCTGCTCCTGCATCCATCATTCTATCAGGTGTGTGTTGGGAGCCAGTTTTGAGATTCAATCACACACACCACCTAATACTAATTTTAGGATGGTGAAGTCATGATTAGCTACACAAAAACAACCAGCTCCCCTCTGCCTCACTACTCCTTTAAAGACTTAGGTCATCTCTATGTTGCAAAATTATTTTTTACTATCGTAACATGAACTTCTGACGGTTATATTACAACATCTTTATGCTTTGGCAAAGGAGGAAAGCAGCAGTTCTTATGGCCTGATTGGGTACAAGTCTCCTTTTGAGCTTCAATACCATGCAAATCCATTCAAGGCCATGAAAACTTCCCTAATCCTAATCCTAGGTATTTTTCTAGGGCACAGTAGGCCAGTTATACAGGGCAAGACAGAATAATTTATATTGCATATATCCCTCAACAGTTCTTCCAGATTGTCAGTCGTATGAGCTTTGAAAGTGAATAGCAGAGTGTCTGTATTGGTAAATATTTCTCTATAAAGGTAGTGCATTATTCATGACAGACTATTCTTCTCAGCACCTTTACCTCACTTTTTAAATACTTGGATGTGCCAAAACTACTCTTAACTGCCATTATCCAACTAATGGTAGTTAAACTGGAAGGCTTAGTATGTTTTAGCCACTTCTGGGATGAAGACATGTTCAACCATCACCCTGGCCTAAGTGTGTCTCTTGTTTAGTTTTTCAAATCCCTCACATTGCTGTGATTGTAATTTTTAGCAAGGGACTTTCTCAAGTCATGAGTAATTTTTTCTCTTGTACTTTTATAGTGATAAGCACACCATGAGTATTGCTTAAAACTGTTCATTAAGAAACTACACAAGACATTTTAATTACATTTGAGTGCTGCAGACTGCGAGGGTGGCCTCAGCAGAAGAACTTGGATGGGTGTAACAGGCCTCTGTTACACATTCTTTGAAAAGCTCTGAAAAGTCTTGAAAGGTTCATTGAACTAATGCTCTTGCAAGACAGGTGCTACTTATTTCATAAGGATGTAGAAGGGAAGAGCTTTTCTAATGATGTATCATTAGAAAGGTATCAGAGGAAAGAGCAGAGCCAAGGAGTCCTCACTGCTGCTCTCATCCTCTGAACCAGTTCCTGCTACTTCAGCATTTCAGTTAGAGGTTTGTACTGTGAGCTCAGTTTCTCATGGAGGCGTTTCACTGATATTTTCCTTTGTTTGGTCTGGGCCTGAACTTGGCGTGTAATATCTCAGTTCCAGACGGTCTTTCTTTCATACAGATGTAAAAAAAACCCTCAGATTTAATCTTCAGGTGTGGGGAAAAATTCGGATTTTTTTTTTTTTTAACAGGTGTAGCTTGAAAAGCTTTGAAACCAACAAGGGCAATAATAAAATGTACTTTTATAAACGTGTTTGAAGTCCAAAGTCAGTGTGTGATCATTAATAAAATCTTGTAATGCAGTTGGACTATATGGTGTATTACCAGCTAACGTTAGCTAAGGAACTTTCAGTTTAGTACATCACCTAGCTTTTTGTGCAAGAACTGGTAAATTTGGAGCGTTAGAACTGAATTAGTAACGGGTTCATATTGCCAATATTAGATTTCTGAAGAGGTCAACAATAAAACACAGGCAAGCTATCAGCAAGTGGATGCATGGAGAGAAACCTCGCTGCTGTACTCTCTCTCATAGCTCCCAGGAGTCGGTGCATTACAGGCTTCCTAAGCAGGCGGATGACTACTGACAGTTATCTGTCGTAAAGTTGTCTAATACCTTTTTGAACCCTTTTCTGCTTTTTGCTTCCAGTGAGTTTTCATAATGAGTTCCACAGTTGAATTACTTAGGAAAAAAAAATACAGACTTCCTTTTGTTGCTTTAAATGTATTGTCTGATTATTTCATTGTGTAATGTGAGAAGGAATGGCTTCCGTACAAGGGAAAAAATTATAGATTAAGATGAAAGATGCAGGGAAAGTGAACTATTACACATCTGTGTTTCTCATCTATTCTTCATAGCTCTTCCATTTCCATTAAATGATTTAGAGAGAGAAAGACCAGGACTTCTGGCTGTGTTTAGATGTGGGTATTGATGGGGTTTGTGCAATTTCATGATGATAGTTTCTGTTCCGTTGTCAGTCTTTTCCTAAAATTCCTCACATTCTGTTTGACTTCTTATTGTGGTTAAGTATGGAATCTGTAGTTCAAGGAAACTATCCACAACTTCCGATCTATTTTCTGAGTAGAAATAACTACCTCAGAGGCTGTGACTCTGGGTATTTTAACAAAGTTCCCAAAGTGCATTATTTAACGTTTATTGACATGGGACTTCATATGTCAATTTAGCTATAATCAGGGGTTTTTTTCCACAACTGTGTTCAGACATTTTATGTTTGGCTATCCTGAATAAAATTTTGTAGTTTCCTTTGAATCTTTTCAAGCTCGTATATGAGTAATTCTACTCGCACTCCATAGTGTTGAAACTCTTTAGTGCAGTGACGAGCTATCAGTCTGGTTGCACATGATCACATGGTTAAAAAACAGTAAAGGTGTGTCAGATAGTTTCCTTATAATTAACTGATGAGGTGGAGAAAGTAAAGAGAAAGTCCAGTTTCTTTTAGAATTTGTTAATGAAGTCCTTAGTTTAGAGAAGACTCTTAGGGCCAGCATTGACCGATTCTCTCAATTTAACTGACACCGTCCACTTGATGTCCCATGTATTCCTAAGGCCTTAAAGTTCAGTATAGGCATCATTTGGTCTTCTGCAATGCTTCTGTAACTGGTTATGGCAGCCGTTAAGAACGATAAGGAAGCCACTCAGAGTAAAAACCTCAGAACATAATATCCTGGATGAAACTTTGAGAAAGAAGAGAGAAAAGTATTTGAGCAGGCTGAAGTTTGGCCAGTAGACCTGAAAAAGGAACGGTACTTTTCGCAAAGAAAGGTAGTCAGTCCATTCACGTGGGTGCGTGTTGTGGTGTAACCCAGCAGGTAGCCAAAACAACCACACAGCCGTTCACTCACCCTCCCATGCCCGCAGTGGGATGGGGAGACAATCGGAAAAGAAAAAGGGTAAAACTCCTGCGTTGAGATAAAGACAGTTTAATAGGACAGGAAAAAAAAGAATAATAATAATGATAAAAATAATGATAAAAGAATACACAAAACCAGTGGTGCACAGCACAATTGCTCACCACCCGCTGACAGATGCCCAGTTAGTTCCTGAGCCGCGGCCCCTCTCTGGCCAACTCCCCCAGCTTTATACACTGTGCATGATGTCATATGGTATGGAATATCTCTTTGGCCAGTTTGGGTCAGCTGTCCTGGCTGTGTCCCCTCCCAGCTTCCCGTGCACCCCCAGCCTGCTCGCTGGCAGGGCAGAGCATGGGAAGCCAAAAAGTCCTTGACTGCTTAGCAACAACTAAAAACATCAATGTTATCAACATTTTTTCATCCCACATCCAAAACATAGCCTCATACTAGCTTCTATGAAGAAAATTAACTTTATCCCAGCTGAAACCAGGACAGAGTAGTAGATAAACAGGTGCTCATGTGAGTTTTTTTTTCCCCCTTCTGTGTAGAGCAAAAGGGACAAGTAGGTCTTGTGTTGTAAGCAACTGTGGCAGAGGAGGTTCTTCATGTGCTTGCTTTTCATTTCTCTCTAGACATACATTTACATTTTGGACCAGGAATCCCATAGATCTGTGTCAATTTAATCATGTATGGAAAAAAATAAATCAATAGACTGGACTTGTGTCATACATGATATGGCAGGGAACATTGTCTCCAAGGATGAGGACAAGGTTGAGGTACTTAATGCTTTCTTTGCCTCAGCCTTTAATAGCCAGTCCAGGTATCCGCAGGGTATTCAGCCCCCTGAGCTGGAAGACAGGGATGGAGAACACAATAACCCACCCATAATCTAGGAGGAAGCAGACAAGGACCTGTTAAGCCACCTGGACACCCACAAGTCTATGGGGCCTGATGGGATCCACCCGAGAGTACTGAGAGAGCTGGCGGAGGAGCTTGCCAAGCCTCTCTCCATCATTTATCAGCAGTCCTGGTTAACAGGGGAGGTCCCAGAAGACTGGAGGCTTGCCAATGTGACGCCCATCTACAAGAAAGGCCGGAAGGAGGATGCTGGGAACTACAGGCCTGTCAACCTGACCTCTGTACCGGGGAAGATCATGGAGCGGTTGGTCTTGAGAGTGCTCACAGGGCATGTGCAGGACAACCAAGGGATCAGGCCCAGCCAGCATGGGTTCATGAAAGGCAGATCCTGCTTGACCGACCTGATCTCCTTCTATGACCAGGTGACCAGCCTAGTGGATGAGGGAAAGGCTGTGGACGTTGTCTACCTAGACTTTAGTAAAGCTTTTGACAACATCTCCCACAGCATTCTTCTGGAGAAACTGGCGGCTCGTGGCTTAGACAGGTTTACTCTTCACTGGGTGAAGAACTGGCTGGATGGCCGAGCCCAGAGAGTTGTGGTGAACAGAGTTAAATCTGGCTGGCGGCCGGTCACAAGCGGTGTTCCCCAGGGCTCGGTTCTGGGTCCAGTCTTGTTCAATATCTTTATTGATGATCTGGATGAGGGAATTGAGTGCTCCCTCAGTAGGTTTGCAGATGACACCAAGTTGGGTGGGAGTGTTGATCTGCTCGAGGGTAGGAGGGCTCTGCAGAGGGATCTGGACGGGCTGGATCAATGGGCCAAGGTCAACTGTATGAGGTTTAATAAGACCAAGTGCCGGGTCCTGCACTTTGGTTACAACAACCCCATGCAACACTGCAGGCTTGGGGAGGAGTGGCTGGAGAGCTGCCTGGCGGAAAGGGACCTGGATGTGCTGGTTGACAGCTGGCTGAACATGAGCCGGCAGTGTGCCCAGGTGGCCAAGAAGACCAACAGTGTCCTGGCCTGTATCAGAAATAGCGTGGCCAGCAGGAATAGGGAAGGGGTTGTGCCCCTGTACTCGGCACTGGTGAGGCCGCACCTCGAATACTGTGTTCAGTGTTGGGCCCCTCACTACAAGAAGGAAGTTGAGGTGCTTGAGCGTGTCCAAAGAAGGGCAACGAAGCTGGTGAGGGATCTGGAGCACAAGTCTTATGAAGAGCGGCTGAGGGAACTGGGGTTGTTTAGTCTGCAGAAGAGGAGGCTGAGGGGAGACCTTATCGCTCTCTACAATTACCTGAAAGGGGGTTGTGGTGAGGTGGGTGTTGGTTTCTTCTCCCAACTAACTAGTGATAGGACGAGAGGAAATTGCCTCAAGTTGCACCAGGGAAGGTTTAGATTGGATATTAGGAAAAATTTCTTCACCGAGAGGGTGGTCAGGCATTGGAACAGGCTGCCCAGGGAGGTGGTGGAGTCACCATCTCTGGAAGTGTTCAAAAAACATGTGGATGTGGCACTTTGGGATATGGTTTAGGGGACACGGTGGCGCTGGATTAATGGTTGGACTTGATGATCTTGAAGGGCCTTTCCAACCTTAGCGATTCTGTGATTCTGTGATTCTGTGATATGATGTTGTAGGTGCTCCCTACCTTCCAGGAGGCATCTGAGCCTAATGGAAGATTCCATGTATGGAGCCCATTTGATTTACAATCAGGTAGACCTGGATAGTCTTCAGATAAATCACAGTCCTCCTGGAAAATATAGAACATGGGAATTTCACGTCCTGCCTTTTCTCCTACTACTATTATTCTTGCTGTGACTTTCACCAGTTCATGAAGTCTTGGTGGCTGTGCTAAAGGATTATGAGCTTAAACAAGTGTCTTTCCTATGCACATAAATTAAAGTTCCTGTGAATATTGCATTTTATTGTAGATAGACATTCTTACTTTTTTTAATCATGCATTTTGTAAGTTTGTTCTGATGTCTGTGGAAAATGTGTAGTGCATTTTCACCTTGAGTTAGGTGTTCATGTGTCTTTTGTAGAAAGCGTGGTTAAATTTTCCATTTTTTTATATTTGCAAAAATGCATTTTATTGGAGCCTAAGCCCATTTCAATGACTCTGTAGTTCCATAGTTTGCATCTTCATTTAGTCTACTGGGCAATATACGTTAAATTATTTTAGAGTTCAAGCTGGTTAGCTTGTATGCAAATTCTGAGTCTTTGGGGTACATTTACTGAAGGTTTTTAAGGTTTTCTCTGAAATCATAGTGCTGGAAATTTTTCAAAATTTTCAAATATATTTTTCAAATAAGCAAACTGATTGATGCATACAATCACCTGATTCCAGCAGCTGAGGCTTTATGAAAAATAGTAATTATCATAGAATCATAGAATCTTTGGGTTGTAAGGATCTGGCCAGACTAAGGTCAAGTCTTATGAGCTTGGTTTCTCCAACTTCCTTTTTCTTAAGCTATTTTTGTTTTACATGTATGAGCCCTAATACTATATATTGCATTGCCAACTATTTTGTGAGCTAAATTTCTGGAAATTCTTCAAAATTTATAGAGTAATTGCAGTGACATTGGTAAATTCAGGAGGAGAGTGTGAATTCAAGGACACCCAAAGGAAATTTGGAATTCCACATTTGACTCACTGGGTTTCGCCACTGAGTTTGGACCAACAACTTCACTATCCTCACTTAAAATGAATGCTCTATTTTATTACATGTCTTCTAGCTGTGTGATAAAGAAGATATAAAGGAGTGAGTGGCCTTTAATTTGCAGTGTCATTGCCTTGAATTTTTTGCAATGATAAACTTTCAAGCATGGGTGCTTATAATTAGACACTTCCATACCTCAATGAGGAAACTATATACCAAATGTGTAAGTCATGTCCTAGATGCTTAAAATGAATTAGGGGACCTAAACAAGGGCACCTTGTTTGAAAATGTTAACAGAAATTCTGCTGTAACTCTTTTGAATTTAAACTCCATCCCTTTGCATTATTGCACTTCTGGTTTGACTATAAATTATGTTTTTAGTCTTTATGGTAACATTAAATTGTAGGTGATGAACGTGGAGAACTCCACAATCAAGAAAAGCATTGAATTATTCAAATAACTTTGAATTACATGTAGAATAAGAATTACTTTATTATGTTTTAGTACCTTTTTGGTCCCTTCAGCTACAGATTTGATGTTGGGTATTAAGAGGAGGGGGAGAAGGAAGGGAGGAAAGAGATTGCTTTCTTCCTAACATCAAATTCAACTTGACCAAAGCACATCCTATATTTTGTCATTAATTCAATCAAGTTTTGCCTTGAATGTCATTCTGTGCTGCACAAAGTTTGGTATTTTGACCACACCTAAAATCAAAGCAGCATATTTAGATGGTGCTTAAGAACCTGGAAGTACACCTTTCCTTCTCAAATAAATCTATTTAACCCTGCAGACTCTGCCCATTAGTGGCCACAGAAGCAGAAGACAGAATCCTTTTACTCTTCTGCATGTGCAGAGGGCAGGCACTTGATAAATGAATGGAGAAGCCTATGTTGGCTTCAGAGAAGGAAACAAAAGAACCAGAAGAAGAGCAATGAAAAAAGAGACTGTCAGGGGAAACTGCTGAAAGATTAACTGTAGTTTTCCATCCCTCATTTTGTCTGTTGTGTTTTTTTGTTGTTGTTGGTGGTGGTTGTTTCTTTCTTGTACCTATACGACTAGATTCCTGTAGTAATATATAGTTCCCCCCCGCTTTTTTTTAAGAACTAATTTTAAGGACTGCCAAAAATATACCAGGGTAAAACATGTCTCCTTTTCTAAATGAAGTTTAGCTTTCAGACTGCGTATGTGTCAGAGAAAGAAGATGTGTCAGTGGAAGGAGAGAACACTTTCATCGAAAGGTGGCATGGTTGTCCTTGCGTGACTGTTGTCTAGTTCATTGATCTGACTTTCTTAAGTTCAAAATTTACACATCTGAGAATCCTTCTGCACCTCACAACATAGAAACCTTGAAAGATTGAGTTGATGTTTGCTTTGTGGGTTTAAACCTCTCAGCCTGAACAGCATTTCATGGGAGTGTGGAGGGTGAGAACAGAGGCTGATTCTACCAGTGATGAACCTGCCTTCATGGTTCAGCTTTGAAACCCTTGGACTTTGGGAAGTGTAGAACCAAACCTGCCTGCTCAGGTTCTTGCACCAAATAAAAATTAATCTTAGAGTTATATTTTTAGAACAGTGCTGGAAGCTGATAAGAGGAGTGTTTGCTCTGTTAATGGTCATTATTTGATTCTTCTTGATTCTGCTCATATATTAAAGGAGATGAAATTTAATTAAGATTTAGTCTCATCTGTAATTTACAAAATGGTTCTAGCAAACTTTACTAATATGCAGACTTCACAGTAATGGTCCAGTTTTTCATGTAGGTTTCTCTGCTTGGCTTTCACCCCAGCTGCTAGGTAAAACTAAGGCCCAGAAAATGGGATTATTAGACCCCATGGGGCAGGACTGATAAGCAGTACATGCTTGTGGATCTGCTTGCTGCCCGGTGTTGGTGGTGTTTGAGGTGCTGCTAGATGCAAAGCCAATTTGTTAACAATTAGTGCTCATTAGAATAATTTCCTGTTATTGATTTTAAATGTTTGACAAAGCACTTTTAGAAAACTGCACCCCTCCCAAAAAATAGTAGCTGTACATCAGTGCTTAGTAATTACAACTCTTTAGGGCCCAGTGTCAATCTTAACCACCTGGTTTCATTGGTTTCCAAGTAATTATTTCTGCTTTGGATCCCACCTGCTATCCCTTCCAGATTAAAGATGCTTTGAAACAGGGACATAGTTCTTGGTTAGCAGAGTTGCTGGGAAACAAAAGCAACTTTTTTTATTGGCTTGGTTTGTCATGACTTGGGCTTTTTAGCTTGCATAACTACCAATGGATTAAATGATATACAATACAGGAATTAATGTCAGCCTGGAATTAAGCATGATTTCTATTGGCCTTAACATTTAACATGTGGGTTTAATTTTAAATGCATCCTTGCCTTTGTACACACACTGAGAATTGTGGAGCCATTAAAATCTAATTTACAAATGGTAAAATGAGATATAATGGCATGTTATAATAAAAGCTTTGATATGTAGGAGTCCAAGAGGGTATATGTGTTGAGTTTCTTAGAAATTGGGGCTATAATTACTATTAATCTGTTTTACATGCCAGAAGAGACTTGAATGCGAGATTATTTAATAAACAGTACAATGTCTCTGTGTGTGTGTATGTAAAAAGCACCTGATCAGGCACACCTGCATTTCCACATATACTGGATATGTATGACGAGTTGTTATAGACTTATGCCTTTTATGAGTACACTGGAATTTTTGGCTAAATTTGTCAGTGTCAAAGGTGAAGCTAATAGTATAGCCGTCTGGGTTAATTTTCTCTCCTTCCTTCTTTGCTTTAAATTTTTAGCAACATCAGCTCAGATTTCACAAGCAGTCTCCTAAAATGCCTGCAAATATTTTAAATTTATTCCGTGATCCCTGTTGCACAAGGTGGAGACCGAACATGAGGCTTGACTGGTGCCTTTCCCACCCCCATTCATGAATTAGTCTCACAATTACTGTAAAAATTAAGGCGAGCGCGGGTGAAATACGTGAGGCATAGTCCCTCTAACCTTAATAAACAGAGATGGTATTGACACAAGTGAATTTTGTTTAACCACAGTACATTTGCTTCTTAATTAGTGAATATTCATCTGTCAGCAGCAGCAGCTATGACACCCCTCCCCGCTAACACGTTCTGTCATAAATAATCAATGAGGGGCTATTAATATTCATGAGCGAGAATCTGTGTAGTCATGTGCACTGATGCAGAGACAGGGGGAGTGTTGCCATGAACTGAGTCGAAACTCCGTGTGTGTGTACGTGAGTGTAGGATAGTTCGGGGAAGGGAAGAAGAGCATGCTGCTACAGGCTGCCCTGCCTTGTGCTCCCAGCTAACAGTGGTGTGCCTGTCGTTCGGGGCTGGAGTGACTGATGAAAAACGGTAGTCAAGTCTGGAGGGTGATTCCCTGTCAGTGCATCTGCCTTTCAGTGCTGGGGAAATTAGAGGCTTTGCTCTTGTGTTGCTTATTAGGATGGGCTGCAATCTCTGCACTTTCCAGAAGAGAGAGGAGCACTACAAACTGCTCTATGAAGTTTCACAGGTGAGTGCAGGGGATATTACCAGCATCTCCAGAGTAAAAATGTGTGTTCTTTACAGAGAGTAAGTAGAGATGCTTTTGTTTTGCTTTGCCTTTTTTTTCCTTTGCAAAATTGCTAGCTAAGTTGTGTGTATGGGGGGGTAATTATTAGTATTTTGGATGCCTGTTGTTTTCTGCTTGTTTGCCACTCCCCCTTCAGATGACTTCCTGTGGGATTCTTTTAACATTTTTGTGCATCTTCTGCCAAGATGTCAGTCATATAGCAGCAGTCTCACTGAACCGTATCGGTGATGTTTTAAGGGAGCTCTTGGCTTTGGTAATAAGAGTGATTTCAGATAAGTTGCACTGCTGCCTCGGAAAGTGTTAGGTCTGTGAACTCAGGTATTTCTAAGTTAAGGAACAAAGTTTTTATGGCATGTCTGTGCTGGCCAAGAAGTACATTAAATTTGCAAATTAATTAATTAAAATTGAAATGGTTCAGAAATGTGCTTGTCACCTTTAAGCAGGTACTGAGTACAACAGGGTTTCCACGGGTGAGGTGTGCTGCTTCTTCGTTCATTGTATGTGTGTTATTTCTGTTTACTACTAGACAAAGATATTAATCCCATCTAGATATTTTGGTGTCTCTTTCAGCATCGTACCAATGTGAGCAGCAGTGTAGCAGCGTGCCACTAGCGTGTTCCCAGCTCCTTCAGAATAAGATAAGGTGAAACAAGCACTTACCATAATAGCCCATAATTTTTGCTCGGATCCTATTGAATCAGTATTTGATTTGCAGCTTTTTGCTTGTTTTTTCCTCTTGGCACAGCAGACCCTCGCATACTAAAGTTTAGTGCCTTTCAGCATCTCTTCTCTCCCCCTCTATAATTTGTCCTGGCTTTGACACGGTGCCGTTGACGGAGGCTGAACGCTTGCAGTTTTGCACTGTGCTGCTGCTGACAGGCAGCGTGGAGGAGAAAAAACAGCTTACGGTGTTGGTGGTCCATTGGCACAGCAGCAGCAGCTAAGTGCCCGTTGCCGACTGGTTCCCTCCGAGTTCCTCCTGACGTGATTCATTTCACAGTGGGCTAATTACAAAGTGGATTCTCCACACATGAAGCAGCCTCCTCAGTTGCCGTGTTAATGCACATTTTCATGGTAATGTGATCAGAGCCTCATTAGCCAGTTTCCAAAATGATCCTCTGCATTAATTAAATATAAAAATGACTCTTTTTGTCACCATAGAGAGGAAGAAGAAGGTTAACATTGTTAATTACTACTGGGGGCAATACCTCTGCATCATTTTTTTTACCACAGAACCAGCAGGTGTATTCCATCCTAAAAGAGCATCCGCTTGCAGGTAACCTGCCCATTGCTGCGCCTGGTGAAGACGGTCTCTAGGTGGAACACTTCCCTTTAGTTCAATAGTTAGTTGTCATCAATCCCATCATCATGTTTTCTTACAGCAACAGCACAGGTGAAAGCGTAGCAGCACATATCCCTCTCCTCCCTTTCCCCCTGCCCAGCTCTGGATTGCCAAACTGATCTGAAAGTGTAACATGGAGAGAGTGGAGTAGGTCGGTGTCTGCTTTGCTGTGCCAGGGAGTACGAAATGCAGGTTATGCTCTGAAGGGGATTAGGCATTTCTTAAAGGGCTGCATGTGTGCAGGGAAGAAAAGAGGCTGTGCCTGGTTTAGAGCGAATGCATTTCCAAAATATTCCTTGCAGTAATGTTGCACAGTAATAAATGCCATTGAAATGATCAGCAAACCCAAAGGTGGGGTTTTTAAGCGAATCTAGAGAAATTCTTCCCGTTATCTGTTATCTGCTCTGCTGTTGAGTTGGAGTGTCTGTGGATGTGAACAACCAAGGTGCAAAACGAACTAATGCTTTCACTTTTTACTCTGGTGCTTGCCAGATAAAGTGTAATCCCTGGGAGGATCTGAGCGAGTTTCCTTGGGGACCTGAGATGCGGTGAGCCTGGTGCTGCGTCTTGTGCTGTTAGGGAAATGTCACTGATAAGGTGCAGAAGGAGAGCAGAGAAGTGACTTAGTGCACTCGCTGCCAGATCCCGTGTTCATCTGTAAACTCGTCCCTATCTTTGTTTCAGTGTGTGCGGGTCAGAGCCCAAAGGATACTGAGCACGTTTTTAGCCAGGTGCTACAGTAGAGATCAGGTAGTATCTCGCACCATTAATGCTTCTGTGTACAATACTGATTTGTTGCTACGGGGGGGAGCAGCAGTAGAGTAGGATAAATTAAATTAAGCCAAGGCAGGCATTACTACTTGCTTTGCAAATCCCTTTTTAACTCTCTAGTCCTGTAATTCCTGTACCACAGCCTTGGCTCTTTCATCTGCATGATTTCTAGAGAGCCTGGGACAAGTTAGCCTGTCAGGGACATGAACTGACTGAGGATGAGCTGTGGCTTACTGGCATATGTGGATCAGGTAGATTAATTTATATTCATATAAGGAAGCAATCCGAGCCTCATCTCTCACCTTTCCTGTGCTAGGCTACCTGATACTGTGCGTGGTCTGTGCACTCACGTACTTAAAAAAACAGTAAACAAAGGAAAGCGTGTTTGCAGAGGAGAACCACGCAGGCGATTACGGTGAGGCATGTTTTCTGCTACTGTTGGTAGCAAGGTCAGATTCGGCACCAGAGAGCTTTTTGTTGTAGAGCTGCTGGGAAATGAAGACATTGTTAGAATATGTATAATTCCTCCCTCTCCCCCCACCCCCTTCCTCCAGGCTCATCTGCCTTTCACTGAGATAGCGGTTGAGAGACCATGGAGGCCCTCTCTGAAAACAGCATTTGCTTGCGTGACGGAGACTTTTATTTTGATAACCGTGTCTTGCATGTGCAGATTGGGATTAAAACAAAAAGTCAAATAGTCGTGTTTTAAGAATGAAAGCTTTTGAGATACCATTATGCATTGGTGAAGGACCCTTGTGCTTCTGAGTGCCTCTTCACCTGTCCTCAGGACGTGCGGATGGCTCAGCTTTACTTCACCGTGAGAAGGTATCAGGCGTAGCACCCCCCCAGGTCCTCTTCTCCACATGCCTACTGGTGGAGAAACAGAAGATGTCTCAATTTGAAATTTATGGCCCTACATGCTACTTCATGGGGCACTTAATATTATTTCCTGTGTGCTGTATTAGCAGGATTGAGCTAATGAATGTGCAGCCAGGAAGTCTACGTCAAGTCACTTAGATCTCGTGTGTGCTCGTGTCCATTAGGAGCAGACCTCTGCCATTCTCAGCTGATTTTCTCTTGCACTGTTGGGGTGAAAGAAGTGAGTTTAAGTAATTTGTTAGCAGCATGATGACGACTCTTCCCCTTTAGTGGAAAGGGTAAGAGAAGTATGGCACGGATCGGAGGGAATGAAGCTGGAGCACTATCTGATCAATCATCAGCAGTGATCTTCATTAGCCTTGTGTGACACTCAAGGAAATGCAAATTTTTTACAGAATCCTGTGGATATCATATGGAGATCATTTCTGTTTGCTGGAAGTTTTATGCTTTCTTTACAAAATGTGCCTTTAGCCCAGAGAAAAAGAGGGGAGGTGAGAGAAACAAGTCAGTACTTCTGGAGGTCAACCAAAGACCAGTGTAAACTTCTTTTTTGAGTTACATGTTAAGAAGCAGACTTGGCCCAGGTCAACTTAGAACTGAAAGGGAGAAAAAAGAAAAGATAGAAGGGAAAAGAGAGCCAATCTGGGATGGCTCAGGAAGTCAGTGGTGGAGCTGGGATTAAAACTAGAGGGTTGCACACATATTTTACATTTGACCTGAGATGATAGTAGAGCCTGCTTGCAGTGTTTTTAAATCCTCTGAAGAACGATTATGCAGTTTGCTTCTCATGTTGGTTTCCATAATTAGCATAAAACTCAAATTTTCACCAGTTTAGAGTTCTGATTTTATGCTCATTTTGATATCCCTTGGGCTACTTGAAGTACTGAGTTTTAGTGGTACGTCTCTTCAAATTCAAAGGTGTTCACCAGGGAGACATCAAGCCTGCCCACTGAAACAGCAGAGGTACTTCTGTATTTTTCAGGAGATGATGCTTACAGCTGGCATTGGAATAAGAAAGGATGACTGGGGACCAAGCAATGTTCTTTGTCACTGGCACCTGCCTTCTCTGGTCTTGGTGAAGTTTGGATTTATCCAATAGACTAGATGATGTGATCCTTATTTTCTTTCTGAACCAATCTCTAGTCACTATCATCTTTGGTACTTATTTTACACGACAGCTCCTCAATGTGTTTGCCATTAGATTTCATTCTTTTCTGGACGCACCTGCTGGCAGCTTTTGCATCACCTTTGCTTGCTGTATATCAGTGCCACCTCCAAATGCTCCTCATGAATTTCATCAGCAATGGGAAAGTACTATCTTGTGCTGCATCAGCATAAACACATTTTGGGGTCCATTTATATCTCAGTTCTATTTTTACTAGAAATTCTGTGGCAGGACACTTTTAGCTCTGGAGAATATGAAAGGAAAAAAATTCTAAATTTATTTGTCTGGAAATTAGTTGAATTATCTGAACTGAATTAAATCAGTAGGAAAAGTAGATCTGGTTTGATCTTACTGCATTTCATAGCTTTTCCTTCTTGCTTCTCTCTAAATTTTTAAACAAACAATTGAGAATCCTTTGATTCTTATTTTTCTAAGCAGCTCTTCTGAATACTGATTTATGTTTGAAAAGCTCAAAGATACATTTTGAGGTGCTGAAGGAGTCAACAATCTTGTAGGACTACTGTTTCCTCTCAGTTTAACTGAACAATTTTAGAGTTCTGCTCTATATAATTTCCCTCAAAGCTGCACTGTCTCATATTAGTAGCACAATTTTTTATGGTAAAAATATAGTAAAGTAAACTTGTCGTATGTTTCTAGCCATGTCCTAGAAACTAATTTGGAATTTCCTTAAAGAACCTTTACTGAGGTTCTTTACCTCTACTGAGGTTCTTTAAAAAATGAGTTCTTAAAAGCTGACTTTTCGTGTAGATAAGGAGATGTTTTTTGTGGTCAGCTGTCAGTCAGGTGCAGCTTTCCTGGGTCTTCTGTTTCCTTGCTTATTTTCTTTACACCGATAATTGAGCAGCGTTCATCTAAATAACTCATCCCATTGCCGTAATGTTTCTTCAGGCTGTACTCAAAAAGAGATGCCAGTGTTGTGGCGTTGCTAACAGCTGAGCTCTTGCTCCTGATGGAGGAGCTCACCGTCCCACATCCCATGCTCAGTGCCTGTCCATGGCCTGGGAGAGAACTGAGTGCCATCCCCAGAGCCCTGGACACCCCCAGAAGCTCCATGCTTCAAGTCACTGCATGCCAATTGCTTAAAAGAGAAGATACATCTGAAAGACCACCTCTCATCTGGATTTAGGCTCTCACCACAGAGCTGTGTTTAAGTGTGAAGGCTCCCTGAGGAGTTCTGGAGGATTGTGCCTTGGGGATTTGGGTCTGGGGACGCGCAGACTGCTTAAAATAAGCAGCTCTGGCCACCCAAATGGATGGTGGTTGTAGCGAAGACACCATCTTCCATGGTAAGAAGATGGATGGTTCTTCATCAGCCATACCTAGTTATATACAACTAGGCATGTAAGGAAGTCATAATCTGCTTTCCTAAAAACCTAAGCCCATTAACAGGATATTTTTTGATCATTCTTTTGAACATGACACCTGAGTTATACGCTAAGTGCCTAAGTGTTATTTTGGATCTCATGCCAACCACCTTTGATAAAACACTTATTTTTTTTCTGATAAAATCCAGGAAACTCTGAAGTGTTGCTACTGACTTCACTGGGGCCAGGCTTTCATTTTCTGTCCTTGTTTACTGTGTTGTAAAAGGCATATAGTTCCTGCACATACCTCAAGAGGAAGGATAAAGAAAGAGTTGTGAGATAAGAAAGCAGACAATAGTATGTGAGATAAGAATTCGGGGAATGGGTGCAACAGAGGCAGCTATAAAAAGCCGTACCAAGATTATATCAGTAATCTGCAGGGATATGCAATGCAATGAAAAATAAAAAAAAGTGGCTCAGGTACTGCATAGCATTATTTTCTCTGTCATTTTGCTGTTCTTTGCACCTTGAATTTAACAGTGGGGATTAAGGATTCTTCTAACAATCAGATTTTTATACATTTTTTAAAAAGCTATCCTTTCTTGAGTTTTGCTTCCCGATGTGATTTGGTATGGGTATAGTCCTCAGGCCTAGGGCAAAACGTATCTTTATGTGAGTTTTATACATCAGTGATGTGATGAAGCCAATCTTGCTACCTTGAGCATCCACAGAGTGATAACTGCCTAAGAAGCATATTTTAAGGGTTCAGTATTTTTGTTTTGTGGTTTGTTGAAGGGGAGGGGCATTCAAATGTCAGCCAGACACTCTGCCAAGTGTGTTAGGAGTTAATTGACAATAGGTTGTTTCACCCAGTTTTCTTTGAAGAGCTAAGAGCTTAATGGAGACATGTACAGCAGGGCTTGGTGATAACCAGCAGTTCTTCCACCCTAGGGATTTGCTGAGGTCTCATACAAATAATAAAAAAAGAAGCTGAAAAATGCCTGGATCTTTGGCTTTAAGGCTGTTTAACTTTGGAGTTTGCTTAACCTGTTATTTTTAAAGGACATGGGCTTTTTGTAATAGTACTTGCTTTTCTGTCTGCCCCATGACTTTGAACCCACTGGCTAATGTCAACCACAAAGGCTTTTCTCACCTTCTAGCCTCATGCAAAGTAGTTTAATGATACTGTTAGGTAGATCTTTTTTCTTTCAAGAGCAAGAGGGTTTCCTGGTTTGCAAACATCACTTCAAAATATCAAGACGTGAAAGATTTTTAAAATTTAGATGCAGATTATTCTTTATACATTTACTTTGTGGTTGCAGTGAAGAAACTTACGTGCTATTTTGTGTGTAATAGGCTTGTAATTTGTTTTACTTTGCTTAATAATTGTAACAAAAATCAGTCTGTTAAGAGAGGATATTAGATCAGTAACTGTTAAAAGTTTTTCTATTTTTTTTTAATAATAAGCAGCAGTTCAGAAAGAGAATTTTGCAAATCCTTTTATGACATGGACTGAACCTAGAAGTAGAACTGCAGGGTCTTCATATAACGCACTGCAAACTCTCTCTTATAGTTGTTTGTATTTTGTATTTTAGTTTAAAATACTGGTATGGACAGGCAGAGGACAGCGCGGCTATTTGGACATTTCTACATAATGGGATGATGTAAACTTGCATGACCCTCACTGTTGTGCATTTTTATTGTTTCACTTTGAGGAAGTTAGGAAATTCTACATATCCTTCTTCTCTCAGGCATGTCATAGTTTATCCCCACCCAGCAACTAAGCACCACCCAGACACTCACTCGCTCCCCCCTGGTGGGACAGGGGAGAGAACCAGGAGGGTAAAAGTGAGAAAATTCGTGGGTTGAAAGACAGTTCAATAGGGAAACCAAAATATGCAGGTGCAAACAAAGCAAAACAAGGAATTCATTCACCACTTCCCATGGGCAGGCAGGTGTTCAGCCATCTCCAGGGAAGCAGGGCTCCATCATGCGTAATGGTTACTTGGGAAGACAAATGCCATAACTCTGAACGTCCCTCCACCCCTTCCTTCTTCGTCCCAGCTTTGTATGCTGAGCATGACACCATGTGGTATGCAATATCCCTTTGGCCAGTTGGGGTCAGCTGCCCCAGCCGTGTCCCCTCCCAACTTCTTGTGCACCCCCAGCCTCCTCGCTGGTGGGGTGGTGTGAGAAGCAGAGGCAGCCTTGACTCTGTGTAAGCACTGCTCAGCAATGTGTAAAACATCTCTCTGTTATCAACACTAGCCCCATACTAGCTACTGTGAAGAAAATTAACTCTACCCCAGCCAAAACCAGCACAGGTGGAAAAAATGGTTCATTCCTTTTCCTCCAGGATGGAGGTTGGGGGTTTTTTGTTGTTTGGTTTTTTTTAACCAACAGAAGCAAACCCTGATAATCAGCAAAGTGAAGCAAAACAAGCATTTGTTTTCCCTTGTTTTGTGGTCTGTGTACAGTAGCAGTTTATTCCCTAGAGATTTTGGCCATGAAGTTTGACCTCTGAAACAACATAAGCATGGTGGAACGAATAATCTTCCAAACTACTACGTCACATGTAGAATTCCTGTGCTTCATGTGTATTAATGTCAGAGTTCAACCTGAGAGGACTCAGTCTGCAAAAATCTACAAGCATCTTTAATTTGTCTAGATACAATTTAGTTTTTGTGTTTTCCACCCAGTTGGAGAATTTTTGTTTTCTTTCCTATCTGTCGTGGTTTAGCCCCAGCCGGCAACTAAGCACCACGCAGCCGCTCGCTCACTCTCCCTCCCACAGTGGGATGGGGGAGAGAATTAGGAAAAACCTCGTGGTTTGAGATAAACACGGTTTAATAGGACAGAAAGAAAGAAGGGAACAATAATGATAATACCAACAAAGGAATGTACAAGAACAAGTGAGGCCCAATACAGAAATTGCTCACCACCCCGTGATCGACAGCCCGTCCCCGAGCAGCGATTTCCGCCCCCCCGGCCAACTCCAGTTTATGTACTGGGCATGACGTCGGATGGTAGGGAATATTGGCCAGCCTGGGTCAGCTGTCCCGGCTGTGTCCCCTCCCAGCTCCCCGTGCACCCCCAGCCTGCTCGCTGGCAGGCCAGCACAAGAAGCTGGACTGTCCTTGACGGCTCAGCAACAACCCAAAACATCAGCACATTATCAATAGTTCCTCATCCCAAATCCAAAACACAGTCTCTCACTAGCTTCTGTGAAGAAAACCAGCTCTATCCTGGCTGAAACCAGGACGCTATCTCTTAGTATTAGGCGGGGGGGGGGGGGAATATTGCTTGGGGTTTTTCCCTAGCTCCTGGAATCATACTGTTTTGAAAAAAAAAATTGTCATTAAAAGTAGCCTCACTTATGATCACTGAGAAAAATTTGCAAATATCACTCAAGTTTAGGTTACAGTTTAGGAAATTTGAAAGGAATTGGGATGAACTTGAAAGATAATGTGTAGAAACAGTCTAAATTCTTGAGGGTTTGGTATTCTTCTGCATGTCTGGGGTAGGCATCACTGCTTGAGAGGTGAGGCTGAGACCCACCCACGTGGGTTAGCAGCTGTGCGTGGCACTAAGCAGGAGAAAAATGTTTGGCTCTGGACTTTCAGGGCTTGTCCACAGACATCAGTGCCAACACAGCCAGCCGTGGCTGTGTCAGCACGTCATGGCATGCTAAGACCCCAGCCGGTTTCTGACTAGGATTGCAGGTTCTGCCCCTGCATCTGCCAACATGCCTTCAGGGACCGTCCTGCTTGCAAATGTCAGTGCAGCTTCTGTGCCCACGTGCAGCAAACTGTGAGGCTCCTGGGAAGGATCCACAAACTTATTAGGTGTTCAGTTCCTCTCTAATGTCTGAATGATAATGAACTGCAGTGCCAGGACCCATGTCCTGAAGACCAAGAGGAGCATAGGAATGGGTGAACTTTGCTAAATCCTTATGAGGACTGAACAATTGAAATAATGGGAGAAAAGGATTATCTTTGGTTACCTGTGATGTAACAGAACAATTGACTGACCTATTTAATATGTTTGATTGCATTTGTAATATGCTTTTTGCATATTATAGTGATGGATTTGCAGGGAAAGCTGCTCAGGGAATAATCATTATTCAGGCCTTCGACTTCCTCATGGCTAGAATGTGAATATTCAGATTCCTCATGATATCGGTGGGCATATGAACTGACAGCTCAAAAAAATTTTAATGGCAAGAAAAGATGGAAGAAAGGATAAATTATTAGTTAAAGTTCAGCATTTGGAATGCTTTCTCAGAGGTCGGAGTTACTAAAAGTGGGGGTAGCGTCTCTCATTGCAATATGGTTTTATGCATTTTTTAAATTTGATTTGTCATGTCGTCTATTATTACAGTCAGGAAAGACACAGACCTATAAGGTTATAAATGTGGAATGTCAGAAAGTGTGTGCGGTGTCTACATTGTTTTTCACTGAGGAATATTAATTCCCTCAAAATCAAAATGCTTCACAGAAAAGTATTTCATCAAAATGTGGTCTTAGAGGAAAAGCACAGGAAAGAAATTCCCAGAAATGTCTGAATATTATTTCTATATCATCATAGTGAAATATTTAGGTTGATTAACCTTTGAAACATCTTATATGCAGTAGTTTTTAAAATGGTGTATAATTTCATACAGTATGAAATTTGGAAGCCAGAAGTGAGTCAAGTGTTCTTTTAGCTTAAAATGTTTTGCTCTTTCCAGAGTTGGGTGTACTGTTTGTGAAATCTCAAACCTTCTTCTGATGTGGAATTTCCATCCTCTCTGAATTTCCCATTCTGAGATACGTGACTTATTGTGTGAAGCTCCTCCCTATGTATTATCTTCTTTACCAGCATACACTTCTTGTAGAGATTTTATTAGAGAGCAGTCTCATATCTTGTGCGAGGAAAGGAAAGTATATATAGCAAGAAGCGTTTGTGTAAACAGCTTCCAACAAGGTACTTAGTAGAAAAAGAATACATCATCACATTCACAGGGCATGTTGTGATGCCAGAGAGGGATGTTGCCCTGTTTAAGAGAATTTGCCAAAAGCTGGCTTCTTGATTTCTGGATATCACACGCCACGGGATGAGTGATTGTGGCATATTGAGGCATAGGGTCTAGTTAGCATGGCAGCGGGACTTGGAGGCCTGGCTCTAATTCCTTCTCTTGTGGGTATAGTTGAAGAGGTCCTGGTTTCTCTTTTCCTTTTCTAGTATAAAGTCCTGTATTATTTAAAGCTTTAAAGATTAACTGTAGAGATCTCAGCAAATAGCTAATGAAGAAACTGGAATAGTATTGTCTAATGATGATGGTGATCACAATAAGCTTTGTAAAATGCTAGATCAATCCACTTAGCAATTATTGGTCATAAAGTTATAACACAAGTGGATCGTGGCAGTAGACTGTAGATCTGCCTGCATTTTGTAACAGCTCTGGAGTCCCACGCTTCCTCAAAGTCCAGAAAGGTTTGGTTCGGTTTGTTGGATGACTGTTTTTTCCTTCGTTGTACACTAAGGGTCAGTTTTGATAGGAATTTTCATTTCAATTTCCCCAGAATCTCTTCTCAAATCACTAATAGGGCATGTTGCTTTTTAATTCATATATTTTGTTGTATTGTGCAAATTAGAGACTTTGTAATATGGAGGAATTCATAAGTATTTATTTATTGGTATTGCTTTCTTCAGGTACTAGTAAAAATAGGGGATTTTTGCTAGTTGTTCATCAGTAGTGGAGTCCTGTTGCTGTCAATAAGTTCAGCATAGATATAAAGTCTCCTCACTCCTATGAGCATAACAGATTTCAAATCTCAGGTGTGAGTCTTACTAAACCATTTAAAAATGTTGTGATGAAGTAGTTCTAACTTCTTAATATGGGAGGTTGTTCCTATTTATCTCCAAATGACCTCTTTGTCCCCAGATTTACGTATTTCCTTGAATTAAAAATGTCATTTGGTCATGTTCAGTAGGAGAGTGTCTTTGAAAGTCTGACCTGTGGGAACATGATGAATAGTGACAGGGGAAGGATTTTGCCCAGTGAGAATACCAAATCATGTAGCACTGTAGTTTCACTTACTAAATATTGGCCAGGCTCTATTGTTGAACCCTATGCTGCCAGTGTCACTTTGTCAGGATGTTTTCTATCCTGTGACTAGTAGCTTCAAATGTACTCATCCATCTTCTTGTCCCATTACATTTCATGTGACTGATGTTCTGCACCCATTAAAATTGATGGGAAAGAACAAAGAGAAGAAAAATGTGCCCTTCAACTGATTATGCCTTTGAAAGAGCAAATGAGACTCTACTGCTATCTAGAGTAAATTGAACAGTTATTTCTGTTTTTAAGTATATTAACTTTTTTTAATCCTTATTAGCAGTAGATCCCTTATTTTGTTATTTTGATATATTGAGAACAGCAAGCTTATGTCAGTATTTTTTCCTTTAATTTTGTGACAATAAGTGAACATACAGACTCTTTTAGATGTATCAGCTGCCTCTGGGAATCCTTCCCATGAGATACTGCTAGCATGCCTGAATACCCTCTCAGGGAAGGAGAAGGCATGAAAGCCCAGGCCTTTCCTCTAAGCAAGGACTCACAGGTCTTCGCTCAGCCACAGCTCCTATGTGCTGGGAGAGAACTGGGATGTCACAAGGTTCTGCTTGGTGGTAAGTGCTTGCGCACCTTACACTAAGATCTTCAGGGCAATTAATATAAGGCTAGAAATACAAGAGCCTTTGTAGTATCAGCTTTGTCTTTATTTCAGGGATATAGATGGCTTCCCAAAGTGTTAATCCAATGTGTCAGAGTTAGATGAGAGCCATTAGCCAGATGAATGGAGTGGACAGATGTCATATTTACTGACAACCACAGACAAAAAAAACACAGAGGAAAATTAAAAGGGAAGGCTCCTGAGTGATCGGTATGTCTGATTATTTATAGCTTATATGATAGCCTTCTCAATACAACAGCCAACCATTCTCTCCCATTTGTCCGTAGTAATGAGACTGCCATTTCTGTTTTTTCAAATTTGGGCTTTGACCATGGTCCCTTGGGTGCCCCCGAAACGCCACATAATGGGCCCCTTTAGGCTCCCTGATGTTCTTGTAGAGACTTCAGCAAGTGCTGAATGCAGCTGTTCACTTCCCTAGTGGTACTCGTATGCATTCAAGTTTATTTCCATGCGAAGTTCAAATGTTCTGGATTTGTAAAACTCTCTGGTGGGAATTTGGGTTTCTTCAACTTTGTCTTGAAGTTAGTGCTTGGCCTCGGCAATTCAGGCTTAGTTGATGCTCTGTCTGAAGTTTCCAAAGTGTGTTTGGCTGGGGGACTGGAAAATGCTGCAGAGAGCTCTGGGTCTTGAAAGGCTGTTTCCTACACCATTATCTATAATTATTTGAGATTGCTGATAGGCTTCAAGGCCTGTTGCTTTGTCCAACATTTTTCTCAGGTTGGAGATGGTGTACTATGAAGTGGATAATATTCTTATGTTGGCAGTGGATTCATTTGGGTTATTATTTACCCATATTTTAAAGATAATTTTTCACATCTATAATTTGTAAGATTAAAATAGGCAAATAAGATTTTAAGAACCTTGATTTAGTGATTTCTCTGTGAGCTCTCCTGCTCTCTTTAGTTGCTCACTTGACCTCCAGCTGAGACTGGATTCATTATTTTAAAGGACCATTCTTACAGATAATTATCTCCTGAAAAGAGTGGAAGTTAGGCAAAAATACAAAAATACAGTGAACCTTTAGTCAGGTCCTACTGATGAAGGACAGCTCTGGACTATTCAAGCATATTGTCACTCTTAACGTTAGAGGCACTTGAACAAGTAACCCCAGAGTAAACGGGCATAAACTTTATGAGCGGGGGTATATTGCCACTCTTTTACTCTGTGCTAAAATGACTTGGGGAAAAGGGACTGGTGGCAGAATGCACCCTGTATTTTATTTAGGACAAAGGTATGCAACAGATATCTGATGCTTTGAAATTTGCGCCCCTATAATGGTAATTCTTTCCCATGCATATGTCTTCAGTGGGTTATGAAAAAGATGGGAAGTGGGATAGAAATCTCTGCTTACCCTTCTGGATTGCAGTGACTGCAGCAGCTGCTGGGAATAGGTCCCAACGAATAAATTCTATTGCCAAAGAAAACCACTTCTTAGCACTATGCAGAAAGGGCATCATACAAATAATAGTGCTGTTAATTTCTAGCATGGCTTGAGAAGGCATAGGGCTCAGCCTCCAACCTCCCCATACCTCAGGAGACTTCAGTTGGAAGCTAAGCCTTGGGTTACAGATTTTCAGCAAAGCTGTTGTTCCCATGTTTTTGATTTGGAAGACACTGAGAATTGCTTAGCTCTTTGTTGTACTGAGGAAAACCTGAATGCAAGAGGAGGGCTGAGAAAATTGGATTTCCTTTTATTGCACAGGAACATTGTACAACACTGACGGAACATTTACTCCTGTCTCTTTCTTCTAATTTGATTCTGTGACTACTGTATCAATCTTTGTTCATTGGTGAAACAAAATTATGAATTATCATAGGTGTTGCTGCTTGTACCTCAGCAACAACTGAAAGATGGGAAAGAATGAAAGATTTGAGCCATTCTGTAAGATTTATTTGCAAATTCATCCACAGTGAAATGCGCCAGTTGTACAAAGTGTTGTGAGAGAGCTCCTCAAGCCATTTCAACCAAAAGATCTTTTTTGGTTCCTACTTTTCTTCCTCTAGTGAGAGATTTTATATGTATGGTATGGATGTGTTCAATACTAGTAGGTGTTGAATGCTGATTGACTAGCTTTCTTTCCACTCCATGGCACATGTATAGTCATTTCAATAATACAAATTCTACTGGCATTACTAATAGGTACAGCAATGTGGAGTAAAACTTTACCGTCTGCTGTTAAAATGCTGGGAATACTGTTCCAGTGGAAGGCTGGCTTTTTCTTCTAGCGGACAGTTATGTCTTGTACCTTGCTATTAAAGAAGCAAATACAGGGTTGCACCAGGGAAGTTCGCCTTTCCTCCCCATACTGGCATGGTTTTTGTTCAGCCTGTGCAGGAGAGAGAGAGGATCGCCCTGGATCGCACTTCTAGAATAGGGCTGTATCAGTCATCCCTTTCCAGGTAGGTAACTATGGACAGAGTGAAGTTAAAGACACATGGCCAAAGTTTCAGGTGCTATAAGATATTTTTCCCTTTTATTTCAGGGATCCGTAGAAGTCTGCTTACAGAAAACAATACGCAGAATTAAACTTTTCAGTAAGGACACTTCTATACCTTAAGTGTAGTGGAGATTTGTATTTCCAGCAGGCAAAAGTCATGTGTCCTATAGACTGGCATTATGTTGGGCCCATTTGGAGGACAGAGGCAGAATCCATCTCCAGAGAGTATTTTCCTAGCATGCTGCTGGAAGCACAAGGTACTATTTGTTTCCTATTCCTAGAAATAGGCCTGTAGCTTCCAATCTATTTAACATTCACAGAGCACCTGACACACTAAGATCTTTGTTAAGTGCATTATAGGCTGCATAAATAAATTAAGAAGAAAATAATGTATTAGGGGTAATCCACTGACTAAAATTACAGGGCAGCATTTTTGCTAGGACCTCTGTGAAAGTAAATTCATGGCAAATACTTCAAATCTCTCTGTGAGAGGAGTGCTAATTTATATTTCATTCACAAACAGCTTATAGAAAAAACTACGTGACGCAGATAAATAAAGTCATCAGAATAAGATGATGCTAAAAATTCATAAATATGTTTACACTTGCAAGTGGCAAATGTTACAGCTTTCAGAGCTGAGAGTATATTCAGGAATATTGTCCATATGCCTCTATTGGCTGACAAAGTAATGCAGCTTGCGTTACTCTAAATGAACATTCAGAGATTGGAAACTTGCCGTTGTTTGAGAATTTAGACTTCACTTGCACCTGTCTACGGAGTATAAACTTCTGATTATCCTTTACAAATTTTTTAGCTCTAAGAAGCATTTTCTTAAATTATGGGTACTTAGCTGTTTCCACATTTGCAGCTAAATAGTTGTAGTAGCTTGGATAGTATGGATATAACAGGGATAGATTTTCTTCATTTTTCTGAACTGTTATAAAAAACCCCGAATTTCAGAGCTGTGGCTGTTTATCCAGGCGTATAAATCATTTTACAGAGCAGGAAACCTCAATTAAATATTACTTTTTATGCCTTGCTATATGTAACTGATTGATACTGGGGCACTGAGAAAGCAAAGTCCTCCATCACCTATATCCAGAAATGTGGAGAGAACACTCATTAAATGAACATTAGCTTAAGAAAAATGAAACTTCTGAGCCAATTACAGTTTACTGTTTAGACTGAACCAAAAAAATATGACCTTTGTTACAGAATATGTGACTTGAACAGGCAGTTCCATGTAAAATTGAGAAGTTGCAAATGTCCTGCAGTTGAGTGATGGTATGCGTGTGATCTTAGCTCTGCTTCATTAGCCCCTAGTGAATGAGTGGTATATTTTTCTTATTTATACATCTTCTGTCAGGGCATCATAAACATAGCCTGACTAGTGCATGTTTTCACTGCAGTGATTTCATTTATATATTTTTTTTGCAGCTTTGATGAATAGTTTATATTCCACTTGAATAAATTTTTCTTCTTTTCAAATATTCAGATAGGTATTAGCAGTGGTTAATTATGCACTCAGTACCTTTTGTAATAGAACTATCTGTCATTATGGCAAGCTTTTATGTTGTCTTTGAGGGATTCAGTCTTTTCAGTAAAATATTGCTTTTGCAGTATGCATGGGAACAATCAATTTTATTTTCTGCTGATTTGATAATTTTCTACTAAAATTTAATCTTCTGTGCTACGGAGTTTGTGGCCAATTGAAAGATTTTTCCCTCAGCTAATAGAATATCTAATGCTTCATCTTTTTACTTCCCATTTCTGTAAGTATGCCTTTAGATTTTTCTGCACTATGATACTTCTACATCTCCTTTTAAGGGTAAGAAACGTGCAGCTAGGTTATGTTTTCCGTGGCATTCACTAATTCGGCATACTAGGGGTATAAACAACATTTCCTTTTTCCTAGATGTTTCTATCAGCGGCGATGTTTTGTGTAGAATGTCCTGTTAGGTAAGCCACTAGACACTACAGACGTGATGAAAGTTGTATGGGTTGACGAGTAGTTTGTTCTACTCAGTCTTTTTTACATAGATGCAAATTACGTTGTCGGTCTTGGATAGAGTAATTTTTGCATGGTCCTATATCTCTGTATTATTGCTTTTCCTGCTTTCAGTTTTTTGTCCAGGATTTTCAAAGGCCCTATTGAGAGTTAACTATTTGTCACAATTGAATTTCAAGCAGTGTCAGCAATTTTCTTGGTGTTCTATAGACCCTTTAGCCTTAAACCTTGTTAGATGGAGACAACCAAATTTAAGTGGAAAGTGGTATCTTTGAGATACACCCAAGCAAGCTTTCCCAAAATGCTCCGCCAGTCCTACTGCACCACAACCACCTGGAGGGACGAAGCATGTTACATCTCCAGCTCCTGGCAGCTGACTGAAGGTGCCAAGAGGCATCTGGCACTTTTTTCTTGTAGTGGTCTCTCAGTCCTAGAGGAAGAGTATGAAAAACTATCTGAGCTTTGGATGGCCTTATACTCAGTGGTGAACTGATTGGAAAAAGATGAGGGAGGGAGAGGAAAGAAACTTTGTAAATGGCAGTTAGTAAAAATACATCTCAAAGCTAACACAGGCATAACTTACAGGCTCTCTTTTTTTATTATTATTGTAAACACCTGGATTCTCTGCTACATTAGAGCTGCTCTCCTAGTCAAAATAAGATAAGATTGTAAATGGGAACAAACTTGAAAATAACAATAGATATTATCAAATCTAGGAGCAGCTTTTGGGAACCGGTGGCTGATTCTTTACTAAGAATATTCATAGAATCATAGAATCATTTATGTTGGAAAAGACCTCTAAGATCATCAAGTCCAACCATTAACCTAGCACTGCCAAGTCCACCACTAAACCGTGTCCCTAAGCACCACATCTGCATGTCTTTTTAACACTTCCAGAGATGGTGACTCCACCACCTCCCTGGGCAGCCTGTTCCAATGCTTGACCACCCTCTCGGTGAAGAAATTTTTCCTAATATCCAATCTAAACCTTCCCTGGCGCAACTTGAGGCCAGTTACTCTCATCCTATCACTAGTTAGTTGGGAGAAGAGACCAACACCCACCTCACCACAACCCCCTTTCAGGTAATTGTAGAGAGCGATAAGGTCTCCCCTCAGCCTCCTCTTCTGCAGACTAAACAACCCCAGTTCCCTCAGCCGCTCCTCATAAGACTTGTGCTCCAGACCCCTCACCAGCTTCGTTGCCCTTCTCTGGATGTGTTTCAGCACCTCAGCATCTTGCTTGCAGTGAGGGCCCCAAAACTGAACACAGTATTCAAGGTGCGGCCTCACCAGTGCCGAGTACAGGGGCACAATCACTTCCCTACTCCTGCTGGCCACACTATTCCTGATACAGGCCAGGACGCTGTTGGCCTTCTTGGCCACCTGGGCACACTGGCAGCTCATGTCAACCAGCACCCCCAGGTCCTTTTCTGCCAGGCAGCTCTCCAGCCACTCTTCCCCAAGCCTGCAGCATTGCAGGGGGTTGTTGTGACCCAAGTGCAGGACCCAGCACTTGACCCTGTTGAGCCTCATATAGCTGGCCTTGGCCCATCAATCCAGCCTGTCCAGATGCTTCTATAAGAGCCCTCCCACCCTCGAGCAGATCAACACTCCCACCCAGCTTGGTGTTGTCTGCAAATTTACTGAGGATGCACTTGATCCCCTCAACCAGATCATCAATAAAGATATTAAACAGAACTGGCCCAGGTACTGAGCCCCGGGGAACAGCACTTTTGATTTCTTTGACTGTTACCATTGCAAGGCCTCTTTCTAATAGTGCATAAAGAACCCCACAATCTAGTTCATTATATCTGACCTATTGTATTTCCAAAATCTTCACTTGAAATACAGAAAATTCACAGGTAAGTTTAATAGAAGTCAGTATAAACCATCAATATTTTAATAACTTTAATTACCTGTTGATGAGCACTCTTGCTCCATTAGTGCAAAACAAATTGAAGCTTCAGGAAGGTGAGAGGGATCATGAAAATTGGAGAGGAAAGATGACTGGAAGCATGAGAATTTCCAGTGAATACCATCTGTCTCATGGTGTTAAATATCTTCTGTTTTCTTTGTCACACTGATGAATTCCTAATATTCTGGTCCTCTTTTAGCCTTTGACTTCAACAAATCTTTACATACTCTCCTTTTTCCACAAAAAGATTGACAGGAACCTTCTACTTAATTCATAAAGTATCTGTAGGTACATTGCACAGGGTGTGTAATAGTATCACTCTAGGTCTATTACCCTAACCATAGTATCAAAGCACTTATCAGTCTAATAGAATAATTGATCTGAGACAAGGAAGTAAAGGAAAAAAAGATATACAAAAAAGCTTTGCTCGAAGTCCCACAGAGTACCAAGAACATGGAATTAGGGCTCCCACCCTGTTCAGCCCTCCCCTCCTCCCATATAAAGAATAGCAACTCTGCTGAAGATAAACAGAAAAAATACAATTGGAGTGTTTTGGGCATTATGTCTCGTGGTATTACAGCAGTTCTTCGGGTAGAGAAAATGTCTTTTGCTTATGTTTTCGTAGAAGGGTAGGTACACGTGTAAAAATAATTATGCTTGTATCAGCATATTTGTGGGTTAACAATCAAATGCTGATTATCTGCTGATTCTTGCAAAACAGAAAATCTGTTCTTATACAAACATTAATTATGGAATATCTGACAGAATCATTCCAAACTGGGTTTAAGGTTATGCAGTTTTTGTAACCTGTTTAATTGTATTTTACACTGAAGAAAGATCCAGACCAGTCCTCTTACTAAAGCTCTTTTTACATCTTTACATTTGCTTTAGAGGTTAAACTGACTGGATTGTCCTGGATGCTTCGCCACTGTGGTAGACAATTTTTTGAGCAGCTCCCCGGCCTCTATTAATTACCCTATTGGGATGAGCCTCCTGTATCACGTCAAATGGATTGCATCTATTACATCCAATAAAATTGGTGTGTGAAGGTTATTGATGGGGCCTCAACCATCCCGGTTTTATTAAGACCATTTTTACACCTAGGTTACAAGCTAACAGTGCCATTATCTCTCCCCAAAATCCCTTGGCAGTTAGTACCGCCAGCAGCAGTAGAAATTACAGAGGGATTAATCTCTGGCTCCAGCCCCCAAAAGCTTTCCTCTGGAGGTAGAGAATGATATGTTGAACTGTGTTAAGCAGTGAAAGATTTAATGAAAAAAAAGCCCCAAGTGCCTGCCTGCATCAGAGTCAGTGTCTGTCCCTTTCCAAACTTGTCAATACCGTTTTCTGTCTGTGCAGGCCTGCTGGGCTGCTGAGATACACACGATGGCTTGGGCTGTTTTGTTGCACTAGTTGTTTTTAAAAGCCTGACCCTGCAGAAGGTTGGTTGGAGCAGTCGGTGTCAGAGGAAAATGAGGAGATGGAGTAGAAGAAGGAGGGAATTACAGGTCTCTCAAGAGTCCCTTTCATTGCAAATCATTCTCCCAGCTGTGGGAGAGAGTCTGGCACAGTGAGCAGAGCATGGGGAGACAGGTCCCGTGGATGAGGACAAAGAGCGACACGGGGCATGAGAGGGTGAGGGAGAGGAGAGGGGACGCGGTGACTTGGCAGGTCGCTCCCGCGGCGCCCTGCGCCGCCTGATAAGGGCGAGTTTCGTGGCAGGGATGCTGCCGCCGACACACTTCCCTGCGCGCTGCAGAGGCACCGGGGTTTGGGGAAGGAACGATAAGGAGCACAATGAATAACTAACAAAGCTCATTTGATGAATGCAGTCATTTGCATTACAGTGCCAAATAGCTTTGCTCCTGGTGGCTGAGCGTCATACCCAGCTACAGATACTATTAGTATCGTTTCAATGACATCTACGGGTGACAGTAGACTGTATGGGGGCAGAGGTTGTTATGAAGTTTCAAATTTTGCAGAAGAAAAGGAAGCCCAGAGAACAGAGCGCCGAGCATCCGTCGCTTTGGTTTAGGGAAGTTATGGCAGGATTGCTAAAATAAGCTTCTTTGAGTTTTGGAGGATGTGTACAAGTAAATGGAAAATACAAGACAGAATCGATGTCGTGGTGTATGTCATGCCTTCTTGTTTGCATTTGGTGACTAACTTTTTTCAAATGCCAGAGAAAAGGCATGGTAATCGGTGATGGCTTCTACGCAGAGTCAATGCCTGTAGATGCAGCGTCTACATGTCAGCAGTGCGATCCTCGTGACAATTGTGAAGACGCAGGATAAAATGTTAGCACCAATCAGAGATTTCCTTGTGTCTGTTTTTTGTTGTGTTTACACTTTCATTCGCAATGTTTTCCAGTGAAATATAAATGGATGCATTTTGTACTATGTTTTGTTCTTCATGCCTTATTCCCCAGGAAGAAAAATTCATTACTTTTAATGACAGAGAGAGATCGTACAGGTAAAGCATATTTCAAACTCCAGGCTAGCACAAGCAGAGAATATAAAAATCCGTGACCCAGGGACAACTACAGGCTTCAGCTTCAACTCAAGTTATGATCTACCACCAGATCTCTGACCTGTATCATCTGCTTTTGCAGTGCAAAAACCCACAGGACATACAGGACTTGTACAATATATCTGAATAATCACTTGCAAAATGAGCATCCATTTACAATGCATGGTCTTGATCCTTAGCCACAAACACCCTTGATTTAATAAATAACCTTTGCTTTCTTTAGTGTCCCTTTTCCTTCCTAGTGTTTATTTCCCTGGTCATTTTTCCTTGGACATTAGGTGGCCTAACTCATGCGTATTGCAGTTTTTATGTGTGTGTGGTTCATATATGTTTATATGCTCTGTATTTCCACTAGCCAATAATAGCTAGTGGCAATAGAGAAAATGTATGTGCTGAGTGTCAGAAGGTGGAAAGGTGGTAAATATTAGCAAAGCATCTGTGAAGCTCTTATAAGAGAGCTTTAATCTCTTGTTCTGTTTGGGATACTTCCTTGCTGGAATACTGAGAAATTACAAAGAGAATCAATGGAAGTTGGGAGACAAGAGAAGCACACTTGAAGACTGCTAAAAAGCATTAAGAGCCTCAGGCCTAAGAAGTTTGGAGACTTCATTGTTTCTGAGAAAGCCATGGATTGTGGACATTTCCCAGCAGCATGTAAGACAGGAACATGTTTGCACAGCCTGATGAAATGGCCAAGGTTTGCATTAGCAAGGGTCCCATCAGACTATGGGCAGCCTACAGCAATGACCAATCCTTCGCTGACTTGGGGATCAGCATAATAATTTTCTTATTTTTTTTAAATTAAAGATTAAAAAAAAAAATCAGGTTTTACTGTTATATGATCATGTTTTGTTATTGCTGCTATAAAAGTTAGTTAATAATTTTCTCCACCACTCCTACAGTTGTGAAATAAAGATACAGAAGAGCAAGGGGTATTTTGCATTTGGGTTTTTGGTGGTGGTTTTTTTGGCAGTGAGCGTGTAGATTACATTTTAGATGTTCAGTTAATGTGTGTAAGATACGACCTGAGTCCAAGCTAAATCAGTTCTGAAGCTGGGTAGGTATTTGTTCAGCCTACAGAAATACTTAAAAGGAGGTAGTTGAGGTAGAATTTCAATATCTTGTAAAGGAACTCAGAAGCCTCTGTAAGAAAGCAGAATGTGCTTTAGGCCAGTGTTTTGTAATAGAATTATGTCTTCAGATTTTTGCAAGTGCATCTTGCATATACTTTTGTTCCAGTAAGTCTCCCAATCCCAACTGGGAGCACAGTAAAGAAATAGTAACAAAAAGCAACCAGAAAAATCTGAGCTATCCCAATCCTTTAAGCAACCTTCTGGCTTTGACATAGTTCAGCAAAGAGTTCATTCATTAGTAGGGAGTATTTTGGTTAAAAACCTGACTTCACAATTTCTGTTTCCAGAAGTAATAAAAGGAACGTCTTAATTGACAAAACATTTTCCCCACTGAGATACCGACTTTCCAATCCATTGCAGTGTCAGAGGGTTATTGGCTGGAGTCTGAGGAGCCTGACTTCCAGTTGCCATTATTCATGTGAGCTGTGACAGAAAGTTTGCCCTCAGAGAGGAAAGAGTATTTATTTAAAGCATTAATGGCTAGATGGGATCAACTCATTTATCTGAAGAGGCTTAACCTGCTGGTAAACTGGCTGAGGAGGAAATCCCAGTTGTACACTGGTTCGATGCAATGGGGCTGGGATTCCTGACGGGGCCTCCTGCTGTCTCCAAAATGTGAATATAACTATAACAAAATAACAATGCTGTGAGACTCTCTCTGAACAGCACGTCACCTCTTTGCTTCCATTGCAGTAACTTACAGGCTTTACGGGGACTCTTCCCGAGCTTAAAATGCTGAATGCATAGAGGCAGTTTTTCATTTTGGAGATTTGTTGAATGACAACTGGTTTACAGTATTTTTGCAAATAAAACATCATTCTTACACTTTTCCAAGGTCCTCTACTACTGGAGCGTAATCCATTGTCACTACCTTCAGTTTTCATTCTCACCTCTGTGTGAATGTCCTTTTGTAGTTTAGTCTATTGCCAGTGTCAAAACAAAACTGAGGCATTCTTGCTTATTAATATATCATGAATACACTACACCGCCAACAGAGCTTAATCTCTCACACTGACTCCTACTCATCTTTCAGAAGTGTACAGAAAACAAAAATGGGCCACTTGAAACATTTTAACCTGATTGGAAAAAAATCTTTTTTTCTCCTTATCCTTGCAGCTTCCTGGTTAAAATTGTGTAGACTGCTGAGCTGAATATGGAAGCACCAAGCGTTGTTCAGATGACCACCCGTCACTTCGCACTTATTGATAGACTTCGAAGGAGAGTGCTGTGTGACTGACAGATGCAAAGCAGCTCATGCTCTGCTTTAAATTTAGCATTGTCAAAACAGTGAAGTACTCTTGGAGCAAGTCCCTTATTGCTAAGGGTTTGCAGCATGGCTCAGTGTGTAAAGCTTCATAATTTATGTGAGGGGGAAAACAGGAGAGGGAGAAAGAGAGACTAAATGTGCAAGTAGCTGAGAATTATAGGGCTGAAGTCACACCTAAGGGTTGGCATGAAAGTGACACTCAAGAGGTTTGTTATCCTTAGGGATGGGAGAGATCTGTTTTTTAAAGGTACATATAGGAATGTCTCTTCTCCATGCCTGTGAAGGGTGAGACAATAAATATTGTGCTTAAACTGCAACGATATAGGTTTTGGTTTGAGTCCAAGAAAAACCTTACAAGAGTAAGAAGGATGGCCTGGAATTGCTAGTAGGCATCTGTTAGTAGCAGGTTTTGAGAACAGATTAAATAAACTCCTCTCAGGTAAATCCCTGAGATGGAGGTGGATTAGGTGATCATCTGAGGTCTGTCTAGGCCTATTTTTCAATGATTTTACGTAGTGTCTGTGTGTGCTGTGCTCATGTGTGTATGTGAGGAAGTAGAAAAGGAGAGATGATGATTTTTACTTCATAGGGAACTTGCAAAACATCCCTCCATTCTCTGATCCCTTTCTGCAATTGCATATATTATAGGAGCAAAGGAAAAAATGGACAGCTTTTTAAATTTTAGTGAAAGCTGTATGTTCATTTGGTATTTTCAGGACATGGTTTAGTGGGCGTGGTGGTGTTGGGTTGATGGTTGGACTTGATGATCTTAAAGGTCTTTTCCAACCTTAATGATTCTGTGATTCTGTAAAGCAGCGTAGAAGCATATGAGGAAAAGTGCAGTATAGCATCACTTGGAGATAGAAAGGGAGCTGGAAAGTAGTGAATATATGGCTTCATTAATATGATTATGCTTATTCAACCTGAGCAGAAAATTCTTCTGGTAGGGCAGAACTTGAGGACCTCTGGCTTTTGTCTGACCAAACTGCCGATGGCCTAGAGCCAGTGATGGGCAGGATGGTGACCAAGCCCAAGACAGTCCCATCCCATGGCTCATGGGAAGCCCTGTGATCTCCTGACCGGCTGCAGCCAGACGTGGCAGCAAGCTCCTCGGTCAGGGACCACCGCCCTGCCCTGGGCGTGTGGGTGCAGCGTGCTATGGCTGCCCTTCTCCCCGCTTGCCCGGGAGCGACCGCCCACCATCTGGGGCAGGGAGCAAACACGTTAGCATCTACGTGACCTTGCAGAAGACAACTCCATACGTTTGCAATCTGAAACTTGGCCAGCAGCATGTTGTTGAAGAGTCGGTTTGTCAGAAAAGAGGGATCTTGGTTAATCATTTTACAGTCGTCGTCATCCGTAATACACTGGTCTGTATTACCTTAGGGATAGAGTCCATTGAAAAGGTCACACATTTAAGTAGGACTCTTCTCCCTGCCAGTGGACTCTAGCTATGAAGTTTCTGTGATCACTGTACAGCTGTAAAATACTATTTTTATGTAGCAGCTGACTGAGACTTCTCTTGCAACTGTTTTAAACGCGTGGGTCTTCTTTTTGCAAAATATTTTATATATGGTAGTTCTGTCCCCACTTGCTGGGTATCATTTATTCCTTTGCACAAGTGAGTATGTTAATGCTGCACTTTGAAGGGAAGACAACAGTCTAATTGCTTGTCTTATTAGCCCACTGGAAATAATGGAAGACTATAGCATTGAATTGCCATTTAGCTACCATAGCCCTGGGTGTACACAGAGCATGGCATAGCAGAGTTAAATCATTTATTAACTCCTTAACAACATATATTTAATCAGTTTTCTGGTGCTTCAGACCTTGCAATCAATAAATGCCTTTTACTTCCTTGCCCTTAATTAGTGTATGTTTGTGGAGGGCGGCTGATTTGTAAGCCGCAAATGGTATGTGGTAGCGAATTCTTTGCATCATTAAATGGGACAGTTGTGAATTTTTGTCAGGGTACCCTTGGAAGAGAAAACAAAATGAATCTTACTGCTTGACGTGAATCCAGTGACTTTTTTTTTTTTTTTTTGCTAAACCAGTGAGTGACTTATTAAGACTAAATCTTGCAAGGGAGAAATGCCGCGTAACAAGGCAGGGTTCACAGGTATCACCATAGCTTTGTTTCTCTATGTTTGTAATTAAAAACCTGCTGTATTGGCGCAGTCATCTGCTCATACAGAAGGCTCTGCACAGGTGTAGAGTTTCTTACAGCAGTGCCCACGTTTGCGTCAGAAATTACGTCCGCTGAGGTCTGAGAGCTGGTTCCTTACTTGGATCAGGCAAGAGCATTGATAAAACCACACGTGAGCAGACGGATCTCGTACCAAGATCTAATTACGCAATTTTAGTCAAATCTGAAACAGATGTCCTTCTGCTTACCTATTGTTGGAGCCGTTTGGTACCACTCTGATATTCCACTGACACCAAGCAGGAAAGCCCTTTATATACCCCATCGAATCAGGTGCCTTGGGTGCTAATTTAATAACTTCACAGTCCCAGGAACCAAAGGCGAGTTTGCGGCACGCACGCCTACACCTCTCCCTGTGAGGTGAGCGGGCTGCCACGAGGAAGAAGAGGCATTTGTTTATGCCGGTGGTATATGAGAGGGGAATTGACAAGCAGGAGCACCTTAATGGCTTCAAACTACCTGGTAATGATCGTGGCGCTGGTGCCTGCCTGGCAGCCCCAGTCTCCAATTAAGCATCTGCCGGAGCTGGAAGCAGGGCTCTTAATTGGAAGGAAACAGATTCAAAGCAGGTTGCATTTTCTGCCAAGGCAGATTTATCAGCGAAGCCATGCCTTAATCCATTGCAGCTCCTTTCCTACCCCCACCTGGCTTTTCTCTCCGCGCTCCCCACTGCGGCAGGCACAGCCCTGGCGCGGGGCAGGTAGCGGGTGGATGCGCAGCACCTCGGGGGGGTTTGGCTCTCCCCTGACCTTCCGCTGACCTGGGGCCCAGTGATGGATGCTGTCCTAATTGCTGACTTTTCTTCCCCCAGACCCTCCACGGCACGCATACGCCCATTAAGATATATTGTCAGTACACATTCAGGAGATCTGTTTGCAGCTATCTTTTACATAGAACTGATTGTTTAATTGCAGATTAAAGATTAATGCAAGTATAATGATTCCGTGAGGACACTTCAGACAAAAGCATCCTGCATCAGGCAGCCTGCATCCATTTTTCAATTTGGCCATAAATTTGGCTGGGAATTAAATAGTAAGTAGCCGTGATTGCAACACTGGTCTCTGAAGGCACTCACGGGAATGAAAATAAATGAACAGGCTCTCGCACAAAGCATGTTTCATTACGGTCATTAGTGGACAGATCCTCAGCAGGGACTGAAGGTGGAATTGTCTACAGGAAATGTTGGCACGTGTCTGATGAAATTGAAATAGTAAGGAAGTGCGTATAAAAACGTTCAGGTCACAGAGCCTACAGATGACAAACTTATTTTCCCTGAGCTGTAGGCGTAAGCCGCAGGAGGGGCAGACATGGAGAGACCCCAGGCATGCATTCCAGCATAGCTGTATCTTATCTTTTACGGAGTATGATCATACTAGGGGAAATGTTTGCAATGTCATGAATGCGTAATTGTGTATGTTATTTATGTACCAAGAGTTACTACAACTCATTACCCTGGTGATTTTGATGAATTATTAAGGTTTTGCTTTCTGTTATGTTTTTCAGGTAAGGGCCCTTTTGTTTTCCTTAAAATGCCCAGCTGGCTGGTAAGTTGTTTATTTCTCTTCGTTTCTCTTCCCTCATGTGACATGCTGCGAACAGAATCATGGACTATTTAGGCTGGAGAGGACGGCTGGAGGCCATCGGCTACAGCCCCTTCCCAGAGCAGGGCCAGTTCTGTGCAGGTTGCTCAGGTCCTTCTCCAAGGATGGAAAGAGGAACCTGTCCCCGTGTCTCACCACCCTCGTGGAAAAGCATTTTTCCTGATGTCTGACTGGGATTTCCCTTCCTTTGACTTGTATCCACCGGCTGCCAGCCTGCTGCCGTTGCATCGCTGGGAAGAGCCTGGCTCTGTCCTCCCGGTGCCTCCCCACAAGGCTGTCGACGGCATCAGTCAGGTCTCCCTTAGCCTTCTCACAGTGATGGAACCCGTCTCGTCAGACGGGTCTGAGTTTCAGGCTTCTGCGCGTAAAACAAAGCACTGAAGTTGCAAATTATTTCAGCTCAGTTTGGATAAAAGAGCTTTCTGGGGACTCCCTGATATCTTGCGTAGCTTTCGGAAATCTTAGCAGCAGCCACTAATTTTGAGTGACAAAACCTCCTATTTCTTCTGTGTAAATAGCATTTTCAGTATAATTGATGCTATTTTGAGACTAACCAGCAATCCTGAAGTTAAAATTGTTCTTTTGAAAAAGCAACATATTATGATAAAATATTTCCTTTTTTTCTAAGTAACTAAAGGAATCCACTTGGGGTTTACTGAAATGTAACTAAAGAAATCCGTTTGGGGATTACTGAAACGTGTTTGACGCAGCTTGCCAGACTTCCAGTGTAATCAGAATAAATGGGGTGACATCTTTAAAGATGCTCAGTGTTTTGCGTTTTGTTTGTTTTCCATTAATTGAAGAGTCAGGAGCATTTGTTTAAAAATAAGGTGCAGTTTTCTCCAGTGTTTAGCATCATTTTTGCCTTTTGTTGCATCCTTGAAGTTGCACAGATTTCTGTAACTCTTTAAAGGGGCACTAATTAAAGTCTCAAAAACAAAGGTGTGATTTAACATCAGTAGTAAGTTACAGAATGAGATGATGACTTAAATAATATCCCAATTAAGCAAGTTGCACAGTCTTACTGTCAATCTGTGTTCCTCTTTTTGGGTTTTTTTTTCTGTTGTGGGTTTTTTTTGTTTATATACTGATATGCAAACTCTTCTATACACAGACTGTTGGTTATGCATTCATATGAAGGCAGAGCAGCACTTTCCTGATAAATCCAGCATATATTATAGTTGTTAACAGGATAATGTAATTAATAATGCTAATCCGTGTTTCTTTCTGCACACATCTGTAGAAATCTACCCTCACATGCCCTGTGTGTACGAGAAAAGCAGATACTTTTGGGCAGTAGTGTCTGAGTGGCAATGCAAGCACTTCTGTTTTGCTGCATGCCCTGAGAATCACATAAAAACCAAGGTGGCTGTAGCCGCCCACTGTTATCTTACTATCTGTAGCAGCAAGAGAGAAGCATGCTTCATTCCTCCTTTAACCTATTTCACAGTTTTTGGTAGGGATGTCCTTACTGAGCCCTTGCCTGCCTGCCCAGCCACAAGCCTTGTTAGCAGACTTCCCACTCATCCTGCTTTTAGCAGACTGCTCTGCTCCTGCCCACAGGATGCTCTGCTCTACAAATCGTTCCCTTTCAAGAGCCAAAAGGGCCACTTAGCTCAAGCTGCGTGTGCTTAACCAGCCCATACAGATCAATTTGGATACAGAAGTGATGATCATGACTAGGGTAAGGCAAGATAAAATAGTACTACCCAGTGCTTCCTCAAAACCCTTCAAAGATCAGATCAGGCAAGGAGTTCTTTTATCAGCAGAGAGGATGTCTGCCTCAGTGCTGGGGAAGGCTTCTGTTATGGTTTCACTTGTTCAGGTGAAGGCTTGATTTCAAGTCTTCCTGTATTTTGATATTCCCAGTAGCCTTGGTGTGGTCTTTTCTTGTCACTGGCAGTCACAGTATTGACAGCTCCAGTTCTGACACCAGTGAGTCTGTCTCTTCCACGTGCACTAGCAGAACAAGTAGTGAAATGGTCACACTTGCCTAAATCTTTGCTGGGACTACAGCATGCATACTTATTTTGAGTTTTAAAATGCTTTAATGTCCAGGAGGAATTACGTTGCTTCTGTAAGGACAAAGCCCTGAAGCATCCCCAAAATTAGAGTAATTTCTGTGACAGAGGTATGTAGATACTGCTGTTCTGCTGTAAACCATAGAAGCCTCCATAATATATGCAACAACAAGGACAACATCTCTGTAGTGGGATCCACACTGTAACTTATTTGAAGACTCAGAGGTAATGTAGAATAAAGAGAAGGGTGTCTTGCATAGAAGAGACCAGAATGTGAGTTGGAAGAATGTGAAGCACGCTGAGCCTGGGTTATGCTCTGGAGAAAATAAAATAAACAGTAAAATGCAAATGGAAATACTGTGATGAGTTTCTAAGCAGTCAACATTGTGCCCTAGAGAAAGAAGAGATTTGTGACTTCTGCTAGATTTGGTTAATGCTGAAAGCATAGACTTCATAGACTGAAACCTGGTGTGGTTTGGGAGAGAGTAAGAATGACTGGTTCTTGTGAGTTCATGTCAGAGTTTATATTTCAGGTATTCACCAACTTACTCCCAGTGAACCAGGTTAGAGACTTGTCTTTATAAGTGGAAATTAGAAAAACAGTTACTTATCTGGAGTATTTGCCTTTTTCTTTGATGTCCTAAACGTTCCCTTTTCTATATACAGATGATGGTTCTGGTAAAACTTTAGGGACCATCTAGGTCTTCCACAAATTTGATGGCTTATTCAGCGGCTAAAAGTTAGCTTACTCTTTAGCAGAGCAAAGTAAGGCAGCAGACAAAGAAAACTCTCCTCTAATATATGGAGAACTGATGCCCTATGGCATGAGAAATAGGGCCTAGATCCAGCAAACTATTTAGGATCTTGACTATTTTTTAAACTCCACATTTTCCATTTCTTTAAGGAATTGGAAGCCTTTGAACCAGAATCCAAGTGTTTTCCTTCTGGGGAAGGAATAAGGACTCTGTTTGCCAAATAAGCTACAGTGAAATATAGGAAGTCCTTGTGAAATGAGAAGCAAATTAATGTCAAAATAAAGCTCATCAAAGCTATAGTTTCTCAGGAACTGTGTGATCTACCTTACCTGATCAATAAAATTTTTTTCCTTTTATGATGCACTTGTCTTTGCTGAATTAGAGCACTGTGATATGTATTACTAGATAACATCACTGCATTTTTAAAGGGTTCTGTGTTTATCAAAATTGCAAGAGTAAAATGCTTTAAAAGGAACAAAAAGGCAATCTGTTAACCATACTTGCCAATTTTTTACGATGAACTTCTTCAGAGATGTAAGTATTTTGTAGGATGAACTTATTAGCAGTCTCTAGTTTGGCAGCTGAGGCGGCGCTCTTTTTACTTCAAAGGACCACCAGCTCTTCGAACATATTGGCCTTTCGGTTCTTAGAAGGTAGCCTTACTATAAATAAGTTTGTGCCATGCTTCTGGTGGTGAATTCAGAAAGAGGAAGAGAGAAAGAGAAGATTATTCACCCTAGGCATGTTTTATTTGTCAACATGATTTATTATAAGGTTTTAATGATTCATAGTTGTTAGTAATCTGTTTGTAATTGATCAATAATTCAAGAAGCATAGGGCACAGGCTGTTCCAGTAAGTGTCCATGCCTTTACTACAATCACCTTGTATAGATGTGCAAATACAACTCTGATAAGGGCTGTTTGCATGGACGTGCTAGTACTTCATGTACAGGGATGCTGCACTTAGCGATAACTCCAGTGATGCATAGACGGGGCCAGCTGTTAGCTCTGTGAGCAGGCAGAGGAAGGCATCTATCTTGTTTCATACAGAACATGAGAGTTGCTGAACTAGTTTCAGAAATACCAGTACTCTTTTCCAATCCCGTTGTTTCTTCAAGAAGCTGGTTTGAATATCCAGGGTGAGCTTTCTATTATTAGTAGGGTATTTCTTTTGTACTGAGCCTACAGTGAGATTTTATAGAGAGAGTCATCAATCATAGCCCAGCATTGCTTCAAGATAATTTACTTAGGATGGATTATTAAAGAAAGATTAAGGACGTGTTAAAATAGTTTATTTTATATTAATAGCACACCTGAAAGATGTGTGGTCATTCCAAGGTGCTCCCATGGGCTACTTATATGTAACAAATGAACTCTGCATAGTACATCCATTACGACTGAACATCTGGAGATACGGAGGTCATGGAGGGAGTTCCTTGGGCAAGAGACAGCGTGTTAGCTGGGGAGAAGGAGACCGAGTTAGGACACAAAGGTGCATAAAAGGAAATATGAAAAAGGTGTGAAATAGAAATTATTCTGACTCTTGGAATTTACTATGTTGAAGTGGAAATCCTCATTGAGAGAACTGAGGAGAGGACAATTCTCTCTGCAAAAATTTTTTTGCAGCAGGAGACACATCAGCAGTCCTGCTCTGGGTGGACTGTGCTGGGTGGGAGAGAGCGAGAACCGTGTAGCCCAACAACATGCTCGCTTTGGCTGTTGATCAAATCTTTCCAAGTGGGCTCTTCCCTCAGCAGCCGCCTTCGCAGTCTGCAGGAAAAACTGCTTGCTTTTCCATTGGTGGCACTAAGAATGTATCGATGAGTGAGGAGCCATGGAATGGGTAAGAGTAGCTAAAAGATTAGCTGTCCTAGGAGACCCCATCAGGGTATTAACATGTAAACATTTAAATGCGATGGTTTTCACGATCTAGAAAGTGCCTTACCAATGGTTTTCTCCCAGATATATGTCTCCCTTACTGCTCTAAATCAATTCTTCAAGACGCAGGAAGCAGGACGTGACTCCAGTCCGGAATCAGTGCTGCTCAGGTGCTGCTGAGAGCAACCTCCCTCTTCACTCACGTTTCCCGTGACCTCTTGGTCCAGTAAATTCCCCTTGTGATGCACACGATCTCAGAGAGAGACTGGGAAAGCAGGTTACCCGCTCTAGGGACGCCTTTGTGAGACTTCTGGCAGTTTTTAATTCGTCATGTGCTGCCTGTAATCAAAACAGAAATTGCTCAGATGCTGAAAGATTGGTACCTGATGAAATTGTGACAGGAAATACTTCTAGCTCTGATCTGGTGTTTGCAATGTGTGAGGGAGAGAAATCTGTTCTTGTGGGGTCTTTTATTCACTCTGCTTTCAAGAGCTGGAACAATCTGTCTCTGTGCTTATTTAATTAATGTGATGTCAACAGTGATGATGTGTTAAATAATATAGAATGAGTTGTAAACAAAGCAGGTTTTGAATCTTCCAAGTATACCACAACCAAAATCAATTGGCCAACCTCAGGGGAAATTGTAGTGCTGAACCTTCTTCTCGGGCTTTGTTTCCTTTTTTGTGAACAGTGAATTAGTTTCAGTTTTGAAGCTTCCTGAAATATTACCAGTTTTGCTGTCTCACTTTGAGAAATTCTCTTTCAAAACAGGACAGGGGGAAAAAAAAAAAAGAAAAAACAAAAACCCTGTGGCTGTTAGAGGCATGAAGCCAGATCCTGAGCTCAGTATTAGTCTGAAGCAAAACTGGAAGTGGTCCTGTGTGAACAGTGACAGTATTCAAATGAAGCCATTAAAACACTGGAAGGTTATCCTAATTAGCAAACATCTGCATCTAGTTAGCAAAATGTAAGTGAAAGTAAGACTACCTGAATGAAAACTTCTGGTGTCTTGTTAGTGAAGCTATTTTTATTTTATTATACTCTTGCTGGATTCTTTTACTGTATATTTTCCTCTCCCTGGGTGCTGATGCCCAGTTACCCACTGGCTGAAATACTAGCTTATTGTGGTCTGCAGCCAAGCTGTCAAGAAATGAATGAAGCTTGAATGGGATTCATCTGCCCTATTTCAGCCATGTGCCTGGACTTGGGAAAAACAGGGTAAGAGACAGGCACCATCTGAGAGCAGCTGATCTCTTCCTTAAGAGAGATAAAATGGAGCAGATGCATTGCCTTGAAGTTGCTTTCTTCCCCACTTTGACTTCAAAGGAAGCCTGCAGCCACTAGACATAGCTTTGGATATCTAAAAGGCAGGTGAGGTGGATGCTGTCTCGTGTTTGTATGGTAGTATGAGCCTCCAGTAGAATAAACATGCCAGTCGTCCCAGGCAGGATGGACACAGTGGCCTGAGGGAACCTCTTTCTCCTCCATGCCTCTCCTATGCTTATTTATTCGACTTAAACCCTGCTATTGCCTTAATTATAAGCACTGAGACCTGGCCTCACGATGAAGTGTTCATCTGCTTTTCTGCCTGTATGGGCACATTTAGCCTCTGTTTATTCTGCTGTGTTTCTGTTTTGCTGCTCTGCAGCAACTGCAGAGAAGAAAGAAGGGGGAAAAGTTGGAAAGTTTCTGTTGTATTTTACATTAATCTGAGGGTTTTTCCATCCTGAGTGTCATTAGAGAAAAAAAATTATCTAACCTTGTAGGACTCCTGAAGTCTTCACAGGAAGAAAGAAGCCACCCTTTGCTTTTAATTGTTTTCCTTTTATTTTAAATGAACAGTGACTTGTACCGTGGAACAGGAGGCAATCTGTAAGATTAGTCCAAAAGGTGAGCCAGACCTCAAACAAAAGAAATATGAAAGCCTCTGTGGGTTGTTTTTTTGTGTGTGATTTGTTTCAGCTTCCTGCTGTGCCTCAGGCTTGCAAAAGAGTGCAGAAACCCTAACACCTCGCTATCTTAGATAACAGTGGAGGCAACAAAGAGATATTTTTTTTCTTTTGAGGGTTTAGGTGCAATGCATAGAACTGATGTATGACATGCTTTTCGTTTGTAAAAGTACCGAGAATATTAAAAAACTCGCATTATCAGTGCTTAGCCTCAAGCTTCCTTTAATGATCCTACCACATCTTGTCAGAACTAGAACTAAATTGAGTATGTGACTTTAGGAGGTAGCTATACAGTGACAATTAATGGTTCTTGTCAAAGTCCTGTGCAATCAGTATCCATGAATTATGACATCTAACCACTAGCCCTTTTAATCTCCACTAAAGGTTTTTGGGTTCCTTATTAAAGCATCAATCTGTGGCTCTGATGTGTCCCCTCAAAAGAAAAAATAAACAACTAATCAAGTAGACAGTGTTCTTTGTGGTTTAATTCAAAGGCTGCTGTTGTACATATATTGCATTTATATGCTAATATCAGTTAATCAGACATTTAGACGTGTATTCTTTTCATCTATATTTTGTGTCCTCGTTATTATGTCAGTCTGCTGTTGAACTTTCCCCTGTTCTCCATTCAGAGAAAGTGGCTAACACAGTCAGCTAAGCAGATGAAAGAGTTATGGAGATAGTAGTTGGATCCTGCTGATCTTGTTTTACTCACCAATAAAAGTCGCGCAACTTAAAAAAAAAATTAAAATAACTCTTAACAATGATGTAAGCAGCAAAAAGAGCTTGTAAGTGGCCTGTAACAAGAATGAACAGGCTTTGCCTTTCTCTAGAGGGTTTCTTTTTTAATGTACTGTATCTGATCCTGGTGCCTTATCTAATTCAGAGAGTAACTATAGATGTGCTTGAAACTTGTGAGAGTTACGAGCTGAGATGCATTTATTCCTGGATTTGGTTTGAAGAAGCAAGGCAAGCAGTTCATTTCCCCTTGCTATTCATCACTCTGCCTCATGAGTAGCTTGTCATTTTTCTGTGATGTATACTTATCCTCCATTTTAGTTTGTGGTCCTGCCATTTTCTATCTAAATGTTAGCATCCAGACCAGTTCACATCAGCCAACCTTCTGGCTTACAACACTGAGCCACGGGATTCTGTACAATATATCAGCCAGGTCATTGCCACCAGGATTGATGGTAGAATAGGCTCGAAGTAGATCTTCCTCTAACATATTGCTGTGCCCTGCATTTTGAGTATTACTTTGTCTTGATCAAAGACATGTCATGGCAGCTTTGAAGTTTGGGATATTTAGCATAGTTTTCCCAAGCGTGACTCATTCTACAAACAGATGAAGCAAATCTCTTATCTCTTCTCCTTGACTGAAAAATGTGGCCCTGAGAGGGGGCAGGTGAAATTGAGCTGAAACCTCTTGCCCTTGTGCACAACTGTAACAAGTCGCAGCAGGTACTCTGGTTGTTTTAACCTCTTTCCTTTCTGTTTTCTCCTCGCCCTCATCCTTCTCCAGCAACGTGATGGTACTTCTAGCCTCGACTCACGTTACTGAATCTACTGGGGATTACTTATGGCGGCTTTCAAGGGCTGGGTTCATATTTCATTATTTTTTAATATTTTTTTAAGAGTGGCAAAAGTTTGATCATGGCCAGTAGTCTCAATAGTGAGCTTCTGTCTTCGGCAAGGGACATTTGGGTGTGGGTCACAAGCTTCCATGCACAAGACTTCTGCATAATAGCTGGTGCTAAAAAGCTAACGCTTCCTGAGTAGAAAATGTGTAAAGGGTTTAACCTTCAAACATACCCTAAAAAGCTTTCAATTCCTCATGACTCCAGGAAGTTCAGTTCAGCACTAAATCCATAATATCCAAAGCACCTTTGTGATATGTCTGCTTGTCCAATTTATCTGAGTGGGTACATTCCTAAACTAAGACGGGAAATTTCTCAGGATCAGACTTTCACATGTGATTTACAGTGCTAGTCACACCAATGGAACAAAATGCATTGATACACCAGAATGGAAAAGATGAATCATTTCTTAAAAAGAAAAAGATGGAAACTCTTTTGCATAGTTAAGTGCAGATGAAAGCGTTTCACTCTTCAATTCCTGAACTAATTTTAGCATCCTAATTAGAGGATTAATTATCTGTGTATACTTCATTGAAGTCTTGCAGCTATTTTCCCGATTCATAATTGGTGACATGGTTTGACATTACCTTATGCCAATGTAGTCAACAATATTTTAGGATTAGTTAAATGCAGCTTTAATTGGTATTGTTCTGTAATGGCAACAGATTGATTTCCCCACCACCATTTCTTTTTCACAGAAACTCCACTTCTGGAGTCTTAGAGAAACAATATTTAATTTTTGATCCATTTTAATGATGGATCCTATCTCCATCAATCAATAAGAAACATTTACTGTGATAACTTCTTCTGCAAATGAAATAAAATCTATTGTATAACTGGACCTGCAAAACAGGAAGTTCTGCCTCAGAGACAGACAAATGTCACTCATACCCAAAGTCATGAACTAGATAGAGACATTTTGGCATATTATATTATTTTCTCATAATCTACGCCTGACTAAGGTAACCTTTCGCAGCTCCCACATGCTAATTCCTTGTTCTTGTCTCTGGGTTCTTACTCCTTGCTTACACCACCTCTTGCTCTACATATGCTAACTACCCTTTTGTTAGCCTTTGTATAATTAATAGAGCTCAGTTTAATTCACAGCAACTGCTGCAGTCCTCATGTCTTTTAAAGTTGCTGTGTCTGTTTTGGATGAGAAGAAAGGCTTGCCTGGCTAAATTCCATGTATATTCCCCAGCTCTCTTGGGCTGTCGTTCAGTGATGCAGTAAATGCAGCTCTACAATTCAGAAATACAAGAAAGCGAGTTCTGTGACTGCATTGCATTTATCATTGATTGGGTTAAAATTCATCTTCCAGTTTTGTTGAAAAAAATGTTGATTGGCTAATTTCCTACCAGCAGGCTTATGCTTAATACCAAATCAGATATCATCTGTCTGCACCATTCTAACTTTATGCTGGTTCAACAGTTGTCTGTTCTCCCACAGTGTCATGTAATTGGCATTGTACCATAAACTTGCTATCATACACTCTGGCAATACATCAGAAATGTGATTATAGTGCAGGGTGATACAACTGTACATATATTTAGAATCAGCAAATTGTGGAACCACTGCATGACCTTTTCTTGTACAAGATGTATTATCATGTTCTATGTGCTTTACTCTGATGTCTTTAGATAATAGTAGCAATAACACCATGACTAACTCTGTGTTTTGTGTCACTGGAACAGAGAAATGCTTCATTATTAGATCATTTATTGAAAAACATGAAGATGAGATCAGGTCCAACTCCATCTCTTATGGTAGAAATGAGATATATTGCACATTCTGATGTTTTCAAAGCCACTTGTTTTGTTTTGTTTTGTTTTTTTAATGTTCAGTTGCTCTGGTACCTTCTTAAAGCAGATCGTGAAGGTATGCGTCAGCACTAGGGCATATGAAGCAGCATTTTGATAATTTTTGGTCATCAATCAGATTGCTGTTTTACTGTTTTGATGCACTTTTATTTTCACTAAGTTTGAGGTAAAGAATCTACTCAGAGCAGAATAGATGAATGATTTCTGCTGTGATAATGCCCGTGAAAGCAAGAGCAATCCAAACTTTTTAATGGCTCCATTTGTTAAGCACACATCTTTCCAGCCTCCTTCCCCATGAAATATGCAGGGGGAAACAATTGCGTAAAAGAATAGAAGGCAAAGCTCAAGGACATACATGATGAGTGTTACAGATATGAAGATTTCTACCATTTCAGGATGTGGAATATGAAATGTTACTATGTGTAGGTGAACATACTGCCTCATTTATCTTTATTGCTCATCTTACACGCACAGTTGTTGATCAATACAGCTAGTTTTGACTACTTTAAAATATCATCTTTATCTTCTGATCAGTGCTGCCTAAGGTACTACACCTTGGCAGCAAGTGGCTTGCTGTGGAAGATTCACAGGTGGAAATGAAGGGATTTAGATGTCAAATTCCGTGGTTACAGTTTGATTGATTCTCCTCCACCATCTGTCTTTACTAAAAGAAGTTTCTCGTCTTTACTGTTTATAGAACAAACTGCCTGAGTAAAGCTAACACATACATAGGCCGACATCTTCTAAAAAGAAGGCTAGGCAGAAAATACTAGGAAAGCCTGTCATCAAGAGAGAGCCCAAATACAAATTGTTGACTTGTGCTTTTTTCCTGCATATTCTTGGTGCACATAGTAGACATATGTATTTATGTCTTTATTCCAAAGGTATCCACTATCATATAATTTGAGAATGTCTTGAAAAATAGTGATGATACGTTGGGCAGTGGAAGATGTGCCAAATGAAGTGCAGCTAGCCACAGCGAGGTCCAACAGAACGAAGAAGCACGTGGCTGAATACTAAGAATGATTTGCTATTAGGGAATGCTACTTAAAGAGGAAATATGCAGAGTAAGCCCCTTTGCTGTTTCACTTGTAATTAGAGTAGTTTGCAGAATCCTGCTCCAGAGACATTTTTACACGGGTAAGAACAAGGGTGATGAGTTAGCCGAGTATGATTACGACCTGTTTGCTGTGCAGAAAGGCCTAACTGTAACTCTTGGAAGGCAATAAGAGAGTTTTACAGTTAAATGCAATTCCCAGTTTTTCCAAAAAGATAAAATCATTTAAATGCTCTACCTTTGCCAGACAAGGTACAACTGAGACACAAAGATGACTTTGGAGCCATGTTTCACCTCTCTGACGAGAGTGCTTAAGTTTTTTGGTGTCCTGTAGAAAGAGTGGGCCATGAAAATGAGGTCCTTGGGAAAGGCTTCCAGAAATCTGTCCACTGACAACTTGCATCTTCAAATTTGTGCAACATGCTGAGGAAGATAGTATTTGCATGAGTTTCAGGAAGAGATGATTTTGATTCCTAGATATGAAAAGGAGAGAATATACCTGTAATAGATGCACAGAAAATAGAAGAGAAGACAGCAAAAGAGAACTGCAGTGTTAGGTTTTCCTACAGGAAAAGTGCTTACAGCTAGTCTTCCCTGTAATGCTATGAAATCTATGCAGATCAGCTGTACTTGCGTGTTTTTGAGGAAAAGCAAAGATCTATAAATTTACTGTAGTCCAGCCATAATGACCAGAGGTTGCAGTGTGTGTATATACAAATAATATATATTATAAATGAAGCATCCATTTCCATTTCAACACTAATTCCCAATAAGCTGGTATTCATCAATATAAGTTTGCTAGCAGATCGATATCTAATCTGTTTGCCAATTTAATTGTATCATGAGGGTGCATCAGACTGATAATTTTCTAGTCAGTCTCTTGTGTTAACTGAACAAAAAGGTAAAGTATTTTTACTGTTACAAATGGATGAAATATTTCAATGCAGATAAAATGCTTTGCATTCTGATCTAACTAAGCGAGCAGAGTCAAAGCTGTTATTTATATTAGAACATTAGATATTTTAGGAGTGGAAGATGTATCGTGTTAGATTAATGTAGCTATTTTATTTAAATTTGCATCTACCCAGTAAAGGAGTGGAGATAATTCAGTGCAGGACCACATGAAAAACATGTTGCAGCAGCACAACTGGGAATTTGCGTCATATAAATGAAAGGAAGTCTCTAGCAGAAAAGATGCTGTAGCAGCTCTTGGCTTTCACTGTGTGAATAGATGGATGGGTGTTTTTGTGACTCCTGAACCTGGAAGGTTTATGCTGCATTAATGGGAGTGTTTTCATCTGGTTGCATGGAACAAATCCGGCATTTGCCCAGGACGGCTAGAGCTGGAAATCTGCCAGCTATTACACTCTACTATTTAGAAACAAAGTGAAAAAGGCTTTTTTTCAGGTTCTCTGTGCAACCGACATTTTTAAAAGACTATCTGTAAAATTCTCTGAGCTCCTGGGAGGGTACGTGGGAATGGATTGCCAAAAGTAGCTGGCCTCACATGCTCATTCTTAATAGCATTTCCCATTGCCGTTGCTGGAAGCAGGCTACCTAGGTGGAGGTGGTTGGTCTGAGCCAGTGGGACATTTCTTGCATTCTCTCTGTGGTTCACTGGCCAAGTCAGGCTCATTCAAACCTACTGTCACTTTAGAATATTTTTCCTCTTTTGGAGGAACCCATGGCATTTTGAGGCATCTTCTTCAGAAAGTGTTGTTATGACACGACGTTTAAAGCTGATTTCAAAATAGCCTTACATATTTAAAAGGAAAACAACCTGCTCTCTGAAGGTTGAGATTGCCATGATCTCTTCTCAGCATGGATCTTCGGTACATATGACATTCTGCAAATTATATATTCTGTTTCACAGAATTACTATATTTATTACCAGAGGAAAACAGATTATTAATTACAGCCAAAGGCTGCTTTGATTAAATATACAATTAATTAGCTATGCTAAGCCCATCCCAAAGCTCCCAATATTTTCAGCTGGATGGTTTTTCTAGTACTTTTAATTAAAATTGTTCTAAAAAGCCACAAGTTAGCTGCATGTGCTCTTAAACTGAAGTTAGCTCTTCAGTGTTTTTCTGATTTCTGTATGCCATCTAATTAATCTGCAGTGATTAAATGTACATAAAATCATCTGAAATACAAGGTAATTTGTGCAGATATGGAACAGTGGAGAGCTTTTACTAGTCCTTGGCATAACTGTTTTATCTTTGGAAAATAATTTTGAAAGGCTGCAGATGATAATTGTTTTGATGAAGCAAACATGGAAAACAGCATACCAACCAGACATAGTAAAAAAAGCAGCAGCAGACTTGCTTACAAAGACTGAGGTGTTTGCTCTTCAGTGTGCAGCTTGTCTTTGTTTCTGGAGGTGCAGGCTCCTTCTTGACTGTCCTCAAAGTTTGGGAATCTCACCTAAATTCCTCTGTGCTGTCTGGCAGTTTGCATCCCACTCCTGTTTTGATGAACTGACTGTTGTGTGGCTAGGAGGTGGCTTAGAGCTATGTTTTCCTTCATGATTTATGAATAAAGTTAGGGTTGAGTTTTCCAATGGGACCAAGAAAGCGAAGAGCTCCTACAAAAATCCACAGGTTTTGTTTTTCAGCATGCCATCATTGCTCCTGAAGTCTCTCTTTCTCATTACTGCCGAACTATTTTCAGCGGAGATCTCTGAGAAATTTGTTTGTAGATAGTGAAGTTTTCCTTAAAAGGGACAGGGTGTTTGTCTTTTGGAGCCCAAATGCCTGGGATTTTTGGGAGCTCCATACGTGTGTGTGGGCATGCATGGGGGCAGCAGACCCTTCATGTCACACTAGTGAAAAATGAAAGAAATAAAGACTGGGGTTGGGTCAGGGGTGTGTTGTCACGGGCTGGTGCATGTGTCATCCCAGAGACCGGAAAGGCAGCTCTACACGTCACGGCGATGAGCAAGGAGGGGACTAGAGCACACGTGTCCAAGTGCACTTGGCTCAGGAAGGTGCCTCGTCTTGTGTCCCTCACCAGCCACTTCTGCATTTGTCCTTTCCCTCTAGTGGCAGCAGAGCTGCCCGGAGCACCCGAGCTTGCGGCCCTGTGGTTAGAGCAAAGTCCCACGGAGGTCTGAGCCCCCCAGACTGTGGAGGACCTTGGATTCAGATCATCTGTTTCCTGGTGGACACTCCAGCTGTGAGGCTATCACTTCATCAGACCTGTGAGCCTCAAGTGGTGCGGTCACCTGCCACAAGGTGTGTGATCACACGGTAACATTCTGTTGCTTTGCTGGGTTTTTTTTTTAATTCTTGTTTGTTGTCTTTTGTCTTTGTTTTCTGTGTGGTTCCCTGTGAACGACACGGGGGAAAGTTGCAAGTGATTTTTTAATGGTAAAAATATTTATAAACAAAAAGGTCAGAGAGAGACTACAGGGGAGGGAAGCAGAGGCAGCATGGAAGGAAATTTGATTTTGTAGCTGAAGATGGAGACAAGCGGTGTAAAGATAATCTCCAATGCCCTCTGATGAAATTTTAGTTTACCATTACAGCATTCTGGAATATAAGCTGTTCTTCTATCTTATTCCCTCTTTTTCATTCTCCTCCTGAAGGCAGCAAAATTCCTCTGGATGGCTTTGATGAAGTTGCTGCAGGGTGAGGAATGTAAGATCCAGCATAAGGAAGAGCTGTGCATCGTAACAAAATGATATGTACTGTCTCCAGAAGTACTGCCTTACCTCTCATTAGGATTCATGCCTTTTTGCTCTTTTTTACCCTTTGTTGATTCCTTTCACCAAAAAGAAAGCACACCTTTGTTTGGAGTAATATTAGTGTTCAGAAAGCTCATCCTAAATATGCCGCAGGAGACGTAGCAAGTTGATGTTCGAGTTCCTAGCTGGATGCTGGATCATCCCTATCATGCCTCTGCACAAATAGTTTGTCACAGCACAGTCTGTGTCCTAATCTCATGTTTTTAATGTATATGAGCCGCCAGCTTTTAATGGTACATTAGCTTAATTTGTACTTGGCAAAAACAATGTTCCAGTTTTGCACATCTTGGTCTATAAATATCTTTCTACTTCAGGCAACAATATTCTGGCCTCCCATAAAATATGCCTCTAACTTTTTTTACAAAACTTTTTTTTTTTTTTTAATTAGGATTAATTTTACATGTCACAAGCCTTGTTTTACATGTGTGTTCCAGGGGGCTAGTTAGTGTATACAACACCACAAATTCTAGCTTTTTCTTTTTATCCTGAGGACTTCTCCAGTCCATTCTTTTGACACAGAAGGGAATTTCTGACTGTGTCAAACATCCTGTGAACGACGGTTTAAAAGCCTGTCTCGTGCCGCGTGACAAAGAACAGATTCCAAGCACAAACAGGCATATGCTACATGTCACAAGTTAAAAGCAAACCAGTGTAGTGGTGTCCTCACCCAGCTGTATCCATGTGCTACAGCATGCAAGTTAAGCACACAGGGATCCCAGTTTGGTGGTTGACTCTGCCTGTATCCCCGAAGCCGAGTGCCAGCCTGCCGCAGCGGGAACGCGCCAGCGGCAGAGCTGGAAGGAGCCGTGCCACGCGCTCCCAGCTGGGAGTTGTCTTTGCAGCCATCATGTTTTCCAGGAGCTCTACCTGCAAGCCATTTGCATCTGTATCTGCCAACTGGTGTCCAGGCCTTAAATGGAGTCCTGCAGATGTCAGATCGGACATGCAGATGCTCTGGCACGAGAACTGTCCTATTTCTGCGAACACTGTTCTGTGATTCCCCTCTTTGTAACACATCCAATACCAGCCGGTGACATTTGGAGATATACGAACGAGGACCAAATGTCAGTCATAACTTTCGCCTGTTATTGCTTTGTGCTGTTGCTGCGGCTTTTATCAAATTTCAACATCTGTCCTGATGGCAGTTTGCTGTGTGAGTATGCTCTTTTTTGAGGTTCAGAGGTGCTTTGCAAATATTAACTCAGCTGCACAGTGTTTCTTCGTTCTGGAAGAACGCAGTGCAACAAGCGTGCATCGTGCTTGGAGATGGTGCTCTGTGTATATGGCCAAAAAAAAAAAATCTTATGTTTTTTAGAAAAAAAAAAAAATCAATATTTTATTATTTAAGTCAGAGTAGAACTCTACTGTTTTACCTTCAGCATAACAACAGGCAGGGGAAAAGGTCAAAGTATAGTCAAGTTAAGTGACTGTGCAAAGATGACAGGGCCAACCAGTGATGAAGGCAGACCTTGGACATTCTCAGTCCTGTGCTGTCCAATTCACAGCTCTGCTTCCATTTTTTGTAACATAACTTTTAAATGAAAAAACACTCACTGGCTGAGTGCAAGAGCTGGCATAATATGTATCTCCATCATAGTTCTTCTGGGCTTCAGGATAAATACCTCACACCTTTACAGCCTCTTTCAAATGCAGCTCATTATGATCTTTTGTGTAAATCCCTCTAAATTCACAGATAATTGACAAGACGGGCTCTGAGGGGCTTACAGCCAACTACATTAGTGAAGCTCCTTTAGGAAGTCCGAGTGCTGAGAAGACTAATATATTGTGGGAGAAAAATAAATTATTGCCCATGCACAGCAACAGCTATACTAAATGAAATACCTCCGTTGTTTTCTATTTTATTTTTTCACAAATACCCAAAGGCAATAATCCACTTTCTGGATTAACAGCCTGTAAAATATTACTCTAAAAAAATAAAACCATCTTTGAGCTAACTTATGGCAACACAGAAGGCATCAAGAAGTAGTAGAGTGTCTGCTGTGTTGTACTTGTGTAACTTGAAACCGTGCCGAGTGAACACTTTTTTCTGCTTTTATAAGAAATGGGAAGATAATTTCTGTCCAAGACTATAAATCAGACCTCATTCTGGGAAACATGTGTACAACACCCTTGATTACTCTTATCTATTAATAGAGATGTTCTCCTGGATTACCAAAAGCCGTAACAAAATATATTTATAATTTTTCAGCATTTAAAAAATCTGTTCTCTTCCTGTCTTCACCCATTTTTGTCTCTAAATTCTCCAAAACTGAGGTCATGCCATTTGGTAAATTAAAAGGATATCCACACATCATCCAAGAGCTGAAATTTATAACCAGCTTATTTCTCTAGGCTCCCTGTTGTCATTAGAGAGAGGTGGCCATTTTCAGAGGGTGATTCAGATTACTCACAGCTAGATTACATCTCTGACTCACCCTCTCCTCCCATCTCTTGTCTTTGACTGTAGGAGAATAGTTGGTTAGATTAGGTGTCTACATTTGGTGGTCTGAGTATGTTCTCCCATGATGTATATTTCAAATTAAAACTAACAGGTTTTTTGCATGTATAAATTATGTGAGTAATTGTACTTGTGCAGCAGCTCAAGACCTGTGTATTTTGGCTTGCATAAGTATTTGCAGCTATGCACCTAGATAACCCTACCTTCCCTCTGTATATGGAAAATCCTTCTTCCTATATCCCTCTGGGTTTTTTCTCCCTGTATCTCCCCAGATTTTATGTCTTCCAGCATTTGTGAAGAGGAAGATGTACCACTGCTTCCCTTTTCTTCTAGACATCTGTTTTGGATTTAAGTATGAGTGAATGAGATTGCTGTCGCAGACAGAAAGTCAACACAGTCAGCAGTTGGCTGGGGGAGCAGTTTGGCTGGTTGCTCTGTAATTTGGTCTAGGTGATACCACCTAAGTTACCTGAAGGCTGGTCTTCCCCAAAGCTTACAAAAACTGCTGTTAGGTTGGTGGAACTGGTAACTTCCACCCATTGACCAGTAACTGGTCCATGTCTTCAGATGGACATGCAGAAAATCAATGGTCAGAATAGGTAGCCATGGGTTTTGTGTGGTAGTTAGATGATACAAGAGGAATATAGATTTTTCCTCAGCTTGTGTCAGAGCTGACTGTAGAATCTGGCAAGCTGCTGAAGTATGTTACTGGCAGTATTATAGATGAAACAGAAATGGAAGTGAATGCTGGAGATTCACTTCTTATTCTTATGCTGCCAATGCTTTGTGATACCAAAGAGTGTCCAAAGTGTAGTCCTTGTTGATTTTGTTACGGTGAAGCACAAGTCTCTCTATTTTTAAGGTTGAATGCATTTAAATGGAAAACTCTTAAGGTCTCTGAAATTCAGTTTGAATTTTCCTGATACTTGGTGTGCCTCGTAGAAGATAATTTGAGGGTTAGTGTCCCAAATTTGAGATCACTTGAGGCTTCTGAGGTGTATTCCCCCAGAAAGGTAAATTTTCTTAAAACTGAAAGGTCACAATACATTTTTTTGTGTGTTCAGGAATATGAGCTCAGTTTCGATTGTGTTGCATCCACTCAATGCCCCATCTTATGTAGGACATGTCTACTACTTGGTGGCAAAATTAAAAACAGCATAAATAGTTATTCTTGCAATATAAGCATAAGCCTAATGTAGATCAGCATCAGAGAAGTTTAACTGCAAATGTGAGGTATTTAGTAGTAAAGAGCAATTGCTGTCTTCCTCTTCAACCTGAAGACCTGGTTGGCTCTGCTGTACGCTGCCTGTGCCTTGTGTCCAAGTAGTTGCAGGAAGTACAACCTGTGGAGAGTAGTCATGTTATCACAGTCCCTTTTGAAGAAGATTTTCTTCCTGTTGGGGAGATACAATTTGCATCAAGCAAATTAAAAAACCTCTCAGAAGGATTTACATGTTTTGAGTGGAGGGGGAAAGCACCTGAAGAGTGAAAAAGTAAGAGAGGGCATTTTGTGTGAAACACGGGCAGCATGGGGGGAGAAGGCAATTGCCTGTAGGGTAAATAACAATAATATTTTAATAAAGATTATTTCTGAAGTGGGGTTTTTCAGTTACCCAGTTTTTAGCACAGTCCCCAGAAGTAATTATACTGACATAACTGTGAGGCAAGGGGCCCCTTGCCTCACCTTCAGTGTTGAGAGAAGTAGTAGCCAGGATGAATAGGGAGATTTGTTATACTAGTTTAGCATGCAGGAGACTGTGAAATAAAATTAAATGGTCTATCTATGCTTAGTATCATTGTGGGATTTGCTAGCCTTCAACTTCAGCATACACAGTGTGGAAGGTGTTAAAGTACAATTTGAAGAAAAGGATGATGACACATACGGGAGGCAAAGGGTAAGTGGGATATAATGAATCACAGACTAAGCAGGGGTAGATGGTTACAAAGCCAGGCTAACCTGATAGACTTTTTTATTAGTGAATGCCTTATCTTGATGTATATGTGGTAGGTCCTCTATATCTGGACTTCAGATAAACAAAAGTATCTGATGCGGTATTATAAGGGAAAATACTAGCTAAAGTTAAACAGAAGTGGTTAGATAAGCGGTAATAAGGAGGATATGGAGTTGACTCTGGAGGACTATCTATCTACATGTAGTGTTAAAAAGGAAAGTGAAAGGCTGGAGAGAGGTTACTGCTGGAGCTTCACAAGGGTTTGTCTTTGCAGTGGTCTTGTTTAATACTTCTATTAGTGACCTTTGCAGAAATATCAGCAAACTTCACCTGCCAATTCCTAATGACATGTCTAATGTCTTCTAAGATACCAATGGCTTCAGCAGGACTGGGAGGTTCACCTGGGAACCCTGACGGGGGGAAAGGAGGAGGAGAGAAGGCTAAATATTGAGGCAAGAAGGTGGAGGGAAAAAAGAGAAATGCCATAATGAGTTATGGTTTAGGAAAGTACAGTAATCAGAATGTTATAATAAGAAGAGAGACAGAGATGGAGACTGGACCTGTTATTTCTCTCATTTGCTCCACTAGTGGGAGATTTCTGAACATAGCTCTTGTACCCATTTGACTGGCATGGAGGGAGCATTTCAGAAGAGTAGCCCTCATCTACCCACACTAACTCCAGCCCTATTTAATAGCTGGTTAGACTATATTTAATTGCTTCAATTTGTAGCTTCAGAAAGCAGTGTATAATTTCTTGCATTCCAAAATGTCCAGTAACCTGATGGAAGGACTCCCTTGCAGAGTGAAAGATGTGATTTCATTCTCAGTTATGCTGAGTTCAGCTTTCTCAATTTCTAGGCAAATGACTTGTTAGGCTGCTGTGTCAATATGCAGCTGCTACTGCTCCCAATCCCTACTGTCCTCATCTTTCAGGGGAAAGTCTTGTGTTCCATTGGTTTCCTTACTGTTAAAGAAGTCTGGCTGATCATCCTGGGGCTGGAGTAAAAGGGAAGACCTGGTGGGGGAAGTGACTGCTTAACTGCAAGGCTTCCACGGCAACTCCAGAAGCGCCTTTTGGGTTTGCATCTAGCCTGTTGGCTGCTATGGCTCTTCGATTGCCCCATAGACCATGTGCCATCGCCTGCCTGACAGCCTCTGAGGGGCTCTGTGCCTCCTCCTGCCCAAACAACGCAGGGTGAAATGAGGATACTGAATCCTTTTTGGTACTCATGCACCTCATCTGCTGATCACGTGTGAGGGTGTCAGATGGGACAGCATTGACCTCTCTGAGATCACAGTATCGCAAGGTGCTCCAAGTAATGTGTTTCTCGCTCGATAGAGCTGTGCGACGTACTGGATGTGATGGCTTGCCTGCAGCTCGTTTCCACTGACTGCAGCAGGCGTCGGGGGGAAGCCAGAGACTAAGACTGCATGGCTGGGTACCTGACCTTGCTGTTTCTGGGTTTTCCTAAGGCTGAGTTTTGGAGGGGGAGGTGGGGAAAAAAAATTCATGTTCTGGATATGTGTAAGATAGCACTGGCTACCTTAACTGGGTTTTAGTCAGACTTCTGAACTTACAACTGAGCGTGACGGTATTTCCATTTGGTATTTATGAAAGCACTCGAGGCCAGAATGCAAATTCTTTCCCACAGAAATCTTGTCTGAGAATCTCCATTAAGAGCAGATTTGTCTCCTACATGTGTAAATATTGAATTTTCACAGAATTCGGAACCTGCAGTCCCTTTTCTCAGACATTTTGCTTGTTGTCTAACACAGTATTCAATAATTAACTGCAAAGTAGTCACAGTGAGAAATAAAACCATGAATATTAACTTGGCAGGTTTATTTTTAAATTGTCTGCCTGAAAAGCTAGCTGTGCCATTCCTGTCTGGAATCTCACCAAATATTTCCCATCTCATGTACGAATAGTAACCAAAGAATTTTCTTTATCCTGAGATCTTGGAAGCAGAGCTGAAACACAGTGGACAAAATGGTTTATGCTTGGAACAAATAATGGTGCTATGAGGGTTGGAGACCTGCGGTCGGGTGGTTCGCTCTCAGATGTGGAAGCTGGCCAAATTTCCCCGGTGGCCTGGCCTTTCTGCCACAGTTCCATATCAGCAACCGAGCCCAACAAGTGTCAGGACGAATTCAAACAGCAGAATTGATTGCTGGGGGAATGATTTATGCCTGTCTGCCTCTCCTCGGGTAGGGAAGGTTTGTTTAAATTTTGCCCTGCCATTTTGAACTGGCTTCAGACATTTCACGAATTATTGGAAGTCTCTGCTTTTCAGCTGCGGTTCTTTTCACCAATAACTTTATGCTATGACATTTTACTCAACTAGCTTGTAAAGCCAGCTTACCATGAAAGTTTAAAGGAACTGGGCTATCTTAAAGAATGTATCTATCAGCAATGACATGAAAGCTACTCTCAAGTCTTACCTGATGCAGATTTTGAAACAGGAGCCTATTTGATTTTAAATTTAAGGGGAAAAATATGCTTTTCTCCAGCTGATCCTTTCTAAAACATAACCTTTTCAACAAGTAAGCTGAGAAGAAACCCTTGAATCCAGGTACACCTGAGCTGTAAGAACATCTAGAATTCGGACTTGGTTGAAATTTGCACTTCAGTACGATACATACATCCAGTTGCAAGCCTATGCTGCTCCTCCCTGCCTGCCTCCTGTATGAAGTACAAATAAAAATGTTGCAACATCATATTTTGGTTTCTGTGAGTATGTAATAGAATATTTTAGAACAGAACATAACAGGAGTAGAGTAGAGTAGAATATTTACAGTTGAAAGGGACCCTCAGTGTTCATCTGGTCTAACTGCCTGACCACTTCAGGGCTGACCAAAAGTTAAAGCATGTTATTAAGGGCACTGTCCAATTGCCTCTTAACACTGACAGCCTTTAAGGCATCGACCACCTCCCTAGGGAGCCAGTTCCAGCATTAGACCACCTCTCAGTAAAGAGGTGTTTCCTAATGTCCGGCCTGATCCTCCCCTGGCGCAGCTTTGAGCCATTCCCACGTGTCCTGTAACTGGATGCCATGAAGAAGAGCTCAGCACCTCCCTCTGCACTTCCCCTCCTCAGGAAGCTGTAGAGAGCAACGAGGTCGCCCCTCAGGCTCCTTTTCTCCAAACTAGACAAGCCCAGAGTCCTTAGCCGCTGCTCACAGGACGTGCCCTCCAGCCCGTTCACCAGCTTTGTTGCCCTCCTCTGGATGCACTCAAGGACCTTCGCACCCGTCTTAAACGGTGGGGCCCAGCAGCGCGCACAGCGCAGGACGCGAGGCGAGGCCGCGGCAAGGCTGAGCGTAGGGGTTTAGCCACCTCTCCCGAGGGCCGGTCGTGCTGTGCTTGGTGCTCCGCAGGGCGCGGGGTCCCTCTTGGCTGCGGGGCACACGGTTGAGCCCTGCTGAGCCGGCTGTCAGCCAGCACCCCCGGCCCCTTTCCGCAGGGCTGCTCGCCAGCCGCTCCTCTCCCAGCTTATGCTTGTGCCCAGCATAGAAATTTTATGTTTTGCCACAGTTTCTTGCCTCCTGCTGAAGAAAGCTTGCAGAATTAGTGTAAATAAACACTACAAGGCAAAAGTCATGGCAGGATGGCAAATACGACACCTTAAAATCTGTCTGTGAGGTTTAATTAAGAAGTTCGGTTGAGGAGTGTTGCCTTTTGGTGTTTCTGATCTTGGTGCACTGGCTTCATTTGTTCAGGAATGTTGTTTTTAGAAACACTATGCTGTTTTTAAAGCTTATTAAAAGCATTTCTAAATAGTCAGCTGTTACTCAATTACTCTTTTATAAGCACTTATAGAACTTATATCTCCCTTTATAAAATCATCGTGTGTATATAGTTTGTATATTGCTAGCAGGAATTTATGTGCACCTAGCACTTCTCTTTTAATATATAATGCAAAAAATAAAGTGCCCTATTTCTTCCTTCACTGGTATCTACCTTTTTCTGTTATGAAATGTCATATAAATTTAAAAAAAGAAAAACACATTTTTAAAAGGACTTTATTCTTGAGACAAAACAAAGATGACATTGCCCTTGCCTTGATATCCCACAGTGTGCCATGGTTAAAGTATTTTCATTGTCTAGTCCATAAACTTCATTTTCAAGTGTGTCTATTTTAATTCACGTCCCCTTAAAATTCGCTGTCTAAATTCTCAGCACAGATGTATAATCATTATTTTTACTGCAGGACTATCTAGAAGGCCCAACTTACTCTGGGGCTTTGTGGTGCTTGATACTGTATAACCAAAAAGACACAATCCTTGCACCTAGGCATTTTTTTTCTAAATACGTCAGTATAGGAGGTATAAAGTATGGATTGCAGGGTTTTTTTCAGTGTTTTAATTAAATTATTCATGCTGCTTTTACAAAAGATAATCAAAAGCCTGTCAAATAATCTCATTACATATTAAAGGAGAACTCTGTTGCTCTGAACAGAAAGAATTACTCTGTTCCTGATGTTAAAAGGTCTTTTCTACTCTGTATGCTAAACTGCACCATCTGATGTCAGTGCACGGCAATTGAAAGCAGCAAGAACTGCCCACACGTTTCCAAAGGCCGGGTTTTTCTCTGAATAGTTAATGCAGAGATTCTTCAAAGTCTGCTTGGATTTCAGTGATATTTGTAGCATTGCAAGGCAATGGTACAGCTCTGATTCATGCAGCGTATTCAGTGGCCAGCTGACTGCACAGCCTTGGCTACCAGCTGTGTGTAAGCTCCCTGCCATATTTTTCAGCCATTTGGTCCTTAACAGCCTTGGAGAGCTGGAGCAGCGGCTCTGACAGAGTCTTGCCATGCACCCGGAATTTCCTGGGAAAAGGAGACTGGTGAGCCTTGTGATCTTCTTCAGTAATTGCCCTTTGCTGGTTTTTTGAGAGTCCATTGCAGAAACGAGGCAGCTACTTCACGCTCTCCTGAAGCCGGCATGGGGCCTTCACATGTGGGCTTCACGCAGGGGAAGGTGCCCTTTGCAGGTGGTAGGTAGCAAAGCCGTACACGAGTGGCTGCTGCGCTGCTACTGCAGGGGCCGAACTCAAGAAGAGAAGGGAAGTCAAAGGAGCAAGAGAAAGATAAGGAAGGGAAGCCAAAGGGGCAAATGGAATAAAAGAGAGAAAGGAAGTGGTGAGGGAAGGCAGAGATATGGAGAGAGGAAGGAGAGAGATACTCCAGAAGGAAGAACAGACATAGAAACACTGGGACAGAAATAGCAGCTGTAATTGATTTTCAGCCAGGAAGGAGCTGCAGCTCTACTACTGAAGATGTGTACACAGCCGTGGTGCTGTATAAATAAGATAGAATTAAGCTTGTCCGATATTCACATCCCTTACCATTTTTCCTGCTAAGAAGGAATGTGGCAATTAAACTTCAGAAACAAGCAGCTTAGAATATTTCTGTGTCAGTGTAGTAAGCCATCACTCGGTAGAAAAATAAAGTAATCCTACATGACTAAACAGTCTCTAAAGAAGAATCAAAGTAGGAGAGAGAGAAGCAAAAGGGAAGAAACGGACACAAATATGTTTCATAAGGTCCCTTTTCTATGCATCTACATGTAGGTTTTTCTGTGTTCATTGTGTGTAACTAAACGTGTACAAGCATGCTATCATTAATATTACCTGCTCTCTTGAAGTTCAAATAAAAATTGTTGCTAAGCTTTCCTAAGAGCTATTGGAAGTTTCTGATACAGAAGCATCCAATGGACTTTTGAATGGCAGGTAAAGCTCCATCGCTTGCTCCATTTTATCAGATGAGTAGTGCCTCTGAATTTCCATTTTCTTCATCTTTGAAAAAGAGATCAAGGAAGTTGCCATATGCCATGTTCCAGAGACAAGATGAAGTTAAACTTCATTGTAATCTATTGCTGTGTCAGCCCCCATGGCTGACCAAATCTAAATACATGTGAGCTTGTCAAAATTATTTTTTTAATGTTTATTCCCATCAGAAATCAGAAGGAATTTTTGCAAGTACCATTATGCCAAAAAAAATTGCCAATACGCTTCTTCTGGAGTAAAGCCATCAATGGAGAGCAACCGTGTCAAATTAGCATTGAGGCAGCATGAGAGAAGAATGGAAAAATAATGAAAGGGACCCAACAAGTTTTATTTCAAGAGAGGAGGAGCTTTTTCTATTCCTTCAAGATAAAAATTAAAACAGGTACACAGTAAGAAACGTACGTCAAAGTAGAGCAAGTCTGTTGTACGTTCATTAAAGAAAAGTGAGCACAGGTGCTTTCAAGGAGCGCTCTAACCTTAGGACTTCATGTGGTTGGCACCCCAGCAGGACATCGGGTTGGGCTAGACGTGTGGCAACACCTGGGAACCGGCCATGGTTTCAGCCAGGGTTGGGACCAGGCTCAGCGCTCTGACGTTGGGTTTAACATCACTGCTGCTTTGCAGCGTGAAATGCTGGCACGTGGGGCACCCTCTCGGCCAAGGCAAAACTCCGCTCGCCAGAGAGGCTGGAGGCAATGTGCTCTTCTCTGGAGGCGGCTCTTCTCTGCAGCTTCGTAAGAGCCAGCCCAGGGTGCCGGTGCTCGCTGGTGCTGGCAGAAACATGCTCCCTTGCCGGGACAAGGATTGCTGTGTGCAGGGGAAGCCGGCTCGCGCTGCTGGAGACCCGGTGAGACCCGGCCAAGCTGCCTGCGCAGCCGCAGTCGTCTGTCCCGCTCCAGCACAGCTGGGGCGGGCGGGAGTTAGTCCTCAGCTCTGGGAGGGCTCTAGCTCTTGCTGTGCTACCTTAAATTGAATTTGAAAATAAAAAATAAAATCTGCTTTGTGCTTAACTGCACGCCTTAAATGGGGAATTTTAATAATGTGCCAACAGCAGCAGTTTGGAGTGTCTTACTGAGGAAAAGGTCACTGTGCCCATAAGTTATCCTAGCATTTGATCAGTGGACTCTTTTCCAAAGACTTTAAGTCTCATTATTCACTGCTTATAAAGTCACTTGAGATATAAAAAGTCTTTTTATAGTAATGAAAGAACTCCCACAATTAGCCAGAAGGCAGCCATCTATCTTTTTAAACTACTCGGTTTGGAGGAGACCAGGAGTTTCAGGCATCTGTATGTGGATGAATTGTTATGACAGTGATAAGCATAACATTCATGTGGCAAAGCCAGCCGTGGCTGAGTTCATGGAAGGCTGGAGTTTTTATTTAGAGGTGAAAGAGAGACTTTTTTAATTAGTGAAATGTAAAATATGGTTCTCTGAAAAGAGAAAAGTGACTACACGTTATTTACCAAGTCCTGAAATCTGCCATTCATTCTCTCCCATTATTCTTTTGGAATTGCAGTTGATTAAAGAATATTGTTAATTTTATCTTCTAAAACTTTAATGGCAAGTACCTTTTGAAGTGCCTCTTCCCTGCGAAAAATGCATACCCTGGAAGAGAAATTGGAGAGTGAGCTTGTGATAGAGCAGAGACACCGTGAAGTTCACAGGAGAATACAGCATTCAGTGCCAGGCCTTCGCGATAAAAATGATTCGTTCTGAGCACACACACTGGCCTTTGATTGTATTTTTCCCCACCATCAAAGGGTTGCTGTATGTGGTAGATATCATAAGAGATTTATATAATGTCCTATCCACAAATAGAAAAAGTTTGTAATAATTAATGGAATAAATGATGGTCTAATTATATCAAGAAGTAACTTGACGTATTTTATGCATGCCACAGCTAGTTTAGTCTTTATTGCCCTCGGGCAGAATCCTAATATCATCAGAAAAACTGTTTGTCAATATTAAGAGCAATTTACATAGTAAATACACTCCAGCCTTGTTACATACCCTCTGGGTTAGCGGAGCGTTCGTGCTGGTGGCAGGAGCTGCTGGTGAAGGCAGACCTCACGAGTGGGCAGACTCTCCAGCTGTCACTGTGGGAGGATGACGAGTGCCGGCATTCCCACCCCGCAGGAAGGGGACAGGTTCAGTGAGAGGGCAGCAGAAGGCCTTCGTGGAGAAGGGTTCAGGAAAGGAAAGGTGGAGGGTGCTGGAACAGGCAGGCATGAGATAAAGGAGACCCCTCGGGAGCAAAGAAGAAAAAGGCAGAGCAGACAGCCTGAGAGAGAGAAGAGGAGAGAGAGGCCAGAGGTAGCAAGGCAAGGGAGAGGAGAATGAGACTGGGAATACCAGCTGGAAGAGGATGTAAGAAAGATGGCCGTAGCAACTAGTAGCACGTCTGCTGGGCAAACTGAGGGAGTCAGAAAAGGAGAATAACAGCTGTTCATAAAGGCGCGTCTCCAGGCAGCTCGCTATGGAACTAATGCAGTGGTTCCTCAATTTAATGTGGTGTTTTCATTTCACTCACAAACCAAGAGGATTGCAGATAATGGTGCGTTCTCTCTTTGGAAACTCAAGTGGACCTTTTCTGAGCAGTTGCTGTGCTTTCTGAGCTGTGCTTTCTGAGCTGAGCTTTCTGAGCTGTTCTGGTGATGAAAATCAGCACTAAAGGACTTGAAAGGATCTTTGTGAGATGTGCATTGCTCTAACACACAGTGAGGAGGTGGAGAGGGTATTCTCCAGTTACACAGACTGCCAAGCCTCATGTGATGAAGTGCAGGAATTCAGGTTGCATTTTGGCCACAGATTAAAACTGTTAACTCAGTAGTGCTTTTAAACTTGTTGGAGCGGGCATAGTTATCCTGGAGGTGTGAATTGTAGCATCCGAGTGTTTTTCTGAAATATGTCCCAAGGTGAGGGCCCAGATCCACAAAGAGACTAGGTATGGAAATGTCAGATGTCTCCCAGGAGAGACTTTTCCATACACTGTTAGAGGAGATTGAAGTGCTCGAAGGCATTTGTGGTGAATGATGGTTATGCCTAACACCGCCAGCTGGAAGCAGGCTATAGGCATGCATCTAAAACATCACCCTTTTCCTATACTCAATACCTTAAATGCAATTAGGCAGTCAGTAAATTCCAGATTTAAAACCCCAAACCTCCTCCTAAAGAGCAGGGGCGGGGGGCGGGGAGGGTGAGATCTTCAGTGATTTCTTTGCTTACAGTGGACTTGACTTCTTTCAAAACACAGAGCACAATCTGTACACAAAGTTTTGGGAGACTCTTTTTGTAGTAGCGCTTTGTTTTAGTTAGAGATGGCAAAGATGGCTAGAGAAGGCAAAATCATGGAGAAAAATATATTAAACTAGAGTTTGTATTTGTTGGAGGAGCAAAGTTGCACAAGTACTTCTCTATTAGTTACTTTGCTCACTTGGTTGCTGTTGTGATGAGAACTATTTCTCCATTCCCTATACATCTACCTGTACACTTTTTCCAATCCAGTTTAAAAATCTTTTGAATTCTCTCAGGTAGCTCATTAGGCAATACTTCCAGGCAGTGTCCAGCTGTTCGCTGGGGTCTTTTGGCAATGTCACGTGTCCTTCAAAGAGAGGAGTTGCAGCTGTCAGACCTGCCCACAGATACACTGATTGTGGTGGACTACTCTGACAAAATGAAGCATCACCTTGAGGTCAGTTGAGAGAAGGGTGCTTTTTTCTGACAGCTGCTGTTTAGGTAATCAAAATTGCTGAGAAGTGACTGGGTTGTCTCCCTCTGGAAGGAAACTTTACAGAGTGGAAACAGGTACATTTCTATGTTTTCCCACTTTTTATAGCATTGATTTTGTCTTGCTTAGGTTAAGGCTTATCCATTGGCTTTTCAGCCACGGTAGGTTTCTGCTAAATACTGGGAAACGGAAGTGGTGCTGGTTACACATAGGAAGATGCACAGAAGGCTGCAGTACTGCGCATTGCCTGGGTCTATTCAATATTGTCAAACCAGCTACATGAACTATCAAACAGGACAAGCCCCAGCTCTACAGGTAATGGAGACGTAATTCTCATTACAAGCCTGTGGTTCAGCCTGAGGGAAGCAGCCAGAGCCTGCGTCTTCAGCTGCTTGTGTCACTTTCAGGAGGGATGACAAGATTTGGCGGTCAGGGCAACAAAGAATCAAATGGGAACAAGCATCACTTAACTCATCTGGCTAAGGAAGAGGAAATGTTATTAACCACCATAATAAAAGTTATCCTTTTACTGAACTTGCATGAACCCTGACTGAGATAGTGATATTGGGTAATGGCTGAATTTGCTGCCTTTTGGATTAGCTTGCTCAAGAAATGCAGCTTAGTGCTGAACTGTAACCTAAAAGGTCAGTGTGTCGAATGCCCTTTCTGTAGATGAGCTGTCACATTTGTGTTAGCAGAGCTGCAGTGTCCTCTCCAGCACACGTATCCCTGGTAGCTCACATGTCCTCTGCCCCCCTGTCCTGCCCGGAGAGCCTCACAGCTGGTGGCCCTCAGCGGTGGAAGTTTTCTAGAGTCTCTATGCGCCAAAAGCTGTAAGTCTGGGAGGAAGGTGGTATGGTTTTGTTCTTTTTCTGTGACTTGCAGTTAGGGAGGGCTCAAATTCCTGTCCTAAAGAAGGACTGGTCAAACTAAGGGACAGTGTTCGATCCATTGTGCCAGTTTGCCATCCAAGGATGCACCCAGGGTGTGGTAGCCTGGATATATTTAGGGTGAGGGACTGGAGGCAAAGAGTCAGCTGTGATGAGAGCAGATTTAGCACCTGCCAGGTCAGAAGTATCTTCTGCATGGGTGTTGAAATCTCCTAGGACAGTGAGCCTTGTGTGAACTCCATCATCACGTCAGACGGCATGTCTGTCACTTCTCCGGGAAACCCTTCTGTCTGGATGTCTCTGCTCAAGCAGAATGCTCCGGTTATTCTTCCCTTCACTTTTACTTATTAAACAGAGAGTCTCCAAGGATTTTACTTCAGCAGAGCTGATCTTAAATTTCAACTTGCATATGCTGGCTATTTGCTGAGGATAGGAGGTTATCTCATGAGCTGCTGTGACACCATTTGTGACGGTTACATTCACATGACTATGCATCTTTTTTTCCTTTTTTCCCCGTTTTTTTTTTTTCTTAATATTGAGGAAGTAAAGATGACAGGAAACATAGCAACGTTTCTAGCCCTCCTGATTCAAAAATTCTGGCCAGTGTTAAAAGAAATTATCAAGAGCAGAAAAGTGTTAGAAGACAAGGCTACTTCATTTCTCAGTCACATGCACTTAAATCCTGGAAGCAGTCTTCATTGAAGGATTGATTGTTTTATTATTTTTTAGAGCTCAAAGCATGAGGATAACCTAACAACCATTTGCCTACTTCTTTCTGTAGTCACTGTTTTGTTATTTAGTCCTGTGCCTCCTTCCTTCTCTGCTGTCCACCACTGGGTGAGTGGGAATAAGCCTATGTACAGTGGTGCTGGCATTAGAAGTGGCAGTTGGCCAATGTCAGCTGATTTGTGCTGACAGATGAAAGACAAAGCCCATTTGCTTGTTTATTTCCTGATGCTGATGAAGTTTTGCATGTGGCTGGATTTAGAGCAAGAATGCAAAAGGGGATGGCCAGGATCCAGGCAGTGGCCACCAATCACTCTAGGGGAGATGTCAACAAGTGGTCTAGGCTTTGCAGTGTGTCCAAAAGCAGAGGAGGAGGAGAGTATTCACTAAACAGAAGCTTAATCAAACAGGGCAGGAGGATGGTTTACATGAGAAAAGATATATTCTTTACTTAACATTCACAACTTGCTTGTGTATTAATTAGCCCATCTGCTACAACAAATGTATTCCCATGTCTTTGTGTTGACTGCTGAAAGTGACTGATTTCTCTATCCACTTAAAATAGTACCCTGGATTCCACTGAAAGTAACCTTTCCAAGGCAAGGAATTTATTTAATCATCCACTAAGAACCTGTAAGTGGCTTGCTGTAAATAAGTGCTCAGCTGTCTACGGCTCCCAGGGTAACTATATGTGAGTGTTAAGTTGCGGGATAATGCAGGAGGCAGAAAACCCTTAAAGAAGCTACGTGAAGAGAGCTTCCAACCCCATCTGTAGTATTGGCTTTAGGTTTTAAAATAAATTCTCTCTTCCCAGCCCCGAGTGGGCAGGACAGCTGCCAGCATAGAGTAATTCAGCTATAGATTTTCTTCTGAGAAAGGCGGCATTCATAAATTAGGTGACCTTTATGCAGATCGACAAAGTGGGTTGATGAACTTCAAGTGACAATTTAAACAAGTATTGGGTGTCTGAAGTGCTTCTATTTCATAAGAAAGCAACATAAAGGATGGAATGTTTTTGAAGTCTTTAAATTAAATAGGCATTTAAATGAAAATAGAGGTCAGCCGTAGGTTTCCAGGATAAATGAAAATGTGTATCTTTTGTGATTTTTAACACTCATGTGATTTTAAAATATTATTATTCTGTAGAAATAAAATTTGCATGTAAATGGCATTGTTGTGAATTTATGTCTATTTCCTCAGAATAAGGGATAAGTATTGACTGATGTGAATAAACAGAGCTTCTGGTTTTCAAAAAAAAAACTAATAATATATTTTGTATGCTATCCAAATATCTTTTTGCTTTGCTGATGTGGATCTGTGATAAAATGGTCAGCTTGTGCCAAAAATCATGTGGTTCAGCTGGGATACAGAAGGATTGTGTGTTTTATACTTGAATAGGGGAAAAAATGATACAGTGCTATGTGGTATTTATTCCCAAGCATTTGCTTTTAGAAGAAACACCATATAGTTATTTGAAACTTAAAAAGTATTAAAAAAGTTTTGTGAGACAGGAAAGTAATTTTTCTGTTCCTAGGGCCTTAGGAATGAGAGTTACTCAGAGGGCCTATAGGATGCTCTTGTTACAAAAACTGCAGAAACTGTGGAAAATTGTGTCCTTGATAGGATCTGAGTTAGAAGCAAGAATGAAGCAAAAGCTGGAACTGAATAGTGACTAGAAGACCCAGGCCTGAAGCTTTATCTCTGATTGCTCTATTAGGCAGGGCTAAGTCTGAACACCCTGGCAGTATAACTTGTGCTATTGGAGAGGGTTTGTAGAAGCTCACTTCTTGGGGAAATTTCTTTTATTTTCTTATAACTTGTTCTTTGACTGTTCTGGCCCTTCCTCTTATATACCACTGATACTTTTCCATGTAACTTAGATTAATATAACCCAATATAATTTGATGGATGGTTATTTAAACAATAAAATCTTAACATTTTTGGCTTGAGTCATAGAGAAACCATACATATGCATTAAACTTAAGTGACCAATCCAGAGGCTCTTCATATTACTTGATGACAGTCTAGGCTGCAGTGGTATGGTACTTCTGGGGACCCGCGGCATTCAGCACAGGGAGTTTTGAGCTTTTTTATGTATAGAAAACTGTTCAGATAATTTCTAGCCTTCTAATCACCACATACATCATCAGAACTAGCTAGAAAGATCAACTGACCTTTGAGTTGGTGGCTACACTACAGTGTGGTTATTTTACATGTCCTCCTGAGTAACGTGGCCATGAAAGAACTGCTTCTTTGGAAATTGTGTCAGAGGAAAGATGGTTCTACCTTGTACTCGTGCACATACTCTGGAAGTGTATGGAGTTGATATATACATGTAATTAATAGTCAACAATATCATGGCCATCCACTATATGAATAGACTATGGTTACACATGTTGCCTCAAATATGACATTTTTAATTGCAAATGCTTCTCCTGACAGGCTTAAAAATGTTACTGAAAGCTGCCAAATGTCTCTTTTGAGTTTACTGGTGGTGTTCTTGTTTGTGTGTTTTCCCTTTTTGACAAGAAAGTTCCAAGAATTTCTTGAATGAAAGAGTGATGTAGCAAACAAATTTGGGTTTCAAGCAGTATTTGCAGGCAATGGGGAAAAGTCAGTGATGCGATCTGTCCTATTTCTGGGGAGGGTTTAGATGTAGCTCATTAAGCAAAAGTTTTATGACTTCATTGTCTATAGAACAAAGTTAATTCAGGAATGAACTTGCAGTAGAATCCTGTTTCTGATTTGCTGCCAGTGTAGAGATTTTCCCAGGGATAAAAATTTTAATCATGTTTTGGTACCCTTCAGATTTTTCTTACTTAGAAAACCCTGCCTTTCTACCCCAGCACAGGGTATCATCTCATCTCCACAGTACCTCCCAACAGTTAGGACCTGTGCAGCAGTCAACAGCAGTCCCATTGCTCTGGAAACAGCAGAATGGTATTTTAAGTGTAAAGATCTTCCACAGCCCCTGTGTCCAAGAGCTTAGCTACTGACTGACATTGACAAATTAGCTCTTACATTCTGTAGCAGGCTGATAGTTGGGGAATTTTGCCCTAAACACCTGAATTTGTATGAATTTAGCATCACACAGCTTTGCAGTTACCTTTTTTAATACCTTAAGGCCTCATCTAGACTGGGAGGAATTTGCTGCTTTGCCTGTAGCAGAGAGAAATCTTGCCACAGTCTTTCTGTTTTGACAAGCTATGCTGCATTTGTGGCATAATTTTCTCTGGTTTATTATTCGTCTGTTTGTAGCAATTTCTTCAGTTTGTTTGATTTAGAGTCCTCTTTCGTTAAAAGAGCAGCAGCTGACTGTGTTAGTCAAATCTTCCTATCTTTGGTCTTAATGCTTGTATAATGGCCATAGCAGATTAAGTGACAAAACATTGAAAATTGGCCTTGTTTCTTTTTAGACATCAGAGACATGTTTATTGACATCTGCATTAATAACAATGCTGTGCCAGAAATCCATTAAAACAGTTGCATGCCACAGAAAATGCTGAAATTGAAAATTAAAGACGTTCCTCCTCTTTTATTTGTATTTTATGAGGTGAATAAAATAGCATGAGAGAAATAATTTTACATGTCCTTTTTAAATACTGTAGTTTCTTTGCTGTGTTCAGATTCCATTGGGACAGTTATGGAAGGTTCCAAACCATTTCTAATTTCTAGCAAAGATTGAAGAATTCATTTCTCCTCCCAGCTTTATCTTAACTCTTGCGTGGATGCCAAAATATGGTCCAGTCAGTGTCAGCACATGGCTTGATATACTACAGAAACAATTCGTCCTCCTATATTTTACACCCATATTTTTATGCTGCCTTTTCTCTTGTGAGTAACCCTTGGTATATTTTTCTGTTTTTCTCTAGGTCAATGGGAAGGACCTCTCCAAGGCCACTCACGAAGAGGCAGTGGAAGCTTTTCGCAATGCCAAGGAGCCAATTGTAGTTCAAGTTTTACGACGAGCCCCAATTAGCAAAGCTCATGGTAGTTCTCAGGATGTTCGGCTTGTGGATGCCAGCACTCAGACTGACATCACTTTCGAGCACATAATGGCTCTGGCCAAACTAAGGCCTTCCACACCGCCAGTTCCTGATATCTGCCCTTTCCTACTTTCAGACAGGTATGGTTTATCTTCTCCTGTGGGATTGAGGCATAGCAGTGGTAGGCTTATAGTCTTCTCTTGAAAAAGTCTCAGGAACACTTTAAATAAAATATAAATGTTGTTGATAACCACTGTCCCATTCAGGCTTCAGTGACAGTTTTCCTAAACTGTGCTCATGGATGAGAGCTACAGGAAGGAATCTTGGACATATTTATTTTGTATTCATGAGTTTGTTCATCCAAAACTAAGCCCTAGTCAAGAAGAAAAACACTTCTGTGCTCCAAAGTACCAAAACAGCTTCTCCAAATCTAGAAAGAGCTGTCTTGTTGCTTTCTGTTCTTCCAAATTTCTTAACAAAAAATAAAGGAAACAAATTATTTAATTTAAAGGTCCCCTTATCAAAATTGCAATTCCGAAAATACAGAGATCAAAAGTACAGTTTCACCTGTCATATAATTAACTTATCCCTCAGCTGAATTCTTTCAAACTGAACTGAGTGCAAACACCAGCAGATGGTGCTTATACAAAAATTTGGTTTAGGCTTCTTCCTCTTTGGACTCCACCTCATGAGTAACATCATCTAGTGGTTGACCCTTGCCCTCTGTCTGTAACCAGCAAAACTATGATAGCCCTAGAGCTTTTCCACTGACCTTCTGGCATGCCGTGCATCTCTGCAGAATTGATGCTAATGGAGAACATACCACTTTTGACTTTGATGATGTAGCTCCATTTTTAGAAGGTCTAGGTAAGCTGGGTGGATGATTATCTTAGAGGGAACTTGCCAGCCAAATGCTGGCTTGAGCCTACCACTTACTGCTGCACAGCTAGGACCATGATATGTGTATATTTTTGAATTGTTACTGGATATTACTAAACTGTGTGCTACTGCGATTGAAGTTCCCACACCCTCAGCATGGGCAAAGGTTTCCTACCTCTGCTAAGATAGATACACACTGGGAGCTGCATGGTTGGGATCCAGCCGTGGGTCTAAGGCTGTACCTCAGTGCACATTGTAAAGACCTCATTCTTTGTGCTCCAAGCCCCTTTAACAGTGCAGTTTACTGACATTTTTAAGTGTGCGGTTACTCAAATGCACTTCACCACCCTGTTATCACTTTAACAGAATAGGATAATGCAAGTTGTTTTATGTGAGTTCTTGAACAATCCGTGAGCCTGGTGTGGGTTGTAGATTGTGGATGTTTAAGATTTTATAACCAGATAATTAGTGAGTTGCCCCCAGCCATGACACAGCGCATGAATCTGGAGTTAGGTACCTTCATGAGCATAAGAAATCCCTAATTGTCACAACTAAGTGGTTTGGCCCAAAACAGACCCTTTTAAGAAATCACCCTGTGTAAATCTAACAAAAGGTGAACCCAGCAAAATGAACTCAGCCAGAGTATGAGTTTTTGAAAAGAAAACAGCTCATGCTACTTCTTGGTACAGTTTCTTTCAGCCTTTCAGGCCATTCACAGTAGCATTCGAGAGATGAGAAAACTACAGAGAAGTGGGGGCTTATCACTTTTTAATTTAAAAAAAATATTGTCTCATCTACTGTTGTTGTACTGCTTTGTTCCACATAGCTGCCATTCTCTTCACCCAGTGGAGCATGAATTTTATGAAGGTAATGAGTATCTTTCCAGCCTGCCTGCTGATGCAGATAGAGCAGAGGACTTTGAGTATGAGGTAAGATCACTGGCACACTGCAGCCTCTCTTTCTGTTATTACAGATACGGTATTTGCACAGCTGATAGCAGTCTCCTCTGAGAAAAATAAGAGTGGGAACAGTTCTTAAAAAATTGGCACCAAATACTATTTTATTTTACACCTGTGTAATGTCACAGGCTTTACTGCAGTTAGACTACACATGTGAAATGCGAAAGCCAAATTCTGCAGTGGGTGGCTACATACAAGTCCAAGAGGCATATTAAACATGTTCCCGCTTTGTGCAGTGGAGACTGTAACTCAGATGCTTTGCTTTTTCAGTTTTAACAGTTTAAAGCAAGCCTCTCCAAAATTAAAAATAGCAACTGGAAGCTTAATTGCTCCCCCCTCCCCCAATTTTAAGAATTAATTGGCCTTGTATCTCATGCCTTAGGGATCAGTCTTCCAGATACTTGGGTGCATACTTGAGTGTTTGGAAGATCAGGCTACAACTTTGAAAATTAGTGTAATTTCTATTACTTGCTCTTTGATATTTGACATCGTAAGTATTGCAATTATAAGAAATCATGCTCTGTGCCACGAATCTCCCTTTGCTGTTAATGCATTGTACTCTCCAGTGACAAGGGTGGATGTGTTTCCGAGTCACTGGAAAATCATTATGTGAGGCTTCCCAAAACGATAACATGAGATTGGTGAGATGGTTTTTCATCAGATTTTCATTTCAATATCTAAAGTCTTCTTGCTGGCCAGTCATTAGCTTTTCATGTTTTCCACTATCATCCAGTAACAAAATATTTGTAGGGACAGGCATAAGAAACAGATGGTTCTTTTTATTATTAAACAGTGCTGAGTCTTTCCATAAGTTCAAGTTACTGTATTTTAAATAGGAGTAATTATAAATAATTAAATATCTTTAATGCAAGATTAAAAATATCCTAGCCTCCTGTTTGCTCTACCTTAAGAAACCTTTTTAAAGGTTTCATAAAACTGGTTGACATTTGGAAATTAAATGAATGGCAAAAGCTTTGGCAAATATGCAGTGTGTTCACTTTTATCGTGTCTTTAGCAGCTAAGATGCTCTATTGCAAGTTCAGCCCATTGTTCGTGCCTTGTAGCAGCCTGGGGAATCAGAAGTTCTTCCCCCAGGAAGCAGAAAAGTCAAATAACATCTACTTACTGAATCTCAATCGGAACAAGCTAACTTTTATTTGAACTCCTCAAAAAATCATTGCTAGGGATTAGGGAAATCATTATTACCTCCCAGTTGGGTTTTGGTGTGATATCTCACAGCACAAGATTCTCAGAGCTTAAGTTCTGTTTTGACCCCCCATGTGTAATGTAATATTAAATTTCTCTGTCGAGTGTGTTTGTTTATGATATTTCTTCCTTGCATGTAATAGAAGCTATTTTTCTAGTAATATTTAAATAAATAATGTAAGCACCTAGAAAGAATATTTTAAAAAATTGTTAGAGAAAAATAATTTTCACCATTTAATCAAAATATCAGTGACATATTAAAATACTGACAGTTTTTAAAGAGTCTACCTGGTGGAATCAAGTCCTCTTTATGACCATTATTAATCCCTAATAATAGCTGGCATAAGTATTGTGACAACGACAAATGCTTGGACAGGTTCTCAGTTGCCTGTAATCTCTACTAATCACAGCATCATAGTCATTAATTTGCTGTCAGCTGTGATTCAGTTGCCCAGGGCAAATTCACTGAGTGACTGAAATAAAGTTTTTCATGTGAAATTTAAATAGGGAAGGAACTGCTAGCTTCCTTCGAGAAGAATGCTTTCTACTAAATATGAAAGTTTTGATGGAGAAACAAGAACACCTCGGAGCCTTTAACCAGCAGAGCTCTAAACATGAAAGACATTCCAAAAATTTAAGCCTGTATGGTAGTATTATGATTGAAGTTGGTTGTATTATCTGTTATCTCAGGTCCTTATAAGACGTTATTAAGCTCCCTTGCCATAACTAGGTAGATGAAAAAATTGAGAGCATTGTCCCCAGAGATGTATCTCTCCATCCAGAAAAAAGTTTCATAACGGACAGAGTCAAAAGGGATTTACTAGTTGCTGTTGCCGATCCAGGGCAGAAGCAGCAGGACAGTGAGTGGAACAGAAGCTATGGTCTCTACAACAGTATTGGCTTAGGTGTACCCTGCTGTGGCCACTCAGTCCCACCCTTGCCCTGATGTTTTCTGGCTCCTCGGTTATGCCAGTGTTACATTTTGTGAAACAGATGTGAGAAGTAATCCAATATTTTTTAAAAATAGATTTCTAGAAGGGTTGTTTTTAGCTGTCCCAGCTGCCTGATCTAGTTTCCAGCATAGGTCCACAAATTACTGTGCTGTGGCAGCAGCATCACAGAAGGAAAAAATGCCCAAGCACTTGGGAAGACAACAACTTATAAAATCAGCATTGTCCACCCACCACCTACGGGTGAAAGCAGCAAGAAGAGAGGGTGCAGAAGCTCTGCTCACGCCACCCTGCAGGCTGCAAGCGCTGGTGTTCAGGGGAAAGAGGTTTCTTGTTAGTACTGTGCTTTCTGTAGAAGGAGGATTGTATCAGTGCTCCCTGATTTTATCATTGTTTTTTTCTGCGTAACAACTTTCTGGTGTGAACCTTATCTAATCACACACAGCAAAAAACCTACCTGCTGTCAGGAGTATGGTCCAATTTCCAAACTGCACATTAGCTTTCCCATTGTACTAAAAGGATACAGATAAGCAGCTCACAGGTCTCCGTGGCAAATGTAATAATTTTTAAATGGAACCAAAGCCAAGCCTGGAGATTTCAGAAAGGAATTGAAACAAAATAGTGCGCAGAAAAAGAACTAGAGCAGCACCTCGTTATTTCCTAGAAATGGTTTGTAAGTGAAGAACTCATCAGTTCTGAGACACAAATGCAAAATACTCAGGCAAATTAGGAAGTAAGGAAATAAGATGACTCACAACTAAGGTGCTGTAAACAAGAATGATTTCCAAGAAAAGGAATGTCCTGGAAAGCTTTGACCAGCTTGGAACTTACTTATAGATACATGTTGGCGTTTAAGTACCTGAGTTACCACCATAAGAAACAAACAGGAGGATCACATATGATAGCCAGCACTGGGGATATGGACTTATACTTGCCAGTGGATTTGGTAAGATTAGACACTTAGAAGACTCTTCTCCATTTGTAAGCTAGGAAAACCCAGTGGGTTGTGCTCAGATTGTCGCAGCACAATAAACTCGAGTATGAGCCAACTGTCTTGGAAGGATGAACTGCCTGAGAGGCTCATTAGGCTCCTTACAGTACCATACTTTAAACAAATGGCTGGGAAGATGATGAAGCTGAGGGATTGGTGATAGCCAACTTGAGCATCCTTATATTGCTGCTGCAAAACTCGTCCTAAAAAGAATCCAAATTGTTGGTAGATATTGAAGCAGGAGTCAGAGCCAGCATCAGTCAGTGTTGGCAGAAAGAGATCAAAAGATTTGCAATTCTGGCATAGCCAGATACCCATGAGAACTTTTAAGATAAAGCAGGAATTGACTGATTTGTAAATGCTCGGTTGGACTTGCAGTCAATATCACTGAGAGAGAGCCAAAGATTCAGGACAAACCCACCCAGTCTGGCTGTGAGTGGTTGTTGTGCTGCTGGAATTACATCATGTGGTGTTAGAGTATACATCACACTCTCTGATACCAATGAGGTGAAAAGACTGAAAGCATCACAGCCCCCAGTAAGTCTGTGTTAAACATGGCTCTAAAATTTGTCCTTCTAAGAAGAACAGAGGATACTGGTGCGAGTGCAACAAATGGATGTGCACTGCTTTAATAACATTTCTAAACCTACTATCCAGGAGAGAGAAACATCATATACTTGGTCTGGAACATTGGCAGTAATACAGAAATTAAGGGGACAAAGTCACTTAAGTAGTGGAACAGTAAAAAAAAAAGGAAAAAAACCAAAGAATGTTGTAAAGACGAAGCTGGACAAGAGAAAGCATCACTGATACATATTCAGTGTGAGACTGCCTTTCAATAAGAGGGGCAGAAGAAAATAAGATGTTACAAGCAGGCACAAGCAGGTAGTGCCATTTAGTCAACAGGTCCTTATCCAAGGGCAGAGACCTTCGTACCATCTATGTACTGAAGTAGCTTTTGAGTAAAAGCAAAACGGGAAGTGATTGGTTTCTGCCGTGAGACCAAGTATCTCTGGGGAATTGCAGCTTTGAAAACCTCTTATATCTGACAGAGGAAAAGATTCTTATTTCTGGCTTTCTGGCTGAATGCTTCTTACAAACAGCAAAAGTAGACAAACCTTGAGAAGGAATAGCAGTGAGTCGAGGTAACTATTCTTCCATATATGAGGAAAAGTAGGGTGAAGTTTGCTCTCAGAATTGAGGGGGTTTTTTTGGAGGGAGGTTGTATTGTTGGAGTTGATGTGGATGTGTGAGGGAGACCAGCATAATTGCTTAAAAGGCTTCCAGCTCCGATTGTTCTCATTTTTAGGCAAAGGCACAAGTGATTGCTTCAGTACAATGACATAGCTTGCAGGAGCCTGGAAAGCCACATCAGTGGTCCAGCATGCCAGGATTAGCATTTTCACAGTGAAAAAGGCAGAATGGCAGCCATTGTGTTAGCCTGCCTGGGTCTGACGACTCCAGTTTTAATACATGCAAATACTAGTGCTGACAGATTGGGACAGTATTAAGACCAGTACCTGGGAGAAGTTGCTAAAGATTGAGTTGACTCTATATGAAATTATGAGGTACTCTGATGCTCTTCGCTTAAGGTATTAGAAACCATTGAGGTTTGTTATTTTACTTTTTTGCTCAGGAAGTCAGTGCATGTCACTAAATGAACAATCACGAGGCATGCGCAGGTGAAATCTTTCTGTGGTCAATTTTTACGAAGCCTTTTGTGTCCAGAAAATTAAAGGATCAGAGGTCCTGCAGGAAACAGCAGGCGCAAAAAAGCAAAAAGAGCATAGTATTTCGAGAAAAAGTCATGAGAGATTTTTCCCACCTGATGCCTCTGTGAAGCTTGGAGCTTGAGCTAGAAACTACACACCTCCAATTCTGGAAAATTGGACTTCTGGAGATTAGAAGATTCACATAAAAGTTGCTTTACTCCATCATCAGTATCTACTCCTGCGCGGAGCAACCCATGGTGCTCTGCCGGTTGGTTAATACCTCAGGGCAAAAATGAATACTCTTAAGTTCATGTTCTGCTTTGTAGACCCAAAGGACAGATTTTCAGTCAGAATAAGGAAATAAATGTGTGTGTATGTGTGTTGAATGTAAGTGCTAATTTATAGTTTTGCACAGACGTTCATTTAAATGTTTTGATAAGTATTTGCACTGATAAATCTGTTAACTGTAAGTGTAGATTAGTCCTTTAAGTTTACCACTGGTGTTATCCGAACCTGTTAAGGTTTCCAGCTGACCTGAGCATTTCTGGATCAGATGCTGTTGACTGTTTTCAGAAACGGCTAAAAATGAGCCTTGAAGAGAGAAAAGCTAGAAGACTTTGGGAACTGGCCACAAGTAAGGTTTTGTGTAGACCTCTTCTCACTGACCACTTAAAACTCCCAGAGGGGAAAATTTTATCCTCTTCTCTGTGTTCTTCTTACTGTGTCTGAGCATTGCAGCAGATGCAATGCAGCAGTAACGCATTGGTTTACTCTTCCAGTAACACTCATGCCATCATGATGAGGGAAGGTACTTCAAGCGCCATTCAGATTTCCCGTTTCTGTGACATAACGCTTTTGAAAGGATCAATTTTAGTGGGTTTTTTTCCTGAGAAAAAAAGGAGGAGTAATGTTGTTCAGATTAGCAGTCTGAGTGAGGCTGTTTGAATAAAGTTACTTGAACACGTGAGTGTTGGTGGGTTGAGGCCCTCATGGGCAGCTAAAGCATGGTCTCTGGTGACTTTCTGAAAGGCCCACCGCTGCTGTCGTAGGCCAAAGAGACCTGCCTGCCCTGTGAGTTCGTATTTAAGGCCTTTTCAACACATGGATTATTTAACCAGTAAACCAAACAGATCTGTCTATCTTGTAAATACATATTTAGGGCCTTTTTAACATGAGGGTTGCTGTGCTGATAGCCCGTAACAGCTCCCTTCAGAGCTGTGATAGCCTGCAAACACCCCCGTGTGAGCATTACAGGCACGTGCGGCAACGCAGTTGGCGCTCCTGCTCCGATTGCTAACACCTGAATAAACAGTTTTTATGGGAACGGCTTCTGCGCACACACTGCCAGCGCTTCCGATTGCTGCAGTCGGGCTCTTTTGTTACCTGATGAGTGTTTCTGTACAACGAAGCTAACCCAGGAGGTGGACGTGTAGCCATCAAAATGGAAAACATTTCTTAGATAAGAGTTTTCTAGAAATTCCTTACATGTAGCATGGAATTTCTCTGCACAGCTATGAAGTCATGTGTTTTACTTAATAGTGTAAAGGGATGAGAGAGAGAGAGAAAGGGAGAGGGAGAGAAGCCTTGTTTTGGCAGGGATCACTCAAGCCAAGTTCCAGCCATGTTCAGGTAGGATGACAGCGATGTGAAGGGGCAGAACCACTACAGTACCCCCATGACTTGCTAATCAGGTTGTGCTTGTTTCTTCTGTATTTCCTACAGAATCCTACTGCATTCTTTTTTTCCTGAACTTCTTAAAACTTGGGATGAATCCAAAAAAGAGCCTTTAGCAAATAAAAGGCAGGGTTTTTTGATTCAGCAGCTACCAGATGTAACGTAAAAGAGAAGGATTCTATTGGGGAGGTGCGTGTTGCAGTGTAGAAGAGCTGAAATGGTGGACAAGGTTGTGTCTTTCCATTGTCATCCGACCCGACTGGTGTGGTAAGAGGAATGTGAAAAACCTTGCTGGTAAGCGTGGTGTGGATTTTCAGTGGAAAAGCAGATGCTTCTCATCACATGCCTTACCTTACACACCTGCTGTTGTGGTGAAGGGACTGATCTGACAGCTCAGAGTGGGCTTAGGTAAACTGGGACTTACTGTATTACGTTTATTTTCTGACCATCAGTTCGTAACAGCCTAGCAGTTATGGCTGCATTGTGGATGCCATGGTATAGAGACATTTTACTGACACCATTATTCTGACTTTTGGTGGCAGTTCTTAGTATGGCGTCTGCTGTTGAGAAGTATCATGAAGGAAGTGAACAGGTCTGTGCGTGCCTGTGATCTGTGGTCTTAGTTGCTGAGGAGACTCTTTCTGGTTTGTGGGGTCTTAGGCTGTTTTTTTTTTCCATTCCTACCTTCGTATCATACAAATCCTGAGGGAAAAAATGAACTGTATTTTAAAGCTATTAATTGAAAAGCTTGTAAGGAAGTCTTCTGGACAAGTAAACAGATTATTAGAGTTGTTTCAGTTGGACCTGAGAAAACACTACAATGATCAGGGCTTCTAAAACCCTTCCTTTAGATTTTTTCCTTTTAACTCAAAAGGAGTTCTGGGCTGCTAACACCTGGCCTGTGATCCAGCTGACTGTCACTACAGACTAAAAATGGAAAAGGTCACAGTTAAAATGGAGAAGTGGCGCTGGAATATTTTTTTTTCTGTAGTTCTTTGAATAATACTGCATAATGATTAAAAGAAGACTCTTTTAGCATGCATTGGGTGTACTACAGCACAAGATTATGTATTTCACTGGCATTTTTATTTTTAAAATGCCTGGGGATTTAAAGCCAGCATAATTTACACATAGACAGTAATAAGTATGTAATTTCTCCCTAACTGTGGTCAGTTGTACACTGTAAATGAGCAAAGGAGCGGTAAAAGCAGCAGTTCTTTCCTTTTACTTTTTCAGCTGTCTTCTAAGAATTGAAATCACTTTTCAAGTATAATTTAATTAAACTTAATACCATTCCACTGAGGTTCTTCAGTGTTACTATGTCCTGTATTGCTACAGGAATTCCACAAGCAGGTGAACTAAGGACAGTCGTATTGAGAGACTTGCCAAGTCAGTCAGTGACAAAACTGGCAGTAAAACCCAGGAGCCTTTACTTGTAATGCATCTCTTTTTTGGCCATTAAATCACTCTTCTCCCTTGCTAGTCCTTGGATCATTTAGACGGAAAAGGATGTCAGGGTAGTTTCTGCCACGGTTGTTTGTTAATTTTGAGTGTGTTACTGTATGTCATCAAAAAATTCTGACATTCAAAGTAGATGAAGTTGCTGTCATCTCACACCCCCCCCCCCCAAGTAATGAATATCCCAGTTTAGGGATTTGAACTGTGTCCACACCTACAGAGGATCATGAGAGAGTGGGGAGAAAAAGACACAAAGCTGACATGGGTACATTTATCAAAGTTATTACCATTTATTGTGTTTTAAAACAGGAGGAAAATATATCAAGTCAGTGATACTCATTTTGTTGCATGATTTCATAAAGCAAACACAGAGTTGCTCCTCACTTCACCTGAAAGCTAATAAAAATTCTTCCTTGTTGTCAGAGCTTATGCTTTCCCACGAAAATGAAGAAAAGTGAGCTTAGTTCAGCAGCACTTCATTGTTGGGCAACATTACAACATATGGTATGTGTTTTTCACTCAGCAAAGGAAGAGGAAGATGCTGGCAATATTTTCATATTTATGGAAATCTGTGGATTATAAGTCTTCTGTTTTGGAGAAATGCTTTGTTTAGACAGTTTTTATACTATCATACCACATACCTCCGTATATGCTTTACAGTGAAAATGTTTCTAAGGTTTTATTAATGCTATTTTTCATATGCCTTCTGCTTGAAAGCTCATGTAGTCTGTCTTGGAGACATGAAATCTAGCTATACACACAAAAGATGTGAGAAAATAATTTCTTTTACACAGTCTTTTAAAAATAACCTAAGTCATGTTAACCAGCTTATTATAATGTCACTATTTTAAAGCTCAGTATCCTAGGAAATTCAAGAGCACAGGAAGCAAGGGCCAAATCCCCCTAGCAAGAGGGAACCTTTTACAAGAAAATGGACTTTAAACAAGGTTTCAATATTATGCATGCTGGGCCTTCAGAGGAGGAATCAAAAAAGCAGGAGAGGTCTTTTCTCTGGAAGTTTGCTTTTTTATTTAATGAGGCAGCTCTTCAAAGAGAATGTGATAGTCGTTCCTGGAGGGCATGGTTTGGTAAGCAGGAGTACAGGTGAAACTGTGCATCAAAAAAGCAGATGATGAGTTTGCTTTCTATTTCATCTCATGATTTCACCAATCTATAGAAGTATGAGTTTGGGGGTGGAGGACTCTTCCATGTGCAACAGAAGTTTGAACAGCTGAAACTCAGCATGGATATGGTGCCCATAGACCTCATTTTGGTGCCAGAAAAATAAAAATGTGTTTTAAAAGTCATTGCCTATTGCTTCATGTTCTTGATTTATAGGTACATGTATGTGATTAAAATTTGCATATTTTAACTATACATATTTTAATATGTATGTATCTCAAAGTAAACAAGAGCATGGATGGGGTAGAATTTTAGCTTACTGCTTTCTAAGAATTTCTAATTTTGTAAGCTCAACTTTAAATTTAGCTTTTTCATAGTATTTTACCTTTACTGTGTCTGAAAGGCATAAGCTGAATTACAGGAAGGTATATTTCAAGGTCAGGTTGGACGGGGCTCTGAACAACCTGATCTAGTTGAAGATGCCCCTGCTCATTGCAGGGGGTTGGCCTAGATGACCTTTAGAGGTCCCTTCCAACCCAAACTCTTCTATGATTCTATATTTCACATAGCTGTTTAAAATTGAAAAATTACATTTCCAAGTTGATTTTAATTAATATTCAAAAATAGCCTTCACACAGTTGTAGACCAAGGCTGTCCAAACGTGTATTTGTAACTGGTTAGGAGTTTGAATCTACAGCTACATGTTCTGCTGTCCAGATAAATGCTCACTGCAACAGATGTTGGTACATCTGTTATGCCTCCCCATTTCGATTGGCTGCCTGGGTGTTTAGGAAGTGCTGATGAGGCAGATAAATCTTCTGGCACGTTTCAGGCCCCAAGCAGGCAGGCAGCAGTACTAATGATGTTTACAGTACGGAGCCAAGTGCTGGGCAGTAACGTTTTGAAATACAGCAAAAATAAAGTATGATTTTACCTGCAATAGGTGAAATTTATTGTAAAAAGTGAAAGCTAATTACACCAGGTGATTCTCAGATGATTTGAACTGCAGCTATGACAACCCATAAACCTCTGGACTTTGTGTATCTAAGTTTTGTTGCTTAGAAAAAGACACTTTTTAGTTTAGAAAGAGCTTGAAGCTATGAGGGGCTCTTTAATAAATTTAGGGGAGTTGGGAATCAGGTTTAGAAACAGCTGCAGCATATGAGGTTTTTTGGAAGGGGAATAGCTGTCTTCTGGGGGCTTGAAGTTCCTGATCTTATCAGAATTCTTACTTTCAACAGATTTTCTTCTACCCTTTGAAGCGTGTCAGATATGAATGTTTTTTATACCATTAGAGTCAGGAAAACTCCAGACATTGGGGTCTTCTCCTGAGAAGGTCCATGGTATATCAAAGAGGACAAGAAGGATATATCTGACAGTCTCAAGTGTGGAGACTGGTTTCCAAGCACATAGAGCCTTTGCAGGTGTTGGATCCCTTCCAGACCTTAATCTCCAACACAATGAATGGCAAACAGAAATGTAGGAGAAGTCACTGTAAAGATTTTAGCACTGATGTCATGTGCTAATACTGTCACATTCCTTTCAGTAGACATCACCACAAAATTTTCCAAGTTGCTTTCAAGTATTGCTATTTGAGGCAAGTCCAGAAATTGCAGGGAGACCCTGTCATAGAGGGGCAAAGAAGTGGATGCTGATTATGCAGCTGATATAGTTATAGTTGGTTATGTTTTATAGCATACAGTCTACAACGTCTCTGGACAACTCCTCCGGTGTTTGACTACCCTCATGGTAAGAAGCATTTCCCTAAATATCTAATTGGAATTTTCCTGAGTAGCAACTCATGTCTGTTGTCTTGTGTGGCTGTCACAGTGCACCTCCACAAAGAGTCTGGTTCTGACTTCTCTGGACTCTTGCATTTGGTGCTTGAAGGAAGCAATAAGATCTCCTTATTAAGAAGATACTTCTCTTCAAAAGGCTAACCGGATGCAGTTCTCCCAGCCTCCCCTCATAGGAGATGTGCTCCAACTCCCTGATTGGTTAGTGGACTTCTAGCCAGATGTGATGTATTCCTACCTGATAACCAAGAGAAGGTCCATTCTAACATTTTATGTCAAAGCCATTTTCATTGGAAAACAAATTGGGGAGCAAATTCTGGAAAGCCCCAAAACCAAAAAAATTAAACTGGTAAAGTTTGAGGGTTTTCTCCCCGCTACCCTTTAAATGGCTCAGACCAGTGATTCCTTAGCTCTATCTCTTAGTTTTCAGTGTTGAAAGCCAAAGAGTTTCAATATGGGGGTCAGGATAGGAGCTTTAATGAAAAGTCCGAATTTTTTTCTTCAAATACATGTAATAATAAATCTTTTTCTTTTATTTTTTGTCGAATTTGTCCAAAAGTAAAGGACTCCTTTGGAATATAGAGGCTGTGAGTCAGTTTAGTGTGTTCACACACACTGCACAATGGAATAGTTACTACTCCAGTCTGCTTATCTCATTTTACCATAAGCTTCAGTTTCTGTCTTGTCTTGTGCTATTCCCACCTACTTTGTTCAATTAGAAGAAAGTGAGAATGTAGAATCTAAGATTAGTGAAAAGGAAACCCTTCGCTGCATATCATCAGCTAGTTAATTATACTTTAAAGTCTTCCCGTATTCTTGCAACTTCACACTTACATTGAGTGAAAGACCAAAAGTGAGGACCAAAGATGACTGCTGAGAAATACTATATATAAGCAGTTCATCATGGATATCTCTGATCAGAAAGCAAGAATTCATGGTTTTCACAAGTGCAGAACATACCAGAAGGGGTATTGTGTCCCAAGCAGGTGAAAACATATATGCATATATAACATAGGAAAATATATGTATCTAGTTAAGTACTTCTAATAAATTAGCATTCATACTGCACCATGGGGAAGTTACAGAAATAAAGAGAATTAATAGGGAGGTGGAAGAATTAGGAAGAAAAGTAAGACATCATGGCTTATTTGAAATAACAAAGTATGCTGAGGACATTTTACTTTCCAGAAAGTGCGATCATCCAGACAATAGGAAAAAAAAATGTTTTTTAATAGTGTTTAGGGTACTTTATGTTTAATACTTCCCATAAGGGTTGATTTTTTAATGTATCTTTTTGTCAGGGATCTGAAGGTTTGGTATTATGCGTGCTAGCTAAGGGGGAAAACTCAGGTTCAAGTGGATGTTTGTGACTTCCTGGAGGATATACTGTCAGCTGTTGAGCCTTTTGCAGCCAGGAAGCCTGTAATCTGTAAAGGATTTTTTTTTTTCCTCTTCGACTTCCTTATGAAATGCACTCATTGTAAAGTCCACCATGTGTCTTTAAGCTCAAGGCTGAAAATATCCTTTAAAAGCAAGTCAGAAAGGCCACACCAAGCCTGCAAGGCCCACAGAATTAAAAGTTGTGTTTATCTCATCCCCATATGCTTAGACCCTTCCTCCCGCTGCAACGCTAAATTTGTTCATAGCACAGTGATCAAAGGTTTCTCACAGTCGTAGTCCAGCTCCATCGTTCATCCAGCCCAACCTGTTCCCCCATCTGCTCCGTGACTGCTATCGACCCCCCCACCCCACCCATTGGGAGTCTTAGCTGACACTTGGGTGTCTTCTTCCTCCTCCTCCTCACAGCCATCAGACTGTTACTGATGATCACACATCAGACTGCTGAATATGCACTGGCAGGCTTGCCATGCCTTAAGTTACTCCACTGTTTGGTTTCCTACATAGAGTGTAGTTGCGCACCAAAAATTTGCTCTCCAGAGCTGCAGGGAGAGATTGAATTCCCATCTTCGATGGAGCTTCTCTATTATCAAAGGATTCATCAGCTACAGGGCCAAATCCTGCTCCCACAGTTGCAAGATGATATTTTATTAATAGGTGCCTATATGTCAGCATATTAATTCTGTTTTTTTCTCCTACTTTTTTTTTACTCCTTTTTTTTTTTTTTTTTTAAACACTGGTATCATTGTCTACAGCATCCTGCTGTCCCAGAGCATTCTTCGTTTGGACACAAAGCTGTGTGTGGCTCTAAGTATAGCTATAAAGCAGGGATCAGCGGAGAGTGATTTTGTTTTTAAACATTTCTCATTCCATGTTGTATTTGCTTTTGGATTATGCATTTGAGAAATGCTTGCTGATGTTTTTCCTTTCTGCTTTGATGTAAACAAATCTTGTGTCAGAGATTCTTAAATCTAAACCAGACTTTAAAAAATGAGGATTAAATGAGACTTTAGGCTTTAAGGTAGAGCCCCCACCCCTTGCACAGACCATTGTTTTTCCCCACCATGTGGAATGGAGATAACCCTCTGTTTCTTTGTGGTAAGCTACCAACCAAATCCATTCTGGCAAATCTGACACCAAATGTGATTTGTCCTTTTCGATGCTGTTTATGAGAAGTCAAGACAGTCTTCTGTCAAAATTGATAAGTGAGAAGACAGTGGGGAATGCAATTTTATTTGTAACGGCACAGCTGCCAGCAGTTCCAGCTTGTTTACATCTCGGCTGGCTCTGTCTTGCTCCATAGCTTTTCTATTTCCATCCAAATAGCCCTCAAGTACATTGTGGATGTGCCTGCCTATGTAAAATCTGCATAACAGAATATACTGGGAGTATATTATTAGAGAGGGGGAAAAAAAGAACTTAATTTCCTTAGGTTATTTTCACACTTCGAGAATGTCAGTCACTTTAAAAGCGAAATCTTGGACTCAAACAAATCTCCATACACATTTACAGAATGGGCTTTAAAACTGAACTATAATCTGCTAAAATCCTGCAATAGCAATGCTTGTTACCTTCCATGGTGAAGGTACCAGAGGAGTTAAGGGCTTTGCTTTTCTAATAGACGCGTTCCTTTTCTGGTGGAAGTGGACAGTGTCTGTAAATTAAATCTGCTACAAACATTTAAATATGAGTTTATTCGTCATGATGAGTGAACCCCCCTGCAGTGACCTGTGAAGGGGGGGCAGTTTCATTGCACTCTGTTTCATGCTGAATCCTTCTGCCAGGTAGCCTGCAATAAGCCTGCGTTATGTAGACATTAACCTATTTCCTGGAAAATTCTTTCGACAAGAGAGTGTAACTCTTGATGGCATTAGGATAGTTCTCAGGTCTAAGAAGCCTTTGTTTGCCTGCGGTGTCACTTGCCTTCAGTCTGGCAGTCCCAGAATCCCGGGCGGTTTTGATCTTTTTTTATCGGTACACTTAAGAAAGCTGCCGTGCTGGACATTCCTTCTATATAGTCTCTCCTGTGAGCTGTTTCTTTACAGTAGCCCACCCTAAACATGCAGTTATCATGGAGGTAAAGTGAGAGAGGGGAGTTATGTTTGACTGATCTAGCTTATGACAGAGGAGCTTTTCTAGCAAACTGAAAATTCTTGCTTCCTTTTGCCATTTCTCTTTTTGAGAACACACTTTCTCTTTTTTTAACCCACCCGAGTTATTAATAAATAATTCGTCTTCCACATGGTTTCTCATTAAAAGGTAGAGTCCAGAGATGGCTGTAAATGTCACTGCTCTGGTTCTGTGAATTGTGGGGTCATCTGACACTTTTGCTTTCTCATTATAAGTGTATATCCTATCACGGTGTTTTCAAGAGTTGCAATCAGGCTCTTAAATGAATTGTTTCGTGATTGCCAGGGGAGACTCTCAGCAGTGTAACTGACCTGCCTGGCACGCACTTACACACAGATATATTCACACTGTATGTACCTATATACTCATATACATAAATTTACACAACATGCTACCTCCCCTCCACACACACAGACATCTACACACACAAGTAAATAAATGTTTGACACCCACCCCAAACCTGAAAACAAAGTACCTGCCTTAAAATGAAATTACTTTGTTCAATGTACATTGGAGGCATCACAGACTCTCTTCATCTAAACAGAGATTGATAGCACATAGGAAAAAAATAATTCATCATATTTAAAATACATTGTTGTGATGACTTCTACTGATGCTAGGATTTACACATCTTTTTTCTGAGTTTCCTCAAATTGCTTCTGGTCATTGCTAAAGATATAACTGCTAAACAAAGCCTAGTTAAGAGAGTTGGAAACATGATTTGGGTAAAGTGAAATGTGATACTTGTTTGAAACACAAAGCATCTGTTTTAAGTGTCTGGTCTTACCCTTTGTACGTACCCTGATCATTTGTACGTACAGTCACAACTCCTACTGCATAGTACAAATTCAGAGGTGAAATAAATGGTGTTATAAAAGGAAGTCTAAAGAACACCATTTTTTCTGCTCATGATGCTTTTTTATTGCAAACCCAGGCTGTTGTTTCCTCTGTTTTACACCTGCACTCATTTGCAGCATGTGCTTTTATGTAACATATAATACCATTCTCATCACTTCTGAATTTGAGATGAATTTTTCTTTTTAGTAGCTCCACTGTTAGCTCTCTACCCTCCTAGGACTTCATTAGATTGAACTGTTCCTATAATAAGAGTGCAGGGAAATCTCTGGTACTGTTTGTATTATTTATTTTTATTTCATGAGCAGAATTACTTGCCAGTGATGATGAGTGTGCGACGTTATGAAGATTAAATATTATAGAAGGTAGCAGTGTAAATGACCAGTGATTTGGCAGCCTGGAAAAGGTATATCCTTTCAGTCATGTGGAGGAAGAGTCCAAGAAAGTGAATGTGATTATCGAGATGCTGCCAGGATGCTCAGCTCTTTGGAGCTCTGCCTGATAACAATCCTGGTGCTTACGTCACTCCCAGTGATGAGATAAGAGCTGCAGAATTGGATTACTCAACGCAATTATGAGATTGAGAGCAAGCTTTGCTTGGTTTCCATAGTTTACAGAAACTGCTAGCAAGAAGCTGTGAAAATTGATCTGACTTTGCAGGACAAACTTCTTATAGTAACCCTGACAGAAAGTGTGAAGACCAGCCAGAATTCAGCTATGCATATAAACTAGAGGTTGATCTCACCCAGAAAGATGCAGAAACATGATAATACTGAAGAGTGAACCTTAATTTTAGGGTGTGCGTAGTCCCTGTAGTCCATGTGCACTTCTGTTTGATGCTTCAGAAGAGTGACACTAGCTCAGATGGATGAGGATTTTTTTTCAGTATAACCAGTTTATTAACATAAGTCAGACTTTAATGTACTTTCTCAGTTAATTCTTCATTGAGCTATTCTGTAAGTACTCTGTTCTTGGCCTTTTGTGCTTCATTCATTCAATTAATCATGCTGTCAGTTATACCATTAGCAAGATGAACATTAAAACAGCTTCTCAGCTATTACTACAGGTAAAAAGGAAAAAACAAAGATAAAAGTAACTACTCTTTTCTTATTTTGCTTTATTACTTTGGGGTTTTTTTCTCTTTTATTTTTTACATTTATGGTTAATGCTACACTCCTCCACCTTGGATCGTGAGATATTGGGTCTGCTCATTGCAATCAATAAGCCGTGATTTCTTCCGAAAGTGCGGTCAAGGCTACAACACAGGGTAACTAGCATGGCACAAAGACACTGTTTTACGAGTGCTTGTGAAAGAAACTGATGAAAACAAGGATATAATTATAAAACCTGTCAACTAAACCTTGGTGTATTTTAGCATTTGCAAACTCTTAGGTCACCCCAGCTATGAGGTAAATTGTGTAAAGTTTGGAGCTCTGCCTGATAATGGTCCCTAAAGGTGTCGAACATGAGGGTGTTTCAGCTCACACCTGGGGTTGTTTCAGAGCATGTACATGGCCACTTATTTAGTGCTGGGCAGTAATTCACTGATTAGTGATAACTGCATTGTTCTGAGTGGCTATGAAGGTGACATTTTAATTTTTGTATTTTTTTTCCTTGATGTTGCAATAATAGCAACTAGTAACAATTTGTAATCTGATTTTGATCCAAGAGGTACTAATAATCATCGTATGGTATGGAAAAATTGCTTAACCCAGAGAGAACTCTATAGACCACCTCTCCCTGAATTCTTTTGCCTTAGAACACATTACTTTACTGTGGGCTTTGTAGATTGTATTTGTCAGCAACCTTAGAGACTTGAGACAAGATACAGATCTTTCATACATTTTAGGATGAAGATAAAGCATATCTGAATTGCAATGTTTGTTTCACCACACAAGGATTTCTCCAGACTGGCAGTTTTTTACCTTTCTTCTGGTGAAGTAGGAATCCTTCTCCAGTATGCTGTGGTGACTGCCTTTTCTATAAAGCTATATGTGTACTGTTGAGTTGGCTCTAATTTAAAACCTGGAAATTTCATACTCGTAGATAGCAAAACTTCCCTTCTCCTTTCTTTTTTTTTTTTTTCCCATTCAGGAGAGTTGTTTGAAGGGGAGAGGGAAGAAAGAACAGTGTGTTTGTTTTACAGGCTGGACTATACTGATACATAACCAGCATGAAAAGCTGACATTTTCCTCTAAAGATAATGCAGTTAAAAGGGACAAGGTAGATGCTAGTTAATGCTAAGAGATTAACTAGTTGACTATATCATAAACAGAATATGTTTAGAGTCCTCTATCTTACCATGTCACAAAAATACAAACCCTGCAATATGAATCACAGGTTTTAAAACATCTTTCTGTTACACTGAAGAGTAATGCTAATTAAAATTAATTTGGTATTTGACTATGTCTCAATGGTGAAATTATTTTCTCATTGTAATAAGGACTTAAATGTTAACTGAAATGATCACACACTGTCCATTTAGAAAAAATACTGTTGTGTTTTGATTCCATGCTGTCCCTTCTAATGGTGTTACCAGAGTTCATGGGACCCATTACTCTGATATACTGTACAGGTGAGGAGAACTCAATAGCTATTACGATTTTGATAGTCTCTCTTGATCCTTTTAGTGGTGTACAACAATTGCTATAAAGGCAGATGGGGAATATTGGAAGGATGTAGAGTATTTATAATATTTCTACAGTGCCTTTCAAACACTCTGTAATCATTTATTCTTTCATGTCCTGCTACTCTGATGATGTTTGCATTGTTTTCTGGAAGATGGATAAGGAAAACAAGTCAGAAAAAGTTACATGAGTATGCTGGTTTTGGCTGGGATGCAGTTAATTTTCTTCAAAGTAGCTAGTATGGGACCATGTTTTGGATTTCTGCTGGAAACGTTTTTGTTATTGCTGAGCAGTGCTTACACAGAGTCAAGGCCTTTTTCTGTTTCTCACAGCAGCCCACCAGCAAGCAGGCTGGGGGTGCACGAGAAGTTGGGAGGGGACATGGCTGGGACAGCTGACTTTGGCACCCCCAACTGACCAAAGGGCTATTCCATACCATATGATGTCATGCTCAGTATATAAAGCTGGGAGAAGAAGAGAGAAAGGGGGGACATTTGGAGTTATGGCATTTGTCTTCCCAGTAACCATTACACATGATGGAGCCCTGCTTTCCTGGAGATGGCTGAACAACGGGAAGTAGTGAACGAATTCCTTGGTTTGCTTTGCTTGTGTGTGCAGTTTTTGCTTTACCTATTAAACTGTCTTTATGTCAAACCATGAGTTTTCTCACTTTTACTCTTCTGATTCTCTCTCCCATCCCACAAGGGGCAGAGTGAGTGAGTGGCTGCGTGGTGCTTAGTTGCTGGCTGGGCTTAAACCACAACAATGAGGTGACTGTACCAAAACAGTGCAGTTGAACAGGGAATAGTGACTTAAAGGCAGAAAACTTCTAGAAACCTGCTGATGAGGAAAGATCTTACTAATTTTGAGAATGTAGGGAACTAAAGGGTCTTCTTCTAGGAGGGTGACACTGCTGACAGCTCAGCTGAAGTGCCTCTACACCAATGCACACAGCATGGGCAACAAACAGGAGGAGCTAGAACATTCTGTTTCAGTTCTGTGGAAAGAATTCAGTCAATGTCTTTGCTAATTCTGTGAATATGGTAGGTCGAATTCAACAAAAACAATATTATCACATAGAGCATCAGGGATTCCCTTAACCCGCTTAATCCCCAGCAGTTCCTGGGCGAGGGACATACCAGATCTCAAGTTTATTCTGAGTTTCAAATCCACCCAGTTGTCTCCAAACACTGGAAGTTCTTCTATGGGCTTTGAATGTCTCTTACCTTGGGAAGAGGGTAGCTTGCTGTTCATCGCAACTAATCTGTATTGAGCTCTAATTTCTTTTTTGCCTTATTTTCCACCAGTACAAAAATTTCTTCTCATCACACAGAAGATGGCAAAACAAACAAAGGATTAGAGGATGAGAGAGAGGAAGGAGAACAAAGTGGCAGTAATGATAGATTATTTTGGTAGTGCCTGGCTGCAGGTATATGTAGTGTATATATGTATAGTGAAGCAGTCCCTTTAGTGGATGGGACTTCCTGCTTACCAGGTAGTAATTTCTTCACGTATTTGTATAGGCTAGATACGGAATGGGTTATAAGATGGGTGTAAAAGGAAGGTGATTCAGAGGCTCTGTGGACGTGGGCACTTACTGACAATGGAAATGTTTAGGGGGGAATGGGAGAAGAGGGTGAGCGAGTCTGCTGTCTGTGAATATGGGTGAGGGACTGCTTTGGGAAAGAGTGAACTGAGAAGGGCTTTGGAGGTGAGGACTGAAGGAATACGTTTGTGGAGAGGCACTCCAGGATGGGGTGGTTCAAATGGAGATGAGAGTGGGTGACAGGCAGTGATGGGGCAGGAGCAGAGCTCAGCCACAGTGTAAATGGTTTGAACAGTGTTGAACAGGGAGTAGTTAATCCTGACAGAAAGTGGGGAAAGGATCAAAGGTGTGCATGGTTTACCAGAGACCACTGTCCGAGTGGTCAGCAAAGAAAAATGGGGCAGAGTGAGCTTTCTATGTGTGCAGTTATTCCAGCACAGGGTCATCAGATGAGTAAATCTTGTAAACAACTTCTGGGTGTAGCAAGAAGAAACTTTACCAACTTCCCTCTTAGGCTGTAATCTGTTTTCCAGTGTGTGAAGGGAAAATGTGAAGAGTTCAGAGCACTTTTTGGCCCCAAAAGACTGTTTAAGTTTGGGCACTGAAGGGTTCGTGGTCTGTTTCTTAACAGACCATCAGCTTTATTCTTTGTAACCTAGCTTTCAGTTGGAAGACCCACTAAAACTGCGAACATGCAAACTTTTACAAGGTCTCCTTTAACAGCCCTTAACCTCTTATCAGCAATTCTAGAAAGCCAGCAGCCCAGCTGATGACGTTTATAATCTACTTCTCTACGACTTGAGAGAAATGACAGTATTAACCTGGCCTTCCCTCCCCAAATTGGTGACAGCTCCTTGTTTGGTCTTATGCTTCCCGAGGCTGGCAGCCTGCAAACTGGTTTTCCATCACTGAAGTGAATGACAGCCTTTAACTGGGAGCCAGAGGCTACAGCCACCACTTCATCACTTTAGAGGAGGACCTATCTAACCAGTTGTCAGTCCTTCAAGAGGATGACCTCCACATCTTCACTGTCCTTTCTATGTCTGAAGAAATGAGCTACCTTGGAAATGCACACCCCAGCCTTTCAAGACAGGATAATCGTTATTCTAAGTTCACTATAACAAAATAATTTATGGCAAAATAATTTCAAGTATTGTCTTCGCTGTGGCAATGCACTGAATTATTGTTCTGCCCACACAGAGAAAAGAAGCAGCAAGTCAAATATTTAGCAATTTGGCATTTATTTCTGTCGCTTGGCAGCAGAATACTCTTCATGTTGAGAGGCAGCTGCCCCCAGAGTGCCCAAAAGAGGGGGAGGCTGTCAATTCCCAAGCTCTCTCCTCAGTCCCTCTCCTTCCACCATCTGTCTGTCAGAACACTTTGTGAATCCCCAAATATTGTTTCTCACAGATTTTTTAAATGCTGAATTTTGAAGACTGGCAGTTCAGTCACTACATGCACACACACAAATCCCAAAGAGAAAGCAACTATATGGGTGAGTGTGTGTGTGTGCCTGTGTGGATGTATCTAAAGGGATTTTAAAGAAGAAAAGTACATCCTTACAAATTCATTACTGCTGCCAAACTTATTGTTTCTTCTGTTGAATACCAGTAGGGAAAAAAACACTAAAAAGCATCTGTTGCAAAATGCAATGTCAAATGCTTTTGACCATGATGGTCCAGGTTCTCTGGTGTCTCGGTTGCTGCTGTTCTGTTGAAGTTGTTTCAGATGTGCTTGTTATATATGGCTAAAGATCAGACTTGTGGGCTTTTGGTCTGAGTGATGATCTAATATTTTATGCAAAGTGTTTTTAAATTTCCAAAGACGTTATATTAACCCTGATTTGTTTGAATGTGACTGAGATGTATTGTATTTGCTGTAAAAAAGGAGATGTCATGAGGTTAGTAGTGCAGATGTGCAGTGGGGAAAAGGCAGTTATCTGGAATGACTTCCAATGCAAAGCAAGAGACATCCAACTTCTCCCTCACACTGAATGAGATATTATTTGAGTAGGTACTTGAGCCTAGACTGAAAAACATGACATGTTGATTGGGCTTTTAACACTAAGTACCAGTGGCTCAACTGTAGGTATCTACAGCTTCTAAGTGACTACAGCCATGCAGAGTCATCAGACTATGCCCCACACAGTCATTTAGGGAAGAGGTAGTTCCAAGAGTACCAAGTACAGATCTCAAGTCTAAGCTCAGTTGCTGGGAGGAGAAAGGAAGGCTGTGGCAACTCAAGCATTATGCACAGTCAGGGCTGGTGCATCCCAGTCAGACTATATTAGTCACTGATGTTTGTCACCAGCTGGTTCCCAGAGACAGTTTTAGCAAACCTCTTGGACTCCCAGGATGGACCCTTTAGGGTCATCCTCATTTTCTTTTGCTCTTTTATGCCCTAAATGGTTAAATTATTCTGCTCATTGAGCCAGCGCACTGAAAGGGTTCAGTTTGTTTGCAGCCTGGAACATTCATACAACTTTGTAGTAACGTTTTGAGACAAATCGCCCACAAGAACTTCAAGGTCATTCCTGACTGAAGAAATTATGTTCAGAGCAGTCCTTGGGGCCCTTGTCCAGCCTCAGCGCAGGGAGACGGGAGGTTGTGCCAGCAGGACAATGAAAGTCAATGATTTTCAGCTTGTGCACAGCTCCTCGTTTGCCTTGATTTAAAGGTCCCAGTCTCAGTCCTTTATGGTGTATTTAGGCTTCCTTATAGGCCTCCAAGGGACCACAAGGGTCTTTATTCCTCAAAAGTATACCTTGTTGCTGTAATTGAAGCCGTTTTGTTACTGTAATTTCTCCCTAATATTACAGTTCTAGTCAAGTGTTCTTTCCCTCTGGAGGTATCAATTATTATGGGTTTTGAATAGACCTCCCTTCAGTACACATACTTTCACTCCTAATGCCAAAGTCAGGTCACTGCAATTCTCTTCCCTAATAAAACACGGTTCTGTGTTTCTTCTTTCAAATCCGATGTGTAGCGTATACTGGTGACTAATTCCACTTCTTACCACCCTATTTAAAACTCCTGCCATATTTAAGAAAAACTAAAGATTACTACAGGTTTAATGGTATTTTCTACATTTTCTTAGCTTTCATTAAGACATTGAATGTCCCAAGTCCAGAGGGAAGTTTATAGGATTTATGCAGGTACTGAACCCATGTAGATGTGTACGTTGGTGGGGGAGCCGGGGAGCGAGCCATAGCAGTGCACTGCGTGAAAGATGTTCAGCTGAAATGAAAATGGCATGGGGTTCATTGGCTAACCCGTGTGTATGAACTGCAGGTTTTTCCGTAAGCTGTAGTATTTCAACACCTGGTCCTCAAAACTTGATCGGACTCAGTTGTGAGTCCACACTGCTGCATGCCCTGTGCCTGCTTATGGATTAATCTGTGTGACATCTCTGGGGATGGGGAGGAACAAGCTCTGTATCACAGCCTGAGAACTGAAGCATGGATTTGTCTCTCTTCCTTTTTTGCACAGCAATGAGAAGCGGAAGCTGTTAAGCTCCAAATGTTACCTGCAGACTTCCTTAAAATACATATATCAACTAAAGTTTCCCATTTGCAAACAAGCTAATACTCTATGCTATTGGATTCATCATGCTTTATTGCAATTATTTGTTTCACAGTGTTCAAACCAAGTGCAGCTTTGTGTTTTTATGAACGGTTCCCCCATGAAACCCTAAAGATGCTTGACTCAGATGAGTGCATGTAGTAGTTATCACTGGACCATCTGCCCTAAAACTTGCACTTTTCATGAGATGCCACTGCTGAGACATCTGGCACTAAAAATATGTTTTCTGCATCATCTCACAATTGAGGAGGATGCCACGGCTGTTCAGCTCCACAGGAGATTCCTTGAAGCATCCTTCTGTTATCTAACAGCTTCTGCAATGAAGCTATGGCACTAAATTGGCCAGGGAATGAATTATGCTATTAATGGAAGGCTGTGGTTTTGCTTTATGGCTTGGATTGCTGTTAGAAGGGAGTGGCACTTGCATGATGGATTGATTGATGTGTAGCCAGTCTGTCTTATATCCTATAAATCAATAGTTGCTGTGATAGGACTAAAATGACTATGTAATATACTGTAAGTCTGCTTCTATTATCCAAAAGCAAAAAAACTGCAAAACTGATGCATAGCCCTATTTCTCAAAGTTTGGCAGGTCTTACCAAACTGTCCCTGTATAGCTTGAACCTGCAATGTACTGGGATTTCCTTCTTAATTCACAGAGTATTTTTCCCCTTAAAGATGCACACACAATATTGTGTCTCGAGACTGGGCGGTATGAGTATGTCAGCAGCTTGGTGCTCCCTTGTGCTACTCAATTTTTTCCACCCTTGGCAAAAGCCACCACATGAGCCTGTGTGTCTTCTTGCAGGAGGTGGAGCTGTGCCGCATTAGCAGCCAGGAGAAGCTGGGGCTGACTGTCTGTTACAGAACCGATGACGAGGAGGACACGGGGATCTACGTCAGCGAGGTAAGGATATGGTGATGGGGAGGAGCACGGGAGATGCTTGTGGTAGAGGGTTGAACGTGCCAGGGAATGTAAGAGCAAGTGCTCTGAGACCAGAGCACAGAAGTGTCGGCCATCAGCCAGCACGTGTCACTTTCAATTCATTTAGATTATCAGTTTAAATTATGTTGCCCAAGCAGTATAATTATTGCTAGTGATCTTATTTAATCTGAATGCTTTTAGCTACAACATCATAGTTAAGGAAGTACAAAGCATGGTCTGGATTTCAAAAAAAAAGCTCCCTAATGTTGGAAAGCAGGCAGCATTTTTAAGGAGAAAAGCGCCTTTTCCACACCCTGCTTGCATTCTTCCCCTGCCACAGCCCCAGTAGTCATAACAGTGGGTAATAATTATTTTATTATTTGGGTTTTTGTTACAGTTGTGGTATGCACAGACATACCACAGGTGGGTGGAGAGAGTAGCTTGGGAGAGGAATATGTCAGAAAGCCTAATTTTATTTTTTTTTTAACATACAAAAAAGAGAATACTGGATACTGAGGTGGGATGAACTCTCAGTTTTTCAATGGCTTCACCAGGAAAACATGGCATACTGCACACATCAGAGTGTTAGTGTTTCACAGGGTCAGTCTACAATACTTCCAGGCACACTAGTTCCCTTTGAGTCTCCAGCCATTTCAAAGAGGTTTGTTGTTCTGGATAAAGCAGAACCCTTGTGAGTCCAAGCTCACTGGTGAGGCCAAGCTCACTCGTGAGTCCAAGTGAACTGTGTTCCAAATTTGTTGCTTTTGTGACATGTTGAACCAAATTTGGACATTAGGAAAAGGTTCTTCACCAAGAGGGTGGTTCGATCACTGGAACAGGCTCCCCAGAGAAGTGGTCTGGATGACACTCTTAGTCATATGGTTTAGTTTCAGGTAGTCCTGCAAGGAGCAGGGAGTTGGAATTTATGATCCTTATGGGTCCCTTCCAACTTGAGATATTCTATAATTCTAAATTCTGAGTGAAGCTCATGGACAGAGAGGATCAGTAGAGAGAATTCTCCTATGTATCAGTGAACGGGGATGAAGACAAGATTGTTCATTCACAGGCCAGCAGCAATGTCAAAGAAGTTGAAAAGCACAGCCTTGGAACAAGATTGAGGAATTAATAAAAAACTACCCAAGAATAAGTCTTCCACCAGTTGTATAAGTGCTGCTATTAAAGTCTGTTTGACCTTGTGAGGACAAAGAAAGTGCAGGAATCTCTTAATACACTCCAGCATTAAATCTGAAATGTGCTGGTTTCCTACATGGTAGAAATTTCTCAGACCTTTTTAAGTGAAGGTAATTATATTGTCTTTCATACTTGATTAAGCACTTCAGAATAATTTTTTTCTATGACGGTGCACCAGAAGAAAATAATAGCTAACAGCTGTAGAGGATGTAACCTGCAAACCAAATGCTCAACTCAAATGTTTGGTTTGAAAAAATAGCTTATGGCATGATGAAGCAAAATAGATGATTTAAGATAATCATCAAGAGAAAGGTGATAGATCGAATTGCCCTGCAATGAACTGTAGGTCATTGCTCAGAGATGAGCAATAGTGACTTTGATAAACTGTTAATGGAGCTCTAAACATCTATTTAGGTTAAACTAACTTAAAATTAACTGACTCAGACCAGGAGCGATATACAGTACCTATGAGTGATCTATACAGTATAGATCCATTGGGTTTTTTTCCTGTTTCCTTGCAAGCTGCAAAATTCCAGAGGAAGTAACAGATCGGTAACTGAGACAACCATTAAACAGTAAATGTTTCCACGAAAGAGAAATAAACCTACTTCTTTCCCAAAGACAAGGCCCATTTGTGTAGAGGTATCAACTGCTACAGAACCACCTCAGTCCATGGTGGACTTCCAGAGCAGAGAGGCTCTGTCATTTATTCTTAGTGCTCTGACAGCTGAAGGTTAATGCCTGATGGTGCCATAGGAAAGTATTAATCTGAAAATCATATGCTCCCCCTTTCTGTCTTTAGGCTTTTATCTGAAACAAGCTTATACGATTATTTAAAGAACTATTGATTTCATATGCCTGTAAAAGAAACTTCAAATTGCTTCTGTACAGAGTAAAAATGCTACCTTTTCACATTGTGCAGCTGTTACCGTTTCCAGTAAAAATCTTTCCATGTTCAGTTACTGGATGTTGTCCTGTACAGGTTGATCCAAACAGCATTGCTGCCAGAGATGGCCGGATCCGTGAAGGAGATCGCATTTTGCAAGTACGTGACAATAGACTCTTCCTTAAACTCTTTCTTCAGACAAACGCGCAGTGCCACCTTCTCTGTGGACTGTTAATGAGGGAAGGTAGTTCTCTTTGTTACTGTGATCGATGAGAAAATCCATGTCTGTCTGTTTTTTAACACAATAGCCGGGAGCTAGAGTGCGTGTACTGAAAAATGAGAATGACAAACTTGTTCTGGCTCATGCCCTTATGTCCCATGTCTTTTTTTGCCGTATTTATTAGCAAATCTCATTTCCCCTATGTTCATCTCAGTGTTACATTCTAAACAGGGATCCTGCAGACATAAATATGAGTGTCAGAGACTTTCTGATCATTCAGCGATCGCATAAATTTGGGTAAAACTCACTCGTGCTGAGCATAGAAGGCAAGAGTTTTCACACAAAAGATGTGCTGTTAGTGAAGGATGATCTTGAACGTACTTGGGTGGGAGGGTTCATTAGGCTTTTGATAATCTTTTCTTTCCTCCACCAGTAAAACATTGCTTTTCTGAGTTTTTTTCTAATCCACCATCTGGACTTTTCTTTTTCCCCTTTGTTTTTATTGATCCACTCATTTAAGGGGCTGCCCTGAAGATAGTTTTTTTTGCACTAGTGACAAAACCACAAAGCAACTACCAAAAATCAGTAGACTGGAAAGTCTTTGCTGTATTGTAGCAATTCTTTTCCCAGTGGATTTCCCTTGTATTTTGACCTTTTTTCACTGAAGCCCCAGAAGTAGTTCCTGGTGTGACAAGTCACTTTTCTGTAGTCAGTTCCATAATTGCCCTTCATTAATTTAGGTACGTGAGCTTTCAGGTTGTTGCAAGATCAGCCTATTCCTTCCCTCCAATCCTTTCATTTCTGCAGGAAACTTCTTTGCTGAAACCCGTCACTGTATCTCTTACCCTGGTATCAGATTTGGGAGTCTAGCTAACACAACAGGGTCTACGATGTGGCTCACCAAGCTGGCCCATCTTTTGGAGAGGAAATAATTAGTTACATTTTCATGTCAGGAGTCAATCAGGGGCTGCTGGTTTATTCTCTGTGTGGTTGGGAATGTGAAAATGTTTGCAGGACGGTGTTCCCCTCCAGAAGACACGGGCACTATGGTGCGAGGGCAGTGAGCTCCTCAGTGGGACTTGGGGTGGCGGGGTGATGGGACCACATCATGGAGTGGAAAAGTCAGTGCGCTGTCTTCTGCATCTTTCTAGAAGATAACCTACTGAAGAAAGCAAACAGGATATAATGGTATTTTAAACTTGTTTATTCGACCAAGCAGAAACAACTTTCGTTCCTACTCTATGCATTTCGAAATAAGGAAATAGAGGGTAGGTCTGTTTTCTGCTCCTTTCCTTGCTTTCTAAAATTTCTGGATGAAGTGGAGAGCCAACAGTAGTTCAGGCAAATATTCTCCAGTTCCTAATGAAATTCATTTCATTTGTGAGTAAAGACTCCAGGGGCAAGAGAAAAGCATAGGTAATTCTGCCGTCCTTTTGTAGACTGGAGCATTACTTTAATGTCAGTGCTGATATATAGCTATGAGTTTGATCATTAAAGTTAACACCCAGAGAGTTATGTGGGGTTTACTTTCATATCTGAAAACACATTGACCCTCTATGTACTCTTATTGATGAGATAACTCAGAGAAATAGAAGGTGACAGTGCCATTACGGGGGGATTACACTGAGGCTGGGAGAGAGCAGGATCGTTGAGTGTGGGGGTATTTTCTGCGGGTGGTGGATGGCATTGGTTAAGGCTATGGGGACACACACTCCATTTTATCTATTTCTCATGAAATTACAGCACGTTTCCTCACGTTTTTGAAGCTGCATCTGTCCTCATTCTCACAAACCTAACCCTTCTCCCATTACCTTCACAGTCTTCCTAAGCATCTAAGAACAGCCTGAGTGTTTTACATCAAATGTTACAAAGTCAAGGGGAAGGTTTTATACAGACACTCCTTGTGAGACTTGCCTATATTTCTGCTGGTTTTAGCTGTGAATCTCCAAGCTGACAAGTGCTGTCCATGGGGGTGGGATGCCGTGGGGCAGGCTGAAGTCCTGCTCGTCCCCCATGATGGTGCCGCTGGTGTGGCGTGGGCAACTCTAGGCTGTGCGGGGCCAGCAGGGCCACCGCCTCCGGGGTCTCAGAGAGACAGTTGCTCAGCTGATAAGAGTCACTGGAGCAGCCACCATGGCTGGGGGTGTTTTGCCCAAGCTGGAGATCTGCTCCTGGGCTTCTGTGGCTGCATCTCTGCTTTTCAGGTTAGGGCAGCTCTGCATTGCCAAATGATTGTCCGATCTCCCACAGACCACAGCTGTCCCTTCATGTAAGCTTTGAAGGGTCTCAGACCTTTTACTCATTGCTGGTTAGATGATAAGGATACAGTGGGGTTTTCTTTGATCTGAATTAAAGCTGTCTTTTTGAGTGAAGGCTCTCAGGCAAACATGCATGCAGAAATGCAACTTCTTCTCTACTTTTCAACCAGGAAGTTCCTGCTACTTCGAAATCAAGCCCTTACAAGATTTTATTTCCCCCAAATATTCAGATCCTTCTGTCTTCCAGTTTTGTTTTCATGCATTTTCAGATAGACCAAGTATTTTTTTTTTGTTGCCACAATGAGAGTAATCCACTCATGCTGTGTATTGGACAAAACCAAATACGTATGGAAAATAAGATTTCTCTTTGATTCCCTCAATAAAGGGTTTTCGACAATGCAAACTGTGTTTGTTACCATGTAGTCATGGATGTGGCTGTTCTAATGAGATGGCAGAATAGGAGAAAGATAACGCGAAAAGCGCGTTCTCGTTGGAGAACCACTTTTATTTTGATTATCCCCTTGTAAGGGGGATACATATGTTTTGTGTGGTTCTGGATCCTAAGCTGTCCACACAAATATGAAATGATTAAATGGAGCAGCAATAAGCAGTGGCCTGTAAGTATTGCCTGGTGAGAGATAATACTGTAGCTCTCTAATTGGCTCTCTACCAGCATACAGTGTGACTGATTTCAGCTGTAGCATTACCAGTCTTGCTTCCACCAGCACTATTATCTCACAGTGACACTTCCATTACTCTGAACGGAGAAAGATGAACGTCACCTGTCAGGGGCTGGTTAATTGTGTTGCTAGATGTATGTTACCAGGGCGCAGGTTGGACATTTATGAACATAACTGCTTCCTCTGATGTCCACCATCCTTCAACGATCGATGCAGCTCTTACAGTAAGCGCATAATTGAGTGAAGGCACTTACCACTGAGGGGCCGAAGATGAGCCCGTTGCACAAGTTTCATTGTCCATACATTCAGCACAAATGAGCTGATATCTGCCCTTTATTGTGTGTTGCTTTGTGGAAATAGAAACTAATGTGCCACTTTCATTTGTTTTCTAGATAAATGGCCAAGATGTCCAGAATCGGGAAGAGGCAGTGGCATTGCTCTCCAGCGAAGAATGCAAGAAAATCATTTTGCTGGTCGCAAGACCGGAGATGCAGGTTAGACTAAATAGATGCACTGAGCCAGAACCTGGGTTATACCGTACATTCACTGTCACTGTAAGTAATGAACTGATGAGAAATAGGAATGCCAAAGTTCCTGACAAAAGGATGAAACAAATAATTGCAGAGCTTTGCCCCTGTTTAGCCAACAAAGAAAATAACACGATATTGCTAGGGCTTGCTTTCCCCAAACTAAACAATTCCTTTCCAGCAGACAGAATGAGCAGGGATACAAATAAAGCTGACAGCACTAATATGATATTAGTAAAATATGAAGTAGGACTTGAAAACTACATATTACTCATTAGATGATTCTTATTTGTTCTGGGGATAAATTTCCCATACTTACCCGAGTCATTTATATGAACTTACACAAAGCTGCAGCTCGTCATTGGTGATGTCTCTTTTTATCCTATGCGCTTATAAGCAGGCATTTAAACTGTTCATTTATGTTCCAGTTATGGGACTTCCACCACATTCAGCAAACCTGGATCTAACTGTTTTCAAAGCACCCTGGTCACAAAAACCTGCTTGTCTCTTGGGAGGTGCATTTTCAAAAGCTTTTAGAAACATTTATATGGTTTTAAAAATAACGTTATGGCAATGCCAAGAATCTTGCCGTGACAAGGATTTTTTATATCATTGCAGGGGGCAGATGTTAGGTTGATCATCAGACTAAAGGAGAAGTAGAGTAGTAGAAGAAGAGTACTGTTCATACTTCCCTTTATATTCTGTTTATAGGCCATTGCAAAGCAAAAGACATTATATTGTCACTGTTCGCTCCATCTGCCAACAATTCAAAGTTGGTTATGTTGCTATTTGTCTCTCATGCTATTGATCTGATATTTCTCAGTCTCACTAGCTGCATACTCTGTATAAATTAAATTGAGTAAGTGTAATTCTGTGCCACTCGGAATCTCTACTTGAGTAGGGTAGTTATAAAAGATTCACAATTTCAGCATTCATTTTCTTTATGTTTTTCAGGAATCTAAACAATTCCCATAAAACTGGTGACATAGTACCGCAAAAAAAGCTATGCATCAATTTATATTGCAAAATTGTAACCCTCACTGTAAGTTGCAGAATTTTTGCAAGAGTTGTTTCAATATTATTCTTACTATTTTTCACTGAGATTTTGTTTTCCAAGTAGAGAACAGAAGCCCACCAACTTATAAAATACATGCCCAGGGAAAGTTCATTCTCTGTATTTGTTTAGACTGGTCTACATGAAAAAGTTACAGCAATACAATCTAAGGAATTACTTAGCTGTACTAATATAGCCTCCCATTTGGATGCTGCTTTGAAATTACAAAAGTGTGTTTTGTGCTGGGTGTTTGGCTTTGGTGGTTTTTTTGTTTGTTTGTTTGTTTAATTTATGGTTTTTTAAGAACATATTCATACAAAAATGAAGAAAAAGACATAGTATGTCAGAAATCAGGCTGCCCACAAAGTGATTTCTGCTAGTTGTGTTGCTTTGGCTCCAGTAAAAGAGAGCAGGATTAAGCAGGCTTTTTTTTCTAGATAGAAAATGGTAATGGCAGTTTTGCAAACTTGAAGGGTGACTGCTGAGTACATTCATTGGGTAACAGGGAAGAAAACCTTCTCTGATCGTTTATTTGTGCAGTGACTACTGATGAATAATTAAGTTTTGAAACAGAGCACCGGAGGAGTGCACAACCTGTTTAATATGTAAACAAATGACACAGGCATGTGCATTCACATGTATGTGCACACAGTGTGTGTAATGCACGTGTATACTAAACTATACGTTATTTTTATTCTAAAAGCTGTAACATTACATAAGCATTCTCATTAGTTAGTTACTGGGTCTGCCACAATCAAAGCAGCAGATTTACCCAAGTGAGATTCATCTTTCACCCTCCAGATTTGTTAATCTCTAGTATTTCCTCAAATGAGGGAAATTCAACTGCATCCTTTATGGTAGAGGAAGGCTGTGTTCATGCTTTCCTTGGGGGAAAAAAACAAACAAGACAAGTAAACAGAACTAGTGGCCAGTACCAGATGTCCTCAAGAAGAAAGCCCCTTCTAATCCCAAAGTGTTAGAGTCTGGCTTTGCCAAGGGAAATGGTGAAAGGCTTATGTTCTTTATAAGAGGAAAGAGTTCCTTGGCATGGGCAAAAACACATCAGAGTTTGTGAAGGAAACAGTGGTTTCCTGCCAGTATTCAGCTAGAAGTACCCACACAGCGTCAGTCACTCCTTGTGTAGCTTTGAACTACTACTCGCTGGTTTGGTGGAACTGTTCTGATTGGCATCTGTGGCCAGAGCTCTCCTGGCTTTGAGGCAGTGGTACTTCTGCTGTAGGTGTTGGCCTGTGTTACATTGCTCTTGCTGTCTTGGGACATGAATAGTTGGTACTCTTGTGATTGTCTAATGCTGAGACTTTTACCTTTTAGCAGCTTTTTGTCACTTCTTCCTCTGGTTCCTTCACTAATGACAAAACAATAAGCGTTTCCTTCTGCTACGATCTCGTCGTTACAGTCAGGAGTGCTGCTGACCAGTATTTTCCTTTCCACCGCAGTGTGCCGTCTAGCAAGGGATGACAGACAGAAACGGCCATGTGCCCCGTGCACACATGTGCAGTGAACAAAATGGGAGGAATAGCTTTTTAGGCCAGAGGTGCCTGTTTTATCAGTTTAGAAAGATGTGAAGGGTGGAAAGTGGGTGCAGGAAGAGGATATACTCACTTGACAGGAAACATAGCATCCCCTCCTGTCCTTTTGCAACACTGCCTTCACCAAATGTCAAAGTATTATTTTACACTCGGGGGAAAAAAGCAAACAAGGATAAGCCTTGCTTGCAGGCACACCATGAGAACAAAAATAACCTCCCTTCAAATTACCACATCCTTCTGTCACCCTCTTCTGTTTGTTTGTTTACCTGGAAGATCAATGGGAAAACGGTGACAGAAACGCAACACACGGTTTCTATTGAGGTGGCGGCAGCAGGGCACAGCGCTGGGACGGAGGTTGTTAGAGGAAAGAGCCCGGTTGCCTCCTGGCCCTATTAGTAACGTTGCCGCTCTTCCAGCAGAGGGGCTCTTGGCGGTAATGAACATGACAGCTTCAGGATTATGTGCTGCGCCTTTCATACCTTTTGAAAGGAAATAATGTCTGTGCTGTGCAGTCTCCTTCATTATGAGAGAAAATCAGTCATACTGTTTCAAGAAAGGATAAAAGGCCTGAGAGTCCCATTTTTTTTATCCTTCTTTTTCTTCTTCTCTTTTTGAGACGTGAACTCCTACCGCCTGGCTTTCTGAAGAGAATCATTAGGATAAAAAGAACTAGTCAGGCATTGCCATTTGGGTTTACCCTGTTTTAGCATGTGTCCTTGCTGACATAATATAATGTACTAATGTATTCTTTGCAGCTGGAAGAAGGGTGGCTGGATGATGAAAGGAATGAATTCTTAGAGGAGTTAAACTTGGAAATGTTGGAAGAACAGCATAATGAAGCCATGCAGTACACAGCCAATGAGGTGGAGCAGGTAGGACTGCTACTAAACATATCATTTGAAATTTTGCTAGGTGTACTTTTTTATTAATAGAAAATGAAATGGTATGCTGTAAAATGGAGTCAAAGGCTTTGTTAGAATTCTGTCTCAAAAATGCTGTGAACTCCAGCATGCTGTAGGTAAGGAAAAGGAGAACTATAGATGCTTAGACCCAGTATCACAAGTTAGCAAACAATTTAGGAGGCTGTGATAAGTGCATATTTCTCATTTTCTCTGAACTCTCAGGATAATATTGCTTTCCTTCTTTAATACTGAAATGTTTGGGGTTTATGTTGTTACGTTTTATGTGAATTTTTTTTTAATTAATTGTATCGGTGTGGTACCTAGAGCTCCAAGTGGAGATAGAAGTCCCTCTTGTTGTATGTGTGTGAGGTATGAGCCAGCCCTTGCACCAGGGAGCTTGCAAAACAAGATGGAAGAGGTATTTAAAATAAACAACAGGTGTTTTGCTAATACAAGTGTATTTTTCTTTTACCAACAGCACACAGCTCAGCATTTGTTTTGTTAATGGAGACAAATAAGCACACTGTTAGCATAGTCTCAGCTTGCTGCTATCCCAACTTTTACCAGCCCATATGTGCTGTAAGCGGTGTGACTATGGCAAAGATGCCTGTGCACCCCCAGCCCTACAGTTTCATCAAGGGATGGGTCTTCTGAGTTGTATTTCATTGTGGAAGGCATAAGTGACCTTATCCACACCTGAACCAGATGATCTGTCAGCATGCACACCTCTGTAGAGCCAAGGAAATAAAATCCAATTTCATCTCTTGGATTATGTGTACATGCAGCTGCAGAGAAACTGGTTTTCCACCCACAGAAATTTGTGACTTACAGTTTTTTCCCCATTCTGAATTTCTCGAAAGCACAGCCTGAGGCATTTTTCTTTGAAGTGAAGAGAGGGAGAAAGACTGTCAGAGTCTTCCTTCTTCTAGAAACCAGGGAGCTTATTTGGCTAACAGGAGACCTGGCTTCAAATACCTCACCACCTGGTCCACACTGAGGGCCTGAACGTGCATCTAGTCTCTTTCCTCCTCACCTCCCCTCCAGCCTTGACGCTATTGACTGGGTGATAGCTCCTATTAAAGCTATTCACTGTACATAAATTAAATACTCATTGGGACAGACACAGTGCCAGAATAATTAAGTCAGTTATGTGGAATATGATAGACCAGATCACAAATCCTTGATCTTACAAGCATTTAATTATTTACACAAAGTGGAATAACTCCAGAGTCAGACGTGAAGTGAGCTGTGCAACAGGATTTATAGTGGCCTTTTAGTTATGACCCTCTTTTCCAGGCAGTGATCCAAGCCTCAGTTTCCCAGGTTAAATCTGCTAACTACTGCACTGCTAGCTACTTTGAACTGATATTTGGCATCTTGTTTATTTTTTTAACGACAGATTTTATCTCAGATAGCAAAAGATGCTCTGTGAAGAACAAGTGTTCTTTCTGACAGGAAAATTTCCTTTGCACAGTGACATTTTCACACAAACCCCCACATCTGGAGGAGATTCTTGAGCAGGTCTATCTACAAACTGCTACTAGCCCCTGGCGTGACATGTTGGGGCCCCTAAAATCACTTCATAATTGTGACCTTCCACTCCCAAGTTCTTGTCAAGCTTTGGCTTTTTCACTGAACTGGGTTGCAGATAGTGCTAATTGTTGAACAGCGGTGTTCTGTGAAGTGGTTTCACAGAAGCCATAGAGATTGCTCATTCTCCATTGGGATCTATACTAAAGATAGGGTGTTTTCCCTATTGAGATTTTACATTACTGTAGAAGAGAGCTACACTTGAAAAAATTATGGTCATTTGTGCTCTGTCAGTGTCTGATGTTGGGTTGCTTGAAGTAATTGTAGGACAGCCAGACATCTCTTTGCCCTTCTGAGGAGTGATTGAATCAACCAAATGCAGCTTGGTGTGTAATGGGCCGTCAGTAATTTGTGACAGCTGCTGTCTCTCTAGACTCTACGTACTGACGCGGCAAGTTGGAAAAGTGGTTCTTTACTCCTTGTTAGGCTGGGAAACCTAGCATTTTCCTGAGGTGAATCATGTAATCCAGTAGAGCAGTGAAACCACTCTCATTGCAGCTGCCAGTGGCCAAGCTGAGTATCTTCAAGCTCCCTGGTTGACCATGGAGATTTCAATTCTAATGCCAGCCTTGATTTTTGTGAACCAAAACAGAGTTCTCTGGCTTCGTAATCATCTGTCGTCATGAATCTTGCGAGCTGCAGGAATGACTACACACTGTAGCAGAATACGGTTCCAAATACGAGTTTGTTTTACAGAATGCCATTTTAATATTTAGTTTGAGCTGTCGCAGAAAAATCTGGTCCGGTTTGTAATAGAAGAACTAAGTAGATAGTCGTTGTTTTTTCTGTATGTTTTTGAGCCACTCTACAGAATTTAATCAAGAATTGTATCTTCTCCGTATAGAATAGTCCAATAAACCTCGAGGAAAGATGTGATTCTCCATTTTTTACAACTCATTGTATTACTTCCCCGTTACAACATCGTGGTTCATTGTGCAGCAGAGATAACTTTCAGAAGAATACCGTACATTTGCCATGCAGAAATTCTTACCAGTATCGTGGAATATATCAAAACCTATTAAGAAGAGAAAGAATAGGATAAAAAAATTCATTCAAGTTCATTCAAAGCTGAAATGCAGTGAAAATATCTGGGGGAAATTCTTTTTTGATAGAGGCCCATTTTAAAAGAACAGCGTTGTTTGCAGAAGAGCAAACACCCTTTTAGTGCACCACCGAAATCAATCCCAATCTTCCCTCATGGCTGGAGTAGCCCGTGGGTAACCTGCCACTGGAGATTCCTTTCACTGTGGTCAGTCTCCCTGTCGCTGTCAGAGACTGACCAGAGCCCAGCAGCTACAGTTCTTAAAACCTTCAACTGAATCTCATTGCCTTCAAACTTTAGTAGCAGCCTGGGTTTTGAGTCCCAATATATATCGTAAGTTGTAAAATGGGAATAGAACAGTGCATGAATTCCTGCAAGATTAGCCATTTTATAGACATGAATGCTTGCTGGAGCTGAAATGCGGAATCATTTGAGGTTCATTTATTGCTTGATTGTATGCACCACCAGCTTTGCCTTCTCATTATCTGAGTTCTCACTGCAAAGATGAGGCCTAAGGAGCCCTTTGGTATTTCAAACAGATGTAATTGTAGAAGAGATTGACAATGTAAGTTTGAAAACAAACACTTTGTTTGGAATAGATAATAGATAACACTGACAAAAGCAACGCACTGACAATTGGAGACTCTCTCTTGCTTTTCAGAAGGGACTTAACCTGGAATTAGGCTTACTACCTTTCAAAATAAAATTAAAATTAAAATAATCTTACGGTGTAAAAGACTGCTCAGTCTGCATGTGTTTAGAAGCTCTGGCAAGCATGACAAGTCCAGGACAGAAATGCCAGGAGCTACCTTCCTTGAGTCAGAGTGGATATTTTAAAACATGCAGTACAATAAATATCTGTATTACTTTCCATTTTCTTAATTGAACTAGCTGCAAGTATCCACATACTGGGGAAAGATTTAGCGTGATATGGATGTCTGCTTTAGGTTGAGAAGAATCTGATTGTACAGGCACTTGTTTCTTCCTGACAGGGAGGGGAACCCAAAGTGACTACCTGACATTCAGGTGCCTGAGCCATAGAGATTTACATTTGGTGAAATCAATCCCACCCGTCTGATTTCTGTTAGACTGGAAAGATGTGGTCTGCTTTATTTGCGTCTTTTGTGTGTGTATGTTAATTATGCATAGTGTAACTTGAGTATATGGCAATGTATTATATTCACTTAGTCTAAATCAAGTGGAATTTGAAGGAGCAAAGCTTAAATTGTTGATAAAAGTGGTGTGCAAGACAAGAGACGCTAATTCTTAAGGTCTTGATTGCATGGGCCTGAACTGCAAAGTTTGTTTCCAACACCTATACAAATATATTTTTTTAATTATATATATTAAGGATATTTTCAGAAGTGCTTAAATATATGCTTTGTTGGTGTGGCACCATGCTGGAGACATCAGAGGAAGCATCATGGGGCTGAGCTCCTGTAAGCTGTGTAACTGTGCTAACACAGTACGGATAAGCCACCCTCTTTAGGGAGTAAGATGGATTTAGTCATATGAATGCAAGTTGTGCTATGTCACTCACCCTCAGGGTCAGAGAGCCAGTCCTGGCCCTCCTTGTTTGCTAACGTGAATGGAGCTGTGCTTTTGGGGCAAGCACTCGAATTCCTGTCTGTTCTGCAGCACGGCCCTCCCAGTCTCTGCTGGAGCTGTTCTCCCTCGTGTCAGTAGTTAACTGTTTTCCAGAGCAGTGGGAAACATGGGTTACACAGTGCATGATTGCAGTGTAGGTGACCCAGGCTGGAGTCACTTCTCTGCTGAAAGGTTTGGGGGCAGAGGAGGTCAATGCAAGGTAGAGCAGCTCCAAAGCGGGTGAGAGAAGGCACCAGAATAGCTTATGTAGCAGCACTCACCTGGCAGAGGTAAACTAGAAAAATATGAAATTAAACTTAAATCTCCAGCATTCCTGGTGAATGCCCTGGCCGCTTGGCTGGTTGGAGTGTTCTTCTTTCTGGTTACTCTTGGTTTTCAGGAAGAATTCTCTAGACACTGGGTTTTTTCTCTGTGTGTAAAATGTGGTATTTTGGAACTCTTACTAAACAGGTGATGTGGGAAGATATTGCATTCCCACCACTTCTCCAGCTACTCCTGAAAATGGAAAGTGCTGCAGCCACTTTGGAAAAATATAACAAGAGCCTTAATAAAAGGCTTCCAATATACTTTGTAGTCCTTCACAGTAATGCATAAGCTGGGGAGAGAAAGATGAATGATAATTACAGAACAACTCTGCAATAGTTAGTTATTTAGAGTGTTATTGGTACTACTCGTCATATCGCTTTTTCCTGTGACAAGAAGATACCCTTGTTTTTAAAGCGGATAAGCAGAAAGATCTGAGAGGTTCTCAGATCGGGAAAATACGTACCACTGAATTTTTTAAAACTTGGAGAATTTTCATGAAAGTCTGCCTTTGTCCCTTGCAGTTCCAAAATCTAGTTTCTAGAAAATTCTAACCCTACAGCATCAAGAAACATGGAACCTTTGCATTCCAAACCCTGGAATAATGCTGAATACATTCTGTCCCGTGATGTTTAAATTCAAGGGGAAAGTTTCTCCCCATTTAGGGAGAGTGAGAGATAGTAATTGGCACATTGCCAGTGTGGCTGCCAAAGCTACATGAGAATTACACATTTATTGTGCAGTTTGTTATCAGCTGCACATGGTATGTGCAAAGGATGAGTGTAAAATCTATGCTACGATGTTAAAGAGAAGCTTTTCTTTGCAGGTCTTGCTTGACAACAAATTGCTAAAACACTTTTTCAGAAATTTTTAACTGGCCTGTCAGAGACACTGAATTCTCCAGGTGTTGTGTTTCTTTCAACATTTATTCTATTCCACTCTTACATTGTATTTGGGGGGTGGAAGTTATTTTTGGTTTTCTGAGACTAGGCCATTATTTTTTCCTAACGACTGAAGAAAAGAAACCAGTTGAAGGGTGTGTGATCATGAGGTGCACATGAAGAGAGGAAAGGATGAGATAGGAGGCACATTTTCATCCTGTTTTACTGTCTGTCAAAGTAAAGAAAAAGGGAATTATGACAGTGGCCTCTTTGAGTTTGTTACATTCTTTCACTGGGTGCACTGTACCTTTTTTCTCCCTTCATTATTACTACCATTATAACTAATTATGCAATTATACCTCCTAAAAGAGAAACAGCATTTGATTGGTACTATGTACACTTAAATATTTAGCAAACAGGCCATATAAATTGCACTTGTTGTTATTGCTCTGTAAGAGGAATAGGGGGGAATTCTTTGCTTATCTAGTTTGAAAAATAAAAAGCATCTGTCTCTTCAGAGAGGTATTATCTCACATTCTTCGAGAATATAAATAGGTTAGGTACAATGAGTGGAGCGTGAATTAAAAAACAACCTAAAAGCTTGACATTATGCCCATGGCGAGCACTCAGCGTTGTTCGGCGCTTAATGGTAAAAGGCTGCTTTTATTTCTAAGGAACATAAACTCTAACTAGGGAACAAAAATGGTCTCGAGGGATGCAATGCAGAGAGGTCTACTTGAGCAAAACCGTGGAATTCAAAATGAACAGTCTTTCAGAAAAAGACTACTGGAAGCAAGAAGTGTGAGACAGAGCCATGGAGGTTGTAGTGTAACAGGCTAGCCCTCTGCAGGCTTCAACCCTGCCTGTCCCCATGGAGCAAACAAGTTCACTGGTTAAAAAAAAAAAACAAACACTAACGAAAGTAGTCTTTTTGCACCCTCTTAGATTCCACTAGCCATTGTTTCATTGGTGCTTGCTCTATTTTTTTGAAGTGATACAGTACTGAAGCTTTTTCTGAAGTTTGAGAAGATTCTGGCTCCTCCAGACTCTGGACATAATCCAGAATCAAAAACAGTGCACCATCTGGTGATCATTATCTTTAAGCACTGCAAAGAGATGGCTTAGCTAGAGAGGGAAATATTTCTTTGCAGACTTTAGAAGATATGTCACTAGTGCTGTAATTCATCTACTTCACTCAGTATGGCCACCACAGTGTGATTCTCAGATACATTTAAAAGCCATGAGCAGTAGGACTGCTGCTTAGTGATCTGTTTTAATTCGGCTTAAATCAGATCCCAGCTGTTTAAGCAAAATAAAGCTGAAAAATATTCTCATGTAATATGGTCCGCATTTGATAATCATTTTGGTTTGCTCATTTTTTTAGCCAAAGAAACATGAAGAGGAGGATGGCACTACAGACACTGCAACCTCATCATCCAACAATCATGAGAAGGACAGTGGGGTGGGACCTACAGATGAAAGTCTGCGTAATGACGAGAGCTCGGAGCAAGAAAATGCACCTGAGGAGCAGAGCAGCGCTACCCTGCAGAGCAAACGGGAGCTGGGCCACAGCCAAGATACGTTAGGAAGCGTTGAGCTCCAGTGCAATGAAAGCTTTGTGTCTGGGGAATACATTGAGTCTGATTTCATAGGAAACCCAGAAGAGGAATGTGAAAGGTTTCGGCAGCTGTTGGAACTGAAGTGCAAAATTCGAAACCACGGGGAGTATGACCTGTATTACTCAAGCAGCACTATAGAGTGCAACAGAAGAGAACAAGATGGAGTGGAGCATGAGCTGCAGCTACTCAATGAGGAACTGAGGAACATTGAACTCGAATGTCAGAATATTATGCAAGCTCACCGGCTCCAGAAGGTGAGGGATCAATATGGAGACATTTGGGCTTTACATGACGAAGGGTTCAGGAATTATAACACCAGCATAGATGTACAAAGAGGCAAACTGGATGACATCATGGAGCACCCTGAGAAGTCTGACAAGGACAGCTCCAGTGCCTACAACACGGCCGAAAGTTGCAGGAGCACTCCACTGACAGTGGAGCGATCCCCCGATAATTCTCTCCAGAGGATGATCAGCATCACAAACAGGAAAAACCTGAGGAGCACAATCGTGACTAATCAGTCATCCTCAGGACAAAGCAACAGGGAGACAACCTCAGCCAAAACCAAACCCACTGAGCAAAACAGTGCTGCTGAGGATGCAGTGCTGGCATCAGAAAGCAGCAAATTCACAGACCAGGAAAAGCAGGGCAGCGAGCACATTCCCTACCTGTCTCCATATCACAGCTCTTCTTACAGGTACGGGAATATACCTGCTCATGCAAAGCATTATCAAAGCTATATGCAACTGATCCAGCAGAAGTCTGCTGTGGAGTACGCCCAAAGCCAGCTCAGCCTGGTGAGCATGTGCAAAGACTCGCAGAAGTGTGTGGAGCCCAAGATGGAATGGAAAGTGAAAATAAGGAGTGATGGGACGAGGTACATCACAAAGAGACCAGTTCGAGACAGAATCCTGAAGGAACGTGCCTTAAAAATTAAAGAGGAGCGGAGTGGGATGACGACAGATGATGATACGATGAGTGAGATGAAGATGGGTCGCTACTGGAGCAAAGAAGAGCGGAAGCAGCATTTGGTGCGAGCTAAGGAGCAGAGAAGGCGGCGGGAGTTCATGATGAGGAGCAGGCTGGAGTGTCTTAAAGAAAGTCCGCAGAGTGGCAGCGAGGGCAAAAAGGAAATTAACATTATTGAACTGAGTCACAAAAAGATGATGAAAAAGAGAAACAAGAAAATCTTGGACAACTGGATGACAATCCAAGAACTGATGACACACGGTGCTAAATCTCCAGATGGCACAAGAGTGCACAATGCCTTTTTATCAGTTACTACTGTATGAACGCAACTTCTTTCAGAGAGTATACTACCAGTTTAGGTAGAGTACGATTGCCTCGTTCAATGTGGCATTTTTATATATTTTGTGACTGTTTATAGTTTGACCTTTTTTGTAAGCAAAATTACCTGGTAATTTTTCATTTGTTTTTCATATAATGGTACCTTCTTTATCTGGCAGTCTTTCTTTATCCTGCAGTATATTCATATTATTTGTTTCTAGAAAAAAAAAGAAAAAGAAAAACAAAACAAAAAAAGTGGGGAAGCCAATTAATTTCTTAACCTAATACATATCCTGTAAGTTAAGATCTGGATTTATTTCTCTAGTTTTCTTTTTTTCTACTTTAGTAACAATACAATACCAAAACAAAATGCTTTATACTGTATCCTTGGCTTAACGAGTTTTAAAGTTTTACATCTTAGATTGCATCTGTTTATAAATCATATGCCACATCCCATCATATAGATAAGAATGACATTTTTCCAACAACACATTGTACAGTACATTTAAACTGTAAATTACAATTGTATTTGTCCAAGTAAAGTGTAGGTGGGCAATTCTCCTGTGTTATGTAGTGGCATTGGTCATGTAGCTGGGCGGTATGTGATAATTGTGAAGATGAAAGAGAAATAAATTATTGCTTATCTTTAAGAAAAAAAAAGTCAAGAGTTCTTTGATTTAAATTGATCATTTGCCTTTAAAGGATTGCCTTTAAAGGATCAGTCATTTCACTATGCATGATATTTACAGCATATAGAGATTTCAGGAACTCAGGACACAACTCCATAGACTAGTTCTTATGAATTAGCCTTTAATTTTGCAGAACACAGAAGGGTCTTTCTGGCTTTTTGTTCCCTGCTATTATTAGTTGATTGAATGATTCAGTGATACATTACTGTGTTGTATGCTGTCAGTTAACTACTGTGGGTCCTTTCCCTGGCTGAGCTAGACATTTGTTCTACACATACAGAACATAAACAGAGCACATACCTAACTATGAGCCAAATCTCATGCAAGAAAAACTAGCAGTGGCTGTCTGAGTTAAGGAAATATAGAGAATGAAAGGCATCTAAATGAGTTAAGGGTTTAACTTTATTGTTGAGGAGCATCCAAGTCTTTTGGAAGAGCCCCAGTGGGAGCTGGCTGGGGCTCGGGAGCAAGGCCAGCTTGCTGCCTGGCTGCCTGATGGAGTAGGGTGTCATCTCTCCTTGTCTCTCCCTGCAGCACTGGCATCTCTGAGCTGCTGCTGCTGGCACCCCAGTGAGTTACAGCAAGCTGAAATGACTGGTCCCGAGCAGTCAGTGGGGTTGAAGACTTTGCCCGATAGCCCCATTTTCATTGTCCCTGTGCATGGACTAGATGACCTTTAAAGGTCCCTTCCAACCCAAATTATTCAATGATTCTGTACTCACAGCAGTTCTTAACTGACTGAAGGGCTTTTGATAGCAGGATTAGGTGCTGACGTCACTTGGCATCAGGCTTTAAAAGATACGCTTAAAGATGCAGAAAGGCACATTACAGTATTTCCAAGTAATCCAGTTCTGGAAATTAATCATTTGTTTTCTAACCACTTCTGGCACCAGTAGGCATTGGCAGTGCTCTCTGCATCTCCAGGCATGTAAGTACCGTAAGAGCACTGCTCCCCAAGTGCTTAGGAAAATTATGCCACTGACAGTTCACAATTTGATAACCAGAAAATTCTCCCCACCAGACTCAGGGAAACATCATGCTAAATCCTCACTAAACATACAGCTGTTCACGCGCAACGAAGAATACTTCCACTGTTTCCTGTTAAATTAGAAAGAGTGTGGAATCCAAGTCCAGAGAGGGTCACAGGGTGATACAGTCCTGCTTCAAGGGGCTATTACCAGATTGTCCCTCCAGCTGAGCCAGGGAATTGACTTTTACTAACCTAAATTACCTGGAAAGGTACACATTCTTCTTCTGGAGACATCAAAGCACAGAGATTTGGCTGTTTCCCTCACATTCCAGTGATCACACTCCTAAAAACAGGTCTCATTCCTAATCAGAGTTCAGCTGCCATCAGCTCCAGATAATGGCTACTGTTATGCCTTTCCCTTAGACACATACTTACTATTTTCTTCCCATTATTAAATCATGACTCAGACCTCCTCTCAAACTAACTATTATGACACACAAATTCAGAGAACAACCTGGATCTTCAGAAAATGTGGTATCATTATTTCATCACTGAGAAAGAAAATTAGGAAAACCCATGTCTGATTAAAGACCGAACTGGATGAGGGTGGAGGGTGTATTAAGTAGTAGAGAATAATTGGAGAAACAAATAAACAATATTTTTAGAGATGATACATTAATAGGCTGTAAACGGAAATGCATCCAAATCTGAGGAACTCTGTCAAAATATAGTGAGAGACAGAGAGAAGTCTGAGGGGTCATACAGCAATGCTGCTGGTGGCACGTCATGACATGGCTTCTAGCTCAGCACATCCCTGATGGACCTCAGCCACCTTCTCCCTCCTTCTTCATCTGCTGCAATCAGCACATCCTTGCCCAATTCTTAATCTGGGGGTTTTCCACCATGGTTTTCTCTCCTTTCTTCTTCTACAGTTATTAAGTGACATTACCTTTCTCCCCTAAGCAGCCTTTGGGAGAAGAAGTGGTGTGTTTTGCCCTGATGAAATGCCTCGATCATTTCTGCTGGCATGGAAAACAAACACACGAGCCCAGCGTGGGGCTGCGAGGCGGCTGAGGGTGGTGATGCAGAGGGGCTGAAGAGCAGGTGAGTGTTTCACTGGTCACTGCTCTCAGGTGGTTTCTCTGCAGGACAGGACTTGGCATTGGACTCCCTCATCCCAGCAGTTCTTCGTCGGTGAAATCCAAGGCTGACATCTCACATGCTGCTTATTCCTGTATATACTTTTTTCCAAATGTCATAATTTTTAACGAGGAAAATAACATTCTGGCACCAAGGCAAATTAAAAGAGAAGAGGCACAATACATTTCACGTTGTCATAAATCTTTAAAGAAAAAAGACTTGTCCATTGTGAGAACTGGTTTTTTTCATATGAAGAACATAAAAATAAAAATGCTTTCCAACTAGAACAAGACCAGATTTTGCTTAAGAGGGTTGCTTGCACCTCTGAGATGAAGAGCAGAAGGCAGGGAAGAGGAGCTGCATCGGTGTGTTATCATGGCCACATCACAGCTGGGGAAGAAGTTAATGTCCCACTCACCTGACCCCCAACGCAGTACCCAGCTGAGACCAGTGGGAGGTAGTTTGTCCTACAAAGCTAGCAAGATGGCCTTGTAAAAAGACTTGTCTTGAGTCACTTAACAACTGATAGTCAGCTGATTTAGGAGCATTGCTCACCGTAAGTGAAGTTAAAATCTGTGGGATCCCTAGATCTTGCTCTCCAATGTAAGTGTCTTTAAAGGGAAAATTATATTTGTGGTACGATCGTGACAATAAACTAAACCTACTGCATCAGATTATTACGTTTTTCAAAAGAAAGAAACTGATAACACTATCTGAATTGAAAGAGAGCAGTCAGAGATGAAATCTAGCCTGTGCTTGATTCATTGCCCTGTAAGAGGGCTGCGAGAATCTCAGAAGCAGTGATACAGCAACCTTAACTTTATGCTTTCTGAACTTGTGGGGATTGAATTATTCATTAATATTATGATGCCTGACTTTTTCCCTTTTTTATTTAACTAATGTTCACTTCCAACCCCCATTTCTTGGTACAAATTACAGAACAGCACCCTTGGTGCATGACATGGCTTTGGTGCTAAAATACTTCTTGACTCAAGGCTGGAACTACTCCAGTTTTTGTTTTACTTGGGTTCTTAACCTTTAAGCTGCTAATCACAAACGTGTATGTGCTAAGTGCTCTATTAATATCCATTTTATGGACCTATTGCTTTTTCAGAGCACTAGATGCTCTTGAGGAGCCAGGATAAAATGAATGCAATGGGGACTTGCATTTGGCTAAAGAAAAACAGAGCAGCTGTCATAAACCTGGTGGTGTTACTCTCTGAGAGAGGCTGGCTAGCTAATGCCTGCTGGAGAAGAAAGGATATTGCAGAGAGATCATGAGCAGGTTTTTTTTTCTTTAAATGCCTTTGCTCTGAAGCACGTTTCTTTGTTTAAAGAAGCCATGGATGGCTATTGCTGCATTTGTGAGGCTAAGCACTTTGCTCCACTTTTTAGTTACAGATAACTGCATCATTTATAGATTTTGCCCAGGTTTTCAGATGTCATCAGTCTTGCCCAAATATCAATTCCTACCTGGACAGCTGACTGGCTTTGGATGGCATCTCTGAGACAAGGTGCAACTAATTTGTTCATCTCATGCTGATATTCCCTGCTGAAAACTTCTTTCTTCAGTAAAGGTACAAAGATGTCCCAAAACAGTATCCTCTGACATCCCAAAATGCAGAAGCGACAGTGTCATCCAGGAGATCAGAGGTGTCCCAGCACAATGTGTTCTGGGATGTACTCAGGGACAAGGAAAAGGCCATCAGCAATGCTTCACAGAGAAAATGTATGCCTCCTCACACTCCAGATTAGTTCATGGTGTCGGTATGAGCCTTTAACTTTTCTTTTTTGCATTTGGATTTTAAATTTGGTTTAAAATTTGAATTTCCTGGCTCTGTTAGCTCACGTTGCACTTTTAAGTCTCCTTCTTTCCTCCTTCTTTCCTTCTTCTTTCCTCCTTCTTTCCTCCTCCTTTCCTTCTTTCCTCCTTTCCTTCTTTCCTTCTTCCTCTCTTCCTCTTTCCATCTCTCTCTCTCTCTTCTTCTTTCTTTTATAAGCAAGACTTTTCTGAACTTGAAAGGTAATAAATTTTGGAGGGGGTTTTCACTAAAAGACGTAATTTTCTTCTCAGCTTATCAACACAAATAGAAACCCTTGTCTGACTGTAGCTGTATGTTTCCATCTCTAGTCAATATTAGGTGATTTGGTTCATTTGGGACATTTCCTATGCCAGTTGAAGCTCATTCTGCTGACGTGCTGCAAATGTCTTTGGTGACGTCTCTGTACAGAGTGCATTTTTAAGCCTTGGAGGAAAGGAAGACCTTTTAAAACATACGTTCCCTTGTTTGTGAGACACACAGTAACATACACAATGCATATTAACCCAAATGCTTTTATAATGAAGAGACTTGCTACAAACACTAAATGGTGTTAATCTGTGGATGTACACGCAAAGAAACATTTCACTTCTGTTGAATTTTAAGGACCTCCATTGCCCCAAACTAAAATTGAGAAGTAAGACATTGGTTCTACTCCTTCATATTTTTTAAACAATTCAGTCCCTAATTTTTCTGCTCTTAGCCAATGCTAAAGCAGATTAAGAAAGGTTTTTTGTCCTCAGAACAAAACAGTAAGCTTCAAATAGTGCAGCAATGTCTTATGTCAGTCATTTATTGAGATCAGGTGTTGGTCATTAAACCTCATAGCTTTAATTCTTTGACTTACTTTACTTGGAAACATCCGCACTACAGTAAGCATTGGACATACTATAGTGTTTGTTCTTTCAATACTTTCCCAAAAGTGTTTAGCTTATTGCTGAGCTCTAGGAGCAAATTGAAGCTGACATCTGGCTCCAGTGACAAAAAATTGAGAGCACAGAGAATTTTAAGTATGAAGAGAATATAAGAAACTCTCATCTTGACAGTGAATAAGAAGCCAAAAGAAGAAAAGTAAAATTGCATGATGAAAGATGAAAAGGTTGAAGTCACTGTTTTGACTACTGGACCATGCAGGAAAGATATTTGAAGAAAGAATGAAATAGAAAGTTAAGCGGGCGAATATCACATAAAATTTACCACAGATCAAAATATTACTTTTTTTGCTCTTCAAAGGCAACCCTCTTATTTTCATAGGTTATTTAACCCCACTGGCAATCTCTGCAATGCATAAATATTTTTGATGGCATGCAAAGTGTCTTCTTAATGGTGTATAGACACTATATAGTGAGCAGGTTGAACAATATAAATATTCATGTCAGCAAAGGTGCTGTCAAACTCCTGACTTGACATGATATCAAAAATTAAAATATAAAAAGGATATTCTGTTTTGTCACCTCCTTTGTCTCCCTAAGTTTGGCACCTGGCTGTATGGTCAGGGTAAAAAAATGCCTCTGGAAGATTGTGTTTTGGTTCAGGTACAGGGAATTCAAATGGAAGCTCCTCAAACTCGACAGTTTAATTTGCTTCTCTTAAGCTCTTTAATACCAAACTTATCAGTTCTCTCTGTTAGGCATTAACTTGTTAAATGAGTCTTAATTATACATAAGCAGATGGAGATTTGAATTAAAATTACCTTACACTCGAGTGGCTTTAGTTCATTATAACATATCTTCCTCTTAATCATTTAGGCAGTCTCATCATCTTTCATATAGAAAGTTATTAAAGTGTTCCAATTTCCATATTTCTTCAGATACATCCACTATTAAATGGCACATAATACACATTAGTTGGTAACTTATACCATGCAATAGTTAGTGAATTATTCATGTCAGTAACAATTTTTATACTTCTATGTCATGTGTATCTTTTTATTTTAATGGGTTTATATTTACAGAATATCTCATATTTTACCTCATCGCAGTTTTCAGTGCAAGGTTAAATGCCTCACCATTTTTGCTGGTGTCAAAAGGAATAATGTTCACTCTAGTTTTTGCATTCCTGTTAACTGAGGAATGGAAGTGGATCCAAAGTGGGCCCCTCACTACAAGAAGGATATTAAGTTGCTGGAGTGTGTCCAGAGAAGGGCAATGAAGCTGGTGAGGGGTCTGGAGAACAAGTCTGATGAGGAGCGGCTGAGGGAACTGGGTTTGTTTAGTCTGCAGAAGAGGAGGCTGAGGGGAGACCTTATGGATCTCTACCTGAAAGGGGGGTGTGGTGAGGTGGGTGTTGGTCTCTTCTCCCAAGTAACTAGCAACAGAACGAAAGGAAATGGCCTCAAGTTGCACCAGGAGAGGTTTAGACTAGATATTAGGAAAAATTTCTTTACAGAGAGAGTGGTCAAACATTGGAACAGGTTGTCCAGGGAGGTGGTGGAGTCACCATCACTGGAAGTGTTCAAAAAACATGTAGACGTGGCACTTCAGGACATGGTTTAGTGGGCATGGTGGTGTTGGGTTGATGGTTGAACTTGATGATCTTGAAGGTCTTTTCCAACCTTAATGATTCTGTGATTCTGTGAAGTGGATGTTTACTGGGAGCCTTGGAAAGGTTTGAGAAGGAGATAAAACTTCTAAAGGAAATCACAGTTGTTCTACTTTTCTTTTATCTTGCTTTAGCACTATCATCATCTCTGGATTCTCCAACACCAAGAAGATGCTCCTCAGGATTTGCTGATCCTCCAAAATTAGAATAAGGTTTCGCCTAAAAGGAGAATATTACTGAAAGCTTTTGCTTCAGTGGGCATTACATCACCTATCTTTAATGACCTCAAAGTTGGGATATTAGTTAAATCGGTCATCTAGGTTAAGAGTTCATATTAGCTCCAGGAATAGAGAGGAGAAACCTCCAAAAGACAGATGATTTCCGTCTTTAGGAAAGATGTCCTGTGGGGGACACTTGTCCACCTAATTCAGACTGGGCCTCAAACTTCTACATAGCTTTAGCTGTGTGCAAAAACTCTGTCTTAAAGTGTGTTAATGCCTTTCCAAAAAAGGATGGACAACAGGGAACTAGGTATGAAAAACTCATTGTTTTGGGGTTTTTAAAGACTCCTGAATGCATATGCTGAGAGAGTCATGTGTCTCTTCTAGACAGAGAGCAACACCAAGCAATTTAATCAACCCCCGCTATGTACCTTCTTGGTAAAATCAAGAAAGAATTGGACAAAAAGTGGCATTTTAGTTCCAGTAAGCAATTTACAGCCATTCACAGAGGAAAGACCAGTGGGACATTTCAAAGACAAAAGCATCCAATATTCCCTGCTAAAGGCGGGAGAATATTCTCAGTATCCCTTTAGCTAATATATTAACCAGGTATCTTCAGTGTCAAATAATGGGTCTATAATACAGAAATAACTGTGTTAGCTAGATGATGGAGAATGACAGCTCAGCCAAAAGGCTGAGACTGCACTGGCAAATGCTGCAGCCACCATCAAGTAAAGGGACAGGTCTATGAGAGGCTTTGCAGAAATAGGGTGCTGCCGTTTACTTGAGCATGTTTAGAAGGAAAATGGACTCACTGCATCCTGGAACCCTCAGCAAGACACTTGGTCTACGTGCCCATTTCAGTCCCCTTCTCTTCAGGAAGCCTTGGTGCACTTTAGGATGTGGATTTGACATGGTTAGTCTCAATGAATTCCAGTTTTGCTTCCTTGAGAAAGAGAGGATGCTGCTGCTTGACTTGCAGGGGAGTTATGAGAAAAAACACCAAAGCTTATGAGGCCCTGAGGTGTTGGGGATCTTGTCTAAGGGCAATCTGTGAATTCAGTGTGAGGAGTTTCTTGCACTTGACATTAAAAACCGCAAAACCTAGCTTGAATATACAGATTATTTGAATTTTCTGTTGTTTTTTTCACATCCCCACAAGAACTCTAAGGATTAGTAGTATAAAGGGGAGCAGAAGAGCTCAAATGAGTTGTGAAATTAAATGCTGCTCCACTGAGATGTAAGTAAGTGCTCTAAATAATAAGCTGAAAGTGACCTGTAGTCCCCATTACCCAATCATCTGGTAGGAGCCTGTCGTGCCCTTTGGAGGTGTTTCGGAAAATTTAATGAAAAAAGGAACAGGAAAGTTGCAAAAGGGCTGGGTTTCCTCTCCTGAAGAACAGTGTGTCTGTGTGTTTGTGTGAACATGGATATTTGTGTATTTGGGGTGGGGTAGGGCTGTAACCTCAGGAAGAAGGCACTACAGAGGCCAAGTGAAGCAGTTTCTGCTTTTCTGCTTATCCACTGAAAACCAGACAAGGATGCACTAAAGCTTAGGGCACCATGTTCTGCACATGTGCTTTTTTTCAGTAAAAAGTCATAAAACTATAAAACCCTCTCAAAGTGTGCCTGGGTGTCTGGTTGCTGACACTCGCCACATGCCCCTAAAGAGTCCGCGGTTTGTACAGACTGGCTACGCATCTGAAGGTCTGGAAGAAGGTGTATTTGAGTCAGAGTACCTCTTTAAAAACGTTAACGCTTCTGGTGGCTGTTGCTGTGGGGCCCTGCTTTCTTGAAGACTCTTTCTTCAAGCATGTATTCAAATATTATGTCAAACAAGCAAAGGGAGTAATCTCTGGTGGGACCAATTTAGGAAGCTTGAGATAGGTTCACAATCCCTGTTTTACAGCGTGGCCAAAAAGCTATTTCCCGTATTGCTTTTTATAACGCATACCTGGTCTCAATTATTTATGTCTGTGCTGTACACAGTGGTATGCATGTGTGCAACTAGGATTTTGGGGGACATCCCTCAGGTTGATTGCACCCATGGAAGGACCTTGCAAGGAGCTGGTCTGTGCTGGGACACAAGTTTTTGAGAACCATGAGGCAGAAGTAATTTCATCCTGCCTTCAGCAGGATGCCACAGCACAGAGATGTTCAGTTATGAACAGAAACATGTGAAACAGAATTGAAATACAAAACTCCTTATGAACAGGACTGAAGAGCTTTTGATGTGTGACAGCCACGCAGAGAGACAGGGAAAGCCCTCCATGAACTGCTAAGGTCAGGGCATGAGGCGTAAGAAGGAGATACATGGATGTGGAGTGGCAGTGGATGCTGTGATGGCCTCTCTCCCTCACGGTGATGCTGAAGAATAAACACGGTGCAGTGTTTTGCAGCTGGAGGATGGGAGCAGTAACTCCAGCACTTATGCATGAAGAAGGTGATTTCTTGTACCCTTTGCCACAAAGTTAGCCTGCACGGTCTCGTATGAAAATGCCAGGTTACAGGAGGTTGTATCTGTACAGAAGTTGCACTATCATTATGAGGCTAATGATAGCATAGGCTCACAACCCCCTGCATAGGCTCAAAACCACATCAGCTCCTCACCATGCCACACTGGGACCTACTGTAACTGCAGTACATTTTCTTACTGCTGGTGAGAAAATGCTTTTCGCGATAGCAAAATGCTGGGGAATGTGAGAGCACATTGAAGACCCCAGGACATTTGCACTGAGGAGGATGTTAATTCATATAGGATATTATGTGCCTGGTTAATGTTGTGGACTTTGTTAGGCACAGTAACGTACAGGTGAATTGGTTGAGTTCAAACCTAACACTCTGGGACCTGATAGTTTTTGGGGGCTAGCTGTCACTCCCCTCAGGTTGTGCAAACCTCTTGCTCCTGATAAAATGGCTACCTGCTATGTGGATCCAAACCCATGCTTAAACAAGTACAGAATTTTGTTACCTTCTTAAATATACCTAAGGGAAAAATTTAAAAGTAGTGTAATCTCACTTTTGGAAAACACTAACAGAAAGGAAAAAAGTAAGCTTGCTTATTATGTATGGTCTAGAAAATGTTAAGATATAGAATGTCAAAGATAAAAAAACCTAGCACATATCCTATAAATACACTGCCTTTATGGCCATTGGCAGAAATATTATCCAAGGCAGAATGAGCTTCTTTTACCAAACTCCCGTACAATATGGAGAGGGATGTTACTGTATTTATTTATACTCACCTTGATGGATGAGCCGTCAAGGACACAATAATTCAGGAAAGAGGAGAGAAGAGGCTGCCCTCACAGTGGGAGGATCTTCTCATTAGTCCATTTATAGTGCAGCAGAACAATGGACAAAAGGTCCCCTCTGCTTGCAGAGTAAGACCAGTGAAGCTGGCTGCAGACTTTTTGTCATCCAGTCATACACCTACATGGGTGCATGGACTTGTATAGGTCCAGTGGATCGGGACTCAACAGAGCAGCATAATCAACATCCAGGCAGGGAGAGCTCAACTAGATTTGTCACTCTCTAAGAATACAGTGATAGGAGCCATATAATTTCCTTAGACAGTTTTTCCCCCATCCTCTGTTTAACCCCTTCATTCATGACCTGGCCAATGTGGCAGAGTGCAATCTCAGCAAGTTTGAAATGATACAAAACCGGAAAGAGTGGTAACACACCAGCTGGTTGTGCTGCCATTCAGAGGGACCTGGACAAGCTGGAGAAATAGGCCAACAGGCATCTCCTGAAGGTCAACAAAACGAAATGCCAAGCCCTGCACCTGGGAAGGAATAACCTCATGCACCAGTATATGCTGAGGCCAGTTGGCTGGAAAACAGCTTTGCTGAAAAGCACCTGGGTTTCCTGGTGCTCACCAAGTTGAACATGAGCCAGCAATGTGCCCTGACCACACCAGTTGAGAATGCTGTGACCAGTCCTGGGCTCCCACACACAAGACAAGACATGGACATACTGGACTGGGTCTAGTGAAACACCACAAACATGATTAAGGGATAGGAGCACCTGTCATAAGAGGAGAGGTTGAGACATCAGCAACAATTTAGCCTGGGAAGAAAAGGCTCAGGGGGATCTAATCCATGTGCATAAATACCTCATGGGGGAGTAAAGAAGGTGGAGCCAGGCCTCTCTCAGTGGGGCTCAGCAACAGAATAACAGACAGAGAGCAAAACTTGAAATACAGGAAAATCTGTTTAAAAAGAAAAAAAAAAACTTTTTATTATGTGGGTGGCCAAACACTGGCACAGGTTGCCCAGAGCGGTTAGGGGGTCTCTAACCTCAGAGATATTAAAAACCTGACTGAAACATCCCTGAGCAACCTGCTCTAGCTGACCCTGCTTTGAGCAGGGTGTTGGGCTGGATGATCTCCAGAGGTGCCTTCCAGCCTCAAGGGTTCTGTGATCAATGATAAATTACAAACACAAGCGCAAAGCTTGCGAGTGCAGGGGAAGCCAATGAGAGCAGATCAGTCCTATGGGCTTATTGCAGCCTTCCAGTACTTAAAGGGGGCTTATAAAAAAGATGAGGACAAACATTTTATCAGGGCCTGTAGCGATAGGACAAGGGGTAATGGTTTTAAACTAAAAGAGGGTAGATTTAGACCAGATATAAGGAAGAGACTTTTTACAGTGAGGGTGGTGAAACACTGGTACAAGTTGCCCAGGAGAGGTCGTAGATGCCCCATCACTAGATGGGGACTAAATGATCTTTAAAGGTCCTTTCCAACTCAAACTCTTCTGTGATTCCATGATTCTATGAAGTGCTTTAGCTCCTGACTGCAGCTTGCAGACACAGAGCTCTTGGCACATTTTATATATGAAATCCAGCCCATTCCTTTCACATGACGAAATTCAGTAGTATCCTAAAGGATACCAACAGCACTCTTCCAGAGCATGTGACCTCACCGACCAGCAAAAGTCATCTTCTACCAGTCCACATCTCCATGAGAGCAGTTGGATTAAGTGCCAAAACCCACAGCCCTGGGGTTTCTGGAACAGAACAATGTATTTTCAGTTGTTTTTTGTTTTTTTTTTCCCCACAGGCAACCTGCAACCAGCATGTGAATGTAATGTTAACTTCTAATTGCATCATATTAGCAGTTTGACATTGCATCTTACTAATGCTTGTTTTTCCCGGATATACTGTAGAAATATAATCATATTAACACTCTGAAAGCAAACACAGAGGTGGTATAAATTGTTAATGCAATCTTCTTTTAAGCAGCTTGTTTGAACAGTGCATTGGTGTGTGAGAAAATGCCAGCCTTTCAGTCTTTCCGAATAGTGCAGTGCTTGCAGTCCACTGCAGAATAAACGTATACGTTCTGTTTAAGGTAACAGATGTTCATTTGCTGTATGTTCCCATGAGCACCCAATCTTTTGCCTGCATTCTGCTACCATTTGTCTGAGACCCACCTGTGAGCCAGCGCAGCAGCTTCTTAGACAGGAGGTTGCCTCGCTGACATGTCATGTACAGAAATGGTGCCTTTTGTTGACGAATATTCCTGTAAGTCTTTCTCTGTTGTTCCTTCCTATGAGTGGGACCGTAAATTCTTCCGACTTACATCATCAGACTGAAACCGGCAGCCTCCGTGCAGAAATGCTGCAAAGCTGTTTGGATTCTTCAAACTCTGAAGATCAGCCTTTAAACCAACTAATTAAGTTTTCTGCTCGCTGCCATTGAAAGCCTCAGTCAGACATAATTAAAACTGAGCAGCAGATGACAGCGGTGGCATTTGTCAGAATCATCCAGTGGTTCAAATACCAGTTCTGACAGAAATGTCAGACTGATAACACTCCCATCTTCCCCATGCATGCAGGAAAAGCAGGAAGAACTTTTATTATAAATGCCTGCCTGATAACCTTTATGAATCCCAGAACACCAAACACAACACACAACATTTCATTATCCTAAGAGGGGATGCTCATTTCCCACGAGGTAAACCCTGCAGCTCCTTGGGCTTCCTTGTATTGTCTGAACCTTTTGGGACACCCTTTCAGAAATTCAAAGAGGAAGAAATCCCTGAGCCTGAAGTGTGGGTGATTCCAGCCTTGCAGACGACTAAACTGGAAGAGAATCCTTACAGAGTTAATGAGCTGAAACCAAATCAACATATTCCTCATCTAGAAAGGGCAAAGCCATAACACAGCTGTGTAAGTTATCCTTGAGCTGGACAGAAAGGTGAGAAGACAGAGTCCTTTCTGTATAGAGTTTAAATTGAACTGTTATTGCTAAAGATCACAGAAGAGCAGAGTAAACAACAGAGACAGCCGAGAACAAATGAATAGGGAAAAATTACTTTTAGAAACATTTTGATGTTACATTTGCTGCAGCTTCCTATGCAGGTTTTGCCCTATTTTGTCTCATCAGTTTTGCTGTCACATTTATAATACGCTCTTCCTGCCACTCTGTCTTTCTTGCTTGAGAGTTAGTGTGTTTTCTTCCTTTTTCTTTTTTCCCCCTTACTTTTTTTTGTTTTAACTGAATGGAGAGCAATATGGAGAACATGTGGGAAAGGGCATCGGTGGCACTTTGAAGCAGCGGCGGTGTCGATGTCATCTCCAAGCCCCTCAGCTCTACCCTCGCCTGTAGCGATTACGTGTCCCCTGCGTGTTGGCCAGAAAACGGCCCCGACCACAGCAAACCGAAGGGGAGGGAACGTGCCGGTTGTGGCTTTTTGGCAATCCGCGGGGGAAGACCCCTGCGCGGGGGGCTCAGCGCCTCGGCCGCGGGGCGCTGGGCTGGGGCAGTGGGGTGAGCAGGGAGCGGTTCAAGGCAGCTGGACTGAGGCAGGTCCTCGCCCCTCGAGCAGTGGGGGAACAGCTTCAGAGCAGAGCTGTGTACTGCTGACGCCGGAGTGGGCTGCGCGGGACTCTGACTTATCGTAACGGAGATGCAAAGACATGGCAAACCGTTAAAAATAAGCTTGGCTGCTGCTATTGAGCATTAATTATATCATGGCCACAAAAGAAACCACCAGCCCTAACATACTTTGTTAAATGCTGTATTTGGGGAGATGAACCTGATCGTTTACTCTTCCACTCCACTACTCTGTCTTATCATCAGGAAAATAATATTTCCTGGTCGTAGACCTAGGGCCATGTTTTGCCCTAACTATCCCGAGAGGTTTTCCTGCTGGGGATGTGCAAATATTTCTATTACATTGCTTTTTTGTATGGCTGGTGAGCAGGTTCCTGTCCCATCTACTCGCAGGGGTACTTGTATGGCATTATTTCTTTAGCTCTGCGGTAGTTTAGGTTTGCAGACGATGGCCTGTGATCCGTTCAGGATCAGCGTTTCTCTTGTGCTGTCGATCTCAGCAGACCACATCACACTGTACCGTGCACTGAATGCAACGGCACCGTCTCCTGCCTGAGCGCTTTTCTTTGTAGTAAGTAATCAAAGAACATTTACGCTTTCCTTTCTTTTGACCTTTATTAGATAAGTAGGCACCTTAGCTCGGGATGTTTTGAGATGAGAGTGAAGTCTGGAAGGATTCTATTCTGCGATGTAAAGGTCTCAGAAATCACCCTTAGTATTTGTGGCAGAACTGCATCGGAATTAACATATTACAACAGATTGTGTCAGGCTGGATTGCAAACTTTTCTGAAGCAGGGTGAGCAGAAAGGTCACATTCCTCATCAGCTCATATATCATGCTGCATGGGGGTATCTGAAGAAGTTAAATTCTTCTTTCAGGAAATAAAATCAGAGTTTCCCATTTTCAGGTCCCAGCTGTGCCTCTGAATTTCCATTTGCTTTGAGCAAGGCAGCTAGCTTCATTGCATAGGCACATTATTTTAGTTTCAGGAAGGATCCTTGTTTAAATTATAACGTGCCATTAGCAAGGTCCTTTTGTGGTGACTGCAGTTAATACAGAGTTCTTCCCATCTTGCTCACCTACACACGAGTCCATATTGTGCCCTTTGTATTCTGTCAACTGGAGGACCTACAGAATGATCTTCTGCCCCCAAAACTGATTTAACACCTTTTGCTATTATTCAAATAAAGTGGGAAAAATAGGTTCCCGATTTCTTTCGACGGGCTGAAGCTGGCGGCTCGGGAGTGCTCGGTCGCAGCGCAGAGTGGGAAAGGCCGGCGCGTCGGTGCCTGTCGAGCCGCACGCAGGAGAGCCGCCGAGCAGCGTGGCACCCGTCCCCATTCGGGGCCGGGATAATGGCGTTGCAGCTCAGCTGGGAGGATGAGCTTGCGCCGGCTTCATGCTTCGGCGTGCTATCGAAGTGACAGGCTATTTTCCGTCGGCGGTTTGAAAGTCTTTTTATTTTGTTGATCCTCTTGTCAAGGAACAAAAGCAGAGTCTTCTCTTCTGTTAAACACTGCTGCAAAATCTCGTGGCTCCCAGCGGCTTCGTCTGGGCCCACGCTGCCTTTGGGCGAGGCAGGTAACTACATGAGCTCCACTTCCCCTGTGCCTGCCTTCGCCTCCTCGTGCCCGGGCCCGCGAGCAGTGTCAGCAAGCCGAGAACCTCGGGCCACTGTTTTGGAGACGCAGCCCGCTCCTGGGGGAAGAGTGACGGCCAGCTTGACTCGTGCCGGGGAGAGGACACGCGCAAGCATCTACCATGCTTCATGGCACGGCGAACAACGCAAGGGTATCACCAAAAAAGCCAGCGAGTTCTCTTCAGAAGATACCTTCTCTTCAGGACGTGTCCCACAGAACTACAGCCCAATACTGTATTTTAATATTTTTTTCCTTTTCATTTAATTTTGTCTCTATATCGTGGGGGGTTTTTTTTTGTTTTTTTGTTTTTACCAAAGCGTGCTGTCTTTCAATTAACATGGTAATGACCTATTGTCACCTGTTACCATGCTAATCCTGAGCTGGTGTGAAATTACTTTATAATAAACACTATGGAGTTCTGACTTTCAATTAATTTTTCACATGCTGTGCTAAATCAGATTAACTGTACCCCACCCTTTTGACCACAGACATAATTCCTTCCTTATAATGAAAGGATTTATTTATACAGAGGATTAATTTATATGAAGCATATCTATATACATTTGCAGATAAATATAAAGATAGACCTTGTACCATATTTGCATTGCTCATTGTGTCAGGTTGAATACAGACTTTCTGAGATTATTAATTTTTGTGTTCACTGGGGTGGTGAAGGATATTGCTGGGTTTATTATTATTATTATTATTTTCACTAAATGTTTACAACTAGGAATGGGTGAAGAAACAGAGTACCAAGAGATCGGTACCTTCCACAGAGAATTACATTGTACAGCATTATGAGGAACTGAAAAAACATAAACACTGCAAAATTAAACCCATTCACTATTAATTTACTAAATTGCCTGTCATCCTTCTTGGATGTACATATTTACAACCTAACCAAATTTAATAAATGCAGCTGTTTGGCCTTTTTAATAGTCATTAGCATTATGAAGATGCTTGATAACTTGAGCAAAGCCTTTCAAACCCTGTATACCAGTATGGAGAAACTGTATAAGGCAAGTTTTTTAAAACGTCTTCATCTTCAGTGTGTAAAAAGCTTCCAAAAACTCTTTCTGGCTTTGGAAACTTCAAAGATGCAGTAGACTACTACTACTGTGCCATCTCATAATCAAAAAGTAGTATAAATCCAGAGTTGACCCTTGCCGTTTCTCCATGCACTCTTTTTTTCTTTATAGCTTAATTTTGAAGCCCGAATTTTTGGGGCAGAATCATTGCAGATATGAATTTTCTCTTTGGAAAAGTAGAAAGATGAAAATGGGTTATTTCTGCAAGCTCATGTATGCCTATATCTGTCTGTGCTAGCTGCTTTGATTCAATTCAGCATGCTTACCTCGTCCAAAATCTGAAGGTTTTCACCCAGTTACTTGAAGCAGTTTAGCTCCTTGAGAATCATACGGGGAAAGTGTCTGGCCAAACCCCATTCTGGACAGCTGGGGTTTTTTAACTTACTGCGCTGAACTCGACAGATGAGAGCTGGGCTGGAGCACCCTGCACACTGCTGGACCACTCTGTGTGGACCCGCTGGCTCCTCGCGCCCCACCTGATGTGTCAGAGCAGCACCAGGGCTATGCCAGAGGCTCAGATTTACCTCCCACCCACAAGTCTTCATTCCTGGAGCAACCTGTGGACCACTTTTTGCTGATCCGGCAGCTAATCCAGGGGAAAAGTCAGGTATACCCTATGCATTAGCAAGTGATTGACTTCAGGCAGACAAGACCACCTCGGAGAATCTTTCCAAGGAAGGTTGCAACCTCACCCACCACAGGAGCAGATGGGTTTTACAGACTGCCCAAACTGTTTGAAAAAGATGGTCACTGGGAAAGAAAGCACAGCCTTGCTGCTTACCCTCTGCAGACCGGCTGGGCAGCCATGACTCCACCTCAGGCAGTGGGAACCTTGGCTCTCAGGCTGTTAGCAGCTCATTCAGGCCCTAAGAAATGTAGAAAAACCATGCCCAGCTCTTCTTTGGAATAGGAACTGATTCAAATGTGCGCAATACTTTTTTTAGTATGTTCTATACTTACAAGAACAGGACTAGCTGAGATTAAAAACACTTTTCATTTGTGTTTACTATAGCTTCTTTGAAATAATAGCGCCATTATACACAAGGAAAAAGTCATCACATATTCAGTGTTTATTGGCTTAATACTGAAATTTCAATGCGATCCTTTTTATTGTTTTTTTCATACTGTTTGTGAAGTCCAAGTGTACAATAATACAACAAAAAACAATAGGCCTACCTAGAAGGATAAGAAACAGAAAAATGACCTGCAGGATGCAAGAGCTGGGTATTCTTGTCACCACGGTGCAGGTTGCACAAGTAAAGTGAATGTACTGGTATTAGCATTTGGAATAATACATTCCAGGAACAACAAAGTGAGCTAAACCTAGTTAGATCAGGTCAAACAAGCACAATCTCCACAAGGGGATTAAGGTGGTTGGAAGAGACATTAAATTATTTTTTCATTATTCCTTAGGACTTTCTATTGCAAATCTGTAATGAAAGGTCTTATCTCTGCCTTTTATTATGTAGCTTTTTAACTGTACGTATGATCTGACTTGGACTGGTTCCAGCTTTGTTATTGAAAATCTGCTTTCAAATGCAAAAATAAAAGACTGAAGTAATAACCGTTACTTTGTGTACAATGACGGTACTAAATGAATAAGTAATTAATAGTTTTTTTCATTTAATTATTTAAGAATGTTTTACCAAAAGTCCATAAAAAAATTCACCATTACCACTACTTTCACCCAACTGCAACTAGCATATCACTGCATGTATAAACTGATTACAAGCCTTACCACATTACTATAATCTGTCACACACGCATGTTTCTTTCAACCATCTTCTTTGCTTTGAAAGAAGCAAAGAGAGGAGAGATCACATAAAATGCTCCTGTCATTATTGCCTGGAGAGGAGAAATGCCTTCAGCTACCCAATTACAGTATTCCAGTCAGCAAAGCTCACTCCAGTTTCCCCATCAGATGCTAAAGTATTGACAGCTCCTGTCTACTCATGCACTGCAAATCAACATGTTCAAAAAGTAAATTGGGATATAACAGTAGTCCCCTCCACCATGTAAGATAGGTCACCAGCTCTCTTCTCTTGCCCTTCTGCTTTTGTAGAAATAGGAGATTAACGAAGGTATGGGAGGAAAGTAAAAGTAACAGACTGCATTTCAGTTTGAAGGGGTTGGTGAGTGCTGATGATCTTCCTTCCATACGCCTGCCTACTTTCTCCATCTTTGATCATCTGATATGACATGATGGAGAGTGGTGATCCAGGAGCTGCAGTGCTCAGCACCAGGCAGAAGCAAAGATGTACAGCGAGACCTGCGTTCCACCACACCACGTTCATCTGACATGAAGGGGTGGGGAGTTGCCTGAACGCATATATGGGCTCTTTTGACCGGCTAGGAATGTCATCATGTCACCTTCTTCACCAGAGTCTAGTGCAGATTTATATTTGCTGTGGTTCCTGTGCCTGCCTGGCTCTGGCCTCTTTCCCTTTCAGAAACATGCTCCGGGGAGAGTGGTGAGGGCACGTAACAGGCGGCCTGTGTTCTAGCTGTGTGGCACCAAGAGGAGAAGGTAAAAAACTCAACTGCTGTGGACAAAGGAGAAAAGAGAGGATAAGGGGGACAAACCCTGAGGCTGAGTAAAAGAGGTTAAAGATACAGAGACATCAGTAATTTAGCTAGAGTGCTGGTGGGAAAAAGAGAAAGAATTGTACAGAGAGGATGGGGTCATGAGTTTTGCTGATGATGAGTAAAGACAAGTTTCTGAGTTTCAAATGTCATGAAGTGCTGCTCTGGGCAATAGGGCAATATGAAGCATCACTACAGTTCACGTGAAAATGTCCAAAGTAACCTAAAAATAACCCTCAAGCAGCAGGAGAAGAGGAAGCATCTTCTGAATAGGCCTCAACTGCAGTTTGTAAAATCCATTAAAGAGGACAAAGATACCATTGAACGGTATCCTGATGGGTATTTGTATTGTTGGAACAAATCAAATTTGTGAATATGCAAGTGAAGCAAAAACTGGCTGAATGTGGGATCTTTTTCCAGATATCCACAGGTAAGTAAGTTTGTCATTAATGACATACCAGCGACTATAAAAACATCCTCCCAAACCAGGAGTTCCTGTCAGATGATGTGCCTCAACAACTGCAGAATCAGTTCATTACAAGCTGTAGAAAATGAATGTGTTTTCTCTCCTCCAGCGCAACACCCAGGACAGACATAATTCAACTGGCAGTTTTTGCGCTCAGGATGTTTGAATATAAAAGCAGCTATTCCACTGACACTACTGATGAAGAAGAGCACAGGGGAACAGGTATCTTAAATGAGTTCAAGAAGTAGGTCATTAACAAGAAAGTAACGATGATAGAATTGGTTTCTGCAACAACAGATGGAAGCACAGGTATAACTGGATCCAAAGCTTCATTGCTCATAATCATCAGCGAGCACTCTGTGGAAACGTGAATGACTTTAAACATTATGGGATCAGCAGTAAAAAAAAACCTCCGTTAACTCCGTTTGAGTCAGAGGCCTTTGTGTTTCAAAGGCTGCTCGATTAAGCTGCTGCAGCTTGTAATGATCTAATTTTGCACGCTGAGATGAATGAGATGTATGAGCAAAGGTATGGTTTTGCTGGGGCTTTTCCTCTGCTTAAGATCAGAAGTCTTCAAATCAGGAAATTAAAACTCTCTTATGATCCTTCTGAAAAGATGAGTTTAATCTTCATTTCTCATTTCTGAGTGACCTAGCTACAAGGCAAATGAACAAAAAAGTTGCCAGAAAATAGGAGAATATTACTGAGATGCTTGTGCAGTGAGTTTATTCAAAGCTGGCTGAGTGAATAACTTGGAAAGAAAATATTACAGCATTCCATGGCCGTGTGAGGAACCTTGGAGAACTGTGAAGGCAAAAGTAAATGGAAACACCTAGAGAGATCATGACTGTTTCACACAGACTGGTAGGATGGCCCTGTCTGGCTCCCCTTGAGGCTGGCCATGGTGTGGGTGGCCATGCAAGAGCAGAAGGGCTGGAGAAGCAGCAAGCAAGCAGGACACTCCCTCAGTCCTACAGGCGAGGGCTTGAGCTTTGTGATGTCAGAGCTGCACTGTTTTGTGGCAGAGCTCAGGTGGCAGGAGATGGCTCTGGGCTGTGAGTCTCTGTCTCAGACATCTAACTTGGGTCTAAAAGACAGCATCAGCATTTCAGGATTTGCAGAAATGCTGCCTCCTCAGCATTTTCCAGTGATGTACTGACTGTCGCCTGCTGTCCTGGACACCACGAACCATGTAACCATCCAACTCACCCCGTTCAATGGAGAGGGAGCTTATGCGCCTGGCCCGTCCCTGTGGCTTGAGAGAGCTGTGCCTTAGGTTTTATGCTCTGCACATCTCAGTGCTGAGATACCTTAGACCTTTCCCCAGGTAAGCCTGGCGTGGGGGCAAGGAGCTTCACTGCTGTAGCAGATGCAATAGTGACACCAGTGGTGGAGCCTTCCTGAGGCCCAGGAGCACTCCAGAGATCCTGCTACACCGTATGTTGCCACAGCCCGTGATCTTGGCTGCAGCCACTGAGTAATTGCAATAATTAATTGCACCTCCAAGAACAAGGGAAGCTTTGCCAGGACCACATCAGAAAGAAGATGCCCTCCTTGCCCTTCAGACGCAAAAGAAGTCCATATAATCAACTCAGGTGGCTCATGGTGCAACCTGACATATTGTCAGGTTTTGAGCTTCTACCCCATGGAAAGTTAAGTCCAAATACTCTGATTTAGGTTCAACAGAGGAGCTGGAGTGGGAGGTTGGGAAATGTGTCCCATGTGCATTATGAGGCAGAGAACAGACCCGTATAACTCAGTGGCATCTTGTGTTTTGTTTTCCCATACACTCACAGTGACATCGGTGGAGGCCAAAAAGGTTCCAGAAGGTCAGTTTGCCTGAGATGCATCTTTTCCAGAAACAAATCTCCTGGCCTTTATGGTGAGATAATCTGCTGCAGATGGAGGCACAGCAACAAGCCTTTCCTGCTCCAGCAGTACCTGCTGCATTGATTTCCTGACTCCTGCTTTGCTCTCCTGCACTGGAGAGCTGCCTTTCTACAGGAATGTTCTACCCCAAGAAAACCTTTTGGGGAATAACTCAGCATTTTTCAACCAAGTTGAAGTTACCCGTTTTGCATTGCTGTCTTTCTCCTGTAAATACCTTTTGAACTGCTCTGCTTTTCATTTTCTTACTTCCAGGAGATGGTGGATTCTAAAAATGTGGATGCTCTGTATAGAAGTAATATTTGAAGCAGTTGGCACAATGCATCTAAAATGAATTAGAATTTTAGATGCTTAAATATTTTTTCTGGGAATGATGTGAGTGATTTAAAAGAAACTTTCCTATCTCTGATGATCTCATGTGCTGTATTGCATGCAGTGGTCCAGTATTTCCTGGCAGAAAAGCCACATTTTTCCACCTCTAGAAACCCACAAGTAGAGAAGAAAAGTTGGATCAGTTCTCTCTGTGCTGTTCAAAACCGGAAAACTACACAATTACTGTAACAAAAAATAATCTAACAAGAAAACTAACCATTTTTAATTTGATGGAAGCATTTACATCTGCTAATGTGCCATTTAATGTGCTGTGTAACACAATTCTGCATTCCTAATTGAAGCAAACTTTACTTGCGCTATATCAAATGTCTCATTGGTTGCATTTCAAATGTCTCCCCGAGTCTTTAATTATATTCCTGTGCCAGGGAAAAAAAAAAGAAACAGAAAAAAAAGGAAAAGAAATTAGAACTAATTCCTGTTAAGTTGTCTAAAGTGAAATAACCATGACCGTAGGCATGATCTGAAATCCCCAGAACTTGAAAGAAGAACTCCTGCTGAGTTCAGTAGGCATTGGCTCAGATCTTGTGTAAACACTGTTGCGACCATACCTGCATTGTAAAAACAGGTGGAGGGAGTCCAACGTATTTTGGAATGCATTGGCCTGAGGGCAATATTACAAATGCCATAAACATTTGATATTCCCTTCATAGATGTCCCTGGCCTCATGACAAACGAGCTCAGCCTTTGAGCAAGCAGGGAGAAGAAACATAGACAGCATGCTTATAAAATGTATTAAGGTTATTTAGATGAAAACCTTGAGTAACTGAGCTGTTTGTAGCTGTGAGCAAGATGATTAGATACTGTCAGTTTAGCAGGAATTTTTTCTCTCGGTTTTTCTAGCGTACAGCATTCTCAGTGAAAGGGCTCTCAAGCAATAGGATTTTCAAAAAGCTTATGCTGAATGCAGTGTGATACATTTTGACTTTGAAACGGGTTGTATGAGTTTATATGGATTTGCCTTTGGTGCACTGAGATATTCCCATTGTCAGTAAAAAGTGAGTAGGAGTCCTTCGTTCCCTGTTGGTATATTACGTTACTGCTAGCACCTCACAAGTCTCTCTCATACTGGACATCAAAATAGGTGCTTAAGGTGGTGTGAGTATTATAAAAACATAGTTAAGTTTATCTGTATTATGAAGCATCCAAACAGGTAAGCAAAGCTTATGGAGACATTAATTTCCCCAAAAAGAGAGGCCCATGACCAAATTAGCCTTAATTTCATACAGTACGTTCCCTTGCAGGAATTCTCACCTGAAATGAGAAATTCCTCTCCTTGTGGGCAGTTTTACTGAAATGGAAATCCTACGCCGTGACCCGCAATCTGCAAGCCCTCCTCTTTCTTTGACCTTCAGCAGCAGGAAGTTGGGCAGCTCCTCTCTACAGTAGGAGAAACTGTACCTCATATTTACCTCCAAACCCAGTGATTTTTAAAGCAGCTGTTTTCCAAAGCAATATCCTTCTTTCTGAATCCCAGCTTATACACTGTGACAACAAATGCATTGTGGCAGCAGAAATATGGAACATTTTGCCAGTGGTTTTGATACATTCTTGGGTAGAACAGGGAGTTCTGGTCTTCTGCTGAAGAATGAGTCTTGCTGCCTGTAAACAAGAAGCCGTTCCAAGGAAGGGATGAAAATTAATGGTGGTTAAACTCTGAGAGTGAAGCTGTAACCTTCACAGAGGCTTTCTTTCCAGCTGTGTTCAAAGACACTGTAATGACTTTAGAGAACTGCAGTGACTCATTTCAGATGATGACTACATAACTATTCATTTACACTTAATGAGTTTATTCCACCAGGTATAGGAAAAATTCTAAACAAATAATGCCACTGAATCATACACATCAATAAATTTGAGTGCTAAACTGATTCTGGGTAACAAAGGTAATGATAAAGAGAGCGGAAGAAAAGCTGCCTCCAATTAATGAAAATGCCCTTTGTATTTTCTAATAGCTCAAACATTAATTTGAAAATGGCTTTCTCTGCAATAATTTACAGACAAGCACTTCATAATGGGGAAACAATTCAAATTTATGTGCACTCAAACGGTGATGATCTGATTAACTTATTAAATTCTTGTTGATTCTACAGTCCAGATGAAGTGTACCATTCTTCATGGGTTTCATACCTTGCAGTTTTAAGTTCTCACATTATCAGACTTCAGGCTTCAGTTGCTGCTGAAGGTCTTTTCTCTGGGACGTCCTTCGTTGCAGAGTGGACAGAACCAAGATCCCAGGGATTGATTTCATTTGTCTCTTTCCATTAATTCCAAAGATACGTTCTCTTCCACCTTGGAGGAGCACTTGATTAAATTTAGCACTAGAATTCACATAGTCCTCAGCTGCTGTGGAGTGTAATTGAAATGGTGTGAAATATTAGAGACACACAATTCAAGTTAAAGCTGATTCAGTCCGGGGATAGCCATGCCAGATTTAAGTTCAAGAAGCTTAGCTTGAACCCTGTCAAGCTTACTGTCCTTCAAAGGAAGCGAGTTAGCTTTTGAAGCAAGAAGAGATAAATATTATCCATGGGAAAAGACAAAAGAACACAGCCAAATCAGTCTGCCAAACCTAGTGTCCAGTGGCTTTAAACAATGGGCAGTAATACCAATTTATCTGTAATATAAATAAAAAAAAAAATATATAAATACATATAAATATATGTATTTGTCAGCTAGAGGTACCTCAACTTTAACCACCATCCCCTTGTATTTTTTGTGATCCCTAGATAATTCCACGGACAGTAAAAAATTGTTCAGCCCCTCAGATGTTGTGTAGAAAAGGCTGCCGTGATGCCACGCACTAGCATAAGTTATTGTAAATATAAACGTAGCTATCTCCAGCACCCCTTTCACAACTAAAAAGAGTCTGTCTGTGGTCATGCAGTGTGTCACATTAAATAGTGCAACCTAGTGTAACAGGAATTGAGTAAACATGAACCCTAAAACAGCTAGCCCTTCCTTTATCGCTCTGCTACATGGCTGAATTTGCCACTTATTCCCTGTCCTGTTTCGACCTTGGGCTGCAGCAGCCTTTCAGGCTGGTAGCACTGGAGTCCACCCTTGTTCAGTCAGGAGATGGGCTTCAAGTGTAACTATATTTTTTCAGGGGTGACTTAGGTGTTGTGGCTCTCTCCTGCACACGCCCCCGGAGCTGTAATTGCTAATACTGCATTTGCCCCTGTCTGCAAAAGAGAGAATTCTTTAGAAACATCCAAATATTTTCACCTGCCATAGTCAAAACTTAAACTTCGTCCTCCAAAGTAGCGCCCAAGTCTTGTCCAGTATCTGCAAATTCAGAATAAACCTAATTCATTTACTGAAGTGGAACATAAATCTTTCTCTTTCATCGAACACTTGTCTTGCCTTTTTCAATGCAATGTTCCAGCTTTTTCTATCGACTTTATTTACCAGGTAGCGTTATCAACCCCATTATTTAAGTCTGTAATCTCATTTCCTACTTCTAATCAGTCTTACAGCTACTGACCCAGAGACTTTAGGACTTCTCCCCTCTCCAGGCAAAACTCTCTCTCTTTTTGGAGACCAGGAACTGAAGTTTGGGTGACTTCCATAAAATTCAGTGGAAACTCTGCCTGGGTATAAAGTTTGAGTCTTTATCTGAGTATAGTTTAAATAAAAAGAATTGTCAGTTTGACAGAAGCATCTGCAGAGGTCCAGCTTAGCTTACACTCGCTGTGTTCACTAGGGCTCATCTGCACAAGGACACCCAGAGAAGGTTAGATGGATGAATTAAATTTGTGAGGTCAGCATTCATACACTGAGTACCTTCTAAGATTAAGCCACAGCCAGTTAAGGATGTTTCATTTCTGAGTGAAAGCAGGCACATGGTGGTTTAATGCGCTGTAGCTTTACCCACGTTGACTTCACACCTCTCATTGATTCACTTCAGCTTTCCTGACCGTTTCTCTCTTGCCAGTTTGCCCACATGTTCTTTAAAAAATAGGGCCTTTGTGGCTGAGGCAAAAGAGGATTTTGGCTTTCTTCATTAAAACTCTTGCCATAGCAAAAGTGAAATTCCTGCCTGAATAATAGAGTGATTTACTCTCTGTTTCAGGCAGGGACATTCTTCTAAGTGCACCCTGTGAAGCACAGCGAGACACTGTCCCCCAAATGAATGAAGTAAATGAGCACAGACCACTTCTCTCATGTCTCACAAAACCTACATATAAGGGAAGACCATGATCCCGCCTGTTTAAGTGTATTACCACCATTAACATTCTTCCAGTCAGCCTTGGACGTGGTTAATGGTGGCTCACCTTTCAGTCTAGTGCTCAGTGACCTTATATTGTCAGCATTACGCTGATTTTTACCTCTGCTTTAACTCTTTATTCCTCTGCATTGCTGTGAACTCTGGCACAAAGGTAGTCCAGCGAAATTTTATCCTGGTCAGTAAAATGCATTCATGTTTTGCACTTGTAGAACTTAAAAAAAACCCCAACTATTTAGGATGGGAAGGCTTAATTTGGTCAAATGAGTCTGCTTCTTGGCTCAAATCTTATAATACAGGTTGCAGCCCAAAGCACATTTTTATGACCACATTACAGTGTTAAAAAAGATCCCATGGCCTCTGGAAAATACAGTAGCTATGACAGAAGGGCTGCCACAGTCTTAACTAAAGCAGTATAAATGCATAAATAGAAGGGACAAGGTGGAGACCTTCAGGGCATTCCCCTAAAATAGTAACAGGTCTCTAACTAGATATTTAAAGTGAATTTTCACCTACTGGGAAACTGTACAGCCAAAACTAGTTCTCATTCCAGACAGGCAACAAAAGGGCAGTATCCCCTCACCAGCTGATTGAAAATATCACACAGAAAAGAAGTCAATTTTTGTTTTTCAATCCAGGTCGCAAGCATAAATCTCTGTTTTCAGAAAATTTTCTAGAGGCACCTCTCTTCGCCTCTTTCCTTGGCAGTCCCTGGTGAGTTTTATTCCTGATGGTCAGTGCAGGGCACGCGCCATGCTTTCACTGATCGCAACACAGCAGCCGCGGGGCCAGTGGCAAGCCTGGGGCAAACATCAGTGGTCAATAAAGCCATATAATGCTATTGCATGGCTAAATGCAGGCCACCAGTCTTGCCCTAGTGACTGTAACAGGTAATTATGAAAAGAATTGCTGTAAATATGATTTAAAAATCCGGACAATGCTACAGGCCCCTAGTTATCATTAAAACACTCCACTATCCCATTAATTTTAATGCTCTGATCAGATTTTTATTAGGTAGAGTGCTACACCTCCATTATCCAGTAGTCCTGGGGTCTGAGGAACGGCCTCGCGTACGACGGAGGCTGTCACCTGCACACAGCCTGGGCGTCATCGGGAGCTAAGGTTGTGTCTGCAGGCTATAAATTAACTGTTGCAGCAGCCTGGATCAGTTATTTAGTACTTCAGGAGACATATGTCAATGTATATCAAAATAGCAATATATCAACAATTGTCTGAGGTGAAGGACATGAGATAAAAAAGAAAATGGGAACATTTTCTAAAAAAAAAAAGGATTGGGCAACTATCAAGTTGTTGATGAGCAGCTTCAGAAGCCATTGCGTGTTAGCCACCATTTGCTAAAATCATCCCTGGTGGCCCTGTAGACAAGGGCAGGGAGGGGAAGAGGTGACGGACCTGGGTGCAGCACAAAGACCCCTCAGCTCCAGCAGCTTGTGCTGGCCCCTCGTTTGGCCCTGTCCCATGTCATTGAGAGGTAATTGGTTCAAGGTTATTTAAAATGTCCTCATTTGACCAAATGCAGCACATACCTCATCAAAATGAGGGGGGTTTACATCAGCCTTACCGTTTGTATTGAGGTTGACTCTAGCTGTAATGGGAGCTATATATTTATCGCTGCCCCCAAAAAGGTTTGCTCTGTCATGTACTGGCTGACAAACAACAGAATGAGATTTTGATACCACATGAAAAGAAGAAAGAGGGGAAAGAGATGAGGAATGTCGCTTGATGGACACTGATAGGTATTTATTCACCATGACCTAATTCACTGCTTGTTTCTGGAGCCCAGGGCAATGAATAACATATTAAGTGATATTAATGTGAAATATGGTTTCTGCTCCAACAGCAATCTTAGGAAATAAACTGCCATTATATGTAAAAAACATACACGACCCTTCCTTTTTTTCCAGATCCCTTTTCACAGTTGCAGACTATAGCAATATGGTTAGTTACATTAATTCTAGTTTTATTACCAACCCCAAAGCCCAGGATTTTTCCAGTTAGCCTGTCAAGCAACCCTACTCCTCTCATTCCATTTCCTTCTGTTACTGAGTACCCTTCAGCCCTTTTTAATGTATGAATGAAGTAGGAATGCAGCTCACATTTTTATGTCTATCAGCACTTTTAAAGATATTAACCAAAGCTGTTTATCCCCTCTCTCTGTAGAGAAGCAGAAGCCTGGAAACATCTCTTTATTTTCTAAAATCCAGGAGTGCATGTTCACAGGTGTATTTGATGTAATATTTTATATGAACATGCTCATTTCTTTCATGAGGAAAGCAGTAAGCAGATGAAACTGGGCAGCAGTAGTAAGAAGCAGCAAAAAATATGCATGGAATATGATACAAAATTGCAGTAATAGTATTTATGTTCTTTTACATACATTCCCATAAAGTATAAATCAGAATCAGGCTGAGATTATACCCCTGCCCCTCTTTAGTGGAAGAAGAAATGCAAATATTCTAGGCATTAAAATTCATTTCTGGGCACTGTTGGAAACATGCATCATACACAGGATTTTTTCATGATATATCTGACTTTTATCTTGTAACTGAAAATAGAAACATCTGTACTAAAGTAAGGGAAAATGTGTGCATTAACAGAGGGAAACCTCCCAATCTGTACAAATAAACAAATAAAACCTAACAGTTTAATGCTTGTTAAACAAGAAGGCAACATTCACTGCAGTTTTGCTAAGCACGAGTTGTGTTCCTGAGGTGTAAAAAGGTTGCAAAACATCAGCATTTTAAGTAAAATCTCACTATGATTCTTAATGAATGTCTCTTTTTTTTTTTTTTTTTTAAACAGGCTTTGTTAATCTGGCAGGCTGAATTAAACCTCTTTGTATGCTGTATCAGCCCCACTGAAGGGTGGTGAGCAGTCCTCAGATGGCTTCAGTTAAAGATTGGCTGAATTAATCTCACCGAACTCTAAGGTTTTAGGATAGGAGCCTGCTTACCCAAACATCCCTGTATTCTCAGTGGAGAAAGATGAGCATCTCCCAAGGGTGAATCAGGTCCTCCCCATGGACTGCATGGTCCATGCTGGGATCCTGGTCCCTTGTGGCACAGTTGGGCTAGATCCCCACAGGCAGCTGAGAAGAGACCTGGATGAATGAGTATGGTCTCCCCCCAAGTCCGGCTTTCTCTGGAGGAAATCTTGGATGCCTGGGAAGGAATAATGCTACACCACACTCCCGGAGAGCTTGTGTGAACTGAGGGGTGCACCAGAAAGCTCATCTGTACTGCCATGTAGGTCCAGATTGAAGATAAGGTGGTAGGATGCAGTTCATTTAAATCAGAGTAAGGGTACCTAAGACCTGTTTTAGCTCCAGATCCATGCCTGACCCATTTAGTGCCCTTACCAGCAGCTGCATTTGCAAAGCATGTCCCTGCTCATCACCATAAAATCCTCAGAACATGGAACTATGAGCACCTTGCATTAACACCTGCACAGGAGATGGGTCCCATTGCTGTTCAGGCAAAATGCAGTGGTGGTGGCATTTGTGCTTTGCACAGCAGCTTAGTGAGTAAACTTGAACATCACCCCAGGCATAAAGACACTGGATATGGCCATGATGGTGTTCCAATACAGGCTACAAAATCATGCTCAAAACTATGGGATATGGGGAAAAGTAACTGAAGTGCTCAATACCAAGTATAAATGAGAAAACATGAAAATTTTTACTTTTGAGGTTTGAAAAATCATCATGCTAAAAACAAATCAATTTAGCAGTTTTTACAGAGACAGAAAATACAAAGAACCTTTGCAAATAATTAAACACTGTAACTGTAGATTATCTTTACTTAATAAAGGGAAAGGTTAGGCACCTCCAGAGATTTAGAGGACTGTTCCGTCATTATGTCACAGTTGATGGGAATCTAATTGTTCCACTTGAGGATTATTTGCCTCTCTCTACATGATTATATCCTTTTGGCTCACAAATCAAACGGAGTTACCAGCAAAAGTTACTAATTTCTTTTAAAGAGAGGGTTTTCTTTTGAGTTCTTGTGCTAAGACACTGGTCTTTATTAACTTTCTTCTATAATTTGTAGAAGATGGCTGTTTTAAGTCTCAAGCTTACCCAATTTATGTATTGCTTACCGCAGACTAAGGGTTTAATCTGTTTCAGAGGCACAAAAAACCTCCAAAATTTAAAAAGTAAAAACTCCTTCCTTTCTCAGGAAAGGAAACTTGGTTGCAAGAATACAAGAAGTCTCTGTTTAGGTAAAAGCTAAAAATTGGAAGTGAGGTGGATGTCCCTAGATAGCTCTAAAAATCTTGAACTTGATGTTCAGATTTGGAATCAGCTGCAACCCACATGCCACCACAGCCCCAGGCACTGACATTCATCATTCTTATTGGTCGCAAAGGGAGCAGGATGTCAGCTGTATTGGATCCTGATCCAAATTCTCCTGACATGCATTATGAATGTCTGGGGGGGGCTTGAGCTGGAAAGCACAGTTATACAGTAAAGTGATAGTAAAGTAGTAAGTAAGTAGAAGTAAGCAAAAGATAGTAAAGATAGCAAAGTATAGTGATATGGAGTGATACAGTAAAGGGGAAGATATGGAAATAGCTTTCATTTTTTTATATCTTCCCAGTATAACATATTTTTCTAATATCATATTTTCTACTTTTTGACACTTAATAGGCATCATCAGGCTATAGGAGCTCATCAGCTGATTGGAATGATCAGATTTGTTTTAGTTTCTCTCTGTGACATGACAAAAAGTGTCCATGCAGTCCTCCAAGGGAAATTCAGAAGCCCTCACAGTAACAAAAGTCGGTTTTCCCTCCAAAGACTGCAGAAGAACTGGAGGGCTTTCTGCCACATTGTGCCAAGTGCAATAGAAATTACTCTACTACCACTGAGGTTGGACTTAGCAGCCTAACGTACCGGTTTACCAGCCAGATGAATTGACATTTGGATATGTAGCATCATGGACTGACCCTACTTGCACTCTGAGTTGCTCAAGTTTCTAGCTCAGGTTTGGGAACTGTTTTGATAGGTGAGTATAGGACTGTATTTGAAATAATGAATCCTGGAGTGGAGATAGTCTTAGCTGTGCAATTGTTTTTATCTGGCTATACAGTGGTATCCTTGCAAAATATGTGTTCAACCTTGCAGAAAATTTAAGCTAAAAAAAATTGAAGCTTCTCAGAAATAGTTAGATGTCTGGCTCCTAAATCAAGGAAAGGTAGCTTTGAAAATAGCTTCAAAATGCTAAAGCAGCAAAGGACGTAACTTCAGGATGTAGCGTTCTCAGAGTCAGGATTCCAAAACACTTAAATATCAATAGCTTCTCCTGCATTACAGCATTTTTGCTAAAAGTCTGTGTATGTATATGTGTGTGCATGTAGTATGTATACTATGTATATCTACATTGTCTTTAAAATGAGAATCACTGCACGCCAGATTTCAATGGCAAACATAAGACCTCTACAATTACACAGAAACCAACCACCTCTACATTTACTTAACAACAGGTTATCTTTGTTGTCATGCTCTTCATTTTCCCCCATTGCTATCAGGCTTTTTAGAATAATACAAACCTAGGAATGCTCCTGTGCTTGCCAACTGGTGGCCAGCCATCAGAGCCAATTTAAGCAGTTAGCAAAATCCCCCATCTGGTATCTGGACTTCCAATGTATGTCCTGCGCATTAGCACAGCTGAGGCTCCAGCTGAGACCCTCATGGCATTTCCACCAGGTGAGCCAAGATACTAAGCCAGGAGGAGCTTTACTAAACTTGTCTCAGCTGGAAGCTGGTTTCTGCAATATTTTTCAGTGTTATTAAATTAGCTCATTCCATTCATAGATTCAGATGCTATTTTAGAAGAGTTTTACTCTTTTCCAGAGGCAAACTGTTTTTTATTATGAGCTATTTTTATATGAATCTTGCTCTGCAGATTCCTTGGAAGGAGGAAAAATGGTCTCTGAGCTTAAGGGGTGCTCAGTGCCATTCACTGTTTTATCAAGTGAATTTGGCATCACACATTTTTTCTCTTGCTCAAATCTCTTGTTGCTCCCTGAAAGCTTCATTAAAAAGAGCAATGCCCAGGGATCACAGCACCTGTATTCTTTATGGAACACATTGTGTGGTTAAAGATTTTTGAAATATGTTTTTTTTTTCAGAAATTATCTTATTATTTTCTCTAAAGTATTTTTCCTGGCTGAAGAGAGATGGTGATAATATCCATCATGAACACCTGCAATGTCTCTTTGGGTCACCAGACCATCTCCAGTCTCATCTCTTTATTCTCAAAGCGGTCTATAGATAGGTGTTTATGTTACTTGTAGGTCTAATTCCTCTCACCTGATTTTAGAAACATAAAAGTAGCTTCAGAAACTAATTTAAAAGCATTGTCAATGGGAAGGGATAAGCACCCTCATTTAAGTTTGGGCTTTCTTTGTTAGCTTCTGCCAAAAGCTTTTGAACCCACTGCCAGTTTTGAGCCAAGTCAAGGGACAACTACATGCCAGAGAAATCTGAACTGATGATTGTGTAGAGGAAAGGACCTTATTAAGCCAGTCACCAAGGGAAGACAGAGAGAGTTCAGCCTTGACGGTTATATTTGGTCTGCCTAGCTGCCAAAAGGCTGCCAGCTTTCCATGCACACGGCCAGTCACACCCTGGAGCAGGGCACAGTGTGTTCCAGCCTTTGCCTGGCCAGCAAGCAAAGCACATTTGGTAGAAGACATGGGAGATGTCAGCCTCTGTGGGCAGGGGCAAGGCAGGTAGATTTGGGGCTAAGGGTACTCTGATCAGATGAGTGTGGTACGACTCAGAGCTGGACACACCAAGGGATATATTGGGGTAGCAAGACAAAGCTAGGTATTGTATGGTTAATTCCACTAAAAATAAGAAAAAACTTTTTTACTATGAGGCTGGTCAAACACTGACACAGGTTGCCCAGAGAGGCTATGTAGTCTCCATCCCTGGAGGTATTCAAAACCCAAGTGGGCATGGCTCTGAGCAACCTGTTCTACTTGTCCCTGCTTGGAGGTCAGTAGATGCTTTGGAGAATGCTTTGGAGACATTGTCCTTCCAATCATCTCTGCCATTCTGTGACTCTGTGAAGCATCAGGGACATGGGAGTGAGCACAACTTATTCATGTGGGGATGCCAGGAACTTGGGACATGCTGGAGGGTATTGCTGAAGGGTGTAGGAACATGGAAGGAAGCTGGGGAAATGTGGGAGGCTGTCATCAGGGGTTTGTTAGGGTACTGTGGGTCTGTAAGTGAAGTGGAAGAACAGTAAGAGTACCAGGGGGATTGCAGCATGGGTGAGACTTGAAATATTGCAAAGGGGACATGACAGATGTTGGTGGTGGGACTTGTAGGAATCCCACCTACACTGGAAACTGGGGAGCTAGCTTTATTACTGGAGAAGATAAGGAATATAGAGAGTCCCTAGGAAACCTGGCTTGATTAGTTCCACAGTTCCTAAGAGGCTTGCTGTGCTTCAACATGTTTTCAGTTCTTCAAATGTTTTGAGCTCTTTTATGCAAAATCTTGGCTGCTAGTTTGGGGGCTTTTTGTTGTTTTTTTTCTCCTTAATTTTTGCTTTAATGTCATGCATCTCAGTGAGATCATTTTTCACTTTCTTGAGTTAATTGTAGGCAAGAGGTGGAACCTGCTTACCATTTGTTACTTTATTATGTATTCTTTCTTTCTGCACGCTACTCTTTGATATGAATTACTTTGTTGGGCTCTTTTATTGTGGTTACAGGGTGCTAATGCACTTCTAGCATGCCATAGGAGTCATTCATATCAGAAGAGTTCAGCTTTGATCATGCTTTTCCTGTTATCCTTGTTGATTACTACTATTTGCATATTACTTGATTCCCCAGGTTTGTGATCTGTCGTTTGGTCTGGTTCCATCCTCTCACGTCTCTCCAGGTTCCTTGTTTGCTTTGCTTTCCTGCTTTGCTCTGCTTTGGTGTAAGAGATGTTTTGAAACTAGCTAATTTCAAAGGCGAGTTTGTCTTACACATTTGCTTTTTTAACTTTTGGCAGTTGTAATTTATTTCATTACAAATGAGACTTTGATATTCACCAGAGATTATGTGGTGAATTGCTTACTATTAAATGCCTGGTTGAAATAAGAAGTATAATAAAATGCCAGTGCTTCAAAGAATCAGTCCTGAGAAAATCAGGAAAGCAGTTACTTCAGCACCAAGGTCTGGGCAGGGCCAAGTGTGCTCCCACGTGAGTTTTCTGGACAGATGTTATACTTCTGTCTCAAGAAAGTTTGCAGACAGCTTTCTAAGCTCGTACAGTGAGAAAGGCCTCGTTTTTATGGTGTTTGGGACAGAGAAGGTCATTTCAGCTATCTGCCTGTGTCTCCTCTGTAAATACATACATTCACTACTCCCTTTTGTAATTTCTATGATGCTTCTCATTTTGTCAACTGCATATGAACCTGCACATTGGGTAAATGAGGTGTTGATATGTGGGAAGTAAAGACATATCCCAATATGAACTAAGTAACAGTGCAAGTCCTTTATCTGTGGTTGCCATCTTCCTCTAGGCTACTCCTTGTTGCTGAATGGCTTCATCCTTTTGGCTGTGTCAACAGTTCTCAAATTTACTTCTCACTCTGCTGCATCTGTGTGCTCTCAGGCTCATATCTCCTCCTCTTTGACATTTCACCTTGGTTGTCTGTAATCACAACCCCCATATCAAACTCAGTATCTCCAGAACTGAATTTTCAAAGCTGCCCCTGAAGCCTTCTCTGCTCCCCTCTCCTTCAGCACGGTCAGTGATGTGACTTCCTCTCTTCTCTCTGGGACATGACTTACTAGACTCTCTGACCTCTACTGTTCCAGATCAGCCAAAATGTCACTGTCACGACTTCCTGTTGCCCCACCTCTGGGTCTCTTCTGTGGGTCCCAAGAGTATATTGAATTCAAAATCCTTGCTTTCAAGTTCCTGTATAAAGTTTCCACTTTTATAGTTGCCCATAAACACTTTTCACTGTGCCTTTCCTCCTTCCAGTGATATTTCTCAATATGATTATTCATTTAGGGTATATTTTAATCTGCTTATTGGCAGGGGATGAATTAGGTTTTCTACAATTTAGTTGGCTTAAACTAAACCAGTCTGTAACGTGGGTTGTTACTCTCCCTTCCTGGACATCTTCCCATGTTCTCTGAGTCCTGCAGATCTACAAGGTCTTCTCAGACCATCAGCATGGTGGTGCCTATCATTTCTCTGTGTGGCTCATCAAGAGATTTTACATGATGGTCCCATGTTATTAAATATCTTGACTCAGTCTTTACCAGTGCCAGACCACAAATCCTACTGCCTTCTATATAACATTAGTGGAGATAATGAGGGCGCTGAATCAGTTCTAATTTGCCAGACACGCTTTGTGCATGTACACACTCTCCCCCTTTTTGTGACTGATCACCATTGGAAACACGATGTTGTATATGATGGCTGAACTTATGCATAGATCTTTATCTCCTTATGGCTTTATTAAAAAAAAATGAGAGAGAGAGAAGACTCAGTGCAGTCCACAAAACTAGGGATGGGGAAAACTTAGATATCTATGGATGTATATACCTATGCATATAACATATATATAGTGTGTATATGTATAAAATATATTTTTTTTTCTATGCATGTACATAGACATACACACAAACGCAGTCCAAGAATATACACAGGAATCTTTAAATAGCCCTGTATTACAGATGCAAAGTGACACTCTGAGGCACAAAATGCCAGTTTCCTTGTTTATACTTACAAAGTACTCAGAAATAAAACATAGAGCCATAAATCCTATTATTAGAGAGTTTCACTCTGCTTTTATTATTTCTGTAATTTTGGAGCCTTTCTCCTGAGCCAGTGGGATATCATTTCTTAATGACACAATAATATCTTTCCTCAAGCATGAAGTACCCTGTGTTCATTTTTTCAGCTTTATTTCTGCTGGAATGAGGTAGAATAAGGAACCTAGTGCCTTTCTCTTTAGAAAACGCTCACAATGCACATAGTGAAGCTCAGCATTTTGGAAGGAATGAGAAATCTTTCAAGTAATCTATGTAGGTGTTATCTTTCCTGGTTTGGCAGTTTAACATTTTTGTGGGAAACAAATATAGCCTTTTTCTGGGGCCAGAGACTAGGCCTGAGAGTGTGATCTCAGTATCAAGCCAAACTGAATGAGTGATTTACACCTTTTGACTCAGTTATGTTACTAACACGTGAATAAAACATGCTTAATTATTTCTGAAATGGAAGGCCTCCCTGCACATTTTTCAGAATTTGGATGGCTCCTACATGTCATCAAATGTTTAAAAAAATCCAGATAGGTTTTTTTAATATGTTAGAGTTTATATAGGTAGCTACTTACTATAGTTGAGATGTGGTCATAAAATTGAAACAAAATTATCAAAACAATTTACTTGTTTGTAGGAAATGTTTACTACTAATATGAGCTGAGAATTTTCCATGCACAATGAATAGAGTTCCTTTTCAGAGGAGTTTTGCAGCATAAGTTTGAAGTTACAGATCGCAAACATGCTAACATAAGCCCACATGCTTTCAATGAGAATTAAATGTACAGATTTCGTTGAGGAGCTGGGGTCTCCATCTTCTCTTTTGGAGAACAGAGTTTTAAGAAGTAGGTCTCTGGGGCCAGGGAAAAAAATTGGAAGAATCATGAGAAAATGTGGAAAAAAGAAAAATGGGAAAAAAAGAGAAAAGGAAATTGGTGTCAGAGGTGGGACAGATTAAGGAAAGTCTGTTGACTAGGGGCTTCAATTTGCAGTGCAAACGCTGTTTTTCCAGGGAAATCTTATTAGACCTAATCCCCATATTGAAACAGATTGAAATATCGTGTTTTCTGGTCCTGAGTGTTTCCATAACGTGGCATTGTGCCACTGAAACTGCCACCATCTTCATGCTTATCATCCCAGGGTTTTTGTGAAAAATACAGCACCAGCACTTTGCAAGATTGGGTCATATGATGTGAAAATTGTTGCTTCATTTCAACAATTTTACTACTTTCTTATATAATCTAATAGTGTGTTATAGCCATAGCATTCCCTGTTGAGTAAGCACAAAAGTTTGTCATTTGCCTACTTTCTGTATTTTTTCTGTACCTGGCAAGCAAGCAAAATCCATGAATTTTACTGGTTCTTAATAAACACTCAGCAGTGATATGAAGCAGCAGGGGAGATGCAAAAGGAATAATAATTCTATTAAATGAAAAAGAGTAGGATTAAGCCAGTTCATTTATGTTCAGGAAGGAGAAGGAATATGCTTACATATGATAAAAATAAACTGATGAAATTTCTAATATGTATTGAACATTTCTCCAAAGTCATTTTGATGTGAATAACAAATTGCCTTTAATCTTCCCATCTAAGCCAGGCTTACCTTCAGTTCCACACTTTCACCCCTTTTCTTTTGTGGCACCTCCTCCCAGTTTCTCCAGGGGGAAGAAGGCCGGGAATTAGGGAGTCTCCCACCCTCATGGCTGGAAAGGCATCAATACGAATTACTTACTCCCCAGTCTAGTTCATTATGTTTCTGGAGCTACTATAGGGAAGCATTTCTTATAAAAATCCTGCTTTAAGGGAGAGCCACATGCTGCCAGCATGACACTGGAGAGTCCTATATGCCAAACAGCAAACACCGCTCTCAGGCTCATGCTCACCTGAGGAGCACTGCATGGCTGCACCGAAGAACCACTAGATGCAGTGACAAAGGTTTCACGTTTCATCCGCAGTTTGACAATAAAGAATAATATCCCACTCCCTGTCAAACAGAACCAGTCACCAATGGTTTCAATACCAGCATCACTGTTGTTGGGTCATTTTGGGGCAGCCCGAAGTATTTAGTTCACTGCAAAGTGATCCAGTCCACAGTCATTGTTAGGACTAGTGGAGTGCTGCAGCAAACCTTTAAGAAGAGGTTGGATATTCCGGATCCACAGCTCACATCATAGACATTCACCTCTCTTCTGCCACTACTTCAGGTGCTTGTGGTTGGACCACACTTACTCCCTCTGTAGCCAGCACAGAATCTTGTCATTTTGCACTGTTTTCCTCTCAAATATTCATCTGCTGTTCCATTCATCAATGTGCAGTTGTTATTTCAGTAGGAAAAGTGCTACCTATAGGCATTTGGCCACATTTAAGCTCCAATTTTGTCATTTAGTTTTGGTGAAAAAGCATTTCAGTGCTGACTGGAAGGCAAACCCTCAGGAGGAGGAGCCGCTTTCTTCCCTGGCACCAGCTGTCCTGGTCCTACCCCTCCCCTCTACGCCATGCCCAGCTCATGCCTGTTCAGCGCAGTTGCCTATGCATATCCATCTCCTTCTCTGTCCCATCAACTTTCCTTTGATATGTCTTTTCTGTGATAACAGCCTGAGCACATGCAAAACCTGATCTTGCTGGGTCTCGTATGGCATATTCAGAAACTGCTTAATCCCTGTTTTCACACTTTTTATTGTGTTTGCAGGTTGGATTGTTGACACGGCCAAAAGTATGAAGCCAGTGTCATCACAGGTCCCCTGTTAAGCCCATGGACTTTTAACCTGATGATCAGAGTTGTTATTTCCTCACTGATGCACACACTCGGCTGGGATGGGATGGAGACAAACCTGCATAGGGCAGTAGGTGTTACCACAAAAGGAGAGGGAAGAGTTGGAGAGAGGAATGGAGGAGGACAAAGAGAAGACTGCAGAGTTGTCATTGGGCTTGGTGCAGGTTATAAGGCAATTGGGAGGCTGTAGGAGGGTGTCACAGCCACTCCTTCCATTGCAGAACATGTCTGTGGGTGGTGACAGAGCAACTCTGCCCCCAGGTAAACCTGGTTCATGGACTTACAAAGAGGTCACCTTCCAGCCTCCGTCTTTGCAAAAATTCTTCAATGACACAAAGAAAATTCGGCATGCCCCAGAGGACAATGTTTTAGGGGATTATGCCATAGTTTATAAAACAAAAATGTTGTTTGGTTCCCAGGAAATCATACTGATGCCTTTGCTATAGTATCCAATTCTAAACATGGGACCATCCTCTGCAGTTGGCTACCCAAGCAAAACTGCACTGTCTTCACAGAGGAGGTATCGATATGCGATACCACTAAGGCACGTGGAAACAGTCCACTGCAAAGTAAGGTAATAATTTAAACTAGTCTTTTGGCATCAGGCTAATACACTCCTGAGCAGCAAGGTCACTGACATCTCCCTGTGCTCTAGTGGCTACTACGCACTCATCCCACCTCTGCTTTCTGTATCCTAGTGCCTCTCTTTAGCTTCCTTAGTGTTACATCCCTGCTGGTCTCTTCAAGGAACAGAAGGATGAGAATTACTCATTCTTCTGTTAAATTACACTAAGACAGCAAGAGAAATATCTGTGCTGAAACCTGAAAATTGTCTATTATCAATAGCCCTCTGTCATCAGTCTCTCATGCCTCATCCTTTGCACGTTCCCGTGCTGCATTCCCCCGTTCTGCAAATAGCTTGCTAATTGGAGGTGTATGGGTCCAGCACCCTGCCAAGCTCTTCCAATGCCAACACCTGAAGTCGCCAGGGCTGAGCTCCTGGGAGGCTGTGCAACTACCTGCTTACTCTGCCTTCAAGTGGGCAGGAGTTACATCAAACAGACAGGAGATCCCCCTGGACTGTGCTTGCCAGCTGTCCAAAACTACTTTCAGTCGGGCTGTGTTGCTAACTTACAGCACTGAACAAGGCATGGGAATAGATGGGGGTCACCCGTGGCAAGGGCAATTCACTCTTTCATTGAGGGATGGGGAAGACAAAACACAGAACACAGCATGCTGCATTTTTGCACTCCTAGAATATCCAATTTGTTAAAATCATGTTCTTTTTAATACCTGATTAGGCTTCCTTGCCAGCCTGAGACACTGGTAGTTCTTACAGTAATTGGGACCCCTGGTGCCAGGGTAACTTCTCCTGCCCAGCAGCCTCTGGACACACGCTCCCACTTAAATGTGGAGTGGAAAAAGCAGCCTGACTTTAAGTCAGTTGTTTTTACAGGATATCCCTGCTACTTTCTGGAAGAAAAGTGTGAAATACTGAATGTGTTTGTGCTATGATTTTAGAGATTATTTAAACATTCTATGCAGATGCCTTACAGAAAAATCTGTGTCAGAAACTATGTAAATGATGTATAGGGACCAGATATAAATTTGGGTCAGAGTGTGATGTAGGAAGAGTTGGAAAAAAGGGTGAAGCAATGCAAAACCACTCTGGTTCAATCTTCTGCAGTCAAATAAAAGCCTAATTTTTAGATCCACCTTCAGTAATTTAAATCTGCTGACCTTTAATTCTCACTTTGAATCTATAAAGCAACGTGAAATCCATATTTCAGGTAAATATGTGACCTTGTGCCAGAGTCAGCTTGGTAAACTAGAGACTGAGAGGATGTGGCAAGGGATAGTCTGTTAAACAAAGCTATGGTATGAAGGACATTCGCTTTAATACAAATATTTAACCTCTTGATATTTACTGTGCAGGCTGTGTCTGTGAAATCCTTCACTCTGTGCATGGACTTTTTTTGCTGTTCACATTTTCATTTTTCTGTGTGCTCCTATTAAAATTCACATCACGCCATAGTTAGGTTCTATTGAAAAAAAAAAATCCCACGATATTCTTTATCTGATACATTCCTGTGCACAGTTTTAGTAGCACTTCTCTCACCTCCACTGATATTGTTAAAGTTTCATACCAAGCCTTCACACTGTTCTGCTTTTTTGTAATCTTTATAGTAATAGGGCTAATTCAATAATATTCACGCTGCCAAGTGAAGAAGCCCATAAGGTAAAACTCAATTACCTTTTCTATCCCTTTTCTCAGTTGCTCTTCTGCTGTGCTTAGTCTTTTATCTTTTTCACTGTAAACAGGTAGCTTATTTAAATTTAATAGACACCACTGCCTTCCTCATTTCCTTTTTTTCCCTTGAACCTTCTAGACACTCTCATGAGATGTTCGTTCACCTTTGTGTAATACCATAGTAATAGTAATACAGGAAAAAAATGTAATGATTGCATGCAAGCTACAGTAAAAGCCTAATGAACACTGTGTTTATAAAGAATGTTGCTTGGATTCCTAACTGCAATTCGGTAAATTATACAAATTAAATATTCATTACTTTGTTCTTCATTAGTTCACATTTGGAACACTTTTTCTTCATTATAATAGCCTGGGGTAAAGGTTTTTTTAATATGTTTTATTCTGTTATTTTTCAGAAACTCTTTAGTTAAAATGTTAGAGCAAAGTTGTATTTATTCCACAACAGCCCAGAATATCCATATATTCCAGAGACTGAGTATTTTCTCCCAGAAGAATATTATGTAGGTTCACTAATTGTTCAGAGTTCCTATTTCAATGTAACTAAATATTTGAACTGATTTTCGCAGTAAGTTTGCTTACTGATCATATCCCAACTCAGAATGAATTGCAATTTCATTAGCACAATCAATATCTGACGAATGGTAAAGCATAAAGCATGTGTTCTGCACTGTTGCCTTGCATGGCTCACTGTTGGCACTGGTTGCGACACCTTTGAGTGGGTTTATTTGGTGCAGGAGGTGCATGCTGCTCACCAACCTTGAGAAAGTAGAAGGAGTTACAAGGATGATAGTGGCTGGGGGTCCAGCGGCCACGGTCCCACCCGAGGGAAGGTAGCCCTGGGATTGCTTCTGCCCTGCAAGACCCTGGCCAGCACACACAAGTTCTTGCTGCTGTTTGAAACACTGGAAGAATGTTCGCTGAATGAAATACCTTGAAAGGTTTGGTGCCTCTGATTTGCTTTCCTCACGTGTCCCTTCATCCTCAGACACAGTATCTGGGGATACAGTCCATCTCCAGACATATATAGAAAGTCTCCTCACAAGCTGTGCAACACTTTAAAGCAGAAAAGTGTTTTCTGATTGTGTATGGGCAATAAGCCACGTAGAACTTTGTTATGCAGATTTAAAACTAGGGAAGTTGGCAATTTCAGCTGAATTTCAGTCACATTGCGAGGAGGGGGTTCATTAAAATATAATCTCAAAAGAGTTTGGTTTTAGCTTGTTGGTTTTCAGTGAGCACAGAGTGGATAGATGTAAAGGAGAGACCCCTGATCTGGAGATTAGTAACTGCACAAAGAGAGTAACTGTGTTAGTCAGCTGTCACCTTGCTCCTCAACAGAAGAAATAATCTTTTTAATTCTCTTTCAAAGTAGCCCTCAGCAGTAGGATGTGTTTGTATGGGTGATGGGATGGGGGGAAGGGTGTTCTGGCCCATCCATACCCCATCAGTAAGGTTGGGGAGCACTGAGCTACACATGTTGGATGCTTAAGACCCAGTGTAGTCAAGCAGGTGTAAAGTAGAGCTGATGGTGCTTTGGGGAGATCTTCATGAATCCAGGGTTGAAAACCATGGTCCATGTGACTTCGCTGAGGTTACACAGGGAACCCATAGAAGAAGAAGAACCATGAAGAATTAGTGTCATATGATTTCTCGTCCTCTCCACCAATAACAAATCTTTTTGTCCACTCTTCTGCCAAAACACTATGTTGAAATAAAGTGTGATGCATTTAGTCGCTGCTATAGGATGCAGTGTTTAAAGGATGTTGGGACTGCCTCATCCTTCCCCAACCAGTGGGTACTGTGTATATTTTTGCAAGCCAGCTATTGTTGTGCCTCTGGCAGTGCAAGTGGAAAACTGGGGAGAGAACGGGACTTTGCTGGAAAGAAACAGGTGCATCTGGACTGGGTTAATAAATCAGAAACAGGGAAATATTAAATCTGAACAGTGTCCAGCTCTTTGTGTGCCTGTGTTTTGCTGCACACTAATTCTCTCTTTTGTGAGAACCACATCAAACACAGATCAAGTCCTATTGCAGAGACTGCATGAAAATCAAATCACATGTGGATGTTGTTTTACTTCCTAACAACAGACATGTCCGGACCATGTTTAGAGCTTCAAGGGGTTGTAATGGAAGAAGTACATATCAAGTTAAGAAAACTTATAGAATAGAATCACAGAATAGTTTGGGTTGGAAGGGACCTTTTAAGGTCATCTTGTCCAACCCCCTTGCAATGAGCAGGGACATCTTCAACTACATCAGGTTGCTCAGAGCCCCGTCCAACCTGACCTTCAATGTTGCCAGGGATGGGGCACCTACCACTTCTCTGGACAATCTCTGCCAGTGTTTCACCACCCTCAGTGTGAAAAATTTCTTCCTTAGATCTAGTTTAAATCTACCCTCTTTTAGTTTAAAACCATTGCCCCTTGTCCAGTTGCAACAAGTCCTGCTAAAAAGTCTGTCCCCATCTTTCTTAGAAGCCCCTTTAAGTACTGGAAGGCTGCAATAGGGAGTCCCCAGAGCCTTCTCTTCTCCAGGCTGAACAACCCCAACTCTCTCAGCCTGTCCTCATAGGAGAGGTGCTCCATCCCTCTGATCATTTTGGTGGCCCTCCTCTGGACCCACTCCAACTGGTCCATGTCTTTGCTGTGCTGAGGGCTCCAGAGATGGACGCAGGACTCTAGGTGGGGTCTCACAAGAGCAGAGCAGAGGGGCAGAATCTGACCTACTGGCCATGCTGCTTTGGATGTAGCCCAGGAGATGGTTGGCCTCCTGGGCAGCGAGCACACATTACTGGCCCCTGTCCAGCTTTCCATCCACCAGTACCCCCAAGTCCTTCTCGGCAGGGCTGCTCTCAGTCCCTTCATCCCCCAGCCTGTATTGATTATGGTGGTTGCCTCGACCCAGGTGCAGGACCCTGCACTTGGCCTTATTGAACGGCATGAGTTTCACACAGGCCCATTCGCTGAGCTTGCCCAGGTCCCTTTGGATGGCATCCCATTCCTCAGGTGTGTCAACCATACCACTCAACTTGGTGTCATCTGCGAACTTGCTGAGGGTGCGCTTGCTCCCACGTCATTGATGAAGATATTAAAGAGTACTGGTCCCAGTGCGGACCCCTGAGGGACACCGCTCATCACCGATTTCGATGTGGACATTGAGCTGTTGACCACAACCCTCTGCAACCATCCGTCCAATTCCTCATCCACCCAACAGTCCACCCATCAAATCCATCTCTCTCCAATGCAGAAGGATGTTGTGGGGGACCGTGTCAAAGGCCTTACAGAAGTTGTGATAGACTAAAACTGTAGCTCTTCCCTTGTCCACTGATGTGGTCACTCGCATTATAGAAGGCCACGAGGTTGGTCAGGCAGGACTTGCCTTTGGTGAAGCCATGCTGGCTGTCTTGAATCACCTCCCTGTCCTGCATGTGCCTTAGCATAGCTTCTAGGAGGATCTTCTCCATGACCTTCCCAGGCCTTCTTACCAGTCACTGTTTTTTATACAGGTAGTTGTATTAAAAGCAATAAATAAGCACCACTTGAAAAGTTGAAGGCAATAGCCACATATGGATCAAAAGAGCTTTATACTTGGCCCTTGCATATTTTATTAAGCAGCTGTATAGGTCACTAGATAGCTGTTTCCAGTTTAGCTGCCCAGATTGCTTTGTTAGGACCCAGCCCACCAGATTAATGTAGTCCAAAGCTTCTTTAGGTTCTTGTAAAAGGGTCCTTTTAAAAGATGTGTTACCACATTGTTGGTATCCTTTCATATTGTACACACAGATGCAAGCCTGCAGCCCAGGCAGAGCTCCCTCACAAGTCAGGAAATTCAATTCCTCAACCCCTGTGTTCTGTGCCTTAATGAACTGTAGCACTGATTTTTCCTGGTTGTTTCTTCCTAAGCATTTCATCCTCAGGACCAATGCCTATTGTCTCATTCACTCAGTAACTTCAGTGCAACTCTCTCCAAAATATGTCCATATCGGTCTCTAGTTAAGTGTTGTGCATCGGTTTGCATTCGCATACATCTGTGTGAGCTTACTGGAGTGAGGATTCCGGCACACATTATCCTCTGATCTGTGTCCAAGTTTGCCTCTCAGCAGACCTATGTAGTTCGTTCTGATTCAGAGGCTATGGATTAATTTCCAGGCATGCAGCACAATAACTAAGGGGTTCTGGTCCCTTCGGTGGAGCCAAGAAGGTTGACCATGTGGACATACTCTGGGTTCACAGCTCTTTACTTCAGGAAGATATGACAAAAGCAATGTGTGCACAGACATACATTTACACACAGAATTTGCCCAGCCTTCCAAAACGTGCTTCTTCTCAAATGAGCTTTTGTCACAGTGACTGGAGAGTGCTACTTTGTTCTTGCTTCAGCTACCCCTTCCACCCAAAGTCTCTCACTTAATGAGTCCTGCAGAGTCCTGGCCATGTTCCCTTGAGGCTCTCTGGGGAGGACATTCACCTGAAGTGAGCAGATGGCTCACTTTACCTCCACTGGTGCCACAGGACTCATCAACATCATGGTATTTTGAACACAGATAGACTTCCTCAACAAAGTAGGGGCTAATTCTGAACTTTTTCTGAATATATGTGACCAAACACCACTTATGAAGATGACTTTGCTAGTGGAAGTAAGAGGATTGTATGTTTAATGCAAGAAACACATAGAAACTATGCTTCTAAGCATAGTGTGCAAATTAGCATGGTCCCAAAGTGTAAATAAGAACATCTGATGACACAAATATTAACATACGAAATTAATATCTTCTGCAAGGCACTTACACAGCTTGAGGCAAAACTCAGGATGGTTAATGAACCCCCTTGTGTGTATTATCCAACAAGAAGACCTGTGTCATCAAATATTTTTATTATTAGCTGAGATTGCCTACACTCTAGAATGCAGCTGTAATTGAGAGCTCCAGTTATGATTCCTATTGCAAGCTCTCCAAATAAAACAAAAGCCTAAAACAAAGCAGCATTTTGATAGAGTAAATCATATAGCTGGCAGATCTAATACTACAGTTATAGCTCATCCCAGCCATGCACAGCAATATGAATTCTGTGCTTACTTCACTATGTTTTTAACACATTTGAAAATGATGGGGCCTGGGATAGATCTTGTACTTCATCATGAACGTTCAGAGGAGATGGGAATAATTTGTCAGTAGCAGACACAATGCTACAAAGATGGCACGGCACCGTGAGCTGGAAGTGTTTCAGTGTATTTGTTATTAAATGTCCTTGCATTGCTAATCATCAAATAAATAAATAAGTATCATCAATAGTGCAGAGCCATTTCAGGATGCAACAGCATAAAAAATAGTGCTGTTTATAGCCATCTCATTGGTGACAGCTCATTTTACTGAAACAGAGCAGAGCAACCTGGCTTCCTGCATATAACTTGTCCTTGAAAAATGTTATGGTTTCTTGTTCAGTTTTGGATAGTTTTGAGACCCCAGTAACAGTCAGCCTTGTCTCTCTGTGTGGTAAATGAGAAGGAAATAGGAGAGAAGAAATTCACCTACCGAAACATCCAGGGCAGGTGTTATTCAGGAAAGTCACAACATTGAGGAAGGGAGAAAGCTGTAAAAAAAAGTAGCACATGACTAAATAGTCTAAAAATGACCTGTGGTATTTGGTGTTGGGTGGTGCAGGAAGATAAAATTGGAGACAGAAGGGTATGTCCCAAAAGGACTTAGGAGTGGCAGCATGTCGAGTGCTGGCCTCCAAGGTACATTCCCATGTGTTGCTGGTAGGTCTTACCTCCCCACAGGTGACCAGCAACATGCAGGTGACTTTTACCAGCGTTCATGAAATCTAAGACACTACATGGGGACTTGCCTAATTTAGCCAATAGGTGTGCAAAAGACAGAGTGCATCTTAACCCCGACCTTCTCTGAGCTGCAGGTACTTTAGAGCAGACGTTGGAGAAACACCTCTGGGCTCTGCTGAACCTTCTCCTTGAATGTGCACCTGTGCTGGCCTTGTCCTACAAAACCCAGGTGAAGGAAGCGGTCACTTTTCCGTATGGAATAGGTCAGTTCTCGGACCCACCTAGAGGCAAAGTGTGAGATCAGATTGCAATCTCTCTGTTGCTGAAACTTTCCCACCTCCCAAGCCATGTGCTGATCCCCTGCAGTGGGAGATGTGGTCAGGGTACCCCATCTCAGGGAGAAAGAGACCTGAGCTCCAGGACATTGCTTGCAGGGCATTGGAAGACCTTGCATCCACTGGCTGAGGAGCAGCCCACAGGAGGTACATGATCTGGCTGCCCTTCTGCCTCTGCCACCAGCACACGCACTGAGCGTGCCATACCAGAACAGCCCCGAAACCAACCAAGCGCATTCCCCCGTCGACCAAGGAAAACTCCCAACGTTGGTAGCAAAGGTGTGCGAGGTTTTGCACATACAAATTGCATGAATCATTCATAAAGAAAAAGTTTAAGGAACTGAATACAACGTTGCTGCTGTCTCACTATATTATATGGCTCTCTAACAAATGCAAAATGGAACTGCAGATACGAATCTGCAAAGTTGTAATTACTGTACTGCACTTACTATGTCTTTCTGTACTCACAGGTCTCATGAAAAGATCCCAGTGCTTTTAGGTTGAATTTTGTTTTGTTTCCTGAGCCTATGACAACTGCTTATAATACTAAGTAAAATAACATTGCAGTTATACTATTTCAGACACAGAATAAACAAAACATTGTACTTACTTCTGTTTTTGCAAACCTTTCTGACTCAGATTTTGTTAATTTCTCTTCACTCCTAAAAAAAAATTTCAAAGGCATAAATTAGATGGGGTCAGGGACAGATTTATAATATCTCATCTTTTCCTGGAAACAATAAGAAATCAGATAAGTCCGTCAAGCAGAGTGCATTAAAGGTGACAGAACAGAGATCTGGCAGAGACCTCATCAAACACAGACAATATTCAGCATTAATTCAGTGTCCATTTTGATTCTTTGCAGTCGGAGGGGAAATGAGGCTTGAGTGACAACTTTATTTAGTAAGTCCTAGGCTGCTGAAAATTCTATGAAATGATGCAACATACATGCAAAACAGTGGGGCTTTTTATTAGCAATGCTTGATAAGATACAGTGAAAATGTGAGTAATTCCCATTAGCTATTTGTCAATAAAAGACATGGAAAATAAATTAGATTAAAACCCTGCTCTGCATAATACTGCCTTTGTGTCTGCAGAAGAAGCCTTATCACAATACCTTTTAATAATATGGAGCATCTATTGCATTTGTTGTTTTACCCCATTATGCCAGGAATACTAATTGTTCACTTCATTTTGTCTTCAGCCAAAACTCCCATTTGTGATTTAGAGCATTTTCTTTTCCAGTATTCTTACATCAGTGATGCTTATGAAACATCTGGTGGTTTCATTGCTCTGGACACTATCTTAACCAAAGGTGCATTTTCAGATACAGACTCCCAACTTCTTTCAGAAAATCTGGCGTGTGTGCAATGGCTTGTGTCCTGTGCAAGGACAATCATATTGTACCTAACGCTGAATTAAAACCAGCAGAGAGAGTCAGAGATAAAAAAGGTGAGGAGAGTGCACAGCCCCAGGGCACTATAATGAATATCATTCTCATGGAAGGTGTCATTACTGCTGGCATTTGAGATTGAAAATAGGAAAATTATATTAAACCTCTCTCATAGTAATAGTAATAACAATCCTTTAGACTAATTTTTAAATTAACCTTATTAGTAAACTCATCTAGGTTTAGTTCTTTCAATGATTCCCAGCAGAGGAATTCTTTAGAGGGCTAATGCCAGCTATGTGTTTCCTCCTCTTCTGACAGCTTTCCTTGAACTCTACATGGAAATCAATTTACCTCCTCATTCTCTGTACAGGCAGCAGCTTCTACATAGAAATGTTCCTTTATACAGAAGCCAATTAAAGGGCTGGCAAACTGTTTTCAGAAAGGAAAGCTGCCTGTTCCAAAGCACTGAACACCAGAGCCCAATACAGAGAAAAAAACACCAATTTTCTTTTTCCAATTTAAAAGCAAACCTATGCTGGTGCAAGATACTTCTAAGTGACATGGGGCAAAAGGAAGACACCATAGTTAAATATAGAAGAATAATAATTTTCCTTGGCTTTCTGTAGTAGCACACAAATATCTGTGAGTAATGCCCCAATGCTACCAGTGAGCAGGGCACTTAATAAAACCCAAGCAACTGTCACATGTAGGTTATAAGGTCATTTCTCACACATAAGATAAACTGGAAATCCATCCAAAGGATGGAATCTGAGAAAGTGTTATGAAGTTTACTGGAAAATAAAAAATTAGTTTCACTCAGAAATAAAATGTTATTTTATTTCTCAAGGGCATTTTGATAAGCATATGCATACCCTGTCAATGCATATTTTACCCACAAAAAAAGGAAAGAAATCGGTGGCATAGGGTTTTAAAACAGTAAGTCTCTTTTAATGGCATGTTATATTGCTGTTGATTATATAAACACAATAACAAATGTACAATTATGCAATGATGCAGCTTGCAGTGCAATTCAGAACTTTTTCCTGATTATACTTGAAATACCATAAGTAAGTGATATTATTGCTTCATGGAAGGTAAAACTGAAAGAGAGAGTTCAAGGTCAAAGGCCATATTGATTTAACTCTGATTCCCTAAATAAAGCATCAAAATCCAAGCCCAGTGTGGTAAGTAGGTGCTGGGTTTCAAGGGTAACGTTCTCCTACAGCTCCGCATGTGGCTGCCGCCCTTTGAGGAGGCTGCAGCTGTTCGGCATTTCTGAAAATCAAAATTTCCTGATTCACCCTTCGGGCAATCCGATTCAAGTCTCTTGTTTGAAATGAGACTCTTAAAATTTACTGGGGAGACGGCTGCATGAGTCAGGAGCAGCAGGCCCGCTGCTTTAACCTCCGACCAGCCTCCGTGCCGAGGCTCCCTCGGTATGCATTTTCCCGGGGGCTGCCTTTGACTTCCAGTGACCGAGACTGCAACGGCCCGGCCCTGCTGGTAGCTGCCACCGTCCAGCTGAACATATCCAGTAAATTTTTCACCAAAGACTTCGGCTTCCTATTTACGCTTTGCTGCTGTGGGAAGTACTGCCCCTGTTCAGGATAAAGGCAAATGCAGCTTGAGGCCTAGCTGTCTGAGGTCCCACCGTCCACCTCATGACCTTCCGTGGCAACCGGGGCCATACGAAGTGCTGCTGCTAGCAGCCCTCATATTTTGGTGGCTCTTCTGCAGCAAGAGGCCTCCCTGTGTTTAGAGACAACCTGAATTCAGGCACCTTTCCAGCGGGTGGGATGTGGGATGTTTCCTTTCTCTGAGACGGGGAAGGGGGAGTTGGCGGGGTAGCTCCATTCCAATCGTCCTTCCACCTTTTGCCTTTGAAAAGATACAGATCTGTGCGCATTCTATTAAATTGCACCAAGATAAGTCAATAGGGCACCTTTTGTGAATCTAAAAAAATAAAGCAAAAATTGCTCTTGAGAAGGCTATCAGAACTCCAGCCATTCATAGACCTGGCCCTAAATAATGTTTGGCATGAAGTTACGCAGTGCGGATTTGCATCCCCTCAGAGACGAGAGACGGAGACCCCCTTAACGCATTGCACTTGTTCGGCGCCCGCTGTAACCGGGCCGCCCCCGGTACAAGTCGGCCGGGTTCCCCGCCCTGCACGCCTGACGGGGGTCACTGCCGCATCCCGCCCCACCGTAACACGCCGACCTGGCTACGCAGAGTTCAATCGAGCAGAAGGTTCAGCTGGAGAAAGACCGACGGGCCCACCAGCCACCCTACAAGTTGCCTCAGCTCGGGCAACGCCACAGGAGAGGGAGGAGCCCTCAGCCCCCCTGCCCGTAAGCTCCTGTTTATCCAGCTGTGAATGGAAGACAGATGTCCACTGGAAAGCCAGTTTAGTTGTGGGATGGCAAAGTACAATGTGACAAAACTTCCCAAGCGCTATTTCAGTGTGTAATACATGCCTTCAGGAATGCAAGCACCAGAAAGAGAGGGAGAGGGGGAAAAAAGGGGGATACGAGTGTGAAGAGGCAGAGATCCATCCTTGCAATACCCTTGTCCCCACACCTTGCCACAGCTGCTCCATGCCCCACACCATTGATACCTGTAAAAACCTTGGGGTGGAAATCAAAGAATGAGTAATCAGGATTTTTTAGGCACTACACCATTGCAGACACCCACATAAAATGCATGTTGTGAATCATTGCCTGCATTGGTGAAGAGATCTCGCCATGGTCTCCATGACCAACGGGGCAGAATGGGAACTTCTTGCGCTCTTGGGAGCTCCTGTTTTGATTAAACATCTGAGAAATTTCCCAAAAGACTATTACGCTCAAATCAATATGACATTACTTTAGCTAACAAAATTCTTTTAACATCCAACATCCTTTGAATCGCGGATTTGCGAGGGCAGGTTAGTTCAGATTCTGAACTACATTTTAAATTACATAATTATCTAGTAACATCACTGTATATATTATAATATCTATTTTCAATGGAAAACCCCAGTGTTCTTGAATTTCTATTTTAAATACTGTAAGAACTGAGTATTTTAATATTTTGAAATATTTTGAAAGCTTATACAAGCTTTTAGGCTTGTTAATGTCATTCAAAGTCAACTGCATTTTCTTTAACGTAGGAAAATAAATGAATATACTATATAATTATTGCTGACATCTAAAAATCTTGAAGTGAAGGCAGTCAAAAGCATAACTACTTACATTACTGTATTTATTGCTGGATTGTGGATATTTCATTGTCAGTAAAATATTTTTCTATCATAAAAAACACATATATTTTGTTATATAAAACATATTTCTGAAGGAAATTTGATGAAGGCAAATTAATTAACAAATGATCCAGTCTTGATTTTCCTTGTTTATATTACTAAAAATTCTTACCTGAGGTTTTATATACCGTACTAACTGTTCTCTTATGTAATATTTTTATTCCTTGTGTGACGATTAAAATGTTGTGGCTTGCTGCATGTGTTAGATATTATACTGATACAACATTGTCAAAATTTTCACAAAATGTCTCACATAAAACTCTAATATGTGAAGTACTTTTTATATTGTAATTTACCACAGGTATATTTACAAATGCATTTTAGTGCAAGTCCTCCACAACTAATCTTAGCTTTGAAACTAGTAGTTTTTGTCATTGACTGAGCTACTATTTTTCTACCTAACTGAAATATTTGGGACTAGTTTTTTTGGTATAAAAGCTTAAAAGGTCTCAGGGTTATGGGATTGGGGTTTTTTGGGTTTTTTTTGTGGGAGTTGGTGTTCTTAAAAAAGGAAAACAGACAATGAAGCTGAGCCCAGTTTTGCAGGTGTGGTGGGTATGGGCATAGGAAGGCCATTTCCCATCACAATGTTTATATTGTGTCACTTTTTCCTCACAATCCCTTTTCCATCCTGCCTTGTGTTAACAAACACCTGCTGTTTACTACTTCTTTCAAGCATGCATTATAATTCCTATTTCTTACAAAAACACATTCACTGAGCTCCCATGAATGCAACCAAAATTCTTACACTGTCAAATGAAAAATACAACAGTGTTGTTATATTTAAGTGTCTATCCCTCCTTGCTGTAGATTTATACAAATGCTGTTGTACATTGTATGCATTATGCTGATAGCTAATGAGACTACCACAGGGAAAAAGAAGGGACATTTACCCCAAAATCATGACAACTGCATTTAAATTTTAGGAACTGTTCAGATGAGGCTGAGAACCAGGAATATTTGGTGATATACCTTACTTTTTAGTTGTGTGCATTCAGTAAAATAAGTTTTATTTCTCTTTTTCTATAAAATGTGTATTTTAGAATGTAACTATATTTTCTACATCTATATTACACGGTGTAACTCATGGACTCCCAGCATTTTGTATTACAGCTTCAGCCCCTAAACATGTTCTGAGATGAAATATAGGACATAAATCAGATTGGGATCCAGGTCTACTTTACATATTTGGAAGAACTGTAGAGAAAATGCTAAGAATTGAAGGGCTGATGTGACAACTCTTTTGGGGAAGCTCCCTGAAGAGGTGGAGGAAAAGGAAGAGGAAAACTCTTAGATGTATAAACCAAAGGGATTTTGCTGCTTGAAAAAGTAAATGTGAGCATACAGATTATATTCATGAATTAAAATGGCTAAAATATCCAATGCAAGCAGACCTGACTTGATCATGAGATCATTGAATTCAAACTTTTTGTCCCTTACATCAAATGAACCACAAAGAAGCAGTAGTCTTTTCCCTAATTACAGTTACGTCACAATTTGATCACAATTTTTTTGTAAGACAGTGTAAGTTATAACTTACCACACACACAAAAAAAAGGTATTCTTTAAAAATATAATGCAAGTCTGTATCAGGGAATTGTACATATCACAACTCAGCTGTCAGTCTAGACAGAATCTATAGATATATCCAATGCTTCTCATGGGAAAGTATTTTATGTCACGTCAAATTTTGGCTAGCCTCATACACAGATGGAAGTACAATGCAGTGTACTTCGAATCTCATTTCCTTCCCTGGGCTAGGGCAAAGACTAGTTCCCCAATAAACCACACTTCCCAGCTGGCTTGGACCCTATAGGACCATTGCTGATTTAACAGCCTTGGTTTTGTTTTGCACCGGATTCTTGCTGGACTTTCAGTCAGAGCAGTGTCTCTCCAAGTCCTTGAAAACTGCAGTAAGCATGAAGCATGAAGGTTTATTTTAATCAAGGAAAAAATTACTTGGTCCATTTTTACATATTGTAAAAATCTGGGGTAGGGGAGGTAGAGGAAGAAAGAACAAAAGAATCATCTTTCATCAAAGAAATACAAGGGCCATCTCATCGTTGGTTCAGCTCTACACCATGGATTCTGCAGGTGTGAAAGGCAAGATGGACACTGTACATACACGCTCATGCACATGCATACCTCCTCCTTTCCTCCACCTAAATTGCCAGTGTCCAAGGCACTTCTCTGTAGACTATGACTGAATAGTGTTTGAGAAATGTCTTATGCAGAGTGAAGTTGACACAGCAGAAACACAAAGTGGCACAGGTCTCAGCTTTTGCAGCTCGCTCTTTTAAAAAGCTAAGTCACCTTAATTCTGGTCACTTGCCTTTCTTTTGTATGTTCCACTTCAAATGCTTCTGATCAATGCCTTTTCCTCCGACAGAGGAGACAGAACCCCTGACGACTAAGAAAAGTACTGGAATACCAAACATGACCAAGGACATCTGTTTCTCACTATTGACTTTGTTGGGAGGCTGATGCAAGAAGCTTGTAGGTATGGACTTGAGATGTACTTTAATGCAGATGGGAATAAGCATAAAGGAAACCATGCAAGAATATGAGGTATAAGTATGCTGCTTTGCTACACAGCTGAGTAAAGTCTCCTGATTAAAATGCATTTCTTCTTACAGCACTACAGTTTTCCATTATAAAACAAATTCCTCATTGACACAGTTTCCCCAGATGCCATATCAAGGCTTTCAATTTGTGTGTGAAACATGGCTAGTAAATACACCTGAGGAAAAAAGCATCCCTGGAGTACTAAATAGGCTATCAGGTCACCCTTACCCTTAATTCTCACTTTTTCTTTCTCCTTTTCAAAATTTCTGTTTAAAAGTTTCTATCAGCTGACCAGGGTTTTTTTTCAGTATAATCACTTAATATATTTAATGTTTACAGTCATTAAGGCTTTTAGTGGGATCATTTTAAAATATGCTTTCAGGGTCACTTTGGCTCTATTAAACTTTTTAAACAGATTAAACCCAGGGTCTCTGCTTTCTGAATACAAAAGCAGATCTTGCCTGTGAAGCCAAAAACAATTTAAAACATATGAAATGCAGTAGAATTAATCTGTCCAGAACCAAAAGGAAGACTGTATTTATAGCAGCTGATTTATTTGTTTGATATACAGTATGTGCTCTGGTTTATAATTTTTAAGGTGTGTGAAAAGGGTCACATTATATATTACAAAAATAGCAAGGCAATGATTTACAAGACTTCACATTGTGCCTATTGACCTTCTCAATAAGAAAGGTTGGTGGTTGCAACAGCACTGAAAAATTAAACCCATGGGAGTCAATTTAATGTAGTATAAACTCTTTAACAACCAGCAAAATAGCCATATCAGCTGTTCCATCTGCAGATTATGTTTCAGTTGTAAAATGCAGTTTTTAATAAAAAGTGCACAAGCTTTCTTTATTCTACAAAGCACGTGTTTCCTCCTCCGTGGAAGCAACTGCTCCCTACCTTTTGTGTGCTAAGAATGGAAGTATTGTATTATAACAGGTCCCCTCAGTGGGAAAAGAAAGAAAAGGAAGAAAGAAACTGCTTAACAGCAGTACAAGTCATTTTGTCCCGTTTTCTTCTGAAAATTAATCTCTGAGCTCTGAAGAAAAGATGTACATCTGTTTGTCCTTTGTTGTGGACAAATACATTAGTCTGTCCACGAGGAAAACAGTATTAGCCCATGTACAGCTGGAAATAATCAATACCTAGACTTAACAATTGGGTAATACTTCATGTTAACACACTCACTGTGAAAATGAGAGGTTAAGGGCAAGATATCTCTCTTAATTATCAGAGCCGTGCATCACGGACATTCCAGAAATAATGGTATCGGAACACATCTAAAGCATTGTCAGGTAAATGAAAGACAAAAAAAATTCAAACTGTGATCTTCCTTATGTTTTACCTCATTTTTTGCAGGATTATCTGGCTGCCCCAGCACCCTGCACAGATGGAAACTGGCAGGCAAGATAGAGTCTTTTCGTATCTCTGGTTCATCATCCCTAGGATGCTCATCTCATCCACTTTTTGCAAGCAATCAGACAAAAAGCCCAGAGGTACACAGAGATTGCTAAAGCTATGTATTTAATAGCCACCGTCCCTTAAAACAAAACAAAACCTAACAACAAAATGACACAGCTAACACATCAGGTATTCTGATTTGGGCTTATACCTTGGGGGGCCTTCTGGAGAGAAAGTTAATGGCAGACACACAATATTGGCGATAAAACTAGCACCTTTCAGCTGTTGGAAGACTGCTGTGGTGTGTTTCGGTTTTCTTGACAAAAGAGGGCTTTGTTATAGTTGCTGCTGTAATGATTTGATGTAATGTGGAAGATCACTGAAGGTTTGTGCAATTTATTTTCCTGACTAAGGAAGCAAATGGCAAGACAACTGAGGGCAAGAAGATTGGTGTTTGTGCAGAAGCACACAAGAGATGCGAATAAAGGGATTTGCATAATGCACACTGGTGGGAGTTCTTTTCCAATTTAACTCATCTATGTGGGAAGTTCATTATGGTATTTCCTTTATAACTTATGTCTCTTCCAGGATAGCAGAGTAAAACAATTGATGATACAGCAGTAGATATCTTTTTTACATCTTCCTGTGAAAGATTGCGAAACACTTTGTCTCTAATTCTCATTCCAGTTATATATTACATATGAAAAGAATGGGTCTCTTCAGAGTGTGTTTAAAGTCGTAGTTTGGTGTGCTATGTACTGTAGCAATCTCCACACATACATTTTAAATCCTACTCGATCAGTTGATTATAATGCCCTGGAGAGACAAAATGGGTTAATATTTCAACATTGTGCTTATTCATGGTTAACAATTTCATCGGAACATGATATTCCCATATTGAAAAGTAGGTGAGCTGAAGGAATGGGGTTGATTCTATTAGCTTGTCAAAAAGATATAGACATAGTTACTGAAGCTTTGATAATGGTTAGAATTAAGGAAGTACCATAAAATAATAGATGTCTCTTGTGCTTTTCCTGATTCTAACGTATGTGTTGGATCTGAGAAGACCCATAAAAGACAGGTGAAACCATCTGTTACAGCCAGTCAGTGTTAGCAGCAGGAAAGCAGGCTGTCCTATTGCTGGGACGTGAGGAGAGCAAATCTAGATGAAAAAATTTCCCCGTTACTGAGGCTCTTTTTCAAAAACACTTATACTTTTGTCCTCCAGGGCTTCTGCTTTACTTTGTTATGGAAACCCAAGCAAAGCAAAGCTCAGTTAAAATGCTACCAAGGCGGACAGTGGGTTCACCTCAGCTTTGCAGAGGTGTACATGGCCTTCTCAGAGAAAAGCAGAGAGGAAGCACTTCACCACACTGTTAAATAGTATTTCAAGACATAGTTAGCATTTGCCTTCCCCCTTCCCTGTTGTTTGCTCAGAATTTTCAAAGAAGCATTCAAAGGTTATATGAATCTTTGTAAAGCAGAATCAACCAGTAAATCAGCAACAGTTTCTGGAGTCAAGTGGAAAATGAAAGAGATCTTATTTCTCATTTGATTTGAAAGGAGGGTCTGGATGTATCCAATCTCTTCAGAGGTAAGTTTATAAACTTTTGTACCTTTGAGTTCCCCAGGTTGCGAGCACTTGAAAAAAACTCTCAAAAACCTATCAGAAAGGCATCCCAAACATTCAGCCTGAGCTACTTAGGTCAAAAATTAAAGAGCAAAAACAGAGCAAAAGCAACTCCAGAAAGGAGTTGTATTAAGGGTCCTTGTATTGCCTACCATATGGCTTCTGGAGATAGAGGTTTTCTAATCATTTACTGTCCTGTCACCACAGGAAGCTCATGCTGGACCTTCTGAAAAGTATCACAGACCACTGCAGACTAATAATCTTGCAGAAGGTCACATAAGAAAAGTTCAATAATAAAGCAACTGGGACAGTACCTTGACATTTGTGATAATAAATATTATCAACAACATCAGCTAGAGTTCAGAGAAACACCGGAATTTCACATGTCAAGATTGCTAGTGAGAAGTATTGGAAAACCTTTTAGACAGACATTTTCCTGGGAGAGGCGATCAACTCCAGGAATCCTCGTGCCTCGGGCTTAATTCAATACAGCCTATATCCTTTGTCTCCTTGATCACAGAAATTAGAACTGGAGAAGACTCCCAGGTCACCCAACTGCTACATATTTTCAAGGCTTTCCCAGTGCTCATTTAATGAGAGAAAGTCCAGGGAATGATACTTGTACCATTTCTTTCAGGAAACCATTTCTCATCTTTAAGGGGGGAAGAAAAAACCCTCTTGCATGATTCTTCAATAGCCCCTAACAACAGTGTCTGGTAATGTAAAGCACTGCTGTACTGAGAGTGGGAAGCAAATTACACCTGCTGTACAATTTCCACTGGTGTATCTTAAGTGCACACAATGCAATGTGACATAGAATCTGGTCCCAAAGATTTCACTTAAGAAAAGTGCTGTAGCAGTTAAATGCCTCCATTTTTTTACTTTCTCTTTTCACTTCTGTTATAGATCCTGTCCATCTGTGAAGTCTAAATCCCTTGCAGGAAGCTGTATTCATATACCTTGTTGACCATTGTGCAAAGCAAGAAAAGACTTGAGCCTGAGTAGACTAAGATATTTCCAAGAGCATGGCACTGTTTTCTTCAAGGACTTTGCAGACCAATAGGTAAAATCTATAAACTTACAGGAGTAGAAAATCAAACAGAAAAATCACTTTAGATCTGCTAATAGCTTTCTCCCAGCTTAGAGCAGCAAACCTCCTACAATGGCCAAGATAAAGAACTCAAAAAAAGAAGGAAAAAAAACACCTGATGCTGACATTGTAGCCCATACGCTGAGTGGGTTGAGCTCAATAATGATATCATGTTTGTGTTCTCCAGCTTCCACTATATTGCCTGTGTCCCTGAATCCATACACAATTCATGTTATCGGTATGTAAATCCTATTCAAACTTACCAAAGCTTCAGTTCTCCTAATTTCAAAGCCTACCTCTTTCTTGTGTTTTTTTTTAACAGAAGCTGAACCAAATACCAGGTATAGGCAGATGATCACAAGCAATTGAGTTTCCATAGGTTGCCATTTGTCATTGAGCTGCAGTGGCTGGCTGTATGTGTGTATGTCACCTAATACGTAGGTGGAACGAAGAAGTATTAGCTTAAATCATTGCAAAGGTCACATTTGCCATTTTGTGTAAGTAGCATTGAGATGAGGCTCAGTAAAATAAAATATTTATTTCTAATACAAACCACCTTCATAATTTCAGCTAACACATTTTACTTCTCACTTGTAACAGACAAGGAGCATTCATGCAATTAGGTAGCATAGCTTATCTGCCAGCTGGTAACTCCTCACACCTCAGTAATTTGATTGCTAACAATAGTCCTGTTATATCCATAGTTGGGAAGGAGCAGGAGGCAGGCTTCCCACTGACCAAATGCTATGAAAACTTCCCCAAAAGACATCATGGAGCATTTCTTACTCCTCTTTGGCACATCTTCCCAGCACAGCGCTCTCACTGAAGGGCCTGAATCACAGACAAAGCAGGAGAGGTCAGCCTACACCTACATGGCTTTCTCTCACGTAGTTTTACACCATGAACACTAAGGCATATCTGGTTTATTTATTTATACATCAGTGAAGATATGCTAGATAAGTGATTGGAACCAAATAAAGCCTGCTGGTTTTACAAATTGGGATTACTGGCTGAAGTTTTTTCATGTCATCTCTAAACACCGAGGCAGGTCCCAGGATGGCTTTAGTGATGATTACCAAGCTGTAACACAACCTGTCAAATCTCTTATAATCAGGGGTTAAAATAATACACACTCTGTAATAATTGCTATAAATGCCCTGAGGCATAAAAATATTGTTTGAGATGTTGTAAATAATGTGGCTGGATTTAACTGCAATTTGATATGTCTGTTCTGGTTTTTTCCATGTAGCCTGGCCCCAAGTGTCTTTTCAGATCTGCTCTTCAGTCGATGTTAGCCACAAAAATAACAGTACCTCCGTGTACAGTAGACAAACATCTGGGTCAATCGGAGGTCAAAGCTCAACTAAAGGAGGTGTCATGCAATAAATATAAATGAAGTATATTACTATGATAAATAAAAGTGGTCTACATTAATGCGAACAAACTTGACTGATAGCGAGTACATTTCCAAGACAAGGGTCAAGCTTGGTGCATCAGCGAGGCTGAGGGGCTGAATGAGTTGCATCGCTGCAAGCAACTCTGAGACAAAAATCCCCAAATAGGCTATGATCTCATAGAGGGGACTTATCAATTATGGTAATGAATTCATCCTGACAGTAGACTTTCTGTCACTATTTTCAAATCTTTGCTGTCACTGTCAAAGAAAGTGCTATTTTCTTTTTTTCAAAAGAGTCTAGAATGGGTAATATTTGCTTGGTTTCATCACTGAGGCTTGCTCTCCCATTTTATTCTTCCCTCTCTGCAATTTCTACTGTCAAGTAAATGTTCTTTAAAAAAATACATGAGTTTCTTTATCTATAGAAAACCAATATTTGAAGTTTGTATTTAGAAGACACTTGCTCTGGAAAAAAAAAATTTAGGTTTTGCATGTAGTTTGTATGCAGTGGTGGGTTGAATTCTGACAAGGACTAACATATAGTGCAAGTCTATGCAGACAGGGAGGAATTAATCCATGAGCCTACCTGCTAGGTAAGTTTTCAGTGAGGGTCCCTGGAGTATTGTGAAAACAGAGCCACTGCGCAAAACGCAAGCATAGCTCGTACTCGAGTACTCAGGACCTTGCTGCAGGACTCAGCACTAAGCTGAGTAGCCAGATTTGCTGTCTGGGGGATTACAGTGCAGAGAAGCACAATGGGAAAAACCTCTTCATTGGACAAAGACTTGAAAATTAAACAAACAAACAAACAAACAAAAAACGAACAGGGGCAATCAAAAGATTCTGGATAAAGTGCTGCAGAAAGGAGTGGGAGGCATAACTTGTACCATATCTGATTTCCTTTCACATCATTTAATAGAGGTCTGGAGAATGAGAAAAGTGTGATGAAATGTTAAATAGCAACACACAAGTCTTCTGTATTTGGAGTGCAAATGACTAGTGACATAGGACATTCCATTAAATGATGTCCATGAAAAGCAAGCACATAGTGAATCATCCATCCACACAGGCTTGCAGTAAGAATGTTGCAAAACTCATCTCTGGGCTGATATTGCTGCTATTTAATGTAGTTTCTAGCAAGCCATTTATCATATTTATGGCTACATCTAACCCTTTTTACTATGTTCTTTTTTCACAAGTTCTCCCAGAGAAAGGCTATTCCACAGCTTTATGAAGCCATGAACTGGAGAATAATGCATGACCTAAAGCAAATGGAGGTGAATGATGCCCACATTAGACTGGTTATCCAGACCTGTCAAAGAACTCCCAATACATCAAGCACTGTTGACCAACTTTGCCATGCCTATGCCTTCCAGAATAGGTAACAAAATGGAATTGAAGGTGTGCTTCAAAAGCTCTTGTTATATTATCCAGCATCAAGATTTGCAGCAAATCTGAATACTTGCATCACTTTTTGAAAACGTAAATGTTGTCATCATCTGTGCACTACAAATTCCTGGCTTTTCAGCAACAGAATAGGAGCACTGCCTAACCCTTCTGAATAACCATTTTCTCCGAGAGCACAATTAAAAAAAATATGCAGAGCTTATTAAAAATGTAGCTGGCTTCCAGACTACTTAGTGTCTTCCAATAATGTGGATTGTTGAAAAAATACAAATACTAAGTAGCAGCTGCTGGACCACACACCAGAAAGAAAACGGTGTTTCTGTTGAGAGGTTTCTCAGGAGCTTCATACCATGCAAATCCTTCTGCTTCAGCTAAATCCCTGGAGTATGTAATCCTGGTATAGTTAAACTGTTCTTGGATCATTTGCTTCCCAAGAAGCTTACTTTGCTGCATGCTTGGTGTGCAATTATTTATAGAGAAAGCCCTGTCCTTTTGCAAAGCAGAAAACAGCTTGTGGTAACTCAATTGACACTTGATCTGCATCTTTTCTTTCTTCTTTTTTTTTTTTTTCCCAGAAGTAAAATTAATAGAAATATAGAGTCATAGCGTCATAGAATATCACATAGATTCTCTGAGAAGGTACAGAACATAACCTAAGAATGCTTATATTGGGTCAGACCAAGTGTTCATATCCCCCAATATCCTGGATAAGCAGGGAAATACAAGAGCAGGGAAAGAATACAGTGATGGCTTCTCATGTTCTTAAATTTCCTGAGCCTGAACCACATCTATGTGGTTAATTAATACTCTTTATTTCATTAATGTTTTAAATTGCTTTTAGAACCCATCGATATTTTGGCATCCACTACATTTTGTGGCAATTAATTTTAGCAAAGAAGTGAGCATCTTCAGTTCCCTTTAATGACTGCAAACTTAGAGAAAACTTAAACTTTTCTGGATTGGATCCTTAGGCTTCCTGTGATTTGTTTTCCTCTTCTTCAAAATTTGGATATTGATACTAACTCATCTATCTCACTGTCATGAGTCATTCTCCCAGTTATTTTACTAACATTTGTTAGCAAGGCTTGTTGATTCAATAACATGTGTTAATCTGCACTGAAGACATTTAGGCAAGATGTTATTAATTTCTTGATTTTCTTTTCAATTAAAGCTTGTTCATGACAACTAAAGTTGTGCAAACTTCTAATACATGTAACTGCATGCAAAACATTTCTTCATTCTGGCCAGTTTCCAAATTTTAATTCAATTGATGAGTCCTATATATTAGTGGAGAGAACAAGTTAGCGGAAGATGATTTCTTTACGCTACTGTATAAACTATATTTTGTCATTAGAGGTTAAGCTTGTTGAAACACTATTCTACCACCTATACCTTTCTGAGTTTCTGATATCTTTGTTCAACATATCTTTAATATTAGAGACTTGCAAGAGTGTTGTATGGATTATAACTCTCATCTAAATTTTATAGATGCACATGTTTCATACAGCTTAGTCAAAGATCCCACTGGAATAAAACATACAATCATGAAAAATGTTCTGAATGATGGACTGACAAATTATTAAAGGAAATAAGGGGATTACAAGAACACACTGAGAAAGATAAAATTACAGTTCACTTCTCCCAAAGAAACTGCTGATAACAGAACTAAAACAGGAAAGCTACTTCCTACTTCTTCATCTCTCCCCATGAGTATGTATAATCTGAAGATTAGATCGGATTGTGCTAACTGCAGAGCTGCTTCTTTGAGTCTAGCAGAAGATCCAAACAAGGGATTTTCTTCCTACAGTCCCCCATAGCATCATCACTTCATTTAGGCCACAAGGGGTTGGAGTGGAGTCAGGGTTAAATACCAAAAAGAGGTAGTTTTGTCCACAGAGCTGCCTAGAGCAAGACAGTAGGAAAATGCTGACAGCAATACAGGCTAGAACTTGACTTTTGTACAAGGTAGTGTTGTAGGCAAATAAAATAGCTTAAGCGGTGAACGTAGACAAGGCAACACATGCATATATGCATGTGAGTAAATGCCCAAAACTTAACTTCTGAACTCTAAGGCAGAAGCTAGCTGCAGCTAGTAAGGGCTAGTTGTACATTTTAGTAACACCTGGACTAAACAGACATGGCATGTTTTGAACACACCATTCATAAAGAGACACGAGACAGGACCAGCAGTAAGGGGGCTGATTACACATTGTGTGCTCCTGCACACAGACTGTATTGGCTCTGGAAAAGAAGAAGTGACCCCAGAAGATGAAGACCTTGGCTGGAGGAAAGATCCTGGAAGTGGGTGAAGATCCTGGAAATCAGGGAGATGGATGGAGATGAATGCCAGGGGCACCCAGAGACCTTGGCGGGTGTTGCCCGAGACTGGCAGCCATGAGCAGTGGCATACTGGGAACTGGCCTGACTTTCAGCCCAACCTTCCTGGGCCATCAGAGACCTCCCTGCAGGGAAAGGAAGTTGAAATGAAGTGAACATAATGCTTTGGGGAGAGAGTGAGGGTGAGACAGTCAGATAGGGCAAAAACTTGTATCTTGCTTGTTCTTAAATAAACTCCACTATTATGATCCACCATCAGTTGCTGTTTACTATGTCTTACCTGTGACATGTCAGCAGAGCACATGCAGGTAAATGGAGAGACCATGCACAGTCAGGTCAGCTGGTGATTAGTGGACAGTTTGGTAGAACAACACTCTTTTGAATTAGTTCATGGAGAACATGCTGCCTCTTATATTTTGTCCCTTTCTGAGGTTCAGACACCACATATAGGTGAAAAGGACCTGCAGCATAGCCTCCTGCAGGTAGATGTCACGAATAGGAGCCTGGCCTTTCTCTTCCAGCACAGCTGGAAAGACAACACATCATCCGACTGCACTTCCCTTTCCTGCAGGGACCTGCCACTCAGCATGACCTGGGCTGTGGGAGATGGGGTTAAACTCCTTCCTACCACATCTGATTTAGACCTACATGTCCCCGCTCCTGTACACCTACAGATATCGCCTGTCTGTAGGGAACGTCTCCGAAGTCCTTATGAAACTTCTCCTTTTGCAAAAAAAAAAAAGACTTCAAAATGTGAGAGCAAGGGAGAGAGAAAAAACCCCAAGATGACGCAAGGTAAGCTCATGTGTCAGTCAGTCCCAGGCTCCAGTCCTTGGTCTCATCTGCCCACATATTTTTTCCAGTGGCTGGAGCAGGGTTGTAGCTTGCACTTCCCACCACTCAAGAAGGTGAAGGGCCTCCCCAAGGTACAGCTATCCTGACTTTCTGACCCAGTCATCTTTGCACTCTTTGCCGAATGATGGGACAGTTTCATCAAGAGAGTTTGAAGACATGTTTTGTACAACCCACATTAGCCTGTTGATACGCATTTAGGTAGTACCTCAGAAACTAAATGAGAAATGATGGCAGTGAGTACCTAGCTGGAAGACAGCACAGCTGAATATCTTATCTCCATTGCTGGGATGAACCCTGGGCATGGCTTAAAGAGCAGCACCGTACTCTCCCTTATCAGAAGTCCTTTAGAAGGAAAAGGTTGCTGCCTTTTCATTTTTCATGGTGTCTAATTGGGGAGGGGGCACATAGTAAGCATTTTTATGACTTGCCTGTTTGATGCTTTCAGGAGGTAGGATAGCAGACGCCATATTCTGAGAACTGCTTTGGCCTGCAGCTGTCCCTGGACACCTGAGAAGACATGGCTTCAGGACAGGCATGTGAGAAAACCAAGGAGACATTAAATTAAAAAATTAAGTCATGGTGTTGAGGCACCTCTAACTCTTCTTAAACCTGCCTTGCAGATTTTGTTCATAACTTCATATTTCTTGTATTACACCTTAATTTGTTTCAAGGACGGTCAACCCAATCTTTATGTTATTCAACATTTTATCAGTGGTGGTATTTTGTTTACTTCTATGCCATTGAATACCATGGAATTCTATACTGATCTCTGTAAAACACCTCAGGAAATACCTGCATTCACAGACAATTATTGGTGCCAACTTTCATAGATCTGTCTATTAACCCAACTGTAATCCATTTAATGTATACTTCACTGATGCTGTGTGGTGGCATTAATTGTGCCTGGCAGTAATAAGGCAAGTGCCTTACAAAAGCCTGTTTCACCAGCATAGACGTATTAATCAAATTGAAAATTGCCACACATGTAATTGAGATTATTACAGAATCATATTTGTTGTCGTAATTAACGGAACCCCATCTTGGTTTAATATTATTTTGTCTGGGACTGATTGCCTAGAGACTATTTGTGCTAGAGACACCTGAATAACCTCACAACTCTTCTAAGATCAGCTTGCTTGCAGCCTCCCGGGATTTTGCTGGTGCTCCAGTCAGAAATCTCTGCAAGTAATTCTTTGGGATTTTTAGGTATAAGTTATCCAGGCCTGATGATTGGAAATTATTCATCCCCCATACAAGGGTTGGTTATTTTTAATATCTTTCTCAGCTCCTAACTGAGTACTTCATCATCTTCACGTGAAAAAAGCACTTCCTCTAGTCTCATTTTGAAAACAGAACAGGGATTTATTTATTGTACACTCCTGCATTTCCTGTCTCATTATTCATGGCATTATAATCTCTAGGAATGGGCTTGTATAATTGCTGGGATTTCATTTGTTCCTAATATACTTTTTTAAAGCTCCTTATTTTATGTTGCCCAGAGAGAAATCCATGATCTTATCAGCCTCTCTTATCAATTATGTTCACTTCACAAATTATATTGATTATTATCCATTTTTTTCTTTTCTCTCATGTTGCATTTTCTTGGATTTCCCCCATTTATGATAAGTTCTTTCACTGCATCCCTGCAATAGAAGGATCTCGGGCCAAAGTTGCTTCTCTGTGGACTCACAGCTTTCTTGTCCTGTAACAAAACTTCTTGAACAAATCTAAATTGCATTTTACAGCTATGTTTTTTCTTCCAGTTAGTTCTGTCCTCCTTGACTCCTTCAAAAATACCCAATGCGTATGTGCCAGATTGGATGTGTCCTACTTCTTGGCCACAACAAATGTAATTGTCACAATTTTGGTCTCTATACAAGCACAATCTTCCAGTCCAATGATTAAATCATCTTCGTCTTCCATAATAAAGCTGAAAATAAATTAACTTCTGAATTAGAATATGTTTTGGTTGGGTTTTTTTTTAGGAACTTTAATGATCTTGTATTACTGGTTGAAGGAAGCCCTTAGAGCACATGTCCCCGCACTAAGACTCTCTACCATGTACCAACCTTCCTTATTATTCTGCCTTAATTTAGTGTTCTCCTGGCTATACCATCTAGTCTTTATGCACCAAAAAAAAAAAAAAAAAAAAAAAAACAAAAACAAAACCACAAAAAACAAATATTCCCCTATAGATGTAATATTCAGATTATTACATTAATCTTGGACAGTGGTGGCAAACCTGTGGTGTAGGTGGATGAATAAGCAATGCCACTGTAGCAGTAATGCAATGCCCTTTCCTCTGCCCCCTTTCCCTACCCAGCCCTGCTCCAGAGGGGGGTGCAGAGCTGCCTCTGAGGGATGTTGGGGAAGGAGAGGGGAGGGGAGATTCATTTTTCCCTGTGACCTTACGTGCACACAGAATGATGATCTTTGTAAATATCAAGCAGTCATAATTAGTAAATAATGCAATTAGCCTAAAAGCAATTAAAATTTAAGAGGACTTATCTACCGCAAGACCTGTGAACTCAATTATCTATGGTTGGTCCACCTTTAGCTAAGGTCACTTTTTGTAGCTTCACAAGAAAGCTTTAGAAGGCTTTCTAATGTCAAGAGAATATGAAGTTTCCTTTTAAACAGGTGAGGGTTTATTTGTTGCATATAATCAGGAAATAAATGCCAGGCTGGCATATTTATTTTTTTATACCAGACCTTTGAGCAAAAGCTATTAGTGGTTTGGAACCAAACGTTCTTCTTTGTCTTTGGCCTGAAGCAGAGGAACATGATGATCTTGGAGTCCAAAATTGCATTACTGTCATCTAGATCAGAATTTGAATGATGGTGAGTAAACAAATTATAACATGTAAGTTAAAATCAGCGTGTGACAGTATTGGCAGTGGCTTGGGAACATAGCCCATCCACTTTTCCCTATAGCCCCATTGCTTAAAAAAATATTCCATACAGATTCATCTGGCTACAGTATAGGATTTAATATTGTCCTGCATTTTTAAGTGCTGCCTGTTTTTTGAAACGGCTTCATTTGGAAGCATAGAGATCAGGATCCCATTCCTGTAGGAGCAGGAATGCTATTTTAGCAACTGTTCATGGATACTGGACCCTGATTACAAGAAGAGGAGAGCAGGCATGGGTTTTGTATGCCTTGAACCAGCTGCTGATCCAAATACTGCAGTATTAATTAAAATATTTCTGTAATTCTCAGCAGCTTTAGGTCAATCATATGGTCAAACTGTTTGAGTCAAACCTTTCATCTCTTTTCTACTTGTGCCAAAATGTCAGAAGATTATTCTCTTAAACTGAGCAATAGTCTATAATTGTTACCCAGCTAAATCTATCTCACATAATGATATTATACCAAAGCAAATAAGAGATGGTATTTCATGGTAGCCGTGAGCAAAGAAGGGAGTGATCCAGGTCTCTAATGCTGATTCTTGCAGGATTTTTTCTGCCCCCTCTTCACATTGTAGCCGCAAAAGTCCTCTCATCTCTAAGCCCGTTCACCTTCATAATCTTTAGGTATTGCATTAATTACCATGTTGCATTAATTATCACTTTAACCATGAGCTTTCTCCTATAACCACGTATGGATAAAATTTAATTGCTGGCTTCTGGAAATAGCCAGCACTGAATAAAACTGATCCATTAACTCATCATAATTTCAGTCCCCAAACCAGGCTTGTGGGATGCAGATTAGTTCAAGAGATATTCGCTAACGCTGAAAGATGCATGTACAATTAAGTGTCTTCTTTATTCAATGGCTGTCTTCTTTTGTGTGGAATACAGCCCATTATCTTTTATATGGGTATTATATGTAGCTAGACAGATAGATGGAAGTGTAAGTATCCCCCTTCTTGCCCAGACTGTCGGTGACATCCCTTGTTTAAAGTAGTTTTGAATGCTAATTAGGTTTTCACTGCCCCTGTCTTTAGCATCTGCTGGAAGGCAGCTCCCTTCCAGTAACCACCTTGAAGTTACCATAGATCTTGCTAATTATCTGTTTCCCCATAATTCCAATGCATAAGAACCTGTGCAATCTGTGACAAACAGGGTCTAAATTATGCAGTAAATGCCCCTGGATTCTCTGACTTTCTAACGCAGCAAACTGGAAATACTGCAGCTACAAGTAATTTTTAAAAATTGAGATTATTATTGCATTCACTATAAAATGAATAATCCATGAAAGAAATTCCTTGCATTATTTGTCACAGTAAATTAAACTTGTTTTACCCTACACCTGCATTTCTCCTCTGCTTCCAAAATGTAAATGAAATAAAGAACTGAAGGGCAAAAAGTTATCAGGGGCAACTGACAGCGGTTACACTGGCTACAAGATAATTTGGCATTTGGGGCACTAAAGAAGGCTTGGGGATTACATGAGACTCAAGATTCAGAACTCAGCGTGAATATTTCTGCTTAAAACACAAACGTGTAAAAAGCCTAACTGTTTAACATGCTAAATGGCATGAGAGAAGTGCAATTTCAGTCTGTCTGCACATGGGAAAACAGTGCTGAGATGCTCGTCGCTGTGCTAAAGAATATTGGCAGAATATCACTACCCAGAAAGCAACAGTTTTACAGCTAGATCCACACAAAGAACTTAAATGTTGCACTGCCTAAATTTTAGGATGGAAGGGTGTGTCTCAAGTAGTCAAGAGGAAAAACTGAAGAGAAGGTATGTGTTTCTCTGTTGAGACCCCACCCACAGTCCTGTGTCCAGCTCTGGAGCCCTCAGCACAGGAAAGACATGGACCTGTTGGAGCAGGTCCAGAGGACGGTCACCAAAATGATCAGAGGGATGGAACACCTCTCCTATGAGGACAGGCTGAGAGAAGTTGGGGTTGTTCAGCCTGGAGAAGAGAAGGCTCTGGGGAGACCTTCCAGTACTTAAAGGGGGCTTATAAGAAAGGTGAGGACAGAATTTTTAGCAGGGCTGTTGCAGTAGGACAAGGAGTAATGGTTTTAAACTAAAAGAGGGCAGATTTAGACTAGGTATAAGGAAGACATTTTTCTCAATGAGGGTGTTGAAACTGGCACAGGTTGCCCAGAGAGGTGGTAGATGCCCCATCCTTGGAAACATTCCAGGTCAGGCTGGACAGGGCTCTGAGCAACTTGATGTAGTTGAAGATGTCCCTGTTCATTGCAGGGGTGTTGGACTAGATGACCTTTAAAAGTCCCTTCCAACCCAAACTATTCTATGATTTTATGATTCTTAAAGCTGACCCTTCTCCTTACAGTGGCACAAGGACAGAGACAGGCCACGACCCCTCCTAGCTCCTGGGCCAGCCGGTGCCTTTGCCTGGGGGACTTTGTTTCCCACTTCAACTGCTCTGCCAAAGTCATTGTTCCTGTCACCAGGCTGGTGGCAGCCCCAGGATGGGGGAAGGAAGAGGTACTGTGCCTTGCACGGCACAGCAGCACTTGGTGGCTGAAGGGGACACACTCCCAACTCCCATCATGGAACTGGGAGATCTTCTGTTTTCAGTCCGCACCAACAATTGTATAGCTCAAACTGGCAGCCCAAAGCCCTCGCTGCCAGGTGATGTGAAATGCCTCTCGCCCTTCAGATCTCTTCCCACCATAAGTACTCAATTCATTTAGGCAAGGACTAAGGGTGGGCACGTGTGCAGCCCACCAGTCCTCCGGCCCCGCAGCACAGAATCCTGCGTACGCCGGTGACTAAAACATCCTTGGAGCCATGCAAGAGCTGCAGCTCCAGGCTCCGCTTGCAAACAGGAACAGCTGCGCCCGGGAATGGGTCTGCCGCAGCGCTCATGATCCCAGGCCATGCTGCTTCATTTCCGGCGTGTGCCGGGGGGTCCTGACTAATTGGGGAGCTCACAAGCCCGCAGGGTCAGACTGCAGGCGTGAGACGTGCTGTCCTCCACACACGCTTGTTTTGTGGATCCAGATGGGCAAAGGGAGGTGAGATGAGTCCCTTGCTGTTGAGCACCCTCCGGGCAGTTTGCTGCCTTTCTGAGGAAAATTTCTACGAGGCGGCAGATCACCTGAGATTTTTGAGGACTGCAACTTTCAAAGCCTTCAGGGCATCCCTTGACTGTAACCCTAACCTGTTCCTGCACAGAGCCTGTACAGAGTAATTGCTAGCAACGTCTGAATCCGGTTTTAACCGGGGGAGCGGAGCGCATTAATTTGTTTCTTGAATGAAAACAAATTCAGCCACTGGAGTGTGATTCTGCAGTGCAGATTGCCAGGGGTACAGACATTAAATTATTGATTTATAATGTGAAGTGCAGGTTATTCAGCTACAGATAGTAAAAGGTTTTGATATGAGAGCTGCAGCTTTGATATTGCCTCTGTGATTCACTGGTGTCTTCGGGGTGAGCTATTCCTGACCACTTCTCCCGTTTGCCCTTTACTCCAGGCACTCTGGGTGGGACCGGATGTGCAGGGCAGTCTGCATTGCTTTTTTGTACCACTACAAAGATCCAGAGCAATGACAAGGTTCTAGCTTGAAAATGGAAGTTTTATAGACCTGTCACTACAACTACCTGTCAGGCGTCCCTCAAATGATGTGCCAGACATATCATCCATAGGTGAGAAGAGCATTTCACAATTTCCAGGCACAAAGATGGCACGGCTCTCTAAATACATGTGTCTCTCTGAAATTCAAAGAAGGTTAGACATTTTCAAGTTGATTTTTTCCCCTGCTTTGGGAGGATATCAAAGCCACTGAATTTCACCCAAACTGGCGTGTCACTTCTTCAGCTATGGCCTGAAAAGACAGACCAGAGTCTATGGGCATTTCCACCTACTGCCTTTCAACCAGTGTTTTGGCAGGCTGCCCTGAAAGTGGGTCGCAGACCCTCCAGGTCTCTAGAGCTTTCCAGGGAGGCTGCTGGACTCCCATTTTCCTGGGACATTGTGTTCCCCAGCAAAAAGTCTGGTGGGCAACAAGAATCCCTGGGAAATTCCGTGGCTGATGTCTCCTGACAGGCTACCCCCGGCTGGCTGTCCCCCCCGTTTCGCAGGCGGCTGGCTCCTTGCTGGCCCTCATCCTGGCAGCAAGCTGGCTGCACGGACAGCGTGGCTCCGCGCCCGTCCGCCTGCCAGGATGCAGAAGAGCATGTGGCATTTTGGAGATAACTGCAATGTCCCTGCTTGAAAAACATTCCTGTTTCCAAAATAAAAGCACTAAGGATTTTTTGCTTCCACTAAGAATCTTAAATATTCGGTGGGGTTTTGGGGGGGGACTGGGGGGGGGGGCGGGATGTGTCTTGATTACATGCAAAATACTCCAAACATTTCCATTCTGTTTTTTGGCCTGCCCTCCAGGACCAGCTGGGGAGATGCTTAGAGCCCAGCTACATCCATAGCTTAATTACACTCTACTGGCATGAACTACAGAAACAAAAAAAAGGATTTTTTTGTTTCAGTCTCTCTTCTAGCCCTCTTACACTGCAGGGGTATTAGCTGGTACAGGAATAGATGTATAAATCACCTGGGCTGTGTACCCAGGTACGGTGGGCTTTTCCGAAGGGATGCATTATGATCCGGCTGCACTCACTGTTGGTGAGGATTAACACTCCAAACATCTTTTGTTCTTCTCCTCAGTTCTGCCCTACATTAAATACTTGAATTGAGGATGACTTACTCCTCTGCTTAACTGATATCTGAAATGGAGGACTACAGCTCCTCTCCAAGTGAATAAGGAGAGACAGTGGAAGTGTCTGAAGTAATACGCACGGTGAGAAGATTCAGTTTTGCCATTCTAGAAGTTTACAGTATTATTGGCTTGTTCCTTTGTATTAAATCTTTTCCATTTTTTCTGCTATAGGAATGTAATTTGCATCATGTCTTTTTCCCAGGAGGGAGATGCTAGAAGCTCCTCAGGAGCTGATTAAGATTTTTCTCACTGAGTTCACATTTGTTTTGTAATGATTTGTGAGTAGCCTGAGTTGTTTGAAATACTAATGCCAGAAGTTTGGTTTAATTGACTAAGACCTGGATTTTCGATAAAATTCTTTGCTAATTTCTTTCATTACAATGGCCTGTGCAAGAAGTGGATCAACAATCATCATTAAAATGTGATTTATATTCTGCGTGACTTCATTTTCCAAACCTCCTACATTTTATACCTGCAAGATGGAATTTTTGTGATAATTTCTGTAGAAGTAACAGGACCGTTGCAAAAAAGAAGTATATGCTGAAGATATAAAGAACTGTGGTTAACTTTGATGCCAGCGAAAATTGTTTTATCACGGAACTGTACCTATTGATCTAATACTTGTGATGTTTTCCAATTACCCACACAATCCAGGACTCCTCTCTAAATCACTTAATTCAGTGCCTTTTAAGACTTCCTTTGCATCACAGGACAATGCCATGCCTTTCATACACTTGAGCCTCTTCATATATTATCTGCTAATTAACATCCTTGGAAAACAGTTTCTCTGGTCCCCACTAACTAATCAGGCAGCAGAGAGTCCAACCTATTAGCCAGCACATTGGTTAATATCTCAACATCAATACAGAACAGATAAAGCAGATAGGCCTACAAGAGGCAAAATCAAATTTGTCTTTCTTAAATAAGTTTCAAGTCAATTAAAGATGGCCTTCTATTGATTTTTACAAGGGACTTTTTACAAGGGCATGTAGTGATAGGACAAGGGGTAATGGTTTTAAACTGTAAGAGGGTAGATTTAGTTAGACGTAAGGAAGAAATTCTTCACAATGAGGGTGGTGAAACACTGCAATATGTTGTCCAGAGAAGTTGTGGTTGCCCCATCCCTGGAAGTGTTCAAGACCAGGTTGGATGGGGCTTTAAGCAACCTGGTCTAGTGGAAGGTGTCCCTACCCAAGGCAGAGGGGAGGAACTAGATGATCTTTAAGGTCCCTTCCAACCCAAAACATTCTGTGATATGATTCTATGATATGAAACCAATTTAATAGGGTTGTGAGCCACACCCTTATTCTAATGCCTCAGTAAGGCCTTTCGTCCTGCTCTTTTTGGTCTTCTACCATTTCCTCACATATTCCTTCACATTTATTTCTGTGAAGCTTTCCTAGCTGTTTTTCACCCAGGATTTGAATTACTGTGATGTAAGCTGTTAACCTTGGAGTATAGTTTGAGCTTTTAAAACTTCTTTATCCATCCTATCAGTTTTGCCTAAATGGGAATAACCACTTGCAAATGAAGCACATTTTGTGATTACACCTCTGAGTTATGCCCTGTTTAATACACCACAAAATACCCCTCTAAATGTAGGAAATGTTTAATTCCTTCTGCTTTGCTGAAGACAAAGGGTGGTAATGGAACAGTTAAGGTCAAGGGAGAATTTTAAGTACATAAATTCTAAGTTCTTCCTAGCAATCCTAATAGTATCTGTGTGAGTATCCCTTGGGTTAACTAAACTCCTTTTTTTCATTATTTGCATTAGTGTTCAGTTTCTTCCTTCTTTACAGGACTGACTAGCTGGCATATGAGCTAGGTGGCCCAGTGCCCAGTCCCTCAGAGGCATGACTTGGTAGATACTCTCAGACCATGCCTAACACGTACCAACAGAATTACATGTTTCACAAAATAAAGAGATGTTTCAAACTTTCTTCTGTATAAGCAACAGCAATAGCAAATCTTTGTGTGTATTGACCTAAAGGCTGGCACATTCCTATAGGAAAAGGGAAACATGCCCAACTCCTTCCCCTGCCCAGGGGATTCAGATCTCTTTCAAAACTCAGGATTTACTGGGCTAGAGAAAAGGAGAAGGAATTCACCTGTATCCTAAAAGAACCTGCACTTCTTCAGGAGTGAAGGGGCCAGCATTTTAACCACTGCTCCTTTTGAAGACTTTTGAATACAAAATTGAAAAGCAGTGCTGGGAACAGCACTTCTGGGTTGGGAAAAGTAGGGTTGAAATGTCTCAGGTCTTCTCTTTTTGTAGGCAGATATGGTAGGACATGATCACCTCCTCTTCCTCTACTTTCAGCTGTCATACTTTTGCAGGGAGAAATGAGCCATGCTTGAAAAAGTTTGTGGATATCTGTCATGAAGTGCTGGCTACAGGCTCCCAGGTAGCACAGAGGTAGGGAACTCATGTCCCAGTATGGCAGCATGCCACTGAGCTCCGTTACCTTCAGCAGAAAGCTTCTAGTTCAGTGTCTTGGCTCTTTGGACTTGCCATTTTGTAGCACCTCAGTCCCCATGTGCTGAATGCTAGGCTTATTTAGGGTTCTTCCTTCATTTCTGGACATCTTTTCTCTCTAATCAGTGCTTCCTCTCTTATTCTGCTGAACTCCATGCTTATTTCTCGTAGCAACTAAGTGGGATATATCCTTTTTCACAGTTTAATGATTCCTGTTAAGTGCTGATTTCCTTTTCATTGATGGTACACAGCATAGTGCAAAAGCCATGGGCACTAGAGTGAAAGCCCATAGCTGGCTGCAATGTGACTGAGGAGCTCCACCTACATACACCCAGGAAATTTGCTCTCCCTCTCTCAAGAGTTCCTTTCACAGGAATTTAACTTTTTTTTAAGAGTTCCTCCTTCTCCGTGTCAGTCTAAGCTGGGATTTCTTTCAATCTAGTGTTATTTCTTCTCTCTCAGTTCTCCAAATTACCTGTTTTTTAGGTCCTTGCTTTCAAGCTCCTCAAGTCTCTTGTCGGTATCCGTAACTGTATCTGAATGCTTGTTTAAGCCTGCCTCAACTTCAGTCACTCTACCTCTTATTGTAATTCCCTGAAAGATGCTTTGCATCAAAGCTTCCATTGATGTTAGCTCAGACAGTAATTCTCTAACGTCTGCCAATCTTCCTCTGTTGTACTTTGTTTGCAGCACAACGTTACGCCTCCAGGACCTCCTGGGGTCCCAGTGCTTCTGTCTGGCCGCTTGCAAAGACATTGGTAATATCAGAAGTGCACATCTGTACAAGCATGCTGGCATCAGGCATCACCAAATATTTTTAATTTGGGCTTTGGGATATTCTGCATTATCTAAAAATCATTGAAAATTGCATACCAATGGCTGCTTTGGATAACTACTACAGCCTTCAAGACATAACCGTTGCTCTGAACAGCCTCTCTTAACCATTTTTTCTTTTAGATTTTTTAAGTTTTCAGGCTTCTGTAGGGTGAGTTCAGCCTCTCTGGTCCAGTTTGGGACACATGACTCATGACTGCACCGTCATGGCACTTCTACACGCAGATAATACAGAATTACTGAGGAAGACGCATTGCCAGTCCCAATTCCAAGTATCATGTAAATGTGGTCACCCAGCCTCAGGTCTAGGGGCTCAAGCTTCTCCTTTTGCCAAGAAGCAAATTCCCATGATTAAGCTTATTTTTCATTTATGCCTTTCCTGCCATATGAATATGGAAAAATGCCTAGCCTTGTATTCTGCATTTCTTTGAAGATGGTCTGTACCTTCATCCTTCTTCCTAGTTCTCATGCTTCTAATACAATGTAGAAGAAATGCCTTCTTTTTACTCTTCTGCCCTTTTTTCACTGCCTTCTAACTAGCACTGCAAAAGTTATTCATTAGGTCCTTGAAGCAGTTGTACTCAGTCTAAAATTGTTCTCTCCTCAGCTTCTCTTACAGCCGGTACCTGCCCAGATTGAAAGCAAATGTCCCATCCAGTGATGAGGCTACCTGATGTGCCTTCCTTGGCTAAAGTGAAAAAGTATATGTGTAGTTACCCAATGTTACAGTGCTTAGGAAAACATGATGTAAAATGTATAATTAGGAAATTCCTAGGAGACAGGTGAATCCTAAATCCCATCTTCCTCTGGGTTTTGCATGTCTCTCTGTGACCTACACAGAGCTCACAGGGGATTCATTTCCTAAAACCCTTATCTGGACATCTGAGAAACTGAGAAATCCACAGTTTTCAAGAGCCCACCACAGAGCCTGCTGTTAAAACTGTGTCAAAAAAACATCACAGTTGTCATATACTGTAAATTTGCTCTTTGGTGAATGTTACCGCTTGCACTGAAGCAATTCTGACACTACGGGCAATAAGCCCAGGAGGGCTCCCACGTAGGACAGAGAAGCTCGTAACACAAGGAGCATCCAACACGGTGCTTTCAGTGAGAGCCCAAACTCATATTCAAGTCTCAGCTCACATTGCCTTTTGGATGGTTTGGTAGCTCAGATGTGCACTTCAGAAACACAGAAAAGCAGACCACAGAAGATGCAAGGACTTCTCTAAGTAGCATCTGCTAGAGCAGCCCGTTTTGACCTGGTGGAAATACCATGTTTGATGCCAACCCTGATGTTTATTGCCGCAAAGGCCCTTGCTTTCCCCTGAGCTTGGGTTCATAACAGTACCGCAATGAATCCTACAGCTCCCACGCTTCCCGTCACGGGAACCGTAGAAACAGCCTGAAAGAGAGAACTCTGCCCAGCTGATATTATTCCTGTGTAAATTAAAATGTGGAAACCTCTGTCACTTTCTCTGGAGATGAAGAAATCAATCAGCAATCCTTGCCCTCCAAGAACAGAAATGTATGAAAGTGTTTCCTTTGCTTTAATCTACAGGGATATCTGTACATTCTGCTCTTCCTTTTTTTGTTCAGTTCTCTCCTTGCCCAAGATCTCATAACCCTGATTTAGGTGCTCATATGCTGCAGTGAGCTCCCATCCCCAGGCAACTTCATCATCTCCAAGCTGTACAGGCTTAAACTCTTAACCTGTCATAATGCCATGATTAAGACCCATCATACATTTGAACGGTTAGAAGCCCATCTCTGCTTCACCACCGGACGCTCTCTCTCGCTCAGTGGAAGGCAAAATCAATTGCCCCCCACATGAAACAGGGGGAAGGCAAGCGGGCAGTTTCCATGGCATTTTACAGCATTATAGCCCAGCTCCCTGGCCATGTTTATTCTGTAATTCTAGTTCTGCTGTTTGCAGCCTTGCTGGTCTTTGTGGTTGAAACAGAATAATTTTATTTTTCTCCTTCATGCTGTTGATAATTTGAAGTGACTTTAAATGACCATAAACTTATGTTGTAGTATTACACAGGTCCTTATGACTTTTAGGTCACAACGCAGCACTTTGCATTACTCGTGTTAAAATCCGTAAAGTTATAGGTCTTCCCAATACAATATTTGTCATTTGGGTATTCCTAAGATAGACCTATTTTTAACAGTGATCATAAGGATTGAGTAAATGCATAGTGTCTAATTTAAGAAAGTAAATGACAGTGAGTAATGAGACCATGAAAGCTCACTAGGAGTGTTACGGGTAGCACAGGGCGTGCTTGCAGGAAGGATTTCTTGCTTTGTGCTGTGCAGTCTCAGAGGGTGGATGCATCGTGTGTTAGTTATGCCCTGCTTCCCTGTACAGTAGAATAAAGGCAGCTGAACAGTAGTAAGCCTGGATGCTCACTGCCAGACAAAAGCTTAAATCAAAACAAAAGAGGAAAGCCATGGTTCTGCACTAAGCACAGACGGTAGATATGCTAAACCAGAGTATTTACAGGAGCCAAACAAAAATAACTGCATATGTAAGAAGCCTCCCCTTTTTTGCAGTTCATATCAGTCTGATTTCTATCTTGCCTTCAGTGATCAGGAAGAAAAGAGCTCCTATTTAGTGACATTTCCGAATATTTATAGTTCTCCAGTAGTAACCTTTTGTTTGGTAGATAGTGGAGTTTGCACAGCATGCTGAGTATGTCATTAAACATTTGCCTGAAGATCTGAGTGTTAGCATCAATGACAGAGTTTCCTAAACATGTCACATTTTCTTTGGCTGCCATGAAAAATTATAGCTACTGTGACTCACACTTTAATAGCAGCTATTTGTGATATTTTAACCTAATGTACAGCCCCAGAGGAGAAACAACAGACACAATAAAGCATCTGCCAGTGACTTGCTCGAATGAAGGGACTCCACGCATTATTAGGATGCCAAATTAAAGAGAAAAGGCTCTTGTGTCAAATGCCAAAGGGTCTCGGTGTTTGTTAACTTCATTGTAATTTATGTTTTATCTCTGAAGCATATAAAGAGAAAGAAAAGAAAAATTCCTTTCCTCTCTATTGTCTCTTTCTCTCTGCCTAGTTGCATAGTTCTTCTGACAGGAAGGGTTAAATACCTTAAAAAAACACACGATGAATCATCACATTTTTTATTTTTAACAATTGAAATATTAAACAGGAAAGATTACCTTCCCGTGTATCTTAGCAGTGTTAATTTTTTTTCAATGTTAATTTTAAAAAGTAACACAGAAATTGAATGATATGGGTATTTTGGATGCCAGATGGAAAAAAGGCATTTGTGTTACATTTGTCCATCTTTTCTCTTAATCATTTTGCTCTTTTCTGTAAAAGAAAGCCAAAAAATGAATATTCCACGTGTCTGTAACAGAAAAATTGTTCTTTTCCTGTTTGTCTGGATTCTTTCCCTGTTTTTGCCAAAACTTCTTGTGCCATCATTGCATACATCAGAGAACTTATCCATGCCATAATTTCTCCATCTGTAAAATGAGAATAGAAAGACTTGCCTCCTTCCTAGTTAAATTCAGTCTTGTTTGGAGGTGTTTTAAAAACGTGGAAGGAGATGAAATAGTTGTGCAAATTATATGTTCTTGATTTATATAAATTCTGGTATTTATCCCATATGATTAACACCACAATGCCAAAAGCTGAGCTCCATAGGAAACACAAATAACTGCCACTAATAGCAGCCAGTTAACAGATTTTCCTGCGATGGAGCTCTTGAAATCTGTTTTAAAAGCACAGATGAATACATCATTCTGGAGCAATATCACCAGCCACCTAGACCTCCATGCCTTGTAGTAAAGGAGCCACTGTAGGATTTATAACAAAGGACCAAACTCTGTAGTACCATGTGTGCCTTCACTGTATATCATTTTCTTTAAAGTATTTGTTTCCCCACAGGAAAAAAAAAAAATCCATGAAATGTGATGTTGTTTTTGCTTGTCCTCATGGACATTCAGTAAATCAGGCCACATTACAGCAGCTATGTTCACATTTCAAAACAAAACTGTGATATCACCTAAGTAGCCTTGTGAAATATGGTGTCAATAAACAGGACTGAAAGTAAAGTTGCTACCTGAATTAAAGAACAAAACAATCTTAAGGAAACTTAGATTCCCTTTTCAGACCTTATTGTCCCATATATTGTATCTGTTAGGCTGACACACACAGATTTATAAGATTTTATTGAAAATTTGTTGATTGCACTCTTTAAGAAAGGCACCGAAGCAAGATTTGCAGGAAAGGAAAAGTCTAGCTGAGATCATCTTCCTAATTATCCACAGACCATATTTTCTATTTTAATTGACTGCATTCATCCCTTTGAAACAAGTCTCATGTTTCTAGCAGATGTGTTAGCACAAGTACATCCATCATTACATGCCTTACATTTGCGTTGTAATGCAACTCTTGATCCTTCCTCTCAGAAACACCAACATGCATTCCTGTCTGATAATGGTATATCTGCATGAGCACTATGATACACTGCTTTTCGTAAGAGGATTATGAAGACAGAGCTGAAGGTTTTTGTTATAGTTTAATCACAAGGAACCTGTGTGAATGTTGTGTTTCTCTCCTCAAAATTTAAATGGAATTAGTTACTAGAACTGAAGGATCGCAGCTGTCACACGTTGTTATAAGATCATTCAGAGACAGAATTAAGACTTGGAATCCTACTAAGATTTCAAACCAAGGTTGCAAAAAAAGGAAAGAGTAAAATCTCAGTGGCAGGTCTCTTCAAAACACGTATTTCAACATTTTGTAAAAAGATGAAGAACAGGAAATTGGCACCTAAATCACACACACAAAAATAAACATACATCCAAGAAAAGCAGAAGTTGTTCTTGTGTAGAACCCCACTTTTTGTCTCAGTCCCATGACAAGTTGTATTAGCAGTTACATCAGCAATGCGATCTCTCACTGGTTATGGCTTGGGCTAGGATGATGCCCATGTCAAGGACAACAAACATTCTTCAGAAGACACCATCAGGATGGCCTTGCACTTGGCTAGTAGTACAGACTCACTGGGATTCAGACTGTTTAGAAACAAAGTTCAGCTAGCTCTAGTCCATAGCTCAGCAGCAAAGTATAAATTCAATGTGAGTTGTTATTGATCCAAAACTTTCTGCGAGTCAGACATTCCCCTGCCTAGAATGAAAAAAGAGGTAACACAACACTCAGCCCACTCTATAAACTGTGCTTTTACTTTTATAACACATTCAAAAGTTGTCAGAAGGTATATGTGGAGGTAAGCTGAGTTGCTAGTGAAGGACAGAGGAAGGGGGAGAAGGAGGGAGGGAGGTTACAGCAGGAAAAGCAATCTACAACAAGGTGGAAGAAAGCATAAACCATTCTGATTTATACTTTTTCTCCACCCCTTCTGTTGATTGCTTTTCCTTCTAGAGACACATCTTTTCTCTTCTTCTACAAGGTGTGATGTGAACTGATTTACACTGCCTTTCCAACAGATAGTTAACCCACCCTCCTAATCAAGAAAAAAACATTAAAAAATTAATAAACTTTACCTTGTTCAACTAGCTTTATTTGTCTTCACACCAATCAGCCATGTTGGCAATATATAAAACACCACTGAATTTGTTGCCACAACCAGCAATGATAATAAGTATGCCCATATTGGCTTAAGGGAACGGCGCAACAGTAGGTACGTGGAAAATGTCAGATGTAAACGAGCCTTGTATTGTTCTGTGCTTAGCAGCATTGTACAGGACTGCATATTGGCTGTGCAATGAGTAGAGCTATATAACACATAGAGCTCAATTTTTTCCCCAGTTTAACAACACTGATGGCATAAATTGCTATTCCTTTTTGCAGGAGCTGCTTAATGAGTGGCGGTGTCAAGGAGAGGCAAAAGGGTCTCACAAAGATGCCCCAGCCTTGGCCCCCACATGGTGTTAGGGCAAGCCTGCAAAGGGGGCTATGTGGGCAAAACCATGTCCTTTCAGGCAACAGTGCTGAGTCCCCTTCCAAAAGAACTGAAGCCAGGAAGCGCCCAGGCGGCCATGGCCTGGGTCTAGAATGAACTGAACCCTCATTTTTGCAAGTATGAGATTCAATTGCATGTTTTAAACACCGTTTTTTGTTGTTACAGTTTACATAACGCTGCATATAAATGATTCAAAGATATAAGGAGTAGGTACTACTTGTGATATACGTGAGAAGGAAATTTCCAAACTTGGGTTTGACGAAACATGGCATTTGTTTGCAAATAATTCCACAAGAATCACATCTGGAAAATGCTACAAAATAGAACAGAAAAGCATTCCTATATTTTCAACCAAACTTTTCTGAGAAATTATGCAGTTGTATAGTAACTTTTTTAACATGGCATAAATCTTTGAGAAGCCCAGATGTTACAAAATGCAAACCACCGTAAGTCACTGTTTCCAGTAGTGAATTCCCATCAGGATTAGTTTCTACCAGAAAACAGTACCCCTTACGGGTGCTTGTTGTGCTAATGAGGCCAGTGGGGTTCTTATTTCCCTGCACATCGTCTTCCCTGTGCAGGCAACCATCTCCCATTCTCTCCCAGCCCCTCCGAGGTTTCAGACTTGACAGTTGAGGGGAAGCATACGACAGCAACCTGCACCTCCTGATTTTAGGGCAATGGAAGCAGCAGTTTCCCATTCATGCTGATGTGGCTGCCAGGCTGAGGTTTCTCTTAGCAGGGACCTGCTGCCCTGCTCCTACTGCTCCGGGCAGCGATGCGGCAGTTTTCCTCACTCTTTGCTGTCTGCCTCCATATCGATGGCTGCCTTCAGCTTGCTGAGCACTTGCAGACATTTGCATCGGACCTTGCCACTTTTTGACCTTCTGAGGCCTCATGGGTTTATATCAGAGCCTCTGTCTGATGCAGGTGGTAGAAGAAAGGATCTGAATGGCTCTTGTTTTGGTCCCAGCAAATACAGAAGCATTTTTCCACATCACCTCCTGTGTCCTGTTGGCCTTTTAATGTGAGGTGTTTTGGGGCAGTAACTCTCTGTTACAGAGATGTAATAGAGCATCCAGTTGACAGAGCTGCACTGTCTGCTAGGGACCTCCAGGAATACTAAGAGCTTAAGAGCAAGAGTAGGATTTCATGTCTGATGCTCACGTGGAAACAAAGACAGCTTTTCAAAGGTCTCTCTCTACAGCCTGCACCAAAGTGACCTGTCAGGGTTTCATCTCAACTTGACATTTTGGCAGTGCTCTTCAGGTAAGAACTGAGAAGGCTGGATTTTGTCAGAACTTGACTTGAAAGAATTTTCAACAGTTCTGTTTCTTATTCCCTTCTGGCAAGAGAAAAAAAAAAGAGGTTTACATGTGAGAATCTCATGAAGCAGAAAATCCAGCTCTTTCTTACACTGCATTCCCTCTTGGCAACAAAGGGCACAAGAGTGACTCGGTCCATATCATGACCTCCTCACCGCTCACATTTAGAAGAGGGACTGCTCACTGTCCCTGCAAGAACACTGTGTCATTTTTCAGGCTGTCTTTATCTAGATGCTATATTAAAAAAAAGTTCAGTTCTGAGTCTGCCTAAAATTCCCACCCCCAGCTTCTAGCACAAACAGCATATTTTAAATACAAAATAGACTCCTCATCTTTGCCCTTGAGTAAGTGATAGAGTATGTAGTAAATAGGTAATATAACATTTCTTTTGTATTCTATATTATAGCATAATATATCAGAAACAATACTCTGGCACAATAGTACTGACACCTTTGAAAATGGTTTTGTGCTGGCTCACCCACCATATTTTCCTTCCATGGAAGAAAAATAAGGTGAAGCCACTTAGGAAGAAATGAGTTCTGGTGGCAGTTAATCATCTGTGCAAGTGCAAGGTGTGGGATGGGAGATAGGATTCACAGACGGCAAACAGCAGCAAGACACTGAGAGAACGTGTATTCTGAGTGCCATTAATTTGCACTGAGTACATGGGGCTAGGAGAAGTGGTCTAGTTAATTAAACCATCTCACTGAAATGGATTCAAAAAAGGTTTAGATTAGCGTTAAAATCAGCTTTAGCCTGCATTCCTCATGGGTTACATTGAGAGAATTTATTCTGTATCCAAAGAAGTTCAGATATATAGATTATCAGTACTGCTGGTTTTATAGAGCAGAGTTACTTGTGTAAACATTCCTCAATATCTGTATGATATTCCTTTCATTTCACTCCTTTGGAAAAATTTAAAGGATGAGATTCATGGTAACCTGATTGTTTCAAGAGACAAGGGTGAGGTGACCCACTGAAAGTCTGCAGTATCTTTTCCCTTCCAGATATCTGCAACAAAAAATGCTGGAGTTTGATAATGTCTGTTCCTTTGTGTTCACTCAGCAAATCACAACGCAAGCCAGAAGGGTTAGCTCAGACTTACAATATTCGGAGTGATGTATGTTTATGCTGAAGAACACTGATGAGCCAGGTAGAGGAAGTCAGACTAAAATAACATCTGTTTGATCAGCACCTGTCTCTATTCACTTTTATTATCTTCATTGCATTCCCCATACAATAAAATGGGTGTTATTTGTGTAGATAATACATAAGGGAGAGGAGTTCACTATGTACACAGATGGTAGGCCTTCATCTCAAATTAAAATTATCATCTTTTGGTAGCCCAAAATTTGTTTAAATGAAAGCAATAAAGCCCACAGGAATGCAAGGAACAACTGTATTGTTGTATGGCTACCCTATTTTCTTAGACAATGAAAGATTAATTTAGATTTCTTTTTAATTTTAATTTCATCTGAGGTTTTGCCATCTATGTATGTGCTGAACTCCTTCCTGTGTGCTTAGCACAACTCTTAGTCTCTCAACTTGGTATCTAGATATTAGACAGACTGGAGAGACAGATGTTCAGCAGAACTGATCAAAATTGACTTTAAAAGAAAATTTTAATAACTGGAGAGTTAAAGAGCTGTTCAATCTGAAATTGTGTGCACTCAAGTTTTGTATTTTCTGAAGTGTTCCACTAGAGAAGAATGAATACCAGAAATACACTAGAATACTTTGTCAATAATACCACAAGCTGCTGCAATTTTTAAAGAAACATATGGCTCACTGAAAGCATTACTGAGTACCTAAAAGCTTGAGCTTACAGTCGGATTTATGGTCAAGGGAATGATCATTACAGTGCCCAGAACTGCTACTGTAACCTGGGAACATTTGAGAGAATAAGATTAATCTTGTAAGGGTTTATAGGACTGGCTCCTGAGAAACTGTAGTCATCAAAGAACTGAAGATGTCCAAAGCACAAAATGCAAATACAGTTTTCTACACATGGAAAGTCCCTGCATGAAAGTGTTTTCTCATTTTTGTTATCCAGTGTGTGAGGCATTATAGGGACAAGCAGGAATTAGGCTGCTCATGTTAAAACTGCCTTTTCTAAATGATTTGTATTACGTCTTGTTCCTGAGCATAATAGCTGCAAATGCAGGGAATGGTGGACATCCAGCAACTCAGAGCAAATCAAAGTCTGAGACTTTTTAGTAAGTATATCAAATTTTTATCACTCCCTCCACACTTTGTAGTCATCCTGCCTCCTGGCATTTCAGCTTACTTCATTTTCACCAGTGGTATTCTTACAACATACCCTTCATAATCAACATGATGTGTAAATTACAAACTAGCACAATCATGGTATCATGGTATCAATATGTCCAACAAGGTTCCTAAACACGACATGACAAACCAATGCGTGAAAATGGGATACTGTGAAAGAAATTGTCATTCAAAGAGATTGAAAGGAGGTGATCTATAAAACAACTATTTAAAATACATGTTTTAAATTTCTGTCTACCAGTCTGTCCCAAAAGCACGCATTGTTTTTCAATACACAGTTTCAACATGCAGTTTCAGTGCACATAAAATTCCTAATAAGAAGCCATATATTAAATGGAGACAAGTAAATTCAGATGCAAGTTAGCTGGCAGGTCACAAAATGTGAAACAACCAGAAAATAAGCATCTATTTTGTCTCTGTGATGTTTCCTTCACATGTAATAACTGGTTTTAGTATGCTGAAACAAACGATAAAATGGATACCTACAGAACTGACTGCAGATAGGTGAAGTGCCATTAATTAAGCAATAATACCCTTTGAAATCAGTCATTACCAGCAGTTTTTTGTTATGGGCCATTAATATTTTAACTAGCAAGTCATTAATAGTGGTAATAACCAATTCTAAGGGGATTATTGCTTGAATAAACTATTTTTAATGATATTAAACCTTCTGAAAAGCTTGGTCTGTTTTAATTTGTTCCCTTGGAATGCCTCTGCATGAAGAACGATGTCTATTCACACAGAAATACAAGCATTTCTGCAAGTACACAACACAATCTTGCGTGGAATTTGTTCACAAGGTGTATGGCAAAAGATCTTTCCCACCTGTATTATTATATCTGTGATGTTGATTCTCAGTCATGGCTTCTCTCATCTGCTGCCTTTCTTTTCTGATGACTGCTCTATAGCCTACCTTGATCAGGGAGACCTGAGATACTTTAGTCATAGCATCTCTTGCATCAAGCTGTGGATCTCTTTTGATTTAGCTAGGTATGTACAATTACTCTCAGATGAGCTTCTGAGGGGCAAAGAGATATAGTTTAGTCCAGGCAATATTATTTTTGTGCCTGTACATAGAGTAAGCCTAATATTTAGACTCTGTCCCTCTATATCTATTAAAACACTGGAATTTATTTTACAGATATGTCCCCAACAAGGTTAAATCATACAACTCAGGAGAAATAAGTTGACACGAGAATGTATATTTCATGAGAATAGTCCCAGGTCTATATCATGTTCACATGAATATAGCTAGAGATAGGAAAAACAGATAGAAAGACAAGATATAAAGAGCCTCTTACCCCTCTGGAAAGCAGAGATTACTTTCCCTCAGGAGACACAGTGTTTCCTAACTTGGATCCTATCAGGCTGGCCAGGAAGCAAGTGGTATGTGTTATATGACATGCCAGAATTCCCATCTCTAAGCCCCTACTGGAAATCAAACTTTTTAAGGAGTCAACCCTTTCTTTTGACTCAACAAATATTTCAAAAAGGCAACAGACAAAATACCAGCATCAATATTTGTATTGTAAGCTAGAGGAACAGGGTCCAACACCATCCAGATAGCAGAACCAGGAGTAGGCAGATAGCATCATGGCAAAATATATCAGATTTTCTCATATTTTCGTTTCCTCACCCTCACCAAATTATAGTCTGTCTTTATAAATGGCCGTTTTCCCCAACATATTTACAGGAGTTAAGTCTTTGTAAGACTCATCTGTTTCTAGAGGCATACAACAATGCCAATTTTCAGATTTGACAATTATTTTGACTTGTCAAGAACAGTAAGTTTTCTGGTGGGCAGGTTTTCTATCAAGGCTACATCCCACAATATTTTAACACTAGATGACTCTTGTGTTGGGCCTGGCAATTTCTGAGGGTGGAATTGCTGCCAAACACAACACAGCACAACAAACACAACACAACAGCACCGTGGGTGGGACTCTGCCGAGGAGTCAACTGAGTAATCTCAGTCACTTCAGCATCTCACACTGGATAATTTCACACAAAAATGTGAGAATGCATGTGATCTCTTCCACAAATACTGAATATACAATAAATTGGCATCATCTGTCCCCCAAAGCACTCTTTGTGTGCATTATGAATGTACTTTCCAAGAGAAAAACAAAAACATTAATTAACTGGTATATTGGGTCTTTTGAAATAGAATTGACATTGAACACAAACAATGCAAATATCTCCATATTTGGTAGATATCCAAATATCTGGCCCTTTTCATGCTTCCTCAGAAGCCCAGGTAATGGCAATGTCTGCCAGCGAATCCACAGCTTTATTCATTGTGTCCAGATTTTGATGCTCCACTTCTTCCTAAAGATAGAGCAGTCACCAGAGCTTACGGGAGAGGTCTGTTCCCAACTTCTCCCCAGTTGCTCTTTATACGCAATGATCATAGTACGTGTCTCTCTAATTCCTTCTTTAGCTGTCGTTTTTAAGCAAATTTTTGCAATGATAATAGCTGCATTTTAATACAGAAACAAATCAGCACATTCATAGATATCAGATGATGTATGAGAGGTATAAATTAATTACCAAGACAACAATAAATATAGTCACCCAGTAATTATTACAACAGGGGAAAGGGTGATTTGAGAGAATGGTAATAAGACAAGGAATCTCAATTCTAGACCATTAGATACAGTTCTGCCAAGTCAGTAGTGACCAAAGGACATTATCTTGTCCTGTTTGGACAAGTTGTTTGGTGGCTTGTGCTAAAGTGTTGACAGACAAAGTCAGTAACAGACTCACACATTTAGAAGTGGAAAAAACATAGAGTAATTTCTTCGTTCTTTGCTTTTCTGGTAGGAAATAGCAAAGCTCATCCAATTCCTGTGCATCTGTTTCTCTGTTTTATAAAAGGAATTACTTTATGGAAAAAAAGCCTTTGTTTCCAGGCCTGGAAACTTAATCACTGAGAAGGAGCTATGGGTTCTGGATTAATAAGAAGTCTGCCCTTGGCGTTTCCCATAGGACTGACCATGGTTTTACTCCATGGTCCTGTGCATGTCTCATTGATATGCTAGTCCAATACTGAGAGTGTAAATACAGGTGACAATACAGCAAACATAACAAAATCCAGGGTGAGGGAGCCTCATTGCTGAAGTTCATTCCTTCAGGTTATGGTGGAGCTGGGAACATGGAGGGGAAAATGTGTGAGGGTCCAAAAGCGACTGTACAAAACCCAAACCTCCTGCCGTGGGGGGACAGAAATCAGCAAAGAGAGGCCAGGGTAACAGTGGAGTTTGGTTTTTCTCCTTTCTCTTTTTCTGCTGAGTAGAAGAGGATCTTAGTTGCCATGGCCACCAAGAACCGGTGATGCAACTCAGTAAAAACAACTCTCACTGCTCAGAAAGATACAGATCTTATAGATTGGGCAAAAATTAAGCAATTGCTTCCATTATTTACCCACTTTCTGGCTTCCTCCTCCAGAAATACTCCCAAGATGGAAGCGGGACTTTAAAGTGGCAGATATTTTCATGATGATTTACACGTGAGCTCCATCAGACCCACACTCAGATTTGCTGCCTCCCATGCACAGGCCCCTGGAAACAGGACAGAACTCTGCGACAGATATTTGTAACCCACTCTGAAGTCTAGCCTCAGGAAGTCTTTTTCACCTCACCACATACACTAAGCTTAGTCAGAAAAAAAGCATTACACATTTGATGGGAAAGGATCAGGATTTACCTCAAGAATAAAAAGGGGGATAAGTAGGGATAAATAAGAAATAAAATTTGAAATGTATATGTGATATAGTAGCACCAATGAATCTTGTCCTGTAGCAATCTGCTCAAGGCCACCTTTGCACAGCAACACAACGGCAATGCTAAACACTATCCCTGCAAGATATGTTGAGATCTGCAGGGAAAAGACATGTCTGTTGGTGCAGCGCATTCTCATTATGAGTTCCTCTGTCAGACTGCATAGGTGGGGCATTCAGTGCATAGTGGTGAAGTAAACAGAATTTCCAATTTTCTTTTTAGTTCACCTTTACAATGATGCTGTCAACTGGAAATGAAAAAGGAAGAAGGCAATGAAGCAAGAATATTCAGCCACAGCTGAGAAAGGAAAAAGTAAGGGTAAATGCCAGCTGCAGGTACAGAGGAAAAGAGAAGCACACTTATAAATATATCAATGAGAAAAAAAAATAGGGAAGAAAGCAAGCAAGAAAAAGATGTTTTGAAAATAAACAGGCACAAAAATGCCTGAGAGACTGAAATATGCTGTTGGGTCTTAATCTGTTTTTCAAAACAGAAGAATAGATAGGAAAGCTGAAGACCTACACAGGCATAAGACTGTGCAGACTTCTTATACTGTCTACCAGTCATTAGTGCTTGGTTGATGTAGCAATCTGCACCACAGCTGGAGGGTGACTGTGGGATTGACTGTACTGGAGATGGTACCTAGAAGCCTATCTGCCTGAACATGACTTGAACGTAATCTCTAAGTAAATCACCTTTGTAAAAACTTCACTTACTAAAAAAGGGAAGAGATTACTTGCTAAAAACTTGAGCTATGCTTACTTTGCAAGAGCTATCAGATAGCTTCACATCAAAATTACTGCCTGTCCATGCTGCCGTCTGCAGGCCTCAAATTATTCTGTACATTTTACAACATAGACCCATGTTATAGAGAGATTATGTCATTTTCTGAGGGCATATGAGTAGACTGGGGCTTAACAGAAAACTGCATGCATTTTGCTGATGGGGTACACTAATGATCTACCTACCTGGATCACCTGGCCTTTTTGTTGCTTCCATCTTACCTTCCTCCTTCTTTTGTGGTTTCCATAGCTTTGAAATTGCCTCATCCTAATGCTGGTAACAGGAGCAGAGGCAGCT